>NC_136420.1:144702580-147151330 GCF_052625555.1 Lactuca saligna
CTCAGAAAAATGGTACCATAACCTAGTCATCAACATTTTTGCTAGAAAAACCCTATTTTTTCATAAAAAATGGTGGGTTTTTAGGTTTTGTTTATGTAAAAGCAAATTGTAACACCAAAAATTTTTAAACAAAATTTTCATTTAAAATCATATGATTCTCATAACAGAATTCACAAAAAAATCTCATTTATTTAATTTACAAATCGCAACTCCATAATTGTTTGATTAAAATTCAGGATCCTCAAAACATAACTCTTTCACTGGTGTGTACAATCAATCCAGTGCCTTCCTAAGATCCTTAGAAAAACCTGAAACACATAATACACAACACTGAAAGCACGAACCCTAATGAGTTACTGAAAATACCACACACATGTCATTAACCACTCGAGGCTATAACGAAGTAAGACCCTCCGGTCAATGTGTCTTAGTGGGACCCTCCGGTCCCACAACTCTGATGGACCTTTCGGTCCTAACTTTCCAAGCTCTGAATAATACACAACATAAGTCACAAATAAATAATGTTGGATATGACAATACACAATGTAAGCACATAAGATATATATCAATCACACAAAACTATCACACATGGAAAGTATAGTGAGAAGGCTCACCTTGCAAGCAAGCAAGCAAATTACCTTGTACTTGAATCTCAAACTAGCCTCTACCTAACACAAAGGATGAATATCTCTAATTAATACTCTTTTTAAGAATATAATTACTGGAGGCTATTCGTTCCCTCTCTAACTCTTGAAGTGGATAAAAGATAATTTTATCCATCTATGGTCTCCATTACTCACGATTGACCAAACCCTAAAGTCAACAAAAGTCAAACTTGAGTCAATAGTACATGTTTGATCCGACTTGCCAAGTACACCCATGTGACTCGTCAAGTCCATTCGTTTCCTTAGAAGTCTCGTGAAGATCCAGGTTAGCTCGTCGAGTTGATCCCTAAGTTGCTGAGTTATCGCATGATCATGCTCATCGGGACAAACCCTCACCGACTCGTCGAGTCCATTCCAACTCAATCCTCATTTAAACGATTGTAAGCAGATCTACCACCCCTACACACTAGATCTAGCATCTCATGACTCAGTTGTCACATAAAGCATCGATATTTACACTCATGCATGGTGGTTTTGCTCCAATCTACCAATACATGTTCTCATAAGGTGTTAAACACCATACTCCTCATATGGATGAATAAAGTTGGGACTTTTGGGCTCTAGGGACCTCACAAGGTCCAGATCTGATGTGTAAACCTCTTGATAATTTAGTATGCTTGAATCCCCAAATAAAATGTGATGAAAACCCAAACTTCTCAACTCATGAGATCTAACCAAATAAAGGGGAAAGATTCAAGTTTTTTACCTTCCTCTTGATGCTCTGGACGAAAAGGCTTGAACCCCAACATCTCATTCTTGTTCCTTGCTGAACAAACTCCTCTTCCTTCTCAAAGATGTACTAAAATCCTTCAAGGTTAGCTTGGAGACTCTTTTAACTCACTACACTTGTTTAGGGTTTCACATAGAAAGGCTGGGCAGCTAGTGAGGCAGAAATGGGGGCATAAGTTCCCTTATATAGGCCATAACCCTGGGAAATTAGGGTTTCACAACACAACACCAAATCGGCGAGTGGACTCTCTGACTCGTCGAGTCCATTCATTAATCTCACGCGGTCAACTCGACTCTACTCGACGAGTTGGACTCACAACTCGTCGAGTCACTCATTAAACCTCAACATTAACACATGAAATAATATACCTGGGAGTCCGGATGTTACAATTCTCCCCCATTTGAAGTAGATTTCTCCTTAAAAATCGCTCCTCAACAACACATAGATCGAACCCAAGAACCCGAAAAGCACCACCGAAAGGATCTCATACCACACATCTATCTTCCTCCATGGAAACCTGAATCCAAACAGGAACTCCCAAACCTGGAAAAGGATAGAAAGCTTTGCTGCTATGATACTCCTTCCGACTCTCCAGAACCTGGAAAATCTAGTGGTATGTCTCATTGCCAGACTACCCTTTCAAGATACCTATGTTATTCGCTCCTCGAATAACTGGCCCTGATAACTTCTTTCCCCTCTGATTCTCTCGTTGTGGCTGATAGAAAAAAGTCAATAACCAATAATTGGCTACCAATCAATCTTACCAGACATACTAGACGATCCAGATCATACTCCAAGGAACAAAAGGATCACATCACACCATGGACCCATCCATTGTACTGTAATCAAAAACCATCTGAACAATGAACTTTCAACACCCTATCATCAGACACAAGAAAATGATCATGCTTGCTCAGAAGTATCCTATGACATTTAACTATCATCCCGACCCAACAGTTGAACCTCCAAGGTTACCTATTGTAGACCCCAAAAATGTCTCACTAACTTCCTTCTTATACGAATTATCTCGGCCCAGTGTGACACACTCGTCACGAAGTTCACTTTACCCCAAGCGAATACTACAACCCCAACTGAAATCGTCTCACCCTCGACCTCTATCGTCTACTGCTGATTGGCTCCATATGTCTCGCGGTCCTTTCCATACAAACGAACTGACCCATACAGGTCTAATACATCAGATGACACACAATACCCCTCAAAATGGAATCCATCACTAAGTCCAGAATCACATTTCGCCTTCTCAATACAACATCAGAGCAGACTCAAACTAGAGAGTCTGGCCCGATGCAGAATTGGAACCACTCATTTCCAATCTGATACTCGACCGATACCTACGATTCATAAATTTCTGCCCACACCATCTCTCCAATTCCTTCCGCTTGTGATACACCCTCCCCAACTTGGGATACAACAATCCTCAACCGACATAGAGACCCCAGTCTCGCCCTAGTCCGACAACCAGGTTGGGGAATAGTCAAATGTTAAGGCTACCCAAGCCTAAGAACTCCTTGAAGGGTTTTGACCATTCTAACACTCCTAAGGTGTACATGCAACCCTAGAAACCTTGGATCTATGGTTTACTAAGATACATGCAAATTTGATTTCCAAGGTTATTAACCTAACTAGCATGGCAAGGGGAACTTTTAAACATAATAGCTACTTGAGATACATACCTTTTGTTGTTTGTATTCCTTGAGAACCTTGTGAGCCTAGAACCTCAAGTGTGATGCCTCAAATGTCTCACACAACACTACAAAACTTGGAATAACCTTGAGAGAAGTACACTTACAGTCTAAAATCGGCTATCCCTCTTTCTTGTAAAAGTAGTGCCCATTTTTCTTGCATGGGGGTGTTTATATAGTTATGCCACAAGTAGGGTTACACCATGTAAACCATAAATTTCATGGCTTTTCATAGTCCATGATCCATGGGTTTGTAACCTCCATGGACTATCCATGGGGCACCTTATGGGTTTTAACCTAATCCATACATACCATGAATCATTAGCCCAACTATACACGAATAGATGATTTAGACAATCAACCCCATATATTTAATTAGTCTCTTTTTGATGACTTAATTAATTCTAAATTAATTATTGATCAATACTAATTAAATAATATTATTAATATATTAGAACTTATAATATATTAACAAACCTTAAGTGTTATTTCTCGCTTTTGGTTTATCCAAGTGTTGCAATGCTATGCAACCCAAATGGACCATGCTAACATGGTCAAGTACATTCCATGAATAGTTATGAACTTAGACACCTAATCCAATAGTCTCCCACTTGGATAAGTCTAATAACTATACCTGCAAGAATGACTTCAGGAACGGATCAGCAATCGTAGCTCTTTCAAGGTCTCGTGGAACTAAGATGATGATGATACGACATTTACGATAAGTGATCATATAATCCTCTGTTCTAGATATTAGTTGGACAAATACGTGGAACAATTTCTTACTTTTGTCCAACAGTTTGTTTCCCGATTCCGATTTGTTTGACATAGAACTTAATCGAACACATCATTTTAGTTCTGACCGGGCCCGACACAAAGGTTAAAACAAAATCATCGAGGGGACCAGATATCGCTTCTAATCCAAGAAGGAACAGATAAACTTTGACTCATATGCTTGTTCTACTACTTGTTGAATTATACAGAAAGGCACATTTTATAACATCAAGTTACCAATCTGTTTTCATATAATCAATGCATAACCAACTCATAGGCAACAAGTCATATCTATAGGTTTGAAGACTTATATGATATTACCATCTCACAATCACTCGAGATAAATTCCATAAATTGATACAAGTGAGCGTGGGTTGAATCCAATACTCCGAACTTATGCAAAATGAAATGATAGTAAACAATTGTCAAAAGATAGCAACACTTATGCTTATAAATAAACCAAAAATTTTATTTATCATCAAATTTAAATTTCACTTTACAAATTTCAAAGTTATCTACCTACTAAAACTAATATCATCCTTCAGCCCTATGCGCCTCGCATGCTGGAGATGCTTAACCCTCCCTAGTCCCTTCGTGAGGGGATCTGCTAGGTTCTCATCCGATGATACCCTCTTTTCCACGAGGAGTCCTTCTTCTATATGATGTCTAATGAAATGATATTTTCTGTCAATGTGTTTGGATCTCCCGTGATCCCTTGGTTCCTTGGCTAAGGCCACTGCACTTTCACTATCACAGAAAATTTCCATAGGCTCCTTTATAGATGGTACAACTCCAAGGTCTCCAATGAAGTTCTTTAGCCATTTAGCCTTGTTTGCTGCCTCGCTTGCCGCTATATACTCTAATTCACAAGTTGAATTAGCCACCGTCTCCTACTTGGAACTTTTCCAAATAGTTGCTCCTCCATTTAAGGTAAAGACCTAGCCTAACTGAGAGCGGAAATTATCTCTATAAGTTTGATAGCTAGCATCATTATACCCTACTACTATCAAGTCATCACTCCCACCGAGGGTAAGGAGCCAATCCTTAGTCCTCCAAAGGTACTTGAGAATGGTCTTTACTGCAGTCCAGTGAGCCTTGCCAGGGTTCCCCTGATATCTGCTGACCATGCTCAATGCGAAGGCCACATCAGGACGAGTACAAGTCATATCATACATGATCGAGCCTACAACGAAAGCATAAGGTACTCGACTCATCTAAGCTATCTCAGTCTCTGTACTCGGGATCTGAGTCTTACTCAGTCTGCGTTACTATGAATCGGTAACTCTCCTTTCTTGGAATTCTGCATGCTGAACCTATTCAACACCTTATCCAAGTAGGTACTTTGACGAAGTCCATTTAGTCTTTTACTTATTTCTCTCAAAATTCTTATCCCTAGGATATAGGAAGCTTCTCCAAGGTCCTTCAGAGCGAAACACTTCCCAAGCCAGGACTTAACCGCCTGCAAAGTTGGAATGTCATTTCCCATGAGAAGTATGTCATTCATATACAATACCAAAATGCTAACTATAATCCCACTAGCCTTGACATATACACAAGATTAATATTCAATTCTCGAAAAGCTAAACTCTTTGACTATCTCATCGAAACAAAGATTCCATCTACGAGGTGCTTGTTTCAATCCATAAATGGATTTCTCAAACTTACACACTCTATTAGGGTACTTTGTGCTACCAAAACCCTCTGGCCGACTCATGTAAACATCCCCAGCCAACTTTCCATTAAGGAAAGCGGTTTTGACATCCATTTGCCATATATCATAATCATGAAATGCATCAATGGCTAACATAATCCTAATAGACTTAATCTTTGCTACTAGTGAAAAGGTCTCATCATAATCAACTCCTGGAGTTTGAGAAAATCCCTTTGCAACCAATCTATTATAAGTGTGTACATTACCATCCATGTTGGTCATCTTCTTGAAGATCCATTTGCACCCAACTATATTACAACCTGGTACATTGTCAACCAAGTTCCAAACTTGAGTGTAATACATGGACTGTATCTTACTATCGATAGCCTCTTTCCATTTAGCAGCCTCAGGGCCTACCATGGGTTCCGTGTAGCTGTTAGTGTGACAACCCCAAATATATTGCCGTTACAAACCCTATTTTCACTAACGGAATGCGTCACTATATGTTACTTTCTGTAATGTTTTGAGTCGTCAATAAACAAATATCTAGTTATTTATATGTCCCGATATTATCATAAGTAATTATCACTTGTAAATGTTAACCCCGTTTAACTAAATAGAGTTATATTACTTTTCAACCACTTCACCCGGGTAAAAAGTTTTAACCCCGTTAAACTTTAGCATCGGATAGCCGTGTGTCGGGTGTGATACCCGAGACATATATAAACAAATGGACACTACATTTGAACTCTTTTACCACATCTTCACTCTCTCTCACTACTTTCTCTCTCTAGACACGAAACCGACCCCAAATCCGCAAATTCCGGCTTCCAAACGTAAGGAATCACTCCTTATCTTATTCTAAACATACTTCATTGTATTTAGAGGCTAAAAATCATAGAAAACAAGGACCAAAAAGGATTTTACGGCCTAAGAAGCCCCTTAGGCCGTAAACACCTAAAAACTTGCCGAAAACCTCATTTTCCCTTCCTTTAAGTTTATGTACTAATTAAGGGATATACCTAGGAGAGTTTGGACATTAAAATACAAGAGTTTGAAGCTTAAAAAGGAGTTTATGGCCCAAGCTCATGCTTAGGCCATAAACACCCCAAAAACCCCAAAAACCCTTGTTAAAAGCCCCAAAAACTCATCTAGGGTGTTTGGTAATTTAGTCTTGACACTAGGAAATGTTTAAGTACATTAAACAACACCATTTGAGGAAAAAAAGAGGAGTTTACAGCCAAGTCTAATCTTGGGCCTTAAACACCCAAATTTTTGTGTCAAACAAGTCCCAAAACTTATCTAAGGCATGTAAGGAATTTAGCTAAGGCCCTAGGATGTGTGTTGTACCATTGAACTTCTCATTTTGAGGCCAAAAGAAGAGTTTATGTCCAAGGATATTCTTGGGCCGTAAACTCCCTAATTTTCATGCCAAAATGTCCCAAAACTCGATCTAAGGCCTTCTAGAATTTATCTAAGGTGAATGGGAGTGTGTTGTACCATTTAAACATCCATATTGAGGGATTAAATAGAGTTTACGGCCCAAGCACAAGTCTTGGCCGTAAACTCCCCAAAATGTCACAAAATGAGGGTTTAATCCCTCCATATTAGTTCAAGACACATACCATTAAATTAAGGAAGTGAAATAAGGCCTTAAACATGCATTTTGGAAGACCACATGAGTTTACGGCCAAGCCTAGGGGGCTTATGGCCGTAAACTCCCAAGGAGTGGCCTTTGGGCCGTAAACTCCAAGGGAGTGAGCTCATGGACCCTCCCGTAAATCTTTCATAGCCTTATACCACTCCCGGGAACCCCTTCTAGGCCCTAAAACCCCGAATTGATGCTAGAATGCCTCAATACTTAAATGGAAAGCATAAAATTATTAATTTCTTGAAAAACACATATTTTGATATGACATTAGGATTCTAAAAGGTGCACAAGTCATTATTTGGAACAAAACGCTCAACCGACACTTTTACCTGATTTACCCGATTCACCCGATTTACGCGATTTTAGGTGAGTTCATACCCCTTTAATGAACCTTTCAAATGTTTTAATTGTTTTAGGGGGGAGATAGAAGTTGAATATACATGTTTATGAAAAGTTATACAAGGCAGTTAATCATATTACAGAATTAATCACATGTGATTCACTACCTGTAGTTCAAATCACATGTGATTTATCATTATGCCTAATAAATCAATCATTTATTTTCAAAACTATTTTGGATAAACAAACAAGTTTTAAATGTTTCTTTTGTACAATACTTTTATTTAATAAATCTCTTAATAAAAATGTAACCACACTGATATTTATATAAGTAAGACTTGAAGGACTTAGGACCGATAGCTCGCCTTATTTCCTGTTCTTGTTTGATTGTGGGCTTAGGGTAGTGGTTATCCGTCCGACTGTCGTTGATTTCTTAGTTATATATCTCGTATATTAGTACGGATTACGAGTACTTCTTATTTCATTAGATGCGTAAATCACTAATCTGACTAGAACCGCACACACTAAGTTAACTATAATAGGTATAGTTAAGGTCTCTATCCCTTGTTTAAACTACTACTCTACACTGCTATAATTCTCTCTATTATGAAACTATACACTAATAAGAGAATACAATACGAGTTATACAAAAGACTACTCCACTATAATACAAGAGAAAGTACTAATCATGAGATAACTCATTTACCCACTACGAGATACTCTATTCGCTACACACTACGCCCGAAGTTTTCCGATAGGAAGACTACACTATATGTATAAATCTATACGGGGCAGACGCTATTACATCCCGACTGATGATTTCAGTCCGAGCCGCACAGGTCCAGGGATGCCTTTACTCCACTACACTATACATGACCGGGAAGGTCATGAGGGTCTGCTATTACTCACACTATTGGCAATATACAAGAAATACACTATAACCGTATTAAAACACTAAACAAAAGATAAAGCTAATCCCGAAGTAAATAAGTATCTATTACTTAAGGAAGCTGCACCACTATTATTTATTTCAAGTATAACATACTATATTTCTTTACTTATTGGTGAGTCACTATTATACTTCCACGATAAATGGTTTTCAAAGACGGAAATATCATATTTCTTAAAGGTTTTCACTTACTATACATTTCTGGAAAATATAGGATTTTCTAGGTTTTACTACTACTTATGACTATAAACTTCAGCTTTCATACTAACGATTCTAATGCTTCTTATATAAGAACTCACACTAAATCTTATGAACTCACCAGCGTTATGCTGATATTCTTTTCAAAATAACTTGTATCTTCAGGTCGAAGATAGACAGGTACGACTGCAGCATTTTTGGAGAAGATGGAGCATGCAAGACCCATCTCTTATTTTTGTTTACTTTTGGTGTTTGTTGAACATTACAAAACACACTTGTAAATACACTCACTATGTAAATGAAATGGTTGTGTGTTTCTTGCTTTTACTATTATGCAATTGTGATGATACCGTACACTACGTCATCCACCCCGAAACGTATTCCGCCGTTATCGGTTTTGGGGTGTGACAGATTGTTACCAGAGCATTGTTTATAGTGAATCAAGTATATCAACCTATAAAAGATATACGAACTATAAACACTTTGGGACTAAAACACTCTGACCAAGAATATATACTGTTAAGTATCTAAAGGATTTAACTAAGTATATATATGTATATACACACATCACTATAAAACGCAGAAGTCAATATCATCCTAGAACAAAACAAAAGTATTAAGATTGTTGGATAGCACAATTGGGCTTAGAGACATATAGTCACATTTAGGGGGATGTGCCCTGATCAACTACGTTTTCCTGGGAGTGACTAGCATGTACCTAAGCTTGGTTGTGGTGTTACAACAAGTCTAAAACTTACTAACACTACCACAATAACGTTAACATTAGAATACTATAGGAGTATTCTGTACCTCTAAAAACGTACATCTGTGAGAACTAAAAATGGTCGTTACTGATGGAGCAATAGTTTCTAAATGGATACTTTCCGGTTACATGTGATTAGGGCGTTATAGACTTAGAATCTGTGATCTTTGCTTTACTTCCTGTTCCTTGTTTGGTTCTCGATTTAGAGTTAGGGTCACTTATTCGATGGACTATCCTGCCCCAGTCACATGTAACTAGTATGCATTATGCAAGTATTGGTCTAACTCGTGACGATCATCTTATAAGTAATTTAGGTTAGTGCGCCTATTAATCTTCATTTCCCTTTTCTCGCATAGATATCATGGCTGACTTCCACCCCCCTAGCGACCCGTACTACCCAAACCACGGCAATGGAGGATGGCTCAACGAAGAATCGGACGACGATCACCCAATCCCTCTAGATGACCACCGAGCAAAAGGCTTTCCGGATGACTCCGATTTTGAGCCAGAAGTTAATAACCTACCTCCCGGAGCTCCGAACCCTTACCCCCGTCCGACATTTCAGGGTCCCACTCCTATGTGGGCCATCTCCTTGCACAAATGGAGCGAGGAGCAGGGTCAGCCCATTCCATACAATGGAGACCGAAGCTTCTATAACATAAACGAAGGGGGATCAGCAGATCGAGTTCTGCCCATCATGATCCGAAGGATTGCCAAGAATGTCGAGCATGGTCAAGATGCTATAGGTCAAGTTGTAGAAGTGGATGCCAACTTGAATCTCAACACGGTTCTCATCCATCAACTCGAAGAAGCCATGGACAAGACAAAGAGGACCAACAAGGCTCTGCAGCATCAACTGGCTGCATCCCGAGCCGAAGTTAGGGAACTCCGTACACGCCAAAGGACTCACGATCGATAACTTCAAGAAGTTAGGCGTCAGCTAGCGGATCTGAGGATTCGCCCAGCAAGTAACCGTCGCCAGTAGAAAATGTCTAGTTACCTCAATCTTTTGTTTAAAGGATTAGCCTTTTATCTCTATGTTCCGTAAGTCTATTATCTGTAAACATTCCTAGCTTGAAAGTACTCTAGTTAAACCTCTAAACTGCCAACATTTTCTCTATGGTATGATGTAAGACCTCCTGCTAGGTAAATTTTCAGGAACTTGTGTTGCATCATTAATACCAGTATATTGGCAATTGATTTCTCTATTGCTATAACTCTCATTCTGATCTTGGATTATGTTGATTTAATCCACGAAACACTCTATTGATATTCGCAATAGGCTCTTACTATTGCTATCATTTCTATGATCTTCCAGTGAAGGATGCCTCCACGAAAGCGTCCAAGCAGAGGAAGACCAACAACCCAAACACCTACTCCACCACCTCCTCCTCCGCAGATCGACCCGGTGTTGTTCCAAACAGCGGTGACCGCGGCCGTGACAGCAGCCATGGCTCAAATGAACTCTGGGGATGCGAGTGGTGGTAACTCCAGGTTCGGCGAAGTCCATCAAAGGGTGCAGGGATGCACTTATAAGGATTTCATGAACTGTAAACCTACCTTCTTCGACGGTACCGGAGGAATTCTGGCATTATCCCAATGGTTCGAAAGAACCGAAGCGGTGTTTGAGATGTGCTCTTGTCCCGAAGAGAGAAAAATCAAGTTCGCTACTGCTACCCTCACTAACAGGGCTTTGACATGGTGGAACGGCCATGTCAGTTCACTCTCCTTGGTCACAGCCAATGCCATGGGATGGGACACTCTAAAAGATCTCATGAGAGGAGAGTACTACCCTAGGGGCGAAGTTCAGAAACTTGAGGAAGAACTCTGGAACCTCAAGATGAAGGGGACTGACATAACGGCTTATACGGCCTGGTTTTGCGACTTGGCGGCTATGTGTCCCAATATGATCCCCTCTGAAAGCAAGAAGATTGAACGATACATCTGGGGTTTAGTGCCCCCGTATCGAGGAAATGTTCTAGCCTCACGCCCTACCACTTTTGACAACGCCAAGGAATTGGCCCAGAGTCTGATCAACCACGAAATCTCCTCCACTCCAGCAATAGCAACCACAACAACCACTACCCCACCCGCTTCATCTGACAAAAAGAGGAAGCGATGGGATAAGAAGAAGGGCAAGAAAACTCAAGCCTCCTCAAAGGACCAGCAAATTGTGGCGGTCCATGCTGCCACCACCCCAGTCACTCCAGCAACCCCAACCCCACCGAAATCTTACAGTGGAAACTTGCCCAAGTGTCCCAAGTGCCCTTTCCACCACAACGGCCCCTGCCATGAACTGCAATGTTCCAACTGCGGTCGAAAGGGCCATACTGTCCGATTTTGTAAGGCCCCTCCCAAACCTATCACGCAGGTTCCTGGTACGGGAGTGAATCCAACTTGTTATGGTTGTGGAGAGGCGGGTCATTTTAAGAGAAACTGTCCAAAGACCACAAATGCTGGGGGAACTGGAAGGCTACTCGCTATCGGTCACAATGAAGCGGTAGCAGATCCTACGGTAGTCACGGGTACGTTTCTTCTCAACAACTCCTATGCCTGTGTCTTATTTAATAGTGGTGCAGAAAGAAGCTTCGTAAATCATAACTTTAAACACTTACTCAAACAAACCCCTCAACCACTAAAAGAAATATTCGTAGTAGAAATGGCTAATGGGAAAACATAAAGCTCTAGCGAAATCTACATAGGTTGCACTCTCATGTTAGACGATCACTCATTTCCAATCGATCTTATAGCAGTCTCAATCCAAAATTTCGATGTCATTGTTGGTATGGATTGGTTGAGTCTTCATCGTGCCGATATCCTATGCTCCGACAAAGCCATTCGCCTGAACCTCCCGAATCACGAAACCCTATTGATAAATGGAGATAAGCCGAGTACGAGTCTTCGTATCATCTCCAGTATTCAGGCTCAGAAGTACTTACGCAAGGAATATCGCACTTTTCTTGCTCACGTCGTCAACACTAACCAGAAATCGAAAGATCCAAAAGACATTCCTGTAGTATGCAATTTCCCTGATGTCTTCCTGGAGGATCTTCCCGGCCTACCTCCCAAACGTCAGGTTGAGTTCAGAATCGACCTAGTCCCAGGAGCTACCCCCGTAGCTAAGTCGCCCTACCGTCTAGCGCCCGCCGAAATGCAAGAACTATCCGGTCAACTCAACGAACTACTCAGCAAGGGCTTTATAAGACCGAGCTTCTCACCTTGGGGAGCTCCGATCTTGTTCGTGAAGAAGAAGGACGTATCGTTTCAGATGTGCATCGATTATAGAGAACTCAATAAACTCACGGTTAAAAATCGCTACCCTCTCCCTCGTATCGACGATCTATTCGACCAACTACAAGGAGCAAGTTACTTCTCCAAGATTGATCTTAGATCTGGGTATCATTAGTTACGGGTACTTGAGGAAGATGTTCCGAAGACAGCTTTCCGAACCCGCTACGGACATTTTGAGTTCGTAGTGATGCCCTTTGGACTGACTAACGCCCCCGCAGTATTCATGGACTTGATGAATAGGGTGTGTCGTCCATACCTGGATCAGTTCGTCATTGTCTTCATTGACGATATCCTCGTCTACTCTCGGAGCGAGGAAGAACACAGGGTTCATTTACAATGCGTCCTGGAAACGTTGCGATCCGAAAAGTTATATGCGAAGTTATCTAAGTGCGAGTTTTGGATCCGAAGAGTCGAATTCCTTGGTCACGTAGTTAGTGAAGAGGGAATCCACGTGGATCCCTCCAAAATTCAAGCGATTGAGAACTGGTCAGCACCGAAGACGCCTACGGAAATTCGTCAATTTCTAGGCCTCGCTGGGTACTACCGTAGATTCATCCAAAACTTTTCTCGGATTGCGAAGCCTCTCAATATGCTAACACAGAAAGGTGTATCCTTCGACTGGGAAGAGAAATAGGAGAAGGCATTCCAGACCCTGAAGCGAGCCCTATGCACCGCACCAGTATTATCCCTTCCCGAAGGGACAGAAGATTTTGTTGTATACTGTGATGCATCCGATCAGGGGCTCGATTGTGTCTTGATGCAACGGGGTAAGGTTATCGCCTATGCCTCGAGGCAGCCAAAGACCCATGAGGCGAACTACACTACTCACAACCTCGAGTTAGGAGCGATTGTCTTCGCACTAAAAATATGGAGGCACTACTTGTACGGGACGAAGAGCATGGTGTACACTGATCATAAAAGCCTTCAACACATACTGAACCAAAAAGAACTCAACATGAGGCAGCAGCGATCGGTTGAGCTACTTAACGATTACGATTGTGAAATTAGATATAACCCGGGAAAATCCAACGTAGTAGCAAATGCATTGAGTAGGAAGGAGTATACTGGTCGAAAGGCCAAGTTGTTGACAATGACTATCCATTCACATCTATCCACACATATCAAAGAGGCTCAGCTGGAAGCCTTAAGGACTGAGAACCTAACGGGAGAATCCCTACGAGGAATGGATAAAAATCTGGAGGTTAAGGGTGACGGAGCCTACTACTTCATGGACCGAATCTGGACTCCACGCCATGGAGGTTTTAGAGATTTGGTTATGAGAGAAGCACATAACACTCGCTACTCCGTCCACCCGGGTTCAGATAAGATGTATATGGATCTCAAAAAGCTATACTAGTGGCCGAACATGAAAGCGGAGATCGCCACCTTTGTGAGTAAGTGCCTTACTTGCGCGAAGGTCAAGGTCGAATATCAAAAGCCATCGGGACTCCTCCAACAACCTGAGATACCAGAATGGAAGTGGGAGCAGATCACAATGGACTTTATAAACAAACTGCCCAAGGTAGTGGGTGGATTAGATACCATTTTGGTCATCGTTGACAGGTTGACCAAGTCCGCACACTTCCTACCCATCAAAGAAACAGACAAGATGGAGAAACTCACTAGAACATACCTTAAAGAAATAGTACGACTGCATGGCGTCCCTATATCTATTATCTCAGACAGAGATAGTAGATTCACCTCTAGGTTTTGGAAATCGTTGCAAGAGGCACTAGGGACGAGGCTGGACATGAGTACAGCCTACCATCCGCAGACCGATGGACAAAGTGAGAGGACGATCCAAACCTTAGAAGATATGCTGCGAGCTTGTGTGATTGACTTCGGCAAATCATGGGACACACACTTACCTCTTGTGGAGTTTTCTTACAATAATAGTTATCATACGAGCATCAAGGCAGCTCCGTTCGAAGCCCTCTACGGCCGTAAGTGCAGATCCACTCTGTGCTGGGCTGAGGTCGGTGACACTCAGCTAGCTAGAGGAAGAGTTCCTGACAGCTCTCTCACTGGTCCGGAGATCATTCGAGAGACGACCAAGAAAATTGTACAGATACGTGAACGACTAAAAGCCGCTAGGGAGATCGAGTCCTGTTGAAGGTCTCACCCTGGAAGGGCACGATACGCTTTGGAAAGCATGGAAAGCTAAACCCAAGGTACATAGGGCCTTTTGAGATTCTTGCTAGAATCGGCCCCGTAGCTTATAAACTCAACCTACCTCACGAACTAAGCAACATACACGCTACCTTCCACATCTCGAACTTGAAGAAATGCCTGTCAGACGAGACACTCGTAATACCCCTTGACGAGATTGAGGTCAATGAGAGCCTCAACTTCGTGGAAGAGCCTGCGGAGATTTTCGATCGGGAAGTAAAACAAACGAAACAAAGTCGTATCCCAATTGTGAAAATTCGATGGAACGCCAAACGAGGACTAGAATTCACTTGGGAGTGCGAAGACCAAATGAAACTCAAATACCCCCATCTCTTCGCGTAGTAGTACTATAATTCTTATCTGTATGAATTCTATATTTTGGGACGAAATTCCCCTAACGGGGGGATGATGTGACAAGCCCAAATATATTGCCGTTACAAACCCTATTTTCACTAACGGAATGCGTCACTATATGTTATTTTCTGTAATGTTTTGAGTGGTCAATAAACAAATATCTAGATATTTATATGTCCCGATATTATCATAAGTAATTATACTTGTAAATTTTAACCCCGTTTAGCTAAATAGAGTTATATTACTTTTCAACCACTTCACCCGGGTAAAAAGTTTTAACCCCGTTAAACTTTAGCATCGGATAGCCGTGTGTCGGGTGCAATACCCAAGACATATATAAACAAATGGACACTACATTTGAACTCTTTTACCACATCTTCACTCTCTCTCACTACTTTCTCTCTCTAGACCCGAAACCGACCCCAAATCTGCAAATTCAACATACTTCATTGTATTTAGAGGCTAAAAATCATAGAAAACAAGGACCAAAAAGGACTTTACGGCCTAAGAAGCCCCTTAGGCCGTAAACACTTAAAAACTTGCCAAAAACCTCATTTTCCCTTCCTTTAAGTTTATGTACTAATTAAGGGATATACCTAGGAGAGTTTGGACATTAAAATACAAGAGTTTGAAGCTTAAAAATAAGTTTACGGCCCAAGCTCATGCTTAGGCCGTAAACACCCCAAAAACCCAAAAAACCCTTGTTAAAAGCCCCAAAAACTCATCTAGGGTGTTTGGTAATTTAGTCCTGACACTAGGAAATTTTGAAGTGCATTAAACAACACCATTTGAGGACAAAAAGAGGAGTTTACGGCCATGTCCAAAACTTATCTAAGGCATGTAAGGAATTTAGCTAAGGCCCTAAGATGTGTGTTGTACCATTAAACTTCTCATTTTGAGGCCAAAAGAAGAGTTTACGGCCAAGGATAGTCTTGGACCGTAAACTCCCCAATTTTCATGCCAAAATGTCCCAAAACTCCATCTAAGGCCTTCTAGAATTTATCTAAGGTGAATGGGAGTGTGTTGTACCATTTAAACATCCATATTGAGGGATTAAATGGAGTTTACAGCCCAAGCACAAGTCTTGGCCGTAAACTCCCCAAAATGTCACAAAATGAGGGTTTAATCCCTCCATATTAGTTCAAGACACATACCATTAAATTAAGGAAGTGAAATAAGGCCTTAAACATGCATTTTGGAAGACCACATGAGTATACGGCCAAGCCTAGGGGGCTTACGACTGTAAACTCCCAAGGAGTGGCCTTTGGGCTGTAAAATCCAAGGGAGTGAGCGCATGGACCCTCCCGTAAATCTTTCATAACCTTATACCACTCCCGGGAACCCCTTCTAGGCCCTAAAACCACGAATTGATGCTAGAATGCCACAATACTTAAATGGAAAGCATAAAATGATTAATTTCTTGTAAAACACATATTTTCATATGACATTAGGGTCCTAAAAGGTGCACAAGTCATTATTTGGAACAAAACGCTCAACCGACACTTTTACCCGATTTACCCGATTCACCCGATTTACGCGATTTTAGGTGAGTTCATACCCCTTTAATGAACCTTTCAAATGTTTTAATTGTTTTAGGGGGAGATAGAAGTTGAATATACATGTTTATGAAAAGTTATTCAAGGCAGTTAATCATATTACAGAATTAATCACATGTGATTCACTACCTGTAGTTCAAATCACATGTGATTTATCACTATGCCTTATAAATCAATCATTTATTTTCAAAACTATTTTAGATAAACAAACAAGTTTTAAATGTTTCTTTTGTACAATACTTTTATTTAATAAATATCCTTATAAAAATGTAACCACACTGATATATTTATATAAGTAAGACTTGAAGGACTTAGGACCGATAGCTCGCCTTATTTCCTGTTCTTGTTTGATTGTGGGCTTAGGGTAGTGGTTATCCGTCCGACTGTCGTTGATTTCTTAGTTATATATCTCGTATATTACTACGGATTACGAGTACTTCTTATTTCATTAGATGCCTAAATCACTAATCTGACTAGAACCGCACACACTAAGTTAACTATAATAGGTATAGTTAAGGTCTCTATCCCTCGTTTAAACTACTACTCTACATTGCTATAATTCTCTCTATTATGAAACTATACACTTATAAGAGAATACAATACGAGTTATACAAAAGACTACTCCACTATAATACAAGAGAAAGTACTAATCATGAGATTACTCATTTACCCACTACGAGATACTCTATTCGCTACACACTACACCCGAAGTTTTCCGATAGGAAGACTACACTATATGTATAGATCTATACGGGGCAGATGCTATTACATCCCGACTGATGATTTCAGTCCGAGCCGCACAGGTCCAGGGATTCCTTTACTCCACTACACTATACATGACCGGGAAGGTCATGGGGGTCCGCTATTACTCACACTATTGGCAATATACAAGAAATACACTATAATCGTACTAAAACACTAAACAAAAGATAAAGCTAATCCCGAAGTAAATAAGTATCTATTACTAAAGGAAGCTGCACCACTATTATTTACTTCAAGTATAACATACTATATTGCTTTACTTATTGGTGAGTCACTATTATACTTCCACGATAAATGGTTTTCAAAGACGGAAATATCATATTTCTTAAAGGTTTTCACTTACTATACATTTATGGAAAATATAGGATTTTCTAGGTTTTACTACTACTTATGACTATAAACTTCAGCTTTCATACTAACGATTCTAATGCTTCTTATATAAGAACTTACACTAAACTCTTATGAACTCACCAGCTTTATGCTGATATTCTTTTCAAAATAACTTGTATCTTCAGGTCAAAGATAGACAGGTACGACTGCAGCATTTTTGGAGAAGATGGAGCATGCAAGACCCATCTCTTATTTTTTTTTACTTTTGGTGTTTGTTGAACATTACAAAACACACTTGTAAATACACTCACTATGTAAATGAAATGGTTGTATGTTTCTTGCTTTTACTATTATGCAATTGTGATGGTACCGTACACTACGTCATCCACCCCTAAACGTATTCCGCCGTTATTGGTTTTGGGGTGTGACAGTTAGGTTCATCCAAACCAATCAGTATGTTATCACTGATAAGTGTATCACCTTCCGCAATAATATGGAAACAATAGTAATGCTTAGGTGCATTCCTAACCATCGTGGAACGCCTCATAGGTACAGACTCGTCAGTCGGATCAACAAGAGTTTATTCCTCAGGTTGATTGCTAGGATTTGAGGTTCCTTCACCACTTGACTATTGAATTTCTTCAAGGTCAATTTGCCTCCCACTGATTGCTTGGCTTATGAACTCTCTCTCGCGAAAGACTCTCCTCCTTACTACAAAGATCACATTATCACTGAGTTTGTCGAAGAGGTAACCCAAGGATTTATGTCGGTATCCGATGAAAATACACCTCTCATGTTGGGGTTCGAGCTTATCAAGAGTCTCACGCCTCATGAAAGCCTCGCAACCCCAAATCTTGATGTGGTCCAGATTAGGAACTTTATCGGTCCACATCTCATGAGGTGTTTTGGCAACCTTTTTGGTAGGGACTAGATTAAGAATATGGGTGGCAGTCTCTAAGGCATACCCCCAAAATTATATTGGTAGCGAAGCTCGACTCATCATGGAATGAACCATGTCCAACAAGGTCCGATTATGCTTCTTAGCCACACTATTAAGTTGTGGTGCCCTGGGAGGTGTCAATTGTGAGACAATACCACATTCCTTAAGATAGTCAAGGAACTCTGTACTAAGATACTCACCACTTCGATCGAATCGAAGCATCTTAATGTTCCTGCCGAATTGATTCTCCACTTCCTGCTGAAACTATTTGAACTTTTCAAAGGTTTCCGACTTATGCTTGATTAAGTAGACATATCCATATCTATTAAAATCATCAGTAAAAGTAACATAGTAGTGGTTAGCATCCCTTTTGGCAGTTCTGAAGGGTCAACACATCAGTATGTACCAGATCCAACAAACCTTCACCCCTAGCACAAGTACTAGAGAAGGGTGATTTTGTTATTTTTCCAATTAGACAAGATTCTCAAATATCATTTGACTTTAGGTAAAATGACTCTAAGACTCCATCCATTTGGGGTTGGCCTGTGCGTTTCTTGCTTACATGTCCAAGACGACAATGCCACAATGATCCTTTATCAAAGTTATAGGAAGAATCAATACACAAAAAATTATTTCCTAGGTTATCTACAACAGACACAACTTCATACACACCATCACAAGGTAACGCTTTAAAATAAAGACCATTATTAAAGAAAGCATTAATATTACCATATTCATTATCAAAAGAAAAGGTAAATCATTGTTTGTACAAAGCATGAAAAGAAATAATATTCCAAGCCATTCTAGATGAGTAACAACATTTATTCAAATCTAATGTTGACCCACTACTTAGCAACAAAGTATAAAATCCAATCTTGGTGAAAGGTGATTTTTTTCCCATTCCCCATGATTAAGGTTATCTTCCCATGCTCCACATCCTCACTTCTTCTTAGTCCCTGCAAATCAGAACAAATATGGATACCATAACCGGTATCATGGACCCAACAATTAGAATGGGCTGAGTTATTAGACAATATAGTGTAAATACTTGGATGGTTGGTTTTCACTTTCCCATCCTTCACATCTTGAAGATACTTTGGACAGTTACGCTTCCAGTGCAACTTCTCGTGACAATAGAAACATTCATCCTCTTTAGGGTTAGCAGAAGGATTGACGGAACCTTTCTTGGTTCCAGTAGAATAGGAGCCTTTAAGGGACTTTCCCTTGGTACCCTTCGAGGGGCTAATCCTCCTCTTCCCTTTGACTTGCCCGATTATTAAGACCAGGGCTGCGGTAAGAGTAGGAGTGGTAACAACCAACTTACCCTTAAGACCACTTTCGGCGGTCTTCAAGAGTTTTTGAATTTTGTTGAGTGTAACTTCCTCCGTGTTCATGTGGTAAGTCATTCAGAATTGATCAAAACAAGAAGGTAAGGAGTGAAAAATGATATCAATTTCCAACTCCTTGGGAAAGTTCACATTTAGCTTCAGCAACCGGTCCACATACCTTTGCATTTTATGCAAGTGGCCATTGATGGGTTCACCATCCTTCATTCGGGTTCTTATCATGGATTAGATGATGTCATAACTCTATTGGGGAGCACTTTGATGGTAGCGGTTAATCAAGTCTTGGTGCATCTCAAAAGGGTAATAGTCCTCATAGGTCTTTTAAAGCTCGACTGTCATAGTGGCCAACATGATACAAGCCACTTTAGTGGCATCTCTCTCATGAGTCTAGAATTCAGCGATCTCCTCAGGAGTAGCAGACGAGTCATCAAGTTCCTTCAGCTCCTTGTCAAGGACATATTCCTTGTCCTCGTAACGAGTAACCATCATGATGTTCCATATCCAATCCATAAATTTGGAACCATCGAAGATGACTATCCCACAAAGGTTCATGAGAGAGAAGGAGTTGGAAGGGTTTGAGCTAGAAGCAACAATGTTTGAAGACATCTAAAAAGGAATAAAGACAAGTTTAGATTGGATATAAAGATAGTCCTTAATAAAACAGTCAAATGTAATATTAAGGCTATGACCTAACACAATATTTTATAACTTAGAAGAAGGATGCCATAATCCAAGCTATAAAATATTTGAAGTATGTGAATGACGATTCACCAATTTCCACCATGAAAAATGAAACAAATTATTAGGTTTTAATTGGTTTTGAAACTCCTAGATTCTTTGAAGTTCAACGAACTTTTCAATGGCATGTTTCAATCTTGAGTGTGCCCTTCAAGTTTTCTGATTGGGATGCCGATGATCACAAAACAAGGCCGGTGTAAAGTAACCATGCAAATTACTTGGTACTCTTAATATTTACCCTCAATTTGTGTGTCGGTTAACCACCCGTGCTCCATCAATACTATGATAAACATTAACTTACCCTTTTCCTACCTTCTTAAGTCCAAGTTAGTGTGCCGGTTAACTACACACGCTCCAGTAACGACTTAAACAATGTGCAAAGTGTAATTTCATGGGTTAGCAGCTAATTCACATTTTCCTAAAGTAACTAAGATTGGGAATTTATAAAAACATTTAGTTACTTTAGTATCATTATACTTTTAATGAGGATTAAAGTCATTGTCCTACCCGTTCGACTAATGACCCTCCACCAGTCAAGGAAGTGGTAGGTGAGAGTGGACACTCATTAAGCTGCCATTTTATAGGCAACAACCTTATACCCCCTTATAGACCGGCTTCGTGAATGAGGCCTACTAACGGTAAAACGAATTTTATTCTTATACATATATATATATATATATATATATATATATATCTATGTATATATATATATGTATATATATATATATATATATTAACTTATAATATTATAAAGTATAAGGGTTGAATTTGAACTTTTAAAATTCTAGGGGTTGGAACTAAAGTTTTAAAGTGACTTTACATGTTCCAAAACTTGAGGGGAAGTTTTGTAACTTTCAAAAAATTTCATCTTTTATAACATATGAGTTAATGGATTAATAAAATGAGAGACTTTTCATTTTATGTAACCTATGTGTTCAAGAATTAAACTACCAAACAAGTTACAAATAATTCCTATGATCTTCTAAAATCATAAGTTCATGAAAATACATATCAACAATTTCAAGAAGCATAAATAAACCATATAAAACTTGAAATTATGATATTAACCATTGAAAATGGATTAGCATAACCATTACACCATCTAAAACAAGTTTCACAAGACCAAAACAGTTTAGGGTAATATTTCTTGTCCATTTCCAGTAGCAAAACTCAAAAATCTGCAATCAGGGGATCCTACTTGTCGAGTGCACAAACCTACTCGACGACTAGGATGAATTATCACATGTAATCATCGAGTCCCCCCATGGACTCGGGGAGTTCACTCATCAGATAGTAGATTTCTTGAGTTTTTCAACAAGTTTGCATCAAGTATCAAATAAACAAGCCTAGTCTCTGATACCACTGAAGGGTTTTGAGCATTCTGACACTCCTAAGGTGTACATGCAACCCTAGAAACCTTGGATCTATGTTTTACTAAGATACATGGATATTTGATTTCCAAGGTTATTAACCTAACTGTCATGGTATGGGGAACGTTTAAACATAATAGCTAGTTGAGATACATACCTTTTGTTGTTTGGATTCCTTGAGAACTTTGTGAGCCTAGCACCTCAAGTGTGATGCCTCAAATGTCTCACAGAACACCACAATACTTGGAATTACATTGAGAGAAGTACACTTACACTCTAAAATTGGCTAGCCCTCTTCCTTGTACAAGTAGTGCCGATTTTACTTGCATAGGGGTCTTTATATAGTTGTGGCACAAGTAGGGTTACACCGTGTAAACCATAATTGTCATGGCTTTTCATATTCCATGATCCATGGGTTTGTAACCTCCGTGGACTATCCGTGGGGAACCTTATGGTTTTAACCCAATCCATACAAACCATGAATCAATAGCCCAACTATACAAGAATAGATGATTTACACAAATTACCCCATATATTTAATTAGTTTCTTTTTGACCACTTAATTAATTCTTGATCAACACTAATTAAATAATATTATTAATATATTAGAACTAATAATATATTAATAAACCTTAATTGTTATTTCTCTCATTTGGTCTATCCAAGTGTTGCAATGCCATGCAACCCAAATGGACCATGCTAACTGGGACAAGTACATTCCAGGAATAGTTATGAACTTAGACACCTAATCCAACACTCCTTTGCATCATACTCCGACTAGCGAATACTATAACTCTCCATAGATTCATAACGCTTCTCTCTTGATTGCTGGCTAGTGAAAGCTATGGTTCCCCCGCAGTTCCACAATACTCTTCCGCTGACCAGTGAAAACTATGGCTCCCCGTAGTTTCACAACGCTCTCCCTATGACTAGTGAAAGCTAAGAATCCCCGTAGTTTCTCAACACTCTCACTTTGACCAGTGAAAACTACAGCTCCCCTCAGTTTGACAACCCTCACTTGTTGTTTGGTGAATACTACGACTTCCCGCAATATCACCACTCTCTCTCCCAGTAACTCATGGATGTTACAGCTCCCCGTAGTCTTACAACACTTTCTCTTACCACCCCATGATCTGATCCTCAAGTCAATGACACACTGCGTTTACCAACTCATGCTTCGTCACCCAACATAGATAGGTGCACATATCCATCCAAAATAAGCATCACTACTCCTTATGGCAACCGCCATGACAAAACTACTTTTCTCGCTACAATTCACATTTTTAGATAGTTTCGCTTGATGTAAAATAGCTGAAGGCCTCCCACTGTAAGCATAGATACTTGATACACCACTTGCCATATCAAACTCAAGATTCAAAATACTCCAAAATTTAGGACATCATAGTTGGATACCTTAGTTCACCATCACAGAACCTCACGATTTTTTTGCCTCAACCACTAATCTTATAATCACAACATCATACTTAGATACAAAAATGTACCCTCTTAGAATCTCAAAACCGATCTTCTTCTCGCACAACTTGTAACTTCGGAATATTCCCATCTCACAAATTGAAATACACCAGAGTCATCAATGACTGAATACACGTTGATGAAATCTGAAGCTTCACCCTCTACTCATCACCGCCCCAACGAACTACTCACACCGATTTTGAAATTGGTTGATAAATCAATTGCTACCCCTATTGGAGTATAGATCACACTTTATACCTATATTCCCGCAAATCTTAGCTATTGCACCTTGAACTCGGCGACCTAACCGCCTCGAACTTCAACAATTGCAAACCCGAAAAAAAATCCATAGCCATAATAAATTCTCTGACCAATGGCCACATGGATTCACTCATCCTTCCTTAAACGCATACCCATACATCACGCCGCTTTGCAGCTCACCTCACCCACCAATAACCTAGGTCTCATGTGTCCGCACCACAAATCTCCATAACCAGTTCTCTAATTGAACTTTGAACGAACCGCTGATCCTCTCAATAGAATACTTAGTTCTCCCTTCCCCCCCACTCAGGGTTCAAACCATAACCAATTAGCATACCAACAATCTACTCCATATACTATTTCACCAGGTATATCACACTTGACTCTTGTAATGTACCATATAATCACTTCAATGATCTTCCCAATGGAACCAAGAAACTCCAAACGTGACTGCCTCTAGTCATCTCGAACGAATAATCTTTGATTTATATGCTTGTATCCTTTACTTACCAAATCATACATGACACTGCATTTTATAGCATCATGTCACTGATGCGTTTACGCTACACCAATGTACAACCGACTTGTAAATTACAAATCATATATATTCATTTCAAGAATATAAGATATCATGATCTCATAATTACTTGTAATATAACCCATGAAGTAATTATTTGACCGTGGGTTTATCCAATACTAAAATCTCCATTTCTAAGTACTCATGAATGTTATAGCAGTATAATTTCTATGTCTAACCCGCTTAGAAAATCTACAATCCAATTCATGAAAGTATTAATTCACTACTTACTTTCTAAAGTATGAGTGACTATGGAATTGAAATAATTAAATTATTCGGGAAGTAAATCATGCAAAATGAAAAACAAGAACAAATAATTGACAAAGACAGTGAACAAACTCTTAAATAATATCTATTATTTAATCAACAAAAGTTAATTAGATTTATTTTGTTACAAGTTTCAAAATAATCATCTAACTACTAAAACTAATGTAATCTCTCAATCCAATGCTCAAAGTATGTTGTTTGTGTTTAATCGTAGTGAGAGCGTTTCTGAGACGATATGTAGGATTATCTTCCGACAAGACTCTCTTCACTATGAGACGACCTTGTTCAACTCTATGTATGATATAATAATATTTTATATCGATATGTCTTGATTTTCCATGGTCTCTCGGTTCTTTGGCTAAAGCAACTGCTCCTTCATTATCAAAAAAGAGTTTCATTGGTTCCTGAAAGGTCGGAACAACTCCAAGATCTCCGATGAAGTTCTTGAACCATGCTGCTTCCTTTGATGTTTCAATTGATGTTATGTACTTTGATTTACAAGTGGAATTAGCCACTGTGTCTTGCTTAGAAAATTTCCAAGTAACTTCTTCTCCAATTAATGTAAATGCCCATCCAAATTAAGAAAGAAAGTTGTCTCTATCTGTTTGAAACTTGATGTCACTATACCCAGTCACTCTCAACGTATTACTACCACCAAGGACTAGAACCATGTCCCTAATCCTTCATAGATACATGAGAATGTTCTTAACTTCTGTCTAGTTGGCTCTGGCATGATTTTCCAGATAGCGATGGACCATGCTCAAAGCAAAGGATAAATCAGGGTGAGTATATATATCATAGTGTACATGATCGATCCTACAGCCGAAGCATAAGGTACTCGACTCATATCAACTATCTCTTCATCCATACTTGGGCTTTGAGTCTTACTCAATTTAGCATTGCTCTGAATGTGCAACTCTCTTTTCTTGGAATTTTCAATACTAAACTATTTTAGTACCTTGTCCAAGTATGTACTTTGACTAAGTCCAATTAGCTTGTTCTTTCTATCTCTCAAAATTCTTATCTCGAGAATATAGGCAACCTCTCCTAGATCCTACACAGTGGAAAACTTTTAATCCATAGATAGATTTTTTAAGCTTGCACACCCTATTGCCAAACTTTTCATCTATAAAATAGTCTAGCTGTCTCATGTAAACATCCTTAACCAACTTCCCATTAAGGAAAGAAGTTTTTACATCCATCTGCCAAATTGCGTAATCATAAAAGGAAGCTATGGAAATCATTATCCTAATAGATTTTATCTTAGCCACTGGTGTGAAAGTCTCATCATAGTAAATCACTTGGGTTTGAGTAAAGCCCTTCACAACCAGACGTGCCTTGAAGGTGTGCACATTCCCATCCATTTCGGTCTTCTTCTTGAAGATTTATTTGCAACCAATTGTATTTTAACCAGGTTATTGATCAAAAAAAATCCAAATGTGGTTGTCATGCATAGACTTGATCTCACTTTCCATTGCATTTTTTCATTTAGCAGCCTCAGGGCATACCATCGCTTCCTTATAGTTAGTCGGCTCATCCAAATTTATTAGTCTTTGATCACTGATAAACATATTACCATCTGAAGTTATATGGAAACCATAGAACTCAGGTGGCATGGTAACTCAATAGGAATGATGAAGAGGTAATGAATTATCAACTGGGTCAATTGGAATTTCTTCCTCTGGTTGAGTGCTAGTGTCTTCTAAAGTTCCTTGATTGCTTGGCACTTGAATCTCTTTAAGGTCCACTATGCTCCTACTATGCTCTTTACATATGATCTCTCTCTCACGAAATCTACTTTTTGTGCTACGAATACCATGTTTTCACTAGGCATGCAGAACAAATACTGAAAATACTTTTATGGTTAGCCAATGAAAATACATTTCTCACTTCTGGCTTCTAGCTTGTTAAGAGTCTTTCGTCTAACAAAAGCTTCACAACCCCAAACTTTGATATGTACCAGGGAATTTCCCTGTTCACATGTCGTGAGGTGTTTTGGAAACCTTTTTAGTAGGGACAAGATTGAGGATATGGGTGGTTGTTTCTAAGGCATACTCCCAGATGGAAATGGGAAGAGTGAATCGACTCATCATGGAATGAACCATGTCCAACAAGGTCCAGTTACACCTCTCAGCCACACCATAAAAGTATTGTGTCATAGGAGGAGTCAATTGTGAAATGAACCATGTTCAACAAGGTCCGATTACACTTCGTATCCATGTTCTTAAGGTAGTTGTAGAACATGATACTAAAACACTCTCATTATAAATTAGATCAAAGCATCTTTATCTTCCTTCCTAATAGATTCTATACTTCATGCTTACACTCTTTGAACTTTTCAAAGGTTTTTGTTTTATGTTTGATTAAGTAAATGTAGCCATATCTACTATAATCATTTTTAAGGTTACATAAAACTGATTACCATTTCTTGTGCTAGATCTGAAGGATCCACAGACATTTGTATGTATGAGGTCCAAAATATCCTCGCATCTTTCACAAGATCTAGCAAAATGTGATTTTGTCCTCTTTCTCAAAAGACAAAATCTACATTCATCTTAGGCCTTAGGTCAAATGATTCCAAGACTCCATCCTTTTAGAGTTGGGCGATGCGTTTCTTGTTAATGTGCCCTAGACGACCATGCCTCAAGCATGCATTGTCTAAACCATTATATGAATCAATGTGAAATACACTATTGCCTAAGCTATCAACACAATTCATAGTTTCATACACCTCATTACAAGGTAAAGCTTCAATTATAAAGACACCATTTTTATAAAATAGAATTGAACCATTCAAATCATCAAGAGAGTAGCGAAAACCTTGTACAAAAAATGCATGAAAAGAGATAATATTTCGTGTCATTTCTGATGAGTAGAAGTAGTCAATTAAACTAATCCTAAAATCACTACTAAGCATAAGTTAATAAGTCGTAATCTCGGTAATAGGAGAAGATCACTTATTTCCCACGATCAGATTCATCTTCTTATGCTCCACTTCCTCACTTTCTTCTAATCTCTACAAATCAGAAAAATGTGAGTTGGGCTTCGCCTTTTGTCTATTGTGTCATGACCCTGCATGGGCCTTGTTCTTCTGGTTAGGTTTTGGAGTAGCCTTCCTTTTCTTCCCTTTTCCATTATCAATGGAAAGAACGAGAGCATTAATAGGAGTTGCCAGATTCTTCCCCTTTAATCCTAACTCAATAGTCTGTAGCAAGTTGTGGAGTTGGGCCAATGTGGTTTTTGTGTTGCTAAAATGATAAGCTAATATAAGCTGATTATAGTGTAAATCCCCAATCAGCCTGTGTATCAATAAGAACTGTTTGATGGTGTGGAATCCCAACCAAACGGTTAATGCCAGATCAAAAAAGAACAGAAGGAGAAAAAGAATAACTTGAATCTATGATGTATTCAAAGATATGAGTGATGCTCCATACACATTCGATTCTCTCACATACACTAATCTTATCTCTAGTTTCTCTCTCTACAAAATGATCTCCTTCTCTAGCCCCTTTTCTACCAAGCACTCTTTACCCAATATATATGAGACAGTTGGTCGTACACGGGTTTACGGCCGTAAACCCGTGTACGACCTTACACACAGCCATAAACACTGATATGGCCATAAGAACTGAGTTGTTTATGGTCCTAGACATAAAAATACATTTTCCTAGAAAAGAAAAGTATAAACCAAAATTTCAGACCCAACAATCTCCCCCTTGGTTTATAGCTTTCTTTTCTAATTGACCCAACAAACTCCCCTTAAGAAGGTAGCTGGATTTTCTTGTCAATCTTCAATGGGAGCTTGGCTTTAGCCTTTATCTTCGATTTCTTCATGACTTCAAGATGAACATATGAATCTTCAATAAATGACTTCATCTCGAGCAGTTGGGGTTTTCTTCAAAATTTGACTCTGAACGCACATTGGGTGAGGCGGCTTCTTGATAAGATTGTTGAAAGATAGCACTTTCAGCTTGAGAATCTTCAGAGAGAACAACAGAGAGAACAAATCTTATGGATCACCTCAATAGGTTTATAGATAGCAGCAAATTGATTGAGGAGGCTTCAATTCAATCCGTCACATAATCTTGAATTATAGCTTCACCTTTCTTCTGGGGTTGACCAATTGAAAGTTGAAAGAATAATCTTCATTTCTTGTTCCTCCGAATGAGAATTCTTCGATGCTCATGGATGAAGCTTCGGCTCAGAAAATCTCAATATAGTCTCAATGAGTCTCATCTACATATGAATTCACTTTTCAAGACAAAACAAAACAAAAAGAAAAGTTAAAACAAAATTTTTGGATTTTTCATATTTTCTGAACAACAAATAAAACAAAAATAATACTATTTTTGGATTTCAAATTTTTTGATTTTTTGTTTGTTGTTTTTTGTTTTTTTTAATTCTCTCCCTAAATTTGTGCATAGATGTGACAACCCGAAGTTTTTCCATCGCTGCAACCAATATCGTCCGTAAAACTCGTTTTAATCGAATTATTCCGATTTCATTTTTGGATTAGGACAATTAAGTTAAGACTTTTATTTGACCTTGTAAGTATCCAAACATGTTGGAAACATGTTAAAACACCCCAAACTATTAATTAGAAAAAAAATTAGTTTCAACCATATCGGGTGACGACAACTTAATCAGGTGAGACCAAAAGCCTCGATTAACAACAGTATGGGGTAGAATTCCACTGTGTATCAAATTCAAACCATATATAAAGTGAATTAAGACTCATTTGGAGCCTTTTCACTCTCTCTATCTAACGTCTCTCCTCAATTCAAGAATTTGATCCAAAAATCATCCGTTTCAAGCTTCAAAACACCAAGGTAATCATCCTAGCTTCATGTACATCATACTTAGCCTTCAAATTCGAGTTCAATTCATGAATTAGAACCTCAAATAAGTGTTTACGGCCCTAGAACACTCTTTTGCCATGAACACATATAAATGGTGTTTTTGAGCCTCAAAACCCTTCCAAATCACCATTAGAGCTTAGATATGGCTTAAGGACTTATTGGATTGGACATAGGGCACCTTAAACTCAACATTTTAGGAGTAAACATGAGTTTACTGCCCAAGAACAAGCTTGGGCCGTAAACACCATTTCATGGAGAGTAAACTCCTTTTTGGGTGTTAAAATGCAACTTACAAACCTCATAAGCCCTGGAATAAAGTCTAGATGCAACCACAAACAAGTTAGGGACCTTAAACATGATTAAAACAACTCCATAAGGAGTTCACGGCCGTAAACCCCAAAGAATGGGTTCCTGGGCCGTAAACTCCTATAAATGGCTTGTTCGATGCCCTAAACTCCCCCTTGGCTTGTAAAATTGAGTAGAATCACTTGGGATACATAAATGACCTTCAAAACACTTAAGAATGATGTGGGTGAGAGTTTACGGTCGTAAACACTTACTTTACTGTCGTAAACTCATCATTTAGTCAATATGGTTGAGTTAATTCCTTGATAATGTCGTAGAACCAAACCTAGCAACAACTCTCATTTGATTTAAGGCCATTTAGAGCATAAGAACACCCCACCATGATTTCACGGCTGCAAACTCATGGCGATGTGGTGTTTAGGGCCGTGAACACTCCTTAGAGTTTACTCTTAGAGATTAAACTTCATATCCAAGCCATTCATGTCCATAAACGTCACCCGGGTCACTCCAAACACTTAATTTAAAATGTTTTCGCGTCTTGGAGTGTATAATCGTATCTGATTAGTGTTTTAAAGTCTAATTAGATACATTTTTGTATCATTTAACATTACATAGGAACCTCGCACGTTTTCAAGCCTTGATCGGACGTTTAGCATCCTCGTTGAAACATTTCTCGTCCGGTGAGTTCATACCCCTACCTTTTTTCAATGTTTTTCACTTTTTAAGGGGGGGGGGGGAATACAAGCAAAGTACAAGTAATACTTGTACTCAAAACTTATTTTATATATGTTGTGTTTTATACTACTTATGTTTTTAACACTGTTAATCATATCAGATAACCGTTTAAACTTGTAGATTTCATTATCATAGTATTTGTGAAAAAACGTTATAAATTGTCGTATTTGATATTTTCACAAATGAGTTTTCCTCATTACAATAGTTAAAAACATAACCTTTAAACTTTGAACAGGAAACTCAATATGTTGGTTTGTCCTCGGTAACATCCCATAGAGATACGTATCTGGAGGATAGTAGATAGAACTTTTGTATTGTCCTTAATAAAACACCCCTAGACACGAGTGTGAAGGACGGGTATCATTGGAACTTAGTCAGGTCCTAGTTAGTACTCCCCCTAGACACGAGAGTATAGCACCAATAGAACTAGATTTCCGTATTGATAATTTCAGTTTTAAATTCACGAATCTTAAAGAATGGAGACACGTCCTTTGCAACACTTCCTAGGCACGAAAGTGGAGGACCGCCCCTGTAACCAGAATCTACGAAACGGGGAGAGCATGACTTGAGTGTATAGATCTATACGGGACTGACTATCCCGCACCTGGCTGCTAGCTACAGCCAAACCGAAAGGTTTAAGGGTAACAAAAGTCATAGAATATATTGGCCCCGTCTCGAGTCAAATCTAGTCTGTAGTATGGTTATGGAACTCGCAATCAAGATTATAAAAACTTTATACTTATTTATTAGTTTAATATACGTCTTAAAACTAATGTACACTTAAAAGTAACCGAAATATTAGGAAACTTCGCACGCACACACTTTAAGTATAGTAGTTACTTGTACGTTACTTTCAGATTCGATAACACTTCACAAGGTTAATCAGGTTTTCAGTACATATATTTCATATTAGGAAAATATAGGATTTTCCTGGCATAATCACAATTTGTAACTAGAACAGTGTAACATAACAGAACAACTAAACTTTACTTTTAAGAAAATATGGGATTTTCTTGGGTCGTAACATTTTCAAAAATCAAAAGGAATCTTGTACATTTTCATAAAAACAAACCGCTTATGAACTCACCAGCTTTATGCTGATTTTTAAAATGCTTGTATTCTCAGGTTCTACTTAGACAGGTACCCCGCGTGCTTTTGCATAAGACAGAGCGAATGGAAGTCACGTCTTTCTTTTGTTTAAACTATGTATGTATGAAATTTGTACTACTTTACTTTTCCACTGATGTAATGAAATCTATCTAATGTTTTGTGTTTTACTTTGGTTACTATATACATTGGTTATGATATTCACACGAAGTCACCTCCGCTCCGACACGTTTCCGCCTTCGGTTTCGGGATGTGACAATAGAGGAAAAGTATGAACAAATTTAATAAAAACAAAACTATTTGGGATCAAAGTTGTCAGGCAATATTAACTTTGTTTATCTGTACCTTTACCTTTATGAATTGATCTGGTCAATTTCCGGTATTGTGGTGCACTTAAACACGAACAATATAGACAAACTTTTAAAAATATACCATTTAGATGATGGCGACCACAAATATTGTTGTCCACTTAAATTAAGTAGTGAGATCTACAAACAACCTCTAAATGATTTATGTTTAGTTGCACTAGAATGTGTTCCCCACTACTCGATATACCTTGGTTATCAAGAACTTCCTAAGGACTCCTTACTTTAGGTGAGTAAAAAATTAGTAAAGAGGAAGAAAGATTGAGAGATAGATGCATATGTTTTGTCCCAGATTGGATCTCTTTCAATCACGCAGAGGGGACAACATATGACTAACAGAGATAGAGGGATTGAGAGGTAGAATGTTGCATATGGTGTGTCCCAGGTCGGATCTCTTTCAATCACGCAGAGGGGACAACATATGGATAGCAGATAGAACGAATTTCATAGATAAGGAGGTGCGTAGAATTAGAGTTGCATATGTTGCAATCTAGGTCGGATCTCTTACAATCATGTAGATGAAGCAACATATGACTCACAGATAGAAAGCAAGAAACTGATTTCTACAGACCTATTTTATCAGAACACCCCAGTCGCCCTATTAGAACTAGATTTAAGGACACAAGTCCACACATCAAGGAAAAGTTAAGAGACAGTTCTAGATTCGTATTAATTTAGTGTATCCTATAGGTTCAAATGTTTATCTCACTGCTCAATCTACCTGAGTGTGGTATGGTCAGTCCAAAAAATCCTATCTAAATCTACTCTGTCAAATCCTTCATGTTTTAGACTGTCCGTTATCACTTTCTTGATGTTACTTCCCAAACGATACTAACGAAAAACTATAAGAATATATATATATATATATATATATATATATATATATATATATATATATATATATATATATATATATATATATATATATATATATATATTGTATTCAAAATGAATCAGTTTAAGATAAAGTCGGGAGTATAGAGAAGAAAAATCAAACCGTAAGTCACCGATTAAATTTGCATTCAGAAGGTTTGAGAACAACATGCATAATCTTATAACAGATATGAAAATTCTTCACATCATTAGGCACAAAGCCCATGTGTGATCCTCTCCTTCCTTCCTTTCCCGCAAAGGACACATACTCTTAAACAAAGTTCAGAATATTGCACAGTTGAGAGATTCCTCCTATCATATGCCTGGAACAGCCAGTATCAACAAACCGAAGTCTGATGATATGCCTCCATAGCTGCTCCAACACAGAGCGGGATCAGTTGGTATTTGGAACCCAGTCCATTTGGAACTGGGTCGACCTTTGTCATCCTTGCAAGTTACTCTATCCCATGACATATTTTGCTTATCACAAACAAAAGATGTAGAAATATTAGAATGGTTAGAAGATTTTGGAGAGTGAACCTTCGGTATCCATCTGTAGTTGGGTTTAACCCATTTTTTTTCGATCGGATGGTTGCCTCGGCACTTGATTTTGAACCTAAAGTGGTCGTTGTGATGACTTTGACCTAGCTGGTCTTGGTTTTGCTAGAGCATCTCTTGGATTGGACTTCTTAACCGGCATTCCCTTCTTGATGTTGGGATTTTGATTCTTGATCTTGGGATTTGACGTCTTGCCCTTCGTGGCATTCTAGTTGCCACTGTCTGAACGTGACCTCGAAGGATTTCCTTTGGAGAATCTCCCTCTTGGCGCATTCTGCCAGCCTTGTGCATAGTAAGGAACGTATGCATGATTTGGACAGTTTCAGGCAATGTGTTAAGGTGTTCCAGAGTGAAACATGTCTTTTTCTTCACTGGGAAGTTGTTTCTTGCTGCCCCTGGTGGCGTGTCCTTGCCTCGTTTCTTATTGTTCCCACAAACACAATTGCAACAATTGATTAGAAACAACTGAGTTTGAAGCAATAGATTCAGAGTTCAAGGAGTCATTGGATTGTTCAATAGTTTTCTCTTTGTTCTCATTTTCTGCTACTTTACCTGCACATGAAGTAGAAGCATTAGGAGCGTTCAGCTCAACACTTTCTGGCACAACCACGGCAGAATTATCAAACATATCGTCGAATATATCAAAAAAAATTTGACTCATCAGACTTTAACACAAAATTATTATCAGACACACTCTCTTCAGCTGCTTGCTTGCAATGACTTAGTGGTGGATCTGCATAGGAAGTAGAAGCATTAGTATTTTCAATATAATGATCTCACCCTGGAAAGACATGAAACACTATGGAAAGCACGGAAAGTTTAACTAGTGGTACATTAGACCCTTCGAGATCCCTATTAGGATCCACCCCGTAACATTCGAACTCCGAGTACCTTCAGAACTTAGAAACGTCCATCCTGTCTCCCATGTTCCAAATTTTTAGAAGTACTTAGCCAATGAAACCTTAGTAATTCCTCTTGAACCAATCGAGACCATAGACCGAGAGATCAAACGTACGAAACAAAGCCACATCCCATTAGTGAAGGTTCGTTGGACTTCCAAGCGAGAACCTGAATTCACTTGGGAGCGAGAAGACCCGATACAGCAAAAGCATCCACATCATATTTTTCCATAACTTGTATCTTAATCTTTGAATTTCAGGACGAAATTCCCTCTAACAGGGGGATAATGTGACAACCCGAAGTTTTTCCATCGCCGCAACCCATATCGTCCGTTAAACTCGTTTTAATCGAATTATTCCGATTTCATTTTTGGATTAGGTCAATTAAGTTAAGACTTTTATTTGACCTTGTAAGTATCCAAACATGTTGGAAACATGTTAAAATGCCCCATGACGACAACTTAATCGGGTGCGACCAAAAGCCTCGATTAACATCAGTATCGGGTAGAATTCCACCGTGTATCAAATTCAAACCACATATAAAGTGAATTAAGACTCATTTGGAGCCTTTTCACTCTCTCTCTAACCTCTCTCCTCAATTTAAGAATTCGATCTAAAAATCATCCATTTCAAGCTTCAAAACACCAAGGTAATCATCCTAGCTTCTTGTACATCATACTTAGCCTTCAAATTCGAGTTCAATTCATGAATTAGGACCTCAAACATGTGTTTACGACCCTAGAACACTCTTGGGCCGTGAACACATATAAGTGGTGTTTTTGAGCCTCAAAACCCTTCCAAATCACCATTAGAGCGTAGATATGGCTTAAGGACTTATTGGATTGGACTTAGGCCACCTTAAACTCAACATTTGAGGAGTCAACATGAGTTTACTTCCCAAGAACAAGCTTGGGCCGTAAACACCATTTCATTTAGAGTAAACTCCTTTTTGGGTGTTAAAATGCAACTTACATACCTCATAAGCCCTGGAATAAAGTCTAGATGCAACCAAAAACAAGTTAGGGACCTTAAACTTGATATAAACAACTCCATAAGGAGTTCACAGCCGTCAACCCCCCAAGAATGGGTTCCTGGGTCGTAAACTCCTATAAATGGGTTGTTTGATGCCCTAAACTCCCCCTTGGCTTGTAAAATTGAGTAGAATCACTTGGGATAAATCAATGACCTTCAAAACACTTAAGAATGATGTGGGTGAGAGTTTACGGTCGTAAACACTTACTTTACTGTCGTAAACTCATCATTTAGTCAATATGGTTGAGTTAATTCCTTGATAATGTCGTAGAACCAAACCTAGCAACAACTCTCATTTGATTTAAGGCCATTTAGCACATAAGAACACCCCACCATGAGTTTACGGCCGTAAACTCATGGGGATGTGGTGTTTAGGGCCATAAACACTCCTTAGAGTTTACTCTTGGAGAGTAAACTTCATATCGAAGCCATTCATGTCCATAATGTCACCCGGGTCACTCCAAACACTTAATTTAAAATGTTTCACGTCTTGGATTGTATAATCGTATCTGAGTAGTTTTTTAAAGTCTAATTAGATACAATTGTGTATCATCTAACATTACATAGGAACCTGACACGTTTTCAAGCCTTGATCCGATGTTTACCATCCTCGTTGACACATTTCTCGTCCGGTGAGTTCCTACCCCTACCATTTTTCAATGTTTTTCACTGTTTTTAGGGGTGGGGGGGGGGAATACAAGCAAAGTACAAGTAATACTTGTACTCAAAAATTATTTTATATATGTTGTGTTTCATACTACTTATGTTTTGAACACTTTTAATCATATCAGATAACCGTTTGAACTTGCAGATTTCATTATCATAGTATTTGTGAAAACGTTATAAATTGTCGTATTTTATATTTTCACAAATGATTTTTCCTCATTACAATACTTAAAAACATAACCTTTAAACTTTGAACAGGAAATTTAATAAGTTGTTTTGTCCTCGGTAACACCCCACGGAGATACGCGAGTGGAGGATAGTAGATAGAACTTTTGTATTGTCCTTAATAAAACACCCCTAGACACGAGTGTGAAGGACATGTATCATTGGAACTTAGTCAGGTCCTAGTTAGTTCTCCCCCTAGACACGAGAATATAACTCCAATAGAATAGGATTTCAATATTGATAATTTCAATTTTAAATTCATGAATCTTAAAGATTGGAGACACGTCCTTTGCAACACTTCCTAGGCACGAAAGTGGAGGACCGCCCCCGTAACCAGAATCTCCGAAAAGGGGAGAGCGTGACTTGAGTGTATAGATCTATACGAGACTGACTATCCCGCACTTGGCTGCAAGCTACTGCCGAACCGAAAGGTTCAAGGGTGACAAAAGTCATAGAAGATATTGGCCCCTGCTCGAGTCAAATCTAGTCTGTAGTATGGTTATGGAACTCGCAATCAAGATTATTATACCTATTTATTAGTTTTATATACGTCTTAAAACTGGTGTACACTTAAAGGTAACTGAACTATTAGGAAACTTCGCACGCACACACTTTAAGTATAGTAGATACTTGTACGTTACTTTCAGATTCGATAACACTTCACATGGTTAATCAGGTTTTCAGTACACATCTTTCACATTAGGAAAATATAGGATTTTCCTGGGGTAATCACAATTGGTAACCAGAACAGTGTAACATAATAGAACAACTAAAATTTACTTTTAAGAAAATATGGGATTTTCTTGGGTCGTAACATTTTCAGAAATCAAAAGGAATCTTGTACATTTTCATAAAAACAAACCGCTTATGAACTCACCAGCTTTATGCTGATTTTTAAAATGCTTGTATTCTCAGGTTCTACTTGGACAGGTACCCCGCGTCCTTTTGCAAAAGACGGAGCGAATGGAAGTCACGTCTTTCTTTGTTTAAACTATGTATCTATGAAATTTGTACTAATTCACTTTTCCACTGATGTAATGAAATCTATGTAATGTAATGTAATGTTTTGTGTTTTACTTCGCTTACTATGTACATTGGTTATGATGTTCACATGAAGTCACCTCCGCCCCGAGACGTTTCCGCCTTCGGTTTCGGGGTGGGACAATAGAGGAAAACTATGAACAAATTTAATAAAAACAAAAATATTTGGGATCAAAGTTGTCAGGCAATCTTAGCTTTGTTTATCAGTACCTTCACCTTTATGAATAAATCTGGTCAATTTCCGGCATTATGGTGCACTTAAACACGAAGAATATAGAAAAACTTTTAAAAATATACCATTTAGCTAACGACGACCACAAATATTGTTGTCCACTTAAATTAAGTAGTGAGATCTACAAACAACTTCTAAATGATTCATGTTTACTTGCACTAGAATGTGTTCCCCACTTCTCAATATACCTTGGTTATCAAGAACTTCCTAAGGACTCCTTACTTTAGGTGTGTAAAAAATTATTAAGGAGGAAGAAAGATTTAGAGATAGATGCATATGTTTTGTCCCAGATTGGATCTCTTTCAATCACGCAGAGGGGACAACATATGACTAATAGAGATAGAGGGATTGAGAGGTAGAATTTTGCATATGGTGTGTCCCAGGTCGGATCTCTTTCAATCACGCAGAGGGGACAACATATGGATAGCAGATAGAAAGAATTTCATAGATAAGGAGGTGCGTAGAATTAGAGTTGCATATGTTGCAATCTAGGTCGGATTTCTTACAATCATGTAGATGAAGCAACATATGACTCACAGATAGAAAGAAAGAAAATAATTTCTACAGACCTATTTTATCAGAACACCCCGGTCGCCCTATTAGAACTAGATTTAAGGACACAAGTCCGCACATCAAGGAAAAGTTAAGCGACAGTTCTAGATGCATATTAACTTAGTGTATCCCGTAGGTTCAAATGTTTATCTCACTGCTCAATCTACCCGAGTGTGGTATGGTCAGTCCAAAAAATTCTATCTAAATCTACTTTGTCAAATCCTATCTAAATCTACTCTCTCAAATCCTTCATGTTTTAGACTGTCCGTTATCACTTTCTAGATGTCACTTCCTAAACGATACTAACGAAAAACTATAAGAATATATATATATATATATATATATATATATATATATATATACATATATATATATATATATATATATATATATATATATATATATTATCTTCAAAATGAATCAGTTTAAGATAAACTGAAGAGTATAGAGAAGAAAAATCAAACCGTAAGTCACCGATTAAATTTGCATTCAGACGGTTTGAGACCAACATGCATAATCTCAGAATAGATACGAAAATTCTTCACATCATTAATCACAAAGCCCATGTGTGATCCTCTCCTTCCTTCCTTTCCCGCAAAGGACACATACTCTCAAACAAAGTTCAAAATGTTGCACAGTTGAGAGATGCCTCCTATCATATGCCTGGAATAGCCACTATCAACAAACCAAAATCTGATGATGTGCCTCCATAGCTGCTCCAACACAGAGCGAGATCAGTTGGTCTTTGGAACCCAGTCCATTTGGAACTGGGTCGACCTTTGTCATCGATGCAAGGTACTCTCTCCCATGACATATCCTGCTTATCACAAACAAAATATGTAGAAATATTAGAATGGTTAGAAGATTTTGGAGAGTGAACCTTCGGTACCCATCTTTAGTTGGGTTTCACCCATTTCTTTTTCGATCGGATGGTTTCCTCGGCACTTGATTTTGAACCTGAAGTGGCCGTTGAGATGACTTTGACCTAGCTGGTCTTGGTTTCGCTAGAGCATCTCTTGGATTGGACTTCTTAACCGACATTCCCTTCTTGACGTTGGGATTTTGATTCTTGGTCTTGGGAGTTGAAGTCTTGCCCTTCGCGGCATTCTATTCGCCATTGTCTGAACGTGACCTCGAAGGATTTCCTTTGGGGAATCTCCCTCTTGGCGCATTCTACCAGCCTTGTGGATAGTAAGGAACGTATGCATGATTTGGACAGTTTCAGGAAATGTGTTAAGGTGCTCCACAGTGAAACATGTCTTTTTCTTCACTGGGAAGCTGTTTCATCCTGCCCCTGGTGGCGTGTCCTTGCCTTGTTTCTTATTGTTCCCACAAACACAATTGCAACAATTGATCATAAATAAGTGAGTTTGAAGCAACGAATTCAGAGTTCAAGGAGTCATTGGATTGTTCAATAGTTTTCTCCTTGTTCTCATTTTCTGCTACTTGACCTGCACATGAAGTAGAAGCATTAGAATTGTTCAACTCAACACTTTCTGGCACAATCACGGCAGAAATATCAAAGATATCGTCGAATATATTAAAAAAATTTGAGTCATCAGAATTTAACACAAAATTATTATCAGACACACTCTCTTCAGCTACTTGCTTGCAATGACTTAGTGGTGGATCTGCATAGGAAGTTGAAGCATTAGTATTTTCAATTTGAGGAGAACTTGCCGGCACAAATACAGCAAGTTTTTCAAGTATGAGATGTGCCTCTCTTTCCATTTCTTCTTTAGTCAAAGGGTTATACTGATAGGTGTGATTAAAAGGAGGAGGCACTTTATCATACACTATAACCTTTTGATGGTTATCTTTGAATTTTAAACTATGTTCTATCATGGACACAACTACTTCACTTGACACATCAAATTTTCTAAAAGTAAAATCTACATTTTCAAATTTGTTTTTCAATGTGTCAAGTTCAGCAATTAACTAAGTAAGTTGTTCATTCACAAATCTATAATTGGCACACTTATTGCTATACTCTTCCTCAAGTTTTCTAAAATCTTTTGTTTTTGCTTGTAGTTGTGCATTTAGAGATTTCTGTCATTTCCTGAGTTTATATCCTTCGTATTTTAGAACCTCCACTTCTTTTTTTAGCAAATCATTATGTTCACGAAGAAATTTAATCGTAGCTTCACAAGATCAAGTACATGAAACTTCATTGACCAGGAGGGATGAGGAACTCATTTTTATCAAAAATGCCCTTTCACTTAAAAACTCAAAAGTCAACCTTAAAAGTCAAATTTAAAAAGTCAAACTTAAAAGTCAAACCGAAAAGCTAAATTTGAAAATTTTAAAGTTAAATGAGAAAGTCAAAGTTTAAAGTCAAAGGTCAAACTTGAAAGGCAAAGTCAAAATTTCAATTAAAAAGTTAAACATAAAAGTTAAAAAACAATGGGTAGAAAGAAAAATAAATGAATAAAAAAAATGATTTTTGGGTTAAAAGTGTCTAAACGCGAAAAAGGAAACGGGAAAGCGAATACTTAAGATTTAAAAACGGAGGATGAATAACGAGTTCGTTGGTAGATCAAGTAGAAGAGGCCTTGGTTGATTAAGGAAGAGACTCGAGTTCGATCCTTCTGCACCCCGAAATCTCCCCAATTTTTTTTTAATAGAAGCATGTTGTAGGTGAGCCACCAAGCTGTATTCCCTAGCCGTCCACCGAGCATCACACAAGAGAGCCGTATACTCCAAGCCACAAATCTCCATTTCGTATACTCTGAGCCGCAAACCGTAGAGCCATATACACCGAGCCGCAAACCGCCGAGCCGTATACTCCGACAGCAAACTCCGGTAGCAAACTCTGACTGCAAGCTCCAACAGCAAACTCCGGCCGTAAACTCTAGCAACAAACTCTGGTTGTAAACTCCGACCGCAAACTTTGGCCGTAAACCCTTCAATAGATCGCGAAAAAAATGAAGTTTTTCACCATATTTGCTCTAAATCTCGATCTAAAACTCGTTTTTATGAAAAACACGAAGAACAAACCCCCCTTATTTTGGCAAGAGATATCCAAAAACACAAAAATCCTTCAAAAAATAAGATCAAATAAGCTCCAGATCTGAAAAAATTGATTGATACAATCGAAGCTCTGATACCACTTGTAAGTCTGTGTATCAATCAGATCTGTTTGATGGTGCGGAATCCCAATCAAACGGATGATGTAAGATCAAAGTAGAAAAGTAAGAGAAGAAGAATAACTTGAATCTATGATGTATTCAAAGATATGAGTGATGCTCCATATACATTAGATTCTCTCACACACACTAATCTTCTCTCTAGTTTCTCTCTCTAGAAAATGCTCTCCTTCTCTAGCCCCTTTTCTCTCAAGCAATCCTCACCCTATATTATGAGACAATTGGCCGTAATCCTATGTACGACCATACACACAACCGTAAACACTGATATGGCCATAAACAATGATCTGTTTATAGTCCTAGACATAAAAATACATTTTCCTACAAAAGCAAAGTATAAACAAAATTTTAGACCCAACATATACCAACTTGGCAAGGAGTTTAGAAACATGTCGATGAACAACTCCTCATCAAAATGCACATTAAGCTTGATGAGATAATGCATGTATCTTTGCATTATCTGCATGGGGTTGTAGATAGATTGTCCCTCTTTTATCTTCCAAGCCATCACGGACTTGACTACTTCAAATTTCTCTTGATGAGCTCTCTTGTGGTACTTTTCTACAACGTCATTGTTCATCTCAAAAGGCCAGTAGTCCTCATAGAACCTTTGGAATTCAGGAGTCATTGTGATGACCATTATGCAAGCAACTTTTGTTGCATTGTCGTAGTGCTTTCATCGACTTCAATGAGTTTCTCTTCAAGGACATATTCTTCTCCATCGAATCGAAGAGGCACTCTGATGTTGCACATCTAATAATTATAGTTGGAGCGTTCGAAAGTTACTTTGGACACAATGGAGAGAATGGAGAAACCCAAGTTGTGGGTAGAAGATGATGGAGTAGAAGCATCAAAAGGAGTAGCCATTTGTAGATAAAAAGAACATATTTAGTTAGATGACAATTATCCTTAATATTTTAACCCATAATAAATGATTAAGGCTAGGATCCAAAATAAAAATTCACAACTACGAATAGGGATGTCATAATCTTATTGCGAATTAAGATAGGTAAGAGCTTCACCAATTTCGAACTTTGAAATTCTTAGATCTTTAGAGATTAATTGAGTCTATCAATAGCGTGTTTAAAGTCAGATTATGCTCCACTATTTTTTATGGGGATACCGAGGATCACAAACTAGATTTGAATAACCATCAAAATGTGCTTGACACTCTTGATGTCATTTATCATCTCATTTTAATGTGCCGGTTAACCACATATGCTCTATTAATTAATGATAATTTTCGAGATGTCCATTATTACTCTTTATAGTCACTATTAGTATGTCGGTAAACCACACACACTACACTAATTACTATAAAGTATAATGTGCAATTTTATGGATTAACATACTTTTAACATTTTCCTAAAGTAACTATGAGTGAGATTTTTTAAAAGGTGTTTTAGTTACTTTAATACCATTATACTTATTAATGATGTTGTTTGCTATCAATTCCATTCGGCTAACAACCCTTCACTATGCATGAGAGCAGTATGTAAGAATGGATACTCAATAACAGTCATTGTATACTGGCTTTCTTAAACTCCCCTTATAGTATGGCTTCGTGAATGGGGGGTACTAACGATTTAATTAACTTAGTCTTATGCATCTAGTAATTATCAAACTTTTAATTTTATATATAGTATAAGGTGTATTTTATAACTTTTTAAAAATACTAGGTTTAATAAATTTCAAAAGTAATAAAAATTAATTCAATTTAAATTAAGCCAATAAGGATTAAACAATTTATTTACAATTAATCAATTAATCAAATAAATTTTAATCTTAATCCAATACCCTCTAATTCCAAAATTAGGGTTTGCGATTTACCAAATTTATAATTATCTAATTTTAAGGCATTTAAAACTAATAATGATCAAAACAAGGAAACCTAAAGAACCATACCAATTTAAAAAAACCAAGAAAGAGGCTAGGGTTTCTAAAACCCTTGCCCAAATAGAAAATTACCACAAGAGGGTTTTTGATATTATTCAACTTTTTGCAAGATCATAGAGAAAAATGGCTCTAATACCACTGATGGGTTTTATACATAAATAAAATCATACTTTAGATAAAAAAAAAAAAAAAAAAAACCCTAAGTTTGCATACACCCTAAAGGATGTATGCTCTCACCATGATCTGCAAACAACAATTTGAATTCAAGAAACCCAGAAGTACATTGATATTTTCAAAATTGAGATGGGTTACTAGAAAAACGTAACTTTTAGTTTGTTGTTGTAAAAAAAACTTAAATTCCTTCTTTGTAGATCTACAAAAATCCAACACCAGAAATCTCATGTCTCTGATGGCTTACACCCAAACATTAGAAGTTGGAGGCTATTGACGAGAGAGAGGAAGGGAAAAGGATTTTCAGTTCTTCCTTAGTATATGGGATGGCCGGAAATATGGAGGTATAGACAGGTTTATATAGGTCATCAAAGGGGCTTGGATAAAGCAAATTTTCTTGGATAAGCCTTATCCCTTTGCTTTCCCCCCAAATTTCCTTAGAATCCAAGAAAGGCTCTAGAAACTATCTAGATCGCCTCTAGAATTTTGTCCCCCCTCTAGGAACATTCTAGAGTTGCCTAATGCTCAACTTTTGAACTTTGTCACTTTCACTACTAGAAAAACAGCCTTTTACGACGCTCATTGCGCGTCGTAAAGGGCTTAGACGACGTGCAAATGCGCGTCAAGGAAGGCCCTGTCATAACGAGAGACGACGCGCTTTTGCGCGTCATCTATTGACGACGCGCATTTACGACGCTCATTTATGACGCACGTTTATGACACGCAATGCATATCAAGAAAGGCCCTGTCATAAAGGAAGACGACACGCATTTGCGTATCGTAACCTTACGACATGCGTGTTAATGACACGCAATGCGTATCAAGAAAGCCCCTGTCAAGAAAGGCCATGTCATAAATGAAGATGACACACATTTTTGCGTATCATAATTTTAAATGTTTAAAAAATATATTATTTATAGATTTACTAATTTTCAAATTAAATTTGTATTTAATGTCTCATAATAGAAAATAAAATATCATTTACAAAAAATACAATCCATTGCATAAAATTTAATGTCATACAAATAATCATATACAAAAAATACAATCCATTTTATAAAATACAATACCTAACTATCTAACCTATTATTACATTCCTATTAAGGGACACCTTGTTTCAGATATCATGTAAAATACAAATCCTCCATGTCAAAAAATTGGTTGTTGTCCATCGAGTGTAGATGACAAATAATGACTTGAACATTAGCTAAAACCAAAACACTTTTATTAATCACACAATCAAAAAGCTGAAACCAAAAAGCTTTTAATTACACAAGAAACAACACATCATCATGAGAAACTACTAACCTGCCCTAAATGGAGGAAGTAGTTTTCTCCAGTGAACTTTGTTGGTGTGGACTGATAAAAGTTATAGCATGTCCTAGCAAGCTGCAAATAATACATATAAAAATTATTGGCAACTAAAAAAGCAACAAGAATAACAGACCTCTTCAGCCATATTCAGGAACTTTCATTGATGTCTCCCACATGTCTATGTTTTAATAACGCATTAGTTTGTTTTATATATACAGCTACAATTGTAATTTTATCTAGAATTAAAATTACAAACTTACTTATAAGGCTTTACAGTTGCAGCTTTGTTTCGTTGTATCCACACTTTAAGTAAATACTCATAGAAACTGCACAAAGTTACATTATTACAAAACTTAATATACTGAAGATCATAACACCCTGATTTCATGAAGAAAATAAGTTATATAAAGATCATTAAGAATATTTGAGAATCATCTGCAAGCAAACATAAGTAGACAAAATCTGGGTATTAATTAGATAAATATCTCGGTTAGTTAACCTAGATAATAATCACCCAAATAGAGCTCTGTCTCAGTTTACCTTAGTTTTAGCCATCATTTGTGGCTCAGCCTTCTCAACTTCAGTTGATGATATAAAGTTTTATTACCTCAATTGTATTCCCATCAATTCCTTCACTCGTTCCTTCAATCTCCCCACTATTTTATAAACGAGCTATTGTTTCCACTTGTGTGAGTTCCCATCAATATTGTTTCCACCTTCATAAAAGACTTACAAGATGATCTTAGAAAGGTTGAGAAGACTTACAAGATGAACTACAGGATTTGCATAAACACCTCCATGTGGATAGAAAGCAGCATATGGTGGCATCAGATGCTGGTTTTGTGATTTTGCAAGTACAAAAAAGTCAACAGAAAATGCTCATTGAACTTCGTCTGCAATTACCAATGCACCCCTAGACAAGAAGAAGAAGAAGAAATGTTATATAATTCTTTTATCATTTATGTTTAATGAGTAAAATAATAAGAGCAGAAAGTGAAAGATGGAAGAAAATGAGCTACTTAGTTATTTTTTTAATTGTTATTTTGTCAAATCAAAGAATAATTTATAAACTAATATTTTCAAATGCTACTTACTTATTTTTTAAGAAATTTAATATTTTATATGGAATTTTTCTATCAGCTATAGACTAAGAAATAACATACAAAACTGACACAGTGATATCAAATTTTGACCCATGCTCATGAGTAGGAGGAGCTCTTGGAGCAGATTTCTCAGTCATTCCCACACTAATTTTGTAACCTCTCAATTCATAATCTGATCAAACATTAAAAACAAATTTAGAAGGCTTCTTTATACCAATCTATATCCTATTCCTAATTGCTATTTATAATATATTATTTTGTTTTCACAAAATAGATGTCAAGTAAAATGGAGGTGAGGGATACCAGAAAGGTCAGCAGGGTCTGGGCGCTTTACTCGTGAATGGTTTTCGCACTAAATGGATTTCTTATAGCATCATCCTGCATCCAGATAAATGGAAAATCAAAAAAAAAAAACAAAACAAAAAAAAGATAGAAGAATAGAAGAAGAAAAAGAAGAAAAAGAAGAAGAAACAAAGCCTAAGGGATGAGGTTAGGTAACACATGAGTAATGTATAAACACTGACCTGAGTATTAAAGAAGTTGATTTGCAAGGTCATTGTATTCATTTTCCTTGGTACCAAAAAACTGCAAATAAAAAGGGTAAACCCATCAGGGGAAATTAAAAGAAAGCCATTAGTTTTGCACTATTTTTATTCTGTTTATTGTGAGAAAAAAAAATTACAACATGAACACCTTGATAGTCTTTTTTGTGCTTAAACTCATAATACACTTCAACAACATAATTTTACAGATAAAAAAATAAATTTTTACTAGTTTAAGTTTGTTTATTTTTATTGTGTATAAAAATAGAAAATGACCTTACATTTACATAATTCCCATACATCCTTGGTGCACGACGACATTCAATAGAAGCATCTGAAGGAAATGTGTCAAGTAATTAGATTTTGCCCATACATCCCTGGTTTGCTACATGATATTTGTGAGCAAGGCATCCAGGACTAGGGTTTGCTGTGATCTGTGAATTCCATTTCTACTATTGTTGTCACCATGCTCATCTTCACTTCTTCAGAACATGTGAAAAAAAAATGTCTCAATGATACTAAAGATATTGTAATAAAAGGCTTCGTATAAATTAATACCTGAAGATAGTGATCGATGAAGGAAATGTGTCAAGTAATTAGCTTTTTACATTTGGATGACATTTTGATCAGAGGAAGAAAGAAAATCCAAAAGCTTCTATGCATTAATGGCAGCTTGAGTGTCTTCACTGTTGGACATGGTGACCAAAAGTAGAATGCATCCCTGAATTTTTTATTTGACCTGTTATAAATTAAATAACAAATATAACCCGTGTCCATCTACTGGTCAAATCTACTACATCTAAGAAAATGCAACAAGTGGGTCACTAATACACTAGTTAAGATATCTAAGTAGTATTGTAGTTTGGAAAGTAGTGGCACCATACTCTTGAGTCTTGACACAATTCTTTAATAAATGCCAAACCAAATATGTACAAATATTCAACTATCGAGTTAATATATATGTAATGTTGCCTTCAAATGAATATGAAGAAAAGTGGGAAGTGGAAATCACAAACCTGGAGGCACAAAACCCTTTGGTATGAAAACCAGGAGAAAACTAGCTATGAACAAGGTTGGGTTCGAAAGGGCTTCTATTCTCAAAACCAACCATTCCCAGGTTGCATTTGTGAAAATGAAAGTACTTACATCTGTATCCACTAGCCTCATATAGTCCTTACAGAACCTGTCTTGCATCTTGAATGCTCGTGTAATTACACAAATGAGAAAAAACATACAGATTTGGAGACAAATCCAACATATCCAGGTCTGTAAAGTTTGCATTGAATAATGTTATCAATTGTTCCTTCAGTGTCACCAATTTTGAAAGCTCCAGCTATAATAGCCACAACTCTGATGGTGGGCTGTTTGAGGGCAAGATTGGATGAAGCAGCAACACTATTGTAAAATAAGGAACGAATGTCATGAAACAATTGTTTTGTTGTGAATTTTTGTATTTTTAATTGACATGATGTGGTGTTGATGTGTCGTAGTATGATTTAGTGGGTTTATGTTTATTGAAACAATTTTTATAAATATAGTAACCAAGTTTCTATTTTGTTCCAATTTTGAAACAGTAGGTGTAAATTACAAAAATGGTCCCTGGCTATAGGGAATTTTTGCAAAATTGGTCCTACTAAGTTTTTTTTTGCAATTTTGGTCCTTATTTGAAGTGTAACATTTTGGTCCCTGTTCCAAGTACAATAAGCTAAGTTGCATGGAAACGGATACGGCAACGGGAAACGGATACGGAACGGAAACGGGAAACGGCAAAACTCAAAAATTCAAGATACGGATACGGCATAGATACGACAATATAAAAATATAAAAAAACATATATTATAAAAAATCATGGTTACAAAATTGAAATTTCTTAATAATAGACTGATAACTAAACATTTAAAGTTTAAGGATTATATTTATGAAATCTGTAAAACCACAAGGGTGTTACTGCAAATTATTTGAACAATTTATATTGTCGTGTATCCATTAACCAATAGGATGATAGCATTTAGTCACTTCTCCGATCAAAAGGCTCCACGTACAAAAGTTAACGTGGATTCTAGAATATATATACGCTACTCGAAGACTCTTTCTAGTTTCTACTGCCGCACCATTCGGAAGCATTTCATCCAATCTCTCATTCTAGAGAATCAAATGGAGTCACACGACGTCGGTCTCCGCCGTGTTTCAGAGCTCGTATTTTGGGTCGCCGGTATTTGGACTACTTATATATACAAAGGTGTTCTTCAAGAGACTGTGTAACTAAGGCTTTTTCCTGAACTAATTCATACTCTTCTTTTTTTCGTTTTATCCCTTAATATCTGTAATGATCATTAAATTGATTTCATATCTATCCGTCCAATAAACGTTTCGAATTTTGGATTTAATTAGAGCAAACAACTGTGTAAAAAAATGGAAATTTGTAGAAACTTCACAGAAACGTTTCTTGGATACCCGATACGTCACGGAAACGTTTCCATGACGTTTCCATGCGTATCCGTTTCCTGGCCGTTTCAGATACGGGAACGTCACCCAAAATGGAGTTTCTATGCTTCTTAGACAATAAGTATATTATCCTTTTCAGAATTTTTTATAAATGTTTGTTGATGTCACTAACCAACAACCGAGTTCTTGAAAAAAATGTTTGTGGGGGAATAATCAATATCATTACTTGTAACTTGAAAACTTTTAATAAATATAAAATTTGCAATTTTTAAGTCAAATTAATAGAAAGATTTAAGAATGATATACAAGTAAAAACTTAAAAATTAAAACTGACCTTCAGTAGGATGCGAAATTAATAAATACATCTATAGTAGGATGTGCAGCTCAAGCAACTTCAACTCTGCAAAAGCATAGAACAATTTAATAAAGAAGCTGAGGGTTAGATGATTAGATCCTAACATTTTACAAATTTACCCTCATCTATTATCTATTCCATTTCTCAAATACTTCAGTAACATCATTTTCCAGACACTACTTAATGGATAGTTGTTGTCTTGTTGATCATGGGAAATCAACTTGAGAGTTATCATTTGAATTTATGAAAACAAGTAAAGATAAAAAAGTGAATTCGTCAGAAGAAAGTAAATATGGTACCATTTGAATTTAGTTAATTTTTTTTTATCTTACCCTTGCTAGAATTCGTCCAACTGGAGTAGAGTCAAAGAATACCATGGGGGCATGTGTAATTGAATCGGTAAATTTAGTAAAGAATGATTTGGAGGCATATTGTTCCTCTCTCAGATTCACCAACAAAACGTGAGTTTAAACTTCGTGTTATGTAGTCACAACAATCAGATAATGATAAATTTAAAGCCTTACAGCCCCTGTATCTGCAATAATCAAAATCACAAATATTCATCAACCAAATATTCAATATGTGTTCTCACCTGAACAAATATTCATCAACCAATAAAGCCACAAAAACCTGTGTTGATGCAATTCCCATATCAAAGTCTACAATGATTTATTTGTGACTAAACCCTTCCAGTCACTTACAAAGTACACAACATAAAGGGTTTCAACTATTAAGTGCTCAAAACAAAATCACGCATTTCATTCCATGCCAAATTATGTCAATCATCTAAATTATTGTAAAATACTAAAATATTGTAAAAGACTACAGATGAATCACCATTTGAGATCTCAAAAGACCAAAACTTGTAGTAAGATGAAATTGAATACAGATCGAGCTCAGATTGGTACGAATCTCTTCAAAATCTGCTTCCCCGTCATGGCTAATCCCACCGCTATTCCACCAATAGCTCCGGCAACAGCCGCTGACCTAGGGTTGGCCGCCGTTTTGTAAAGCGCTCCAGTCGCTAATCTAACCACCACGCTCCAGTCGCTATTCCAACCACCATGCATTTCATTCTAGTTAACCCTAAGTTTCATGGTGTCTCTAGCCTCAGAAGCCTTCATTCCCTCTACTAAACCTTTCCCAGCGCCAACTACTGTGCCACTGAGGTAACCAATACTGGTGTAGTATGTCAGATTTTCGCCCCACGAACGCCGTTGAGCGATGGATTCCTCTTGAAAGAGGTATTCGGGAGATGTGGGAGGTTTATACAGGGTTTGTGTGGGGACTCTATAAGATCTTGGTAAGGATTGTATAGTTAACGGTTGTCGTGGTGGTCGCCTCTTTCGTTTTGATTTGAAGATCACATATGGTAAGACATGTTGTAGTTAGGGCTACGATTAGGGTTTCGATCTTTCAAAAATCTGATTCCAAAGGAGAGAGAGATAGAGCATAAGAGAGAAAGAGAGAGAGAGAGAGAGAGAGAGAGAGAGAGAGAGATACAGATAGAGAGAGAGAGAGAGAGACAAACTATTAGGGTTTTTTAGTAGAGGATTTTAGAGGCGGGGTGTTTAATTTTTTGGGATTTCATTCCCCCCGGGCTATTAAAAATGAGAGACCGCGCCTTCCTTAAAAAAATATAAAGCGACACATTTACACGACGCCCATTTTTATGATAGGTGCCCTCCGTGTTTATAATTTTTTTTCTTGGACACTAATTTTAGGGCACGCACAAATGCGTGTTCTCTATCCTTCAAATTTTGCAAAAATGACATTAACATTTAGGGCATGCACAAATGCGCGTCCTCTATCAGCGAGTGTCATTGTTTGCGCGTCATTAAAGGGCTTTTTTCTAGTAGTGTTTAGTCCTTCCACTTTTAATTATTCCAATTAATTCCACAACTATATCCAATTAATTTATGATTAATTTATTATTAAACAATATAATTTCTATTTAATATATTTTTCTCAAAACATATTAACAAATTATTTATTTTGATTTCTAATTAATTTATTAATCATATAATAAATTAAAAAATGAATCTCCTTCATTCTCTTTTTCTGTCTCTCTCTTTCTCTCTCTCTCTCTCTCTCTCTCTCTCTCTCTTTCTCTCTCCAAATAGAATTCTAGTCTCTTACTAGGTTTGGGGGAACCCAAAAGGACTTTGCTAATAACTTATATTTATAATAATTTAGGTATTGGCTTAGAAACCTAATCCAACACTTTTATCCTTTGGCATGTAAGAGGGTAATCTGAACCATTCATGGGTTATTACCCTAAGTATTGATCAAGATTAATTTGAATGTTCGATATGAGGAGCCATAGTAATGGCATCTCGAGTGTGTGATTTGACTATCTTCAGACTGAGTTGAGTTCTTTCAGTATACTCGTGGGTCAAAGGCACCAATGTGGAACCATTGGTTTATGTTTGTACGATGATAATTATCTTTGTGACAATCACTGTTATGCATGTATGTTCTTGTTATCTCTGTGACTCTAGCATATATGATTATATGCTAGCTGTAGGGGTGAAATAGACCAGATATTGATTGAAAGTGACTTAATACAGTGAAATAGATCGAGTACCGGTTGAAAGAGACCGAAGTAGGTGACATAGACCTAGTAATGTTTTTGATTGTTATATATGTATGGTATGTGGTATTTTGAGGAAACTTACTAAGCGTTGTGCTTATAGTTTATGTTTATGGCTTTAGGTGCTTCAAAATTGAAGGGGAAGGGCCCGTGAAGGTTTATGTCGACTGGATACACTTCAAGTATAGTAAAACGAACAAAATTATTAAACGAATAAAGAATACAAAAAGTAAAGAACACAAGGAATTCACCAAATTGTCTTTCACCAAGAAAGAACTTGTTTTCACCTAGAAAACGAGTTGTCACAAAGATGGTCACCAAGACGATTACATTAGGGTTTCACCAAAATGTTGAATATATATGCTAATCTATACACGTATATCTCTTAATTGAATAGATTGTATCTAATCTATACTAAGAACCGATCTTCATAACAAAGATATTAGATCTGTTATCTATTATATACTTATTTGCATCATTAGATAATATACAAATATGAAACATAATTACTATCTAGACACTAACGATAATAGACTTGAGACGCTGGTGTTTATGCTGATCTGTCGTTGGCGCTAGGAGATAGCATATAGAGTGTTTCACTCATCTCATCATAAGGTATGACATTACAATCTCCCCTATCTAATGATGTCAAAACTAATCTTCTTCTTTAGAGTCATCAAAACCATTGTAGAACTTATCAGCTTCCTTTAAGATCTCGGGCTTAACCTATCTAAATTCATCAATTTTAAGTTCTTGCAATCTTATACTAAGCTCCAGGGAGACCAACACATGATATCCTCTTTCAAGTTCAAAATGAATAAATCCTTCCATGCAAATATGAAATAAGTGTTTAGTGGGAAAATAAGGAAGTGTTGGGTTTTAAGTACTATAACACTCCTATGGTGCACATTCAACCCTAGATGCGTTTGATCTATGTTTTCTCTAATTATACATGGAATTTCAATTTTCCAAAGCATACATCCTAACTAGCAAACAATAGAGCATATACAACTTAAAAACCAAATTAGATGAAAACCTCTTAATGTAGTTTGTAGTTCTTGCCCTTAGAAAGCTTTAGAACCTCAAGTATGATGCGACTAATGTGTCACAAACACCAAATGCAAGAGGAGGCTTGAGAGAATAGGCTAGTTAGCTCAAAATTGATTATCACTCTCTTAGAATGAATGGGCAACCGATTTTAGCTCTAGAGGTGTGCTTTTATAGTGTTACAAAGGCTAGGGTTTTATCCATGCAAACCCTAATGCACCATAACCCTCATATTACTTAGGCTCCTTGGGTTAAACCTCCATGGACTATCATATTTGTTTAGCCCATCCTAATTAACCATGGATCATTAGCCCACACTATAAGAATCATTTATTTACTTAATCAGTTACAGTATATTTAATTAATCTCTTTTGATCACTAGATTCATTCCAAATTAATCTTGATCAATACTAATTAAATAATATGATTTCTCAATTAATATATTATAATTATAATATACTAATAAATCAAAAATAACCTTATTCTCAAAAGTCCATCCTATCAAATTGCATTGGTGAAGGCAACCCAAAAGGACCATGCTACTATTGGGTCAAGTATATCCCAATTATAGTTATCGGCTTAGACACCTAATCCAACTGTCTCACACTTGGATAATTCTAATAACTATAACCACCAATGTAACTTCAAAATCCGATTAGCAATCGTAGCTTTCAAAAGCTGCTGTGGAACTCTGACCTAGTCGGTGACGTGCCCTTTAGATATGGGATCATATATTCCTATGTTCTTCAATATATCATACAGACAAATACATGGAACATAGTCATACTTATTGTGTTGCAGTTTGTTTCCCGATTTCCGATTTGTCTGTCATAGAACGTAATTGAAGACATTAATTTAGTTTTGATCGGTCTTGTCACATTAGTCAAAACAAAATCATTGAGGGGCCCAATATATCACTTTTAATCATCTTAGGATAAAAGGAATAGATAAACTTTGACATTATATGCTTGTACTAACTACTCGTTAAATCATGCACAATAATATGCTTCATAACATCGAGTTACTAATGCATTTTCATATCATCAATGCACAACCAACTCGTAGTCAACAACTCATATATCTTGGTTTGAAGACTATATAATATTATCGTCTCACAATCATTCATGATAAATTCCATGAAGTGATTCATGTGAGTATGGGTTTAATCCAATACTCAAATCTTATTGCAGGAGCACTCATGAATGGTGTAGCAAAATTTTCTATGTATTACACCTTAGACAATCTACAAGCCAACTAAATATAATCTAGCCTCATAACCTACTTCTAAAGTATGATCGCCTATGGAAAGTTTGAATAATCATATTATTCTGGAAGTCAAAACATGCAAAAGTGAAACAATAGTAAATAATTGACGCAAGATAGTAACTTTACTTATAAATAAAACTCCTTTTATTCAATCAATAAATGTCAATTACAATTTAGCTATTACAAGTTTATAAATATTTATCTAATCACTAAAACTAATATCGTCTGTTAGCCCAATACCCCTTGCATGTTGCAGGTGCCTAACCCTACTTAATCTCTTCGTAAGGGGATCTGTTGGGTTGTCCTCTGATGATATCATCTTCACCACGAGATGTTCTTCTTCTACATGATGTCTTATGAAGTAGTACTTTCTGTCAGTATGCCTGGATCCACCATGATCTCTGGGTTCATTGGTTAAGGAAACCGCTCATTCATTATCACAGAAAACTTTCATAGGCTCCTTTATTGATGGTACAACTTCAACATCTCCGATGATGTTTTTCAACCATATCTCCTACTTTGAGGCTCCGCTCGCTGCTATGTACTCTGATTCGCACGTTGAATCAGCTACAAATTCTTGCTTGGAACTCTTCCACGTTACTGCTCCTCCATTTAGGGTAAACACCCAGCCCGACTGAGAGCACAAATTATATATGTCGGTCTGAAAACTAGCGTTACAATACCTTGCCACACTCAACTATGGAAGCATATTCTACTCGACTCATCTCTACTATCTTTGCCTCTATACTCGAAATCTGAGTCTTACTCAGTTTGGTATTGCTTTGGATAGGTAAGTCACCTTGCTTGGAGTTCTCCATGCTAAAACGCTTCAACACCTTATTCAGGTAGGTACTTTGACTAAGTCCTATTAGTCTTTTACCCTTGTTTCTCAATATCCTTATCCCTAAGATGTATGCAGCTTCCCTAAGGTCCTTCATAGTGAAACACTTCCCAAGCTAGTAATAAACCTCCTACAAGGTTGGGATGTCATTCCCTATGAGTAGTATATCATCCACATAAAACACCCGAAATCTTACTATACTCCCACTAGCTTTGACATAAACACAAGACTCATCCTCGATTCTAAAAAATCCAAACTCTATGACTTTCACATTGAAACAAATATTCCATCTACGAGATGCTTGTTTCAATCCATAAATGAATTTCTCATGCTTATACACTCTATTAAGGTACTTTGCTTTGACAAAACCGTGTAGCTGACACATGAAAACATCTTCAACCAACTTTCCATTAAGGAAAGCGGTTTTGACATCCATTTTCCATATTTCATAGTCATGAAATGTATCTATGTCAAGAATAATCATTATAGATTTAATCTTAGCCACTGGTGAGAACGTCTATGATGGGTTTTGAGCATTCTAACACTTCCTAAGTGTATATGCAACCCTAATAACCTTGGATCTATGTTTGTCTAATTATCATGCAAAGTTGAATTCCAAGGTTATATTCCTATCTAGCATACATGGGGAACAATTTTAACTTAAAGTATGGATAGAATAACTTACCTGGTTGTTGTTTGTGTTCCTTGAAACCTTGTGAGCCTAGCACCCCAAGTGTGATGCCTCAAATGCTTCACACAACACCAAATGTTCTTGGAAGAACTTATGAGAGAACACACACTTCTCAAAATCGGCCAAGCCCTCTTGCTTCTTAGTGTATCCGATTTTAGGTGGAGAACATGTTTCTTATATAGTGTTGACACATCTAGGGTTAAACCCTAATGTGTCATGACTCTTCATTTCCATGACCCATGGGTTTGTAACTCCCATGGAGCATCCATGGAGCATTCTATGGGTGGAACCCAACTTGATAATCCATGGAGCCTCTTAGCCCACTATACAAGATATGGATGATTTACATAATCAACCCATATATTTAATTAGTTATCTTTTGATCACATAATTAATTCTAAATTAATTCTTGATCAAACTAATCAAATAATATTATTAATATATTAGAACTTATAATATATTAATAATCTCCAAGTGTTATTTCTCTCATTTAGTCTATCCAATTGCACGGTGCCATGCAACCCAAATGGACCATGCCGGGTCGGGTCAAGTACATACCAGAAATAGTTATGGACTTAGACACCTTATCCAACAGTCTCCAACTTGGATAAGTCTAATAACTATTACTGCAAGTATGACTTCAGGAACCGATCGGCAATCGTAGCTCTTTACAAGGTTTCTCGGAACTGAGAAGATGATGGTACGCCATTTAAGATAAGTGATCATATAATCCTCTGTTCTAGATATCAGTCGGACAAATACATGGAACAATGTCTTACTTATTGTCCAACAGTTTGTTTCCCGATTTCCGATTTGTTCGACAAAGAACTTAATTGAACACATCAAGTTAGTTCTGACCGGGCCCGGTACATAGGTCAAAACAAAATCATCGAGGAGCCCAGATATCAGCTTCTAATCCAAGGAGGAACAGATAAACTTCGACTCATATGTTTGTTCTACCACTTATTGAATTACACACAAGAGCACGATTTATAACATCGAGTTACCAATGCGTTTTTCGTACAATCAATGCATAACCAACTTGTAAGTAACAAATCATATCTCTAGGTTTGAAGACTTATACGATATTACCGTCTCACGATCATTCGAGATAGAATTCCATGAAGTGATTCCAGTGAGCGTGGGTTGAGTCCAATGCTCAGAACTTTTGAGCACTCATGATTGCTGTAGCCTTGTCCAAGACCTCTACAACCAAACATGACAGTCTTGATTCATATCTACTTCCGACATATGACCGACTGTGGAGGTTTGAATAATATATTATACCAAACAAAAATTATTCTAGAAGTCAAAACATGCAAAAGAAATATAGTAAACGATCGACAAGAGATAGCAACACTTTACTCATAAATAAAACACTTTTATTCATCATCAGATGTCAATTACACTTTACAAATTTTGAGGTTATCTAACTACTAAATCTAATATCATCCTTCAGCCCTATGCTCCGAGCATGCTGGAGATGCTTAACCCGAGTTAGTCCCTTCGTGAGGGGATTTGTCGGATTCTCATCTGATGATACCCTCTTTGCCACGAGGAGTCCTTCTTCGATCCGATGTCTAATGAAATGGTATTTTCTGTCGATGTGTCTGGATCTCCCGTGATCCCTTGGTTCCTTTGCTAAGGTAACAACACTTTCACTATCACAGAAAATTTCCATTGGCTCTTTAATAGCTGGTACAACTCCAAGGTCTCCAATGAAGTTCCTCAGCCATAACGCCTCCTTTGCCGCCTCGCTAGCTGCAATATACTCTGATTCACAAGTAGAATCTGCCACTGTCTCTTGCTTGGAACTCTTCCAAGAAATTGCTCCTCCATTTAGGGTAAAGACCCAGCCCGACTGAGAGCGGAAGTTATCCCTATCAGTCTGGAAGCTAGCATCACTATACCCTATAACTCTCAAGTCATCACTCCCACCGAGGGTAAGGACCCAGTCCTTAGTCCTTCGTAGGTACTTGAGAATATTCTTTACCGCAGTCCAGTGTGCCTTGCCAGGGTTCCCCTGAAACCTGCTAACCATGCTCAGGGCAAAAGCTACATCAGGTCGAGTACACGTCATAGCATACATGATCGATCCTACAGCCGAAGCATAAGGAACTCGACTCATTTGTGCTATCTCAGCCTCAGTGCTAGGGCTTTGTGTCTTACTCAGTTTGGCGTTACTCTGGATGGGCAACTCTCCTTTCTTGGAGTCTTGCATTCTGAATCTCTTCAGCACCTTATCCAAGTAGGTACTTTGACTAAGTCCAATTAGTCTTTTACTCCGATCTCTCAAAATCCTTATCCCTAAAATATAGGCAGCTTCACCAAGGTCCTTCATAGCGAAACACTTTCCAAGCCAGGACTTTACTTCCTGCAGGGTTGGAATGTCGTTTCCTATGAGTAGTATGTCATCCACATACAATACCAAAAAGCTAACTATACTCCCACTAGCCTTGACATACACACAAGATTCATCTTCACTCCTAGAAAAGCCAAATTCCTTGACCTTTTCATCAAAGCAAAGATTCCATCTACGAGGTGCTTGCTTTAATCCATAAATGGATTTCTCAAGCTTACACACTCTATTGGGGTACTTGTTGCTGACAAAACCCTATGGCTGACTCATGTAAACATCTTCAGCCAACTTTCCATTAAGGAAAGCGGTTTTGACATCCATTTGCCAAATTTCATAGTCATGAAATGCGGCTATGGCTAACAGAACCCGAATAGACTTAATCTTGGCTACCGGAGAAAAGGTCTCATCATAATCCACTCCAGGAATTTGAGAGAAGCCCTTTGCAACCAGTCTAGCCTTATAAGTGTGTACTTTACCATCCATGTCGGTCTTCTTCTTGAAGACCCATTTGCACCCTACAGTCTTTCGACCTGGTACATTCTCAACCAAGTTCCAAACTTGACTGTCATACATGGATTGTATCTCGCTATCCATAGCCTCTTTCCATTTAGCAGACTCGGGGCCTGCCATGGCTTCCTCGTAGATGTTAGGGTCATCTTGACTTACTAGCATCCCATCACTAATAAGTGTCTCACCTTCTGCAGTAATATGGAATCCATAGTAATGCTCAGGTGCACTCCTAACTCTCGTGGAACGCCTCAGAGGTACATATTCGTCAATTGGCTCAACAGGAGTTTCCTCCTCAAGTTGAGGGCTAGATTTTGAAGTTCCATCACCACTTGACTCTTGAATTTCTTCAAGATCAATTTGCCTCCCACTGTCTCCTTGGCTTATAAACTCCCTTTCTCGAAAGATTCCTCTTCTTGCTACAAAGACCACATTGTCACTAGGTCTGTAGAAGAGGTAACCAAAGGATTGCTGTGGGTAGCCGATGAAAATACACCTCTCGCTTCGAGGTTCGAGCTTATCATGAGTCTCGCGTCTCACGAAAGCCTCGCAACCCCAAATCTTGATGTGGTCTAGTTTACGTACTTTACCAGTCCACATCTCGTGAGGAGTTTTGGCAACTTTCTTTGTAGGGACTAGATTAAGGATATGGGCGGCAGTCTCTAAGGCATACCCCCAGAATGAGATTGGTAGCGAAGCTCGACTCATCATGGAACGAACCATGTCCAACAAGGTTCGATTACGCCTCTCAGCCACACCATTCAACTGCGGTGTCCTGGGAGGTGTCAATTGTGAGACAATCCCACATTCCCTTAGATAGTCGAGGAACTCTGAACTAAGATACTCACCACCCCGATCGGATCGAAGCATCTTAATGTTCCTGCCCAATTGATTCTCGACTTCCTGTTTAAATTCCTTAAACTTCTCGAAAGTCTCTGACTTATGCTTGATTAAGTAGACATATCCATATCTATTGTAATCATCAGTAAAAGTCAAATAATAACGATTAGCATCCCTTGTGGCATGTTTGAATGGTCCACACACATCCGTGTGTATAAGGTCCAACAAACCTTCACCCCTTTCACACGAGCCTGTGAAGGGTGACTTTGTCATTTTTCCAAGTAAGCATGATTCGCAACTATCATCTGACTTTAGGTCAAATGACTCCAAGACTCCATCCTTTTGGAGTTGGCCTATGCGTTTCTTGCTTATATGTCCAAGACGACAATGCCATAATGATGCTTTATCCAAGTTATTATTATTAGTAGAATCAATACACAAAACATTATTTCCTAAGTTATCTACAACAGACACAGCTTCATACACACCATCACAAGGTAATGCTTTAAAATAAAGAACATTATTAAAGAAAGCATCAATAGAACCAACTTCATTATTAAACGAAAAGGTAAACCCTTGTTTGTACAAAGCATGAAAGGAAATAATATTTCTTGCCATTCTTGGCGAGTAACAACACTTATTCAAATCTAAACTAAACCCACTACTTAGCGATAAAGTATAAACTCCAATCTTGGTGACAGGTGAAGCTTTACTATTCCCCATGATCAAGTTTATTCTTCCTTGCACTACATTCTCACTTCTTCTTAGTCCCTGCAAGTCACAACAAATATGAATACCACAACCGGTATCAAGGACCCAAGATTTAGAATGGGGTGAGTTATTAGAAATGATAGAGTAAATACCTGCATGGTTGGGTTTGACTTTCCCATCCTTCACATCCTGCTGGTACTTTGGGCAGTTCCGCTTCCAATGAGCTTTTTCATGGCAATAGAAGCATTCAGCCTCTTTTGGGTCAGAAGAAGGAGTAATGAAACTTTTCTTGGTTCGACTTGAAGAAGAGCCATCAAGGGTCCGACCCTTGGTACCCTTCGAAGATCTCTTTCTCTTCCTCCCTCGACTTTTCCCGATTGCCAAAACCGGAGTTGAGTTTGGAGTAGGAGTGATAGCAACCGACTTCCCTTTAAGACCTGTTTCTGCGGTCTTGAGAAGTCCCTGAAGTTTGCTGAGAGTGACCTCTTCCTTATTCATGTGATATGTCATGCGGAATTGATCATAGCACGATGGTAAGGAGCACAAAATTATATCTATTGCTAGCTCCTCAGGGAGGTTCACATTAAGTTTCAGCAATCGATCCACATACCTTTGCATTTTCTGCATGTGGTTCGTGACGGAATCCCCGTCCTTCATCATGGTTGTTATCATGGAGCAGATGATTTCATACCTCTCTTGTCGTGCACTTTGATGGTATCTTTCCATCAAATCTTGGTGTATTTCATAAGGGTAGAAATCCTCATAGGACTTTTGGAGTTCTGCTGTCATTGTGGCCAACATGATGCAAGCCACCTTGGTTGCATCTCTTTCATCAGTATGAAAGTCAGCGATCTCCTGGGGAGTTGCAGTGGACTCATCAATTTCCTTAAGGTCCTTGTCAAGGACATATTCTTTGTCCTCGTAGCGGGTAATCATCCTGATGTTTCTGATCCATTCATTGAAGTTGGATCCATCAAAGGTGACTTTCCCACACAGACTCATAAGAGTAAAGGAGCCATTAGGATTCGAGCCAGAAGCATTATTTGAAGACATCTGAAAGAGGAGAACAAGTTTAGTATAGATTTAAGAGAGTCCTTAATAAAACACCCAAATGTAATATTAAGGCTAGGATCCAATCACAATATAATATAACTTAGAAGAAGTATGTCGTAATCTAAGCTATACCATATTTGAAAGGTAGGTGAATGACGATTCACCAATTTCCACCACGAAAACCGAAATATTAGACATTAGGTTTTATTGGGTTTTAGAAATTCCTAGATTCTTTGAGATTCAATGAATTTTTCAAAGGCATGTTTCAATCTCGAGGGTGCCCTCCAAGTTTTGTGACTGGGATACCGAGGATCACAAAACGAGGTGTGAAGTAACCATGCAAATCACTTGGTACCCTTAAATTTTATCACTCAATTGATGTGCCGGTAAACCACACACGCTCCACCGATACTATAATAAACCTTAAGTCACCCTTTACCTACCTTGTTAAGTCCAAGTTAGTGTGTCGGTTAACCACACACGCTCCACCAACGACTTAGAAAAAGTGTAAAGTGTAATTTCATGGATTAGCACCTTATTCACATTTTCCTAAAGTAACTAAGATTGGGAATTTAATAAAACATTTAGTTACTTTATTATATTCATCATACTTTGAATGAGAATTTATAAGTCCTTGTCTTACCCGTTCGGCTAACGACCCTCCACCAGTCAAGCAAGCGGTGGGTGAGAGTAGACACCCATTAAGTCACCATTTTATAGGCAACAACCTTATACCCACCTTATAGACCGGCTTCGTGAATGAGGCGTACTAGCGGTAAGACGACTTTATTCTTATACATCTATATATAATTATTAAATCATCATAATATAAGTATAAGGGTTGAATTTTAACTTTTAAAATTCTAGGGGTTGGAACTTAAAGTTTTAACTTAACTTTACTTGTTCCAAAACTTGAGGGCAAGTTTTGTAACTTTCAAAACTTTTCATTTCTTGTAACTTATGAGTTTAATAGAGTAATAAAATGAAGACTCTTCATTTTTCTAACTCTTGTGGTTGTTTTAATTGTTTTAATTCAAGTGTGACTCTTGGTTTTCCATAACTTGAGGACAAGTTATGGACTCCATTAAAACACATTATGATCAAGAATTAATCTACCACATAGGTTACAAATAATTCCTATGATCATCTAAAACATCATAAGAACAAGAACATGAATATGAACTTATTCATAAATCAAAAATTACACTTAAAACTTTGTAATTTTGATAACTAGTTGTTGTAAATGAATTATCAAATACATTACACCATCTAAAACAAGTTTTCCAAGTACCAAAAAGTTTAGGGTAATGTTTCTAATTCATTTCCAGCAACTAAATCGAAATTCTGCAATCAGTCGACCCTACTCTCCGAGTGCATGAACTTACTCGCCGAGTTGGTTGAAGATACACATGAACTCGACGAGTCCCTCTTATGGACTCGACGAGTTGATTCGTGGACAACAAGATTTTCGACTTTTTTCAACTTTTAAGCACAAATAAAAAGCAAACGAGCCTAGGCTCTGATACCACTGATGGGTTTTGAGCATTCTAACACTTCCTAAGTGTACATGCAACCCTAATAACTTTGGATCTATGTTTGTCTAATTATCATGCAAAGTTGAATTCCAAGGTTATATTCCTATCTAGCATACATGGGGAACAATTTTAACTTAAAGTATAGATAGAATAACTTACCTTGTTGTTGTTTGTGTTCCTTGAAACCTTGTGAGCCTAGCACCCCAAGTGTGATGCCTCAAATGCTTCACACAACACCAAATGCTCTTGGAAGAACTTATGAGAGAACACACACTTCTCAAAATCGGCCAAGCCCTCTTTCTTCTTAGTGTATCCGATTTTAGGTGGAGAACATGTTTCTTATATAGTGTTGACACATCTAGGGTTAAACCCTAATGTGTCATGACTCTTCATTTCCATGACCCATGGGTTTGTAACTCCCATGGAGCATCCATGGAGCATCCTATGGGTGGAACCCAACTTGATAATCCATGGAGCCTCTTAGCCCACTATACAAGATATGGATGATTTACATAATCAACCCATATATTTAATTAGTTATCTTTTGATCACATAATTAATTCTAAATTAATTCTTGATCAAACTAATCAAATAATATTATTAATATATTAGAACTTATAATATATTAATAATCTCCAAGTGTTATTTCTCTCATTTAGTCTATCCAATTGCACGGTGCCATGCAACCCAAATGGACCATGCCGGGTCGGGTCAAGTACATACCAGAAATAGTTATGGACTTAGACACCTTATCCAACAGTCTAATCATAGTCAACTCCCTGAGCTTGATTAAATCCCTCCGTAACCAGTCGTGCCTTATATATGTGTACTTTCCCATCCAAGTCGATCTTCTTCTTGAAGATACATTTGCACCTAACTGTCATAAGACCTAGTACATTGTCAACCAAGTTTCAAACTTTATTGTCATACATGGACTGAATCTCGTTGTCCATTTCCTCTTTCCATTTAGCAGACTCGAGGCCTGCTATTGCTTCTTTGTAGTTATTATGTTCATCCAAATTTATCAATGTACTTATCATTGATAAATGTATCACCTTCATATGTTATATGAAAATCATATAAAACAGGTAGAACACTAACTCTACTAGAACGTCTCAGAGGTACGAACTCGTCAATCGGTTCAACAGGAGTTTCCTCCTCGGGTTGAGCGCTAGTGTTTGAGGTTCCTTCATCACTTAACTCTTGAAGTTGTTCAAGTTCAATTTACCTCCCACTATCCTCTTAGAATATGAGCTCCTTCTCTCGTAAAACCCCTCTCCTCACAACGAAGACAACATTGTCACTCGGTATATAGAAGAGATATCCAAAGGACTTCTGCGGGTAGTTGTTGAAAATATATCGCTAATGACGAGGTTCAAGCTTGTCGTGAGTCTCGCATCTCACGTTAGCCTCACAACCCCAAACTTTGATGTGATCCAATGAGGGAACCTTCCCTGTCCACATCTAATGAGTTGTTTTGGCAACCTTCTTAGTAGGGACTAGATTAAGGATATGGGAAATAGTCTCTAAGGCATACCGCCAGAATGAGATAGGTAACGAAGCATGACTCATCATGGAATGAACCATGTCCAACAGGATTCGATTGCGCGCTCTCAGCCACACCATTAAGTTGTGGTGTCCTAGGGGGCGTTAATTGTGAAACAATTCCACATTCCTTAAGATAGTCTAGGAACATGATAATAGAATACTCTCCTACTCGATCGGATCTGAGCATCTTTATATTCTTACCCAATTGATTCTCAACTTCCTTCTTAAACTCTTTGAACTTTTCAAAGATTTCTGACTTAGGCTTGATTAAGTAGATTAACCATATCTGCTGTAATCATCAGTAAAAGTCACATAGTAGCAGTTTGCATCTGTTGTGGTGGTTCTGAAGGGTCCGCACACATCAGTGTGTATGAGATCCAACAGACCTTCACCCCTTTCACAAGTACCAGTGAAGGGTGACTTATTCATCTTTCCAAGCAAACAAGATTCACAAGTGTCATCCGATTTCAAGCTGAATGACTCAAAACCTCCATCCTTTTGGAGTTGGGGCTACACGCTTCTTGTGGACATGTCTAAGACGAAAATGCCACAAGCATGCCTTGTCCAAGACATTGGAGTTATCAATATTCAACACATTATTTCCTAGGTTATCTACAACCATCACAGTTTCATATATACCATTACAAGGTAATGCTTCGAAATAAAATGTACCATTATAATAAGCATTGATACTACCAATTTCAATATTGAATGAAAAGGTAAAACCTTGTATATACAAACTACAAAAGGTAATAATGTTTCTCGCTGTATCCAACGAGTAACAACAATTATTCAATCTTAATTCTAACCCACTACTAAGAAATAAAGAATAAACTCCAGTCTTGATGACAAGCGAGATTTTCCTATTTCCCATGATTAAGTTTATTTTCCCATGCTCCACATCCCTACTTGCTTTTAGTCCCCGCAAATCAGACCAAATGTGAAATCAAAAACCTGTATTAAGGACACATGAATTATCATGTGACGAGTTATTAGAATGAATAGTGTAAATACCTGTGACGGTGGGCTTTATCTTCCCATCCTTAATGTCCTGCAAGTATTTGGGGCAGCTTCGTTTCTAGTGCCCTTTTTCATGACAATGGAACCACTCTGTATCCTTTGGATTGGTAGAGGGATTAACAAAACCAACTTTCATCCCACTAGAAGAGGATCCATCAAAATACTTTCCCTTGCGACTCTTAGAAAGAGCCTTCCTCTTCTTCCATTTCCCATGTCTAAATGCCAGAACAGGGGTAACAACAGTAGGAGCAGGTACAAACGACTTTCCTTTCAATTTCTTTCTGTAGTTCTTAGAAGGCCTTGAAGTTTGCTAAGAAGTGACTTCCTCCTTGTTCATATGATAGGCCATACGGAACTGATAATAAGAAGAAGGCAATGAATGTAAGATGATTTCAATGGCCAACTCTTCATCAAAATTAACATTTAATTTCAGCAAGTAATCCACATATCTATGCATCTTTTGCAAGTGGGTCGTGATGGACTCTCCATCCTTCATTTTGGTTGTGATAACGGAGACAATGATTTCATAGCTTTCCAGCCAAGAACTTTGATGGTACCTTTCCATCAAATCTTGGTGCATTTCGAAGGGCCAGAAGTACTCATAGGTCTTTTGACGCTCAACAATCATGGTAACAATCATAATGCACGACCCTTTGCCGCGTCCCTCTCATGAACTCTGTATTCCTCAATTTGTTCGGAAGTAGCAATTTGTTCATCAATCTCCTTCATCTATTTATCGAGACCATATTTTTTGTCCATGTAGCGGAGGGCCATACGAATGTTTCTTATCCAACCTTTAAAGTTTGACCCACCGAAGATAGTTCTCCCAACCAAGTTTGTGAGGGAGAATGAGCTAGAAGGGTTAGAGCTTGAAGCATTATTTTGGATACACATCTGAAAAGAAAGAACAAAGTTTAGATTAGATGAGAATCAGTAATATAACACCTAAATGAAATATTAAGGCTAGGACCCAACACAATATTTTGCAATTCAGAAGAGGGATGCCGTAATCCACTTGCAAAATATTTGAAGGTAGGTAAATGACGATTTACCAATTTCCACTGTGGAAAAAAATTGATTATTAAGTTTTATTTGGATTGAAATTCCTATATTCTTTTAAGATGCATTAAACTTTTCAATGGTATATTTAAATATCGATTGTGCCCTTCAAGTTTGTAACTGAGATGCCAAGGATCACAAACATGGTGTGAATAACCATGCAAATGTACATGGTACTCTTAATGTTAAAAATTACGTAATCAATGTTTTAGTTAACCACACACTCTCCATTGATCTATGATTCACATCAAGCTACCCTTTGCCACCGTTGTTTGTCCCATTTTAATGGAATAGCACCATTTTCACATTTTTTCGAATGTAATTAAGATTTGGTATTTAATAAAACATTTAGTTATTTTATAATTATCATTATGCTTTTAACAAGAATTAATGTCCTATCCTACCCGTTCGGCTAACGACCCTCCACCGGTCAAGGAAGCGGTTGGTGAGAGTGGACACCTATTAAACCAGCATTTTATATGCAGTAACCTTATACCCCCCTTATACACCGAATTTGTGAATGAGGCCTACTAATGGTAAGATTACCGTGTCTTATATATATATATATATATATATATATATATATATATATATATATATATTACACTTATAATATTATAATAGTATAAGGTTTGAATTTTAAACTTTTGAAATTCTAGCGTTTTGAATTAAATGTTTCATTAGTGAGACTTTATAAATTCCAAAACTTGAGGACAAGTTTTCTAACTCTTCAAAACTTTTGGTTTCCATAACTTATGAAAACTTGTGAGTTTTATTGTTCATGAATAAGACTCTTCATATAACTTGAGGACAAGTTATAAAACTCACTTCAAGAACAACTTAGATCAATTTTAACTAACAACATTATCATATAATATACTATTGATCTAATCTAACTCATATAGCAAGGCAATTCACATCAATTAATACAAATGATTATCTTATTATCTTAAAATTTGACAATTGTCCTTTAATTGGATGAGGATAATCACTACCAAGTAAGAAAATACAATTTTTATGATTACAAAACAGTTTGTGGTAGTGTTCCTAATCCAATTCTGGCCAAAAACTCAAAATTCTGCAACCAGAAGCCTCTACTTGATGAGTACATGAACTGGACTCGTCGAATTGCCCTTTTAGTGAGTGAACTCGTCGATTCAGTCAGTAGATTGGCGAGTTCATCAGCCAGAGGCCAGAAAATTGATTTTTTCAACTTTGAAAAATTACCAACCATCAAATATAATAGGAAACAATCGTAGGCTTTGATACCACCGTTGGATTTTAAGAAATATAACACTCCTATGGTGCATATGTAACCCTAGATGAATTGGATCTTTGTTTTCTCTAATTACACATGCAATTTCAATTTTCCAAAGCATACATCCTAACTAGCATACAAAAGAGGATATATAACATAAAAACCAAGTTAGATGAATACCTCCTAATGTAGTTCGTAGTTCTTGGCCTTAGCAACTTTAGCACGTCAAATGGGATGCCTCTTATGTGTCACAAATACCAAATGCAAGAGGAGGCTTACGACAATAGGCTAGTTAGCTCAAAATCGATTATCACTATCTTAGAATGAATGGCCAACATATTTTAGCTCTAGGGGTGTGCTTTTATATTGTTACAAAGGCTAGGGTTTCATCCATGCAAACTCTAATGCACCATGCCCATTCATGACTTAGGCTACCTGGGTTAAACCTCCAATGGACTATCATACTAGTTTAGCCCATCCTAATTAACCATGGATCATTGGCCCACAATATAAGAATCATTTATCTAATTAATCAGTCTCCGTATATTTAGTCAGTCTCTTTTGATCACTAAATTAATTCCAAATTAATTATTGATCAATACTAATTAAATAATATGATTTCTTAATTAATATATTATACTTATAATATATTAATAAATCACAAATAACCTTATTCTCAAAAGTGCATCATATGAAATTGCACTGGTGAAGGCAACTCAAAAGGACCATGCTACTATCAGGTTAAGTACATCCCAGTTATAGTTTTGGGCTTAGACACCGAATCCAACAGGAAGATCATCAGTGCATTGATAGCACATGTGATTTTGATTGTCAAGATAGAAATGCCATATTAAGGTTCTCGAATGAACATGTATTGAACTGGTTCAACACACATTGATAGTTCATTATTGTTGTAGTGGGTTCCATATGAAAGAAGAAATATAGTATTCTTGGACTGTCTAGGAGTACCTGCTTTTCCTGAGGTAGATGGTCAAGAAGTACCAGTTGCTGGCACAAGATTAAGCTTATTGACTTTAACAAGCAGCTTTTGAGTTTCTAACTTCACCTCTTGAGCATCAATACCTTTGTGTTTGTTGATAACCTATTGAATTTTTATCAACTCATTGTTGCCAAATCTGACTATCTCATGAGAAAATATAAACTTAGTGTATTCATACTCAATCTTCTTCCTGACCAAGTAAAGCTTTAAAGACTCGTTGTATCCAAATTTGATGGGATGAAGTCTTTTTTTACGTGTCAGAACACATCCAAACTTCTTTTATTTATCTTGTCGTTCAGCTATGAAATACTATGTTGTTTGTCCACACTATTATTGAAGAGCTAAAATTTCTTCACTTGATCATTGGTACTTTGAACATTAGCACTTTCATCAGCAAAAGCAAGAGCTTGAGAAAGTTTGGTAGATAGATGTTCTCCTTTTCTATCTTCTATTCTTTCTCGAATAGCAACATTATTCTCTATCATGATTTCACTTACTTCCTCAATAGTTAAGCCTCAAACATTAGCTAAAACATTCTGATAAAAAAATAATTTTGCTATTTGTGGAAGGAGGAGGTAGTGAATGATCACTAGTAGTGGAAGAGCTTCCAAATTTAACGTTATGGGCTCCCCCTTAGAAGGAAGCCTTCCTCTTTTGAGGATTGAGTTGATCATTATCAAACTCAATGTCACGATTTGTTAGGTGAGGAATCTCCCGCTCAAAATATGAGTCAGGGTAGAAAACATTAAGAGCAACAACAAAAAAAGAAACTTATGGCATGAATCTTAGATCAAGAAACTCTTCATAGTCATCAGTTTCTAATTTATTACTAGCATCTAGAATAGTCTTATATTAGTTGTTGCATCAGCATCTACAATATTGCTTCCTAGTCCAGCAACAACAATTTCCTTTATATAGTTAGCTTCAACCCTTCTAGCTTCAGTAATCTTAGGATGGGATGAAGTAAATGCAGTTACCACCACCATTTTCATATACTAATCAAGACTCTCTTGACTATTCTCCCCCTTTTTGGTAGCATCAAATTAGGGAGGAGAGCCTGGAGGTGGTGAAGGAGTATGAGGAGGAGGTTGAGATGGTGGAGGAGAATTTGATGATGGAAGTGGAGGTGAAGGAGGATTATCACTTGGAGAGTTTGGTGGGATTTCATCAGTAACCATATAATCATCTTCACCAAGGTTATAAATCACTTCAGGAACACCCTTTTCCAATATAGTAAGCCTTTCCCCTAAGGACTGAGTTATCTTCACAAGTAGAGAAGGTTGAGAAAGTACATTTGTTTCAAAATTAGAGCTGGATTCCCCTTGATAAACAGTAGGAGTCTGAATAGGTGTTGGCATAAGTGGAAAATTTTCTGGTTAAGGAGAAGGAGACACTAACCTTGGAGAGATCAGATGTTTGATTGATGGCTCAACAATTTACAATAGAGGTGGGGTTGAGCTACCTTGTTTTTTACTCATGGAGGAGATCTCATTCCCTGTAAAATTCTTATCCCTTAACAGTGATTAGATCATCTTCTTTATCAGCTACAACCTCTTCCTCATTATTAGTACTTTCTTCACCATCATCCTCATCATCCTCTTCAATAGAGTTAGAGGATTCAACAACATCGGGTTTATGAATTGACTTTTGTATTCTCAGGGTGATATGCAAGTAATCTTCAGACATAGGAACATTGATGATCTTTAACGAAAGAGTAGGAATCGGAATGGTGAGCCCATGATTTTTAGTATAGCCTTCCTCACGAGCCAGAATTGATCCAAGCCAATAAGGATATGTTACCTATGTTGGCTTCATGTTCCCTGTGATAAAATCAATCACCTGATCAAGAAAAAGTTGAGCAAAATCTTATATTATGCTACACACAATAGAACACAAGATTGTTTTCTCAAAAAGATTCAGTTGATCCATGTTTCCAGTCTTGTGTCCTAGGAACTTACCAATAACCCCAGTTAAGTACTTCCATCCTACTCCAAAACCTAGGCTTTTTCAATCCACTTTTACATTATCAGGGTGATATGCAAGTCATCTTCAGACGGAGCAACATTGAGGATTTATGATGATAGAGCAAGAATTGGAATGGTGATCCCATGATTTTTAGTATAGCCTACCTCGTAAGCCAAAACCAATCCAAGCCAATGAGGATAGTAAACATATACTGGCTTCTTGTTCCCAATGATATAATTAATCACATGATCTAGAAAAAGTTGAGAAAAATTCTATCTTTTGTTGCACAACATAGAATACCAGATTCTTTGCTCAAAAATTGTAACAGCTCAAATTTTCAAATAAATTTTTCATTTAAAATAAAACATCATTATTCGACAAAAGAGTTTATTCCAAGTTTATTGCAAAATATAAATAACGAATCCTCAAGATCTTCAACAATGGCAGTGTGTACGTGTCACGCCGGCGCCTTCCCACGGTCATCACTAGTACCTGAAAAACATAAACACAACTAGTAAGCATAAATGCTTAGTGAGTTCCCCAGTATACGACTTACCCACATTCGCCTTCCGGCCCGGACCTTTCGGTCCACATAACATTGCCTTCCGGCCCGTAACATAATCGCCTTCCGGCCCATAACATATCGCCTTCCGGCCCATAGTATTTTGCCTTCCGGCCCATAATAGTAATAAACATAACACATATAACATATCACACATAACACATAAATCATACATCATACCGTTCTTTCTATCACATAAAGTCTCGCCTTCCGGCCCGTATAAGCATACATCACATATAAAGCATCTACCTCTCTAGACATAGCATAAATATAACACATACGACCTTCCGGTCACGCAGTCAAACCCTTCCCGGTGCAGTATAGTGAGAAGACTCACCTCGTAATATGCAAGCTATAAACCCTTCGAGCCCCTCGCACTCGATCCGCTAATCTGCAGGCTCCCTATAATACCACATACCTTTATTAATGATCTTATCAAACAAGACAACTGACCCTACTAAATTACATACAAGTCAACGGTCAACTTGACCGGACTCGTCGAGTGCAAAGGCAACTCGGTGAGTCTAGACACCCCGACTCCACTCGCCGAGTCTAAAGAACGACTCGACGAGTTCCAGTAGATCTTCAAGCTACTCGCCGAGTCTGAAGAACAACTCGGCGAGTCCTAGTGAATCTTCAAGATACACGCCGAGTCTGATCATTGGACTCGGCGAGTCCTCGCCATGCAGTCAATCAACTGCCTCCTGTAACTCGCATGATTCCGTAATATATAGATATGGGACTTCCTGGACCTTCACATATACTATTACAGGGGTTTAAACACTTGTAACAACACTATAATCTATCAAATCCTTAAATGGGTTTCCTAAACCCTAGATTCGTATACAACGCCAAAACTACAGAAAATGATCCGAGGATTACCTGGAAAACGTGTTCCCTGAGTCCCCAACCTTCAGAGCTCGATCCCCTTGAACCTCCTTTGATCACCACCTTGCCTCTCCTTGCCTAACAACCTCTTCAAGATTCCACTAGCCTTCACCCTTGTTCCAGATGCCCACAGACTTTTTGGTTATCTTCAATCGGCCAAAAGACGAGACATGACGGCCCTAAAGGCATTATATACGATCCAGAATCAAAACGGCTAGGGTTTCAGCTGAACAGCGTCGACTCGCCGAGTCCCTAATGAACTCGCCGAGTCCAGTCGCGAATCTGTGTCCAAGACCGTGGTCCTACTCGGCGAGTCAGGCACCAACTCGCCGAGTCCCCTCCTAAATATGCCCAAAAAAATAATTTAAAGAAATACCTGAAATTCCGGGCTGTTACAACTCTCCCCCACTAGAACTAGACTTCGCCCTCGAAGTCTCACTCTGTGAATAACTCCGGATGTTGCTCTCGCATTTCACTCTCCGACTCCCAAGTCATCTCCGATCCCTTCCGATGTTGCCACTGAACCAACACCAAAGGTATCTCCTTGTTCCACAAAACCTTGATCTTCCGATCCCTGATAGCTACTGGTCTCTCGGCGTAATTCAGGCTCGCATCCACCTGAATATCCTCTAACGGAACCACTGCTGCTTCATCCGCTATGCACTTCCTCAACTGTGATACGTGAAAGGTATTGTGAATCTGACTCAGCTCCGCTGGCAACTCCAACCGATAAGCTACCCGACCTACCCTTGCAATTACCCGAAATGGACCTATGAACCGAGGCCCCAATTTGCCCCTCTTTCTGAACTGAATCACTCCTTTCCAAGGAGAAACCTTTCGGAGAACGAAGTCGCCAACCTGGAATTCGAGCTCGGACCGGCGTCTGTCCGCATAACTCTTCTGTCGGCTCTGGGCGGTCAATAACCTCTGCCTCACCTGTTGAATATGTTCGGTCGTCTGAAGTAAGATCTTTGTACTGCCCATCACTCTCTGTCCCACTTCTGCCCAGCAAATGGGAGTCCGACACCTCCTACCATACAACAACTCAAAAGGTGGCATACCAATGCTCGAATGATGGCTGTTGTTGTAGGAAAACTCAGCCAACGGCAGATGCGCATCCCAGCTACCCCCGAGGTCTAACACACACGCTCTAAGCATGTCTTCCAATGTCTGAATCGTCCGCTCGCTCTGACCGTCGGTCTGGGGATGGTATGCGGTACTAAAATGCAGTTTAGTACCCAACTCCTCATGGAATTTCTTCCAGAACCTGGAAGTGAAACGTACATCGCGGTCCGAAACAATCGAGGTCGGCACTCCATGCCGAGATACTATCTCTCTCACGTATAACTCTGCCAACTTCTCTGCTGATGAACTTTCGCTAATGGCAAGGAAGTGTGCACTCTTTGTTAGCATATCCATAATCACCCAAATCGCATCGACTCCCCTGGCAGTTCTCGGCAATTTGGTGATGAAATCCATCGTGATCTGTTCCCACTTCCACTCAGGAATCTCCAAGGGTTGCAACTTACCGTGCGGTCTCTGGTGCTCGGCCTTAACCCTATGGCAGGTCAAACACCTCTCAACGAACCAGGCGACGTCTCTCTTCATGCAAGGCCACCAGTACTCCTTTCTCAAATCCAAATACATTTTCGTAGCACCGGGATGGATCGAGAATTTCGATCTGTGTGCCTCCTCCATCAAAGTAACACGCGTACCGCCCACGAATGGTACCCAGATCCGACCCTGAAACGTCAGAAGTCTCCGTCCATCCATAACGAACTCTGAAATCAACCCGACGACCCGCTCCTGTTTCTGCATCCCAGATTTCACAACCTCGGCCTGTGCCCCACGAATAGCATCTAATACCGGAGTCATCACCGTCAATCTCAAGCATACGTCCCGCAATGGAGTGCTCTCCGCCCTACGACTCAATGCATCGGCTACCACATTAGCCTTGCCTGGGTGGTATAGGATCTCACAGTCATAATCCTTAACCACGTCTAACCATCTCCTCTGACGCATATTTAGGTTGGGTTGATCCATCAAATACTTCAAACTCTTATGGTCCGTATATATGGTACAACGAACTCCGTACAGGTAGTGACACCAAATTTTGAGGGCGAACACTACTGCCCCCAACTCTAAGTCATGCGTGGGATACCTCGCCTCGTGAGGCTTCAGCTGCCTCGATGCATAGGCTATCACATGGCCCCTCTGCATCAACACTGCACCCAGTCCCGAAATCGATGCGTCGCAATATACGACAAAGTCCTCCATCCCTTCCGGGAGAGCTAATACTGGGGCTTCGCACAGTCTCTGACGAAGTGTCTCGAAGGAAGTCTGCTGCTCGGGTCCCCATGAAAATGTAACACCCTTCCGGGTCAATCTGGTGAGCGGCACCGCGATCTTGGAGAAGTCCCTAATGAACCTCCGATAGTACCCCGCCAACCCAAGGAAACTCCTGATCTCAGAAGGTGACTTCGGTGCCTCCCAACTCATCACTGCTTCCACCTTGACCGGATCAACCAATATCCCTGCCTGATTTACAACGTGCCCCAGAAATTGGACCTCCCGTAACCAGAAGTCACATTTGGAGAATTTTGCATATAGCTTCTCCGACCTCAGCACCTCAAGGACCTCCCTCAAATGTCCCTCATGCTGCTCTCTAGACCGCGAATACACCAGAATGTCGTCGATAAATACAATCACAAACCGATCCAGCATCGGCCTGCATACCCTGTTCATGAGGTCCATGAACACTGCTGGGGCATTGGTGAGCCCAAAAGGCATCACCACGAACTCGTAATGCCCATACCGCGTCCTAAATGCTGTCTTCTGGACGTCCTCATCCCGCACTCTTACCTGATGGTACCCTGATCTCAAATCAATCTTGGAAAACCAAGATGCCCCTTGCAACTGATCGAATAGATCATCGATCCTCGGTAACGGTTAGCGGTTCTTGACCGTCACCTTGTTCAGTTCCCGGTAATCGATACACATCCGGTGTGAACCATCCTTCTTCTTGACGAACAGAATCGGTGCTCCCCACGGCGAGCTACTCGGCCGAATAAATCCCTTTCCCAACAACTCCTGAAGTTGCGAGGACAACTCTTGCATCTCTGGAGGTGCAAGACGATAAGGCACCTTCGCAATAGGCGCAGCCCCTGGAACTAGGTCGATACCAAACTCTACTTGCCTCGCAGGAGGTACTCCCGGCAAATCCTCGGGAAAAACATCTGGAAACTCGCGCACCACTGGAACCTCCTCCACTGTCTTCGGCCTCTCAGAAGTCTCCCGCGTATCCATCACATACGCCACAAAACCGTTACATCCCCGTTGTATGCATTGCCTCGCCCTAGCGGCCGAACAAAAAGCTGATCCCGAACGGGTACCCTCGCCGTATACCGTAAGAACTCCCCCACTAGGGTCTCGTATAGTCACCAGCTGACGCTCGCAGTCGATGACAGCGCTGAATCGGCTCAACCAGTCCATGCCTACGATGACACAGACGTCCCCCATCGCAATAGGAACTAGGTCAATCGGGAACGCGACCCCGAAGATCTCTAGCACACATCCCCGAAGGACCTCCGTAGCACAAACCACCCTCTCGGCCGCAATAGAAACACTCAAAGGTCGACTTAACGGCTCACGACTAGTGCCGATATGCTGACTAAAGGCTAACGATACAAACGATCTACTCGCACCCGAATCAAATAACACTAGAGCAGGCATAGAGTTCACAAGAAAAGTACCTACACATACATTAACATAAGCATAACATTTCGACCTTTAAGTGAATACGTGAGTGATAACATACCTGCCACAACATCGGGTGCAGCGCGGACCTCCTCCGCAGTCAGCTGAAAGGCTCTTCCGCGAGCCCTCGGGGCCTCGACCTTCGCCGGTCGGGTCTCAGTAGTCCTGGTAGTAGGTGTAGCTCCCTGACGAAGCTGCGGACACTCGGCCTTCCGATGGCCTGTCTGGTTGCAGTGAAAGCAAACCATAAACCACAAACCACCAGCTCGACACACCCCCTCGTGACTCTTGCCGCACTTCGCGCAAGTGCGACCCTTCGGACCTCCAATCCTCGAATCAGCGAACTTAGTCCGCTTGGCTGCCGGCTGACACTGAGCCGGCCGCCGATCCACCTGCCGAGACTCAGCCTCCTCCCTCGCCTGAGTCTCCAACTCGATCTCGCGCTTCCTGGCGTTCGCCTGAAGCTCAGTGAAAGTACGATAGGTGGAGTTTGACACAAACTCCCGGATCTCCCTCTTCAAAACGCCCAAATACCGGCTCATCCGCGACTGCTCCGTAGATACCAGCTCGGGGCAGAACATTGCCCTCTCATGAAACTTCCGCGTGATCACCGCCACGGAATCAGTACCCTGCTTAAGGGTCAAGAACTCCTGAATCAATCGCTCCCTCTCCACCGGGGGAACGTACTCGTCCCTGAACATCTCCGTAAACCTCTCCCATGTTACCGCTGAAATCTCCGCCTGAGTGAAGTTCGCCGTCACGAACTTCCACCAATCCTTCGCTCCCAGACGGAGCTGATTCAAGGCGAACCGTACCCTCAAGTGCTCCGGGCATGAGCAAGTATAGAAGCACCCCTCAATGTCGGCGATCCACCTCATAGCCGCAATCGGATCCTGCGTCCCATCGAACTCAGGGGGTTTCGTGTTGCTGAATTCCCTGAATAACAACGAATCACCCCCTTGCGGCCTGGCAGCAGCCACAGCTGCGGTAGCGGCAGCGACTGCAGCTTCAGTAAGTGCGGCGTACCGCTCCTCAAACTCCTCCATCAGGGTGGTCTTAATAGACCCAAACATCTCCGGGATCTCAGCCCAAACCGCCGCAGCTACCTCTTCTTGAATAATCTGACGAATCTCCTCGTCACTCGCACCGCTCGAACTCGCCCCATTGCATGTGATGACCATGATGTCTCTGAAATACAACATAAAATCATCAGAGACTCCACCAAGTACAATTGTACTCGATACGCGCCCTACTCAGTCTCCGATTTCCAGGGATTCTTACTTGGGTCTTCCACTGATCCGGAGCCTTCGGTAGTACGGGCCCAATACTACCGACCACACCGTATCAGTATTCGTCCCAAATCTTCCTCCCCAAATCCTGAATAATGAGTACTCTACCTCTAGTATGCACTATCTACTTGCACGCTACCAAATATCTCATATAAGCAATCTCCCTAGACTAAGGCATCACAAAACAGGCAATTCTAGTCCTATCATGTATACCTAGTCTTCTAGCATGCATAACAATTCATAATTCAGTGCATAACATAACATTGTAAGGTATTCTGGGGATCTTTACCGTTCGGGCGCTGGCTGATCGTACACACTGCTCCATTCTTGTTTTACCGCCCTACCATTTATGAAATGTTGTGTCCTTATTATTTTAAAAAGGTTTTTCCTCAAATCCACGGTCTGAGTTCAGTTGCACCCGAAAGTACACCCGAATCCCTCAAACCAAGGCTCTGATACCAATTGTAACAGCTTAAATTTTTAAATAAATTTTTCATTTAAAATAAAACATCATTATTCGACAAAAGAGTTTATTCCAAGTTTATTGCAAAATATAAATAACGAATCCTCAAGATCTTCAACAATGGTAGTGTGTACGTGTCACGCCGGCGCCTTCCCATGGTCATCACTAGTACTTGAAAAACATAAACACAACTAGTAAGCATAAATGCTTAGTGAGTTCCCCAGTATACGACTTACCCACATACGCCTTCCGGCCCGGACCTTTCGGTCCACATAACATTACCTTCCGGCCCGTAACATAATCGCCTTCCGGCCCATAACATATCGCCTTCCGGCCCATAGTATTTTTCCTTCCGGCCCATAATAGTAATAAACATAACACATATAACATATCACACATAAGACATAAATCATACATCATACCGTTCTTTCTATCACATAAAGTCTCGCCTTCCGGCCCATATAAGCATACATCACATATAAAGCATCTACCTCTCTAGACATAGCATAAATATAACACATACGACCTTCCGGCCACGCAGTCAAACCCTTCCGGGTGCAGTATAGTGAGAAGACTCACCTCGTAATATGCAAGCTATAAACCCTTCGAGCCCCTCGCACTCGATCCGCTAATCTGCAGGCTCCCTATAATACCACATACCTTTATTAATGATCTTATCAAACAAGACAACTGACCCTACTAAATTACATACAAGTCAACGGTCAACTTGACCGGACTCGTCGAGTGCAAAGGCAACTCGGCGAGTCTAGACACCCCAACTCCACTCGCCGAGTCTAAAGAACGACTCGACGAGTTCCAGTAGATCTTCAAGCTACTCGCCGAGTCTGAAGAACAACTCGGCGAGTCCTAGTGAATCTTCAAGATACTCGCCGAGTCTGATCATTGGACTCGGCGAGTCCTCGCCATGCAGTCAATCAACTGCCTCCTGTAACTCGCATGATTCCGTAATATATAGATATGGGACTTCCTGGACCTTCACATATACTATTACAGGGGTTTAAACACTTGTAACAACACTATAATCTATCAAATCCTTAAATGGGTTTCCTAAACCCTAGATTCGTATACAACGCCAAAACTACAGAAAATGATCCGAGGATTACCTGGAAAACGTGTTCCCTGAGTCCCCAACCTTCAGAGCTCGATCCCCTTGAACCTCCTTTGATCACCACCTTGCCTCTCCTTGCCTAACAACCTCTTCAAGCTTCCACTAGCCTTCACCCTTGTTCCAGATGCCCACAGACTTTTTGGTTATCTTCAATCGGCCAAAAGACGAGACATGACGGCCCTAAAGGCATTATATACGATCCAGAATCAAAACGGCTAGGGTTTCAGCTGAACAGCGTCGACTCGCCGAGTCCCTAATGAACTCGCCGAGTCCAGTCGCGAATCTGTGTCCAAGACCGTGGTCCTACTCGGCGAGTCACGCACCAACTCGCCGAGTCCCCTCCTAAATATGCCCAAAAAAATAATTTAAAGAAATACCTGATATTCCGGGCTGTTACAAAAATATTCAGTTGATCCAAGCTTCCAGTCATGTGTCCGAGGTACCTGCCAATAACCCTGTAAAGTACTTCCATCCTACATCGAAGACTAATGATGACTGCATTTGTGTGGACTACGAGAGGTGATCTTAAGAGAAAAGTTATACCCTAATCTTTCATGAATACACTTTCACCTTTCTTCCGAAGGAGTATCAGAATAATTGACTAATCGAGGAAGACGGAGCAGATCGAAAAGATTCCACATCAATAGTAACCCTATATTAATCATCACCAATAGTTCCAGTAACAGATTTAGAATCAGAATAAATAGAGCATGAACATTAGAAGTCACATACTTGTTTAGGGTAAAAGGGCTCAGGGAAGTCGCAAAAGGCATATCAAAGAGGGAAGTGTTTGATGTAGTCGATGAAGTATTCAATGCTTGAGCTCATGAACTATTTTGTAATTTCATAAGTGAATTCCAAATTGTTTGCTTGAATGACAAGGGAGAATAATGGGTATGAGGAACTTTTATGATATCAACAATAGCGGAAAACTCATAAATAGGCTTTGTCACAGTGGGAGCTTGAGGAAGAGGATGGTTGGGAGAGCCTTTTTGAAGAGAGAAAGTCAATTGCTTAAATAGATTGTAAAAGAGACCTAAGACGGAGTATTCCCAATTTATACCAAAAAGTTTCTTCCTTTGTAAGTAATCATAATTAAAGATATCAACACTATAAAAAATCTCATATCCCAAGATACTGATGGACCTTTTAATCTCCATCCAAAAAGTTACCATTGGGATAAGGAAGTTACATCAGTGAGACATGGAATCAGCGACAATTATAATCAATGGAAACAATCAGCATATCACAGTTACAGTTTGTAATCCAGTAAGGTTGTGATGTCTCTTGATAGTGTGGGCTAAAACTAGAATTCACTAACATAGTATTGCGAGATTTCATCAACGTGTGGTTTCATACATTGACTCATTAATCACTTTTATTAGAAGAAAATGGGAAGGAGTGGTATGATGTATGTAATACATTCTGGTACGAAATGTATCCATCGGCAAAGATTTTGCATATTTTCAGAAGTTTCTGGCTTAATATGTATGGTACATTATGCTGAATCATCAAGCTTTAAATAAGAAAAAGAGAGAATGGATTGTTTTAGTCATGTGTAGGTGGAATCAACATGAATCATCAATACTGATAACCCATCTTCAAGAAATGGTTTAATCCCTGCATTATAGAGCTAGTTGTAGTCTAGAATCAAAGATTCACCATTAATTCGTTATGGTACCATGTCATACCTCCGTCTAGGAGGTCAAAGACATGAGTAACCAGTTGTCATTTAATAAAAAAAGAGTAACTCTTATGCTGACGGCGATGCAATCAGGGTAAGCCATTGGGTTATGCTCGATGTTTCAGTTAAGCATGAGACTTGATGCATACGACAAGCATGATTCCAGTGATGGAGTCAAGTAAGATAGTTAAATAAGAATAAAAACTTATTCCTTTTTATAATTTTTATTTGGACGTGGAAATTTCACTTAGAAAGTTTAGATGATGCTAGACAATCAGCGTGAGGCAGTGACTCAATGTCATCTCAGCAGATGGTCTTACTAATGAGATACTTAGAGAGATTTATGCACATAAAGCAGCATGGTTCTAGGGACAATTATTTGTCAATAGTTACATACTTGGGTTATGAGATGCGACCTTAAAATCTTTAAAATATGGTACAAAATAACAAATCATATAAGGATACAACCAAAACAGTTAGTTAAAAAATGAAATATTCTAAAAGCAACACTTTTTGTAGCCTTTTTATAAGCATGATAAAGACTCAATCCAACAAATCTTTTGAATTGACTGGAAATATTCTCAAAGGTTCCACTCATTGTGATTCTTGAAGGAATAGAAGGTGGGATTACTCTCTTATTGAAAACACCTCAGGATTTCTGAGTAGAGTTGGTTTTTACAGTGAGATCATATATGAAAATAGATGTGCTATGTTACCTAACTTCACCTCAATCCACTTCAATAAATATAGGATAAGGAAGAGATATGTGAACTCTTTTTAGCTTAGTGCTCTCCTACTTGGTCTCATCAACATAGTGCATCTAGTTAATTAGTGTGAGCATCATCATCAGGGAGAGAGTGGTTGGCTCTAAAAAAAGATATAGAACCAACTTCAAGTAGCTCTATTAGGAAGGTGTTGTATTCAAGGAATGACACGCTGATACTTTCAAAAGAGACAAATCAGTTTAGGTCACTATCGAGAGAGAAGAACATGAATAAAAAATGTTAGTAGAATGATGTACAATGTATACTTCGTTGGTAAGACCAAAGTTAAATGCAATTTTTTAAACAAAAAATCAAAATAAACTAAAAATTTATCAGCTTATATTCAGAAATTTTAAAGCTACAAAGCATAAAATTAAAAACATAGAGTAGCATTTTCTAAACAAGTAAAATCAAACCATATGAATGATGTTGTCCCTCAGAGCAGTAAGCACAATTTCATTCTTAAAGTCAAAAACCTTTCCTTCATGGAAATCAGAGAGAACTTTATAACCAACATCACAAAGTTGATTGATTGAGAAAAATTTGCCTTTTAGGTCCACGACATAGAACACATCCTTCAGCTTGAACGGCGTGCACTCAAAATTTCCAAAACCCATAACAACACTTTGCGAAGATCTTTAGTCTCTTTCTAGTTTTAAGAGTTTCCAAAAAAGGAGTTCAGATCCATAGTATCAATCTTTTAACTGTTTTTAAGGACATCAGCATGATGTTCAAAGGTTTTTTCCAAGAGACCCCATAAAGTTCAGAATTAACTGAGAAGAATTCTTGAAAACTCCTAGCCTACGCATATCATTAACCAAATAATTATAAATGTTAATCGTTTGAGATAGTGATTCACCTTGTTGAGCAAAGTAGTGCTCATATATCCGATTGAGATTGTTGATGGTTATGGTCTTTACTTCCATGCTGGCTTCATAAGCCACTGTTAGTGTATCCATTATATCTTGAGTTGACTCACAATTCGATTCAAGATGATACACATGATAGGGAAGATATTTTCATATTGCATCCCTACGTTTAACATAAAGACTAAGAAGTTTCTTGTTATCATCATCATAACTCGTCTTTGGTTTTTGCTTCAAAGGACCAACAAGAGTACTGTTGAACATCGATTGATATATAGGAATGTGAGGACCATTTCAAAAAATTTACACATCTCATAGTCCATGGTTGCAAGAATAACCATGGCCTTAGTTTTCCACATGGTGAAGTTACGCTCATTGAAAGGAGGAATCTTGTTGAGACCAACGAACTTGGGATTATTGGAAGATGACATGATTAGGGATTATTGGAAGATGACATGATTACTTGAGTGTATCAAAAATCCATAATGATACCAATTGAAGTTTTGTGTTGATCCGAGACACTTCAAGTATAATAACTAAGAACAAAATTACTAAACAAATAAACAATAGAAAAAGTAAAGATCACAAGGAGTTCACCAAATTTTCTTTCACCAAGAAAGGATTTGTTTTCACCAAAAAAAAGTGGTTATCATAAAGTTGGTCACCAAGACGTCTACATTAGGGTTTCACCCTAATATTGAATATATAGTAATCTATAAAAATATACCCCTTAATTGAAGGGATTATATATAATCTACACTAAGAACCGGTCTTCATAACAATGATATCAGATCTGCTATCTATTCTATGATTATTTGTATCATTACGTAATATACAAACATACATGGAATTACTATCTACACGCTAACGCTGATACACTTGAGATGTTGCCGTTCGTGCTAATTTTGACACTAGCATTGGCATATAGCATATAGAGTTTTTGACTGATCAGATGATAAGGTGTGACCTTATAGCCCACATGAGCGCTTCGCATCCGCATATGTTTTCCCAAACTTGTGATTTTCTGATTTTGTACTTTAATAATTATTTGCTATGATATATTGTTGGCTGATTTGATATAAATATTTGATGTTTTGGAATAAACTAAAATTGAAATTTTTATCTAAAACTTTAGGGATGTTACTAATTGGTCTCAGAGCCTTGATTTGAGGGATTTAGGCACACTCTATGGTATGTCTGAACTCAAACTGTGGAATTGGTAACCTTTGGAAAGAGAATAAAATTTCTAAAAAGGTTTTGATAAAGAAAAGTGGGTATGATGCATGCAATAAGCCGATCTTAAGTAATTCTTCCCAAAAAACCTATAAATGTAATCTGTTTTATGCTATGATATAAGAATCACATGCTACATTAGAGCTAAGGATTTGCTCAAGATTGCATGATAGAATGCTAGGACAAATGCCTTTATCTTCCTATTGTATGAGCTTATAGATCTACATGATAGTATTGGATCAATTATCTAAAAGGATAGCTTGTTTAGGATACGTTCTGATTTGTATTACTTAATTCTCAAATGTTGCTTGCTTTGTGCTTTTAGGAGTTATCATTTATATTAGCTAACTAGTATACGAATGTGCTTGGTTACGTATTATTAATATTAGATAATTTTGGAAGGTGAGGTTTAAATCTATTTCATAACTCTTGTTTGACTCCAACCGTTGTAGTGTGAGACCTTTCATTCTAAGAATTAGCTAGTACAAATAGTATGTAATTGTGATCGTGTAGTAGTTACATGGTATTAGAGGGAGTTCCTTCTACAACTGATAGTGGAGAGTGGTGTGGAAGGGAACCCTTGGGAAATCCTAGATAGTATGGGAGAAACTTGGAGGATTCGAGACAGCCTGTGGGGAAGGTATAGATACGTATAGAAGGTAGTATTGGATCCGTACTGTTGGAAGTATAAGATCTATACCCAACACAATGAAAGCATTGATAAATTCATGAAACTTTGGAAGTGTGACCCTCTTCATGTGTATAGAAATTGATTATGTATTATGTTTCAACATGGTGGTGACACGCGGTGGAGTAGGAGGTTCAAGAGCTGCATCTTGTTTGAGCTCGGGCACCAACCCATGTGATGAGGTTTTACGTGAGTTCATCGAGTATGAGATTACGAGAGACATCCTTAACGTGACCCTAATTATGTATGGGCCAATCAAGGAGGATATCATCGAGTTGATGGAGGATTGTCTCTAGATCCTTAGGGTTGATCTGGTTGCTAGTCAGCACAGAGCCCACACTTTCTCCTTCAAGGTTTCCAGGAGATGTGGGGTGCCAAATATTTTTAAAGTGAATAACCCCATTGCCACCAGACGATGGATAGCAGATATTAAGTGTGCTCAGATGATTAGTTTCTATCCCAAGGGGTATAAGGTGAGGTTTGCTACATGTTGTATGAGGGAGTGAGCCTAGGATTGGTAGGTGGATGTTGGTTATGCTCTTGGAGCCCCAACTATTGAGGACATGACATAGTCAGATTTTGTGACCCGATTCTGAGTGGAGTTTGCACAGACCGTTGAGGTACAACAGTTGGTGAGGGAGTTCCTAGATATGTGACAAATGATTGAGATCATCGTAGATCTCCCTGCTAAGTTCCAAAAGAATGCTTTCCTGGTAACCCATTATACTGGGGATGAGGAGAAAAGGAAGACCCAGTATCATGACATGTTGAGATCAGATGTCAAGGGGTTTGTTAGTTTTTCTGCATGTCCGACACTAGATCACATGATATTTAGGGCCCGAGAACTACATATTGACTAGGTTCGAGGTGCTGTAAGTTGGACAAGATAGGACTGTTCGGCAAGGTTGGTACTGCCACTACTACCACCCAAGTATATGTTATGATTTATTTCCATTGCAATCAAAGGGGTCATAAATAGGCCAACTACTCAAGTTTAGTAGCAACATTACCGGTAGTAGCACCTGCTCCACTGACTCCGAAGATCACTGATGGTCGCCAGGGAAAGGCGGAGGCGCTAGTTATGAGCAGAAGGGCATTTCGACTGATAGCCGATGAGGCTCGTACAACATTGGATGTGGTTACAGTGTTAGTTCCTTGTGAATGATATTTCTGCATTTTTTTGTTCAATTTGGGGGATACTGGATCCTTTGTATCTCTTGCGCTTAGAAGGAGGTTTGATGATGTTCTGGGGACCTGGATTATCCGTTACAGGTGGAGATTACCGAAGACCGTCTTGTGCGAGTGTTGAGGGTTCATCAGGAATGTACTTTGGAGTTATTCAGTTATCAGTATCCGATTGATTTGGTTCCTATTCTCATGCATGAGCGAAAGGTCATTGTGGAGATGGATTGGTTGAGCTCCAATGGAGTGATAACTGACTATGGAATTTAGTTGTTGCATGTTCGGACCCCATGTAAGGAAAAGTTGGTGATGCATGGGAGGGTGCTTAGCGTGGGACAGCTCTCTATTCGGCAGTGAGTGCCAAACATTATCTTCAGCAGGGACGTTCCGGGTTTGTGGCCAATATGATTGATATCCAGGTGAAGGATAAGGTGATTATGGATGGTGTGCTGATTGTTCCGGAATACTCTGACGTTTTTCTAGAGGATTTTCCTGGAGTACCTCCAGAGAAACAAGTATAGTTTTGGAATGGCTTGGTTCCAGGTACAGCTCTGATAGCCAAGGCACCTTATCAGTAAGCACCTCCATAGATGCAAGAATTGTCCACCCAGTTGCAGGAGCTGTTAGACAAGCGGTCCATTTTGCCAACTAATTCCCCATGGGGAGCATCGATCTTGTTTGTGAAGAAGAAGGATGGGTCACATCGTATGTGTATCGACTATCGAGAATTGGAAAATATAACAGTTAAGAACCGTTATGTACTCTCGAGGATCGACAATTTGTTTAATTAACTCCAGGATGCATCTTGGTTCTCCAAGATTGATTTGCATCCAGGTTATCGTCATATGAGGTTTAGAGAGGAGGATATGTAGAAGATCACCTAACGAACTCATTATGGTCATTACGAGTTTGTAATGATGCCCTTCGGGCTCACAAATGCTCCAGTAGCATTCATAGATCTCATGAACCACGTATACAGGCATATGTTGCATCGGTTTGTGATAATGCTTATCAATGATATCCTGGATTATTCCTAGACTTAGAATAGGATTAGGAGCATTTGAGAGAGGTGTTAGAGACCTTGAAGAGGAAGAAATTGTATGTGAATTTTCCATGTGTTTCTTTTGGTTATGCAAGGTGCATTTTCTAGAACACCTTGCCAACCAGAATGGCATCCTGGTCGATCCGGCCAAGGTTGAGGCAATGATGAGGTGGGAAATTCTGAGGTCTCCATTTGAGGTTTGGATTTTCCTTGGGTTGGCAGATTACTATCAGAGATTCTTTAAGGATTTATCCTAGATAGTGGTGCCTTTGACCCGGTCGACGAAGAAAAGGGTCACCTTTTGTTAGGGGCATGAGCTGCATGCAACTTTAGAAACTCTGAGGCAGAGATTCTGTGAGGCACCGATTCCGACCCTGCTTGAGGGTGTCGAGGATTCTGGGGTATATTGTGATGCGTCGATCATGGGTTTAGGTGCAGTATTAATGATCGGGGTCATGTGATCGCCTACGATTGAACGCAACTAAAGCATTATGAGGCAAACTACCCTATGAATGATTTCGAGTTGGGGACTGTTGTTTACTCCCTCAACATTTGCATAATTATTTGTATGGGGTCCATCATACTATTTACACAAATCACAAATTTGAGGAATCTGATGTATCAGTCGAATATTAATATTAGGTACTGTAGGTGGTTGGATGTTGTGCAGGATTATGATTGTGAGATCATTTATCACCCGGGGAGGGCAATGTGGTAGCTGATGCTCTCAGCCACAAGACATATACTGACCTGTTAATGGATGTGTGTTTGAGGATGAACATGATTAACCCACTCTTAATGCAGATCCGAGAGGCTCGGGTTGAGGCTATGAATGAGGAACACCAGATGATTGAGCGCATAGTAGGCCATGTAGCTTCCTTTTATTATGATAGTTGGGGATTGTAGACCCTTCATCAGAGAGTCTCGGTTCCATATGGCGGGGGTGTATGCCAGATTTTGATTGATGAAGCTCAGAAATTGAGGCTTTCTATTCATTCGGGTGCAAAAAAGATTTATATAGATCTCCTTTCTAACTATTGATGGCCCTACATCAAGTGAGATATGGCCTGGTATGTGGACAGGTGATTAACTTGTAGGGAAAGTCAGGGTTGAGCACCAACAACCTCACAACAAAATGGAGCCGTTAGGCATTCCTATTTGGAAATGGGAAGTGATCACAATGGACTTCATGAAAAAGTTACCATAGACGGCGTGTGGAGTGGATTCGATTTGGGTCATTATAAATCAATTTACCTAGAACACAAATTTTATCATAGTTCAGGAGGGTATCTCTTTGGAGAAGATGGAAAACATCTACATCTGGAAGGTTGTGGCGTTACATAGGGTGTCGGTTTTAGTTGTTTCAGATAGGGATGTTTTGGTTTACTTCAAGGTTTTCGAAGAGATTTCAAGAAGAGTTGGGTACTCATCTGCATTTCAACACAACTTTAGCACCTACAAACTGATACGCAATGTGAGCAAACTATTTAGAATTTGGAGGACATGCTTCGGGCATGTGTATTGGATTTTGGTGGCAGTTGGCATATGTATCTTCGAGTGGCCGAGTTTTCATATAACAATAGTTATCATGTTAGTATTGATCATCCTCCTTTCAAGATGCTCTAAGGAAGGAGGTGTAGGAGCCCGATATGTTGGGGTGAGGTTGTTCAACGAGTGATGGGAAGTACGAAAGTGGTACTCAGGATTATGGAATTGATTTAGCACGTCTGTAATAGACTTCAGACAACACAGAGTCAACAAAAGAGCTATGTCGTTAGACGCCAGCCGAACTTAGAATGCCAAGTTGGGGACATGGTGCTCCTGAAGGTTTCACCTTTGAACGGTGTCATCCGATTCAGGAAGCGGGGCAAGCTGTGCCTAATATATATTGGATGTTTTAGGGTTTTAGCTAAGTGGGAAGGGTTACATATCATTGGATCTGCAAGAGGAGCTCAGTCATATTTATAGCACATTTCTTGTCTCTTACTTGTGTAAATGTTTGGTTGATTATAGTGTGGTCGGTCCGTTGGAGGATATTCAGTTGCACGAGTGCTTGAATTATATAGAGAAGTCAACGGAAGTCCTAGAAAGGAAGACAAAGACCCTTCAAAACAAGGTTATGGATTTGGTAAAGGTGCAATGGCATAATTGAAAAGGGTTAGAACGGAAATATGAGTCTGAAGAGGAGACGATAAAGCATTAACCAGAGTTGTTTACAGAGGCTATCTTCGAGGAAGAAGTCTGATTCAAGTGTGGGAAAATTGTAACACCTTGTTCGGGTAAATTCCTTATTTATTAAGTGTTTATTTGTATTGCATAAAGACCCAATATACTAGGCGTAAGTGAGGTATGATGGGCTTACGTCGAAGTGTCTTTGACACAGGGTTATTCCCTGGTACATTGGACATACGTAAGTCAACGGAAAATCTTAATTCTGTGGGTTTTACCCTATTTTAACACCTTATACCCCAAAGGACTTTCATTATTAGCCTCCATTTCCCTTTTGAAAAATATCTTGAAACCCTAGCCCATTTCTCAAGAGATCGAACCTTGTATGTGTTTTAGTGTGGGTGTGGTGCATACTGAAGAAGGAGAAGCCTTGTAGAGACGCATTGAAGAAGTTGGAGCTTGTAGATCTAGGGTTTATTCACTCCTTTCAACTTATTGGAGGTAGAAAGTCTTGCCTTGCTTACCCTTTCTTCTAAATCTTGAATTGGTTGATATTTTAGCAAATTTTGGTCCCATGAATGGATTCTTGTGAGTAAATGTTACTCCTGAAGTTATGAGAAGTTTTTTTTTGTGTTTTTGAGGTCCTTGGTCCATAACGTTTGCATCTTGATGGTTGTAGATCAACCATGCATGAAACCATGATCTTTCTTGCTACGAAGTAGTACACTGGACATATGTAAGTGGTACGTGGATTGTACACACTAGGGATCATTTTTGAGGTTTTAGACCTTAGGCTTTGGGATATTATTGGGCCTTGGGATCTTTGGACTTGGGAAATTATTTGAGGGCCCTATTAGAGGAAGGAGTAAAATGATCTTTTACCCTTTGGTATGTAAGAGGGTAATTTAAACCATATATGGGTTATTATCCCGAGTATTGATTAAGGTTAATTAGAATGTTCAGTGTGTGGAACCCTAGTAGTAGTAGCATGATAGTGTGATTTATCTATCTTCATACTGAGGTGAATTCTTTCACTACACTCGTGGGTCGAAGGCACCAATGTCAACCCACTGGATTATGCTTGTAGGATGATAGTTGTCTTTGCAACAATTATTGTTATGCACGTATGTGCTTATTGTCTCTGTGACTCTAGCTGATATGATTGTATCTTAGCTATAGGAGGTGAAATAGACCTGATACCGGTTAAAAGATATTGAAGGAGGTGAAATAGATCCAATACTAGTCGAAAGAGACCGAAGGAGGTGAATAGTCCCAATACCAGTTAAAAGTGACCAGAGGGGGTGAAATTGACCCAGTACTAGTTGAAAGAGACCGAAAGAGGTGAAATAGACCAAGTTATGTTTTTTTACTGTTATTGATGTATGGTATTGAGTATTTTGAGAGAAAACTCACTAAGCGTTGTATGTACATTTTATGTTTATGGTTTCAGGTACTTCCAGCTTGAAAGGGTAGGGCCCAACATGATCGCACCACATCCACCTACATTTTATGTATCTTGTGATTTTGGGATTTTCTGCTCTGATGATTATTTGCTATGACATACATGTGTTTGATTTGATAAGAACATTTGATGTTTTGGAATGAAAATAAAATGAAATTTTTGGGATGTTACAATAATGTAAAATATGAAGAAAAAAAAAGTAGTATGTTATAATGGAAAGTGTATTTGTACATATATGAAATATATGTATTTGTATCTATATGTATGTATTTATTGAATGGAACATCACTTAACTTTTAAGGGCATATTTGGAAAGTACAATACTATAATGGAAAAAATGAAAAAAAGTAGGATTATATAATGAAAAAACAAAAACAAATGCGATAAATAAAAAAAATAATGTAAAGTACAATCTAATAATTGGATAAAATATGATACTATAAATAAACAATATATATGCAAAAGTACAATGCTCAAATAGAAAAAACAATATAGTATTTAATGTACAATGTTATCATAGAAACATAAAACAAAAACAAGTCTCATAGACAACAAAAATATTGTAAAGTACAAAGCTATTATAGGATAAAATATGACACTATAAATAAAAATATATATATGCAAAAGTACAATGGTGCAATTAAATATATATATATATATATATATATATATATATATATATATATATATATATATATATAGTATCTAAAGTACAATTGTATTATAAAACCTTAAAACAAAATCAAATTACACAAATAACAAGAAAATAAAAAAGTAAGATGCTATAAATGAGAAAAAATATTCTTCCAGATTCTATTTGTTTGCGTGTCTTATTTATAATCATCTTGAGCTTTGAAATAGCCGCCGGAAAATGATTTTGAAATTAATTTCGGGTTGTCCCCGTTTTGGGGCTGCTTTTTGAATACCTTATCTCCTCTAGGATGTGAACGTGTATTACATGATTGTTTGTTAAAGAAATATTCAATTTTCATTTTCTCTTTGCATCTCAATACACACACACACACACACACTAGGGAGCTAAAGGGAAATCCTAATGGATTTTTCTTACACAGATAATCCTATAATACATGTTCACATTTGAGATAAGGTATTCAAATAGTGGGTTTAGAAGCCTATCCTTAGGAATACTCTATCCATTTGAGATAATTTTTTTCATATTTTGGGGATACATTTTTGAATCATCTACATACTCAATACTTTATCTAATTTGTATTCCCTATAAAGTAAACCCTAAACACTAAACTGTGTTTCAGTTGCATCATGCTTGTTGATAAATGTTGGACTACTAATCCACATTATCAATCTCCCAACTTCTAGCTAGGAATCAACTCTTTTGTTGAAAGATTTATTTGACACTTAGATAGTAAAGGTTCAACTAGAATTCTGTGTGAGAAATTTGATAATCGTTACATCATGTATCTGAAATAAATGAGACCTCATGTTCATATACATGGTATCATTCGGTCTAACAAAATGTGGACATATCACCGTAAAACTAAAGGTTTGTGTTGATCAGATACACTTCAAGTATAACAAACAAGAATAAAAATTACTATGCAATTAAAGAACATAAAAGTAAATAACACATAAGATTCACCAAATTATCTTCCACCAAGAAAGGGGTTGCTTTCACCAAGAGAACGGGTTGTCACAATAACAATCACCAAGACGCCTACATTAGGGTTTCACCCTAATGTTGAGTATATACTAATACATACAAGTAAATCCCTTAACTGATAAGTTTATATCTAATATATACTAAGACATGATCTTACTAAGACATGATCTTCATAACAAAGATATTAGATCTGCTATATATTTCAAAATTTATATTTATCGTTACCTAATATACAAAGTTTACACAGGATAATATGACTACACTGTGACAGTTGATGGTGCTGATGCTGATCTTGACGTTGGTGTTAGTAGTTAGCGTATAGAGTGTTTTACTCATCAGTTCATAAGGTGTGACCTTATAATCTTCCCATATCTGATGATGTCAAAACTAATCTTCTTCTTCAGACTCTTGAGAACCATTAAAGAACTTGCTAGCTTCTTTCAATATGTCATGCTTAACTCATATGATTCAACAATTTTAAGTTGTTCCACTCTTTTAGTTAGCTCCAGAGAGATCACCACACAATATCCTCTTTTTAGTTAAAAATGGTTGAGTCCTTCCATCCTAAGATGAAATAAGTGTTCAGTAGGAGCAACATGAATATCATCAATGTGTTGAGAGCACATGTGATGTTGACTATCAAGATAGAAAATGCCATTTTCTGGTTCTCGAATGAACATTTCATGAAGTGGTTTAACACCTATTGGTAGTTCATTGTTAGTGTACCGAGTGCCACAAGGAAGAAGAAACTAAGTATTCTTACACTGTCTTGGGTTACTATTCTTCTTGACGTAGATGGTCAAGAGGGACCAGCTGATGGCACAAGATTCAGCTTCTTGAATTTGTTGAGTAGCTTGTTGATCATTTCTTGAATCTATACCCACTCGTTGTAGCCAAATTTTACTAACTCACGAGTAAATACAATCTCAGTGTATTCATACTCAGTCCAATTCCTACCCAAGTGAAGCTTCATTGACGCGTTCCATGGATTAGTGCATCTTACCTTGATATTGGCACCATGCTTTATTCTATGAGTCAAAACATCTCCAAACTTCTTTTGATTGATACTATCTTTTATTCATATAACCCTATGTTGTTTCTCCACACGTTTATTAATGATTTGAATTTTCATGACTCGATCATTAGTACTTTGAACTCATCACTTTCATCAACGGAAGCAAGAGCTTGACAAGTGTGGTAAAACATATGTTCTTCTTTTCTAGCTTCTTTTCTTTCTCGAATAGCAACATTATTCTCTATCATGATTTATCTCACTACATTAATAGTTATACCTCATACCGCAGCTAAAACATTCAGATAGAAAAAGAGCTTGATTTTCTTGGAAAGAGGAGGTGTTGAAGGATCTTCATAAGCAGAAGAACTTTCAACTTTATCATCATGAGCTCCCCCTCCCCCTCCCCCACCCCCACAGAAAAAAGGAATCCTTCCTCTTTTGAGGGTTGATTTGATCATTATCAGACTCAATGTCACTATTAGTTCCCTGAGGGATCCCCCACGAAATATGAGTAAGATTAAACATTTAGAGGAACCACGGAAACAAAAGCTTATTGCATGAATCCTGGATCAAGAAACCCTTCATCGTCATCAGATTCTTATTGATTACCTATTTCTGGAATAGGCTTCTCATTAGTTGTTGCATCAGCGTCTAGGATGTCAGCAAAAACAATTTCCTTTTGAAAGTTAGCTTCAAACCTTCCAACTTCATACATCTCATACTAAGATGGACTTGATGGAATCACCACCATTTGCATTTGTTGATTAGGACTATTTGGTTACTCTCCCCTTTTTTGGCAGGATCAGATTGGGGAGGAGAACCCTGAGGAGTGCAAGGAGAGGAATGGGATGGTGGAGGAGGTGTAGGTGAATTTGATGATCGAGGTGGAGTTAGAGGAGGATAATAAACTAGATAATTTGGAGGAGTATCTCTAATAACCATATCATCAATATCATCATCAGCTAAAGCCATAAATCTCTTGATATCAGCCACATCCTATTCAACTTTAGACAATCTATCTCCTCACAATTGACTTATTTTCACTAGTATAGAAAGTTTGGAGAGTACAGTTGTTTCAAAGTTGGAGCTTGATTCCCCCTGATAAACAGTAGTAGTGTAAATACGTGTTGGCATAAGAGGAACATTCTTAGCTTAAGGAGAAAGAAACACTGGTCTTAGAGAGACCTCATCTTTGATCAGTGGCTCAACAGTTACCACTAGAGCTGGAGTGGATCCACGTTGCACAATATCATCTAAAGAGGTAGTGGATGAAGAAGTCGTTGAGAATAGAACATTCTTGTACATCCTTGGAGTAGAGTTCATTCTCTAAACAAAGTCTTCTATGTCAGTAACAAGCGCATATTCTTCAACCTCAACTTCTTATTATTCATTATAAGTGCCTTCCTCATCATCATCCTCTTCTTCAAAGTTACAGGATTCAACCATATAGGGTTTGTCAATCCATTTTTTCTTCCTTGTAGTAATATGTAAATCATCTTCAGTAGGAGTAGTGTTGACGATCTTTAAAGAAAGGGAAAGAATAGGAATGGATATCCCATGATTTTTAGAATAGTCTTCATCCCGAGCCTAGATTAATCCAAGCCAACGAGGATAGGGAACATACACTGGCTTCTTGTTCCTAGTTTTGCAATCAATCACTTGATCAAGAAAATTTTGAAAAAAATCCAGTATTTTGGTGTACACAATGGAAAACAAAATTCTTTTCTTAAAGGGTTTTAATTGATCCAAGCTCCAAGTCTTGTGTCCAAGGACCTTGCTAATAACCCATGTTAAGTACTTCAATCCTACACAAAAACACCGACGAAGAATGTATTTGTATGGATCATGAATGTTTCTCTGAAGATTAAGATTAGGCCCTAATCTTTCAAGAACGGACTCACACTTTTCTTCCGATGGAGGTTTAGAGTAATTTTCTAATAGAGGAAGACGAAGAGAAGTTCGAAAAGATTCCACATCAATAGTAACCCAATATTGACCATCTCTAGTGGTTCCAGTATTGGTTTGGGCATCAGAATCAACACAACATGAATAATATAACTCATATACTTGTTTAGGGAATATTGGCTCTGGGAAGTCACAAAAGTCTTATCGAAGAGGGCAACTTTTAACATAGTTCACGAAGTCTTCGATTCCTTAGTTCACGAACTGCTTTGGATGTCATCGGAGAGTACCACATTGTTTGCTTGAATGATGATGGGAGAATCAGGGGCATGAGGATCTTTGATGACATTAGCTTTAAGGTAAACTTGTCAAGAGCCTTTGACTGTTTGAGAGATTGAGGAAGATGAATGTTGAGATAGTCTTTTTTTTCTCGAGAGAAAGCTAATTGCTTAAATAGCTTGCAAAAGTGACCTAGGATGGGGTTTTATCAATTTATAGAAAAAAGTTTCTTCTTTTTTACATAATCATGATATAAGATATCTCCGCCATAAAAATCACACATCCCAAGATATTAATAGACCTTTTAATCGTCGCCTAAAAAGTTACCGTTGAGAAAAGGAAAGTACATCAATTAGATATAGCTTCAAGAACAATGGTCATCAGCGAAAGAATTCAACATATCAAAATTGCAGCTTATAAACCAACAAGTTTGTGATGTCTCATGATAGTGTTGGCTTCAACTACCGTTCATTGACATAGTATTACGAGATCTCATAAGTATGTCGTTTCATACACTGACTCATTAATCATTTTTTTTAGAAGAAAAGGAAAATATTGGTATGATGCATGTGATAAGTTGTAGTTTTTTAGCTTAACCATCGTCATGGATTTTTCAAGCTCTCATCAACATGTGGTATATTATGATGAATCATAAGGTTCTAAAGAAGAAAGTGATGAGAAAATGGATTGTTTCTGTCAGATGAGGTGGAATCAGTGTGAATCATTAACAATGATAAACCACCAACAAGAAATCGTCCAATCCTTCCATTTATAGAGTTTGTTGTAGTCTAGAATCAATGATTCATCATTAATTCATTATTGTACCATGTCATACCCTAAACTAGGAAGTCCGTGACATGAATACCCCTTTATTATTTAAGAACTAAAAAAGTAACTCTTGCGCTGATGACTATGCAAATAGGGTAAGCAATTGGGTTATGCTCAATGTTTCAGCAGAACATGAGACTTGATGCATATGAAAAGCATGCTTCTGGGGACAGAGTCAGGTAAGATAGTTAACTAATAATAAACACCCAAGCCTTTCTATAATTTTTTTATATGGACCAGTAAATCTCACTTAGAGAGTGTAGGAAATGCATGAAAATGAATGTGAGGAGGTGACTCAATTCTCTTAGCAGGTGGCCGTGCTAATGAGATATTTAGAGAGATTTCACCACATAGAGCAGCATGCTTATAGGGATGATGATTTTACAATAGTTACATACTTGGATAACGAATTGCCACTGTCAAATCATTTAAAAATGGTACTAAATAATAATGTACAAACAAAATAGTTTGTCAACTAAGGAAATATTCTAAAACGGATATTTTTTCTGCTTTTCAGAAGACTGATAAAGACTCGATCCATCAAATCTCTTGAATTGAATGGCCATTAAATGAACTTCCATTTTTCGAGATATATGCCCCTTTACACTATCTATATAAGAGGGTAAATAAGATCAACCAAATCAAACAAAAACTCAATTCATAGTAAACAAAGAGAGAGAATGTCTTTAATAATTGAGGTTTTGTAGATTCATTCCAAGCCTCATGTGCACCAATAACAAGAGAAGAATATGAACCAACCTTTGTAACTAACAAGTTAAGAGGATATAGTATTTGTAACCTTTGATTTATGAGAGTCACTAAGACAATACTCGAAGGTTCCGCTTTTTCTGATCCTTGAAGGAAGAAAAGGTGGGACCATTGTCTTGTTGAAGACGCCTCTAGATTTCCGGGGGGAGTTGGTGTTGTAGTGAGATATACGCCAAGAAGAACACTTATTGTCACAACTCTCTCCTATCCAATCATATCAATATGATGCAAATAGTCTATAAGCATAAGCATCAACATCAAGGAGAGAGTGGTTAGCACTAAATAAAAGATGCAAAGGCAGCTTCAACTAGCTCCACTAGGAAGGTGTTGCATTCAAGGAATGACACACTAATCCTTTCGAAAGATTCAAATTAGTTCAGGTCACTATGGTGAGAGAAGAAAACTCATAAACAAATGTTAGTAGAATAATGTACATTGTATACTTGTTTGGTAAAATGAAATTTAAAATAAATTTTTAATGCCCAAAATCAAAATAAACTACAGTCGTAGGAACTTATGTTCATAAATTTTAAAGTAGTTAAGCATAAAAACAAAGACATAGAGTAGCATATTCTAAACAAGTAAAATCAAACCATATAAAAGTTTTTCTCCCTGAGTACAGTCATCATAATTTTATTCCCAGAATCGAAAACCTTTCCTTCATGGAAATCAAAGAAAATTTATAACCATCATCGAAAAGTTGAATGATGGAGATAAAATTGATTTTTAGACCCTCGACATAAAGCACATCCTTTAGCTTAATCGTCCTGCACTTAAATGTTCCATTACCCATAATAGATTTTTCACTATTGTCACTAAACACCACCATTTGACCATCCTTCTCTAAAAATTCTGTTAAGAGAGACCTGAAGTTAGTCATAGGTTTAGAACACCAACTGTATACGAACCAAGTATCTTCCAAAATTTGACATGGAACCAGTCATGTGCCTAGAACACTAACTGTCTAGGAAAAAATTATGTTTGAGATTTTAACTTGATTCTTGGACAGCTTGAGAGGTATCAACGTCACTAATGTTATGATTACCATCAAGGGAATCATTGATAATAGCCTTTAGACCTTTAATGTACAAGCCGTCATCTTAAATGTCTCCTATTCTTGTGCCTATTCTTAATGATCCTGTTGTTTTGCAATGAAAGCTTTTGGTAGAGAGATTTTCTCCTTCTTCGTATGAGCTAGCAACTTTTTGTACATAACCTCATAATTCTCAGAACTTAAGCTTCTTTCTTCTGTTTGCAACCGCTGGAAAAATGGTCAAGTCTTTTATAACTAAAACAGTTACATGTGTTTTTCTTTTCTAAAGTGGATCTTCTCACTAAACTACCTCCCTATAGCTGAGCTCTTCGACCACCATTTTATTTGATTTCTTCATAACGTTTGACAATAAAGGCAGCTCTGGCAAATAGCTCATCAATAATATCTTCACCACTCTCTTCACCCTTATTTATTCATCTGATTCGATGAAGTGCTTCATTGCTTCATTTCAAGAAACCAATGATACATAATTTTCTTTGCCTGATTCCTTCATGATATCTTTGTGAAGAGCCTTCTTCACTTTGTAATTTTCAAGGTTTCCAAAAAAGGAGTTCAGATCCATGGAATCGAACTTTTCATTGTTTCTAAGGACATCAACGTGATGTTCCCATCATTTCCCAAGTGAGCCCAAAAACTTTAAACTAACTGAGATGAATTCATGATAACTCCTAGCATGTGCATATCATTAACCAAGTAGTTAAATATGTTAAGCATTTGGGTTAGTAATTCACCTTGTTGAGCAAAGAAGTGCTTGTATCTCCGATTGAAATCGTTGGTGCTTGTGGCTTGTACCTCCATGGTGACTTCATAAGCCATTGTCACTGGCTTTTGACTCAAAGGAACAACGAGAGTATTATAGACCATATGTTGATACATAGAAGTGTGATGACCTTTTCAATAATCTTACACATCTCATAGTCCATGGTTTCAAGAACAACCATTGCCTTAGTTTTTCACATGGTGAAGTTTTGCTCATTAAAAGAAGGAATCTTGTTGAGACCAAAGGATTTGGGATTATTGGAAGTTGAAATGATTACTTGAGTGTGTCAAAAACCCATTTTGGTATCAATTGAAGGTTTGTTTAGACTGGATACACTTCAAGTATAACAAACAAAAACAAATTTACTAAGCAATTAAAGAACAAAAAATGAAATAACATAGAGGATTCACCAAATTCTCTTTCACTAAGAAAGGGCTTGTTTTCCCAAAGAAAAGGGGTTGTCAGAAAGATGGTCACCAAGACGACTACATTAGGGTTCCTGTGACAACTATCAAATTTTGGTTTATCCAAAGTCAAATAAAGTCAACAAGTCAAACTGGTCAACTTAGCTAACCCTAGTATATTAGGGTTTGCATTATGTTTAAAGTTGTACAACTCACCATGTTAATACAGAGTAATCACTTGAAAGTTTCATGCGTTCAGAAATTTTATACCCTGATCAGGATAAGTGATGGAACTACTCGATAAAAACACTATTACATACCCTTCGGGGACATTTAACACTCATAACGAGGCTAAATGTGGAACTACAGTGTTGAAACCTTGTGTTGCGAAGCTAAACATCCTAAAATGTCACAATCTCTCTTTATCAACCTGTCTCTCTCCCAAATCTCTCTCATAACCTCCCTCAACTTTTTATAATCATTTGGTGCATCCCGGTCGTTAACTTAGTCAAAAACATTGCAAAACGGAAAGTTTATTGGTAAAACAGCTCCATAGGACCGAAACCTCTTGGAACCAAAACCCCTATGAAGCTCCTGGACCGAAAACCCCCTTCACATGGACCGATGTTTGGAAGAACTAAAACTACCAGAACCAAAACCACTAAGACCAACACTGTAGGGACCGCAACCGAACCTCGGAGGACCGAAGGTCCCTTCGGACCGAACCTTCCCATCGCCTTCGCCTTCGCCTCGCTGCTTTCACTTTGAGGTCCCTTTGGCGCTTCACCTGTGAAACTGTCCGACCGAACCTCCTCTCGGTTCTCATCAGCAACCAAACACTCCCCTCGGTTCTAAGCATCCAAGGACCGAACTTCGGTCTGAACTCGGATTTTTCGCAAATTTCAGAAATTTCTCATCTTTTTCCGGTTTTCGACCACTTTTGCGTTTTAAGCCCATTATTCATAATTTTGATGTGGAATTTCATCCAAAATCATATTTTGATATATAAGACCCTATATATCCATAAATTTGACACATTTTAAGGGAAACATTTGTCTATGAATAATATCTAGTGGATAAGATACTAAGGTAGAGTGTTGACTTTACCTTAAAGTTATGACACAAGCAATCCTCCACACCCACTCCATGACCATATTCAGTCACTACTCATCCCTACCTAGTCAACTATTTATCCTTTCACTCTCTTTCACTCTCTTTCTCCAACATATGATCATGAGTAAAGGGCTAGAAACCCTTACTTCTCCTCCCACATTCCTCACACTTTCACCAAGAAGCAAACACATTTCTCTCTCTCACTTTCTCTTTCTAAACTAAAAATTAAAGGCTATTCTTCAGCACTCTTGTCCAATTTAGGAAAGTAACTCCATCCTACACTTGATTATCTTATATCCTTTCACTCAAATCATAGATTCCTTACACAAATATCATCATATTTGTTCATACAATCTCCAAATCCTCAAGTAACTCCCAAGTGTTCTTGACTTGGAAACTTATTTTCTTCATCATCCATCTACTGAAATCAGTCAAGGTGAGTTCATACCCCTACATTTCTGTTTTTTCTTCAAGTTTTAGGGGGAGAATGCAAGTTAAATCACCAAGTACCTAACAAAACTAAAACATCAGCTTTCCATAGAAAAGTTGAGTTCCATTCACAGACTGTTTTGACCGACTTAAACTTAAAATATTTCAAAACTATTTAATATGCCGATAGCTCAGGTTTATAACTTTAATATGACTACTTTCATATATTCATACGATTTTTCTAGAATTTATGGTGATTTTTACAAAACTGCCTATCACTATAGCTACAAATTCAGACCAATTTGTGAATACGAACGTTTTCACACCAGTTAGAGACTTCTCAAGTCATAATAAAATTTATGAACAAGCTAGTCACATTTTCAAAACTATCAGAGTTTACGGATTTAGTTTTTGACTTTGCATGAATTTTATGTGATTTTTGTAAATCAGTGCAGAAATGTTAAAATTAATCTATATAAGATATCGACCAAAGTGTTAATCTATGATCACTTCATATTTTACATGTGTTTTCGGTTGTGACTTAGTTATATAACAGAAATATGTTCACTAAATTGTAAGACTCCTTTATTATTAAAATTAATATAAGATGAGGCATAATAGACATAGTTATGTTTTTGCTACACATTCTACTTACACTAAAAAGGGTTTTATACATTATAAACAATTAGGATAAACTATAACAAGTCATAGTTTATGTTTCATTTACATCACACCACTAGAGAGTACATCTCTACAAAAGGGGTTTTCAATTAACTTTACGTAAATCTGTTAATGAATAAATTTGTGAGACATTCGCTTCACATTACTTCCAAAGTAACGAAATCAAAAGTCCTGTAATTGTAACCAGATTCTCTTGTAGGGAGAGCGTGATAGTTGTGTATAGATCTATATTGGGTCTGACAAACCCACAGCTTAGCAGCATGCAACAGCTAGACCGGCAGGTCTTGGGTGACAAATGTCATTAACATTATGATGCCTGAAGAACGTCGTATACAAGGCCGATTGAGTCATAGTGTGGTTATAGTAACTCACATGAGGTATTAACACAACATAAGATTTACTAGATTTTCCTTTGATTAAATGAGTTTATGTTGATTTAAACTTGCATGATTTACATTTTTTATGGAAAATACTAGTACATTATTAGTCTTGGCATTTAAGACCACTATCCATTTAAAAAGGAAAATATTGGATTTTTCTGGAACAAACATTTCTTTTACAAAGAAAGGATTTCAACATTTTATTTAAAAGCTTATTAACTCACCAACTTAATTGTTGATACTTTTTCAAAATTACTTGTATTCTTAGAAAACTAGTAAAATAGGTAATGAGCTTCTTTTGAGGATGGGACGCTAAGGCGTCAAACATTTCATTTTCTCAATATAATGTAATTGATTTAGAAACATGTAAACTTATACTATGCTGTAACTTTTTCAATTATATTTATGTAGGTTGTGTTTGCTATGGTCACTATAATACTCATTGTTATGATACTGTACATGAAGTCCTCAACCCCTAGACGTTTCCGCCATCCTTGGTTTGGGGGTGCGACATATTGGTATCAAAGCATTCTTTATAGTGAACTTATTATATCAAACCAACTAGGATATACAAACTATGAACACAATGGGAAAAATACTTTCCGATTAAGCCAATTCCATACAATTATACTCTTAAAATAAAATATTTTTTTAGATAAAAAGTATAAGTACATGCATGCATGTCGGTATAGTGGCACACCTAGGAGAAATCATGAAAAATACAAATGGATGAGTTGTACACTAACATTATGCCTTGGGATATGTAATCAAGTCTAGGAGGAATATAGCCTGATTAACTATATTCAATCAAGAAGTAACTAGCATATATCGGGGGATAATTGTAGTGCGAACAAGCCTATGAACCTACCAACACTCATACAAGAACTGCAGTTAGAGTCCAACAAATGTTTAAAAATACTATAAGAGTATTTTATGTTACTAAAAGTACAATATTTTGTTTTTAATTCATTATGTGCCTCTTACACCCCTATTCTCGTACAGACAACATGGTGGGATTCCATCTACCTGGAGACCCTTACTTCCTTAATGAGGGAAATGGTGGATGGCTCGAGGCAGAACTAGAGGAAATGATTGAGGAGGATCCTGAGGAAGACCCTAAAGAGGATCCAGAGGAGGAGGAGGAAGAATAAGAGGATCCCAAGGTATATGACCCACTCCTTGCACACCATCCTGCACGGGACTATGCGGGACCGACACCCTATTGGGGGACGAACTTGAGATTGTGGTGCCACGAACAAGGCCAACCCTACCCGTACGACGACAACAGAGGTTTCTACAACCTCGAAAGGGGAGGCTTGGCTGATCGGGCCCTCCCTGTCATTATTCACCGCATCACTCGTCACGACCAGCGGATACAGGCATTTGCCAACCAGATTATGGAGGTTGGTGTGACTGTGGAAGTCACAGCAGTCGGCTTTCACCGCTTGGACCAGGGTCACGACCACACCAGTAATCGCACTGACGTCCTGCAACGGTATGTTTCCATCGCCCGGAGCGAAGCTCAAGAGTATCGGGAGCGACATGCTGAAATGGAGAGGCGATTGACGGAAATGGAGTGCCAGGCAGCCGAGAATAGGGAAGAGATCAGGGAAATGCGGGCACATATAGCCACCTTGCAAAGACCACCGGATGCCACCTACCTCGAGTAGTGCTTACATTACTCACATTTTGTTATAAAACTGGGTTTACGAGTAATGGTTGGTGCTACTCTTTCTTTGAAGTAGGTTTGACCATGTGTCTAAGTGATTACACTATTCTAGGGGTCGTTATACTATCAAAAAATTCCTCTACATTGATGTCATGTAGACCTCCTATGAGGTCAAATTTTCCTACGCAATATGTACTAAATTTATATCAATGAAATTGACTTGGATTTTATTTTGTTCAATGTTTGGCATTGGATCTCATAACTTGATAATACAAACAATTTGAAAATGATAAGTCTAAAATTCTTAAAGTGTAGCTCGAAGTTATGTGTAATTAAGGGGCGATCGACTTAGAAATGTTAAGTCTGCCTCAGGAGATCTTCCTTGTTTGGTTGTGGATTTAGGACAGACTCATTAGGTTCAACGGTTTATCAAAACTTAATTACACGCAACTGGCGTACGTCGAGTGAATTTTAGGAGTGGATCAGGAAAGGAGCAAAACACAAGTTTTTCGGTTGAGTCACCACTACTAAATTCAAAGTTAACCTGTATAGACTTTATATATGAATTGCTTGCAAAGACAATGAAGTCGAGGCATAAAACTGATAATATAGATCAAATAGCACCCGACTCATCCTTACTATTGAGGACTCACCAACTTTTCATCTTTAAAAATTATGACAAAACTATGCTACCAAGTAAAAATCCTAGACCTCCCAGCAGCGCAGCACAACCTCCTCCTCCACCACTGCCTCCACAATTTGATTCCATGATGTTCCAAGCTGCGGTAATAGCGGCCGTGGTTGCCGCAATGTCACAAATGGGTACCAATGGTGCCGGCGGTTCTGGATTTGATGCTACACACTCTAATCCTGGGGACAGTATGGGGCGTACAAAAGAATGTTCTTACAAATACGTTTCCAATGGAAAACCCGAATCTTTCAATGGAAGCGGGGGTGTCAGCACATTGATGCAATAGTTTGAGAGGTATGAAGCCATCTTCGAAGTTTGTGCTTGTCCCAAAAAGAGAAAGGTCAAGTATGCAGCATTCACTTTCACTGACAAGGCCCTCACATGGTGGAATGGCCGAGGTAAGTCACTTACTCTCGCAGCGGCTAACTCCATAAGCTGGGATGACTTGAAAGTTATGACGCTGAAGGAGTATTGCCCGAGGGGCGAGGTGCAAAAACTTGAACAAGAACTTTGGAGCCTCAAGATTTCAAGCTCGGACCTTGAAACATACATGACCCGATTCAACGACCTAGCACTTCTTTGTCCTGCAATGCGCACTCCAGAAGAGAAGAAGGTGGAACGATACCTTTGGGGACTATCATCCTAGATTCAAGATAGTGTGCAGGCCTCAAGACCCACTACTTTTGACAGTGCCAAGGAATTGGCACAACAACTTATCGATAATAGGGCCAACCATGGTACGGTGACAACCACCCCTGATCAAGCAAGAGGGGAAGCAAAAAAAAGAAAATTCTTGAGCAGCAAAAAGAAGCAGTTGGTAATAGACTCCGTCAAGAAGCAACATACAGTTATTGTTCGTACTGCCACTACTCCTACCACTCCAATATCACTGAGGAAATATTCTAGAACCCTTCCCGAGTGCAACAAGTGCAACTTCCACCACACCTGTGCTGGTCGGGAAATGCACTACAACAATTGCAACAAGAAAGGGCATACCACTCGATTCTATAAAACACCAGCCCAACCCATCACTTAAGTATCCAACACCGAAGCAAGTCGAGCCTGCTATGGCTGTGGAGAAACGGGGCACTTCAAATTAGACTGCCGAAAGGCACGCATTGCCAATGCTGGGGGTGTAGGAAGAGTCCTGGCTATAGGACACGGGGAAGCAGTCAAGGATCCCATGGTGGTTATTGTTACATTCCTCCTTAATACCTCATATGCATGCATACTTTTCGATAGTGGGGCAGCGAGGAGTTTCATGAGCCATCAATACAAACCATTACTTAAACAAAATCCCCAGTCACTAAAAGATATATACATCGTAGAAACGGAAAACAGAAAGGCAGAGCACTCTAGTGACATATGTGTAGCCTCACTCTAGACACCTATTCATTCAAAATCGACCTAATGTCGGTCACAATAAAAAGTTTCGACATAATCGTTGGTATGGATTGTTTATGTTCTCATCGTGCTGACATTTTATGTTACGAAAGGGTTGTCTGCCTTAATATACCAAATGGCGAAACCCTTCTCATCTATGGCAATAAACCCAGTGCAAACTTACAAATCATTCCTTGCGCCAAGGCTAAAAAGTATATCTGAAAAGAATACCACACCTTCTTAGCCCACACGGTGGATAAGAAACAAGAAGCAAAGGACATCAAAGACATCCTAGAGATCTGTAACGTCCCCGACGTTTTCCCATAAGACCTTCTAGATGTACCACCTGCACGACAAGTCAAATTCCGAATCGACTTGGTCCCCGGAGCTACCCTCATAACCAAAGCTCCATATCATCTAACACCAGCGGAAATGCAAGAACTATCCAGTCAACTAAACAAGTTGTTAAGAAAAGGGTTCTTAGATCGAGCTTTTCACCCTAGGGAGCACCAATCCTCTTTGAGAAGAAGGATGGATCTTTTCGCATGTCCATCGACTATCGGGAGTTAAACAAACTCACCGTCAAGAATCGATATCCTCTACCTCGAATTGACGACTTCTTAGACCAACTTCAAGGAGCGAGTTACGTTTCAAAAATGGACCTGAGCTCGGGTTATTATCAACTATGAGTTCAAGAAGACGTTATTCCCAAAAGAACTTTCAGAACGCGCTACAGTCATTACAAATTTGTAGTGATGCCCTTCGGTCTAACAAATGCACCAATAGTGTTCTTTGACCTAATGAACCGAGTGTACTGACCTTACTTAGAAAAATTTGTAATTGTATTCATCGATGATATTTTAGTTTATTCACGAAGCAAAGAAGAGCACAACCAACATCTACGACTAATATTGGTGAGACTAATAACTGAGAAGCATTATGCTAAACTCTCGAAGTGCGAGTTTTGGAACCGAGAGGTAGGTTCCCTTGGCCATGTGGTTAGCGAAAAAGGGATACACGTGGATCCCTCTAAAACAAAGGCGATCGAAAACTGGACTACACCGACAACACCAACAGAAATCCGAAAATTCTTAGGGATTGCGGGATATTACTGAAGATTCATTCAAAACTTCTCCAAGATCGCAAAACCACTCACCACCCTGACTCAGAAGGGTGTAGCATTTAATTGGGAGACTAAACAAGAAGCTGCCTTCCAAATGTTGAAACAAGCCCTGTGCATCACACCGATCTTGTCTCTCCTAGAAGGGACTAAGCATTTCGTGGTCTATTGTGATGCTTGAAATCAAGGTCATGGATATCTACTCATGCAAAGAGGAATGGTCATCGCCTATGCCTCGAGACAACTTATAACACAGAAAGTTAACTACACTACATAGGACCTCAAGTTAGGAGCAGTAGTGTTTGCCTTGAAGATCTGTAGACACTACCTCTACGACACAAAATGAACTATCTTCACTGATCATAAGTGTCTCCAACATATTCTCAATCAAAAAGATCTCAACATGAGACAGAGACGATGGGTAGAACTTCTAAACGATTACGAGTGCGACATTTTCTATCATCCAGGCGAGGCCAATGTAGTACCAGATGCCTTAAGCAGAAAAGAATACACGGGACATCGAGTAAAGTCACTAATAATGACCATCCATTCTCATCTGTCCATGCAAATCATACAGGCCCAACTAGAGGCCTTGAAACCAGAAAATGTAATGGATGAGGCTTTGCAGGAAATGGATAAGAACTTTGAAGTTAAAGACGATGGAGCTCGTTATCTCATGAAGCAAATTTGGACCTAGAAGTTCGGTGGGTTCCAAAACGTTGTCATGAATGAAGCATGTAAAACTCGATACTCCATCCACCTAGGTTCAGATAAAATATATCTGGATCTCAAGAAGTTATATTGGTGGCCGAACATGAAAGTAGAGATTGCTACTTACATGGTGAAGTGTCTGACTTGCACAGAGGTTAAAGTAGAGTACCAAAAGCCGTCAGGCTTAATTCAACAACCAGAAATACCCGAGTGGAAGTGGGAACAAATAACCATGGACTTCATAACCAAATTACTCAAGAAAATGGATGGGCTGGATACAATTTGGCAAATCGTCAACAGGGTGACCAAATCTGCGCAGTTCCTGTCGATCAAAGAGACCGGCAAGATGGACAAACTGACCGGAACCTACATTAAAGAAATTGTATGACCATATGGAGTGCCAATATCCATTATCTCTGATAGAGATAGTAGATTCACTTCATGATTTTGGCAGTCTTTACAAAAATCTCTAGGAACTAGGCTGGACATGAGTACAGCCTACCACCCACGAACCAATGGACAAAGCGAAAGAACCATACAAACACTTGAAGACATGCTGAGAGCTTGTGTGATAGACTTTGGTAAAGCATGGGATACCCACTTACCACTCATCAGATTCTCTTATAATAATAGCTATCATACTATTTTCAAGGTTGCTCTATTCGAAGCTTTATATGGTCATAAGTGTAGATCACCCCTTTGTTGGACTGAAGTGGGGGACACTCAATTAGCAAAGGGATAAGTCCCAAATAGCACCCTCACTAGTCCTGAAATCATTGGTATGTCGACAGTGGCTGCTCCCGGCATATGACAGGAGAGATATCCCAAATCAGCAACATTCAATCTTTTCACGGCGGGTATGTTTCCTTTGCGTGCAGAGAAGGTGGAACAATCATTCAGAGAGGAACCGTTACAAATGGAGTGTTGAGTTTCGAGAACGTCAACCTTGCTCTCGAGTTAAAGAAGAGCTTGTTGAGTGTTTCTCAGATTTGCGACAGAGGGTACTCTACGCATTTTACCGACAAAGAGTACATGATTCTTAAGCCAGACATTATCATCCCAGAAGAGTGGATTCTTGTCAAATCAAAGTGGGATGGAAATGCTTGCATTATCGATATGAACAGTAACAAACCTGAACAAGTCACTTGTCTCTTTTCGAAAGTCTCCGAACATAATGCAATGTTGTGCCACCAACGACTCCATCATGTGAACGCTAAAAACATAAATCGTCTTGCAAAGAATGAAATGGTCTGAGGCTTACCTATTAGAGACTTTATAACTTTTAAGAAGTGTGTGTCATGTGCACAGGGAAAACATCATAGAAAACCACACATTCCAAAACAAGTTAACTCAATCATCCAGGTGCTCTAATTATTGCATATGGACTTATTTGGTCCGATCAACGTCCTAAGCATCAACAGGAACTCATATTGTCTGGTTATGATTGATGATGTCTCTCGTTTTACGTGGTTTTTCTTTTTATCCGAGAAAGTCGGGGTTGCTGATATAATAAAGAAGTTCATTGTGTTGATTGAGAACCAAAACTAACAACCGGGTGAAAGCGCTTCACACTTATAATGGAACAAAATTCAAGAATGCAATTCTTGATCATTTTTGCACTGAAAAGGGAATTGTGCTTTAATACAGATCTATTCGCACATCTCAACAAAATGGTATTGCTGAGTGGAGAAATAGAACATTAAAAGACGCTGCAAGGACGATGCTATGTGACTCCAAGATACTTATTTTCTTTTGGGCTGAGGCAATTAACATTGTCGGCGACGTTCAGAATCGTGTTTTAATCAACAAAGCTCAAATGAAGACACCGTACAAAATTTTATATGGTCATAAGCCTTCATTCAGTCATTTCAGTGTATTTGGCTGACCTTGCACCCTTCTTCGCCAAGAGTCCAACCTGAAGTTCAATTCCAAAGCCAATGATTGTTATTTCGTAGGATATGTTGCACGTACCGCGTATACGGTTTACAATAAGAAGACGAAGCAGATTGTAGAATCCTTCGACGTGTGCTGGTTAGAGGAGAATGAAAAGGATGCTTGAGTGGGCCCTGATTGGTTATTTGATTACACATCGCTCTTAAAGTCCATAAATGTGTCTTCATATGGTTCATCTAGGTCTTCTTCTAGTTAGAAGATTATTTCTGAAGACGAAGACAAAAAAATGTTTACAGACCTCCAATGGTATCGTCTTCACCACCTGAGGGAGCCTCATCTGCTCCACCTGAGGGGTAGTCATCTATTCCACTAAGTAGTCCAGAATCTCCAGTTCAAAATGATACTCTAGATGTTGATGCTACACCTCTTACCCCTGTTGAAAGAGAGTTTATTTCTATAAATTCTTCCGCTGTTAGTGCAACTTTTATGGAACTACTCTTTCCTAAATAAATTGCTAATGAATTTGTAGCATATTCATCTAATGTGGGGCAATCAACAATTGATGGAGATTTCAACATTAAAAATCTTCCCGTTTCACTCAATGTTATCAGACAGGAGATACCTTTAAGAATTCAACGCGATCATCCGATCGAAAACATCATTGGTCAGTTGGGTGATGGAGTTATAACTAGAAGTCAGAGTGGAGATGTCAATACATGTCTCTATTCTTGCTTTATCTCTCAAATAGAGCCTATGAACGTTGAAATGGTTTTGAATGAGCCTAGTTGGGTAGATGCTATGCATGAAGAGCTAAATCAATTTGAAAAGCTCGGGGTTTGGAAATTGGTTGAGTGACCAAATGGAAAAAAATCTCTTGACACACGCTGGGTCTATCGATACAAACAAGATGACTTTGGAATTATAGTGCACAATAAAGCAAGATGGGTGGTTCGTGGGTTTTAACAAGTTGAGGGTCTTGATTATACTAAGGTTTATGCTCCAGTGGCTCGCTTGGAGGCTATTCGTATCTTCCTTGCATATGCTTCCTACATGAACTTCACAGTTTACCAAATGGATATCAAGACAGCCTTTTTTTATGGCAAGGTGACGGAAGAAATCTATGTTGATCAACCTCCTGGGTTAGTTAACTTGTAGTTTCCTAATCATGTCTACAAGTTGGACAAGGCGTTGTACGAGTTACATCAAGCTCTTAAAGCGTGGTATGCGACTCTCACAAAGAACTTGCTTGAGCATGAATACTCTCGTGGCACTATCGATGAAACTTTGTTCATCAAGCATGTGGGTAATGACCAGATTCTTGTCCAAATCTATGTTGACAACATTATCTTTGGGTCTACTAGTCCACAACTATGCAAAGAGTTTGAAGGCGTTATGAAAAAGAGGTTTGAGACGAGATTGTTGGGTGAGATGAGCATGTTTTTGGGGATTCAGGTCAAACAAAATTCAACTGGAATCCTGCTCCATCTAGCTAAGTATGTTGAGGATATTCTTGAGAAGTTCGAGTTTCAAGATGCAAAACCTGCAACGATGCCCATGGCCGAAATACCCCTGCTGAACCCAGATACTGATGGAGAATCCGTAGATCAGACACTATAGATCGATGATCGGATCGTTAATGTATCTTACTACAAGCCATCCAGACATCATGTTTGCAGTTTGTCAATGTGCACGTTATCAGGCTAATCCTAAACTTTCACATCTTATTGTTGTCAATAGAAATTTTCGGTATATCAAATGCAGCGCAAAAGTGGGCTTTGGTATTCGAAAAATCCCAAATTTGATTTATATGCTTTTGCTGACAGTAATTATGTAGGCTGTGAGCTTGACAAGAAATCTACATCAGGAGAGTGTCAATTTCTTGGAGACAGGTTGGTGTCATGGTAGTGCAAGAAATAGAATAGCATCTCAACCTCAACAACAGAAGCAGAATATGTTGTTGCATCTGCTTGTTGCTCTCAAGTTATCTAGGTCCAACATTAGTTGTTGGATTACAATTTGAATTATCTAGAAACCCCCATCTACTTTGATAATGAGGCTGCGATACAAATTGCTATAAATCATGTTCAACATTCCAAAACGAAGCACACTGATATCAAAATTGATTTTATCAGAGACTGTTATTAGCATTCACTCATCTGGCTAGAACAGGTTCCCACTGCTAATAATGTGGCGGATCTGTTCACCAAGCCTTTTAACAAAGCTCGATTCGATGTGCTTGTGCGATTTTTGAGAATGATTTATTTTGAGGATTAAGTTTTTGTTTTAGGTTAGGTTAGTTTAGATTTGCGCATTTTAGTGATTTCATTCTCACCTATGCACAAATTTAGGGGGAGAAATAAACAAAAACCAAACAAAAATTGAAATTTTCAAAAATCCAAAAACATTAAAAAAAATCAGAAAATCAAAAATATGTTGCTAATAGTTTTGCTTGTAGGTGATGTGACGGGAAGTGATAACAGGCAATCTGAATCTTCGAAACGTAGCAAAACTAAATTGTCTACGCTCTATGTTCGATGCACTGGTAGGCATGAAAGATATCGAATGGACTTCACTAGGCAGAGTTGAACTTAAGGAATTCAAATAATTTACAAATGTTGACCTAGTTAGATCCATTTAGTCTAAAAATACGGCGCTCAGATAGGTTGAGCAGTGAGATATACATGGGAATCTATTGGTCACATTAAAAGAACCCGTATCTATAACTGTGGATTTACTTTTCCTCGATGTGCAGACTTTGTCCTTAATTCTGGTATTGATGGGGTGACTGGGGAATTTTGATAAATTAGGTCTATAGAAGATTATTTTCTTTATGTCTGTCTGTTAGTCATATGTTGCCTCCTCTACGTGATAGAGAGATCTGACCTGTTCTGTAACATATGCAACTCTATCTCTCTGCATCTTCTATCTATGCAATTCTTTCTATTTGTTAGCCGCATGCTATCTCCTTTGTGTAACTTACAATCCGATGTGGTACACAGTATATGCATCATTATTCTTCTCAATCCCTAGAACTTCAATTAGTCATTTGTTTCACCCTCTGTGTGATTGGAATAGATCTGACCTGGGTGTATAGCATACGCATTCTAAATCTATCTTCTCTCTAAATAATTGTCTGCTTACCCGATGTAAGGAGTATTCTGGAAGTCCTTGATTATCGGAGCATATTAGGAAGCGGGAAACACATTCTAGTACATCTAAAACTGAACACTTACAGGTTGTTTGTAGATCTCACTCCTCAATTTAGGTGGACAACAATATCCCTGGTCGTCGTCAGATGAACGGTCTTTAGGAAGTATATTTAGCATCATAAGATCAAAATATCTTGTCATTCTTAGCTTGTCCAAATTTATCACAAATTTTTCGTGTTTAAGTGGATAACAATACTAGCGATCGACCAGATATAGATATCAAGGTAGAGGTACCGACAAGTGGATTAAGTTTATCTAACAACTTTGATCCCAGTGTCACAAAATTATGTTCAGTGTTTGTTGAGATAAGTCTAGTCTTCTTTTATTTTAATTTTATTTTTTATTTTTTATTTTATTTTTATAATTGTCTAAATTTTTTTAATAGATTCTTAAATTTTAGAAATTATTTTATTTTTATTTTTATTTTCAGGTTATGTTAATTTTAATTTTAAATTTTTAATCATCAAAAGGATTTTTTTTTTATTTTTTAAATTTTGGGATTTGGACTGCATTTTACATTGTGTCGATAACAGCTAAATTCGAACAAGGTATATAAAGTGGGTTTACATCTGAAATTAGGTCCCACTCCTCATTTTCAATTTCCAGCTGTAAACCCCTCCCACAATCTCATCTCGAAAAAAAAATTCTCATTTTTTGTGAAATTGTTCGGTGCATCTCAAAGGTATCTAAAATCGACCGTGAATGTGTATTTATATCATCAAATCGTTGGGTTTTTGGGGCTTCAATTGAAGAAAATTAATTTTCGGAGCTTACGACCGTAAACTCTGTTTCCGGCCATGAGCTTACGGCCATGGGTTTACGGCCGTAAACCCTAATTTGACCGTAAACTCTAATTTGCTCAAAATTGTTTTTGGGGCCAAAATTAAATTGATTAAATATGAAAATTTAAATCATAATTGTTCAAATATCTTTGTGTTTATACTTGGCCTGTTTTAGTGCAGATCAAATGGCTAACCTGAAATTTGCGGACATGCATAATTTGGCTATTGTACTGTTGGATCGTCATGTCGCACATGGAGAGTTCAAGTCGATGATCCATGGGCTGAGGGAATGTTGTTTGGCTTCTACTAACATAGTGAATCCTATCGTTTACCAGAACATCATCAGGGAATTCTGGATCATTGCCAAGGTGAAAAGGGATAATAATGGAGCAGTTACCGTTGTAACAGATGTGAAGGGATAGAAGATTGAAATAACTGAACAATTCATCAGAGAAGCTTTGCTGCTTGATGACCAACTTGGTTTTCCTACTGAGATTGGGATTGAAGACGCCCAAAAGGTTCTTAAAAATATGGGTTATAAAGGAAACTTTCCTCCTACCATGAAGAAGCTTCTGCCACCGTACTGGAGATTTCTAGCTTACGTCTTTGTGAGCTGCATTTCAGGTAGAAGGTCTGGTGCTGATGAGATCTCACTGAGGAACACTAGAGTCATTGGATCACTTGATGCAGGGATAGACTTCAATTTCTCAAAGTTTATCTTGGACGAATTCGTGGTGAACATCAATGCAATGACACGGGACACGTTTTTGATGTATCCCAGGTTTATCCAGATGTTTATTGATATACAGTTCCCATATTTGATCAAAGAAGGAGAAACACTAGATATGAAATCTCTTGGTCCTCACACGGTTGGGCTGATCAATCAGAATCGCAAGGGAAATGTTGCTTCCAAGGAAATTTTCCGCTTGTGAAATTTGGAAAGTTTGTTTAACTAAATGAAGCATCTGAGTCTCACGGATCATTTGACAAAGTATTCTCTGAGCCTACGTCTTTAGAGAGGGTGATTTCAAAAGATAATGTTATCACTGTGTCAGATCATGGATAAAAAGAAGAAACACCAATTCCTAATATTCTTGTGGCAGAAGAACATGTCTTGATGTTCGTTCCAGTTCAAAGTGATTACAGTAAAGGGCTACAAGGAATGAGAGTGAGACTGATTTGTATGAAGATCTTGATCTTTCTAGCTATGATAAGGATGAAATTCCTTTAAATTTTGGAAGCAATGAAGACCTATTGTTGAATGAAAACCTTGACGCTTTCCTTGACAATATCCATGATGTTGCTCACCCAGCAACGGAGATATGAGACACCGAAGATGTTCTCAAAACAACACCTCCTGCATAAAAAAAATAGCTGAAAAATACCATTCCAATGGAGATGATTTCAGGGATTCCACCCTTTGCTACTGTTCCTCTTGCTACTGAGCCAATTGAAAGTGATTATGCAACAACTTAGACAATCCTACCACCCTTGAAGAGAAGAAGACACGATCCTTGACAGGGAATTCTTATTCCAAATCTATCTTTAGGCCTTCCAACACCACCAATAATCACTCCTGTCATTGTCTCATCTGGACCTATTTCTGAAGGACCTTCCACGGTATTTTAAGCTGGTGGCTCTTCAATTCCTACATGATTCTCTCCTCCTAGGCCAGATCATGATGTCGCCTCTGTTAGGATCGCCCTGCATTTGGCTCATAAACAAGGCTCGGTGCCTTCTCCCAGAGCTAAAGGAATTTCTTTTAGAGAAGGTCACTCGGGAGAAGACAATCTCACCATTATTGAGCTTCAGAAGAAAATAAATGTGCTTGATCAAAAGAACATTAAGCTCGACATACAAGTAACTGATCTTTTGAATGAAAATGCCAAGCTAAAGTCTCAAGTTTTTTATCTTGAAGAAGACATGACCTTAAAGACTAAACAAATTTCTAATCTCCAAACTCACTTTAATCTCCTCACTTCAAGCTATTTCGATTTGAAGAAAAGGCTGAAAGAGGAACTTGGTGACAAGTTCAAGACATATGTTGATGAGTTAAGGATTCATCTGCAAACTCGAGCTCATCCCATTGTTCTATCATTTGCTCAATCATCTCATGTTGTGGATTGTTTTGAAGTAGTGCCAATTTAAGCTCCTAATGTCATAGCTCCGAAGCGTGCCAGATTGGTCAAAGCAGCTGAGAAAGGTCAACTCTTCTTCGGATCAAAATGCTCCTGGGGATCAACCTAAAATCATTGTTATAGATCTTGATGAAAAACGCTTTAGAGATGTATGTGGTGATAGGTCATAGAATATCTCATGGGGCTTCCATGACACTTTAAACACGTGGATCGTGAGATGGAAGAGTGGCAACACAGAACTATATAAATATGCTCATGAATTTCATTCCTGGACCATGGTTGATCTTTTAGAATTATCGAAGGCTCCTTTTGGAAATCCCTCTCAAAATCCCAAGGATACACAATTCAAGCATTTCTTGGAATATCAAGTCCTTAAGGGTTTTCCTTCAATGAAGACTACAAAGTCGATTATTAAACTATACCCAAGTGTACTTGATCACAAAACTAATCAACTTGTTCGTTATATGATGTGGCATGCTACCAATCAAGTCAAACAGATTCCTATACTTCAAAATCATCCAAATGGATCTTTACAGTCCATGCTCTATTTGGTTTTCGATGAATCTACATCTTCTGTTGTTATAAAACTTAAAGAGGGATGCATTCGACTGTATGAAAAAAGGGATCTACTTCAGTTTGGCAAATGGGATATTCATCAGTTGAATCTTCATCAAATCAAAGTTGCAGAATATATTTTTGAGCCAGCCACTAAAGAGTATACATCTATGGTTGCTGATATTATTAACAAGAGAATGTGGAACGGAGTAATGGGAAAATCAGATGTGCTTCTTGTCAATAAAGACTAATTGAAGTTAGCCCCAAACCAAGGGGGAGATTGAAGGCTTCAGTTAGTGGTTTGATCTGGGCTTTACTTTGTATAAAATTCATTTGAGTCATTTAGTATATTTCTAAGGTGTTTGGAGAGTTTACAGTCTGTGCATGTGTTTACGGCCAAAAACCTTGTTTATGGCCTGTGTACCCTATATAAAGGGTTGGTCTTGGTCATTTGTAGTTTTTGATGCCATAGAGTTCACGGTAACTATAAACATAAGTTGTACCTGATGTTTTTTAGTTATAAAGCATTTGTAAGCTTGTTTTTCTTCTTCTTCTACTTCAATTCTTGTTTCTTTGATTGTTTGATTGTTTTATTGTTTGATCACTAATAAGATCCGTTTCTAGGACCTTACAGTCAAATTCTCCTATGTAATTGGATGTCAGGGGTAGGGATTAAGTAGTAAAGTTCAATTTGGCCTGGGATTTGAAGGATTATTGAAGCTGCCAGAGTCTAGCATATTCCAACTAGAGGAGAGTGGAGACTTCATAACACAAAGATCCTATGCTAAGGTTTAGTTCTCAGTCAGATCTCTCCGGTTCAAGATTTTCATGAAAATTGTTTAATCTTCTGATTTCCACATTAGGGTCATCGTCGGCTAATGAAATTTCCTTTTGAATCTTCTTAATTTTAGATATATTAGTAATCTATAGGGTTTCCTCATGTATTAGCCTCAAGGGTGTTAGGAGCCTAGGTTCAGGGTTATGATGAGGGTTTCCTTGTTTTTTCATGTTTGATTGGGACTTAGGAGCCTAGGAGCCTAGGTTCAGGTTCATGGTTATGATCAGGGTTACCGCAGTCCAGTGTTCCTTGTCAGGGTTCCCCTGATACCTGCTAACAATGCTCAAAGTAAAGGCTACATCAGGTCGAGTACACATCATAGCATACATGATCGATCCTATAGGTGAAGCATAAGGAAGTCAACTCATTTCTGCTATCTCAGCCTCAGTACTAGGGCTTTGTGTCTTACTCAATATGGCGTTACTCTGAATGGCTAACTCACCTTTCTTGGAGTTATGCATGTTGAATCTTTTCAACACTTTTTCCAAGTAGGTACATTGACTAAGTCCAATTAGTCTTTTACTCCGGTCTCTCAAGATCCTTATCCCTAGAATATAGGCAGCTTCTCCTAGGTCCTTCATAAAGAAACACTTCCCAAGCCAGGACTTAACTTCCTGCAAAGTTGGGATGTCATTTCCTATGAGTAGTATGTCATCCACATACAATACCAAGAAGCTGACTATACTCCCACTAGCCTTGACATAAACACAAGATTCATCTTCACTCCTAGAAAAGCCAAATTCCCTGACCTTTTCATCGAAGCAAAGATTCCATCTACGAGGTGCTTGCTTCAATCCATAAATGGATTTCTCAAGCTTACACACTCTATTAGGGCACTCGTTGCAGACAAAACCCTCTACCTGAATCATGTAAACATCTTCAGCCAACTTTCCATTAAGGAAAGCGGTTTTGACATCCATTTGCCATATTTCATAGTCATGAAATGCAGCTATGGCTAACAGAACCCGAATAGACTTAATCTTGGCTACTGGAGAAAAGGTCTCATCATAGTCCACTCCAGGAATTTGAGAGAAGCCCTTTGCAACCAGTCTAGCCTTATAAGTGTGTACTTTAACATCCATGTCGGTCTTCTACTTGAAGACCCATTTGCACCCTACAGGCTTTTTTACCTGGTACATTCTCAACCAACTTCCAAACTTGATTGTCATACATGGATTGTATCTCGCTATCCATAGCCTCTTTCCATTTCGCAAACTCAGGGCCTACCATGGCTTCCATGTAACTGTTAGGTTCATCCATACCTACTAGTGTCTCATCACTAATAAGTGTCTCACCTTCCGTAGTAATATGAAAACCATAGTAGTGCTCACGTGCATTCCTAACTCTCGTGGAACGTCTTAGAGGTACAGAATCGTCAATTGGCTCAACAGGAGTTTCCTCCTCAAGTTGAGGGCTAGGGTTTGAAGTTCCTTCACCACTTGACTCTTGAAGTTCTTCAAGCTCAATTTGCCTCCCACTATCTCCTTGGCTTATAAATTCTCTCTGATGAAAGATTCCTCTACTTGCTACAAAGACAAGATTATCACTAGGTCTGTAAAAGAGGTAACCAAAGGATCTTTGTGGGTAGCCGATGAAAATACACCTCTCGCTTCGAGGTTCTAGCTTATCATGAGACTCGCGTCTCAAAAAAGCTTCGCAACCCCAAATCTTAATGTGGTCTAGTTTGGGTACTTTACCAGTCCACATCTTGTGAGGAGTTTTGTCAACTTTCTTTGTAGGGACTAGATTAAGGATATGGGCGGCAGTCTCTAAGGCATACCCCCAAAATGATATTGGTAGCAAAGCTCGACTCATCATGGAACGAACCATATCTAACAAGGTTCGATTATGCCTCTCAGCTACACCATTCAACTATGGTGTCCTGGGTGGTGTTAATTGTGAGACTATGCCACATTCCCTTAGATAGTCAAGGAACTCTGAACTAAGATACTCACCACCACGATCGGATCGAAGCATCTTAATGTTCCTGCCCAATTGATTCTCGACATCCTGTTTAAATTCCTTAAACCTTTCGAAAGTCTCTGAATTATGCTTGATTAAGTAGACATATCCATATCTACTGTAATCATCGGTAAAAGTCAAATAATAACGATTAGCATCCCTTGTGGCATGTTTGAATGGTCCACACACATTCGTGTGTACAAGGTCCAACAAACCTTCACCCCTCTCACATGAGCCTGTGAAGGGTGACTTTGTCATTTTTCCATGTAAGCATGATTCGCAACTATCATCTGACTTTAGGTCAAATGACTCCAACACTCCATCCTTTTGGAGTTGGCCTATGCGCTTCTTGCTTATATGTCCAAGTCGACAATGCCATAATGATGCTTTATCAAAGTTATTATTATTAATAGAATCAATACACATCCCATTATTTCCTAAGTTATCAACCACGGATACTATTTCATACACGCCATCACAAGGTAATGCTTTGAAATAAAGAACATTATTAAAGAAAGCATCAATAGAACCAACTTCATTATTAAATGAAAAGGTAAAACCTTGTTTATACAATGCATGAAAGGAAATAATATTTCTTCCCATTTCTGGCAATTAACAACATTTATTCAAATCTAAACTAAACCCACTACTTAGCGACAAAAATTATAAACTACAATCTTGGTGACACGTGTAACTTTCCTATTCCCCATGATTAAGTTTATTCTTCCTTACTCCACATTCTCACTTCTTCTTAGTCCCTGCAAGTCACAACAAATATGCATACCACAACCGGTATCAAGGACCCAAGATTTAGAATAGGGTGAGTTATTAGAAATGATAGTGTAAATACCTGCATGGTTGGGTTTAACTTTTCCTTCCTTTACATCTTGCTGGTACTTTGGGCAGTTCCGCTTCCAATGTGCCTTTTCATGGTAATAGAAGCATTCAGCCTCTTTTGGGTCAGAAGAAGGAGTGATGAAACCTTTCTTCATTCTACTTGAAGAAGAGCCATCAAGGGTCCTAACCTTGGTACCCTTCGAAGAACTCTTTCTTTTCTTCCCTCGTCCTTTCCCGATTGACAAGACAGGGGTGGAGTTTGTAGAAGTAGGAGTAGTAACAACCACCTTACCCTTAAGACCACTTTCCGCGGTCTTTAAGAGTCCTTGAAGTTTGCTGAGTATGACCTCTTCCTTATTCATGTGGTATGTCATACGGAATTGATCATAACATGAAGGTAAGGAGTCCAAAATGATATCTATTGCAAGCACGTCAGGGAAGTTCACATTTAGCTTCAGCAAACGGTCCACAAATCTTTGGATTTTCTACATCTGGCCCATGATGGGTTCACCATCCTTCATGCGAGTTGTTATCATGGAGGAGATGATTTCATACCTCTCTTTACGAGCACTTTAATGGTATCTTTCCATCAAGTCTTGGTGCATCTCATAGGGGTAGAAATCTTCATAGGATTTTTGGAGATCCGCGGTCATAGTGGCCATCATGATGCATGCCACTTTGGTGGCATCCCTTTCATGTGCCCTAAACTCAGCGATCTCTTGAGGAGTAGCAATTGTCTCATCAATCTCCTTAAGCTCCTTATCGAGAACATATTCCTTGTCCTCGTATCGAGTAATCATTCTGATGTTTCTGATCAATTCATTAAAGACGGATCCATCAAAAGTGACTTTCCCACATAAGTTCATAAGAGTAAAGGATCCATTGGGATTAGAGCCAGAAACAGTAGTGTTTACAGACATCTGAAAATGAAGAAAGAAGGTTTTAGTTTAGATATAGAGATAGTCCTTAATAAAAAACCCAAATGTAGTATTAAGGCTAGGATCCAATCACAATATATTATAACTTAGAAGAGGTATGTCGTAGTCTAAGTAATAACATATTTGAAAGGTAGGTGAATGACGATTCACCAATTTCCACCGAAAAAAAAACGAAATAGTAAATATTAAGTTTTTTTGATTTGGTACTTATAAATTCGTAGATTCTTTTCAGATTCAATGAACTTTTCAAAGGCATGTTTCAGTCCCGAGTGTGCCCTCCAATTTTTGTGACTGGGATGCCGAGGATCACAAAACGACGTGTGAAGTAACCATGTAAATTACTTGGTACCCTTAATAAATTACCCCTCAATCGATGTGCCGGTTAACCACACACGCTCCATCGATACTATGATAAATATTAAGTCACCCTTTACCTACCTTATTAAGTCCAAGTTAGTGTGTCGGTTAACCACACATGATCCACTAACGACTTAGACAAAGTGTAAAGTGTAATTTCATGGATTAGCACCTTATTCACATTTTTCCTAAAGTAACTAAGATTGGGAATTTAATAAAACATTTAGTTACTTTATACTATTCATCATACTTTTTAATGAGAATTTATAAGTCCTTGTCTTACCCGTTCGGCTAATGACCCTCCACCGGTCAAGCAAGTGGTGGGTGAGAGTGGACACCCATTAAGTTGCCATTTTATAGGAAACAACCTTATACCCACCTTATAGACCGGCTTCGTGAATGAGGCGTACTAGCGGTAAGATGACTTTGTTCTTATACATACATATATATATATATATATATATATATATATATATATATATATATATATATATATATAATTATTAAATCATAATACTATAAGTGTAAAGGTTGAATTTTGACTTTTAAAATTCTAAGGGTTGGAACTAAAGTTTTTTAATATGACTTTACTTGTTCCAAAACTTGAGGGCAAGTTTTGTAAACTTTCAAAACTTTTTCATTTCTTGTAACTTATGAGTTAAATAGAGTAATAAAATGAAGACTCTTCATTTTTCTAACACTTGTGTTCTTTTAATGGTTTTTAATTCAAGTGACTTTTGGTTTTCTATAACTTGAGGACAAGTTATGGACTCCATTAAAACACATTATGATCAACAATTAAACTACCACATAGGTTACAAATAATTTCTATGATCATCTAAACATCATAAGATCAAGAACATGAACATGAACACTTTCATGAATCAAAACTACACTAAAAACTTTGTAATTTTGATATCTTGTTGTTGTAAATGGATTAGCATGAACATTACACCATCTAAAACAAGTTTTCAAGTACCAAAACAATTTAGGATAATGTTCCTAGTCCATTTCCAGAAACTAAAGTCGAAAATCTGCACTTTGTGGCTCCTACTCGCCGAGTGCATGAACCTACTCGGCGAGTAGGTTGAAGATTCACATGAACTCGGCGAGTCCCCCCATGGACTCGGCGAGTTCATCAGGCAGACAACAAGTTTTTTGACTATTTCAACTATTTTGCACCAAGTATCAAACAAACAAACCTAGGCTCTGATACCACTGATGGGTTTTGAGCATTCTAACACTTCCTAAGTGTACATGCAACCCTAATAAACCTTGGATCTATGTTTGTCTAAGATACATGCAAATAATTATTTTTCCAAGGTTCATATCCTAACTAGCATGGCATGGGGAACATGAATCAAATAAAGCTAGTAGAAATACTTACCTTGTAGTAGTGTAGTAGTAGTTGATTGCTTGGAGTTTTAGAGCCTAGCACCAATAGTGTGGATGCCTCAAATGGAAATCACAAATCACCACAAACTTGGAACTTTGAGAAAATAGTCACTATTATTCTTGAAATCGGCCCTCACCTCTACAAGTGTCAACTAGTTTGATTTCATGAACCAAAGCCTCCTTTATATAGTGTGGTGGATTAGGGTTACATCCATGTAAACCCTAATACCCATGTCTCTTCATTTCCATGAGATCCATGGGTTAAAGCTCCATGGAGTATCCATGGACTTTTCCATGCAAGCCTAGCCCATTCCAAATAAGCCTTAGCCCACACTATATAAATATAGAAGCCCATATTTAATTAGTAATATCTTTGATCTCTAAATTAATCCTAGATTAATTATAGATCAATATTAATTAAATAATATGATCTTATATTAATATATTAGAACTTATAATATATTAATAAATCATAACTTGTACTATTCTCAAAAGATTATCCATAAATTGTTCGGGTGAAGTGCAACCCAAATGGACCATGCCGGGTCGGGTCAAGTACATACCAAATATAGTTTTGGACTTAGACATTATATCCAACAGATCCATCAACCACTATATATGGGGTGAAGATAGGACCTTGAGATGATTTATAACATACAAATACAAATCAAATAAGAAGGAGAAGAAGTGAAGATGAAATCATAAAACTAGAACAAGGTTATGCATCAAGTTGTAAGAAATGATAAGGAGGTTCATACCAATATGAATCAAGGTTGGAAATGAACAAGAATTAAGCTCCAAACAACATCCCCTTGGATGCTCTTGATCCCAAACAGATAGAGGAAGATTTTAGAGAGAGAGAGATGGAGGGTTTAGAGTTTTTTTCTTGTGTGTGTGTATTCCAAATGACTCAATTAACACATTAAGTACTATTTACTAGATGGACTTTGCAAATAGGCCCATAGTCCATGGAATTCAATAAAAGGAGTTTACAAGATGATCAAAAGAGTCCAATAACATAAGAAATCAGACATTGGTTAAATAAATTAACCCAAGGTTACAAGGATAATTAAATTAAAATAACCAAACGTACCGAGAAAAACTAGGGCGTTACAATATGTCAAGAGGATAGTGAAAGTCTTAAAGGTCTTGAAACTCTCAAGAACAAATCAAGAATAAAACCTAAAGTTTTTCACTAGCACACGACCTGAGGTTCATAATCTATAGTGTTGACATATTCAGTGCCCATTCCAATTAAAGTTGGCTTTGCATATGAGTTCTTAGAGTTCTCAATTGGTTGCTCAACAACTTGGAAGCAATGGCAGGCCCTTGAGCTGCTAGATAGCAAGAAATTAAGACTGAGTTCAGTCCATATGTGTTTGGATTTGAAATTATCCTTGTCTTGTGACTATGGTTTTGACAATTCACATGGATAAGAACACATACACCATTAAATCTAAGTGTCATAAGGTTTCTCTCCAATTCATGAAAATGATGGTGAGGAAACTCTTTCACTAAGTAGATTTTAGCTAGATAACAATTATGATATTTGCATTCTCAAAGTCATTAGTGGTTTACAGGCACACTAAAATGGACTTGTGAGAAGTGGAAAGGGTCTAAACAATTGAGACTATTATTACGGCATCCCTTTTCATAGTTCTTAAAATTGTTTAGACACACCTGTGAGCTATCTAAGATAAGGTGTATGATATTGATAAAGTTTTATCAAAGCAATCTAGTATTAGAAATCTGAACTTTGGTAAGAAAGTCAATAAAGTATTGATTTCTAGAAGTCCAACGAATTTCTGAGTACATGTCAAAGCTAGTGGAAACATAAGTGTTATGCTAATAATTATCATGCTAGTGGGAGTATGATAATTATGATAAGTATTGCAAGTTAGCAATGTCAACCCTAGAAAAAAAAAAGGTTTCAATTGGGAAAAAGTTGTTTAGCTATAATTATGGGAGAGAAAATTATACTTCATCTTAAATCTAAAAGCTTAGATTGAGGTTTGAATCGTATTTAGTCAAGAATATATATATATATATATATATATATATATATATATATATATATATATATATATATATATATATGAATGTTATGTTCGAATGGCTCAACATAAGAAATTTTTATATATGGGTCCATTATTTTCATTCTAAAATTCCATTATGATTATGGCATCCCTTTCATAATCTGAATGATGAGAACTTGGCTAATGGAAATGGAAATGGTATACCAAAAGAATGGTTTAGTCTTTATGTGAGACATCATGAATCGTGTCCTATACGCTTTGGATATAGGATCGATTACATGTGTTATATTCATCCTTTCTAAAATTTTCCAAATGCCTGGGGCATTAAGAAGGGAAAAGGTCTAGTATTGGATATGACTCAAAGGATTAAACAATTGTTGAGGACAATCTAATGTTTACGAAAGATTGGTTGCTCAAGGATAGTTGGAAGTATAGTGATAATTCTGGAAGGACCATATTTACATAATCTGTAAGGAGGCAACTCTTGTTCAGAAGTGATAGTCAAAATAGAATCTGGAAATGTTTCAAAGTTAGAAATTATTCAATCTGTGTAAGATTACAAAACTTAATGCAAGAAGGATGTTTCCAAGGAGCTGATCTCCTTTGGAATGCTCTGTAATGGTTGTTGTCAAGTCTTTCTGAGTTTGTGCATAATCATTACAAGAGGATCAATGCATATAAGTTTAGAATCTAACAGATTTCAGTAAATGGCATGAATTTGAAATTCTTGCATTTGCATTAAGGATTTGAGACTATGAAAAGAGGATCATTAGAGTTATGTTCAATTGATCTATTTCACAAAGTAAAGATCATAGACAAACATAGTATGCATACTTAGTGTATGACATGACTAGTGTTTAGACAACATAGTGTACATGCTTGGAGCATGGGACAACTATTGTTTTAAATTCAAGAATAAAGTTGATATATGAAGCAGTATACAATGAATAATGTGTAATCATATGGTGATAAATAAAATGTATTTTATTTATGTTCATAGGTTTTGATACCATATTGGATTCGATTATTATTGTGTTTCACTTTTCATGTTTTAACTTCCAGAATAACTAGGTCGTTGTTCTGGATGACTAAGTTATTCAAACCATCCACAGTCGGTCATATATTGGAGGTAAATATGAATCAAGACTGTCATGGGTTGGCTTGTAGAGGTCTAAGATGTTAGACAAAGGGCTACAACACTCATGAGTGCTCATAAGTTCTGAGTATTGGATTCAACCCGAGCTCATTGGAATCACTTCATGGATTTTATCACGAGTGATCATGAGACGATAATATCTTATATTCTTCAAACTTAGAGATACGAGTTGTTACTATGAGTTGGATGTACATTGATTGCACGAAAATGCATTCGGTAACTCGATGTTATAAAATGTGCCTTTGTGTATGATTCAACAAGTAGTAGAACAAGCCATATGAGTTGAAGTTTATCCATTCCTTTTACCTTCAGGATAAAAGCAATATCTATGGGCCCCTCAATGATTTGGTGATAACAAATGTAAGTGCTCGTCCGGGCCAGGACTGATTTGATTTGTTCAATTAGTCCGTCATCATAAATTGGAAATCGGGAAACAACAAATGGACAGAGGGAATGATTATAATCCATGTCTCAATCCATATGATATCTAGAACAGAGGAATATATGATCCCTTATCTAATGGACAAGTCATTGACAAAGGTCAGAGTTCATCTACAAGGTCAGAGTTGAACATAAGCTTTTGAGAGCTATGATTTCCAGTCGGTTCTTGAAGTCATACGCAATAATACTTTTAGCCTTATCCAGGTGGGAGACTGTTGGATTAATGTCTAAGTCCATAACTATAATTGGTGAGAATTGACCCGACCCGACATGGTCCATTTGGGTTGCATGGCATCATGCATTTGGATAGACTATAATGAGAGAAATAACACTTAAGGTTTGTTAACATATTATAAGTTCCAATATATTAATAAGGTTATTTAATTAGTATTAATCAAGAATTAATTAAGTGCTCAAAAGCAAACTAATTAAATATATGGGTTGATTGTGTAAATCATTCATTCTTATATATGTAGGCTTGTGATCCAAGATTCCTTATGCTGGACTAAGTCCATGGGGTGACCCATGGCTACTCCATGGAGGTTGAAATCCATGGAGCATAAGGAATGGGTAAAGTTATGAGTTACATGGTGTAACCCTAATAGCCACCATATAAAAGAATCCCATGGCTCAAGAAATCGGCCACTATGAGTAATAAAGAAAGGGCTAGTCGATTTTCATGAAGTGTGAATTTATCTCAAGTCATTCCATGTGTATTTGGTGTTGTGTGAACCATTTGAGGTATCACACTTGGGCACTATGTGACACCTCGAAAATCAAAGTCAGAAACATTTTCGGGGTGGACTCCACGTAGAGTATCAAATCCAATGCACATAGTACGCAAAGTAGACAACCATTACATTATATATGAAAATTTACATTTGTTCAAAAGTAAAGTAGTACAAGTGTGATACATATGTATATATATGAGCAAAAGCAAGAAGTGTATTCTACGTACTCCATCTTCACCAAAAGGATCGCTGGGTACCTGTCTAACGCGGACCTGAGAATACAAGCAGTTTGAAAATCAGCATAAAGCTGGTGAGTTCATAAGATGTTTGTTTTCTGAAAATGTTTAAGTTTCCTTTAGTTTTCCGAAAAATTTACGAATCCAAGAAAATCCCAAATTTTCTTAAAAGTAGTGTTTAGTTAACTATTTACTTACACGATTCTGGTTATGTATAATTGTTATCCCAGGAAAATCCAATATTTTCCTAAAAGCCAGATTTTAGTTAAAGACCACATTGTATAGTTTTACTTATGAAACCATTTACTGAAAAATCACGGGATTAGTATCCCGTACCAGTTATAAGATAGTTTAATTTCCACCAAAACTATAGATAGATATAGATTTAAAACCATAGGACTATCATCCCGTACTAGATATAGATTCAAAACCATGGGATTATCATCTCATACTAGATATAGATTGAAAACCATGGGATTATCATCCTGTACTAGATATAGATTGAAAACCATAGGATTATCATATACTAGATATAAGATACAAAACCATGGGACTACCATCCCGTACTAGATATAAGAACTATAGATGGAAAGTAGATATGAAATTTAATCCGTGAATAAAATTATATTAATACGTATTGTGAATCGGGTAACCATGTTGATGCAACAACGAGACCCCCTTCACGTTTGTCAGACGTCGAAATGATATCCAGAATTTGTCACCCCAAGCGTGCCCGCCTAACTGTAGCTAGCAGTTAAGGTGTGGGATAGTCAGTCCCAAATAGATCTATCCACAAATTCCACGCTCTCTGTAGCACTTGGTTCCTGGTACGTAAGATATATCTGAGTATTTTGTATTTTTGGCCATCGACTCGGCGAGTTGGAGGCCCGACTTGCCGAGTAGAGATGAGACTTGGGGCGCGGTTAAGTTGGCGACTCGGCGAGTCCGCACTATCAGATGAAACCCGAATTCTCAAGGGTTTGTATCCTATTTAAATTTCCATTTGCACTCTAACTCCGCCCCATTCACCCTCAGAAGCTCTCCATACGTTCTAGCTCTTGTTCTTGTGAGTTTGAGGCTTTTTAGTGTGTTTTCTTCAAGAATTTGAGAAGGAAGTGGAGTAGATCAAGAGGAAGGGAAGGAAACCAAGCATCTTCGTGTTCTCTCAGTAGTTTCTTGGAGGTATGACTCGTTTTCTCTATGTTTCTATGCTTATTACTCCATTAAAGACCTCCTTGAACCATGTCCCAAGCTTGGTTGTGCATTGTTGGTTGATTCAAGTTGCTAGCCTTTAGATCTAGATCATATTCAGTCCCTGGAGCTTGGATCTACTGCCTTTATGGAGTCATATTGCACACAAGCCCTAGATCTACCCCTTTTGTTGCACTTTAAGCCTTAGAACCTTTATTGGTGGTGATCTACACGTAAAGTTGGAAACTTTACGTGTAAATCAGGCCCTAGGAACCAAGATCTGTGGATAGCATAAGCTAGATTCAAGAAAAATCGACCATTTAGAGACAGCATGGTAGCGACTCGGCGAGTCATTCATCTAACTCGGCGAGTCTCCGAGTGTGTCCCCTTTTCGTTGAGTCGAGTACAGTAGTCGGTGACGGGGTGTGACTTAGTGAGCCGGAAGCCGAACTCATCCATGAAAGGACTCGGCAAGTCATCGCCCTAACTCGACGAGTTCAAGGCAATCTCTTTAGATCAAGATCAGACTCGGCGAGTTGTTCATACAACTCGGTGAGTCGCAGCATAAGTGTTCATCGGATGAAGATGAACCCGCCAAGTTGTTCATACAACTCGGCAAGTAGGATGAAGGACTTGAACATCAGTTTGGAAGGAGAACTCGTTGAGTCAACGCCTAATTCGACGAGTAGAAACGAAATCCAGGACAATCGATTGGACAGGGTCTCGACGAGTTGGCGAGCCAACTCGGCGAGTCGGGTCAACTGAAAGTTGACTGTAACTTTGAATTAGGGCATGATCAGGGGTAAAATGGTCATTTTACCCAAAGGACAGTTAGTAGTGTTTGATTGAGTATGTTGTGGGAATTACAGTCGGAGGATTTCCGGAGCAGTAGTAGCAGCAGTGGACAGTTGGTTCCCAATCAGATCAGCAGCTACTTCGAGGTGAGTTACCTTCCAGTAGCGGTGGGCCTCCAGCCACAATGCCGGCCCGCCAATAGGATTTGTATGATTAGATGATTGTCTTTGTGATATCATATAGGTTGCTACTACCTGATATGTTATATGCTAGCATGATATGTTATATAAATAGAGATCGGTTTTCAAGACCGAAGGGTAGTGCAGACACCCCAGAAATGTCTGACAGTATGTGATGATATGTTTGTATGCTGGCTTGTTATGTTATATGCGATAGAGGTAGTAGGAGGGGACCAGTCCCCAAGTTCGGTTGTTAGGACCGAAGGGTAGCCTAGTTACCCCAGATATGTTTGATAATATATTATGTATGATATATGTGTAAGTAGCAGTAGGGGTGAAATAGTCCTCGAGGATCGGTTGTTAGGACCGATGTGGTTTCAGGGATTCGGACTCACCTTCGGGGGTATCTGAACTCAAATCAAGGGAGTAAAAGATTTTCCAAAAATAATTTTTTCTAAGAATTAAGAAAAAGGTTTGAGAAAGAACGAAGTGTGTGATGTGCGCAACCGGCCTAGCTCAAGTAAGTATTCCCCAAAGTACCCATACAAGCTTATGTTGTGTTTATCAGTTTCGGTAGAACAGCATGCTAGAATAGGACTAAGGATCTAATAGTGATGCCTTATGTGCCTGCTTTATGTGCTTCAGTGTATGAAAATTGCATGCTAGAATTGAGTAGACAACAGTAGGATAGCCTGTTAGGTTATGCCTGATAGTATGAGTATTAGCTTTGTATGCTAGATCGGTTTCTCTCTATGAGAGCGGTTTTGTTTGAGATTGTTCCCTTAGTTTGAATGTTGCTTACTTGGTAATTTGTGGGACTCTGAGTGGTGGGAGTTAGCCATTAGGTGAATACGTCACGTCACATGTGATCAGGGTTGAATAATCTTAGAGTGCTGGATTTGACCCTATTGCGCAGCTCTCATTTGAGTCTAATCGTTGTAGGGATGGTTCTGTTACTCAAAGGATTATCCGAGCCTGACCCCATGTGATGGTATTCAGGTAATGGTTAACTGGCATTACTAGGAGTCCTTCAACAGATGAGGACCTGGTAGGGTGGAGCATGAGTTCTTAGGGCAAGACTAGGATGAGTATAGCAGTGATCAGCAGTAGTGGAATGAATCTGGTGGAGTCGAGGCAGTCCTTCAAGAAGGTATGGATAGATGTGGAAGGTAATATGGGCCCATACTACAGAAAGCAGAGGATCCATACCCGAACCAAGGAAGGCCAAGATAAGACCAGGGAACTTGTAAGTGGTTGTGATCCCTCAAGAAGTGTCAGTATCACCAATGATTGTTATTTATGTATTGCAGAATGGTGGTACTACGATCGAGGCCGATAGATGGCGGTTCTGGAGAGGGGTCAGGTTCGGGATCAGGTTCCGACCGAGTGGATGAGGGACTACGCGAGTTCATCGCGTCAGAGATCACCAGAGGCATCCTTGAGTCGACCCCCATTATCTTCGGATCGATCAAGGAAGGGATCATCGAGTTGATGGAGGATCGCCTCAGGGCGTTCAGGAGTGACATGGCATCTGGCCAGTTGGGATCTTGCACGCTGTCCTTTAAGGACTTCAGGGGCAGTGTTGCACCGGATTTCCACGGGGTGAAGGACCCCATTGTTGCCAGGCGATGGATTGCAGACATCGAGTCTGCACAGTTGACTAGCTTCTGCCCTGAGGGGTCGAAGGTGAGGTATGCAGTTGGGTGTTTACGAGACCGAGCTTGAGATTGGTGGGAGTTAGTGGGTGACTCGTTGGGAGCCTCGGCTATTGAGGCTATGACTTGGTCAGATTTTGTGACCAGATTTAGGGTAGAGTTTGCACCGGCTGTCGAGCTTCAGCAGCTGGCCAGGGAGTTTTTGGACGTGAGACAGACGACGGAGACTGTGGCAGAGGTCACCGCCAAGTTCCGAGAGCGGGCGCTGTTGGTGCGCCAATATGCGGACGACGAGGACATGAGGAGGACCCGCTACCATGACATGCTCCGAGCTGATATTCGGGAGCACATTAGTTTTTCAGCTTGCCCCACCTTGGACTCCATGATTTCCAGGGAGAGGGACATAGATTTGGAGCATATCCGGAAACGGAAATCAGAGGAGGGACAGACAAGAGGGCTTCGGGGAAGAAGCCCAAGGGATCAGATGGTAGGCCGAAAGGCCAGTCAGGACCGAGCCGCTGTAGGAAATGCGGCAGGCTGCACGAGGGGGTGTGCAGGTTGGGATCATTAGGTTGCTACAAGTGCGGCAAGTCTGGGCACTATAGCAGGGATTGCATTGCCCCGACAACAGTTATTCAGACGTCTGAGTTGCTGTGTTTCCACTGCAACCAGAGGGGCCACAAGAAGGCCAATTGCCCCCAATTGACAGTTTCAACGCTAGTGAAGGGGCCAGCTCCAGCGACCCTGTGGATCACGGATGGCCGGCAGGGCAAGGCGGAGGCTCCGGTGGTAAGGAGCTGGGCATTTCAGCTGACTACCGAGGAGGCACGCGCCGCACCCGATGTGGTGACGAGTATGATTCTTTCCCTATCATTTATTTATATGATGTTATGATATTGATATGTGCTCGGTATGTGTGTGTGTGTGTTAGGATCTTTCCATGTGAACGGTATCCCAGTTCAGGTGTTGTTCGACTTGGGTGCTACCCGATCGTTTGTTTCTCTTGCGCTTAGCAAGAAGTTCACTGAGTCTTCGGGCATGTTGGATTTCCCTTTGGAGGTAGAGATTGCTGATGATTGATTGGTGCGAGCATCGATGGTGTTCCGGGATTGCGTATTACGTTTGTTTGAGGAGCGCTACTTGGTAGACTTGGTCCCCATTCCGCTGCGTGGCAACAAGGTGATTATAGGCATGGATTGGTTGAGCCCTAATGGGGCGGTGATAGATTGCGCGCAGTAGTTGGTGCGAGTCAGGACCCCAGGTGGGGGAGAGTTAGTGATTCATGGCGAGAGGCTGCAGTGCGGACCCTCAATTTGTTCAGCAATGAGGGCTAGACGATACCTTCAGCAGGGATGCGCAGGATATGTCGCGTACGTGATGGATACCCAGGAGGCGGGTAAGGCGACAGTGAGCGAGGTTCCGGTGGTGCGAGATTTCGCAGATGTCTTTCCATAGGAGCTTCCTGGGATACCTCCGGAGCAGCAGGTGGAGTTCAGGATTGACCTCATTCCTGGTGCGACTTCGATAGCCAAGGCACCGTATCGGCTGGCTCCTCCTGAGATGCAGGAATTGTCTACACAGCTGCAGGAGCTGTTAGACAAGGGATTCATTCGACTGAGCAGTTCACCCTGGGGAGCCCCGATTCCATTTGTGAAGAAGAAGGATGGGTCACACCGGATGTGTATAGATTACCGGGAGCTGAACAAGGTAACGGTCAAGAACCGTTACCCACTCCCGAGGATTGATGACCTCTTTGACCAGCTTCAGGGAGCATCTTGGTTCTCCAACATTTATTTGCATTCAAGTTATCATCAGATGAGGGTCAGGGAGGAGGATACGCAGAAGACCGCATTTCGGACGCGCTATGGCCACTATGAGTTCGTGGTGATGCCGTTTGGGCTCACCAATGCTCCTACCGCATTCATGGACCTCATGAACTGCGTATGCAGACCGATGCTGGATCGGTTTGTGATAGTCTTTATCGATGACATCTTGGTGTATTCCAAGACTCAGGAGGACCATGAGGAACATCTTAGAGAGGTGTTAGAGACCCTGAGGAGGGAGAGCTTGTATGCCAAGTTCTCCAATTGTGAGTTTTGGTTGCGCGAGGTGCAATTTCTCGGACATCTTGTCAACCAGAACGGGATTCTGGTCGATCCGACCAAGGTCGAGGCCGTGACGAGATGGGAGGTTCCGAAGTCTCCATCTGAGATTCGGAGTTTCCTGGGATTAGCAGGATACTATCAGAGATTTATTCAGGATTTCTCCAACATAGTCGTACCCCTGACGCGGCAGACGAAGAAAGTCATGGTCTTTCGGTGGGGACCCGAGCAGCAGGCTGTGTTTGAGACGCTGAGACAGAGATTGTGCGAGGCGCCAATCTTAGCCCTGACAGAGGGCGTGGAGGATTTTGTGGTTTACTGTGATGCGTCCATTTCAGGGTTGGGCGCAGTACTATTGCAGAGGGGGCATGTCATTGTCTATGCTTCGAGGCAGCTCAAGCCTCATGAGGCGAACTACCCGACGCATGATTTGGAGTTGGGGTGGTGGTTTTTGCCCTCAAGATTTGGCATCATTACCTCTACGGGGTTCGATGTACGATCTACACGGACCACAAGAGTTTGAGGTACCTTATGGATCAGCCGAATCTGAACATGAGGCAGCATCGGTGGTTGGACATGGTAAAGGATTATGTTTGCGAGATCCTATACCACCCGGGAAAGGCCAATGTGGTGGCCGATGCGCTTAGCCGCAAGGCGGCACCAATCAGGGATGTTTGCATGAGGATGACCATAGTGACTCCCCTATTGGAGCGAATTCGGGAGGCTCAGTAGGAGGCTATCAAGGAGGAACATCGGAAGAGCGAGCATGTGGTGGGTCAGGTTTTCTCCTTCGATTATGATAGCCGAGGATTATTGACACTACACCGCAGGGTGTGGGTGCCGTATCACGGAGGCGTGTGCCAGATCTTGATGGAGGAGGCGCACAAGTCCCGATTCTCTATTCATCCCGGGGTAACGAAGATGTATAGGGATCTTCTTCTAGATTATTGGTGGCCCTGCATGAAGCGGGATGTGGCATGGTACGTCAAGCGGTGCTTGACCTGCAGCAAGGTCAAGGCCGAACATCAGAGACCGCATGGGAAGATGCAGCCGTTGGACATCCCGTTGTGGAAATGGTAAGATATCACGATGGATTTTATCACGAAGCTTCCCAGGACCGCGCGTGGAGTAGATTCGATTTGGGTCATCGTGGATCGATTGACAAAGAATGCTCACTTTATCCCGATTCGGGAGAGTATATCAGCCTAGAAATTGGCTGACATCTATATCGGGGAAATCGTGGCGCGACACGGGGTGACAGTATCGGTTATCTCGGATAGGGATGTGCGTTTTACTTCCAGGTTTTGGACGAGATTTCATGACGAGTTGGGCACTCATTTGCATTTTAGCACCACCTTCCATGCGCAGACAGATGGTCAGAGCGAGCGGACCATCCAGACTTTGGAGGATATGTTGCAGGCATGTGTGTTAGATTTCGGTGGTAACTAGGATACCTATGTTCCCTTGGTCGAGTTCTTATACAATAACAGCTACCACATGAGTATTGACCGTCCCCTATTCGATATGTTGTACGGACAGAGGTGCAGGACCCCGATATGCTGGGGTGAAGTTGGCCAGAGGGTCATGGGGAGCACCGAGGTGGTGCTCAAGACGACCGAGAGGATCCAGCGGGCTCGGAGCAGGCTTCACACTGCTCAGAGTGGGCAGAAAAGAACACGTAAAGTTGGAAACTTTATATGTAAACCAGGCTCTAGGAGCCCAGATCTGTTGATAGCATAAGCTGGATTCAAGCAAAATCGACCATTTAGAGACTGCATGGTAGCGACTCGGAGAGTCGTTCATCTGACTCGACGAGTCTGCTCGCGAGTCTCCGGTGTGTCCCCTTTTCGTTGAGTCGAGTAGAGTAGTGAGTCACGGGGTGTGACTCTGTGATCTGGAAGTCGAACTCATCCATGAAGGGACTCGGCGAGTTCAAGGCAATCTCCTTAGATCAAGATCAGACTCGGCAAGTTGTTCATACAACTCGACAAGTCGCAGCATAAGTGTTCTTCGAATGAAGATGAACTCGCCGAGTTGTTCATACAACTTGGCGAGTAGGATGAAGGACTTGAACATCAGTTTGGAAGGAGAACTCGTTGAGTCAACGCCTAACTCGACGAGTAGAAACGAAATCCAGGACAATCGATTGGACAGGGACTCGGCGAGTTGGCAAGCCAACTCGGCGAGTCGGGTCAACTAAGAGTTGACTCTGACTTTGACTTAGGGCATGATCAGGGGTAAAATGGTCATTTTACCAAAAGGACAGTTAGCAGTGTTTGATTGAGTATATTGTTGGAATTACAGCCGGAGGATTTCCGTAGCAGTAGACAGTCGGGTCCCGATCAGATCAGCAACTACTTCGAGGTGAGTTACCTTCCAGTACCGGTGGGTCTACGGCCACAATGTCGGCCCTCCAATAGGAGTCGTATGATTAGATGATTGTCTTTATGAGATCGGTTGTCAAGACCGAAGGGTAGTGCAGATGCCCCAAAAATGTCTGACAGTACGTGATGATATGTTTGTATGGTGGCATGTTATGTTATATGTGATAGAGGTAGTAGGAGGGGACCAGTCCCGAAGTTCGGTTGTTAGGACCGAAGGGTAGCCCAGTTACCCCAAATATGTCTGATAATATGTTATGTATGATATATGTGTAAGTAGCAGTAGGGGTGAAATAGTCACCGAGGATCGGTTGTTAGTGTTGGATATAGTGTCTAAGTCCATAATTATATTTGGTATGTACTTGACCCGACCCGACATGGTCCATTTGGGTTGCACTTCACCCGAACAATTTATGGATAATCTTTTGAGAATAGTACAAGTTATGATTTATTAATATATTATAAGTTCTAATATATTAATATAAGATCATATTATTTAATTAGTATTGATCTATAATTAATCTAGGATTAATTTAGAGATCAAATATATTACTAATTAAATATGGGCTTCTATATTTATATAGTGTGGGCTAAGGATTATTTTGAATGGGCTAGGCTTGCATGGAAAAGTCCATGGATACTCCATGGAGCTTTAACCCATGGATCTCATGGAAATGAAGACACATGGGTATTAGGGTTTACATGGATGTAACCATAATCCACCACACTATATAAAGGAGGCTTTGGTTCTTGAAATCAAACTAGTTGACTATTTTCTCAAAGTTCCAAGTTTGTGGTGATTTGTGATTTCCATTTGAGGCATTCAGACTATTGGTGCTAGGCTCTAAAACTCCAAGCAATCAACTACTACTACAAGGTAAGTATTTCTACTAGCTTTATTTGATTCATGTTCCCCATGCCATGCTAGTTAGGATATGAACCTTGGAAAAATAATTATTTGCCTGTATCTTAGACAAACATAGATACAAGGTTTATTAGGGTTGCATGTACACTTAGGAAGCGTTAGAATGCTCAAAACCCATCAGTGGTATCAGAGCCTAGGTTTGTTTGTTTGATACTTGATGCAAAATAGTTGAAAAAGTCGAAAAACTTGTTGTCTGCCTGATGAACTCGCCGAGTCCATGGGGGGACTCGCCGAGTTCATGTGAATCTTCAACGTACTCACCGAGTAGGTTCATGCACTCGGCGAGTAGGAGCCACAGAGTGCAGATTTTCGACTTTAGTTGCTGGAAATGGACTAGGAACATTATCCTAAACTGTTTTGGTACTTGAAAACTTGTTTTAGATGGTGTAATGTTCATCCTAATCCATTTACAACAACAAGATATCAAAATTACAAAGTTTTTAGTGTAGTTTTGATTCATGAAAGTGTTCATGTTCATGTTCTTGATCTTATGATGTTTAGATGATCATACAAATTATTTGTAACCTATGTGGTAGTTTAATTCTTGATCATAATGTGTTTTAATGGAGTCCATAACTTGTCCTCAAGTTATGGAAAACCAAAAGTCACTTGAATTAAAAACCATTAAAAGAACACAAGAGTTAGAAAAATGAAGAGTCTTCATTTTATTACTCTATTTAACTCATAAGTTACAAGAAATGAAAAGTTTTGAAAGTTTACAAAAGTTTCCCTCAAGTTTTGGAACAAGTAAAGTCATATTAAAAACTTTAGTTCCAACCCTTAGAATTTTAAAAGTTAAAATTCAACCCTTACACTTATAGTATTATGATTTAATAATTATATATATATATATATATATATATATATATGTATATATATATATATATATATATATATATATATATATATATATATGTATAAGAACAAAGTCGTCTTACCGCTAGTACGCCTCATTCACGATGCCGGTCTATAAGGTGGGTATAAGGTTGTTGCCTATAAAATGGCAACTTAATGGGTGTCCACTCTCACCCACCGCTTGCTTGACCGGTGGAGGGTCGTTAGCCGAACGGGTAAGACAAGGACTTATAAATTCTCATTAAAAAGTATGATGAATATTATAAAGTAACTAAATGTTTTATTAAATTCCCAATCTTAGTTACTTTAGGAAAAATGTGAATAAGGTGCTAATCCATGAAATTACACTTTACACTTTGTCTAAGTCATTTGTGGAGCGTGTGTGGTTAACCGGCACACTAACTTGGACTTAACAATGTAGGTAAAGGGTGACTTAATATTTATCATAGTATCGATGGAGCGTGTGTGGTTAACCGGCACATCGATTGAGGGGTAATTTATTAAGGGTACCAAGTAATTTGCATGGTTACTTCACACCTCGCTTTGTGATCCTCGGCATCCCAGTCACAAAACTTGGAGGGCACACTCGAGATTGAAACATGCCTTTGAAAAGTTCATTGAATCTCAAAAGAATCTAGGAATTTCTAAGTACCAAATCAAAAACATAATATTTACTATTTCGTTTTTTTTTCGGTGGAAATTGGTGAATCGTCATTCACCTACCTTTCAAATATGTTATTACTTAGACTACATCATACCTTTTCTAAGTTATAATATATTGTGATTGGATCCTAGCCTTAATACTACATTTGGGTGTTTTATTAAGGACTATCTCTATATCTAAACTAAAACCTTCTTTCTTCATTTTCAGATGTCTGCAAACACTACTGCTTCTGGCTCTAATCCCAATGGATCCTTTACTCTTATGAACTTATGTGGGAAAGTCACTTTTGATGGATCCAACTTTAATGAATGGATCAGAAACATCAGAATGATTACTCGCTACAAGGACAAGGAATATGTCCTCTATGAGGAGCTTAAGGAGATTGATGAGACAATTGCTACTCCTCAAGAGATCGCTGAGTTTAGGGCACATGAAAGGGATGCCACCAAAGTGGCATGCATCATGATGGCCACTATGACCGCGGATCTCCAAAAATCCTATGAAGATTTCTACCCCTATGAGATGCACTGAGACTTGATGGAAAGATACCATCAAAGTGCTCGTCAAGAGAGGAATGAAATCATCTCCTCCATGATAACAACTCGCATGTAGGATGGTGAACCCATCACGGGCCATATGGAGAAAATGCAAAGATTTGTGGACCGTTTGCTGAAGCTAAATGTGAACTTCCCTGAGGAGCTTGCAATAGATATCATTTTGCACTCTTTACCTTCATGTTATGATCAATTCCGCATGACATACCACATGAACAAGGAAGAGGTCACACTCAGCAAACTTCAAGGACTCTTAAAGAACGCGAAAAGTGGTCTTAAGGGTAAGGCGGTTGTTACTACTCCTACTTCTACAAACTCCGCCCCTGTCACCAAGATTGGAGTTTATACTTTGTCGCTAAGTAGTGGGTTTAGTTTAGATTTGAATAAATGTTGTTATTCGCCAGAAATGGCAAGAAATATTATTTCCTTTCATGCATTGTATAAACAAGGTTTTACCTTTTCATTTAATAATGAAGTTGGTTCTATTGATGCTTTCTGTAATAATGTTCTTTATTTCAAAGCATTACCTTGTGATGGCGTGTGTGAAAAAGTATCTGTGGTTGATAACTTAGGAAATAATGTGATGTGTATTGATTCTATTAATAATAATAACTTGGATAAAGCATCATTATGGCATTGTCGACTTGGACATATAAGCAAGAAGCGCAGAGGCCAACTCTAAAAGGATGGAGTCTTGGAGTTATTTGACCTAAAGTCAGATGATAGTTGCGAATCATGCTTACTTGGAAAAATGACAAAGTCACCCTTCACAGGCTCGTGTGAGAGGGGTGAAGGTTTGTTGGACCTTGTACACACGGATGTGTGTGGACCATTCAAACATGCCACAAGGGATGCTAATCGTTATTATTTGACTTTTACCAATGATTACAGTAGATATGGATATGTCTACTTAATCAAGCATAAGTCAGAGACTTTCGAAAGGTTTAAGGAATTTAAACAGGAAGTCGAGAATCAATTGGGCAGGAACATTAAGATGCTTCGATCCGATCGTGGTGGTGAGTATCTTAGTTCAGAGTTCCTTGACTATCTAAGGGAATGTGGGATAGTCTCACAATTAACACCAACCAGGACACCACAGTTGAATGGTGTAGCTGAGAGGCGTAATCGAACCTTGTTGGATATGGTTCATTCCATGATGAGTCTAGCTTCGCTACCAATCTCATTTTGGGGGTATGCCTTAGAGATTGCCGCCCATATCCTTAATCTAGTCCCTACAAAGAAAGTTTCCAAAACTCCTCATGAGATGTGGACTGGTAAAGTACCCAAACTAGACCACATTAAGATTTGGGGTTGCGAAGCTTTTGTGAGGCGCGAGTCTCATGATAAGCTAGAACCCCGAAGCGAGAGGTGTATTTTCATTGGCTACCCACAAAGATCCTTTGGTTACCTCTTTTACAGACCTAGTGATAATGTGGTCTTTGTAGCAAGAAGAGGAGTCTTTCGTGAGAGAGAATTTATAAGCCAAGGAGACAGGGGGAGGCAAATTGATCTTGAAGAACTTCAAGAGTCAAGTGGTGAAGGAACTTCAAACCCTAGCCCTTAACTTGAGGAGGAAACTCCTGTTGAGCCAATTGACGATTTTGTACCTCTGAGACATTCCACGAGAGTTAGGAATGCACCTGAGCACTACTATGGTTTTCATATTACTGCGAAAGGTGAGACACTTATTAGTGATGAGACACTAGTAGGTATGGATGAACCTAACAATTACGTGGAAGCCATGGCAGGCCCCGAGTTTGCGAAATGGAAAGAGGCTATGGATAGCGAGATACAATCCATGTATGACAATCAAGTTTGGAACTTGGTTGAGAATGTACTAGGTAAAAAAGACTATAGGGTGCAAATGGGTCTTCAAGAAGAAGACCGACATGGATGGTAAAGTACACACTTATAAGGCTAGACTGGTTACAAAGGGCTTATCTCAAATTCCTGGAGTGGACTATGATGAGACCTTTTCTCCAGTAGCCAAGATTAAGTCTATTCGGGTTCTGTTAGCCATAGCTGCATTTCATGACTATGAAATATGGCAAATGGATGTCAAAACCGCTTTCCTTAATGGAAGGTTGGCTGAAGATGTTTACATGAGTCAGCCAGAGGGTTTTGTCAGCAACGAGTACCCTAATAGAGTGTGTAAGCTTGAGAAATCCATTTATGGATTGAAGCAAGCACCTCGCAGATGGAATCTTTGCTTTGATGAAAAGGTCAGGGAATTTGGCTTTTCTAGGAGTGAAGATGAATCGTGTGTTTATGTCAAGGCTAGTGGGAGTATAGTCAGCTTCTTGGTATTGTATGTGGATGACATACTACTCATAGGAAATGACATCCCAAGTTTAAAGGAAGTTAAGTCCTGGCTTGGGAAGTGTTTGTTTATGAAGGACCTAGGAGAAGCTGCCTATATTCTAGGGATAAGGATCTTAAGAGACCGGAGTAAAAAACTAATTGGACTTAGTCAAAGTACCTACTTGGACAAAGTGTTGAAAAGATTCAACATGCATAACTTCAAGAAAGGTGAGTTACCCATTTAGAGTAACGCCAGATTGAGTAAGACACAAAGCCCTAGTACTGAGGCTGAGATAGCAGAAATGAGTCGACTTCCTTATGCTTCAGCTGTAGGGTCGATCATGTATGCTATGGCATGTACTCGACCTGATGTAGCCTTTGCTTTGAGCATGGTTAGTAGGTATCAGGGGAACCCTGGCAAGGAACACTAGATTGTTGTAAAGAATATCCTCAAGTACCTACGAAGGACTAAGGACTGGGTCCTTACCTTCGGTGGGAGTGATCACTTGAGAGTTGTAGGGTATAGTGATGCTAGCTTCCAGACTGATAGGGATAATTTCTGCTCTCAGTCGGGCTGGGTCTTTACCTTAAATGGAGGAGCAATCACTTGGAAGAGTTCCAAGCAGGAGACAGTTGCTGATTCCACTTGTGAATCAGAGTATATAGCAGCAAGTCAGGCAGCAAATGAGGCTATATGGCTAAAGAACTTCATCGGAGACCTTGGAGTTGTACCAGCTATAAAAGAGCCAATGGAGATTTTCTGTGACAGCAATAGTGCGGTTGCCTTAGCCAAGGAACCAAGAGATCATGGGAGATCTAGACACATTGACAGAAAATATCACTTCATCAGACATCGAATAGAAGAAGGAGTTCTTGTGGCTAAGAAGGTATCATCGGATGAGAACCCAGCAGATCCCCTCACGAAGGGACTGAGTAGGGTTAAGCATCTCCAGCATGCTCGGAGCATAGGGCTGCAGGATGATATAAATTTTAGTAGTTAGATAAATTATGAAATTTGTAAAGTGTAATTGACATTTGATGATGAATAAAAGGTGTTTTATTTATGAGTAAAGTGTTGATGTCTCTTGTTGATCGTTTACTTTATTTCTTTTTGCATGTTTTGACTACCAGAATAATTATGTTTGGTATATCATATTATTCAAACCTCCACAGTCGGTCATATGTTGGAAGTAGGTATGAATCAAGAGTGCCATGATTGGTTGCAGAGGTCTAAGGTGTTGGACATGGCTACAACAATCATGAGTGCTCATAAGTTCTGAGCATTCGACTCAACCCACGCTCACTGGAACCAATTCATGGAATTTTATCTCGAGTGATCGTGAGACGGTAATATCATATAAGTCTTCAAACCTAGAGATATGATTTGTTACTTACGAGTTGATTATGCATTGATTGTACGAAAACGCTTTGGTAACTCGATGTTATAAAACGTGCCTTTGTGTATAATTCAATGAGTGGTAGAACAAACATATGAGTCGAAGTTTATCTGTTCCTTCTTGGATTAGAAGCTGATATCTGGGCACCTCGATGATTGTGTTTCGACCTATGTACTGGGCTCGGTCAGAACTAAGTTGATGTGTTCATTTAAGTTCTTTGTCAAACAAATCGGAAATCGGGAAACAAACTCCTGGACAATAAGCAAGACATTGTTTCATGTATTTGTCCGGCTGATATCTAGAACAGAGGATTATATGATCACTTATCTAAATGGCGCATTCTAGTTCAACAGAGTTTAAAGAGCTACCATTGATGATTGGTTCCTGAAGTCATACATGAAACTATAGTTATTAGACTAATCCAAGTGGGAAACTGTTGGATATAGTGTGTAAGTCCATAACTATATTTGGTATGTACTTGACCCGACCCGGCATGGTCCATTTGGGTTGCACTTCACCCGAACAATTTATGGATAATCTTTTGAGAATAGTACAAGTTATGATTTATTAATATATTATAAGTTCTAATATATTAATATAAGATCATATTATTTAATTAGTATTGATCTATAATTAATCTAGGATTAATTTAGAGATCAAAGATATTACTAATTAAATATGGGCTTCTATATTTATATAGTGTGGGCTAAGGCTTATTTGGAATGGGCTAGGCTTGCATGGAAATGTCCATGGATACTCCATGGAGCTTTAACCCATGGATCTCATGGAAGTGAAGAGACATGGGTATTAGGGTTTACATGGATGTAACCCTAATCCACCACACTATATAAAGGAGGCTTTGGTTCTTGAAATCAAACTAGTTGACACTTGTAGAGGTGAGGGCCGATTTCAAGAGTAGTAGTGACTATTTTCTCAAAGTTCCAAGTTTGTGGTGATTTGTGATTTCCATTTGAGGCATTCACACTATTGGTGCTAGGCTCTAAAACTCCAATCAATCAACTACTACTACAAGGTAAGTATTTCTACTAGCTTTATTTGATTCATGTTCCCTATGCCATGCTAGTTAGAATATGAACCTTGGAAAAATAATTATTTGCATGTATCTTAGACAAACATAGATCCAAGGTTTATTAGGGTTGCATGTACACTTAGGAAGTGTTAGAATGCTCAAAACCCATCAGTTAGGACCGATGGGTAGTCAGCACCCCAGAATAGCCTGACATGGGTAGTCAGCACCCCAGAATGGCTTGACACGGGTAGGACGGCACCCTAGAATGGCCGCACAGGTAGTCGGCACCCCAGAATGGCCGTACCAAGTAGACAGGCACCCCAGAATAGCCTGGCAGTATGTATGTTATGTGTTTGTATGGTATGTGGTACGATAGGGGAACTCACTAAGTTTCGTGCATACAGTTTACAGTTTTAGTTTCAGGTACCTCTTCATCAAAGGGGAAGGAGCTGGCGCAGTAGCGGCACATCATACACACACACTAGATTCCACATTTACAAGATTTCTCTAGGATTTATACTCTGATATTTCGATTGGTTGTATGATTTAGCTTTTAGACATGATTTACGTTGTGATGTGGTATGATCAAACAATGCTCATAATTATTAACGTTTTCTAAAGTAATGTTTTAAAAACGAAATTTTTGGACGTGAAAATTGGGTCGTTACACTCTCCCTCCAGGAGACTCTGGTTACACTTCCGGGGAGGATTTACTAATTATGATGATGAACCTTACAAGTTAGTATTATACTATTCACGGTGTTCTTGAACGTTATCAAACATACTAATCGTTTAGAAACATAATACAATACAAACAGTTTAATACAATGAAATGATCTTACAATATAATCTAAATTAAACAGAGATAAACTGAATCAGACATAGTTTATCTATTAACTTTATGTAAGTCTGTATTCGTAAAACAAGAACTAAAGATCCCAAATTATTCCCATAATAATTTAATTGGTTTGATTGTTTAGTTTACTGAGATTCACGTAGTTATAGTTAAGAAAACATCCCTTATGCTCAACATAATACATAAGGGGTAAAGATATTTAAAGGTTAGCTAGATATTTATAAAAATACATTAGTATTAGGTTTTTGAAAATATTTGTAGTTTTGTTGGTATTCCGCCCCTAAAGACATTGAAAAACACAGAAAAAGGGTAGGGGTATGAACTCACCAATCGCGGAATGTGTCGGTTTGTATGCTAAACGTCAGTTCAAGGTTTGAAAATGTGTGTGGTTCCTATGAAATGTGAAATGATACACATTTGTATCTGATTCTACTTTAATTCACTAATTAGATATGATTATTTACTCTACGATGCGAAAACACCTCAAATCAAGCGTTTGGAGCGACCCGGGTGACATCTAAGGACATATATAGCTTGGATATTGTGTTTACTCCTCAAGATTAAACTCCTTATGGAGTTTTCGGCCCTAAGACCATGTCCACATGAGTTCACAGCTGTGAACTCATGGATGATGGGTTTTAAGGTGCTAAATGGTCTTATTTCACTTGGGAAAATTGGCTAGGATCAAATCTATGGAATAGGAGTGGATTAAACTTACAAATGGACCATTTAATGGAATTTACGGCACTAAACTAGGAGTTTACGGCCGTAAACTCCCCCACACACACAATCCTTATGTGTTTTGGTGGTGCTAGGACAATAACATGTGATTTAAACACATTATACAAGCCTTGGATGGAATTTACGGCATCATTTGAGCATGTTTTACGAGTTTACGGCCCAGGAAACCATCCTTGGGGGGTTTATGGCCGCGAACTCCTAAGGGAGGGCTTTTCATTGAGTTTATGGTCCCTAAATCGATTGTGGGTGATTCTAGAATTTGTTCCAAGGCTATTTGTGTGTTTAAATGGCAATTTAACACTAAAAAATGAGTTTACTCTCCATGATATGGAGTTTACAGCCCAAGCATGTTCTTGGGTAGTAAACTCATGGTTACTCCCCAAAATTCAAGTTCAAGGTGTTCTGAGTTCGGTCCATTAAGCCATTAAGCCATATCTAAGCTCCAAAGGTCGATTGGAAGGGTTTTTGGGCTCCAAAACCCAATTTACATGAGTTCAGGGCCTAGGACTGTTCTAGGGCTGTAAACTCATGATAATGGTCCTATTCCATAGTTTGACCACGAATTTGAAGGTCTAAGATGCTATACTAGGAGCTAGGGTAGTTACCTTGGTGATTTGGAGCTTAAATTTGATCATTTTGGACCTAAATCTTGAGTTTGAGGAGAGAGGTTAGAGAGAGAGTAGTGAGAGAGAGAGGAAAGGATACAAATGAAGTCTTTTGAGCTTTAAATAGGTCCTAAGTTCAGGACACGGTGGAATTCTACCCGATACCGACGTTAGATGTGGCTTTTGGTCACACCCGATTAAGTTGCCGTTACCCGATATGGTCGAAACTAAAAATATTTCTAAGTAATAGTTTGGGATGTTTTCATGAGTTTATAACATGTTTGGATACCAATTAAGTCATAATAAATGACTCAAATTTAATGACTTAATTTAATAACAAACGGAAACAATTCGAAAAAGACGAACTTTATGGACGGAAACAGGTTACGGCGATGGAGCAAACTTCGGGTTCATTATCCCCCCATTAGAGGGAATTTTGTCCCGAAATTCAAACTTTAAATGCGACTCAAGGATTTCAAAAGAGATACGGATACTTCAATTTTTATCGGATCTTTACGCTCCTAGTGAATTCGTGTCTTCGTATGGCATTTCGGCGAACCTTCGTTATTGAGATACGATTTTGTTTCGTATGTTTAATCTCTCGATCTATGGTTTCAATTGATTTCTCCATGAGGTTCAGACTTTCGTTGGTTTTGGTCACATTGAAGGGATTACTAGGGTTTCGTCGGGTAGGCACTTCTTATGAATAAAGACGTGGAATATCGGATGGATGCTACTAAGTTCTGAAGATAGTCGGAGTTTGAAGGTTACGGAATTGATCATATCGAGGATCTCGAAGAGTCTAATGTACCACAGGTTAAGTTTTCCGCGCTTTACAAGGTGTACCATGTCTTCCCAAAGTAAGACCTCCAACAATAAGGTACATCTTTCTGTGTTAGAATAGTTAGGGTTTTGGCGATTCAGGAAAAATTCTGATTGAACCTGCAATAGTAGCCAGCGAGACCCAAGAATTGACGGGTTTCTGTGGGTGATGTGTGTGAAATGCACTTGTTTTATCCCTACTTTTAATTAATAAATTTAACACACAAAGGCAGTGAGCCTGTATTTTAGTGGTATAGATTAGTAAGTAAGGTGTCGAACTCAGGGAACGGAAAATTAAACTAATAACTAATTTTAACTAAAACAACTAATAAAAGTAAAAGGGGTTTCTCTAGTTTTGCAAGACTAGAAACTTAGGCACACTAAATTAACTAAATAACTAAAGCAACAACTATTCACCAAATTTGATAAAGATGTTTCTATTTAGGTTCAACCAATTCACTCCTATGGTTATTTGTATTTATAATAGATTAATTGCTATTGGTTACCAATTATAAGCGGTGATCAAGTGTTTAAACTAATTAATTCCCTAGATTAATGGTTTGGATTAAATAAGATTTGTAATGGTCAATTATGTTATTAATTCAATTAACCTCTTGTTTGATGGTTTCTCAAACAAGCTCACACGTTAATATTCCTATTGTCTTATTAATCTTAGTTTCATAATCATTACTTCTAAGCATATGGTTTAGTGTTCACATAGACATATGAGGTTAACAACTAAGAGATGTTCATGCAGCCTAATTGTCTTCCAATTAATAGAAAATAGTAGTGATTAATGCATAAGGTTCTTTAACAAACTTAATTTAATAAATCACCAATAAACAATCAAACAAAAACTAATAATTAAACCATAGGAGTTCCTTGGTATTCCTCAAACAGAAACAAAAACGAGTTTAGTTCATAGTTGCAGTAGAAACAAACATAAAAACAAGGTTTACTAGATCAAACATATTCAATTCCTAAATCTAAGTGGTAGGATTAACCTAATTGCTTGAATTCTTCAAAAGATTTAAGCTTAGGGTTCCTTAGCGTCTTTTAAGGCTCTTAGTCGCAGCTTGACCTTCAAAAATCGCCAGGAATGTTGTCCCTTTGGATAAAGATTCGGTTTTTATAGATATCTCAAAACAGGGTGTACTCGGCGAGTAGCAGGACCAACTCGCCTAGTAGGTGCATAGTTATCCGTCTTGAATCAGGAATCGTAGCTATCTTCTGGAACATCCTCGTGTACTTGCCGAGTAGAGTCGTCTACTCGCCGAGTAGGTGGTCTTTTGTCTCTTATTTTCACTCTTTGGTCTTCAATTGCTTCCCCTTGCTCCCTTTTACTTCCAAGCATATCTTCTGGACTGAAAACAAAATTCAAAATATTTTAAGTACCTTTTGTCCATATTATTGACATAATTAATTAAAAATGATTAAGAATATATGCTAAATAATTAACTAATGATGCACATATCAAAATACTCCACACTTGACTTTTGCTTGCCCCCAAGCAAAACTAAATTTTAAGCATATTAGAATCACATATAATAACTCCAATCTAACCCAACCATTATGCCAAGACCGCAACGCATGCATTTGTGTCTAAAATTTTCCTAAAAACCCCCCATACTTCAAATACTCACAATCCTCATAAACATTCGCCCACTCACCCCGAACTATGCTCATTTTATGCAACCCTCCGAATCCATCCTCAGAAAACCTCTTTACCCTCAAGATATTTTTAATTGAGCAACCCGAGCATACATATTCTAGAATTACAACTTTTCGATACCACTATGGAGCTTTTTGAATTCTTCACTTCCTTGATAATTTGATCTTTGATCTCTTTGAATTCACCACTTTGTATTGATTGATTTTTGGTATCTTCAACTTTTTGGATTTCTTGGAATTTTGATCTTTAGATCTTCACTTTATTTTCTCCAAAATGCTTACAACTTTTCTAGTAATTGTCTCTTTTTTTTACATGTATTCCTCACTTTTTTTACTCAAATCCCTACATGCTTAACCAGGGGCGCTCAATGTCAACCTTTATTGGCTATTGATAACAATTTCTCTGGATACATTTCAGGTTTAGGCTGCTAAACATATTGCATCCCTCAGGCTGAGCAAGGTCGTGTTTTTGTCTCATGATTTCACTGAAATAAGGAAGCCACAAATGCACTAGAACGTATATAGGCTTAACTAAACATTTGAGTTTTCATGCAATCATCAAATATAATTCTAACGTGGAATCCTAATTTTCTTTTACCAAAATTTCCTAAATTAAATCCCTAAATCATATTTTTGGTATGCAACAATTTTTTAAAGTTAGCCTAAATTAAGATTCTAAATTTTCTAATATGTGACTAGCCCCCTACCCCACACTTATTTTATGCAATGCCCTCATTGCATATTATGCAAAATAAAAATGCAAATATAGATAGAATTGGAACAAACTCCCCTGGGGTAGCAGTTGATAGGTTAACACTCTCCTCTTCAGCTCCTTCTTCAATTGACTTTAGCCATGGGAACAGCTCATCCATGGCACGGGTGTCATGCATCTCGTGTGGTTGACAGCTTGAAAATTCCACGGAACAAGTTCATTAGAAAGTCTCCAGTAGTAATCCCGCACAAAGAGTGTATGAATGTTGTAGTGAAATTGGTCAAAGCAATTCTGAAATTCCAAAAGTAGCAGGCTACTCGGCGAGTAGGCTCGTGGACTCGGCGAGTAGGCCCTGATGCAAAACAAGATCGTGTAATATCGCATGTAGTCGCCGAGTAGAGTTTGTGCACTCGGCGAGTAGTGAGTGTTTTTCCAGATTTGTTTTAGTCGCTACTTCTCTCGACTTTGGTGTTGAAATCGGAAGTGTAAATTGACCCTCACTCAAATTCCCTCAGCAGCAACACTCCATATGACCCTCGACTCTCACGGACTCAATCCTAAGGACAAGACTCCATAATTGCTTAAAAGTCTGTCATTCCTTTCTTGACCCTCACTAGTTAGTATGCTTCCCTATCTTCAATCCCTGAAAAAAAAAAAAAAAAAACAACTAACAGTGACACTAATAATCCAACCACCATAAACAAAATCTAAAGTGTTTAACAATTGTTTTAGAACAAAACATCATAAGCATAAAAAAAACAAAACAAATTCTTCAATCTTCATCATCCATTCCAGCTCCTCCTGCTCCACTTCCTCCTTCTCCATCTCTTCTTTGCATCCTCTCATCCCAATTCATGATATAGGGGTAGCCGGCTCCAGGTCTCGGGGCAATGTGCATTTGTTGAAAGAGGTACACGAAAGATTGATTAGTGTAGTTCACCCCTCGCCCAATATCATCCAAGTAGTATCGGTACTCTACTTGGTTCCAACCATCATTATCCACCACCGGAATAACCGGTGGATCTTCCCGCACCCGTTCGCTCCTTTGTCGGACCCGCCTTCCCGGCTCCTCGGGGACCGCCGACTCATCTTCATTTGTAATAGTGAAGGAATCACCAAACTTTTCAACTATCCGTGCCCTCCTATAAAGTGCAGTGTTAAATGGTGGAGGGTGGATAACCGTTAGTGCTTGAGCTTGTGGCAAATCCAAGATCCCAAATGACTTGGCAAGTCGGGTAATAAACATGCCTCCATTTATCTTTGAATTGATCTTCTCTTTGACCGCCCCCTCAGCAAGAAATTTGGCAATGTAGTAAGGAAGGTTGCAAAAAACGTCTGGAGTGATGATGCTCCACAAGTAGAAGATGTCAAGGGTGCGGACTTTGTCTTCATCCTTCCGCATGTTTATCGTACTAGCCACAAACCGGTGAATGAGTCGGTGGATCGGAGACTGAATGTGACCTTCTTGCGCGGTGGAGGGAATGTAGACTCGGTTGGCAATTGTGTTCCACCATGTAGACGCCACCACCTCCTCAAGAAGTTCTTTGTAAAAATTTTCCAAGAAGGCTTCAAAATAGTCCTTCATCACCATGTCTTGGTCATAAACACCGAACCTCCATGAGAACTCCACCATGCTGCATTGTCGCAGCTCCCCGCCCAAAGAGAAAGAGATTGTGTTAGGATTGTAGAACTCGCTACCACCTCGAAATGAGATGGTAGCAAAGAATTCCCAGCACAACTCAGCGTAAACCGGCTCTTGGATTTTAAATAACTGCAACCAACCATCACAAGTGATGTTGGCATATCCCAAATTGCAATCCTTTACCAAGTACGGGGTGAGTTCTTCTTCCAAACCAACATTCCCCATCCATCCCCAATCCACAGCATTTGGAAGGTGAATTTCCTTCTGCCTAAGTGCCTCCAGTCTGTTTAGAGCTCTTGTTTTTGACGATTTGGATGTAATTTGTTGAAAAGATAGCCATGGCATATCACCATGGCTTCCCCCTCACAAAGATTGACCCCTTCTCGCCATGCTACCTGTATACACATATCATGAACACAAAAACAAACAACACCCAGTAGTTAAAACAAAAAAATATTGGTCTGACTGTGACCTACTCGCCGAGTACACGACTCTACTCGGCGAGTAGTATGAACACCATGACAAATCGAGTACCAGATCTGTGTAATCTGTGCAAAAGTCCAAATTTTTCATAGGGTTTTGTTGTAATTACTTATCTAACCATAGATCTTGAAGAAAATACTCCTAACATTATCTAATTCATGACTAAATCAAAACCCTAGTGTTTGAGGAAAACACCCCAAATCCGAAATTACTTCAAATCTGGACAGATCTGTGATAAAAATCAAACCTTTCATGAAATTAAAGGGTAAAGATGTTACCTTTTTGCTTGAATGAGGAGAACTAAGTGGAAAATTGAAAAAAATCTTGAAAACAACTTGAAAGATGGCTGAGAGAAAAGTGCACGGCGAGTAATGGAATAGAATGGTGAAAAAAACTTTTTTTTTACAAATTATATTTCACTTGTTTTAAAGTGGCTACTCGCCGAGTAGAATGGGTCTACTCGCCTTGTAGAAGCGCTTTTGAATGACATCTGACTGAACGGGGCATCTACTTGCCGAGTACACGACTCTACTCGGCGAGTATATGTCACAGATTGAAAAATTTTGTGAATTTAGAAAAATTAGTGTATTAATTCATGTTTTTACACCATCCACCCCACACTCCAAGCATGGCTTGTCCTCAAGCAGTTATTGGCATGAAAGTAGATGAAGAAGAATGAAAAAAATTTGAAAATAAAGAAAAGGAAAGAAAATGCAAACTTGAGACTCGGGTTGCCTCCCGAGAAGAGCTTCTTTTTATGGAGTCATTAGCTGGACTCCTCCCCTTCTACGTAGTTGCAATCCCGCCCAGCAGCAACTCTACCAATCCTTCATTCCGGGGGACTCCTTCTTCATATTTTTTTACTCTATGACCATTGACTTTGACAGGCGTGCCGTCTCTTGATAACAACTCTATAGCCCCATGTGGAAACACCGTCTTGACCAAAAAAGGACCATCCCACCTTGATTTGAGTTTGCCCGAGAAAAGTTTTAATCGGGAATTGAAAAGCAACACTTTTTGGCCTTCATGGATTTCTTTATGCTTGATCCTTTTATCATGCCATTTCTTGGTCTTTTCTTTATAAAGCCAAGAACTAGAGTATGCATCATTCCTTAGCTCTTCAAGGGCATTCATTTGCATCAAACGGTTGCTCTTTAGTTCTTCCATGTCGAAGTTGCACCTCTTTAAAGCCCAATACGCCCTATGCTCGATCTCGACCGGTAAATGGCATTGCTTTCCATAAACTAACCTATATGGTCTAGTACCAATAGGTGTTTTGAAAGCTGTACGAAAGGCCCATAATGCATCATCTAGCTTGTCCGACCATTCCTTGCGGTTGCTTCCCACCGACTTTTCTAAAATTCGCTTCAAAGCTCGATTGGTCACTTTGGTTTGTCCACTAGTTTGTGGATGATATGATGTGGAGAACTTATGGGTAACCCCATATTTCTTTAGCACCTTTTCCAATTGATTATTGGCAAAATGTGTGCCTCGGTCACTGATTAAGGCCTTCGGAATGCCAAAGCATGAAAATAGCTTCTTCAAGAATCGCACCACTACCCGTCCGTCATTTGTTGGTAACGCTTGTGCCTCAGCCCATTTGGATACATAATCGACCGCTACCAGTATGTACTTGTTCCCTTTGGACATGGGAAAAGGTCCCATGAAATCAATGCCCCACACATCAAACACCTCGCACACTTGGATACTATGTTGTGGCATTTCATTTCGAGATGAAATGTTTCCCACTCTTTGACAAGCATCACATTCTTTGACAAATTGGGCTGCATCTTTAAAGATTGTAGGCCAATAAAACCCAATGTCAAAGATCTTCTTTGCAGTGTAGTGTGCTCCATGATGTCCTCCCATGGGCCCGCTATGGCAATGGTCTAGTATTCTCCGGCTTTCCTTCCCGAACACACATCTTCGTATGATACCATCCGCACAGCTTCGGAAGAGGTATGGGTCGTCCCAAAAGTAATATTTGACTTCAGCAAAGAATTTCTTCTTTTGTTGACTGCTATAGTCCTTCGGGATATAATTTGTAGATAAATAGTTAGCTATGTTTGCGAACCATGGCTCTTCTCCCACTGACACCATGATGTATTAATCCGGAAAGTCGTCTCCATCTTTGTCTTCTTGCAATTGCGGGTTCTCTAGCCTGGACAAGTGATCAGCCGCTACGTTCTCCATTCCCTTCTTGTCTCGTATTTCTATGTCGAATTCTTGAAGAAGTAGCACCCATCGTATCAGTCTTGGCTTAGCATCCTGTTTGGAAAACAAATACTTGATAGCCGAGTGGTCAGTAAAAACAGTAGTTTTAGATAAAACCAAGTAAGGGCGAAATTTGTCAAAAGCATACACCACAGCTAACAATTCTTTTTCAGTGGTGGTGTAATTCTCTTGGGCTGGGTTTAAGGTTTTGCTAGCATAATATATGGGTTGAAAGTTCTTATCAACCCTTTGACCAAGGACAGCTCCTAATGCATAGTCACTAGCATCACACATGATCTCAAAGGGTAAGTTCCAATTTGGTGCAATAATGATCGGGGCATTAGTTAATTTTTCCTTTAAAAATTCGAATGCCTCTATACACTCTTTAGTAAAATTAAATGGTGCATCTTTAAGTAATAATTGTGTTAGACGCCTAGTTATTTTGGAAAAATATTTTATGAAATGTCGGTAAAAACTTGCGTGTCCTAGAAAATTCCTAATGCCCTTCACATTAGTTGGTGGGGGTAATTTGGCAATGGTGTCAATCTTTGCCCGATCCACCTCAATTCCGTTTTTTGAAACTTTGTGGCCCAAAACTATACCCTCCTTGACCATGAAGTGACATTTTTCCCAATTGAGGACCAAGTCGGTTTTCTCACACCTAGCAAGCATTGAGTCAAGATTTGTGAGACAGTCATGGAAAGAAGATCCGAAAACGGAAAAGTCATCCATAAAAACTTCCATGAATTTTTCCACCATATCGTGGAATATAGCTGTCATACACCTTTGAAAAGTCGCAGGTGCATTGCATAGCCCAAAAGGCATGCGTCTATAGGCAAAAGTCCCACTTGGGCATGTGAATGTGGTCTTTTCTTGGTCCATCAGGTCTATGGGTATTTGAAAATAACCCGAAAATCCATCTAGAAAGCAATAATATCTATGGCCCGATAGTCTTTCTAACATTTGATCAATAAAAGGTAGGGGAAAATAGTCTTTACGAGTGGCATCGTTTAGCTTTCGATAATCGATGCACACTCTCCAACCGGTTACCGTTTGTGTCGAGATTAACTCGTTCTTTTCGTTGGTTATGACCTTCATCCCTCCTTTCTTGGGCACCACTTGGACCGGACTCACCCATGGGCTATCGGAAATGGAGTAAATGATTCATGCATCTAAGAGTTTGACCACTTCCTTCTTGACTACTTCTTGCATGTTCGGGTTCAACCTTCTTTGGTGTTGTACCACCGGCTTTGCTCCTTCTTCTAGATTGATCTTGTGAGAGCAATAGGATGGGCTTATTCCTTTGATGTTGGTTATGCTCCATGCTATGGCCCGTTTCCATTTCTTCAACACTTGCACTAGCTCCTCCTTTTCCGACTTGGACAGATCCGAGGTTATGATTACTGGCTTTTGATTGCCTTCTTCCAGAAAAGCATACTCCAAATGGTCTGGTAACGTTTTTAGCTTTGTTCGTTGGTTCTGAGTGATGGACTCGCCGAGTACAGGTGACGTACTCGGCGAGTTGGTGGCTGCATTCACGAATCCTGACTTTTCTTCAGATATACTCGGCGAGTAGATCGGCCCTACTCGGCGAGTAACGCTTTCAGATTGCTTCATTAGTTCTTCATACTCCGCGTCTTCCAACAGTCTTTCCATTTCTAGTAAATCCTTTTCTGGATCAAATGCTTCATCTAAAGCTACAAACTTGCTGGAATCTTCAGGTCTATCTTCCTCCAATAGTTCATCAAGCATGTCGATTGAGAACGTCGTGTCGTCACTGCTCCTAGAATACTTCATAGCTTGGTCCACCCCAAATGTTACTGAATCGTCCCCGACCCGCAAGGTGAGCTTTGAGTCTCTCATGTCTACTATAGCGCTGGTTGTGTTGAGGAAGGGCCTTCCAAGGATGCTTGGTACTTGTGGATCCGCCTCCATGTCTAAAATGATGAAATCAGCAGGAAAGACAAATTTATCCACTTTCACTAGCAAATCTTCGCATATGCCTCTTGGGAAGGTGACTGTCTTGTTTGCCAAATGTATTGGCATGCGAATTGGCCTTGGCTCTGGGAGGTCTAGCTTCTTAAAGAATGAGTATGGCATAAGATTCACACTTGCTCCAGAATCAGCTATGGCATGAATTGCAGCCAAGTTTCCAAATTGGCAAGGTAAAGTCACGCTCCCCGGATTACCCTTCTTCTTTGGTAGCTTATTTAGCATTGCAGCGGAGTAGTTCTCATTAAGCACTACCTTCTGCACTTCTTCCATCTTTCTTCTATTGGTGAGGAGTTCCTTAAGGAACTTTGCATACTTGGGCATTTGCATGACGGCTTCAATGAACGGTATGTTGATTTGAAGAGTCTTAATGTGGTCTAGAAACTTCTAATATTCCTCTTCCTGCTTCTCTTTCTTGGCTTGGGCTGGGTATGGCATTGGAGGCTGGTTAGGCTTTTTAGGAAATTATTCACATGTTTTTGATGGTGTACTCGCCGAGTCCATCATCCCTACTCGGCGAGTAGGACTCTCAGATTGTAACTTTTGGTTTTCTGCTGGTTTTTCCGCTTCTTCCTTCTGTGAGTCCTTGGGTGCTTCAGTTCGAATGGGTGCTAGGGGAGTGATTATCTTCCCACTTCTTGTTGTGACAATGTTTATATGCGCGCCTCGTGGGTTATTTTCGGTTTTGCTAGGAAGTTCACCCGGTGACCTTTGGTTAAGTTATTGAGCAAGTTACCCAAGCTGTGTTTCTATATTGTGGATAGATGCTTGCTGGTTCCTGATCATGGTTCTTGTTTCTTGGATAGCATCATCATGATCACTATGCCTTTTTTCTGAAGCAACTACAAATTTAGTGAGCATATCTTGTACTCTTCGTAAGGAAGCCACTCTTTCTTTTGTTTGCCTCATTCTTCATCATATCGGTCTCCACTCGAGTAACACGCTTGCGCCTTCTTGTTGCCATTCTCATCCAAATCGCAGTCTCTAGTAAGGTGAGGCCCATTGCAGTTTTCACAACCCACCCGAATAGCATGGATCGTTTGATCCATTTTATCCATTCTCCTATCCATGGTTTTTAGCATAGCCATGACCGCGGATAAGTCTTCAGTAGCAGCATAAGCTGCTCCCCTAGTGACATCATGTCTAGGGTTATGGTATTCTCTAGAGTGTTTAGAGAATTCTTCAATCAATTCTTTAATCACCGGGGGCAGCTTCTTTGTAAGTGGGCCTTGCGAGTCTAGCAACTGCCTGGTTGTGACATTGACTCCATCATAGAAGATGGAGACTTCTTGCTGGCTGTTTAGATCATGGTGTGGGAAATTTCTTAGCAGACTCTTGTACCTCTCCCATGCTTCATATAGCGACTCTCTCCAGCTTGTTGTTCAAAGTTTGCAATGGCCTTCTTCAGCTTGGCTATCTTAGAAGGTGGGAAAAAGTGATCAAGGAATTCTTCCTTCATCTTGGCCCAAGTAGTGACTGATCCGGGGGGAAGTGACTTGAGCCAGTCTTTAGCAGCACCCTTGAATGTTACCGGAAGCATACGAAGTAATTGAGTCTCGCGGGTTACATTTGGAATATTGAAGTAATCAAATACATCATTGACTTCATCCAAATGCTTGTAGGCATCTTCATGATCTTTCCCATAAAAAGGTATTTCTTTGAGTGAAGCTAGTATATGACCCTTTAGCTCGAAGGTAGCAGTTGCGGGAATTGTGGGTTGCACAAGTCCCGGGCCATTGTCGTCGCGCATCCTCTTCTTCCATTCTCCCATGGGAATTTCATCAATGTTAGCCATTGTGAAAGCTAACTCTTCCTCGGACTCGGTTTCGTGCTCGTACGTTGCCTCCTCTTCTTCCTCGGTCTCGTACCCGATATCTTCTTGAATTGGTTCCTCGATTATGAAAGAGGCGCTAGATGCTCCTGATTTACTGCTCTTCTTTTTCCCAAAAATGGTCTTCAAGTTGGACAAAGGTGACTTCTTTGGTGTAATTGAACTCTCCACATCCTTTCCTTTGTTCCTTTTCAATGCGGATTCTGGATCTTCAAACGGGGGTACCAGTGGTGTGTTTGATCCTCTGGTCATGAAAGTCCTGAAATAAATAGAATAAAAGCGTAAAAAGAACAAAAAAAATGTACTAAAAATAATTAAAATTTACTACTAAATAAACTTCTACTTGCCGACTAGGTGCGATTGCACTCGGCGAGTATCAGTGATATTTTGAAAAAATTCTAAATTTAATACTAAATGAAAACAGATGCTAAAACCTAATTACTAATTACTAAATTGCAATAAATGAACTCTATGCAAGTAAACTCACACAAAGGATCGAAAAAATTAGGAATTAGATTAATTATTTAGAACCGTTCCCCGACAACGGCGCCAAAAACTTGATGTGTGTGAAATACACTTGTTTTATCCCTACTTTTAGTTAATAAATTTAACACACAAAGGTAGTGAACCTGTCTTTTAGTGGTATAAATTAGTAAGTAAGGTGTCGAACTCAGGGAATGGAAAATTAAACTAATAACTAATTTTAACTAAAACAACTAATAAAAGTAAAAGGGGTTTCTCTAGTTTTGCAAGACTAGAGACTTAGGCACACTAAATTAACTAAATAACTAAAGCAACAACTATTCACCAAATTTGATAAAGATGTTTCTATTTAGGTTCAACCAATTCACTCCTATGGTTATTTGTATTTATAATAGATTAATTGCTATTGGTTACCAATTATAATGGTTAGGTTCATGTTCATTACTCCTAACCCTTATACAATTAACTAATTTAAGCGGTGATCAATTGTTTAAACTAACTAGTTCCCTAGATTAATGGTTTGGATTAAATAAGATTTGTAATGGTCAATTAAGTTATTAATTCAATTAACCTCTTGTTTGATGGTTTCTCAAACAAGCTCACACATTAATCTTCCTATTGTCTTATTAATCTTAGTTTCATAATCATTACTTCTAAGCATATGGTTTAGTGTTCACATAGACATATGAGGTTAACAACTAAGAGATGTTCATGCAGCCTAATTGTCTTCCAATTAATAGAAAATAGTAGTGATTAATGCATAAGGTTCTTAAACAAACTTAATTTAATAAATCACCAATAAACAATCAAACAAAAAATACTAATTAAACCATAGGAGTTCCTTGGTATTCCCCAAACAGAAACAAAAACGAGTTTAGTTCATAGTTGCAGTAGAAACAAACATAAAAACAAGGTTTACTAGATCAAACATATTCAATTCCTAAATCTAAGTGGTAGGATTAACCTAATTGCTTGAATTCTTCAAAAGATTGAAGCTTAGGGTTCCTTAGCGTCATCTAGGGCTCTTAGTCGCAGCTTGACCTTCAAAAATCGCCAGGAATGTTGTCCTTTTGGATAAAGATTCGGTTTTTATAGATATCTCAAAACAGGGTGTACTCGGCGAGTAGCAGGACCAACTCGCCGAGTAGGTGCATAGTTATCCGTCTTGAATCAGGTATCGTAGCTATCTTCTGGAACATCCTCGTGTACTTGCCGAGTAGAGTCATCTACTCGCCGAGTAAGTGGTCTTTTGTCTCTTATTTTCACTCTTTGGTCTTCAATTGCTTCCCCTTGCTCCCTTTTACTTCCAAGAATATCTTATGGACTGAAAACAAAATTCAAAACATTTTAAGTACCTTTTGTCCACATTATTCACATAATTAATCAAAAATGATTAAGAATATATGCTAAATAATTAACTAATTATGCACATATCAGTGGGTATCTTCGGTGCCGACTAATTCTCTATTGCTTTGATCTTAGGAGGATTCCACACATAGGTCTTCATTGTCTACTAGATGACCAAGGAAAATGGTTTGACCGATGGGCATCACTACGAACTTATGGTGACCATATTGAGTCCTGCATACTGTTTAGGAAACATCATTCTCATGGACTCGTAGTTGATGGTACCTTGACCTAAGGTTTATCTTTAAGAAGTGGTTGGTTCTCTGAGGTGGATCAAAATGGTCATCTATTCGAGGAAAAAGGATATCAGTTTTGACGGTCAACCCATCAAGCTGATTGGATAACTCCTGTATTTCTGCTGAAGTCTATCGATACGGAGATTTGGCTATAGGGTCTACTCCAGGAATTTAATCGATGTGAAACTTCAACCTGATGTTCGGAAAGAATTCCTGGAGCTATACAGGAAATACATCAAGAAAGTCACAGATTTCGGGGATGTTCACGAGGTCTCTAACTTCCTTTTTCTCGTGAATTACATGGGTTAGGAATGCATAGCACTCTTTTCGGGGAAGCCCTTCGAGCTTTTGACGTACGAAATGATACAACAGCTGAAACTAAGTTTATCGTGTCAAATGATAAGAGTTTGACCGGGGGAAGGTTGAGATGGATAGATTTTTTGGAACAACGATATCAGCACGATTGAGACTCAATCAATCTATGCCAATGAACATTTCAAGTTCTTAATTGCAAAAACAACATACGATCAATGGGAAAAGGATGATCGACGAGGATAAGGGTTCAACCCATGAATATATCGCTAACATCCTCTTTCTCATTGTTAGACATCTCAGTGGTAGACATTTCGGTTACTAATGGAGGACTACGGTTAAGGTGATGTTTTGATTGAATGGATAACAGATTCTCTTCCAACAATATAATCGAAAAAGTTTGTAAGTATAATGGTTGTCGAGGAATAATATATATACCTGTGGCAATGGTGGGATCGGCGACTGCCTCACCTTGTCCTATAGCTAGGACTCTTACAGTATTGCCAGTTGTCGCTGCTTTGGGGCAATTTCTCTTGAAATGCCCTACTTCGCCGCCACCGTATCAGGCCCGACTAACATCTACTATGGATGATTGGTTGGTTGATTGGGCTGGCTTTCTGGAGCTTCGAGCAAAGTGGCCCTTCTTACCACAGTTGTTGCAGAGTCTTTCGCAGCATGGTCCAGGAGTACAATGATGGTAGCTGCATTTGTCGCACCAAGAAAGGGTACCGGTATATCCAATGGTAAGAGTCTGAGCTATGGATCTGATGGCAGAAACAGCTGCAGGGAGAGTAGCAGCGTGGACTGTTATTGTTTGTTATTTCTTAGAAGATCCCTATGTACTTTGGGCCTTCTGTTTGTTCCAGAATTTCTTTTTACTTCCAACACTACCCTTAGTTAGCCCAGGAGCGGTGGTCTCCTCATCAGGGTTATCTTCGTGGTCGATCAGAATTTCCGCAAGACTTTTGGCGCTGTTGTAAGTATCCGGCCTCGCAGCTAAGATGTTTCCTTTTGTTGGCTGGGTCAAACCCCAGATGAATCTCTTTATCTTCTTACTCTCTGGGGTAACCATTCCCTAGCAGAGTAGCACCAAGTCGTCGAACCTTGAAGTGTAAGCGGCTATGTCGGAACCATGCATCTTTAGATTCCATAGTTCATGTTCTAACTTTTGCATCTCGCCCCGTGGGCAGTACTCAGTAAGGAGAAGATTCTTCATGGCCTCCCAACCCATAGCATTAGCTACAGGTAAAGTTAAGGATTTAACCCTGTCATTCCACCATGTTAAGGCTTTATCGATGAAGGTACATGCGACAAACTTCACTTTATCCGACGCAAAGCAAGCACAAATTTCGAAAATAGATTCGATTTTCTCGAACTATCGAGTTAGGGAAATGACACCTCTAGTGCCATCGAAGTATGTGGGTTCCGCGTTCATAAAATCTTTATAGGAACACTCCTTTCGGTGTCCCTAGCTACCTTCCTGGTTTTGAGGCTGGGGACCACCTCCTGAACTATCGGGGTTCATTTGCGACATGGCTGCTGTCATTGCGGCAGTAAAAACTGCCTGAAGCGATACAAGATCAAATTGAGGAGGAGGTGGTGGTGGAGGAGGATTGTTGTTGTTCTTTGAGCTGGGTCTCTTTCATGGAGGCATCTTGATCTAAAAATATCAGGGAAAGAGAGGATCATAGGTCCTCTAGATTGAATCATGAGATATGGAACAGGGGATATCTCAGTATGATAGATATAGAATTCTATTAAGCGATAAAACAGGAAAGAGTTATCAAAGTAGTTAAATTATCGCTAAAGGAATGATCAAGGAACAATGTGTGAATGAGGATTTCTACAAAGAATTGGTCCGAGAAATACTCCCATAGTATTTCATGATTTGCTGCAACGACGGCTCATTGTTTGGGTATTGGGTAAGTTTTAGGCATGCCGCACACCACCGTCACTCCCAAGAACATGTTGCCCATGTCTTGAATGAATATAGTTGGCCAGGCTATATTGATCCTAGACACGACTACATAACTGCCCAGGTTTAACCGCAGCGTACAACACTCATTTACTTATGTTTTGTTCTACTTGTAGTTACGGATTTCAACGGTTAGATATACTTGTATACTTTTGAAACTACTTATATTTGAGGTATACTTTTAGCTCAGAGCACTTAGGCCCCTTAGTGTTTATAGTCTTATACCATGTAAGGTCTGGTATACTTAGTTCACTATAAACAAGGGCTCTGATACCAATCTGTCACATCCCGAAAACCGAAGGCAAAAACATTTCCGGGGCGAACTCCACGTTGCGTATCAAATCCAATGCACATAGTAAGCAAAGTAAACAACCATTACATTACATATGAAAATTTACATTTGTTCAAAAGTAAAGTAGTACAAGTGTGATACATATGTATATATATGAGCAAAAGCAATAAGTGTATTCTACGTACTCCATCTTCGCCAAAAGGATCGATGGGTACCTGTCTAACGCGGACCTGAGAATACAAGCAGTTTGAAAATCAGCATAAAGCTGGTGAGTTCATAAGATGTTTGTTTTCTGAAAATGTTTAACTTTCCTTTAGTTTTCCAAAAAAGTTACGAATCCAAGAAAATCCCATATTTTATTAAAAGTAGTGTTTAGTTAACTGTTTACTTACACGATTTTGGTTATGTATAATTGTTATCCCAGGAAAATCCTATATTTTCCTAAAAGCAAGGTTTTAGCTAAAGACCACATTGTATAGTTTTACTTATGAAATGATTTGCTGAAAAATCATGGGATTACTATACCCTACCAGTTATAAGATACTTTAATATACACCAAAACTATAGATAGATATAGATTTAAAACCATAGGACTATCATCCCGTACTAGATATAGATTCAAAACCATGCGATTATCATCCCGTACTAGATATAGATTGAAAACCATGGGATTATCATCTCGTACTAGATATAGATTTAAAACCATAGGATTATTATCCTGTACTAGATATAAGATACAAAACCATGGGACTACCATCCCGTACTAGTTATAAGAACAATAGATAGAAAGTATATATGAAATTTAATCCGTGAATAAACTTATATCAATACGTATTCTGAGTCGGGTAACAATGCTGATGCAACAACGAGACCTCCTTGTTGTTTGTCAGATGCCGAAACGATATCCAGAATTTGTCACCCCAGGCGTGCCAGCCTAACTGTAGCTAGCAATTAAGGTGTAAGATTGTTAGTCCCGAATAAATCTATCCACAAATTCCACACTCTCCCTCCAGGAGACTCTAGTTACACTTCTAGGGAGGATTTACTAATTATGATGACGAACCTCACAAGCTAGTATTGTACTATTCACGGTGTTCTTGAACGTTATCAAACATACTAATCGTTTAGAAACATAATACAATACAAACAGTTTAATACAATGAAATGATCTGGCAATATAATCTAAATTAAACAGAGATAAACTAAATCAGAAACAGTTTATCTATTAACTTTATGTAACTCTATATTCGTAAAACAAGAACTAAAGATCCCATATTATTCCCATAATAATTTAATTGGTTTGATTGTTTCCTTTACTGAAATTCACGTAGTTATAGTTGAGAAAACATCCCTTATCCAATGGTGATATGTTGGAGATGATCCTAAGCAAGGGGTTTAACTGTGGGAAGCCAGCCGAAAAATTAAAGCTTTATTCTTTAGAACCAGAAGTTGAGAAGTTGGTGAATAGATTGGAGGTGAAGAAATCTACATGATTTGATGTCAAGCAAATCGAGTTTCTCCAAACCCATACAAAGTTGCCACCATCCCTTGTTCAACCCCCATAATTGGAACTAAAGGTCCTACCTCAACACTTGAAGTATCCTTACTTGGGAAAGAATGAAACTCTTCCAGTTATCATCTCAACTCACTTAAACGAATTTTAAGAGAGCAACTCCACAAGGTGTTGAAGGACCATAAAGAAGCAATTGTTTGGATGATTACTGATATCAAGGGATTGAGCCCCTCCACTTGTATGCAAAAGATCTTGATGGAGGATGAATACAAGCCGAGTCGAGATGCATAAAGAAGATTGAACTTGCCTATGGTGGAAGTCGTAAAGAAAATGGGTGAGCCCGGTGCAAGTGGTACCAAAAAAGACAAAAATCACGGTGGATGAGAACAATAAAGGTATGATGGTCCCCATCCGCGTGCAAAACGGGTGGAGAGTGTGTATTGACTACTGCAAACTCAATCCAAGCACAAGAAAAGATTATTTCCCGTTACCTTTCGTCGAACAAATGTTACAAATGTTGGGCCGTGAAATCACATTATTGTTGTCTAGACGGGTATTCCGGTTTTCACAAAATCCCGGTGAATGCCATTAGGATTGTGTAACGCCTCGGCCACTTTCCAACGTTGTATGGTTAGTATTTTTTCGGAATATGTCGAGAATAAAATTGAAGTTTTATGGATGACTTTACGGTATATGGCAATTCTTTTCAAGAATGTTTGACCAATCTCACCATAATTTTGAAAAGATGCATTGAAACAAATTTGGTTTAAAATTTTGAGAAATGTCATTTTGTAACAACCCAAAATTTTATAAAAATTTTTAAACTATTTCAAAACCAATATGAGTAATCAAAACTATCCAAACATCAACATAGTTCACAAACAGTTTGAAATGAGTTCATAACAGAGTTCCCAGAGTCCAAAATCATAAAAATATGATGATGTGTGCATCACTCCTTCGCCTTTCCATGGTCACTTGAAGTACCTAAAACAAAATCGATAAATGTAAGCTCAAATACTTAATGAGTTACACCCAAAATACCAACATATACCTCACAACAAAGAATAACAAACAACATGTAAAATGAGACTTCAGCATGACTGGACCCCTCCTGAGGGCGTAGAGCCTATCTGGACCACTCCGACGTAATAGGTCACTGACATAGCATCCTAACTACCAAGATGTAAATCAGTAGGCATATCATCATAATAATTCGAAAACAATCCATAAAGGGTCGGCCTTGGTGCCTTATACCCTATCGATATAGTGAGGATAACCCAGCTAGTAAGTAGTGTAGAATTGAATTGGGAGTCTCCCGCTGCTATATCACCGACCACCCTGAATGCCAAAAATTGTGAACACTAAGTTAATAAGTGAGCTCTCCCAACATTACCAAAGGGCCCATATTGTCCATTTCCCAGCTAGGACATAAGGTCCAAGATCGATACACTTAACCTAAGTCTATATGCACAAGCCCAATATTGGCCCAATTTTCCTAATTGGGCCTCACTTCCTAATTGGGCCTCACCATGGGAACCTTTATCAAAACCGGGCCTACTTCAAATATCCAGGCCTAACAAGGCCCAATGCAGAATTCTAACAGTGGCCCAACCCAAAGCCCACAAGTCAAAAGTCCAACAGAGGACGTATGTGGGGCGTACTTCTCTAGTACGTTGGGTGTACGCCTGCCCTATGTTGACAGCCATCGGGGTGATTGACCCCGTACGCTGGACGTACAGAAACTACGTTGGTTGTATGCATAGTTTCACTCAAACCCTCCTAAGTATTGAATGGCTTAAGCACTTAAGCACAACTTCCAGATCCATCGACCAAAAGTGCCATAGCACCAGAAAGTTTCGAACTTTACTACTTTGGATGTCCAGAATGTCCTTAACACATGGTGTTAATCCATTAAGACCTTTCTACTTCATGCATGAAACAAATCTAGCTCTTGGGACCTCATCTTTATCACTTTGGCATCTTCTAGGGTCTAAAAGGACAACCCATTTCGTCTAAGACATCACATGCACCATTTTGGGACTTTTAGGACAAGAAAACTTTTATGAAACAAAAATAACTAGATCTATAACACACAAGCATAAAGTTCCAAGCTTTTTACCTTATGGAGCTTCTTGGACACAACACAGCCTCAGATATATAGCCTTGCTCTCCTTCTCCAACTCCTTTGATCAATGTCTTCACCTTCAAAGGTTCAAAATGTACACCAACTCACACTTCTCACACAAACCTGGGGTTTGGAACGTTTTTGGGATATGGAGGCTGAGGATAAACAAAGGAATAAGTTATAAGGTTTTTTATATAGTCCCCAACCCTCAATATTAGGGTTTTATCCTAACATGAGTACGCCCAACATACTAGGGCGCACCTAGTAAACTCAGCGTACCCTTATGTACGCTCATCGTACACCTTCTTGACTCAAAGTGGAAAGTTTAGTCTGTGTACTTTTCATGGCCCAACTCAACTCCAGGGACCTCAATTGGCACTTATAGAAGAGGAGGGATTCAAGTATACCTACAAATTTTCGAGATGTTACAACTCTCCCCCACTTAACCTAGACTTCATCCCCGAAGTCTATTGTAGCGAATAGATCCGAATAGTGCTCCCGCATTTCGGACTCTAGCTCCCAAGTCCACTCGGACCCCTTCTGATGTTGCCACTTCACCTTTACCAAAGGTATCTCCTTCCTACGTATAATTTCTATCTTCCTTTCCAAGATAGCCACTGGCTGCTCCACGTAGTCTAGGTGCTCGTCAACCTAGACATCATCCAATGACACTACCGCATCCTCATCCAATATGCACTTTCGCAACTGGGAAATGTGAAAAGTGTTGTGTATCTGACTGAGCTCCTTCGGAAGGTCCAATCTATAAGCAACCTTGCCAGCCCTGGCAATAACCCGAAATGGTCCAATAAATCGGGGGCCCAATTTTCCCCTCTTCCTGAAGTGGATCACACCCTTCCAAGGTGAGACCTTCAGGAGTACCATATCACCGACCTGAAACTCCAACTCAAAACGTCGCTGGTCAACGTAGCTCTTCTGCCGACTCTGAGTAGTCTGCAGTCGCTGTCTGATCTGTTGAATCCTCTCGGTAGTTTGCAAAACTACCTCAGTCCAACCCATTACCATCTTACCCACCTCTCCTCAACAGACTGGGGTGCGACATCTCCTCCCATATAACAGTTCATAAGGCGGAGCGCCAATACTAGAATGAAATTTGCTATTGTATGAGAACTCAACGAAGGGCAGATAGGATCCCCATCTCCCACCGAAATGAATAACACAGGCTCTCAACATATGCTCAAGTTTCTGGATGGTCCGCTCACTCTGGCTGTCTATTTGTGGATCATAAGTTGTACTGAAGTGCACACATGTGCCCAGTTCCGCGTGGAACTTTTGCCATAATTGGGAGGTGAACTGAACATCACGGTTTGATACAACAGAAACCGGAACCCCATGTCGTGCGACAATCTCGGGAACGTACAGATCGGCTAATTTCTCGGCCGATGAGCTCTCCCGAATGGCCAGAAAGTGGGCACTTTTGGTCAGTCGATCCACAATGACCTATATGGCGTTCAAAACCCCTTGCCGTCTTCGGCAGCTTGGTGATAAAATCCATCGTAATCTACTCCCATTTCCACATGGGTACCTCAAGAGGCTGCAACTTGCCATGCGGCCTCTGGTAGGCAGCCTTGACCATCCTGCATCTGAGGCACCTCTCCACGTACCAAGAGATCTCGTGCTTCATGCACGGACACCAATAACTCAAACACAAATCCTGGTACATCTTGGTGGCCCTGGGTGAATAGAAAAGAAAATCTTATGAGCCTCCTCTAATACAATCTGTCTGACCCCACCAGACACCGGAACCAAGACCCGTCCACAATAGGTCAACAATCCCCAACTATCATGCACAAACCGGGTGTTCTCACCCTGAATCCTCTCCAGTTTCCAATTTTCCTGATGAATAACCTCTGCCTGGGCTTCCCGAAGTAAACCCACAAGTGGGGAATCCACTGATAACCTCATGCATGATACTGAAATAGCAGGTCCAGCCGCCTTGCGGCTCAAAGCGTCTACAACCACGTTCGCTTTACCAGGGTGGTAAAGGATCTCACAGTCATAGTCCTTGACTACATCTAGCCACCTGCGTTGCCTCATATTCAGGTTCGGTTTGTCCATAATATACCCCAAGCTCTTGTGGTCAGAGTAGATGGTACAACGAACCCCGTAAAAGGTAGTGTCTCCAAATTTTTAGAGCAAACATTACCGCTCCTAACACTAGATCATGTGTGGGTTATCTCGACTCGTGCGGCTTCAGCTGCCGCGAAGCGTAGGCTGTCACCCTTCATCTCTGCATGAGGACCGCTCCCAGAACTGTGATGGATGCATCATAGTATACCAAAAAATCCTCCACTCCCTCACGGAGGCTCAAGACTGGGGCCTCGCATAAACGCTGCTTAAGGGTCTCAAACGCCCCCTGCTGCTCAGGGCCCCACCGAAAATCCACCCCTTCCTCATCAGACAAGTTTGGGGTACTACAATCTTTGAGAAATCCTGTATAAACCTCCAGTAGTATCCTGCCGAACCTAAAAAGATCTTGATGTCTGAGGGAGATCACAGAACCTCCCACTGCATAACTTCCTCGATTTGCCGGGTCGACCAAAATCCCATCCTGGTTAACGAGATGCCCCAGGAACTAGACCTCTCGTAGCTAAAACTCGCACTTCGAGAACTTGGCATAAAGTTGTTCTCGCCTCAAAACACCCAATAATTCCTACAGGCGCTCCTCATGCTGTTCCCGAGTCTTGGAAAACACCAAGATATCATCAATGAACACTGTGACCGAGCAATCGAGCATCGGCCTGCAGACTCGATTCATCAGATCCATAAATATTGTCGGCACATTGGTGAACCCAAATGGCATCACCACAAACTCGTAATGCCCATACCGAGTCCTGAACATAGTCTTCTCCACATCCTCCTCCCTCACCCTGACCTGATGGTACCCGGACCTCAAATCGATCTTGGAGAACCACGATGACCCCTACAACTGATTAAATAGGTCGTATATCCTTGGGAGTGGGTAACGGTTCTTCATCGTTAACATGTTCAACTCCCAATAGTTTATGCACATCCGGTGTGATCCATCGTTCTTCTTCACGAAGAGTATCGGTGCTCCCCACAGAGAACTGCTCGGATGAATGAACTGCTTACCTAACTCTTACTGCAGCTGTGACAACAGCTCCTGCATCTCCGGTGGTGTCAACCGGTATGGCGCCTTGGCGACAAGGGCTGCACTAGGAACTAGGTCAATCCTAAACTCGACCTATCTCTAGAGGAACTCCGGGCAACTCCTCCGGAAATATGTCAGCAAACTCCCTAACCAATAGAATCTCTGCAACTGATAGTTGGTTGTTGACTCTTGTATCCACCACATACGCTAAGTAACCCGCACACCCATGTTGAATGTATTTATGAGCCCTGGTAGCTAAACAAAACCTCGAACCCAATCTCGTGCCCTCACCATAAGTCACCAGTTCTCCCTTACTTGGGGTTCGAACTACAACCCGATGGCCCTTGCAGTCAATCAATGCACCAAACCTGCTCAACCAATCGATACCTACTATCATGCCAACATCCCCCATGGGGATAGGAATCAGGTAAATAGGGAAGGATACCCCAAATATCTATAATGTTAAACCACGGTAGACTGAAGAAGTGGAACCCCAAATTCATTGACGATAGAAACTACGAATGGATACTCAAGCTCCCCGACCGGCAAACTAAACTCTCTATCGAAAGTCTGAGAGATGAACGACCGACTCGCACCCGAGTCAAATAATACCAAAGCAGGTAATGAGTTCAATAAACATGTACCTAACACAGGTATACACATATATAAGCATAAGACTGATATAATTAATGAGATAAAAGTATGGAAACATACCAGCCACCACATCGGGTGCTGCCTTGGCCTCCTCGGTTGTGAGCTGAAAGGCATGTCCTCGAGCCTTCAGGGGCTCTGCTCTGCCCTGCCTCCCATCAGTGATCCTTAATGTATCCGCTGTTGGAGCCGGCTCCAGCTTGGCAGCTAACTGCAGACAGTTGGTCTTCACATGACCAACCTGATGACAGTGAAAACCAATCCTCATATTCGGGGTAGGGACGGGCTGGCAACACTCTCGCGCGTAGTGCCCCTCCTTGCCACATTTTTGGCACCCAGTACTCAATTGACATGCTCCAGTATGAACCTTCCCACACTTCCTACAAGTGTAGGCTTGTTGCCCTCCCTTCGGTACCGGTTGCGCCTGCCCTCCGGCCTGTCTCAACTCTCGTAACTTTAAATCAATCTCCAGCTCATGCCGCCTCATGGCCTCCTAAAGTTCCAACAGGGTATCACATCTCTATGTTGCAACAAACTGCTTGATATCAGTCTTGAGCATGCTCAGATATCGAGCCATCTGAGCCTGCTCAGAGGAAAACTCCGAGCAGAACATCCACCTCTCAACAAACAACCTGGTGATCTCCATCACTGACTCTATGCCCTGACGTAGATCTAAAAACTCTTCTGCTACTCTCTCCTTCTGCACCTATAGAACATAATGGGTACTGAACATGTCTCTAAACTGATCCCAAGAAATCACAACTCGCTGCTCCTCAATGTTTGATCCGGTAACCAATCTCCACCAATCCTTCGCTCCATACCGTAATAGGTTCAGAGCGCACCTTAACCCTTGATCAGCAGGGCATGAACACGTGAAGAAACATCCCTCCACATCAGACAACCATCTCATAGCAACGATTATATCCTGAAACCCATCGAAATCAGGGGGCTTCGTGTTATCGAAATCTTGATACTGAAATGCCTGGACAACTGCTTACCCCGCTGCTGTTACAGTTGATGTCGTTGTAGCGGCAGCCATCTCAGCTAAGGCTGCGTAGCGCTCATCAAAGTACTCCACCATAGCAGTCTTAATGGACCCAAACATCTCCGGTAACTGCGCTCGGAACAGAGTGGCAACCTCATCATGCAGAAACTCAAGAATCCTGGCGTCCAGCTTATCCGTGCTCATCTGACCGATAACCTCGGGCAGCACCGATCCATCCTGACCACCAGCTCCTGACCCCGATCTTGATTCGGATCCAGCCCCAAAGCGCCTCGTAACCACCATACTTAAATATAAAAAGGAAGATATTAGATAATTCACATAATAAATAAGAACCAACTCCCACCTAGTCCTAGGGATTATGAATTCTTTAACACGCGTATGGGTCATGTGCTTTCAGCAGTACGGGCCCATAATACCTTCCACACCTACCCATATTTGTCTCAAGAATCATCATAACGCCCTAGTACAAATACATGGTGTCTACTCAGCCCTTGCTCCTAGTGAAGGGCCAATTGTTTCATAACTGGTCTATTGGCCTCCTACAACTCACCTATGAAACTTCCATCAACCCTGCAACACTAGTACATACTAGCCATACATAATGACGGACCCTATAGAATTTTGAATATCCAATCCTACCCTAAGCCCCCAATCAGACAAGAACATAACATAAGGCCAAATCAAACATTCTCAATCTATAAGATCTTAATTATGTATAACCGTGATGCATACACTAATCGACTACAGTAATGATGTCAATCTCATATAAAGGAAACCTTAGGCTAACAAGCCTCACATATTCAGGCAATTATATCATGCAATTTCCTGAAGATCTCTAGCCTAGCATTAGCATGTGTTCTAACATATCACATAATCAAATAACTATATAGTATTTTGGGGTCTACTTACTAGCTTCGGTTGACGTACACATCACATCCCTTTTCTTTATTTTGAAATTCATTTAAAAAAATCATTTGAAGAATCCTTTCCTTGATTTGAGACTTGATTCGTATGAGTGTTCCTCTAATTCACTCAAACCAAGGCTCTGATACCAACTTGTAACAACCCAAAATTTTCTAAAATTTTTTAAACTTTTTCAAAACCAATTTGAGTAATCAAAACCATCCAAATATCAACATAGTTCACAAATTGTTTCAAATGAGTTCATATCAGAGTTCCTAGAGTCCAAAATCCAAAAAATGTGAGGATGTGTGTGTCACGCCTTCGCCTTGCTATGGTCATCTAAAGTACCTAAAACAAGATCGATAAATGTAAGCTCAAAGGCTTAGTGAGTTACCCCCAAAATACCAACATATACCACACATCAAAGAATAACAAACAACATGTAAAATGAGCCTTCAGCATGACTGGACCACCTCCTCAGCGCCTACAACCTATCTGGACCACTCTAAGACTTCGGTATGACTAGACCGCCTACTCAGGGCCTACAGGCTATCCGAACCACTCGTCGGGCCTTCGGCCTGACTAAACCGCCTCCTCAGGGCCTACAACTTTTCCGGATTGCCCCGGGTATGTTGGCCTACAGCACAAGGCAGGACCGCCCTCAACCCAACCCCAAACAGATAACCATGTGTACATGGATAACATATAAGCAATAACATGTAAATAACAATCAATCCGATATAACAGATCACAAGCATAGTAATGATCTTATAACCAAGACACCAACCTAATAGGTCACTAGCATAGCATCCTACCTACCAGGATGTAAATCAGTAGGCATATCATAATAATAATCCGAAAACAATCCATAAAGGGTCGGCCTTGGTGCCTTAGACCCTATTGATATAGTGAGGATAACTCACCTCGTAAGTAGTGCAAGATTTGAACTGGGAGTCTCTTTTCGCTATATCACCGACCACCCTGCCTAGTTAAAATGGTGAACACTAAGTTAATAAGTGAGCTCTCCCAACATTGCCAAAGGGCCCATATTGTCCATTTCCCAATTTGGGCATAAGGCCCAAGATCAATACACCTAACCCAAGTCTATATGCACAAGCCCAATAAAGGTTTAATTTTCCTAATTGGGCCTAACTTCAAATATTCGAGCCTAACAAGGCACAAGTCAGAAGTCTAATAGCGTCCCAACCCAAAGCGCACAAGTCAAAAGTCCAATAGAGGACGTACGCGAGGCGTACTTCTCCAATACGCTGGGTGTACACCGGCCCTATGTTCACCACCATCGAGGTGATTGACCCCGTACGCTGGGCGTACAGAAACTACACGGGGAGTACACATAGTTTCACTAAAACCCTCATAAGTGCTTAATGGCTTAAGCACTTAAGCCCAACTTCCAGATCCATCGACCAAAAGAGCCATAGGAGCATAAAGTTTGGAACTTTATTACTTTGGACGTCTAGAAATTCCTTTACACATGGTCTTAAACCATTAAGACCTCTCTACTTCATGCGTGAGACAAATCTAGCTCTTAGGACCTCATCTTTATCACTTTGGACATCTTCTAGGGTCTGAAAGGACAACCCATTTCGTCCAAGACATCACATGCACCATTTTGGGACTTTTAGGACAAGAAAGCTTTCATGAAACAAAAATAACTAGATCTATAACACATAAGAATAAACTTCCAAGCTTTTTACCATCTGGAGCTTCTTGGACACAACGCAACCTAAGATCTATAGCCTTGCTCTCGTTCTCCAACTCCTTTGAGAAACGACTTCACCTTCAAAGGTTCAAAAGGTAAACCAATTCACACTTCTGACACAAAAATAGGGTTTGGAACGCTTTATGGGGTATGGAGGCTGAGGATAAACAGAGGAATGAGTTATAAGGTTGTTTATATAGTCCCCAACCCTCAATATTAGGGTTTTCTCCTAACATAAGTACGCCCAGCGTACTAGGGCGCACCTAGTACGCTCAATGTACCCTTGTGTACGCTCAACGTACTCCTTCCTAATTCAAAGTGGCAACTTTAGTCCTTGTACTTTTCATGGCCCAACTCAACAACTTTAGGGACCTCAATTGGCCCTTATAGAAGTGGAGGGATTCAAATATACCTACGAAAGTTCAGGATGTTACACATTTCATGGAGAGTTAAGGTATTATTTTGGGTCACATTGTGTTTAAGAAAGGAATTGAGGTAGATAAGGCCAAAATTGATGTTATTCAAAGATTACCTTACCCGACTTGTGTTCAGGAAGTTCGTTCTTTTTTTGGTCATGTAGGTTTCTATCGGAGATTCATCAAGGACTTTTCAAAGATAACAAGACCAATGTGCAAACTCTTGCAAAGGTATGTTGATTTCGAGTTCAATAAGTCGTGCAAAAAAGGTTTTGATAAGCTCAAGGAGTTGCTTACATCCGCCCCCATCATACAAGCACCTAATTAGGATCTCCCCTTCGAGATCATGTGTGATGCAAGCAACTATGCTCTTAGCGCCGTTTTGGGTCAAAAGAATTGAAGATCCTCCCATGTGATCTACTATGCATCGAGGACACTAGATAGTGCTCAAAGCAACTACTCTACCACGAAAAAAGGAGTTGTTGGCCATAGTGTTCGCTATGGAGAAGTTTAGGCCATATCTACTAGGTACTAAAGTCATAGTGTATTCAGATCATGCGACTCTTAAGTACTTGATGACAAAGAAAGATTTAATTCAAAGACTCATCCAGTGGATCTTATGATTCCAAGAATTTGATTTGGAAATTCGGGACAAGAGCGGATGCGGAAATCTTGTACCGACTACCTAAGCCGGATCACTTCAAATGAAACTCCACTCCCGTTGCGAGACGAGTTTCTGGATGAGCATCTTTTTTCCCTTACTCAATCTATTCCTTGGTATGCCGATATCGTTAACTTTTTTGTCACAAAAGGTATTCCGACTCGTTCACACGTGCCCAAAAAGATAAATTGAAATGTGGTGCAAAATATTACATGTGGGATGAATCTTATTTGTGGAAACATTGTCCCGATCAAATTATTAGGCGATGTGTACCCCAATAAGAACATAAATCTATTTTGCAATTTTGTCACGAATTTGCTTGTGGGGGATACTTCGGACCTAACCGAACTTTGAGAAAGGTTATTGAGTGTGGATTATTTTGACCAACCATGTCTACGATTGTTATTTGTTTTGTAAAAGTTGTGAACGGTGTTAAAGGATGGGAAACATTTAAAAAAAATGTCACAAAATCCAATCCTTGTTTCCGAAGTTTTTGAGGTAAGGGGATTGATTTCATGAGCCCTTTCCCGTCTCATTTGGCAACGTTTATAGTTTGTTCGCGGCTAACTATGTCTTATTTGGCAACGTTCACATTTTGCTCGCGACAAAAAAAAATCTTTATTTATTAGAAAGAATTTTCATTTATTTTTAGTGTCACTTTTTTTTCTATTAAATTCTTAAAATCTCGCTTCAATTTTCCACTTTTATAGATTTTTCTTTTTATTGTTTTATTTTATTAATTAAACTTATTTTTTGTATATATAAAATAAAACAAAAGGTAATTATTATTATTTTACATATTTTCTATTTTTTATAGATTGAGAATTTTTGAGTGTTCAACACTCAATAGGAAACGTTTACCAAAAAAATACATTATAATGTATTTATATTAATAAATGATGAGATTTTATTAAAGAATAATATAGTTTTAAAATAACAATGAATATATCGATCCTTTATATTTCTATAATTTTGACCATAAGACGATCGTTCCTTAAATATATTATCAAGTTTTTAATTTTACTTATTTTCATATTAATAAATTATGAAGTAAATATATTTTATTGATAAAATAAACCTCAATAACATTTAACATAGATTTGGTAACATAGATTTATTAATAAGGCTTTTAAATTTCATAATTTTAAGAATGTGTTTTTTTCATCCTTTCTGTTCAATTTTTCACATCATAATCATATTTTTTTTTCTTTTCTTTCAATTTTCTCCGTCCTTTTTTTACAACATATATAAAAAATATATGTTTCATGTTTTCATTCAATTTTTTATTTTTATCATTTTTAAATTAAACCTTTAATAAGTTGAAATTAAAAAATTTAAAATAAACTTAAGGGAAACCTCCTGAAAAGTACTAATAGTTTACCCTAATTTACAAAAAAAAAATCACAAACTAAAATTTGTTTACTAAAAAGTCTTAATTACCGGTAAAAGTGGCGATTTTACCCATTTTTTTCCGGCTACCGGTTTTATTACTTACCCGTTTTATTAAAATCTTATTATTTTATCATAATTTATGAAAAACTCCCAAATTATGTTAAAATAATAGGACTTTAATGAAATTATGGTAAAATAATAGAATTTTTTTGAAGCCAGGTAAGCATTGAAACGGAAGGAAAAAAACAAAAAAAAAAGGTAAAATTGTTATTTTTACCGGTAACTATGATTTTTTCGTAAACAAATTTTAGTTTATGATTTTTTCATAAATTATACTAAAATATTAGCTTTTTTTTGGGAGATTTCCCTAAAATTTAACATAATATTTTTTATTAAAACAAAAAAAATAGTACAATTGAAAAAAAAAAAGAACACAATTAAAATTCAAACACGATAATTGAATTTGCATATATATATATATATATATATATATATATATATATATATATATATATATATATATATATATATATATATACATAAAAGAGCGTTCAATCAACAACATTTCTTGTTGCAAAAATATTTAAGAACAAAATTTGACCACACAATTTAAAATTATCATATAATATTAATGTAAACCAAGAAATAAGTAAAAAAAAAAAATTAAAATTTAACCCCCCCCCCCCCCCCCCTCCCTCCCTAACAAAAACTACTCACCAACCAAACAATATCATTCACCACCACCATCCAACAATGCCACCCACCTCCACCACACATCACCACCACTCCCACCCACCACCCATCATCATCACCACCATCCGTCATCACCAACCACAACCAACCTCCACGACCACCCATCACCACGACCTACCACCTCCAATCCCACCTACCACCATTACCACCACCAGCCACCACCACCCACCCACCACTACTATCCGCCTCCACCACCCATTACTACTACCCACCCACCACTATGACCACTACCTTCCACTACCACCACCCATCACCACCATTACCCACTATAACCACCACCAACCAACCTCTACCACTCATCATTGTCACCTAGCCACTACCCATCATTATGACCACCACTCGCCACTACCACCAACCACCACCCATCACCACAACTCGTAACTACCAATGATCACCACCAAGTATCACCCACCACCACCATCCATCACCACTGACCACCCCCACCCATCACCACCAGTCCTGATCGCCCCAACCCACCACCCACCAAAACCACCACCAATCAGTACCACCTACCCACTACCCACCATTATGACCATCACTTGTCATTACCACCAACCACCCATCACCAACACCCGCCTCCACCACCTATCACTACCATTCACCTCCACCACCACCACCACCCATCACCACCACACGTCTCTACCACCTGTCACCACTACCACTCATCACCACTAACCACCACCACCTATCATTGTCACACATCATTACCACTAACCACCACCTAAAACTCATCACCACTACCCGCCTCCTCCATCCACCTCCACAACCTTACCACCACCAACCATCACCACCGACCACCACCCATCATCACCGATTATCACCCACGTAACCATCACCACTACCTATCACCTTCACCCGTCTCCACCACCCATTACCACCATCAACACCCACCACCAAACATCACTACACACCACGACCACCAGTGATTATCTTTATATAATCCCATGTGATAATTTTTATTTAATCACATATAATTTATATGGACAATATTATTTATTGACTATATAAATCATGTGATTAGATATATTCAATCAAATGTGATTAGCTACATTTAATTACATATGTCATTATTATGTTCTCAATTTAATAATTATTTTTTGTCAACTTTAATCATATGTGATTAGATACATATAATCACATGTGATTATATGTATCAAATCACATATGATTTATATGAACAATACTCATGTTTGAGTTTTTGTTTTGAATAATTTTTCTCATATATTGAATCACATGTGATTATAAGTATTTAATCACATATGATTAATGTGGACATAAATTTGTTATAATGTTCTTCTTTCAATAGTTATTCTCATGTATATAATTATATGTGATTATATATATTTCATCGCATAGGATATATTAAATGAAGAACATGAATACAAATCGTTTTCACATAAATCGTATGTGATTAAATAAACGAGACCAACTAGCGAATTAAAAATGCAAAAATGAATATTGTCCACATAAATTATATGTGATTCAATACATATAATCACATGTGATTATATGTACCTAATCACATATGATTTATTTGGACAATATTCATTATTTCTTTCTCTATTCAATAGATGTACTCATGTACTTAATTGTTGGATAAGGTGTCTAAGTTCATAACAATATTTTGTATGTACTTGACCAGATTTAGCATGGTCCATTTGGGTTGCACTTCACCGGAACAATTTGGACTTTGAGAAGAGGATATGTATGATTTATTAATATATTATTAGTTATAATATGTTAATATGAAATCATATTATTTAATTGGTATTGATCAATAAATAATTTGGAATTAATTTGTGGTCAAAAGAGACTAATTAAATATATTGGGATTGATTGTGTAAATCATTCATTCTTATAATGTGGGCAAATAATCCACGATTCCTTATATTGGGCTTAACCCATGTGGTGACCTATGGATGTTCCATGGGGGTTAAACCCATAGATCATGAGGGGTGTGGAAAGTCATGATTTATATGGTGTAACCCTAATTTGCACACTATATAAGAAGGTCTTTGGTTCAAGAAAATGGCACTAGCATATTGATAAATGAGTGACCGATTCTTGTGATCATTGTGTTCTCTTCCAAGTTTCCAAAGTGTTAGTGGTGATTTGTGATTCTAATTGAGGCATTCATATTATTGGAACTAAGCTCTTAAAGCTCCAAGAAACAATCCATAACAAAAGGTATGTTTCATAACTTGTTTTATTTACTATGTATCAAGGTTTTGTATTCTAGTTAGGGTAATACCTTGGAAACTCCAACTTTGAATGATTAATAGTGAAAACATAGATCCAAGGTATTTAGGGGTTCATGAACACCTTAGGAGTGTTAGACTCCTCAAAACCTTCAGTGGTATCAAATCCTAGGCTTGCTTTCAATTATGCTAGATGCTAGTTGTTGTTTGAAGTTGGAAAAATCGAGATTTTTTCTCTCTAACTGATGAACTCGCTGAATCCTGTGATGGACTCTACGAGTCCATGTAAAATTGAGCTACTCGACGAGTCCAGTTCATGGGCTTTCCGAGTTGGCTGTGCAGTGTGCAGAAAAATGATTTTTGTCCCCCAAATGGGTAGGATCATTATCCCAAACTATTTTGAATCATAAAAATATGTTTTTTAAGATATGGTAATGATCAAGCTAATCCATTTGAAAGGCTATTGTCAAAATTTCATGCTTTGTTTTAGCATATATGATCAGTCTAAATTATATGGAATTTGTTTGATTTGAATTACCTTGATCATATGAGTTTAATTTAGAACTTGAACATTCTTATTACTTGAATTATTGTTCTTAATGATTTTAATGGACTCCATAACTTGTCCTCAAGTTATGGAATTCCAAAAGTTTTCTTTTAAATGGATCATAAAAGGCATCGGTTATGAAAATGAAGAGTCTCATTTTCAAGAACCATTAAACTCATATGGTATGAAGTTCAAAAGTTTCAAAACTTGCCCTCAAGTTTTGGAATTTATAAAATCACACATTAATACTTTAATTCCAAACCCTAGAGTTTTAAAAGTTGAATATACAACCCTTATACTATGATAATATTATAAGTTTAATAAATAATATATATATATATATATATGTGTGTGTGTGTGTGTGTGTGTGTGTATGTATAAGAACATCTCAGTCTTACCGTTAGTAGGCCTCATTCACGAAGCGGGTCTATAAGGGGTATAAGGTAACTAAATGTTTTATTACCCTATAAAATGGTGGTTTAATGGGTGTTGACTCTCATCCACCGCTTCCTTGACTGGTGGAGGGTTATTAGCAAAACAAGTAGGATATGACATTGATTTTCATTAAGTATAATGATAATTATAAAGTAACTAAATCTTTTATAAATTCCCGATCTTATTTACTTTCGGAAAATGTGAAATTGATGCTAACCCATAAAATTACACTTTGCACCTTATCAAGTCGTTAGTGGAGCGTGTGTGGTTAACCGGCACACTAACATGGACTAGTAAGGGTGGCAAAGGGTGGCTTAATGTTTGTCATAGATCAATGGAGTGTGTGTGGTTAACCGACATATCGATTAGGTAACAAATGACATTAAGAGTACCAATTATATTTGCATGGTTATTCACACCTTGTTTGTGATTCTCGGTATCCCAGTCACTAACTTAAAGGGCATAATTCAAATTTAAACATGCCATTGAAGAGTTCAATGAATCTCAAAAAAATCTAGGAATTTCAATTCATCTAAAACCTAATAATATAATTTCGTTTTTCATGGTGGAAATTGGAAATTGTCATTTACCTACCTTCAAATATTTTGCAACTTAGATTACGGCATCCCTCTTCCAAATTTTAAAATATTGTATTGGGTCCTAGCCTTAATATTTCATTTTGGGTGTTATATTAAGGACTCAATATCTAATATAAACTTTGTCTTTCTTCGTTTTCAGATGTCTTCCAATAATGTTGCTTCTGGCTCGAACCCTACCAGCTCCTCTCTCATAAACCTTTATGGGAGAGTCATCTTTGATGAAACTAATTTTAATGATTGGATTAGGAACATATGGATGGTCACTTGATATGAGGACAAGGAATATGTCCTCGAGCAGGATCTTAAGGTCATAAATGAGTCATCTGCTACTCATGCGGAGATTTCTGAGTACACTACCCATGAGAAGGATGCTACTAAGGTATCATGCATCATGTTCGCCATGATGACCGCACAAATCCAAAAGTCCTATGAGGACTTTTACCCTTTTGAAATGCACGAAGACCTGATGGAAAGATACCATCAGAGTGCACGACAAGAGAGGTATGAAATCATCACCTCCACGATAACAACAAAAATGAAGGAAGGAGAGTCCATCACGACCCACTTGCAGAAAATGCAAAAATTTTTGGACCGTTTGCTTAAGTTAAATGTGAACTTTGATGAAGAGCTTGCTATAGATATTATTCTACACTCCTTACCTCCATGTTATGATCAGTTTCGCATGAGCTATCATATGAACAAGGAGGAGGTCACACTTAGCAAACTTGAAGGACTTTTGAGGACCGATGACAATAGTCTGAAAGGTAAGAATGTTGTTACCACTCCTACTACTCCTCCAGTCTTGGAAATCAGGCAAGGAAAGGGAAAAAAGAGGAAGATCCCTTCCAAGGGTCACAAGGGAAAGTCACTTGATGGATCCTCTTCAAGCAAGACTAAATTCAGTCCTCCTGCTCCCTCCTCCAACACAAAAGAAGAAAAAGGCTTCTATTATCATGACAAGGGGCACTGGAAGCGAAGCTGTCCAAAGTACTTCCAAGATGTCAAGGATGGGAAAGTAAAACCCACCCATGCAGGTATTTACACAATATTGTCTAATAACTCACCACATACTAATTCTTAGGTCCTTGATACAGGTTGTGGTATTCACATTTGTTCTTATTTGTAGGGACTAAAGAGAAGTAAGGATGTGGAGCACGGGAAGATAAACTTAATCGTGGGGAATAGGAAAGCTTCACTTGTCACCAAGATTAATGTTTATTCCTTATTGCTTTGTAATAGGTTAGAGGTAGATTTGAATAATTTTTGTTACTCATCTGAAATGGCAACAAATATTATTTCTTTTCATGGTTTTTACAAACAAGGTTTCATGTTTTCGTTTGATAATGAAATTAGTGCAATAAATACTTATTATAATGGTGTTTTTTATTTTAGAGCATTACCTTGTGATGGTGTATATGAAACTGTGATGGTTGTAGACAACTTAGGAAATAATGTATTGCATATTGATTCTTCTAGTAGTTTGGACAAAGCATCATTGTGGCATTGTTGTCTTAAACACATCAACAAGAAGCGCATAGGCCAAATCCAAAAGGCTGGAGTCTTGGAATCATTTGACTTAAAGTCATATGATAGTTGCGAATCTTGTTTACTTGGAAAAATGATTAAATCACCGTTCACTAGCACTTGTGAGAGGGGTGAAGGTTTGTTGGACCGCATACACACAGAAGTGTATGGACCCTTCAGATGCTCCACAAGGAATGCTAACCACTTTTATGTGACTTTTACTAATGATTACAGTAGATATGGCTATGTCTACTTAATCAAGCATAAGTCAGAAACCTTTGAAAGATTCAAAGAGTTTAAGCAAGAAGTAGAGAATCAGCTGGGCAGGAAGATAAAGATGCTTCGATCCAATCACGGTGGAGAGTATCTTAGTATCGAGTTCCTAGACTATCTTAAGGAATGTGGAATTATTTCACAATTGACACCTCCTAGGATACCATAGTTTAATGGTGTGGCTAAGAGGCGCAATCGAACCATTTTGGACATGGTTCGTTCCATGATGAGTCGAGCTTCATTACCTATCTCATTCTGGGGGTATGCCTCAGAGACTGCCTCATATATCCTTAATCGAGTTCCTACCAAGAAGGTTGCCAATACACCTCATGAAATGTGGACAGGGAAGGTTCCCTCGTTAGCACACATTAAGGTTTGGGGTTGCGAGGATTTCGTGACGCGCGAGACCCATGAGAACCTCGAACCTCGGAGTGATCGGTGTATTTTCATTAGCTACCCACAAAAAACCTTTGGTTATCTCCTCTATAGAATGAGTGACGATGTTGTCTTTGTTGCGAGGATAAGAGTCTTTCGTGAGAGAAAATTCATAAGCCAAGGAAAAAGTGGGAAGAAAATTGACCTTGAAGAGCTTCAAGAGTCAAGCGGTGAGGGAACGTCAAACAGTAGCGATGAACCTGAGGAGGAAACTCTTGTTGAGCCGATTGACGAATCTCTACCTTTGAGGCATTCCACAAAAGTTAGGAACTCGCCTGAGTTTTATGGTTTCCATATTACTACAGAAGGTGATACATTTATCAGTGATAGCACACTGGTAAATTTAGATGAACCTAACACTTACAAGGAAGCCATGACGAGCCCCGAGTCTGTAAAGTGGAAAGAGGTTATGGACAGCGACATTCAGTCTATGTATGACAATCAAGTTTGGAACTTGGTTGATAATGTATCCGGTCGCAAGACAGTCAGATGCAAATGGATTTTCCAGAAGAAGACTGATATGGATGCAAAAGAACACACTTATAAATCCCGACTGGTTGTGAAGGGCTTTACTCAAACTCCGGGAGTTGACTATAATGAGACCATCTCACTAGTAGCAAATATTAAGTCTATTAGGGTTATGCTAGCCATTGTTGCATTTCATGACTATGAAATATGGCAAGTGGATGTCAAAACCACTTTCCTTAATGGAAAGTTGGCTGAGGATGTTTACATGAGTCAGCCAGAGGGTTTTGTCGATGCTAAGTACCCTAATAGAGTGTGTAAGCTTGAGATATCCATTTATGGATTGAAACAAGCATCTCGCAGATGGAATCTTTGTTTGATGAGAAAGTTAAAGAGTTTGTCTTTTCGAGAAGTGAGGATGAGTCATGTGTATATGTCAGATCTAGTGGGAGTATAGTTAGCTTTTTGGTACTATATGTGGATGACATACTACTCATAGGAAACGACATACTAACCTTGCAGGAGGTAAAATCCTGGCTTGGGAAGTGTTTTACTGTGAAGGGCCTTGGAGAAGCTTCCTATATCCTAGGGATAAGGATATTGGGAGACAGGAGTAAGATGTTAATTGGACTTTGTCAAAGTACCTACTTGGACAAGGTGTTGATAAGTTTCAACATGGAGAATTACAAGAAAGGTGACTTACCGATTCAGCACAATGCCAGACTAAGTAAGACTCAGAATCCAAGTACAGAGGTTGAGATAGCTGCGATGAGTGGATTACCATATGCTTCTGCTGTTGGCTTGATCATGTATGCTATGACTTGTACTCTCCCTGATGTGGCCTTTGCTTTGAGCATGTTTAGCAGATATCAGGGAAACCCTTGTAAGGCTCACTAGACTGCGGTAAAGAATATTTTCAAGTACCTACGAAGGACTAAGGATTGGGTTCTTGTCCTTAGTGGGAGTGATGACTTGAGAGTGACATGCTATAGTGATGCCAGCTTTCAGACTGAAAGATATAATTTATTATCTTAGTCGGGCTGGGTATTTACCCTGAATGGAGGAGTAGTAACTTGGATATGTTCCAAACACGAGACGATAGTTGATTCAACATGCAAATCAGAGTACATAGCATCGAGCGAAGCAACAATGGAAACCTTTTGGCTGAATAACTTCATTGGAGACCTTGGAGTTATACCAGCTATAAAGGATCCTATAGAGACTTTTTGTGACATCAACTGTGCGGTTGTCTTAGCCAGGGAACCAAGGGATCATGGCAGATCTAGGCACATTAACATAAAACATCACTTCATAAGAAACAAAATAGAAGAAGGACTCCTCGTAGCAAAGAGGGTATCGTCAGAAAGAATCTAGCAGATCTCGTCACAAAGGGACTGAATAGGGTTAAGAATTTGCAGCATGCGAGGCGCATCAGACTGAAAGACGATATTAGTTTCAATGAATAGATAGTTTAGAAACTTATAATAGATAAAATGTAATTGACATTTGATGATTAAATAAAAGTTGTTGTTTATTTATGAGTAAAGTTACTATCTTGTGTCGATCACTTACTATTGTTTCAATTTTGCATGTTTTGACTTCCGGAATAATAAGATGATTCACACAGTCATCAAGACTATCATGAATTTGGCTTCTAGATTTTCTAAAATTGTTAGACATTGCTATAACATTCATAAGTGCTCATAAGTTATGATTATTTGATTAAACTCACGCTCATTTGTATCACTTCATCAAATTTATCTTAAGTGACCGTGAGACGATAATATCGTATAAGTCTTCAAACCAAGAGATATGAGTTATTGACTATGAGGTGGTTGTGCATTGATAGTATGAAAACGCATCAGTAACTTGATATTATAAAACATAATGTTGTGTATGATTTGGCGAATAGTTATTACAAGCATATGATTCGAATTTTATTTGTTCCTTTTAGTCCTGAGAGGACTGAAAGCGATATATTGGGCCCCTCGATGATTTTGCTTTGACTGATGTGCTGGACCCGGTCAGAACTCAATTGATTTGTTCGATTAAGTTCTATGTCAAGAAAATCAGGAATCGTGAAAACAAACTGCTGGACAATAAGTATGACGTTGTTCCATGTATTTGTCTAGCTGATATCTTGAGAACAGAGGATTATATCATCACTTGTCTAAAATGGCACATTCTAGTTCAACAGGTTTTAAGAGCTACGATTGCTGGTTGGATCCTAAATCCATACTTGCAATTATAGTTATTAGACTTATCCAAGTGGGAGACTATTGGATAAGGTGTCTAAGTCTATAACTATATTTGGTATGTACTTGACCCGATTTAGCATGGACCATTTGGGTTGCACTTTACCAGAACAATTTGGACTTTAAGAAGAGGATATGTATGATTTATTAATATCTTATTACTTATAATGTATTAATATGAAATCATATTATTTAATTGGTATTGCTTAACAATTAATTTCGAATTAATTTTGTGGTCAAAAGAGACTAATTAAGTATATAGGGATTGATTGTGTAAATCATTCATTCTTATAATGTGGGCTAATGATCCATGATTCCTTATATTGGGCTTAACACATGTGGAGACCCATGGATTCTCCATGGAGGTTAAACCCATGGATCATGAGAAATGTAGAAAGTCATGAGCTACATGGTGTAACCCTAATGTGCACACTATATAAAAAGGCATTTGGTTCAAGAAAATGGCACCTAGCATATTGATAAAGGAGTGGCCGATTTTCGTGAGCATTGTCCAAGTTTCCAAAGTGATAGTGGTGATTTGTGATTCCAATTGAGGCATAAACATTATTGGTTCTAAGCTCATAAAGCTTCAAGTAATAAGCCACAACGAACTATATGTTTCCTAACTTGTTTTATTTACTATGTATCAAAGTTTTGTATGCTAGTTAGGGTAATAACTTGGAAACTTCAATTTTGCATGTATTTAGGGTTGCATGAACACCTTAGGAGTGTTAGAATGCTCAAAACCCTTCCTTAATCACATGTGATTATATGTATCAAGTCACATATGATTTATATTGATAATATTTGTTTTTGTATTTTTTGATTCAATATTTTTTCTTATGTATTTGATCATATGTGATTGTGTGTATTAATCACATATGATTAATGTGGAAAAAGAAAAACTATTGAATCAAAAACATGAAAATGAATATTGTGTACAAAAATCATATTTGACTAATTATACAAGAACAACTATTGAACGAGAATACGAAAATGAATCGTGTCCATATAAATCATATCTGATTAGATATATATATATATATATATATATATATATATATATATATATATATATATATATATATATATATATATAATCTCTTGTAATTAAACACACAAGAACAAAAACTGAATTGAGAATGCGAAAATGAATATTTTCCACATAAGTTCTATGTCATTAGATGCATATAATCACATGTGATTATATGTATTTAGTCACATATGATATATGTGGACAGTATTTATCTTTGTGTTATCGATTCATTAGTTGTTCTCATATATATATAATCATATGAGATTATATGTATCTGATCACATATGATTTATATAAACAACATTATTTTTTGTCCATATAAATCATATGTGATTAGATACATATAATCACATATGATTATATGTATTTAATAAAAAATTATGACAGTGGACAAAACACAATTACTAAATCGAGAATGTGACAATGAATCTCATCCTTATAAATCATATCTGATTGGGTTCATATAATCACATATGATCACATATATTTAATCAAATATGATTTATGTAGAAAATATTTATTTTTTTGGTTTCGATTGAATAATTGCTTTGTGCATTTAATCACATGTGAGTATATGTATATAATCACCTATGATTTGAGGTGGACAAGATTCATTTTTGCCTTCTCGATTCCTTAATGTGCTCATGTACTTAAACACACACGACTATACATATACTTAGATGTGATAAAATACACGAGAACAACTATTGAATCCACAAATCAAAAGTCAATTATGTCTACATAAATCATGTGTGATCAGATTTATGTAATCACATGTGATTATATGTATTTAATCACATATGATTAATTTGGATAAAGATTTGTTTTTGTGTTCTTGGTTCAATATTTGTTATCAAGTATATAATTACATGTGATTGTATGTATCTAATCACGTATAACTTATATATTCATTTTTTCCAATTAAAATCATATGTGATTAGAATCATATAATCATATCTGATTTAATGTATTTAATCACATATGATTAAAGTGGAAAAAACACTTATTGAATCGAGAATGCAAAAATGAATCTTAGCGACAAAAATTATATGTGATTAGATCCATATAATCATATGTTATTATATGTATCTAATCGCATATGATTTATGTGGACAATATTCATTTAATGTTTTCGATTTAATAGTTGATATCGTGTATTTAATCACATGTGATTATACATATCTAATCACATATGATTTATATGAATAATATTCAAATATGCGTTCTTAATTCAATAGTTGTTATCATGTATTTAATCCTATGTTAGTTTATGTATTTAATCACATACGATTAATATGGACAAAGAACAACTATTGAATCGAAAACATAAAAATGAATCTTGTGCATATAAGTCATATATGATTAGATCATTTAATTGCATGTGATTTAATACACGAGAACAGTTAAAGAATCGAGAACACATAAATGAATATTGTCTTCTTTTTCCACTATTAAATGAACTACATTTTGCATTTTCTTGTTCACTCTACCGGATTAGGGTATCCGTAAATAATAACATAAAAGAAGTAATGCCTACATAATAGGAGAGTTAATGTATCTCACCTCCTTGAACTTGAAAATTAGCTAGCATGTGCAAGATGGATCCTTTCTTTACTGAGAACCTACACAAAAATTATAACATTATTTAGCTTGTGCTTTGTTGTATTAATCTTATAAAACTTATGTACATATTTTCTTATTCTCTCTTTGATTGTAATCCTCTGTTTGGAATATGTTTTCTGACCTCTTAACCCATTATTAAATTTTTATAAAATTATATTCGTAAGGTTCCACCTTTTATCTTTTCATAAATATAAAGATCCTGTTCTAATGATTTTTTTGTTTATTTTACATTAAATTTACAAGTTGGTAATATTTTACCTGTCACTTTCTGAACCACTCAACAATCTTGGAATAAACTTTACCAATATACTAAGAATTAAATCAGTGCGTTTATATGTGGGAAACTATATATCCATAACTAACTATAGGCTTTGAAATTTTGGCATTTGGAGTTTTCAGGAATTTATTATGATTTTTTGAAGACAATGCATGAAATCTGTGACAATATGGACCAGAAAAGATTTCCAATTTTACTCCTCAAAGAGTTGGAATTTCGAATTGTGATTCAAAGTTTAAAGAAACTAGACGTATTAAGTTTTCCAGAAAACTAAGTTTCATGAATTTTAGGTGTTCTTATTGAATTGCACGAATTTTATAATTTGGAGGACAGATTTGGGAAAATTGATCGAAATAGCTTTTAACTCACTTTTGGTATTCTATTAAGGACTTAATGGTTAAGCCTTAAGTTTATCACTTTTAACATGATTGTTGGTTACTTATTAGGCTCTTCAGATTTGAAATTCAATTTAACATAATGGCCTTAATACTTGGCTTGATGAAGGTTCAAAGTTAAGGATTTTCACATAAAATGCTAGTTTTACACTTATTAGGTTCTTTCAGACAATATGATAAACACCTTGTGTGCATAAAATCCTACAATTATAATCAACTCTCTAAGTGACTGTAGTCCATCCCCTAGAGCAGGAAAAAATTTTCCATCATGTTTTTAATCTTATTAGTAACTGCATTAGCATGTCGACGTGGGAATAAAAAATTATAAAGTTGATACAATTGGTATTTTACATGAAAAGTGTATGTTTTGAAATAATAGTCTGCATCATATAAGAACACATGAAAGTTGATTTCACCCTAAACTTGCACTATCTGTCAAGGAAACATTAATTGCCTCTTGGACATCATAAAACATATATCGGGTGTCATATACTCAATATGGTTGTGGTTGGGGAATAATAACAAACAACTTAGTTGTCTTACAGAATAAAAGTACATTTTCTCTTTTACAAATAAATTTAATATTAGTTTCTTTCAGACTATTTCATAAACACCTTGTGTGCATCAAAGTCTACATCGATCTCAACTCTCTATTTGAGTAAATATACATTCATTTTCAATCAAATTCATAAAGTTTATTGTGTTCTCCAATAAAAAAACAACAATTGGCACAAAATATTGATTAATAATCGTAATTATAAATTGGAGAGTACTGAATATGAGATGCCAACAAGGAACAAAATAGAGACAAAGGAATTACAAGTTAGCATTGCGGAAAACTAAATCTTCACTCGATGTACTCTCCGTTTCTACCTTCACTAAATGCCTCTAGCACTTTGACGACTGGTATTGTGACATAGATTGACTACACTGATTTTCATTAAGCAAATTAATGGTCAAATACTTGAAATATTTATTTTTTTGACAACTCTTGAACTGAATTCCTTTCAACGCTATGAGAAATATGTTAAAACTTCATCCAAACTTGGAGATTATAGAATCGATGGTGGCGATAGGCGTCGTTGGTGAAACTATTAAAAGGTCGCAATGTTGTTGCATATCGAGGCAAGGTAGATTGATTGTTGAAGATCAGAGAGGGTAAAGGAAGAAATGGAGCGTTGTGTCGAAGAGTAGACAGAAAAAAGAAATTGGCCAAGTTAGAATTGTTCTCAAATATTCTCAAATTTAGAATTGTTCTCATTTGAATATATATATATATATATATATATATATATATATATATATATATATATATATATATATATATATATGGCTAAGTTACAATATGGATGGTCAACTATTGTGCGGACGTGTAGACAATGTTATTCTATGTGAATTAATAAGAGAATAGGTTGTTTACTAATGTGAATACGTTCAACCGTACACAATTATTGTTATTTTCATGAATTCTCACTAATTCGTATTCATTTTTGTTCTCAGGTATAATTTTTTCACTCATTTTCATTCTTAAAGATTACGATTCAATAAACATTCTGACAGAATAAGAATAATAATAAAAAATCTATACTAACATTATAGATAATTTAATTAGTGAGAATGCATAATAATGACAATAGTTATGTAAGATTTAGTGTATTCACATTACAAAACAATATATTTTCTTTGTAACTCTCATAGCATAACATTGTTCACACGTCCGCACAATAAATATCAATCCATATTTGAACCTATCTCTTTCTCTCTTTCTCTTTTTGTATACATATATATATAATTGAAGGATTAGTTACGACAATAGATTTTGCTATTTCATTATTTAATTATTAACCATTATAAATTTATAATTATTATATTAAAACATAATAACTAACTACCCAAATGTCAATTAAGCTTCAACATTTTCTTTCTTTTCATATATATACGAGGGTTTAATATTAGTATGATATTACACATACGAGAATGTTTTTTTATTTATTTTTTATTATTAGGTTTCTTAACGTTGATTGATTTTAAATGCTAATTTGAATGGTAAATAATTTTGAACTTGGCATCCAATGCGTGATTTAATTTTCCCTTGATCTAGCCCTATAAATATATTTCTCTTCCATGAGGGGATCTATCCCTAAGTTTTAAGATAAACCTCCAATACACCTCTCAAAGATGGTTCTCTTTCAACCAAAGTCCAAAAGAAACCAACTTCATCTTAGTACTGTATTAACGATTTTGTTACTTGATGGTAATTAAGAATCAATTCGACAATTTTCTATTTACACTCATCTCATATATATATATATATATATATATATATATATATATATATATATATATATATATATATATATATATATATATATATAATTTACATGTTTAAAGTTATCGTTATAAATAAAAATAAGATGACAAGATTTCAAAGTTAAAGGGGGCATTATATATTATTCTTCTAAGTTATAAGGATTTAAATGTAAATATTGACACCTAAAATCGTTTTCCTACCGAATTTTATACAATTCACGAATTAAATTCGTGTATTTAAAGTACCCTTATAGATGTTGAGTTAATTTTATCTTCTCAAATGTCATATTTGACATTTATACACGAACGCTTCCTGTATATAGTAGTACCCAAATTTTAAATGGTCAAATGGTAGGTATAGCTCATAACCTGATGACAAATATTAAAACTCCCAGTGATTTTATCTTTTGTGTTGTTGTTCAATATGGTTTTGTTTTGTTCTTAATCTAAAATTACTCTTTTAGCTTACTTGAATTTTTTTATTAGTTTGTGTGTAGGTATCTGTTTTACCGTCACATGATGAACTCGGTGGTGGTGCAAGACGATAGAAGAAGAAGAGAAATGGAGTAGGTGGAGTGGGTGGAGTGGAATGGGGTTGGGTCAGGGCTTTCTAATCAAATAATTAAATGTTTAACGTAAATAATAAAAAATTGCACGATATTAAAAAATATATAAATCTTATTTTATAACTTATTCCTCTTCTCACATAATGTTATGCAAGTTTCAACAACCAGTAAATACGACATGGGCATATTCCAATTTCATATTTTACCAAATTGCTCTTTTGTTTCTTCTCTAAAAGGTTGTATCAGGTCAAATATAGAAGACAAAAAAAAAAAAAGGTAAAAGCACAAGCATAAAGGAAAATCGTAAGAAGATGTTTTGGAAATACATTATATTCCAGGAAATCATAAACATTAATTAATTTGAATAATTTGAAAGCTCCATCCAAATAAACCAAAAAGATATATAATAGCATTTTTTGTATTCCTCTATTCCATAACGCAAGTAAAGTGTTATGATAATAAGGACATACATAGAAGACAAACGTAATATAAAAGAAAAATCATAAATAATATAAGGTAGTATTTGATATTTAGTAACAGAAAAAGCAACGAATAGATCATTATAATGGGTAGGAAAAAAAAAGGTTTGCGTGTTAGAAAAGTATGAAAAAATTACACGAATAGTTACTGTGGGTTGGGGTTACTAGCACGCTTTATCACTAGAAAGAATTTATAACTTGTAAGGCACTTGAAACTCTATTTTGTTAGCCATCGAGTCCCTCCATTAACATTTCCGTCTATTAGGTGTTAGTAACCCCCACATGAGTAGCACAATGGGGGCGTTTTTGTCCTTTCAAATGTACAGCATATTAGCGCCTAACTCAATAGACGAATAGTTTATGAGTTTTGATCATCCTCAAACCCAACACACACACACAAATTATAGGAAACCCTTTCATTCATCAAACACAAAACCCTAATCGTCTTATAATCCCTTTTATGCTTTTTCAATAATCAATGATGACGATTTGGAAATTTCGTGAAGAAAAACGTCTAGTCATTAGTTAAGCAGAAGGTCATCTTCAATATGGTAAGATCACACATATTAACTGTTAATCCCTTTTTGTTTGCATTTTGAAATTAGCATGAAACCATAGCAGCCCAATCGAATTTTAATCCATTTATGTTTGCATTTGTTGAATATGTGAGCATCCGATGTAACATCCGGATTACCGAGGTAAGAATTTTAAAAGTAATTTAGGAATTTTTGTTGGCCATAACGTGGTGATGGTGTCACCATGACGTGACAAGGCTTGTATGAAACGTGCATATTAAATGAGTGCCACGATGTAACACTATATTGGCCACGACGTGGCAGCTATTTTATGATAAACCATAATTACAGGCATAAGGCCCTATTTAAGGGAAGTGATGGCTAGGGTTTCCTCAACCCTCAGCCTCCATCACCTCCAAAAGCTTTGAAGAAACCCTAACTCTCTCTCTCTCTCTCTCTCTCTCTCTCTCATATTTGAGCTTATCTTTAGTGTTTTCTGCACTTTGAAGGAAGAAGAAGAAGATTTGATGCAAGGATCAAGCAAGCAACACCACCCCGTCCTTAAGATCATTTTCTGGACCATTTGTAAGGATTCAAGCTTTCATCTTTATGGTTTAATCTCTTAGATCTATGTTTTTTCGCCCATTATGATCCATCGTTTTACTTAGAGTGAATGAATGAATTTTTTTTTTCCCAACTTTTATGACCATTCTTGTAACACTTAGATTTAGGTATGTTCTTTTTAGCCCCTTTACATTTATTTATTTATTATTTTTGGTCCTTGAAGTAGTACGCGGGGCATACCATTGGGTATGCTTAGCATAGTAGCTATAAAGCCAATATGTGGGACGTACAACATGGTACGCTTAACATACTAAGTTGGATGGATCGGGTGACCGAGGCTTCGTATGTTGGGCATATGAGGATTACGCTTAGCGTACGTGGAGGTTAATGAAACCCTTATTTTAGGGTGTTGCACCCTATTTAAGGTCCTTAAATCCTAGGACTAACCTCTTTATCAGCCTCCTTTGCCCTAAAACTCTAAATCTCCACCCTTAGCCTCCATTGTTGTGTATTTGAGCTTTTAAGAAGACTTTGGTGCATATTTTTCTTATTTTTTGAAATATTGAAGAAGATTAAAGGTGCATTGCTTAGTGGGAAGCTTATAGATAAAGAAACATCACTTATTTTGCAAGCCTTATGAGGTATAAAGTTCATACCTTGTCTTCTCCTTCCATGGATCTCTTCAAGTCTTGTTTTTTAGGCTTTTAGTCCCTTTTAGGTTAGCTTGATAGGTTAAGTCTTTTATGGGGATTATTCTTTTGGATCTTAACATATTTTAAGTATCTTAGGCATAAATGTAACACCCCAAAGTTTGGAAAGTCAAGAAAAGAAAGAAGACCTCAATTTTAAAGAGAGACTCGGCGAGTCCATGGAGGGACTCGGCGAGTTCGAGCGGGATCCGGGTCGAGGTGTAAGCGACCGACTCGGCGAGTCGGCCAAGGAGACTCGACGAGTTGGGTCTGAACGAGGAAAACCCTAAATTCGGGACTTGGAGCCTATATAAGCGTCTCATTCTCCTTCCTAGGGTTCTTTTACTGCCTCTCTACCCCAGAACACCAAACCCTAGCCGCCATATCCGTTTTTGGAGCTAGATCTTGCCTTGAAGAGTGCACTAAAGCTTGGAGGAGGAAGAAAGACCTTGGAGGTGCAAGAAGGGACTGTAGATCTAGGATTGTGGAGTCATTTCAGAACAATTGGAGGTAATAAGCTGTTGCTTGGACTCCCTTTTGCATCTAGATCTATTCTTATGTGTGAGTTTTGGTCATTTTTGGTATGATATGTAACCAAATCGAGTTGGAGGTTCAGATCTGAGGTTGCTACCTCAGATCCATATTGGTTTTGGTCTTGAATCCCCTAAAGTATCAGCCCTTGGTATGTTGAAGAAGCATGTTTGCCATAAACCCTAATTTAGTGTGCTTTGAGCATAGATCTCTCAATCTACACGTAAAGTTTGCCACTTTACGTGGGGAATAGGCCCTAGAAGTATGGATCTATGAGTTGGAAGTTCTGTTTGGCTCGAAAAGCCACTACATGGATTGAGGACTGGATAGACTCGGCGAGTCCTTCGAGTGGACTCGGCGAGTAGCTTGAAGACGAGGAGGAACTCGACGAGTAGGATGAGCAGTTCGACGAGTCGGTTGAAGTTAGGCATGGACTCGGCGAGTTGGAAGAACAAATCGACGAGTTGGTTGAAGATTGTCTAGGACTCGGCGAGTCTGTTCTTGGACTCGGCGAGTCAGATCGCGAAACCCTAAACCCTTCGAGTCGAGGCTCGAATCAGTGAGTCGGGTGGTGACTCAGCGAGTTGGACGGGACAGGACTTGGAACTGGTTGGACTCGGCGAGTCATGGACTGACTCGGCGAGTCGAGTCGCAAATAAGAAAGACCCTGAGCATATAAACTCGGCGAGTCAGTAGGTAGACTCGGCGAGTAGGGTTGACCTGGAAGGTTGACATTGACCAGGATTTCGACCTTGACCAGTGTTGACCTAGTGACTTTTGGAGGTCAGTTGGACTAAGTGTTATATTGGCTTTTGAAGCTCGAGGAGCTAGTGGAGCAGCAGTCGAAGTCAGAGGTCAGGTAGCAGTCAAAAGGATTAGCAGCAGTAATTTAGCATCATCAGGTGAGTTTCCTTCCAGTAGGAACGTGTCTAAGGCCACAATGCCGGCCCGTTTGGCTTGCAGTAGTTTTTGGATTTTAATCTGATGCAGTAGTTAGTATGTTCGATGCCTTCGTGGCTCAGACAGAATTTATGTGTTATGTGCTCCGGGCTACGGCCCGATGTATTATGCAGTACACGTGTATTCATGCTAGTTGATATGTTTATGTTATGTTCTGTTCAGTTAGTCCGGACTTCGGTCCGATGCAGGGGGCAAGGCCCCAGTTAGCCCGGACTTCGGTCCGATGCAGGGGACAAGGTCCCAGTTGGTCCGGACTTCGGTCCGATGTAGGGGGCAACGCCCCAGTTAGTCCGGACTTCGATCCGATGCAGGGGACAAGGTCCCAGTCAGTTTCCGGACTTCGGTCCGATGCAGGGGGCAAGGCCCCAGTTAGTCCGGATTTCGGTCCGATGCAGTGGGCAAGGCCCAATATGTGCTTTATATGTTTTTGTGTGGTATGTGGTAGATTGGGGGAGCTTACTAAGCTTCATGCTTACGGTTTTCAGTTTCGGTTTCAGGTACTCGGTATCCAAAAGAGGAGCTCGGGAAGATTGCAGAGCACACACCATAGTCAGTCAGCCTGGGGATGTTTGACTCTGATAATGATATTATGTTTTGAATTGATACTTGAAAGTCATGTTTGATTTATGATACGTTTTATAAATCCAGTTTTAGTAAGGTTTTAAAAGAAATTTTTAGTCGTGATTTTTGGGTCGTTTCAAGTTGGTATCAGAGCCTTGGTTTGAGGGATTCGGGCGCGCTGCTGAGTGTGTCTGAACTCAAACTAAGGAAGTGGTATATAGTTTTCAAAAGAAAAAATCGTAGTTACAAAAGAATTTTGAGAAAAGAAAACAATTTTTAGAAAAAGAAAAAAGAGTTTTGAAAAGAAAGAAGGGTGTGGTGCATGCAATCAGCCGAGCTCAAGTAAGTACTCCCAATTCACCCATACAAGTTATATAATGATTATCAGTATCAGTTTCAGTTTCAGTTTTGGTTCCAACTTCAGTAGAATAACATGCTAGAATAGGACTAAGGATCTAGGATGATGCCTTATGTGCCTGCTTTATGTGTTCAGCTTTATGAGAATTGCATGCTAGTATTGAGTAGACAGCAGTAGGATAGCCTGTTTAGGTTATGCTTGGTAGCACGAGCTTAGCATTGTATGCTAGTGTAGTTTCTCGTTATGAGAATAGTTTTGCCTGAGTATGTTTCCTTTATCCGAATGCTGCTTGCTTTGTGCTTTGTGGGACTCTGAGTGGTGGGAGTTAGCCATTAGGTGAATACGTGACATCACATGTGAGCAGGGTTGAATAATCTCAGAGTGCTGGATTTGGCCCTACTGCGCAGCTCTCGTTTGAGTCCAACCGTTGTAGGGACGAGACTTTTACTCGAAGGATTATCTGAGCCTCATTACATGTGATGGTATTCAGGTGGTGGCTAATTGGCATTACAAGGAGGCCTTCAGCAGCTGAGGACTGGTTTGAGTAGAGACAGAAGTTCCCTAGGGCAAGCCTAGGATGAGAGCAGCAGAGATTAGTAGTAGAGGAAAAGGGATTTGGTGGAGTTGAGGTAACTCTTGAGGAAAGTACGGATAGATGTGGAAGGTAGTAGGGGCCCATACTACTGAAAGCAGAGGATCCGTACTCGATTCAAGAGGGGCCGAGGCAAAACCATGGAACTAGTAGAGTATGTGAGAGATCCCTCAACAGTAGTATGTAAATTGATCAGGATTTTGTTATATTTTTAGCTTGGTGACATTGCGCGAGCTACCAGTTAACAGTTCAGAGCCAGGCAGCTTGATGATCAGATGAGGGATTTCATTTCCGCAGAGATTATGCGCAACATCATTGATCAGACTCCAGTGATTTTTGGTTCAGTTAGAGAGGCCATTGTGGAGCTCATGGACAGTCATCTTGAGGCCTTTAAGGCCGGGTTAGTTTCAGGACATATTGGGGCTCGTCTAGGTCCCGAATCTTACGGAGTTTAGGGATCCATCAGGGGGGAGATCCCATTTCTAGTTCCTGCTATCAGGGGGCAGGGGGGAGTGGGGCATTCTGACTCCAAGAGAAACCATTGCATGATTGGATAGTTGAGGAAGTTTCGCGAGCCATTCGCGAGGATCTGCCCGACATGGTCGTGAGGATCCCTAATAGATTGATAGCAAGGCTTCAGGATCAGACATATGTTGTTCAGTCAGCAAGCGTTATCGTTGGGGTAACGCAGGAGCGAGAGTCGAACAGGGAGTCGGAAGGGAAGAGGAAAATGGATGAGACTCAGGTTGCCACAGGTTCAAGTAAGAGGCCCAAGGGTTCAGATTTGAGGATGAGGAACTATCAGAGCCGCAGTCGATGCGGGAAGTGCGGAAGGACGCACATGGGTGTGTGTAGGCGTAGAAGTGGTGGCGATGCTGGGTGTTTCAAGTGCGGCCAGATTGGTCATTTTAGCAGAGATTGTGTTGTTACCATCGCCCAGGGCTTGATCCGTTGTGTTTCCATTGCAGTCAGAGGGGCCACAAGAAGGCCCACTGTCCGAGTTTGTATCCAGCAGGGCAGGTGCCAACTCCTGCCCTTGGGACTTCAAGTACCGCCAATAGTTATCAAGGCCGGGCAAGGGTGCCTACGGCTCATAGCTGAGTTTTCCGGTGGATTTCAGCAGGGATTTGAGCAGCACTGAGTAATGAAGGTACGTAACTTTTGCTTTTCTGTCAGCTTATGTCATGATTATATGGTTTTGGTTCTGCATCGCTTTGTGGTATAAGTGTTGTGTTATAGTGTGGCTTGCTTGTGATTATGTTATATGCCATTTGCATACCTCGGATAATTGGTTGGTAGTTAGGGGATGTGCTTATATGGAGAAGTTTCGGAGGATGCAGTAACTGTAGCATGGTTGGGAGAGATTTGGTTCGTTTCGTTGGTTCGGAGTGGTTAGTGATTTGGATGGATTGGTCAAATTCCTACCTGGTGGGCTTGGGTTCCCTAGCAGATGTTTTGGAGTGGTAGTGAAGATCAGGATCTCTTTTGAGTATGAAGCAGCAAGGGGTAAGCAGGATCGAAGTGGGGGAGAACCCTCCGGGTATACATGGATAAGGGTCACGTAGACCCAGAATGAGTGCAGCCTTTGAGAAGAAATGGTAGTAGCACAGTGATGGATGGATTGAGAAGTTCAGAATTGGGAGTTCGAGAACTTTTCCCAGCGGTTAGATCATGTAATCGAGATGGTTACAAGCTGGTTGGGAATCCAGGATTGAAGGACCATTTGTTGGACTCAAGTGAGTCGGAATGAGGATCTTGAGAACGGGTAACAAGAGATGTTTTCGTATTAGTAGCCAGTGTCTGAGGCAGCATGCAGGTTGCGTAGATTCAGGAGTTGGGAGGTTGGAAACTTCCCAACAATAGCTTCTTGTATCCGGATTAGTAGACGGTTGGTTTGGGAACCAAGTCGAAGAATTCCTCGACGAAGCGCTAAGTATATCAGGATATAAGATGTCGAGGATGATGCAGAATTCAAAGACTGAGGGCTGGTTTGAGAAATCGGGATGAGGAATCACTAGCAGGACTAGGGATAGTCAGGATGTCCTCGGGTTAGATAGTAGTAGTAGTGTTGTAAGTCTGCGGGGGTAGCCGTAGCATTCACTAGCAGTCAGATAGTAGTAAGTGGTGTTGTAGGTCTGCGGGGGTAGCCGTAGCATTCACTAGTAGCCAGATAGTACTAGAGAGTTGTAAGTCCGCGAGCGTAGTCGCAGCCTTTATCAGATTGGTAGGTGGCATGAGCGCGTGTTGGACGTGGGAAAGTAGTAGTACCCACCAGTTCTAGTGCAACAGTGAGGATATAGGAATCCACGGGTCAGATTTCATATTTCCCAAATGGATCAGTTATGGCTAAGTCAGCAGTTTGGGCTATAGATCGTCACATCAGCTATGAGATCAGAGTAGCAATGGGCCGTTGGGATTCAGGTAGGTTTCGGGCTACCGTCAGTCTGGGAGCCATCATGTTGTTAGTCGTGGAATTGATGATGTCAGAATGTGACGTATGGACCTGATCTGTTGGATCGGAAGGTTGCTAGAGCCACAGTGACAGGATAACTAGTGGAAACTAGTCCTAGAGGAAGATTTCGTTCAGAAGTCGTGGAAGCGACTAAGTGAGGAGTCCCTTGACTCCACAGTTGGGTTGGAATTCAGTGTTTCAACCAGTTCAGTGTTTCAGGCAGCTCAGTGTTTCAGCCAGTTCAGTGTTTCAGGCAGCTCAGTGTTTCAGCCAGATCAGCGTTTCAGGCAGTTTAGTGTTTCAGGCAGGTTCAGTATTGCAGGCAATTCAGTGTTTGGAAGGTTTCAGGGTTTTGGGTTAGTATTGTATTTGCGTTGGAATGCAAGTGTTGACGGTATAGTTGGTTGATTTGGAAATGGCAAGTCCCTCTCAGTAGGATCAGTTGAGCCTTCTGCCAAGTGTAAGTGATCAGTAAGGATAACTAGGCAGATAGCTTTTCTTTCAGGATGGAAGTCTCGAGTTAGTAGGAGTTGAGTAATCAGATGGGATATAAGCAAGCTGATTCCAGCAACATCGTTTCAGTATGAGCGGAAGAATGGATAGAACAGTTATAGATAGTCGAAGTATTTTCAGGAGTCGTTGGAAGCGACTAGGAGATTGCAATGGAGTATAGTGACCGGTGGGAGTCCGGTAACTCGGATATCGGTAGATTAGTTGGACCAAAGTGGTCTCAGTGCATCCAGTAGGCGGATAAAGGGTACAGAATTGCCAGTCAGAGGAAGTAACGCTAAGAAAATTATGGAAAGGAGAGGGGTTCAGTATGTACCAACGGTAATGATCGGCATGGTGAGTGGCTGGAGTGATGGACAAAAGGGTGTTAGATTTCCCAGATAGAGAGTTGGAGGCAGTTCGCAGGCAGTTGATCATAGCAAACTTCAAGGACGAAGTTTAGTTTAAGTGGGGGAGAGTTGTAACACCCCAAAGTTTGGAAAGTCAAGAAAAGAAAGAAGACCTCAATTTTAAAGAGAGACTCGGCGAGTCCATGGAGGGACTCGGCGAGTCCGAGCGGGAACTGGGTCGAGGTGTAAGCGACCGACTCGGCGAGTCGGCCAAGGAGACTCGACGAGTTGGGTCTGAACAAGGAAAACCCTAAATTCGGGACTTGGAGCCTATATAAGCTTCTCATTCTCCTTCCTAGGGTTCTTTTACTACCTCTTTACCCCAGAACACCAAACCCTAGCCGCCATATCCGTTTTTGGAGCTAGATCTTGCCCTGAGGAGTGCACTAAAGCTTGGAGGAGGAAGAAAGACCTTGGAGGTGCAAGAAGGGACTGTAGATCTGGGATTGTGGAGTCATTTCAGAACAATTGGAGGTAATAAGTTGTTGCTTGGACTCCCTTTTGCATCTAGATCTATTCTTATGTGTGAGTTTTGGTCATTTTTGGTATGATATGTAATTAAATCGAGTTGGAGGTTCAGATCTGAGGTTGCTACCTCAGATCCATGTTGGTTTTGGTCTTGAATCCCCTAAAGTATCGGCCCTTGGTATGTTGAAGAAGCATGTTTGCCATAAACCCTAATTTAGTGTGCTTTGAGCATAGATCTCTCAATCTACACGTAAAGTTTGCCACTTTACGTGGGGAATAGGCCCTAGAAGTATGGATCTATGAGTTGGAAGTTCTGTTTGGCTCGAAAAGCCACGGCATGGATTGAGGACTGGATAGACTCGGCGAGTCCTTCGAGTGGACTCGACGAGTAGCTTGAAGATGAGGAGGAACTCGACGAGTAGGATGAGCAGTTCGACGAGTCGGTTGAAGTTAGGCATGGACTCGGTGAGTTGGATGAACATCTCGACGAGTTGGTTGAAGATTGTCTAGGACTCGGCGAGTCTGTTCTTGGACTCGGCGAGTCAGATCGCGAAACCCTAAACCCTTCGAGTCGGGGCTCGAATCAGTGAGTCGGGTGGTGACTCAGCGAGTTGGATGGGACAGGACTTAGACCTAGTTGGACTCGGCGAGTCATGGACTGACTCGGCGAGTCGAGTCGCAAATAAGAAAGACCCTGAGCATATAAACTCAGTGAGTCAGTAGGTAGACTCGGCGAGTAGGGTTGACCTAGAAGGTTGACATTGAGCAGGATTTCGACCTTGACCAGTGTTGACCTAGTGACTTTTGGAGGTCAGTTGGACTAAGTGTTATATTGGCTTTTGAAGCTCGAGGAGCTAGTGGAGCAGTAGTCGAAGTCAGAGGTCAGGTAGCAGTCAAAAGGATTAGCAGCAGTAATTCAGCATCATCAGGTGAGTTTCCTTCCAGTAGGAACGGGTCTAAGGCCACAATGCCGGCCCGTTTGGCTTGTAGTAGTTTTTGGATTTTAATCTGATGCAGTAGTTAGTATGTTCGATGCCTTCGTGGCTCAGACAGAATTTATGTGTTATGTGCTCCGGGCTACGGCCCGATGTATTATGCAGTACACGTGTGTTCATGCTAGTTGATATGTTTATGTTATGTTCTGTTCAGTTAGTCCGGACTTCGGTCCGATGAAGGGGGCAAGGCCCCAGTTAGCCCGGACTTCGGTCCGATGCAGGGGACAAGGTCCCAGTTAGTCCGGACTTCGGGCCCCAGTTAGTCCGGACTTCGGTCCGATGCAGGGGACAAGGTCCCAGTCAGTTTCCGGACTTCGGTCCGATGCAGGGGGCAAGGCCCCAGTTAGTCCGGATTTCGGTCCGATGCAGTGGGCAAGGCCCAATATGTGCTTTATATGTTTTTGTGTGGTATGTCGTAGATTAGGGGAGCTCACTAAGCTTCGTGCTTACGGTTTTCAGTTTCGGTTTCAGGTACTCGGTATTCAAAAGAGGAGCTCGGGAAGATTGCAGAGCACACACCATAGTCAGTCAGCCTAGGGATGTTTGACTCTGATAATGATATTATGTTTTGAATTGATACTTGAAAGTCATGTTTGATTTATGATACGTTTTATAAATCCAGTTTTAGTAAGGTTTTAAAAGAAATTTTTAGTCGTGATTTTTGGGTTGTTTCAATAAAGTTAGCAACTTTATGGTGTTTATGACCTCATGCGTGCATTAAGCCATCTATTAAGTCCTTTTGAGCTTTAAGAGCTTCATTAAGCCATGCATGCACATAAAGTTAGCAACTTTACGTGATAAAACAACCTAAGGAAGTAAGATCTAAGTTGTGGAGTGGTGTCTTAATGGATTAAGAGCTTGAATGGACGATGGTTGAATATGAGGGTATGTTGGGCGTATAAGTAGGCACGTCTAGTGTACAAGCCCTTAGGCGAGTACGATGTGCGTACGAGCTGAGTACCCTTCGCATACTCAATAGAGTGGGCTTCAGAATTTGAATCTTCGGTTTGAGCCATTCTTTTAGGCTTAAATGTTTAAGGCTTTGTTGGGCCATATGAATTCTAGTGTTTTTGGCTGGGAATATTTTTGGGCCTTAGATTAAGGCCATGGAAGGGATTTGGAAACAATTTTCATGTTTGGGCCTTGTATGATTATTTGGAAATTAGGCCTTTTAGATTGTAGGTTTGGGCCTTAGTCTTGGACCAAACTAGGTAAGGTGTAAAATGGTATCTTTATCCTAATTATGGACTAATGGTTATGGATCGGAATCAAATTATTAATAGGATGATTATTTGATATTGACAACTCGGGGATTTGATAGACCAGCAGCCAGAGATTTATCAGTGTGATTATGTAGTGTGATGCGACTTTCCTCATTGTGTTTAGCGGGTCAAAGGTACCAATGTCGACCCATGATCTGTTATGTTAGGATACTCGTTGCCTGTGTGACACTTTTATAAGTGTGTGCGCTTGTAAGCTTAAAGGGTGGGGCCTGCTTGTTATTCAGTATGTTATTACTTGTTATGCTTATATGAATTGTATGTAGGCGGGCCCTTTATATTCATTGGGTAGGGCCCGTTATGCGAGTTAGAACAGGGTCTGTCATACTCAATTGGCGGGGCCCATTATACAAGTTGGGGCGGGACCCGTTATACTCATTGGGTGGGGCCCATTATATGTTATGTATCTATGGTATGTGGTATGTTAGGAAACTCACTAAGCTTTATGCTTACAGTTTTTAGTTTACATTTCAGGTACTTCCGGTTCCAAGGGGAAGCGCTCGAGGTGATTGTAGGGCACACACCACTTCGTTTTCGTATTTTCTTGATTTACTCGTATGTAATATATTGATTGATACACTTCTTTTATGTGGATTTTTATGATGATGTTCTTTGGATACAAGTTTTATTAATTTAAAAATGAAAATTTTGGGTCTTATTTTTGGGACATTAGATTTCCATGTCCCATAAGCATTATCTTCTATGGATTTATGAGTTGGTCCTGGTTTGTGAATTTGCATGAGTTTTTGACCATATTTCCGCATTTTGACCTATCATGGGTAAAGGACGTGGCGAGTAAGCTGCCACGAAGTTGGAATCGAAGAATTCGCAACTGTTTTTTCAGCTAGTCTCAATGACGTGGCTAAGGATTGGCCACATTGTGGTCACCATCTAGAGTTGACATTGACTGTAGATTTTTGAACGACTTTGAGCATTCTAAAACTCCTAAGGTGTACATGTAACCCTAAATACCTTGGATCTTTGTTTTCTCAATTAAACATGCAAACTTTCAATTTCCAAGGTAGTACCTTAACTAGCATACAAAACTTTGATACTTGGGTAATAAAACAAACTAGATAACATTTTCTTGTAGCTTTGTTTATTGGAGCTTTAAGAGCCTAGCACCAATAATGTGAATGCCTCAAGTGGAATCACAAATCACCTCTAACACTTGAAAGACTTGGAAGATAACTCTTTTGCTCACAAAAATCGGCTACACTCTTGCAAAGACTCTAGGTGCCAATTTCTTGAACCAAAGGGCTTCTTACATACTGTGGTTACATTAGGGTTACACAATGTTGGCCATAATGTGCATGACTTTCCACATTCCTCATGATCCATGGGTTTTAACCTCCATGGACTACCCATGGGTCACCACAATCAATCCCAATATATTTAATTAGTCTCTTTTGAACACAAAATTAAATCTAGATTAAGTCTTGATGAATACTAATTAAATAATATGATTTCATGTTAATATATTATAACTTATAATATATTAATAAATCATACATATCCTCTTCTCAAAGTCCAAATTGTTCCGGTGAAAATGCAACCCAAATGGACCATGCTAAATCGGGTCAACTACATACCAAATATAGTTATAGACTTAGACACCTTATCCAATAGTATCCCACTTCGATAACTCTAATAAATATAGTTGCAAGTACGACTTCAGGAACCGATCAGCAATCATAGCTCTTAAAACTCCTTGAACTAATACACGCCATTTTAGAAAAGTGATCATATAATCCTCTGTTCTCAAGATATTAACCAGAAAAATATATGGAACAACATCATACTTATTTTCCAGCATTTTGTTTCCTGATTTCCGATTTGTTTGACGTAGAACTTAATCGAACACATCAATTAAGTTCTGACCGGGCCCGAGACAAAAATCAAAACAAAATCATCGAGGGGCCCAAGATATCGCTTTTAATCCTCTAAGGACTAAAAGGAACAGATAAACTTCAACTCATACGCTTGTACTAACTATTCACCAAATCATACACAACAGTATGTTTTTTAACATCAAGTTACTGATACATTTTCATTTATTATTTCACAACCAACTAATAGTACACAACTCATATCTCTTGGTTTGAAGAGTTATATGATATTCTTGTCTCACGATCACTCAAGATAAATTCCATGAAGTACACAGGTGAGCATGGGTTTAATCAAATACTCAGAACTTATGAGCACTCATGAATGTCGTAGCAATGTCTAACCATTTCTGACAATCTACAAGCCAGATTTATGATAGTATTGATTCAATACCTACTTCCAAAGTATGATTTACCGTGGATAGTTTGAATAATCTTATTATTCTGGAAGTCAAAACATGCAAAATTAAAACAATAGTAAACAATTGGCACAATATAGTAACTTTACTCATAAATAAACAACAACTTTTATTTATTCATCAAATGTCAATTACATTTTCTCTATTACAAGTTTCAAAAATAGCTATCTAATCACTAAAATGAATATCGTCTTTCAGCCCGATGCACCTCGCATGTTGCAAATGCTTAACCCTATTTGGTTCCTTCGTGAGGGGAGTTGTTAGGTTTTCTTCTGACGACACCCTCTTTGCTACGAGAGTTTTTCTTCTATATTGTGTCTTATGAAGTGATATTTTATATCAATGTATCTGGATCTAACATGATCCCTTAGCTCCTAGGCTAAGGCAACCGCATTATCGCTGTCACAGAAAATCTCCATAGGCTCTTTTATAGCTGGTACAACTCCAAGGTCCCTAATGAAGTTCTTCAGCCATATTGCCTCATTCGCAGCTTCGCTTGATGCTATTTACTCTAATTCGAACATTGAATCAACTACAGTCTCCTGCTTGTAACTTTTCCAAGTAACTGCTCGTCCATTCAGGGTAAATACCCAGCCCGATTGAGAGCGTAAATTATCTCAATCGGTCTAAAAGCTGGCGTCACTATACCCTATCACTCACAAGCCATCACTCCCACTGAGGATAAAAACTCAGTCCTTGGTCCTTCATATATACTTGAGAATATTCTTTAACGCAGTCCATTGAGCCTTACCAGGGTTCCCTTAATATCTGCTGACCATGCTCAAAGCAAAGGCCACATAAGGGCGAGTACAAGTTATTGCATACATGATCAAGCCTACTACGAAAGCATATGGCAATCGAGTCATCTCAGCTATCTCAGCCTCTGTACTCTGACTCTGAGTCTTACTCAGTTTGGCATTGCTTTGGATCGGTAAGTCACCTTTCTTGGAATTCTGCATGTTGAACCTCTTCAACACCTTGTCCAAGTAGATACTTTGAATAAGTCACATTAGGCTTTTGCTCCTTTCTCTTAATATCCTTATCCCTAGGATATATATGCAACTTCAACAAGGTCCTTCATAGCAAAACACTTCCTAAGCCAGGATTTCACCTCCTGCAAGGTTGGGATGTCATTTCCTATGAACAGTATGTCATCCACATACAATAAAAAAATCTAACTATACTCCCACTGGATCTGACATATACACAAGACTCGTCCTCGCTTCTCGAAAAAACAAACTCTTTGACTTTCTCGTCAAAACAAATATTCCATCTACGAGATGCTTGTTTCAATCCATAAATAGATTTCTCAAGCTTACACACTCTATTAGGGTACTCTGCATTGACAAAACCCTTTCGCTGATTCATGTAAACATCCTCAGCCAACTTTCCATTAAGGAAGACGATTTTGACATCCATTTTCGATATTTCATAATCATGAAATGCAGCTATGGCTAGCATAACCCTTATAAACGTAATCTTAGCTACTGGTGAGAAGGTCTCATCATAGTCAACTCCCGAAGTTTGAGTAAATCCCTTCGCAACAAATCGCGCCTTATAAGTGTTTCCTTTCCCATCCATGTTGGTCTTCTTCTTGAAGATCCATTTGTACCCGACTGTCTTACGACCCAGTACATTGTCAACTAAGTTCCAAACATGTCATACATGGACTAAATCTCCCTATCCATAGCCTCTTTCCACTTTATGGACTCAGGGCCTGCCATGGCTTCCTTTTAGCTGTTAGACTCATCCAAATTTGGTAGTGTGCTATCACTGATAAATGTATCACCTTCTATACTAATATGGAAACCATAAAACTCAGGTGTATTCCTAGCTCTTGTGGAACACCTCAGAGGTACAGATTCATCAATCGGCTCAACAGGAATTTCCTCCTCAGGTTGACCGTTAGTGTTTGAGGTTCCTTCACCGCTTGATTCTTGAAGCTCTTCAAGGTCAATTTTCCTCCCACTGTTTCCTTGGCTTATGAATTCTTTCTCATGAAAGTCTCCTCTCCTTGAAATGAAGACAACATTGTGACTCAGTCTGTAGAAGAGATAACCAAATGATTTTTGTGGGTAGCCGATGAAAAATACACCGCTCACTCTGAGGTTCAAGCTTGCATTGAGTCTCGCGTGTCACAAAAGCCTCGCAACCCCAAACCTTGATGTGTGCCAACGAGGGAACCTTTCGTGTCCACATCTGGTGAGGTGTATTAGCAACCTTCTTGGTATGGACTATATTAAGGATATGGGAGGAACTCTCTCAGGCATACCCCAAAAATGAGATAGGTAACGAAGCTCGAATTATCATGGAATGAACCATGTCCAACAAGGTTCTATTGCACCTCTCAACCACACCACTAAGCTGTGGTGTCCTAGGAGGTTTCAATTGTGAAACAATTCCACATTCCTTAAGATAGTCTAGGAAATCGATACTAAGAAACTCTCCACCTCGATCACATCGGAGCATCATTATCTTCCTGTCCAGCTGAGTCTCCACTTCTTTCTTAAACTCGTTGAATCTTTCAAAGGTTTCTGACTTATGCTTGATTAACTAGACATAACCATATGTATTGTAATCATCAGTAAAAGTAACATAGAAGCAGTTAGCATCCCTTATGGCAGTTCTGAAGGGTCCACACACATCAGTGTGTATGAGGTCCAACAAACCTTCACCCCTCTCACAAGTACTCGTAAAGGGTGATTTATTCATCTTCCCAAGCAAACAAGATTTTCAACTATCATCTGACTTTAAGTCAAATGATTCCAAGACTCCAGCCTTTTGGAAGTGGCCTATGTGCTTCTTGTTGACATGTCTAAGACGACAATGTCAAAAGGATGCTTTACCCAAACTAGTGGAAGAATCAATATACAATACATTATTTCCTAAGTTGTCTACAACCATTACAATTTCATATATACCATTACAAGGCAATGCTTTAAAATATAATACATCATTATGAAAAGAATTAATAGCACCACTTTCATTATCAAATGAAAAACTAAAACCTTGTTTGTAGAAAACATGAAAATCAATAATATTTCTTGCCATTTCAGACAAGTAACAACATTTATTGAAATCTAATTTTAACCCACTACAAAGCAATAAAGAATAAACTCCAATCTTGGTGACAGGTGAAGCTTTCCTATTCCTTATGATTAAGTTTATCTTCCCATTCTCCACATCCTCACTTCTTTTTATTACCTGCAAATCAAAACAAATGTGAATGCCATAACCTGTATCAAGGACCCAAGAATTAGTATGCAGTGAGTTATTAGACAACATAGTATAAATACCTGCATGCGTGGGTTTTACTTTCCCATCCTTAGCATCCTGCAAGTACTTCGGGCATCTTCGCTTCCAGTGTCCCTTATCATGACAATAGAAGCACTCTCCTTCCTTTGGGTTGGAGGAGGGAGTAGCAGGACTGATAACAACATTCTTACCTTTGAGACTACTTTTAGCAGTCCTCAAAAGTCCTTAAGGTTTGGTAAGTGTGACCTTCTCCTTGTTCATATGATAGATCATGCGGAACTGATCATAACATGGAGGTAAGGAGTGGAGAATGATATCTATAGCCAGCTCCTCATCAAATTTCACATTTTAATTAAGTAGACGATGCACAAATCTTTTCTTTTTCTGCAAGTGGGCCATGATGGACTCTCCATCCTTCATTTTAGTTTTTATCATGGAGGTGATGATTTCATACATCTCTTGACGTACACTATGATAGTATATTTCCATTAGGTCTTGTTGCATCTAAAAAAGGTAGAATTCCTCATTGGACTTTTGGAGTTCTGTTGTCATAGTTGTCAGCATGATACAAGATACCTTAGTGGCATGCTTCTCATGCGTAGTGTACTCAGCAATCTCCTCGGGAGTAGCAAAAGGCTCATCAATGACCTTAAGATCCTTGTCAAAGACATATTCCTTGTCCTCATAGCGCGTGACCATCCTGATGTTCCTAATTCAATCATTAAAATTAGTTCCATCGAAGATGACTCTCCCACAAAGGTTTACGAGAGATAAGGAACCGGTAGGGTTTGAGCCAGAAGCACTGTTGGAAGACATCTAAAAAGAAGAAAGAAAAAGTTTATATTAGATATAGAGTCCTTAATATAACACCCAAAATGAAATATTAAGGCTATGACCCAAAACAATATTTTACAATTTGGAAGAGGGATGCTGTAATCCAAGTTGCAAAATATTTGAAGGTAGGTAAATGTCACACCCCAAAACCGCGAACGACGGAATACGTTCTGGGATGGAGGACTTCATGTTCAGTATCATAACAATGCATAATAGTAAAAACAAGAAACAAAATTCATTACATTAATATGTTAATTTTAATACATGTGTGTTCTGTACATTTAAGTAGACACTAAAAGTATGAACAAAATAAAAGATGAGTCTTATATGTGCTCCATCTTCCCAAAAACCGCACCAGTACCTGTTTATTTTTGACCTGAGAATACAAGTTATTTTGAAAATGAGTATCAGCATAAAGCTGGTGAGTTCATAAGTATTTAGTTTCATTGTTTGTATAAAAATGTATGCAATAGTATATCATTTATTAATAAGGTTTGAAGATGATTTGATACCTAGAAAATCCAATATTTTCTAGAAAATGTAGTCTTCTACCAAGACTTAGTTATTTGTAAATTCATTTCTTTGAAAATATAATTAGTTTTCTTATGAACGTATCAGAAATGAAAAATACACTTTTATACTTGTTAATTATAGAGAAATAACATAGTTTCACCCCAGCAGCACCCCTGTCGATTAAGTGTATTAGTGAATGTAAACTCCGAATAGTATTAATTGTGTACACACCTCAGGATGTGTGTTTAATTGAATGTGAGCTTGTATGTAACCATACTGAGTGATAGTAGTGTAGTGGGTGACCCTCCAGGTCACCAGTAGTGTAGTGGGTGACCCTCCAGGTCACCAATAGTGTAGTAGTGTTTGTCATCCTTAGGCCTAAGAGGCTCGGACTGTAACTAGCAGTCGGGATGGAGGAAAATAATCTGTCCCATATAGATCTAGACACGTAGTGGTCGCTCTTCCTCCAGGGGGCGATAGTTATCTGACGATCGCATAGCAATAGGTCATATAGAGAGATAGTGCATCACATTTTGTTCTAGTATTTTCTTTCGTATGGTATATAGTATTCTATTATTATACTTTGTACTGTTCTCTTGATGTAGTTTATAGTATTTCTTCTTGTAATGATTAGTGTTTCCTTAATATAGTGTATAGTGTTCTCTTCATATCGTATATTGTACATATAGTCTTGAAATTGTACTGATCATAGTGTGTATCATAGTAATATCAGAAATGAGTGGTAGTTCTTAACTATACCTATTATAGTTAAATTGAGTACTTTACTGAGTGTCTTCGTTATGTAGAAGCATCGAACTAGAGTGAAAACTTTTATGTCTAACACAAATATACAAGATATATCACTAAGTATTAAACGACCGTCGGATAGATAACCTAACACCCTAAGTCCACAATCAAACAAGAACAGGAAATAAGGTCAGTTATCAGTTCTAAGTCCTTCAATACTTACTTATATAAATATATTGGAGTGGACATGATTTGGAAATAATTGAAGGTTTGAAAACAATGAAAATTAGTTTCGAGACAATTGATTTTTGAAAATGAGGCTAATAAACATTTGAAATAACTTTTACTAGAAAGATACTGTAGAAAATCCTTTTGATAGTAAGTCTCAATCACATATGATTGATACTGGAATGTATCGAATTCAACTTGTATTTCCCCCGTAAAAGTAGTTAAAAACATTTGAAAGGTTAATTAAGGGTTATGAACTCACTGTTAATGGTAGGGTTCGAGTATGCGATTCGTGTGAGTGTCAAGTGTCAACGGATGCTCTGCACGCGAGTAGCCCCTATTAATTATATGATGACACATATATAAGTTAGATTTAATGTGTTTCAGGACTAAAAGTGGTGGGGAAATCTCTCCTAAGGCTTGGAATCACTAGGGCTAAGTGTCTCGTATTATTTACTCAATGATCTATGTAAGTTTAAGGCCAAATTTGGGTATTAGGGTGTGTGTATGGCCATAAGTGTGAGTGTGCAGTTGGGGTATGCGTAGGGCTGTAAACGAACCAAACGAACACGAACAAGGTCTTGTTCGTGTTCGTTCGTTTAAGTTAGCCGAACAACAAACGAACACGAACGGATAAACAAATGAGATTTTCTTGTTCATGTTCGTTCGTTTAACAAATTACTCTATTCATGTTCGTTCATTTATGTTCGTGAACATGCTAAACAAACATAAACGAACAAACATAAACGAACAAAGATAATAAAACACAATTGAACGTATATGAACATAAACGAACATATATTATAGCAATATAATAAAAAATAATTCACTATAGATGAATATAAATAAACTTAAACGAACGAAAATAAACGAACGTAAATGAACATCATAAACGAACGTTCACAAACATAAATGAACGAACGAGACCATTGTTCATGTTCGTTCATTTAACTAAACAAACGATAATTTTTGTTCATGTTCGTTCATTTATTAAATAAACGAACATAAACGAACTTCCCGCCGAACAGTTCATGAACGGTTCGCCGAACGTTCAGTTTGTTTACAGCCCTAGGTATGCGGCCAGACTTGTGAGTGAGGCTGCACACTAGAGTGTGCGGTTGTACAGGGTGTGTATGTGGCCGTACATAGGGGTGTGCGGCCGTACACTCCTTGCTTGAGTCCCAGATGTAGAGTGTGTGGCCTTACTCTCACTTTGTAGGGTATTATGAGTGTGTGCGGCTACCTGATGAAGGTGTGCGGTCGCACTCCTTCATAGGATGAAGAACATGAAGAACATTATGAGTTTGATGCTTGGATTCAAGTCTTTTACCTCTATGACAAGCTAAATGATGGTGTTCTTCACGTTTTAGAGGCCTTCTAGGTGTTCTTGGGTGGTTTTCTAGAGAGAGAAAGGATGCAACCAAAAGTGAATGGAAGGGGGTCCTCCACTTTATATAAGGTTGAGTGTGAGGCTGGAGGGGTTTGCTGATGGGTGTGCGACTGGCTTGGCCGCACACACTAGTGTGCGGCCGCACACACCTCTCTTGGTGTTTTTGGCTGGATTTTGTGATGCAACACCCTTCCTAATCCTTCCTAAGGTCCATATCTATGATATATTAAGCCTAGAGCACTAGCGCGGACTCAATTTATTATTAAAAGATGCTAATTTCACGTGGATTATAGATACATGGATCAATTTCACAATGTAAAGGTGTCGGGTTGTCACATTCTTCCCCCGTTAGGGAAATTTCATCCTGAAATTTAGAGTTCAAGTAGTTAAGTTATTACAAATAACTAAGTAAAAAGGTGGGGGTATTTACTTTTCATTTGATCTTCGCGCTCCCAAGTAAACTCCGATCCTCGTTTGGCATTCCAACGAGTCTTCACTATAGGGATGCGGCTTTGTTTCGTTCGTCTAACCTCTGGATCCATAATCCCCACCTGTTCTTCCACGAAATTGAGGCTCTCATTTATCTCGATCTCATCGAGTGGGAGTACGAGAGTCTCGTCGGATACACACTTTTTCAAGTTTGAAACGTGAAATGTAGGGTGTACGTTACTAAGTTCGTAGGGTAAGTTGAGTTTGTAGGCCACGGGGCTGATTCTAGTGAGAATCTCGAAAGGCCCTATGTATCTTCGATTTAGCTTTCCACGCTTTCCAAAGCGTATCGTGCCTTTACAGGGTGAGACTTTTAGAAGGACTCGGTCTCCCACCTGGAACTCCAAGGGCTTTCTTCGTTTGTCCGTGTAGCTTTCTTGTCGGTCTCTAGCGGTCTTTAATCTTTCACGAATCTAAACGATCTTCTCGGTCGTATCTCAAATGATCTCTGGACCTGTGAGAGTACTGTCAGGTATCTGTCCTTTAGCTAACTGGGTGTCACCAACCTCAGCCCAGCACAGAGGGGATCTGCACTTTTGGCTGTAGAGGGCTTCAAATGGGGCTGCCTTGATGCTCGTGTGGTAACTGTTGTTGTAAGAAAAATCGACTAGAGGTAAGTGGGTATCCCACGCCTTACCAAAGTTGATCACACAAGATCGCAACATATCTTCCAGAGTTTGGATGGTCCTTTCACTTTGTCCGTCGGTCTACGGATGGTAAGTTGTACTCAGGTCCAACATCGTTCCTAGGGCGTTTTGCAGCGATTGCTGAAATCTTGAAGTGAACCTACTATCTCTATCAGAGATAATAGATATAGGAACACCATGTAGTCGAACAATCTCTTGGATGTAGATTCGTGTAAGCTTTTCCATCTTCAAATTTTCTTTGATTGGCAGGAAATGGGTGAATTTCGTCAGTCGACCGACAATTAACCAAATGGTGTCGTACCCACTCGGAGATTTGGGTAACTTGGTAATGAAATCCATAGAAATTATCTCCCATTTCCACTCACGTATCTCGGGTTGTTGGAACAGTCCCGAGGGTTTCTAATATTCGATCTTTACGTTGGCACACGTCAGACACTTACTCACGAAGGTAGCGATTCCGGCTTTCATGTTCGGCCACCAATATAACTTTTTGAGATCAAGATACATCTTGTCCGATCCTGGGTGAATGGAGTACTTGGTCTTGTGAGCTTCGTTCATGACCACCTCTTTGTAACCACCGAACTTTGGGATCCAGATCTGGTCCATGAAACAATAAACTCCGTCTCCTCGAGTCTCAAGATTTTTATCCATTCCTCTCAAAGTTTCGTTTGTGACATTTTCTGGTTTCAGGGCTTCTATTTGGGCTTCACGGATTTTCGTGGATAAGTGAGAATGGATAGTCATTGTTAGTGATTTAACCTTTCGGCCAGAATATTCCTTCCGACTCAGAATGGCTGCTACTACATTGGCTTTACCCGGATAATATCGAATTTCGCATTCGTAATCATTGAGTAGTTCGACCCACTATCGTTGCCTCATATTGAGCTCTTTCTGGTTAAGTATGTGTTGGAGGCTTTTGTGGTTGGTGTATATCGTGTTCTTCGTACCGTACAGATAGTGTCTCCAGATCTTCAGATCGAATACAACCGCTCCTAATTCGAGATCGTGTGTGGTGTAGTTGACTTCATGCATCTTCAGTTGTCTTGAAACATAGGCGATGACCTTACCTCGTTGCATTAGAACACAACCGAGCCCCTGATTGGACGCATTGCAGTAAGCCACAAAATCATCGTTTCCCTCAGGAAGGGATAGTATCGGCGCGGTGCATAAGGCTCATTTTAGAGTTTGGAATGCCTTCTCTTGTTTCTCTCCCCAGTCAAAAGTCACACCCTTCTGGGTTAATGTTGTAAGAGGTTTTGCGATTTGGGAGAAATTCCGAATGAACCTGTGATAGTAGCCTGCAAGACCAAGAAATTGCCGAATTTATGTAGGCATCTTCGGTGCTGACCAGTTCTCAATAGCTTTAATCATGGATGGGTCCACATAATTCCTTTTTCACTAACCACGTGTCCTAGGAACTCTACATTTCAGATCCAAAATTTGCACTTAGAGAATTTCCCATATAGCTTCTCTGATCAGAGGGTTTCCAGGATGCATCGTAGATGGTCTCTATGCTCCTCCTCACTTCGAGTGTAAACCAGTATGTCATCAATGAAGACGATGACAAATTGATCCAGATAAGTACGGCACACTCTTTTCATTAGGTCCATGAATATTGCGGGCGCGTTGGTCAGTCCGAAGGGCATCACTACAAACTCATAGTGCCTGTAGCGAGTTCGGAAAGCGGTTTTTGGAACATCCTCCTCGAGCACTCGCAACTGATGGTATCCGGATCTTAAATCAATCTTGGAGAAGTAACTCGCCCCTTGCAGTTGATCAAAGAGGTTGTCTATACGGGGGAGAGGGTAACGATTTTTAATCGTCAGTTTGTTGAGTTCTCTAATATCGATGCACATACAGAATGATCCGTCTTTCTTCTTTACGAACAATACTGGCGCTCCCCAAGGTGAAAAACTTGGTCTTATAAAGCCCTTGCTCAGTAGCTCATTAAGTTGATTGGATAGTTCTTGCATCTCAGCAGGTGCTAGGCGATAGGGCGATTTGGCTACAAGGGTAGCTCTTGGAATTAATTCGATCCTGAATTTGACTTGACGTTGCGGAGGTGAACCTGGTAGCTCCTCGGGAAAGATGTTAGGAAAGTCGCACACTACGGGAAAGTCTTTGAGATCTTTCGTTTTCCGGCTCGTATCAACAACGTGAGCAAGGAATGCGCGATATTCCTTACGCAGGTACTTTTGGGCTTGAATACTCGAGATGATGCGAAGGCTCGTACTGGGTTTGTCTCCGTAAATTAACAGAGTTTCGTTATGCGGTAGATTTAAACGAATGGCCTTGTCGAAGCACATGATATCGGCGCGATGGAGACTCAACCAGTCCATGCCCACAATGACATCAAAACTCTTGATCGACACTAGTATGAGGTCGATTGGGAAAGTATTATCATCTAGTGTGAGAGTGCAACCTACGTAGATTTTGTTAGAGGTCTCTGTCTTTCCATTAGCCATTTCTACAACGAATGTTTCTTTTAGTGGTTGTGAGGATTGTTTAAGTAAGTGCTTAAAGATTTGGTTTACGAAACTTCTTTCTTCTCCACTATTGAAGAGGATACAAGCATAAGAGTTATCGAGAAGGAACGTACCGGTGACTACTGTGGGGTCTGCCACCGCTTCATTGTGACCAATAGCAAGTCGTCTTCATGTTCCTCCCGCATTCCCAGCTTTCGGGCAGTTTCGTTTCATGTGTCCGACCTCTCCACAGCCATAGCAGGCTTGACTCACTCCGGTACTGGGAACTTGACTGATGGGTTTAGGTTGAGATTTGCAAAGCCGGATGGTATGGCCCTTCCGATTGCAATTAGTGCAGTGCATTTCACGACAGGGGTTGTGATGATGGGAAGAGAACTTGGTGTACTTGGGTAGGTTTCCTGCATAGGTTTGGCCGGTGTAGGGGCAGCAGGAGTGGTGGTAGCATGAATAGCCACCGTCTGTTGGTTTTTGAGGGATGATTGAGTTGACTTGCCCTTCTTCTGGTACCACCGTTTCCTCTTGTTGTCGGACGACGTAGCTGGCGCAGTGGTAACCATTGTGGTTGCCGTGGCTGGAGTGGAAGGAGTTTCGTGATCAATCAACCTGTGAGCCAGCTCTTTGGCGCTGTCAAAGGTTGCAGGATGTGAAGATAGAACGTTTCCTAGTTACATCTTGATTGTGAAATTGGAAATAAATTTCATAAGATGATTTTGCCCTTACTTGAATTGAAAGAGGATTAAATTGTAACAGATTGTTACATGTGCGAATCCATCATCTTATCTGACAAAGTCTCAGATGCTTACATAATAGGACTAGACAAAATTGAATCCTACATACAGTCCAAAGTTCACAAAAATATGTTAAAACAACTTTTTGATGAAAATGAAAAGAGAAAAATAGATCTAATATTGTGTAGAAGTTTGACTCATTAAACAGTAAGTTGAGTTTAAAAAATAAACTTAATGTTGAAAATACATCTAAATTTGATGATGATAGTGATATAAGTGAAATCTTTGTGGTGGATGAGGTTGATTGCTCAGAATTTGTTAAAAACGAACTTGAACCTACGAAAGTCTTAATCTCTGAGAATTCAATTGAGTTTTCATGTATTTCTGAAAATAAATCAAAAGTTTTAAACTCAAAAGCAACTGTATTCCCAAAAGTTCAAATTGTTCGCAATCTGGTTTTCACAAACAATGAATTGAATAAAAATCAGACAGTGGAATTAACGTCTCTGGTTGAATAAGACAATAAAGATGGTTGTGATGAATATTTTCTTATCAAATCCAATCGACAATGCAGATGAAACCAAAGGTCTATTTGAATAGACCTCTTGAAAAACGAAGATCAGATACGTAGCAGAACTGTTGAACAAAGTCAACTCAAGCTATTAATAAGGGAGTCCAAGTGGAACTAAGAATGTTCCAAGTGATACATGATCGGTACAGACCAAAACTCTCATTAGAAAGCCAAAATCTAAAGCAAATATTCATAAATCCTCTTAGCAATTCCCAGCTAAAAAACGTCAGAGAAATGTGAGATATAACAAAAAAACTGAAGGAACGAAAGCATTTCTGAAATCAAAAAAAAATCCCAACTTCAATTATCAAGAAAAATCATCCAATCCAAATGTGAAAGTCTCTTCACATGCGAAACCTAAATGCTTTTCGCAAACTCAATCTTAGTCCCCACAGTTTCAAAAGCTAAAGTTATTCAAAAACCATCTTTTTCAAATCATGCGATACCTATGGAGAAGTCAAAGTCTCACTTCTTCCCTAATACGAAAACTTCAAATTTTTCCAAGACAACGCAAGATGCTAAGGGAAACAAAAATATAGTTTCGGAGCCTAAAGTTCCTTTCGAAAGGTTCGAAACTAACCCAAAGAAATTAGTCAAGCAACAAATCCAAAATAAGCAAAACAAAATATCCTCAGGGGATAAGAACTTAAAAGATAATAGGATTACTATTTTTCAAATTAAAAAGAAAGATAGCACCACCTTGGTTAAAAGATCTTATTTAGTTGATCTTGCTATTACGTTTCATGTTTCTATGAAAACCTCATGTGGACCCAAACAACTTTGGGTTCATAAATCTCTTTGATTTTTGTAGGTTATTTGTAACGAGAAGTTTGACTCTGTGACAACTTGAATTTTTTTTTTTTTGCTTTGAAGACACAATCAATCAACTCAATTGAGTGTCAAACTCATTAGTACGGAGTCCTAGCCCGATTAAAGGTCATTCTAAGGAATTTGGAGCCTAATACACTCAAGGAATAAGTGTTAGAAAGTACCTGCTAGAACCACAGTGTAGCAAATAGAACCTTAACCCCATCTAAATGAGTTCACGACCACAAGACCATGATTTTACGACCGTAAACTAATGTGGCCGTAAACTCAAGTGCATATATAAGGCATTTGGTCATTTCTTCTCATTTCATCATTCCTTGGCTAGATTTTGTTCATTCTCTCTCAACTATCATCGAATTTTCTTCCAAGATCTTCAAAATATGTAAGTATTTTTCCTAGATTTGTTGATACATCTCTTAACCTAGTATCCTTACATGATTTCATCCATGGAAATCACTCTTTTCTTAGATCTTCAAGTTTCACCAAGAACACACACTAGTGTTCTTGGCCAGTATCAACCATTTCAAGCTTCTAGATCATAAGTACTCTTCCATATACTTCATATACAGTTAGGACTCATGCTTAGAGACTTGAAACACACATTTTCCCCAAGAACACCATGAGTATACGGCCCAAGATCTTCCTTAGCCATAAACTCAATGTTAGGGCATGTTTGAGCCCTAAACCTTAAAAGATGAAAATCTAGTGACCCAGAACCTTTCCCTGATGTATGTAAGACCTTAAAATTCACTCAAATCCATAAATGGTCATGAGTTTATGGCTGTAAACTCCTTAGGGTCGTAAACTCACCAAAAACCTCAATGAAGGTGGTCTTTCTCATCCTAGTGTAGAGAAAATGTCCCTAAAACTTCCCAAGCCTTCAAACTTACACTTATACATGAGTGACCATGAGTTTATGGTCGTAAACTCCATTGGGCTATAAACCCATGGCCGTAAACTCATGTTGGTCTCATTCTACCCTCCTTTGATGAATCACATGTGATTCCAACACTTGGTCAAAGTGTTTCCTAGTCCCGGAAGGTGTTTCCTTTCATATAGTTACTTATAAACACTATATTCATGCTAATATGTGTCATTATATGTGATTTAGGACTTGTTGTGTCTCGGGACCTCATTCGTGTAACTTATCATCCTCACACGCATACCCGTTTGAATCACCCACATCAGGTGAGTTCATTCCCTGTAATGAATCTTTTAATTGTTTTAAATGCTTTTAAGGGGGGGGGGGGGTGGGGGGAATACAAGTTGAGCACATTGATAATTGTGTAATTATTTGTTATAAACACTATTCAAAATGTTGCTTATGTCTTCTATAAGTGATCAAAACATTTCAAAAATGATTTTACAGTTATGTTGCTTTGTAGTTTAACAAAACTCTGTTTTTAAAGTACAAAGATAACTTGGTAGTAAAATGAGTCTTTTCATTAATAGTTTAAGTAGAGTACTAGTAAACTATAATGGGTATAATTTAGGGGTTCAGTTCATACTAGATACAATACACGATAATAGAAAGAACATACTAAGATGCTATAGCATGGCACACTTGTAGGATCTAACTATACCAATGAATCACTAACGCATTGTTCTAAACAAAAGGTGATAGTTATATTAGGTATACATGATCATATAATTGTAATGTGGATGTTCACAGCTTGCAATTATTGTGGTGGTCGCGTTTGGTTCCCAGAATCTCTTGATAGGGAGAGCGTTTAGTACGGGATCTAGTCATCACATTATACCTTAATACTCAATTTAAGGCAATTAGTACAATAGTAGTTACTTTGTACGATACTACAATACTTACATTTTACAAACAACAAACAGAAGAGTCCGGTCTAGTACATTCAGTGGAAAGGGACCATAATGCTAACCTTATGATTCCTTAATGTATACATTAAGGGATATATATAAATAGTATCCGACAGGTAAGAGGTGTGTGCCTTCCGCTTCATTTCCTGTTCCTTGTTTTGATGTGGGCTTAAATCCGATTCAACCAACCTATTATCTATTTGATTTTAGTTATATATATGTTTTGTACACCTTAAGTCATCATAAGGAGTACCAGGTATGGGTCAAGTCATAGGACACTAATTCAATGCACAGTTTTCTAGTACATAGAAAACTTTTCAAACAGAACTTTTAGTACTCAAAGCTAGAAACTCACCATAAAGGATTTAATCCATTTTATTAAACCAGTGTAGACTTAAAGGACTTTAGGTGATTGAATCTATAATACCTTAGATTATACATCATGGTTATATATCATTAATACCCAATAGGTAGTTAGATGTGTGCTTTCTGCCTTATTTCTTGTTCCTTGTTTGGTTGTGGGCTTAGGGCCAATTTATCCAATCAGCTATCTATTCAATATTAGCTTATACATAACTAGTATAAACTAAGTGATTATAGAAGTAGTCATTGTGGTCACAATTTTATTATAACGAGGACCTAACAAACAATCGAGGACCAATCAACTATCTATACAACGAGGACCTAACAAACAATCGGATGCGTGATATCCGCCTTACCTCTTGTTCCTTGTTTGTTTGTGGACTTAGGCCAGATGCGCACAATCAATTATTTGTTTACTCTGAGTTTTATATAACTTGCATTCATTTAGTACTCACATAAAGGATTGTAGAATCATTTTTATGTATCTTTCATCAAATTAGGAAATATAGGATTTTCTAGGGGAACAGGCGAACTTTTCTAAAAATAGAACGTATAACTTACTACATTTCAACTACATTTTTGAACAACTTTCTACAACTTACTTACATCACTAAAATCTTATGAACTCACCAGCTTAATTGTTGAAAAACTCTTTCAAATAACTTGTGTTCTCAGGAAACTAGTAGACAGGTACTTGCTCTGGGAATTCAGAAGATGGAGCGGTATAGCTTCAAGTCTTATTTGGTTATTTGTTTATGTACTCTATCTTTTGTGAACACATACTTTGTAAACACTTTCTTTCTAATGCAATGGTTGTTCATTACTTGCATACTATGATGCATGTCTTGTGATACTAAACATGACGTCCCCCCCCCCCAAAGGTTTCAGCCGTTCCGGTTTTGGGGTGTGACAAACTCCGAATGGTACATAGATAGTGGTTGCTCATGTCAGATGATAAGAACAAAGGAAGAACTATGAGAATACAGATCTTTGAAGGATGGAGGGAAAGTAAAATACAAAAACAACTCCCTTGGCGAAATAAAAGCATACATAATGATAACAAATGGAGAATTTTCTATTCGCAAGATAGCGTACGTGGAGGGCCTGCAACACAACCTAATCAGTGTATCACAACTGGTTTTAGGCACAGGCTTGAAAGTGTAATTTGGCGATGAAGGATCGTATATAATTGAGAAGAAGTCCAAAACTGTGTTATTGAAGTCTAAGAGAAAATATTAGATGTATCCGCTAAATCTGAACCCCATCAAAGGGAAGCCTACGATCTGCGTACTTAGGAAAGCTTCTTTTGATGATATCTGGCTATGCAACCGAAGAATCTCGCATCTCAATTTCAAAGATATCAACAACCTAGTTCTTGGTGATCATCTTTGAGGGCTTCCTCTCTTGAAGTTTGATAAAGAACATGTTTTTGCGAAATGCAAAATGGGGAAGCAGAGCAGGAAGAGTCATCTAACAATTATGAATACAAAAGTTGGTTCGCAACATTCGCAACATTTGCAGTGATAATGGTTTGGAATTTTGTAAAGAAGATTAACATTCGCAACGTTTTCAGGGATAATGGTTTGGAATTTGCAGTAATAATGGTCTAGATCTTCCTCGGGAACCTCTTCTTCAGGTTCCTCTTCTGGACCTTCCTTAATCCAACCTCCATTGCCCTAGTTTAGGTAGTAGGGATCCCCGGGGATATGAAATCCAGCCATTTTCTCTGATTTAGAATAGAGATAAGAGAATTATATATAAAACTTGAGTGTAAAATAATATTTTTATGATAAAGCCTACACCGAGTCCTCTTATAATTACCTAGTGTATACAAATTACATATATTTGAGATCTAATGGACCTTTGGATAAATAGCTTCACTATAAGCCCACATCTGAAAAAGGAAAAGGGCCTACAGTGAAATCATAAATCCTAAACCTATGCAACCTCACTCGTGTGTAACCTTAAAGTATGTACTTTGCAATTATAGACCTGTCAGTGAATGTTTTTTTATAGACTTAATTTTTTTTAATTGGCGATTCTAGTCCTAACGAAATGTTGGGGTTTACTTGCTTGGTATTGTTTTATTGTGTTATAAATACTCCTATAGTATTTAAAATTGTAAGTTTGATTCTAGTGTTACTTTGGTAAGTTTTTGACTTGTTGCTCACTATGATTATTCCCTTGATATACGTTGGTGATATCTCAGATAAATATAGTTGATCAGACTATATTCATTCTCGACCTGATTACATATTCCAAGGCTTAGTCATAGTGTCCAACTTGTCTTAATACTTTTGTATAGTTCTAACTATGACATTAAACTATTGTATGCATGTATTTATACATTTTATGAAACTAACATTTTAATTTAATGAAGTATAGTTGGTGTGAAAACATTTTTGTTAGAGAGTTTTAGTCCTTTTGGGATTTATAGTTTGTAGATCTTATGTGGTTCTATATACTTGGTTCACTATAAACAATGCTCTGATACCAATCTGTCACACCCCTAAACCAGAATGGTAGAAACATTCGGGGATGGATGACTTCATGTACTATCATAACAGTTGAGTAAATAGTAACGAAAGCAAACACAAACATCATAAATATAATTTAAAAAGTTACATTGTTTATTTTATTACATGTTTCAAAAGAAATTACATTATGATGATATGATAAATTTGAAATTGACGCCTTAGTGTCCCTTCCCCAAAAGTTGTTGTTTACCTGTATTACTAAATCCGTGAGAAACTACTAGTAGTTTTGAAAAAGTGTCAATAATTATGATGGTTAGTTCATAAGTGTTTTTGTATAAGAATTATATGCCTTTTTGTATAAAATAACTGAGTTTGTATCTAGAAAATCCAATATTTTCCATAAATGAATAGTAGTTTTAAAGTTCCCAAAATAAAAAATGCATAAGTATTTTCCATACCTAAAATAGAGTAAGTAGATTTATATGTGTATATATAATCATTAAGGCGTTTTTTAGCTCCATAACTAAGAATGTTTTAATACTCCATGTGAGTTTTATAACCGTGCTATTGACCCAGACTACCTGTAACAACGTTCTTCAGGTGTTAGAGTATTATGATGTTTGTCATCCCATACTTTCCGATCTAACTGTAGCTAATAGTTTAGGTGCGGGATTGTCAATCCCATATAGATCTATACACAAGTATCACGCTCTCCCTATAAGAGATTATGGTTTATAATACAGGACTTGAAATGCGTACTTGAAAGTACGTGAAGTCAAACGTCTTACAAAAGTTAGTATCAAGACATTTACAAATGAAAAGTCCTTTTTTCTTGTAATTGTAAGTATCCCCTTTCCATAGTGTTTATAAAGTGTAAAATATCATGAATATCTCATAAACTATACCTATTATAGTTTTTCAAAAGTGTGCTTTGTTTTAATGATAAACCTTAGTGTATTACTAACTTTTCATTGTAATAACGTTATTTCACTTGTTTAACATTTATACATAAAATGGAGATAAAATATTAGAAACTGCATATATAACGAATTGCATTTTATCATAAGTTTTTCTAGCGTTTAACTTGTATTTCTCCCCCCTAAAATATAGTAAACACATGAAAATATAGGGATATGAACTCACCTGGAAAGTGTAATGATTTGAAGAAAACGAGACTTTTCTCGGGCAGCACATAGACTAGGGAGTGGTATATCACTCGGGAATTTCGGAGCTGCGAACCTTCGTCAGGACTTGGATACGTAACCGAGGCGTCGAGGTAGTCTTGAGGGGCTCGGAGGTGAAAAGGTGGGAAAGAAATGGTGTAAATTAGCAAAAGAAGCCGACACCCTCGCATCCTATTTATAGGGGTGGAATATGGTCTCGTACGCTGGGTGTACTCCAGTGAATGCGGGGTGTACCTCGTCCACAGCTTGTATGCTGGGTGTTCCTGTGTACACGGTGCGTATGTCATGCATGACGCCTTCCTCGGCTGCCGGACTTCGGATGGGACGTGGGTAGAGGGGTGTAGGAGAGACGTGGTCGATCCGAGGCCCTATATGGCGTACGCTGGGCGTACCCCTTCAGTTTTTGTGCCTTAATATTCTAAAATGCGTATTTTCACATACGAGCTCCATTTTTGACGTTCTTTATATCTACGCGTAGGTGGGAAAATACTCTACAACTCTCGTTTAGACTTCGTCGGTTAATTTTGACTTTATTTTTAATAGTATGTTTTTAACATGTCAGGACTCGAAATGTCCGTTAAAAATCCATAACTTCTTCATCTAATGTTCGTTTTCATCTGTCTTTGTACCGTTGTACTACTATTGTCGAGATCTTCAATTATCATTTAAGTCATGTCGGCTAAATATCGCTCGATCTCTATTTCAAGTTTTTCGTTGTCTATTGCTACTCTGAAACTTAGAAAAATCATAACTTCCTCATACGCAGTCATATTTTGACATTCTTTTTATGTACATTTACGGTTTGATAATATCTACGACATTCATTTAGGCACCTAAGGCTACAATGTATTTTATTGAGATTTTGCGTTTTACGTTTAACAGTGTTTTACCGGTTTTGTTGCGGATCTTTGATTGGTCATAACTTCTTTGTTATATCTCGAATTTTCGTGTTCTTTATATTTTTAAAAACCTTGTTACGATATCTACCACTTAGTATATTCATAAAGATTGTTTTAAACATTTCATTTTCGACTTTTATATTATTAATCTCATAATAGGTTACAATATTTGAGCTTAGATTATTACATTGAATCGAAATATCGGGTTGTCACATCCCCAAAGTACCACCACAAAATCATATCAAACAACAACATGGAAAACTAAGCTTTTAGTAACACTGGACTACCTTGCACGGCCTACAACCTATCTGGATTGCTCTCTGAGCCTTCAGTATGATTAGACCGCCTCACATAGCCTACATCATATCCAGACCGCTCGTCGGGCTTTCGGCCTGATTGGACTGCCTCATAGGGCCTATAGTCTATCCGGACCGCCCCGGGTATCTTGGCCTTCAGCATAAAGTAGGACCGCCTAAACCCAATCAACCATAACGTGTTGACATACAAATAACCGATAAACATATAACCATACTATGGACCAACAACCAAATCTACAAATCACTATAGCATGCTAACATCCTATATACCAGGATATCGATCTAACAAATCTATACAACATAATAACATACTATCATATAGTAGGATATCCAGTCTAATGGGTCAGCCTTGGTGCCTTCGACCCATAAGCATAATGAGAAGACTCACCGCTCAATCTGAATAATAGTTGATGAGGTACCTATTACAAATTTGAGCCTTAATCATCACTTATCCATCCAAATGACCAATTCTCAAACACAATCCAAAATATCCAAAATATCCCTAGGACAACTTGGTCAAAGTCAAAGTCGAGGTCAAAGTCAACATAGTTGAACCAACTGGATCGATTCGAGTCAGCCGAGTAAGATGGGCATACTCTTCTATATGTGAGGCGTACGCGGTGTTTGACCAACTTACGGGGCACTGACCGCGTACATGCAACCTACTACTTGGTATGCCCAGTGTACACACCTTATTCAATCCTTTTTCCATTAAGATCTTAATACTCTACATCTTTACGTCCATAGTTAGATCCAAGGCTAGAATACCATCACGAGTCATAAAGTTTCCAACTTTGTAACTTTGCATGGACATTAAGTGCTTTCAACACAAACCCTCAACATCTTAATGCATTAACGTAACATTACAAAACACAGGACCAAAAAATTCCATTTTTACTTTAAATAAATAATTAAACAGTTTTTTTTTAAAACATCATTATGTTATCCTATATTATCAAAAATCCATAAGTCATATGTCTCAAAACAAGTCAGAATATAATAATATCAGAGTACAAAATTCTAAGAACATCACAGTGCGGAAAATCGTGGTGTGATGCGTTGCTAAGGTGTCGGCTCCTTTCCCTTTGAAGAAGAAGGACCTGAAAAAAAAATGAAAACTATAAGCACAAAGCTTAATGACTCCCCCCCCATCATACCTCATACCATAAAATAAACATACTATCTAACATATCTGGGTACTGGCCTACCCTTCGGTTTCTTTCAACCAGTAACTTTCTTAGCATATTAGGGTGCTGGTCTACCCCTTCGGTCATATCGACCAGTAGCTTGCCTAGCATATCAGGGTGCTAACCTAACCTTTCGGTCCTTTCGACCGATAACTTGCCTAGCATATCAGGGTGCTAGACTACCCTTCGGTCCTTTCGACCAGTAATGGGGGCTATCTCACCGCTACCTCTACCATCTAATCTCCTGGCACATAAACATATAGATCTCATACTGCCTAGCATATCAGGATACTAGCCTACCCGTTCGATCCCTTTCAACAGATAACAGGGGACTATACTACCCCTCCTACCACTATCACATAATCTTATAGCATACTAGCACATAAAACATAACAGATAGTGGAATACCATACAATTATCTCAAAGACAATTATCTCAACTATAATCAGTTACTAGTGGGCTGGCATTGGTGCCTTCGACCCACTTCTATCGGAAGTTAACTCACCTCGATAACTGGGAAACAGCTCCAAAAGGCTCCTACACTGAAATGGTCAAGTTATCCAAAGTCAAAGACAAAGTCAACACCCTGGTCAAAGTTAACATCTGGTCAAATTCAACATTCGGTTGACTCAACTCGCCGAGTTGGTCCATCAACTCGTCGAATCCCATGATTCATAAAACATAAACTCGCGATACAACTCGTCAAGTTCTTTCACAACTTGATGAGTTCCTCCTATCCATGGTATCGGGACTTTCCGATTCAACTCTTCGAGTCATCCTGAAACTCGTCGAGTTTTCCCTTTTACATAATCGGGACATTTCAACCAACTCGTCGAGTTCCTCTATGGAATCGACGAGTTCTTCAGTCTGTTGGGCCATCCTAATAGAGTAAGCTCATATCCTTCAGATCTGGACTCCACCCTTCTTCTACACATTAAAAAGGTCCTTTTAAGGGTAAACTTTCCAACTTTACTCTTCAATAGCTTCCTTTAATGGGTTTAGCTCAAACCCTAATACTTTATGTAACATCCTATTCCAGATTGTTTCATGATTTAAGGTATGTGGGTCTTGATCCGAGTATGAGAAGGTTTTGAGGCTTTGAAGGAGAAATGTTTATGCCTTTTTGGGGTATGGGTAAGGTGGGTTGTGTGATAAAAGAGTTCGGTTTGTGCTTTAGAGCCCAAATGTATTGTTAAAGGAGCTAGTAAGGGCTTTTCATGAATTTTGGATTTGAGTTCGATTGGGCTTTAGTAGTAATAAATTTTATAGAAGTGTAGGGCTTTTCGTTACCTTTTTGTGGATATAAGGGTTGTCAGAAACAGATTTATAACAAAGAAGTTATGGCTTTCAGAAGTTTTGAGGTTTGTAGGCTTAGCCGAGTATACTGGACGTACACAAAGCGTACGGTGGTCATAGTGACCAGGAATAGCCGCGAATGTTCTTCAAAGTATGTTGGGCATACCATATGAACGTTGGGCATATGCCAAACAGACCAGGACACTAGTTTAGAGTCTTGGACCCTATTTAAGCTCCTCATCTCATAACCTAACCCTAATATCTTCAACCTTCATCCCTCTAAACCATAGAAATCGACCCTAATCCTCCATTTGAGTGATTCTTGAGCATTTTGGTGATTTGATGAGATTTTAATGCATATTTTGGAAGAAAGAGTTCATTGAGGAAGCATTGCTTGGCTTCGAGCTTGTCGATCCAAGCCCTAATCATGTTGATCTAGCTCTAGAATGCATAAAGTTTGAATCTTGGTGGCTTTCATATTTGGATCTAGTGGTGTGATCACTTGTCATGTTTGGCTTTTTAAGAAGAAGGAGCTTTGAAAGAGGATAGCTTTACCACCTAGCTTTTGGATCTATTTTATTCTCTTGTTGGTGCATCTTCCAGAGGTATCAAGTTTTGAACTTGCTTATTGTTGTGCTACTTTTGTCTTGGGTCCATTTTATGGTTTTTGGTCCCAAAGCTTGATGTTTTATGAGTTGTTGAAATCTAGAGCGTAATATATGTCCCTTTTAGTATATTTAGTGGTGTTATGTCCTAAAGATCTAATCATGGATGTTGGAACCAAGCCATGTATGGGATAGGAGGTTTTTGAAATAAGCAAGTGAGTGTTTTGGGTGTGTGTGTGTGACCTTTCCAGCCAAGCAATGGCTTAAAGTTGTTGACTTTTTGGAGTAAGTGCCATTAGGGAGTCCACATTTGGGGATTGAGGTAATGTATTAACTATTTAAGACCGAATGAGTAGAAAGAGTTAATACGGGGAGTATGTTGAGTGTAATTACTATACGCCCTGATACTGCCCCAGTGTTCCCGATGACCAATATGGATTCGTGAGTACGCTGAGCATACCAAGAGAGGTACGCCCCACGTAATCTCACTGTGGAATTTTAGGTTTAGTCTCATTTTGGGCCTTGAGTGTTGGGACTGGAGTTTGGACTTGTTACAATAGAGTCTTGGATGAAAGAATTATATATATATATATATATATATATATATATATATATATATGTGTGTGTGTGTGTGTGTGTGTGTGTGTGTTTTGGGCCCTTGAGTTGGGCTTGCCATTAGATGTGAGTGAGTTGGGCCTCGGGAGAGCCCATTTATTATTGGGCCTTGGTAGGCCAATGGGTTCCAGGTCGTTGATGGGCTGGTTAGTGGACTACCTTTAGACCTAGTTAGCAAGAGTTGGGAATTAATTCCTAATTAGGATAATTGTGGATTTAGCATAGAGTTAGAGGCCTGTGCGTATCAGCAGCGTTTATAGGGGTTGTTCATCATCTGAGATGAGTCTTCTCATTATACATTACCTAGGGTGGTATCTATGTGTGGATCGGAAGGTCATACGTGTTTGCTTGAGATTATGTGTTTTGTGATTATGAATGGTATGTGCTATTATGACCGAACCAGAGGATCCAATGATTTACAAGGCCAGAGGGTCCTCAACCAGACTGGACTGGAGGGTCTAATGAGCTAGACCAGACCAGAGGGTCTAACGAGGTACAGTACTGGAGGGTCCTGCTGAGACACATTGAGCAGAGGATCGTATAGCGTATAGCCTCAAGTGGAGAATTTTTGTATGTGTTATTTTGGGGAACTCACTAAGCTTCGTGCTTAATGTGTTATGTGTTATATGTTTCAGGTTCTTATCAGAATCGCGAGAAGGTGGATGCTCGATTGTACACACCTAAGAGAAAAGAGTCATGAATGTGGATCCTAAATTTTGATAATTACTTTTGAAAGCCATTTTGACATATGTTATGACATCAATGATGGGTTTTAGCCATAAGAACTTTCCTATGTGCGCATGCAAAACCCTAATGCTCGGATCTAGGCTTTCTAATTAAACATGCTTTGAATCCAAGACTTCTAATGGCTAATTAGGTTAAATAACAACATTGAAATAGATCTAGAATCATACCTTTGGATTCCTTGTTGATCTTGTTGTCTTGGAGCTTCTAGAGTCACAAATGTCACTCTTCTAATGGCTTACAAACACCAATAGCAAGAAGATGATTTAGGAGAGAGGAGAGGGAAGGAATTCGGCCAGAGTATCTCTACTTTAGATGGTGTGTTGTGATATCTCGAATTCCCTCACCCCTAGGGCCTATTTATACTTGTAGACTCCTTAAGGATTACAGCTTTAACCCTAATTGGATAACTTAGACTTTAAGTTGATCCATATCCTATCCTTGATAAACCTATGCATGATTTTGGCTTATCCAAGCCCTAGAAATCATCCATCCTATCTTGGATAAGGATTTATAGTCTAAAGTGTAACTATCAAACAATTGACAGTTTATACCCTCTTATTTAATTAATCTCTTTAAGTCACCAAATTAATTCCAATTAATCTATGACATATATTAATCAAAGAACCATATATTATTCCTTATAATATTTACTCTCTCTTAACAAATCATCCATCAAGTTGCTATGGTGAAGGCAACCCAAAAGGACCATGCACAACCGGATCAAATACTTGCCTAATATAGTTGCAGCCTTAGACACTATTCCAACAGTCCCCCACTTGGATAAGTCTAGTAACTATACAAGTACAATTCGGTTTGCAATCATAGCTCTCAAAGACGCTATCAAATTCTGATCTAATCAATCTTGTCCTTTAGATAAGGGATCGTACAGTCCTCTATTAGATATCATGTTGACAATCCTATGGAATGGTTAGTCTAGCATTTGATTTCTCGATCTCCGATTTATTCGACATAGAACTTAATCAAACACATCAATTCAGTTCTGACCGGGCCCGGCACATAAGTCAAATCAAATCATCGAGTGGCCAAGATATCTCTTCTACCCTCTTAGGATAAAATTTACAGATAAACTTCGACTTATATGCATTTACTTATTCATTAACCAACTATACACAACAATGCGTTTTATAACACAAAGTTACTGATGCGTTTTCGCATTATCAATGTACAATCAATTAACAAATAATAAACCATATATCTAGGTTTTAAGACTATATGATATTATCATCTTGCGATCACCTTTTATATCGTATTCCATAAAGTGATTCCAGCAAGCGCGGGTTTGTTACAATGCTCAAAACCAGTTCATAAGCACTCATGAACGTTGCAGCAACCCTTTGCTATGTCTAACACCATTTAGACAATCTACACACCAATTAATGACAATCTTCATTCATATCTACTTCCAACATATGAACGATTGTGGACAATTTGAATAATTCGATTATTCGTAATAAACTCAATTATTCTGGAAGTCAAAACATGCAAAGTGAAACAATAGTTAAACAATTAACATATGACAGTAACTTTACTTATAAATAAAACTCCTTTATTTAATCATCAAATGTTAATTACATTTATCTATTATACATTTCTAATACTATCTAATCTATACTAATATCATCCTTCAGTCCAATACTCCTAGCATGCTACAAGTGCTTAACCCTACTCAGTCCCTTCGTAAGCGGATCTGTTGGGCTATCTTCTGATGATATCCTCTTAACTATGAGTTGTCCTTCTTCTACACGATGTCTAATGAAGTGATATTTTCTATCGATATGTCGAGATCTACCATGATCCCTCGGTTCCTTGGTCAAGGCAACCGCACCTTCGTTATCACAGAAAATCTCCATGGGCTCCTTTATGGCAGGCACAACTCCAAGATCACCAATGAAGTTCTTTAGCCATATTGCCTCCTTCGACGCTTCGCTCGCTGTGATCTACTCTGATTTGCACGTTGAATCAGCTACGGTTTCTTGCTTGGAACTTTTCCAAGTTACTGCTCCTCCATTTAGGGTAAAGACCTAGCCCGACTGCGAACGGTAGTTGTCGCTATCGGTCTGAAAACTGGCATCACTATACCCTCGCACCTTCAAGTCATCACTCCCTCCAAGGACTAAGAACCATTCTTTCGTCCTCCGAAGGTACTTAAGGATGTTCTTCACCGCAATCCAATGTGCTTTGCCAGGGTTCCCTTAATATCTCCTAACCATGCTCAAAGTGAAGGCTACATCAGGGCGAGTACAAGTCATAGCGTACATGATTGAGCCAACTGCGGAAGCGTACAGTATTCGGCTCATTTCTGCTATTTCAGCTTCAGTACTCGGACTTTGAGTCTTACTCAACTTGGCATTTCCTTGTATCGGTAGTTCTCCCTTCTTTGAGTTTTCCATACTAAAACGTTTTAGTACCTTCTCTAAGTAAGTATTCTGACTAAGTCCAATTAGTCTCTTACTTCTTTCTCTTACTATCATTATTCCCAAAATGTAAGAAGCCTCTCTGAGGTCCTTCATAGCGAAACACTTCCCGAGCCAGGACTTGACTTCCTGCAGAGTCGGGACGTCGTTTCCTATGAGGAATATGTCATCGACATATAGAACGAGGAAGCTTACTATACTCCCACTGGCTTTGACATATACACAAGATTCGTCTTCGCTTCGTACAAATCCAAACTCTTTGACTTTCTCATCGAAGCAAAGATTCCATCTGCGAGACGCTTGCTTAAGTCCATAAATGGACTTCTCAAGCTTACACACTCTATTTGGATGCTTTGGATTCACAAACCCCTCTGGCTGAGCCATGTAAACATCCTCAGCCAACTTTCTGTTAAGGAAAGCGGTCTTGACATCCATTTGCCAAATTTCATAATCATGAAATGCAGCAATTGCTAGCATCACTCTAATAGATTTAATCTTCGCAACTGGTGAGAAGGTCTCATCATAGTCAACTCCTGGTGTTTGAGTAAAGCCCTTCGCAACCAATCACGCTTTATACGTATGTACGTTCCCATCCACGTCGGTCTTCTCAAGATCCACTTGCACCCAACGGTCTTACGTCCGGACACATAATCAACCAAATTCCAAACTTGGTTATCGTACATGGATTGGATCCCGCTATCCATTGCCTCTTTCCATTTCGCAGACTTCGGGCCTGCCATGGCTTCCTTATAGCTATTAGGTTCATCTTGATTTACTAGTGTACCATCACTAATATACGTGTCCCCTTCGGTAGTAATATGAAAACCATAAAACTGGGGATAAACTCTAACTCTTTCGGAACGTCTAAGAGGTAAGGATTCGTCAATCGGTTTCCAGAGTTTCCTCCTCGGGTTGAATGCCAGCGGTAGAGGTTCCTTCATCTATCGACTCTTGAATCTCTTCAAGTTCGATTTGCCTCCCACTGTCTCCTTGGCTTATGAGTTCTCGCTCTCGGAAAACTCCTCTCCTCGCAACAAAGACAACATTGTCCTTCAGTCTATAGAAGAGATATCCAAAGGATGTATGCGGGTAGCCGATGAAAATACATCGCTCACTTCGAGGTTCAAGCTTGTCGTGAGTATCTCGTCTTACGAAAGCCTCGCAACCCCAAACCTTGATATGTGCAAACGAGGGAGCTTTCCCCGTCCACATCTCGTGAGGTGTTTCGCCAACCTTCTTAGTAGGGACTCGGTTAAGGATATGGGCGGCAGTCTCTAAGGCATAACCCCAAAAGAAGATAGGTAGTGAAGCACGACTTATTATAGAGCGAATCATATCCAATAAGGTTCCATTACGCCTTTCTGCCACACCATTCAACTACGGTGTCCTAGGAGGCGTCAATTGCAAAACTATTCCATACTCCTTGAGATAATCGTGGAATTCAAGACTTAGGTACTCTCCTCCTCGATCGGATCGAAGCATCTTGATTTTCCTGCCCAATTGATTCTCCACTTCATTCTTGAACTCTTTGAACTTTTCAAAGGTTTCTGACTTTTGCTTGATTAAATAGATATACCCATATCTACTATAATCATCGGTAAAAGTCACATAGAAGCGGTTCCCATCCTTTCTGGTTGATCTAAAGGGTCCACATACATCGGTATGTATTAGATCCAATAGCCCCTCACCCCTTTCACAAGTATTCGTGAAGGGTGACTTAGTCATCTTTCCAAGTAAACAAGACTCGCATGTGTCATCTTCCCTAAGGTCGAATGACTCCAACACTCCATCGTTTTGGAGTTGGGCTATGCGTTTCTTGTTGACATGTCCAAGACGGCAATGCCACAAGGATGCTTTATCCATACTAGTGGAAGAATCAATATTCAAAACATCATTTCCTAAGTTATCAACTATCATAACAGTTTCATATATTCCATTACATGGTATAGCTTCAAAGTAAAAGACACTATTTAGATAAGCCAAAATAGAACCATTCTCATTATTAAAAGAAAATCTAAATCCTTGTCTATATAAACCATGAAATGAAATGATGTTTTTAGCCATTTCTGGTGAATAGCAACAATTGTTCAAATCTAAACATAAATTATTCCTAAGCACTAAATAATACACTCCAATCTTGGTAACAAGCGACGATCTTCTGTTCCCCATGATTAGATTGATCCTTCGTTGCTCCACATCCCTACTTCTTCTTAGTCCCTTCTCATTTGAACAAATGTGATAACCACACCCGGTGTCAAGAACCCAAGAAATAGCATGATTAGAATCGTTAGATTTAATTGTGTATATACCTGCGAAAGATGGCTTGATCTTTCCTTCTTTGATTGCTTGCAGGTATTCTGGGCAACTTCTCTTCCAATGTCCTATCTTGTGGCAGTGGTGGCACTCTGCCTCCTTCGGGTTAGGATAGGGCTTAGAGGGATCAACTTTGGTCCCACTAGAAGAGGCAGCATCTCGAGCTTTAACCTTGCGATAGTTCTTCGATGAAGCCTTCCTCTTCTTTCCCTTTCCTTGACCAATTGCCAAGACAGGAGCAGCAGACGGATTGGGAGTAGGTGCAACAGACTTATCTTTGAAGTTGCTTTCAGAGATTCTCAAAAGACCTTGGAGTTTGCTTAGGGTGACCTCCTCTTTGTTCATGTGGTAGGTCATCCTAAATTGGTTGTACATCGGAGGCAAAGACTGAAGCACCATGTCGATCGCCAAGTCTTCCCTAAAGTCAACATTTAACTTGCGAAGGCGATCGACATACCTTTGCATCTTTTGCAGGTGCACGGTAAGAGATTCTCCATGACCCATCTTAGCGGAGATCATGTTAGTGAAAATCTCATAACGCTCTTGTCTCGCGTTTTGGTGGTATCTCTCCAATAAGTCTTGATGCATCTCGTATGGATACATGTCCTCGTAGGACTTTTGGAATTCGGAGTTCATGGTGGCAATGATGATGCAATGTACCTTCGTTGCATCTCGCTCATGAATCTCAAAAGCGGTGATTTCGGCCGGAGTAGCGATTTCGAGGTTGATTTTCTCAAGCTTTTCATCGAGGACATACTCCTTATCCTCATAGCGAGCAATGGTGCGAATGTATCTTATCCATTCGCTAAAGTTCGTTCCATCGAAGGTGACCTTTTGGCAAAGGCTCATCAACGTGAAAGAACTTGCAGCAGCGTTGTTTGTGTTCGACATCTATAGAAAGGAAAAAGATAGATTAGAATAAGAATCCCTAATTATCAGCCAATAAGAAAAATTAGGGTTAGGATCCAACAATAACATTTACATATTAGAAAAGGGATGCCGTAATCTAACATGAAAATAAATTGAAGGTAAGTGAATGACGATTCACTAATTCTCCATCACAAAAACCTAGACTATTAGTCCTAAGTGTATTGAGAATTCCTAGGTTCGGATGAGATTCATTGAAACTATTCAATGGCATGTTTAAATCTCGATATGCCCCTCTTGTTTGTGACTGGGATGCCGAGGATCACAAAGCGGGTGTGAATTACCATGCAAATTCACATGGTGCCTTCATTGTAACGATCACCTATTCGATGTGCCGGTAAACCACACACGCTCCATCGAACTATGATAAACAATGAATCACCCTTTGCCACCTTTGCTTAGAACCAATTAGTGTGCCGGTAAACCACACACGCTCCACTAACTTCTTAGCAAGGGTGCAAGGTGTAATTTCATGGGATTTCATCAATTCACTTTTCCTAAAGTAACTAAGATTGGGAAATTTTTAAAACGTGTAGTTACTTTGTATTTCTTATTATACTTTTAATGAGAGGATGAGGTTGCCCTATCCTACCCGTTCGGCTAACGACCCTTCACCAATCAAGCAAGCGGTGAGTGTGAGTGTACACCCATTAAGCGCCATTTTATAGGTCGCAACCTTATACCCACCTTATAGATTGGCTTCGTGAATGAGGCCTAGTAACGGTAAGACTAGCATTTAGTTATACATATATATATTATTCTAGTAATATCATATTAGTATAAGGTTGTGTATTAAACCTTTTAAAACGTAGGGTTTGAAATTTAAGTTGTCTAAATTAAAACCTTTTAATCACAAATATAAATTTCAAAACTTGAGGTCAAGTTTTAAACATTTAAAACATGGAGGATCAAATAACAAATAATTCCAATTAACAATTAATATCCTAATTATCTTTATTTGATTTATCCAAGATTTCTTCTAAGATAATTATCAAAATAATTAATCAATTATCATATAAGTAAATTAAATATTTTATTAGATGATAAATATCTTTAATTAGATCAAGATTATAGTCATATATATCAGAAAATCGGATTAGGGTTGATCTAATATGATTAAGGTAAGTTTCCATAAGATAAAAATGAAAAAATCCCGGTTTTGCCTAATCCTGACGCCCTGACTCGCCAAGTACACAAAGGGACTCGCCGAGTCAGGCCTACTCGCCGAGTCCACTTTGGAACTCGCCGATTCCATGACTCAGAAACCCAAAAACGAATTTTGCAGGTTTGTTTCAGTTAATCAAGCAACAATTTAAAGAAAACCAAGCTAGGCTCTGATACCACTGATGGGTTTTAGCCATAAGAACTTTCCTATGTGTGCATGCAAAACCCTAATGCTCGGATCTAGGCTTTCTAATTAAACATGCTTTGAATCCAAGACTTCTAATAGCTAATTAGGTTAAATAACAACATTGAAATAGATCTAGAATCATACCTTTGGATTCCTTGTTGATCTTGTTGTCTTGGAGCTTCTAGAGTCACAAATGTCACTCCTCTAATGGCTTACAAACACCAATAGCAAGAAGATGATTTAGGAGAAAGGAGAGGGAAGGAATTCGGTCAGAGTATCTCTACTTTAGATGGTGTATTGTGATATCTCGAATTCCCTCACCCCTAGGGCCTATTTATACTTGTAGACTCCTTAAGGATTACAGCTTTAACCCTAATTGGATAACTTAGACTTTAAGTTGATCCATATCCTATCCTTGATAACCCTATGGATGATTTTGGCTTATCCAAGCCCTAGAAATCATCCATCCTATCTTGGATAAGGATTTATAGTCTAAAGTGTAAGTATCAAACAATTGATAGTTTATACCCTCTTATTTAATTAGTCTCTTTAAGTCACCAAATTAATTCCAATTAATCTATGACATATATTAATCAAATAACCATATATTATTCCTTATAATATTTACTCTCTCTTAACAAATCATCCATCAAGTTGCTATGGTGAAGGCAACCCAAAAGGACCATGCACAACCGGATCAAATACTTGCCTAATATAGTTGCAGCCTTAGACACTATTCCAACAATCAACACTTGAGATTTTTTGAATTACTATATGTGATGTTTGATGGGTTTTGAATAAATAATCCTATGTGTGCATGCAACCCTAGATTTGGATCTATGTTTTCTCTATTAGATACACAACTTTATGAACACAATACGAACCCTAGCCAGGAGGTACATATTTTGAAATTTATATAGAAGAGTATATCACATACCTCTTGCTGTTATATTGCAATAACAACACTAATCTTCAATCTCTTAGTCTTGAAAGCAAGTACCACAAGTTTGGTACCTCTAATGGTTCACAGACACAACAAGCAAATGGAGAGGAAAGAGAGAGAGTTAGATAGAGAAGAGAGGTTAGAAATTGGCAATAAGAACCCTAGGGAATCAAGTGGCCGATTTCCTTGGGCTTAGGGGTCTTTATATAGGGTATAGAGTAGGGTTTCAGTCCTTATCCTTATCTAGGTTCTTGCCCACCAAGTAACCATAAGATAAGCCTTGATAACTGTTATCCTTGGACGATATCAATGGCATTATCCCCTTGAATCCGTCCACCTCTCCCATAGGGCATCCATTGCCCTAATTTGCAACTATCACATAATTACACTTCGGTCCCTACAGTATAATTAATTAAATTTGATCACAATGTTAATTCATAATTAATTATTAACCAATATTAATTAAACAAAAGGACCATGCACAACCGGGTCAAGTACTTACCAAATATGGTTACGGGTTTAGACACTAATCCAACATTATCCCACTTGGATTAGTCTTGTAACCACAAATGTAAGTATAACTCGATTAGCAATCGTAGCTCTCAAAGACGTTGTTGAACTCTGATCTTATCAGTAGCCTATCCTTTAGATAAGGGATCGTACAGTCCTCTATTTTAGATATCATGCAGACAATCTCATGTAACATAGTCATACTCATTGTCCAGCATATAGTTTATCGATCTTACATTCATTTGACATAGAACTTAATTGAACACATCAATTCAGTCCTGACTAGGCCCGACACACAAGTCAAATCAAAATCATCGACGGGCCATGATATCGCTTTTACCCTCTTAGGATAAAAGAAACAGATGCGGATTATGACATCACAATATTGATAAATTATACACAACAATGTGTTTTATGACATCACATTACTGATGCGGTTTCGCATTATCAGTGTACAATCCATTATCAACCAATAAACCATATATATGGTTTTAATACCATATGATATTATCATCTTGCGATCACTCGTGATAGATTCCATGAAGTGATTCCAGCAAGTGTGGGTTTATTCCAATGCTCAAAACTTATTTATAAGTACTCATGAATGTTGTAACAAACCTTTGTTATGTCTAATACCAGTCAGAGAATCTACACACCAATTCATGACAGTCTTCATTCATACCTACTTCCAACATATGAACGACTATGAACCGTTTGAATAATTCGATTATTCTTAATTAACTCAATTATCCAGGAAGTCAAAACATGCAAAGAAAAATAATAGTCAACCAATTAGCATAAGACAATAGCTATACTAATAAGTAACACTCCATTATTTAATCATCAAATGTCAATTACAATTATCTATTACTCAATTCTAAACTATGTAATCCAAACTAGCATCGTCCTTCAGCCCAATGCTCTTAGCGTGCTGCAAATGCTTGATCCTACTCAATCGCTTCATAAGCGGATCTGTTGGGTTCTCCTCTGACGATATCCTCTTAAATATGAGGATTCCTTCTTCTACCCAATGTCTAATAAAGTAATATTTTCTGTCAATATGTCGAGATCTACCATGATCACTCGGTTCCTTGGTTAAGGAAACTGCTCCTTCATTATCACAGAAAATTTCCATAGGCTCCGTTATTGCAGGTACAACTCCAAGGTCTCCAATGAAGTTCTTCAACCATATTTCCTCGTTTGATGTTTTCACTCGCTGCAATGTACTCTGATCCGCACGTTGAATCAACTACGGTTTCTTGCTTGGAACTTTTCCAGGTCACTGCTCCTCCATTAAGGGTAAAGACCCAGCCCGACTGTGAACCGTAGTTTTCCCTGTCGGTATGGAAACTAACATCATTGTACCCTTGCACCTTTAAGTCATCACTCCCTCCGAGAACCAGAAACCATTCCTTGGTCCTCCGAAGGTACTTAAGGATATTCTTGACTGCGGTCCAATGTGCTCTGTCGGGGTTCACTTGATATCTACTGACCATGCTCAAAGAAAAGGCCACATCAGGGCGAGTACAAGTCATAGCATACATGATTGAGCCAACTATGGAAGCGTAATTCTCCGTTCTTCAAGTTCTCCATACTAAAAGGTTTTAGTACCTTGTCCAAGTAAGTATTCCGACTAAGTCCTATTAGTCTCTTACTTTAGTCTCTCATTATCCTTATTCCCAAAATATAGGAAGCCTCTCCGAGGTCCTTCATAGCGAAACACTTTCCAAGCCAGGACTTAACTTCCGGCAGTGTTGGGACGTCATTTCCTATGAGTATTATGTCATCAACATATAACACGAGAAAGCTAACTATACTCCCACTGGCTTTGACATATACACATGATTCATCTTCGCTTTGTACAAATCCAAACTCTTTGACTTTCTCATCAAAGCAAAGATTCCATCTGCGAGATGCTTGTTTAAGTCCATAAATGGACTTCTCAAGCTTGCACACTTTATTGGGATGCTTCGCTTTGACAAAACCCACTAGCTGAGCCATGTACACATCCTCAGCCAACTTCCCATTAAGGAAAGCGGTTTTGACATCCTTTTTCCATATTTCATAATCATGAAATGCAACAATGGCTAGCATCACCCTAATAGACTTAATTTTAGCAACTTGTGAGAAGGCCTCATCATAGTCAACTCCGAGAGTTTGAGTAAAGCCCTTTGCAACCAATCGTGCCTTATACGTGTGCACATTCCCAACCATGTCCGTCTTTTTCTTGAAGATCCAGTTGCACCCAACCGTCATACATCTGGGCACATTGTCAACCAAATTCAAAAGTTGGTTGTCATACATGGACTGAATCTCGAGGTCCATCGCCTCTTTCCATTTAGCAGACTTCAGGCCTACCATGGCTTCCTTATAGTTGTTAGGTTCATCTAGATTTACTAGTGTACTATCACTAATATATGTGTCCCCTTTAGTAGTAATATGAAAACCATACAACTGTGGTTGAACTCTAACTCTTTCGGAACGTCTAAGAGGTAATGATTCGTCACTCGGTTTAACCGGAGTTTCCTCCTCGGGTAGAGCGCCAGCGTTAGAGGTTCCTTCATCGCTCGACTCTTGAACCTCTTCAAGATCGATTTGCCTCCCACTGTTTCCTTGGTCTATGAGTTCTCGCTCTCGGAAAACCCCTCTCCTCACAACGAAGACAACATTGTCACTCGGTCTATAGAAGAGATACCCAAAGGATTTCTACGGGTAGCCGATGAAAATACATCGCTCACTATGAGGTTCGAGCTTGTTGTGAGTCTCTCGTCTTACAAAAGCCTCGCAACCCCAAACCTTGATATATGCTAACGAGGGAGCTTTCCTTGTCCACATCTCATGATGTGTTTTGGTAACCTTCTTTGTAGGGACTCAGTTAAGGATATGGGTGGAAGACTCCAAGGCATACCCCCAGAATGAGATAGGTAGTGAATCACGACTCATCATGGAATGAACCATGTCCAACAAGGTTCGATTACGCCTCTTAGCCACACCATTCAACTTCGGCGTCCTAGGCGATTGCAATTGCAAAACTATTCCGCATTCCTTGAGATAGTCGTGGAATTCAAGATTTAGGTACTCTCCTCCTCAATCGGATCGCAGCATCTTGATTTTCCTGCCCAATTAATTCTCCATTTCTTGTTTAAACTCTTTGAATTTTTCTAAGGTTTCCGACTTGTGCTTGATTAAGTAAATATACCCATATCTAATATAATGATCGGTGAAAGTCGCATAGAAGCGGTTCGTGTCGCTCGTGGTGGATCTAAACGGTCCACATACATCGGTATGTATGAGATCCAATAAACCGTCACCCTTTTCACACGTACCAGTGAAGGGTGACTTGGTCATCTTTCCAAGTAAAGAAGACTCGCACACGTCATTTTCCCTAAGGTCGAATGACTCTAACACTCCATCCTTTTGGAGTTGGGCTATGCATTTCTTGTTGACATGTCCAAGATGACAATGCCACAAGCATGTTTTATCCAAAGCATTGGAAGAATCCACACACAACACATCATTTCCTAAGTTATCTACAACCATAACAGTTTCATAAATTCCATTACAAGGCAATGCTTCAAAATATAAGACACCATTTAGATAAGCATAAATTGAACCTTTCTCATTATCAAACGAATATCTAAATCCTTGTATAAACAAACCATAAAATGAAATGATGTTTCTTGTCATATCTGGCGAATAGCAACAATTGTCTGAATCTAAACCTAATCCATTACTAAGCACTAAAGAATACACTCCAATCTTGGTTACAGGCAACGATCTTCTATTTCCCTAATTAGATTTATTCCTCCACGCTCCACATCTCTATTTCTTCTTAGTCCCTTCAAATTAGAATATATGTGAAAACCAAATCCTGTATCAAGAAACCAAGAAATAGTACGTGATGAATCATTAGATTTAATTGTGTAAATACCTGCGAAAGACGGCTTGATCTTCCCATCCTTGATGGATTGCAGCTATTTCAGGCAGCTTCTCTTCCAGTGTCCTATTTTGTGGCAGTGGTGACATTCTGCCTCCTTAGGGTTTGAGTTGGGCTTAGCGGCGCCAAATTTTGTTCCACTAGTAGAGGAACCATATTGGGGATTTCCCTTGTGGTGGCTCTTCGAAGGAGCCTTCCTCTTTTTGCCCTTCCCTTGCCCAGTGGCCAAAAGAAGAGCACCGGGTGGAGGGGGAGTTGGTGCAACAGATTTGTCCTTGAGGTTTCTCTCAGCAGTCCTTAGGAGTCCTTAGAGTTTTCTTAGGGTTAATTCTTCTTTGTTCATGTGGTAGGTCATCCTAAATTGGTTGAAGCACGGGGGCAAGGAGTGGAGAATGATGTCGATGGCCAAGTCTTCCACAAAGTTAACATTTAACTTGCGAAGACGGTCAACATACCTTTGCATCTTTTGCAAATGCGAGGTTAGGGATTCTCCACTTCCCATCTTAGCAGTGATCATGTTAGTGATGATCTCGTAGCGCTCTTGCCTTGCTCTTTGGTGGTACCTCTCCAAAAAATCTTGGTGCATTTCATAAGGATACATGTCCTCATAGGACTTTTGGAGTTCAAGATTCATAGTGGCCAGCATAATGCAATGGACTTTCATTGCATCATGCTCATGGGTCTCAAAGACGGCCATTTCTTCGGGAGTAGCGATTCCCGAATTGATCTTTTCAAGCTTCTCATTGAGGACATATTATTTGTCCTCGTAGAGGGCAATCATGCAATTGTATCTTATCCATTCGTTGAAATTCGATCTGTCGAATGTCACCTTTTGACATAGGATCATTAGCGAGAATGAACCAGTAGCAGTGTTGTTTGCGTTTGCGTTAGACATCTGCAAATAGAAAGGAATAAAGTTCAATTAGAATTGAATCCCTAATTAAACACCCGAAATGAGAAATTAGGGCTAGGATCCAACAACATTATCTACACATTAGAAAATGCATGCCGTAATCCAACATGAAAATAATTTGGAGGTAAGTGAATGATGATTCACTAATTCTTCACCATGAAAAACATAAGGCTTAGGTTTTAAATGTATTGAGAATTCCTAGATTTCTTGGGATTCATTGAACTTTTCAATGGCATGCTTAAATCTCAATATACCCCTCTTGTTTGTGATTGGGAGGCTGAGGATCACAAAGCGGGTGTGAATAACCATGCAAATATACATGGTGCCCTCATTGTTACAGTCACCTATTTGATGTGTCGGTTAGCCATACACGCTCCATTGAACTATGACAAACAATGAGTCACCCTTTGCCATCTTTGCTTAGAACCAATTAGTGTGCCAGTTAACCACAGACGCTCCACTAACTTCTTAGCAAGGGTGCAAAGTGTAATTTCATGGGATTGCATCAATTCACTTTTGCCTAAAGTAATAGGATTGGGAATTTTGTAAAAGCATTTAGTTACTAAATATATTTTCATTATACTTATTAATGAAGAGAGGATTACCCTATCATACCCGTTCGTCTAACGACCCCCCACCAATCAAGGAAACGGTGGGTAAGAGTGGATACCCATTAGACGACCATTTTACAGGCCATAACCTTATACCCCCTTATAGATCGGCTTCGTAAATGAGGCCTACTAATGGTAACACTAGTATTTTAGTTATATATATATATATATATATATATATATATATATATATATATATATATATATCTTGTAATAATATAATAGTATAGGGTGTATTTTAAACATTTTAAAAATACTAGGGTTTTAATCTCAATTTAAAATTTTCAAAATTTATCACTTTTAAATTAAAATTTTAAATATTAAAACTCTTGATTTCATAATTATCTAAATCAAACAATTAATTCTAATTACTAAATCATAAAGGATTATTATAAATTAAACAATTAAATTTATCCTAATCCCTTATATCCCTCTAAATTTCGAAAAGTAGGGAGGGGATAGTTCAAAATCTTTAATTATCATATTTAACAATTAAAAGACAATTACAAGATATGGGATTATGCAAATTCCTAGATTTTAGGGAGTTATCTTGGCGGGGAGGCATAATCTCGAAAATCTAGGGTTTGCAAACCCTAGCTCTCGAAATCTTGGGCAACAAGGAATAGGGTTTGAAAACCCTTCAAGAAACCCTAAAATCGAAATCCTTGCCTCCTAGGGTTTATTGGCCATAAACCCTAAAGTGTCAAATTCATACAATTGTATAATACTAATTGAAAACAATTCAACCAAGGGCTCTGATACCACTGATGGGTTTTGAACAAACAATCCTATGTGTGCATGCAACCCTAAATTTGGATCTATGTTTTCTCTATTAGATACACAAGTTTATGAAGACAATAAGAACCCTAGACAGTAGGTACATCTTTTGAAATTTATATAGAAGAGTAGATCACATACCTCTTGTTGTTATATTGCAATAACTACACTAATCTTCAATCTCTTAGTCTTGAAAGAAAGTACCACAAGCTTAGTACCTCTAATGGCTCACAAGCACCATAAGCAAATGGAGAGGCAAGAGAGAGAGGAGAGAGGTTAGAAATCAGCTCTAAGAACCCTAGGGAATCAAGTGGCCGATTTCCTTAGGCTTAGGGGTCTTTATATAGGGTATATATTAGGGTTTCAGTCCTTATCCTTATGTAGTTGCTTCCCCACCAAGTAAGCATAAGATAAGCCTTGATAACCCTAATCCTTGGACGATTTCAAGGGCCTTATCCCCTTGAATTTGTCCACCTCTCCCATAGAGCATCAATTGCCCTAATTTGCAACTATCACTTAATTACACTTCAGTCCCTGCAGTTTAATTAATTATATTTGATCACAAAGTTAATTCTTAATTAATTATTGACCAATATTAATTAAACAAATATGATTTCTCCTATTAATATATTATTCCTATAATATATTAATAAATCATAATAACCTCTTTCTTTATTCTTTCTCCAATCAAGTTGCTTTGGTGAAGGCAACCCAAAAGGACCATGCACAACCGGGTCAAGTACTTACCAAATATGGTTACGGGCTTAGACACTAATCCAAAAATGTTGGCAATTTAAAATTAAATTTTTTTTTTGAAAAGTTATCATGTTACAAGTTGGTATTAGAGCCTTGGTTTGAGGGATTCAGATACACCTTCGTGCATAACTGAACTCAAACTGAGGATTTGAGAACAGTTTTCAAAAAGAAACAATTTTTCTAAGAATAGTAAAAGATTCCAAAAGAGCAGAAAAGAGCAGTGTGTACAACCAGCAAGCGCTCGAATGGTGATATCCCAAAATACCCTTACTTATGTATTATATGTTGTTATTAGATATGTTATGCATACTAGAGAGTAGGCTAGGTATTTCATATTTTAGGACTAGAGTGGCCTGATTTGTGTTGCCTTAGCCTAGGAGTTGCTGCTATCTGTGATTTACTTTGAGTATGTGTAGGGTAAGAGTATCCAGGAGGAATTCTTTTTAGACAGGGATCTGAGTAGAGGAGTAACGTAGGAGAGATACCTAGATGATAATTTGAGGAGCCTACTGAGAGAGTAGTCAGATACTCGTGAGGGGTGGAGTTGCTTGAGCTCGGTGATACCTTCTGAGTATGAGTATAGCAAGCGGAGTTGTAACCTAGAGTGGTTATACGTATTGATAGAGAATATTTGATGCCCAAATATTGCTTGCTTCATGCTTTGTAGAACTCTTGATGATGGGAGTCAGCTACCAAGTGAATATTACGATATTGAGGAGGTAGATGGCTGGCATCATGAGGATTTCTTCAACAACTAATGGCGGAGAAGCGTTAGAGCCTTGGAAGAGCCTAGGGAGTGACCTTTGTCAGATGAGTATACTGATAGACGAAGAGTATTCGCAAGGGAGCAACAAGGTATGATAGGATTGGTGATTGAGGAGGTTGAGCTGCTACTTAGGAAATCTTGGATGATCCATGTGGAAAGTATGGGTAGATGTGGCAGGTATTATGGGCTCGTACTACTGAAAGCAGAGGACCCATACTCAATATAAGGAAAATTCTAGAGGATCTAAGTAGCAGATGATAGGTGATCACATGGTTCGAGTACCATGATCTATAGTAGATGAGAGATGATCACGTGGTTCGAGTACCATGATTTGTGGCAATTAGTGCTTCTAGTGTTATCAGTTATTCCGATGTGATTGTTTAGATTGAGATCTTATGTGATAGAGTATGGCGCCAGAGGGCCATGCTGAACGAGTTTCAAGGGAGCACACCTTGAGGGGAGGGAATGAGTTGGTTTCCGAGAAAGTTAGATGAGATGACAATTGGAGTCGCAAGACTCGGGGATGAGTAGAGGTGGTGCTTCACAACCGGCAGATAGTGGAGATGCCAATTCTTGTGACTGCAGTGTGCTATTTTTGATGAGGACCAGAAGGGATATAAGTTTTAGATTTGAGCTAAACCCTATGGGGTAGCAAGTGTGGAGACCTTTTCACCAGAGTATTTAGGCAGCATGCTTGTTGCGAGGTATGCTTATACCAGGAAAGAGTAATTAGTGGGACTAAGATGGATGAGAACAAGGAAGTGCCTTGTTGTGGGGGGAGTCCTTTTATAAGTAGTTTTCGATGGATAAAAGGAGTATATCGTGGTGGTGGCCCTCGAGGTCTATGTTGTGCATCGACATCGAGAATGAGGTCTGTGGGTTTATGATTATTCTTGATTTAGGAGGCGGGTGGAGGAGTTAGAGTTGAAGTGCGTGAAAGAGAACTATTTCCAGATTAGAGATAGTCTACTGAGTAGATTGTGGATGTGTCAATTCGTGATTGTTCGAACCTTGAGTGGGGGAAGACTGGTTTTCCAGTAAGGGGATCAGTGTTATTGAGACCAGGGTTATTGGTGACCGAGGCGAAGTATAGAGCAAGGTAATGCAGGATGTACATGTTTAGGAAAGGCGAGTGTCCCCACGGCAGGTGGCCGTTGGACAGATACCATGTGTTGATTAGAATTTCTTCAAGGTTGTAATGGTGAAATTTATGGTGATTACGTGAAAAGGAAAGCTTCGGCGGTGAAGAACATCGGGCTTAGCATACAACTTGTTATGTGCATTTTGGAAAGAGTAGAAGTGGATTGGGCAACCAAATCCAGGGTCGGTATGTGTATTCTTGCATGGGTTGGGAGAAATAGAGGAGGAATTTTCGGATGTTCGTCAACGTGCTTTCTGTTGTTCACGATTCGTCCATAAGAGTTGGAATATTCTGAAGTTGTGTGTTGTGGAAAATGAAGACTAGTCACGATATTTTGAAGGAATGCATTGCTATATCTTTGTATGATGCCATAAGTAGGATATCAGTGGTTGAGGTAGGACATCGTGAGTTTCTGTGATGGTGTACCGAGGTATCCAGGTATGATATCCTTAATTGTAGATTATTTTGAGTTCTCAGTTAAGAGATGAAAAGCGGTGGGATCTATTCGATTGATTGATGTCAAAAGATATTATTTAAGAATGTGAATCGTAATGAGAGAAGGAGTTTTGTCATGACGGCAGGCTTCAGGAGTAGTAATGCTTATTTCTGGATGGGTGTGTTAGAATCTATCTAAGATTAGCCATGGAACATGTGTTAATGGATGCAGAGGGTGGCGTTGACTTGAGGATGAGACCGTGGGATGGTAAGACAAAGTATTGTAAGGCTGTAGGGAGCTACAGCATCCATGAGTTAGTACGAAAGGGTGTGGTGATACTACCAGGGGCATACTATTCGCCAGTTAGCGAGAGTGTGTGGTGACATTACGGGGAGTCGTAGTCTTCGTTAGTTAGCAAGAGGGTGTGGTGATACTGCGGGGAGCTGTAGTATCCACTAGGCAGTGAGATGGTGTGTCGATATTGCAGGGAACCGTGGTACTCACCAAGCAATAAGGGAGCATTATGGAACTGCAGGGAGCCATAGCTTTCACTGGTCAGAGGGAGAGCACTATGGATATATGGGGAGTTGTAGTTTTCACTAGCCAGATCATGACACATAAGAGTTCTTAGGCTTGTGTAGCCTCATCAATTGAATATATAGGATCTTGGTGGTTGAACCAAGGGAGAGACCGAGGTCTCGATATTTGTCAAAAATCGTTATATTCTAAGTTGAGTCGTGGTTAATTATTGAAGTGGTGTATGCGTGTATTGCGAATCTTCGGTTACGAGTTGACTACCAGATTGGAATTGATTGGTTCCAATTTTGATGTTGACTTCGACTATCTAGCTTGAGTCTGGATTCTTTCCTATGTTTAGTAGGAAAGATGAGGTTTCAGATCGTAGATGGGTTCATTTTGAGAAGTATTATTCTCCATCAGATGTATCAGACCAGAGTGAGTTAGTTCATCGGTATGGGAAGAACCGCGAAACGCATGGAATCAGTGGTTGCTAGACGACAGAGGTCGAAGGTGAGACGATTTTAGATAAATTGTAGTATTCGCTTGGGGTAAAGTGAACTATGTGACTTGTGTGTCGCGATGAGCTGAGATAGTTATTGTGAGCAGGAGGGTTGTAAAGTCATTCTATTGGGTGTGTAAGGGGTATCCCTTGGAGACTCAACCGTTGGGTCGAGAGCTATCATGGTACTCAGAGTTCGGAGTGTTATATCCAAGTTTGTTATTCGATGAGCGTTTATCAGGTTGATATTCTGCATGGGTGGTCTGTCGGGTAGATAGACCACTATTGTTTCCAGTTCTGGAGAGTTAGAGCAGGTACCTTCACGGAAAAAGGGTTCCGTCCTTCTTCGGTTTGGGAATTTCTATTTGGTTTCGGATGTCTTGGGTGAAGGATTGTAGAATGTTAAGAGATTTTCCAGTTGTGCTTCGCGGGTTGTATGTTTTGATCTATGCGAACAAAGGGAACGATTTCGAGGGCGAAATCTAATTTAAGTAGGGGAGAATTGTAACATCCTGCTCCAGATTGTTTCATGATTTAAGGCCTGTGAGCCTTAATCGGAGTATGAGAAGGTTTTGAGTATTTGAACGAGAAAGGTTTAGGCCTTTTTGGGGTATGGGTAAGGTGGGTTGTATGATAAAAGAGTTCGGTTTGTGCTTTAGATCCCAAATGTATTGTTAAAGGACCAGGTGCAGGCTTTTCATAAATTTTGGATTTGAGTTTGAGTGGGCTTTAGGAGTAATAAACTTGATAGAAATGTAGGTCTTCTCATTACCTTTTCGTGGATATAAGGATCGTCGGAAACAGATTTATAACAAAGAAGTTATAGCTTTCAAAAGTTTTGAGGTTTGCAGGCTTAGCTGATTACGCTTCGCATACACAAAGTGTACGTTGGGCGTAATTTTGGAGTACACTGGGTGTATTGACTAAGAATGGTCGCGAATGTTCATTAGAGTATGCTGGGTGTACCAGATGAACGTTGGGCGTATGCCAAATATACTTGAATGCTATTTTAGAGTCTTGGACCCTATTTAATCTCCTTATCACATAACCTAACTCTAATATCTTCAACCTCCATCCCTCTAAACCCTAGAAATCGACCCTAAGCCTCCATTTGAGTGATTCTTGAGCATTTTGGTGATTTTATGAGCTTTTGGTACATATTGTGGAAGAAGGAGTTCCTTGAGGAAGCATTGCTTTGCTTCAAGCTTGTGGATCCAAGCCCTAATAATGTTGATCTAGCTCCAGAAAGCATTAAGTTTGAATCTTGGTGGCTTTCTCATGTGGATCTAGTGGGGTGATCACATTTCATGTTTGGCTTTTGAAGAAGAAGGAGCTTTGAAAGAGGATAGCTTGAGCACCCAGTTTTTGGATCTATGTTCTTCTCTTGTTGTTGCATCTTCCAGAGGTATCAAGTTTTGAACTTGTTTATTATTGTGCTATTTTTTTGTTTTTGGCCAATTTTATAGTTTTTGGTCCCAAAGCTTGAAGCCTTATGAGTTGTTGAGCTCTATAGCATAATATATGTCCCTTTGAGTATATGTAGTGGTGTTATGCCATAAAAATCTAATCTTGGATGTTGGAATCAAGCCATGCATGAGATAGGAGGTTTTTGAAATAAGGAAGTGAGTGTTTTGGGTGTTTGTGACCTTTCCAGCCAAGCAAAACCTTAAAGTGACTGAGTTTATGGAGTAAGTGCTATTAGGGAGCCAGATCTGGGGATTGACATAATTTCTTAATTGTTTAAGACCAAATGAGTAGAAAGAGTGAATCCGGGGAGTACGTTGAGCATAATTCATGTACGCCCCGCGTACTACCCTAGTGTCCCCGATGGTCAATATGGATTTGTGAGTACGTTGAGCATACCAAGAGAGGTACGCCTGCGTAACATCACTGTGGACTTTTGGGATTAGTCTCATTTTGGGCCTTGAGTGTTGGTCTCGCAGTTTGGACTTGTTACAATAGAGTTTTGGAATTAGAGGATTATATATATATATATATATATATATATATATATATATATATATATATATATATATATATATATGTGTGTGTGTGTGTGTGTGTGTGCTTTGGGGCCTTGAGTTGGGCTTGCCATTAGATGTGAGATACTTGGGCATCAGGAGATCCCATTTATTATTGGGCCTTGGTGGTCCAATGGGTTCTAGGTCATTAATGGGCTGGTTAGTGAACTACCTTTAGAACTAATGAGCGAGAGTTGGGAATTAGTTCCTAATTAGGATAATTGTGGATTTTGCATAGAGTTAGAGGTCGGTACGTAGCAGCAGCATTTATAGGGGCTATTCATCATTCGAGGTGGGTCTTCTCACTATGAATTACCTAGGGTGGTATCTGTGTGTGGACCAGAAGGTCATACGTGTTTTCTTGAGATTATGTGTTTTCTGATTATATATGTTATGTGCTATTTTGACCGGACCGGAGGGTCCAATGATTTATGAGTCCAGAGGGACCTCAACCAGAATGGACTGGAGTGTCCAACGAGCTAGACCGGACCAGAGGGTCCAATGAGCTATGGGACTGGAGGGTCCCATTGAGACACCTTCAACATAGGGTCGTACAAAGTATAGACTCGAGTGGCAAATTGTTGTTTGTGGTATTTTGGGGATCTCACTAAGCTTCGTGCTTACCATGTTATGTGTTATGTGTTTTAGCTTCTTATCAGGATGGTGAGAAGGCAGCAGCTTGATTGTACACACCCAGGAAAAAAGAGTCATGAATGTGGATCCTGGATTTTCATAACTACTTTTGAAAAAAAAATTTCAAATATATTATGACATCAACACTTGAGATTTTGGGAATTATTATATGTGATGTTGGCAATTTAAAATTGAAAATTTTGTTTGAAAATTTATGGTGTTACAATTCAAGACATAGATCTTGGTCCAAAATCCATAATACTCCAATCCAAAGCATGAAAACTGAGATCTAGGCCCTATACACCAAATGAACACGTAAAGTCTCAGACTTTCCCTCCATGCATGGCCTTTTGGGGATTAAAAGGCCAAAATGATACCTTAAAGATTGCATGGGGATTCCATGTCCATAAATTTTGCACCTTTATGCCATAAAACCCCTTCAAGACTCCAGATCTGAAAGGTAAATCACTTGGGACATCTATTTCCCAAGGACTAAGCTACTTGGACCGAAAACTCAATAAAAGTGGAGATGAAGAGATCTAAGCACACATTGGACAAGTTAGCAGTTTTTTACCTTTATTGAACCAGAAATGGAGCTTAACTTCTGGATCTACTCTCTTCTGCTGGAGTCATCTAGCTTCATCTTCCTCCACAACCTTCAAAAGCGCAACTTTTCTCTCAACAAGGTCTCACAAGCTCACGCAAGGATCTAGGATTTCATGGATAGGGTTTTAGGACTTAGAGGTTGTAAATGAGGCCAACTTTTAGGTATTAATGTGATTAAATAGGGTGCAAAACCCTAAAATTAGGGTTTCACTCAACCAGCCTACTCGTCGAGTTAGGACTCCTAACTCGTCGAGTAGGTCTCTTAACCCGTGTCCAAAAAATAATTCCCAACTCGTTGAGTTTTCTTATAAAAGGGAATAAATTTTGTTTCAAATACATACTAGGAACCGGAGTTACAAATCTCCCCTACTTATTTTAGACTTCGTTCTCGAAATATGTTGCGTTTAGAAATACTTCTGGGTAGTGCTCCCTTATCTCGTCCTCCTGCTACCAAGTCCATTCCGATCTGTTGCGGTGCTGCCAGTACACCTTCACTAACTCAACCCTCGTGTTCCTCATATACTTTGTCTTTCTGTCAATGATGGTTACCGGTCGCTCGATTTAGTTAAGGCTGTCGTCCACCTGAATATCCTTTACAGGCACCACTGCGGAGTCATCTACCAAGAACTTATGCAACTAGGAGACATGAAAGGTGTTGTGGATCTGACTAAGCTTGACTGGCAGATCCATCCTGTACGTTACCTTTCCCACCCGAACTATAACCCTGAACGAACCAATTTACCTGGGGCCCAACTTGCTCCGCTTCCTAAACCGGGTGACACCTTTTAAATGTGACACCTTTAGGAGTATCATATCTCTTACCTTAAACTCCAGGTCTGAACGGCGCTTGTCGGTCTAACTTTTCTGCTGACTCTCAGCCAATCTGAAGCCTGCTCTGGACCTGTTGGATCATCTCAGTCATCTTGAGTACCAGTATGGTACTCCCCATGACCCTCTATCCAACCTCACCCCAACATCTCGGCGTTCTGCACATCCTCCCATATAACATCTCGAAGGGAGGACGGTCGATGCTGGTGTGGTAGCAATTATTGTAAGAAAACTCTACCAAGGGAAGATATGTATCCCAGCTACCACTGTAGTCTAAGACACACCCCGCAACATATCCTCTAGAGTCTGGATGGTCCACTCACTCTTACCATCCGTCAGCGGGTGAAAATCCATACTGAAGTGCAGACGAGTGCCCAACTCGTCATGAATTTCTTCCAGAATCTGGAAGTAAACCGTACATCTCGGTCTGAAATCAATGAAACCGGCACCCCACGTCGAGCTACTCCCTCCCTGATGGAAATGGCGGGAAACTTCTTGGCTGAAATGCTCTCCTGGATCGAAATGAAATAGGCACTCTTGGTCAATCGATCCATGACGACCCAAATCGAATCCACTCCACGTGCGATCCAGGGAATCTTCGTGATAAAATCCATAGTAATATCCTCCCATTTCCACACAGGGATATCCAACGGCTATGTCTTGTCGTGAGGCCTCAGGTGCTCGACCTTGACCTTCCTCGAGCTCAAGCACCGCTCCACGTACCAAGCTATGTCCCGTTGCATGCAGGCCACCAATAATCAGGGGGAATATCCCGATACATCTTCGTCGCCCCTTGATGAATAGAAAACCTCGACTTGTGGACCTCATCCATTAGTACCTGGTGTATCACACCCCAATAAGGAACCTAGACCCTTCGATGCACGGTCAGCAGCCCATGAGTGTCAAAATTATATGAGGCCACCTGGCCTACGATCCGCTCACGTTTCTGATGCTCCTCCTTCATTCCCTCAAACCCTGCCACTTGGATCTACTCGAAAAGTGAATTCACCACTGTCATCCTCAAGCAGATGACTTTGATTGGGGCTGCCTTGCGGCTAATTTCATTGGCCATGACATTGGCCTTCCGCGGGTGGTAAAGGATCCCACAGTCGTAATCCTTTACCACATCTAACCACTGACACTGCCTCATGTTCAAATTCGACTGATCCATGAGGTACCTCAAGCTCTTGTAGTTCGTATAAATGGTACAATGAACCCCATAAAGGTAATTCCACTAAATCTTGAGGGCGAATATAGCCACCCCCAACTCCAGATCATGTGTCGGGTAGTTCGCCTTGTGAGGCGTAAGGGATGACATGCCCCCTCTGCATCAATACTGCGCCCAAGCCTGTGATGGATGCATCACAGTACACTATAAACTCCTCAACGCCCTATGGCAGGGCTAAGATCGGTGCCTCGCATAACCTCTACCTCAAAGTCTCGAACGATGCATACTGCCTAGGCCCCCAACGAAATACAGTGACCTTCTTCGTCTGTCGGGATAGTGGTTCCGCTATCTTGGAGAAGTCCTAGATGAATCTCCAGTAATAGCCTGTTAAACCAAGGAAACTTTGAATCTCAGATAGAGACTTTTGAACCTCCCATATCATCAAGGCCTCCACCTTGGCTGAGTCGACCAAAATATTGTTTTGGTTGACAAGGTGCCACAAAAATTGCACATCGTACAACCAAAACTCACACTTGGAGAACTTTTCATACAAACTCTCCCTCCTCAGGGTATCCAACACCTCCCAAAGGTACTCCTCGTGCTGATCCTGCATCTTGGAATAAACCAACATGTCAACAATAAAGACTATCAAAGACCGATCCAGCATCGATTTGCATATACGGTTGATGAGGTCAATGAACGCGACAAGAGCATTTGTGTGCCCAAAGGGCATCACCATGAACTCGTAGTGGCTATAGCGTGTCCGGAAGGCAGTCTTCTATACATCCTCATCTCTGACCCTCATCTAATGGTAGTTTGAATGCAAATCTATCTTCGAAAACCAAGATGTCCCCTGTAGCTGGTCGAAGAGATCATCAATCCTCATGAGTGGGTAACGGTTCTTCACCATTACGTTGTTCAGCTCCTAATTATATATACACATCTGATGTGACCCATCCTTCTTCTTCACAAACAGGATCGGAGTTCCGCAGGACGAACTACGCGGCCTGATAAATCCCTTGTCTAACAGCTCCTGCAGCTGTATAGAAAACTCCTACATCTCCGGAGGAGCCACCGATATTGTGCCTTGGCTATCCAAGCCACACCAGGAACTACGTCAATCTTGAACTCCACCTATGTCTCTGGAGGTATCCCAGGAGTTTTCTATACAGCTCCTGCAGCTGTATAGAAAACTCCTACATCTCCGGAGGAGCCACCGATATTGTGCCTTGGCTACCCAAGCCACACCAGGAACTACGTCGATCTTGAACTCCACCTATGTCTCTGGAGGTATCCCAGGAAAATCCTCCAGGAAAACATTCTGGTACTCCCGCACAACTGGCTCATCACTAGCGGTCCCCTTACCTACCTACCGGGTATCCATAATCTAGGTGACATACCTTGTACAACCTTGCTGAGGGTAGCATCTAGGCCTCACTGCTAAGCACAACGCTAGTCCACAATGTGTCCTTTCAGCCTGAATCACCGAGTCTCTCCCACTTAGGGTCCTGACAAGTACTAACTGTTTCGTGCAATCGATCGTTGCCCCATTATAGCTCAACCAATCCATGCCTATGATAAACTTGTTTCAATGCAAAGGAATGGGAACCATGTCCATGAGGTAATGCTGTTCATACATCCTCAAAAAACAATCTCTATAGATCTCCAATGCATGGACGGATCGGTCGTCAGCAATATCAACCTCTAAAGTGCAATCCAACATGCCTGAAGGCACAACAAAGTTCTTGTCGACTGCAAGCGATACAAATAATCAGGTATCCCCTAAGTCAAATAACACATGTACGTAGATACCGTTCACATGGAATGATCCTAAACAAAACCCATAAAGCAAAGAACATAAATATCATAACCGACATGTAATAAGACTTATGGAAAAGAAAACATACTCATCATCACATCGGGTGCAGCATTTGCATCTTCGGCGTTCAGATGGAAGGCTCGGCTCCTCATCAATGGAGCATCTGACTTACCCTGTCAGCCATCTGTGATCTGTGGGGTCACTGGAGCTAGCGACGCCACTAGCGCTCCCGATGTTAATCTTGGGCAGTTGGCCTTTTTATGGCCCTTCTTATTGGAATGAAAGCAAATCATGTATAATGTCTGAAAGTTGGGGGTAAAGGCAGTACAATGACTACCAAATTGCTCAAGCTTTCCACACTTATTATAGCCGGAAGACCCCAATCTACAAACTCCCTCATGAGTCTTGTCGCATTTCTTACAGTGGCTCTGGCCCTGTTGGCCCTTCGACCTAGAGTATGATCCCTTGGTTTTCTTCCTTGAAACTCTAGTCACTTGCCCAGCCTCCACCTTCCTCTTCCAGATGTGCTCTATATCAATATCTCTCTCTCTCTCTCTCTCTCTCTCTCTAGCTATCATATCCTTAAAATTCGGGAATGCTGAGTAGCTGACATGTTTCCGGATGTCAGCTCTCAGCATATCATAGTATCGGGTCTTCCTTATCTATTCATCAATTGCACGTTGAGGCACCAGTCAGGCCCTCTCCCTGAACGTGGCGGTAATCTCCGCCACCGACTCAATCGTTTGCCTCATATCAAGAAACTCCCTCGCCAACTGCTGAATGTCCACAACTAGCACAAACTCAACCCTAAACCTGGTCACAAAGTCCGAACAAGTCATAGCCTCAATGGCCAAGGCTCCCAACGCATCACTGACTGCCTCCCACCAGTCACTAGCTTTGTCTCTCAAACATCCTGCAACATACCAGAACTTTATCCCCTTAGGGTAGAAGCTCATCAACATTGCAGACTCAATGTCTGCCATCCATCTCTTGGCCAGGATGGGGTCCTTCACCCTATGAAAGTCCAGTGCACCACATCCCTAAAATTCCTTGAAGGAGAGTGTGCACATCCCTGTCTAGCTAAATGTCATGTCACTCCGGAATACCCTGAGGAGACCCTTCATCAGCTTAATGATCCCTTCCTTGATCGACCTAAAAAATCACCAGGGTCACCGTAAGGATGCCTCTCATAATATTAAACGCAATGAACTCGCATAATCCATCGTTAACCGAGTCCAAACCCGCACCCAAACCTGAACCTGAACCTAATCCAGACCCTGAACATCCTGCTCTGTGATGTGTCACCACCATTCTACAACAAATCACATAATCTTCAGGGCCATACATATTCTCGAGAGGTCACACACTCTACAAGTTTCCTGGTTCTATCTTAACCCTCCTTGACTCGAGTACGGATCCTAGGTTTTCAGTAGTAGGGGTCTATACTACCTTCCACATCTAGTCATACTTTCCTCAAGGATTTCCTTGACTTACCAAGTCCCTTTCACTACTACTGCTCATAGTGCTAATCTCATCCTAGTCTTATCCTAAGGTAATCTCTGACCCACTCTCCTCCATCAGTTGCATAAGAAGTCCCTACTATCTCCCCTAACTAGCTCACGAATATTATTACATATTACTAAGACCAGATAATTCTTCGAATGAAAGACCCTGCCCTATAATGGTTGGAAACAAACAAGAGCTGCAAAATAGGGCTAGACCTAACCTTCTGAAATTATTTAGTCGTCATAATATGTAACTTAACATATTTTTTTATTAATTATTTAAAGATAACTAGGATTCCTAAACCACAAAGCAAGCAACACTTGGGAATTGAGTAACCCAAACCTAGCATATCCTATCCAGACTATCATATCACTAACTAGTCATTATTATCATACAGTTCGATAAGCACATACAACCGACACATAAGGCATCTTCCTAAATCCTTAGCCTTAATCTAGCATGCGGTTCTCATATAATAGTCAAATAAGGCATCCTTCCTAGATCCTTAGCCCTAATCTAGCATGTAGTTCTCATAATCATATCACATATCATAGCAACATGTATAAGTATCTTGGGGAAAACTTACTTGAGCTCGACCGTTTGCATGCATCACACACCTTGTTCTTTCTCAAAACTCTTTATTTTAATATTTAGAAAAACTATTTTCTTGTAAAAATCCTTCAAACCCTCGATTTGAGTCCAGACACCTCCGAAGGTGTGTCTGAATCCCTCAAACCAAGGCTCTGATACCAACTTGTAGCATCCTAAAATTCAAGACCAAAAATTTCATTTTTAATTTAAATAAATCATAAAACAGATTTTTTAAAACATCATGAAGTTATCCTATATCATAAAAATCCATAAGTCATATATCTCAAAACAAGTCATAACATAATAATATCAGAGTACAAGATCCGGATAACATCATAGTGCAGAAAATCGTGGTGTGATGCGCTGCTATCATGTCGGCACCTTTCCCTTTGAAGAAGAAGGACTAGAAGAAAAAACTGAAAACCATAAGCACAAAGCTTACTGATTTCCCCCATCATACCTCATAACATACAATAAACATATTGTCTAATATATTCGGGTACTAGCCTACCCTTTCGGTCTCTTTCAACCGATAACTTTCCTAGCATATCAGGTTGCTGGTCTACCCCTTCGATCCTGTCAACCAATAACTAGCCTAGCATATCAGGGTTCTGGCCTACCCCTTCGGTCCAGTCGACCGATAACTTGCCTAGAATATCATGGTGTCGGCCTACCCCTTCGGTCCTTTTGACCGGTAACGGGGACTATTTCACCCCTACCTCAATCATGTAATCTCCTAGCACATAAACACATAAATCTCATACTGCCCAGCATATCAGGGTGCTGGCCTACCCGTTCGGTCCCTTTTAACCGGTAACCGGGGACTATCCTACCCCTCTTAGCACTATCACATAATCTCATAGCATACTAGCACATATAACATAACAACTAGTGGCATACCAAAGAATTATCAAAAATATATTTATTTCAACTATAATCAGCTACTAGTGGGCTGACATTGGTGCCTTCGACCCACTTCTATTGGAAGGTAACTCACCATGATAGCTGGGAAATAACTGCAAAGGATCCTGCTCAAAAACTGATCCCTCTCAGACTCCTATACATAAACATTTTCTTTAGTTACCCTTTTTATACTTATAACCCCTTAAGGATCAAGTTTGTCAAAGACAAAGTCAAAGTCAAAACCCTGGTCAAAGTCAACATCTGGTCAAAGTCATCATCTGGTTAACTCAACTCGCCGAGTTGGTCCATCAACTCGTTGAGTTCCATGGTTCATAAAACTTACACTCGTGATCCAACTCATCTAGTTCTGTCATAACTCGATGAGCTCCTCATATCCATGGTATCAGGACTTTCCCATTCTACTCTACGAGTCATCTTTAAACTCGTCGAGTTTTTCCTTTTACATAATCGGGACATTTCATCCCAACTCATCGAGTTCCTCTATGCACTCGACGAGTTCTTCAGTCTGTTGGGACATCTTAATAGATTAAGCTCCTATCATTCAGATCTGGACTCCATCCTTCTTCTACACACTGAAAAAGGTCCTTTTAAGGTAAAGTTTCCAACTTTACCCGTTAATAGCTTCCTTTAATTGGTTTAGCTCAAATCCTAATCCTTTAAGACATAGATCTTGTTCCAAAAGCCATAATACTCCAAACCAAAGCATGAAAACTGAGATCTAGGCCCTAGACACCAAATAAACACGTAAAGTCTCAGACTTTCCCTTGATGAATGGCGTTTTGGGGATTAAAAGGCCAAAATGATACCTTAAAGCTTGCATGGGGCCTCCATGTCCATAAAGTTTGTACCTTTATGCCATGGAACCCCTTCTAGACCCCATATTTGAAAGGTAACTCACTTGGGTCGTCCATTTCCCAAGAACCAAGCTACTTGGACCGAAAACTCAATAAAAGTGGAGATGAAGAGATCTAAGCACACAATGGACAAGTTAGGAGCTTTTTAACTTTATTAAACCAGAAATGGAGTTTGATTTCTAGATCTACTATCTTTTTCTTGAGTCCTCTAGCTTCCTCTTCTTCCACAAGATTCAAAAGCACAAGTTTTCTCTCAAAAAGGTCTCACAAGCTCACACAAGGATCTAGGATTTCGTGGCTAGGGTTTTGGGACATGGAGGTTGTAAATGAGGCCAGCCTTTAGGTATTAATGTGTTTGAATAGGGTGTAGAAGCCTGAAATTAGGGTTTCACTTAGCCAGCCCTACTCGTCGAGTTGGAGCTCCTAACTCGTTGAGTAGGTCTCTTAACCCGCGTCTTAAAAATAATTCCTACGCGACGAGTTGGGGTCTCCAACTCATCGAGTTATCTTGTAAAAGTGAATAAATTTTATTTAAAATACGTACCAGGAACCGGTAGTTACAATTAAGACCTTTATAGCTTGCATGGAGTGAAACTAACCCTAAAGACTACATTTTTATGACTCAAGACCCCTCATAAGGTCTGAAAGGATGACTTATTGGGTAAATATGATGCTATGCTCAAGAATCACCATTTTTGGGACAAAACGTGTCTTAAAGGATGAAATTTCTAGATCTACAAGATTGAGTGATCAGTATGCAAACTTTATATCTCCTGGAGGTTGCTAGCAAGAAGAAAATCCCGATTCCATGATGCTTCCCAAACTCTAAGCTCTTCTCACCATTCTCTTCTTCTTCAAGAACACTTCTAAACACTCCAAAGGGCTCCAAAATGCACTCTTTCGCTTAGGGTTTGTTTGGGGTCGTTTCTCACAGAGGGAGGTTGAAGAAGAATTGAGATATGAGGCTATTTGTTCACGTACGCCCCGCGTATGAGGTGTACATCCAACGTACTAGGGCGCGCCCTAGTATGCCTAGTGTACATAATCTTCGCTCAACGTACTACACCTGGGTGAAATTACTATATTGCCACTATAGGCGATTTACAATCCTTTCCAATCCCAAGGGCTAAAAATGCAACTTTAATCAAACATTGGGTTAAAATTGAAATTACCTTGACATGGGATGTTACAAAAATATACCTAAAAAACCAGTAACATTTTTATGTATTTAGCCCATTAGTTCTCTTCACATGTGGCCCTTAGATATTGTATTTAACCATTGTTAATGCAATTATCTCAATTGATGGGAAATATCTCATCCAATACACAAATAATTGTGAAGAAGGACTTGGCTAGATCAAAAAGAATTTAAGTGTTCACTTTCAGATGAAAGATCTCAGGCAACACATGCACTTCTTAGGATTAGAGTTGAACCATACCGAAGATGGCATCATTTTAGACTAACGAAAATATTCGACATATTTGCTAAATAAGTTTGGGATGCTTCATTGCAAACCAATCTCTACAACAATGGAAATGAATGTTAAAATGTGTGAACATAAAGGAAAAGATCTAGACACAACAAATAAAATGACATTTAGTAACACAGAAAAAGTGTCACTGAAAACCAAAAAAGTGCCCAAAAAGACCCATTTGGCAATCAGTACCACTAGAAGTTCTACCACTAAAGGCTTTTAGTAGCACTTTTAGGTGATGTTGCTACAACCCTATTGGGTTTTGGTGACACTTTTTTTATGCCACGATAACATTTTTGGTTTTTATGACAATTTTTATGCTACTATATAATCGCTAAAATAAAAGTAATTTTTATGCATTTAACAACAATGTTTTTACCACATCATTTAAATTGAATACAAAATAGTAATAAAAACAATTAAGATAATAAATGCAAAATAATAAATCATTACTTAAATTAAAACTTAACTTGTCTTATAACAATTTTGTCAATATTTAAAATAAAAATATCTTCCAAAAGGCTTAATAATTCTAAACATAGTGCTAGTAATTGCTCAAAACATTAAACTATCAAACTAAATTCTTTTTTGGGAAAAACATGAGAAAGTTAACATGAATGTGAACTTTGCATAGTTGCTCCTCTTGTTTATCCAACTATGAACATTTGCATATAAATTAAACACAATAAATCACATCAATTTTTTTAAGAAATATTATACTATGAATCATTTCTGTAATTTAACCCAAAAGTAAAATATAACTTTAAAAATATAAAACTAAAAACCATTTCTATAATTTAGCCAAAAAGAAAAATACATGAATTTAAGACAAATCTTGCTTTTTCTACATTAGTCATTGAAGTGCCAATGTATTATTCTGTCACATTAGTTGATTCTGACTCTTGACTCTGACTTTATTTTATACGATGTTACCAAAGCTACTAATAGTGGATTAAATGGTTTTGAGAAATCATCTTCTTCAGAAATGGATTTTTTCAGTAATTGCATTATTCTCTGTGTTTATATCATAGTTAAGAAGGGAATGACTATTTTTACCATGGTGGTTTTCCTGAGTTCTCGGGGATTCACCTTGTCGAGTGTTCAAAGATTACGCATTTGTTGAAAATGATGGTGGAGATTATCAATGACTAGTTCATATTCCTTGAAATAAAATTTTAGTTTAGTAACATGTTCCATTTTTTACTTTAACTGCTATCACAAAGTTAAACAAAGAAATAGTTTCAAAAAAGACTTTCATGTGATGAATTGATGTCTACTTTAGACAACATAATCTGCTTCAGATAAAAAAAACATCTTTTGCAAAGTTATAAATAAAACTCCTACCTCTTATACTAGAAAATGTAGATCATGTAGATAAGAATATGGTGCATATTTGTATAGGAAAGTCCATGGATTTTATTTAATTACCTTCTTCATGTAGATAAGAATATGTAATATTTGATCATGAAGTGGAAGCAAAGTCGTGAGACAAGGAGTTTTCTCTTAATTCCAAACTACAATCGATGCATAAACAGACAAACAAAGAGAAAGAGAGAGGGGGGAAATAGAGAGAGAGAGAGAGAGAGAGAGGGAGAGAGAGAACTGACTCATTTCGAGCCTATAGAAGTAGCACCCTCCTCCTTTCGTCGATAATACGAATTTTGTTTCTTTAATTTAATAAAATTGACTTGTCAAATGGATATTATAGATCATAAAACATAAAAAAGTAATTAACTTTTGAAAAATATCTTTTTTTTCAAAACCCTTTCTTCATATCTACACTCTTCTTTATTTAAACATCTACTCTCCTATAATTGCAAAATGTTGTGAGACTAAACAATCTAAGCATGTGACATTATTGGATTAAATTTGTTTTATGAAAATCAAGGAACTGGGAATCACATAATAGAAGGGCTAACTAATTTAGATAAGAACATACCACTATCTAAATCAAAAATTAAATGCAAACTATTATTACTAAAATCCAAAAGAATATAGAACAGTTTCTCACCCACAACCTATGTCAGAAGTATTGTAAACTACAATAGCAACAATCTAGTAAGAAAAATAAAATAGCAATACTAAACATCTTTTTGTCTTACATTGTCTTACTCTAAACATGACCAAATATACATGAACCAAAAGAACGAATATCTATTGCATTGGGATAACAAATATTTTGAAAGAAAATAGAAACCATCTAGTAAATTGATACAAAATTTAGTTGTGAAATCATAAATTATTAGTGACTTAGTCATTTCATCAAACATTTGGTGGTCGGACTTTATCCCAACTTAGAAAAGATGACCAAACCTCATACTAGAACTTGTTATTTAAAGAATTGTATATATTTGAGGAGGACTAAATTTTAGAGATAAAAGGTTTAAGGCAGATGGTGATGGTGGTGTTGACACATGTACTACCTACCTCCCATATTTGTTGTCCACTTTCGACTTTTAAAATCTTTATTCTTCAACTTTGACCTTAAATATTTTTGTTTTTATATATAATACTTAATGTAAAATATATGAATGAGTTGTATTTTAAATGTCTTTTCATTATTATAAGTTTCATCAAGTAATACATAACATAAATAAAAATATTTAAGTCCAAAGTTCATGAATAAAAACTTCAAAAGTCAAAAGTAAACAATAATTATGGGACAGATGGAGCATATTAGAAAGAGTGATCCTCATCTTCTGTCGCTGGTTCTTCTAGATTCCACCGGTTCTTCTGCTCTGATTCCATTCGATGCTTTGATGATCAAAATCCATTATTACATCTAGGGTTAGAACGAAGGAGTTGTGGTGTTAATTGAAGCGTAAGAACTCGAACTCAAAGTTTCTCCTTGCAAACCGGAGTTCCATGTTTCTCCTTACATTCATAAAGTGTTTAGGGGAAAACGATGGTAAGGATTTTTGTGTTGGGTGGAACTAGGTAACAAATTTCGAGATTAGAGGGAAATAAACTTGAAAATGTAAATAAACACAACTCCTTTTTGGTTTAGCGGCAATGTGGAAATTGAGATGGATATAGTGTCACAAAAGAACATGTGCCACTAAAAATATTACATAGTGGCACAAAAAAAAGTATGCCGCTAAAGTTTTGTGCCAATAAATAAGAATATTACACTAAAACTTTGTACTACTAAATATAATTTTATTTGTGGTGAGAAGTTACCATATATCGGAGGACTGTAGGAAGTCTTATCTACCAGACCTTAACACGACTAGATCTTTCTTTCGAGTTGGTGTAATGAGTGATACATGCAAAATCCCAAGACACAACATATGGATGCAGTCCGTAGAATTTTAAGGTATGTTAAGAATACTCTTGAATGTGGTATCATGTTTAAGAAAAGTATCTGGTTATTGTGATGCTTGTGATGCTGACTATGCGGAAGATGAAGATACTTGTCGATCAACAACATGGTATGCTTTTATGCTTGGGTCTGAAGTAGTTTCTTGGTGTAGTAAGAGACAACATGCGGTATTGCTATCTACTACTGAAGCAGAGTAATAAGCGGTCATATTGGTAGAATGTTAACAGAATTTGTAGATTCAAGGACATGATATGGTGTAAAATAAGGGAAAAATGACTTAAAAGCCCAACGAAATTTTCAAACCATTCAAAAAACGTCAATCATGTTTTGTTTGTTCAAAAAAACCCAACGAACTTAACATTTTTTCTAAAAAGTCCAACAAAGTTCTAAACCGTTCAGAAAATTCCAATTTTGTTTTGTTTAAGTTCGTTGGGTTTTTTTTTGAACAGTCAAAACATGATTGGAGTTTTTTAAACGTTTTGGAAACTACGTTGGTGTAACAAGTCATTTTATCGATACGGTAATAAGCCATATCATTTGTTTCTCTTATTTGACTTTAAGGAAAGTGTAACTTAATTGGGCTTTTTAGACAAAATGTTAAGTTCGTTGAATTTTTTTGAACAGACAAAACATGATTGGGGTTTTTTGAACGGTTTGAAAATTTCGTTGGGCTTTTAAATCATTTTCCCTCTAAAATAAGGTTATAGTGGCTAATTAAGAAAAACAAATATAGTAGTTGGTCACCTTGACACTAACCGATATTATATTATATTGCACGTATACTTGAAATAAGGATGAAACAATAAAATTACGTTTAAGATCACAATTTAAATGTATAAATTACAACAGAATTCACAAACACGATAGTAGAATATGGAGAGAAAAAAAAAAAAAAAAAAACGAGTTTTACTTCAAATTCCAAAAAAAATCTACAAACATCACATACTCAAAAACAAAGTTTCTATCTCATTTGGAAGTTCAAAGTCCTGAGGAAGCTCGCATAGAGGAAGGCGAAGAGCACACAAAAACCAACCAAAACCGCAGCAACTGGACCCATGAAGTCCATCTCAAAACCGTAGTAGTCTTTGATATACCATGTGAGAGTCGGGTCGGTTTCCATCCCAGGAACCTTGATGGTGTTAGTCACATCATGATATTGAGAAACAATGCATCCGTACACAGTCCACGCCATGGGGCAGATCCAGTAGTACCACACCCACCATCCAGGAATTTTCTAAAATGTCAAGAATTAAATAACAGTCAAATAACACGAAAGCCACTATATAGCTTAAGTTATTTTTCGATTTCATCACCTTTTCTTTAAGCAACAATTATTTTTATGCTACAAAAATCGGGTGTTGAAATTGAAAAGCAATCCAAACTGTAAACATGCAACATTAATTACAATGAGTTGATTTGGACTTACCGGTTGTGGGATATAAAACCCTGAAAAGATATTAAAAAGTAGGTAGAAACCAGCTGCGAATATTGCTGCTAATTGCTCGTTTGGTGTAACGGAAACAGTCATCATTCCATAGTATGTGAAGTAAAGGAACGAAAAGAAGTTGATGAAAAAGAGCCAAAAGAATTTAGCTGCAGTCCATTCGAATGACACCATGGTGTACACTATGAGAGTGTAGTATGTCGTTTGAAGGAATACATATGGTATCTCAACAATAACCTGTTATTCAAAGAAAAAGGTCATTAAGTTTGTAATTTTGTAATTCATAATATTTGTTGAAAATTAATTTTACTTACTTGTGCCATGGCATATGGTAATGAGGAGTACATTCCAGCAGCTCTTTCACGATAAAAGACTGTTCTTTCTGTTGCAACAACCGGCTGCACTGTTTGTGAATTGTTAATGCCAACAAAAAATATAGCTGCGTACATGGCTCCGATAATTGTGCTCAAATCATTGCTGCTCGTCCTGAAATTCGAAATTAAAATATTTAACGAATGGTCAAAATGGTGATTTAATATTTAAGGAAGGGTCAAAATGGTGATTTCAAAAGAAGCAATTAACTCACTTATTGTTGCCGACTTTCCAGAATACGGTTCCAACCAACAGTGCACAAAGCAAAGTGAAGAAGAAACGAACAAGGTTATAATCGGGATTTTGCCAATAACTCCGCCACATTTTCCATAAACAAGAAGTGAATTGTCCCCACATAGATTGAGCATATTGTGTTTCAAAGTGAAGATCTACAGCACCTGGTGGAGGCACACTCAACTCCTTCACCATAGCCTTGTTCCTCCTGTCATGCGTACACATGTTATAATTACAATCCGTTGCTCATTTTATATGTGTATAATTTATTCAGATTTATTGGCTATAATATTAAAGAGAAATTATTGCACGATCGAGAGTGTAAATAGGTTGTTGGGGAATCCTTGAGACCATTTTCCCAACACACAATTTAGAAAACTGATTTGTATACAATAAATTTTTTCGATACACAACAATTTATGTTTTATAAAGTTGTATTGTATAATATTTTAATGCACAAATTATTATGCATTATTTTGTACCAATCAGTTCCCACAATTTATATCATTAGGTTTTATTGCTAAAAATGTAATAAAAGACATACTGTTTTAAAGGTGATGCACTGTAGTAGTCAGCAAAATCAATGCCAAGTCGCAACTCTGCAGCACCAGAGCTGACTTCCAACATCCATGTTGCTGGATTGTATTTTTCGGTGATCTTTGGAACCCCGGGGACTTCCTGATTATATAAAAAAAACAACTTAATAATATAGAATGTTTTGAAATTTATAGTTTATATATAATTAAAGTATGAATGTCAATATATACCTCAAAGTAGTCAATGATGCTTTGAGAATGCCTGCCTAATGGCCCCGCATAGATAACTTTTCCACCTCTTTTCAACAACAACAACTCATCAAACGATTCAAAGATATCAATACTAGGCTGATGAATCGTGCAAACAACAGTTCTCCCTGTGTCCACTGTGTTTCTTACAGCTCTCATAACAATGGCAGCTGCTCTTGCATCAAGTCCAGAAGTCGGTTCATCCATGAAAATAATTGAAGGATTTGCAACAAGCTCAACTGCAATTGTAAGCCTCTTTCTTTGTTCCGTTGATAATCCACTAACTCCTGGAAGCCCCACTATTGCATCCTTGATTTTGTCTAGCTCAACTAGCTCCATTACTTCCAGTACAAAAGTCTGAAACGAAAAAAAAAAAACTGAAATTAATTAACAACTAATGCTTCTCAATAATATCTTGTTTATTGTATCTTTATGTTGTTACCATTTTCTCTTCCTTGCTGACTTCTTTGGGGAGACGGAGGAAGGCAGAGTAGATCAAAGATTCATGAACAGTGACTGTGGGAGAGTGGATATCAGTTTGTTCACAATATCCAGAGATTCTTGCAAATGTTTCTTGTTTTTTTGTATATCCTGATATTCTTATATCTCCTTCGATATAACCCGTGTTTTTTCTTCCTGCTAAAACGTCCATCAATGTAGTTTTACCAGCTCCACTTACTCCCATCAATGCAGTTAAGACTCCAGGCCTAAATGCACCCGTTACATCTCTAAGTAAATGCAACCTGTCTTCCGTTACCCCTTGTTCTCTCATTTCCTGTTTAATCAACAAATAATCATTAAGTTCTTAGTTCCTAGATAAAGCTTTTTATCAACAATAACAACAACAACAATACCCTAATCTCCTATTAAAAAAATGCGTTCACATCTCCGTTACATACTATCTGAAACTCATTTACTATATATGATTGTTCATGGTAGCAAGAGAGATTAAAGAATTGAAACGTACCTTAGGCATATCGACAAAATAGTTCATGTCATCAAATGACATGGCGTATGGAGTAAAATGAAGCACCATGCCCTTCTTAGCAATGGCTTTAGCATCGGGTTTGACATCATTTCCATCAGCATGAAGTGATTTAAGTTCTTGGTTGGTATCGTGACCTTTCATGGCTGCAGCTTCTTCCTTGGAGATAATTGCTTGTGGCTTTCCAGGGGCTAGTTAGTCAATAGCAGAATCATAAAGGTTAGTTAGTGCAAATATCAGTCAACTTCAGGGGTGTCCATAAAAAACATATATACCTTCCAAATACATGAGAGCAAAGGTAAAGAGAATATTGAACAGAAACGTGAAACCAAGAAGAGCAGCAGCACCAATCCAGTAATGGCTTTCTTTAGTTGGGATGTCAAGGTTCTTTAGCACTGCGTACCCCATGCTTGTTGAATTATCTGAGCTCTGCCAAGAATTGAAATTATAGAGATATAAGAGAAAAAGCAGAATTGTTTATAAAATTCAACTTTTTCCCGAAATACCCTTTTGAAATTCAAATTGCGTTTATAATTTCCGACTTACCCTTATGTTCGTCCACCTAGGATCAAGAAACTCGTTTATCGCAAACGCCTTGAAACCATAAGACAAAGGCGAAATCCAGTACGCCCACTCCCACCAGTTTGGAATTTGAGTTTTAGGAAGGAGGAAACCACCCAACAGAAATATGAGCAAAAGTACAATAGATCCTCCTGTGTTTGCAATGTTCATCGTCTTACAAACCCCAGCAATCAGCTTAAACAACCCCGCTGCCACATTCTGGATCAAAAACACCAACAAAAGATGCTTGAAGAACCTGTAAATTAACCACATTCCATTAGTATATATAGTTAGAGTGTAAACATTGTCAACATAAACGCAATCGAAAAACAAATCAGTTAATTAGTAAAGTAACTACCTGCTAGCATCTGGAGCCATGCCAACACCGAAGTATAAAATCCCAGACCAGATAATACTCTCAAGCATAGATATAGGAATACGAAGCAAGAAAGCTGGAATGGTGAAAGCCCATGAAGGGTGAAACAAGAGGTCCCTTTGCTTGTAAACAACAGGAAGTCTCATGATGACAAGTGACAGATCAGCAAGCCCATTAAACATGTTTATGAGCAAACTGTTCAAAAGTGCCCCTACGTAGATTGCGCCATCTACTTCATTCCTGTGGTGCATTGTGGTCCGAAAATACAAAGTGGTGGCGATAAATGATAAGAAGATGATTTGAATAGACTTGAAAACGTAAATGAAGGAGTTTCTTTTCATTAGTAGCCACTCTTTATCCCATGAGGCTTTAAGGAGCTCCATTCTGGGGACTAAGTATTTTTGGAAGACGAGAGCAGCTTTATGGCTATTGCTTTTGTCATATGGAACTGCCAACTCGCTTTTCAACTTCTCCCCCACATGGAAACTCTTGAATTTCTCAGTAAATTCACTAACTCGTACATATCTATAGGGTTTCCCTTTATCTGCCCAGTATTGTTGTTGATCCTTTTTAGATGTAACCTATAGCAAGCATATATCGAGATACAAAATGTTAAAAATATTTGTAATGAAACGTTTCAGTGTAGAAATTTTGTTTGAGGTCATTCGGAAAATTCAGTAGAAATGCTTACCTCTTGCAAGAAGTCAGCGATACCCTTTCTCTCTGGACATACAAATCCACAAGTGTCGAAGAACTCAAGAACATTTTCTCGTGGGCCCTGATACACGATTTGACCCTCGGATAGAAGGATGATGTCATCGAATAGATCGAATGTCTCTGGAGCAGGTTGTAGTAAGGAAATTAAGATTGATGATTCGTTGAGGTGTACAATTTGTTGCAAGCACTTCACTATCTGAAAGGTAGTGGAACTGTCTAAACCCGTTGATATCTCGTCCATAAATAGAGTTTTTGCGGGTCCCACAAGCATCTCACCTGAATCCAGTATTTATCCTTTCAGCATTCTATCCATACAATACTTAATGTAAAAGAAATAATAAAAAAAATAAAAATAAATTAAATTAACCTGTGGTTACACGCTTCTTTTGTCCTCCAGAGATACCTCGTCTCATTTGATCTCCAACAAACGTGTCACGGCATACATCGAGGCCCAAAATCTGTTTGTTTGGTTTTAATATATATGAATATTGTTAGTGTCCTACGTTAACTTGATATAGTCTTTAGATATATGTTGGAGTCTATTGTTTCTGTTCCTCCTCAAGGATACTATATGCAAAGATTTAAGATAACAAAGATAATACTTACTCTTAGAGTGTAGTAAGTAATCAAACTGCTCTCATCCCCTTCAATGGCGGTTGCCTTCATGAAGAGGTCGACTTCAGAATCTGGGATGATACCTGCTTCCTTTTCTCTTCTTGCAAGCTCCGTTAGCATCTCTGTATTTCAACGTTTAGTTATTAATTAAATCATATCTTCTTGTTTTCAAGAATTGAAAAGATTAATTAGTATCACACTAGGTTAAGCTATACACATGACTATATACACTTGAAGTTCACCCTTCTTTTCATAAGGGTTCATTTGGAGAGAAAATCTACGACTTTCACATATCTAACTAACATGGTATCAAAGCGAACTAGTTTCAGAGAGTGTATTAGTCTCTCACATTCTGTTTTGAAAAGAAAATATGGGACATAATATATGTATCTAACTAAAAGAAAGTGAAGTTACCTAAACGAGATCCAACTCCTTGGCATCTTGCTGAGAAATCTAATGTTTCTCTTACAGTCATTTCTCCAACATGAATATCGTTTTGACTAATGTAGCCAGCTGTTCTTCGTGGTTCAAATTCATTGAGCTTATGTCCATTGTAAGTTATCTCTCCATCAACTTTTAAGTTTTTATCCAGTCTTCCTGCTAGAGCTAACAAAAGCGTTGTCTTACCCGATGATGGTGGACCCAACACAAGCGCCATCCTGTAACATACACAAAACTTGCATAAATTCACTTAATTTCCTCTTAGCATTTCACATTATTAATATTGTGCAAAATGGTGTTAATCGTGCTTTCGGATTTTGGTGTGTGACATTATACCTTGATGGTTTGATAACTCCAGAGACATCTTTAAGAATTTGTAGTTTAGCTTTCTGTGAGAAATTGATCCCAACAATAGCGAGAAGGGATTCAACGATATTTCTAGCAGCATTTGTGAGAGTTGGAAGTGCTCTATCTCCGACATGGCAATCGGCTTCTATTGAGAGATTTTGAAACCGAACTTCTACTGTTGGAAGGGAGATTCCAACCCTGAGATTAACCAAATACAGTAATATGTTAATTTAGTAGTAATCATTTGTAGACTTAAACACTCAAGAAATTGAGTATTTCAATAATTAAGACCTAAACAAGGCGATTCTACATTGTAGCAATCAGCAATGTGCTTTCTGTTTTTGCCACACACGAAAAAGTCAAACACAGATACGTAGTAATATGCAAACACACACAGTCAAAACCATAAACACATACATAGTTGTAGCATTGTACGTACCTTGAAAACCCCAATAACTATAGTCTATAGCAACTATATATAATTTACAATAGGATTATAAATAATGATACTTAAAAACGCATATTGGTTTATGAAGATGAATATTGAAAAGAAACAAATCTTTATATGTTTTCACAACCTACATGCATATATACCAAATATTTAAAAGAAAATGGAAAAAAAGTTTATTTTAAAAAGAAAAATCTAAATTCTAAATAAAAATATACATAAAAGCAAATGTGTAAAAAAGGTAATTCTCTAAAAAAAACCTATTTTGTAAAAACAAATTCGTAAAGTAGAGTTATAAAAAAAGATGTAAAAAAAATTGCAAAAGAAGTTAAAGTTTTAGTTAATAACATTAGTGAGAGGATAGGATATATTATATAATATGTTGGAAAGTTGGTATTATATAATATGTTGGAAAGTTGGTTATGTAAGACAGCAATATAATTGCATTTCCCAAGAGGAGTGTTACCCTTTTTAATATATTAAGTAATATATTAATTATATAAACCAAAGGCTACTATCCTAACTATAGCGGTATAGATGATTTTTTTTAAGGTCAATGATTTAATATCATTGATAGATGATATTTGTAATATGATAGATAAAGTTATAAATAGATTAGATTTGCATAAAATAAATAAATAAATCAATAAAACTACATAAATGATATTTAAGGCTTTTTATACTTTTTTCCCCACCATCGGAGAGTAGTAATTTTTGCATTTACAAAAATTCAAGGGGACATTCCAGCCTAAATAATAAAATTCTAGCCTTCTAGGGGGCATATCCATTCCTACTCAATATCGTTTTTTCATTAAAAACCCTTTCAAGTATCAAATCATATCAAAACCGGAGTTTTTACTTCATATATATGACTTGTTGTTTCAAATCTACTTATGTGAGCAAACTATTTGAGGCTATATGTCGAAACTCGTAGATACAATACAAGATCTTATAGAAGACAAAAGAAAAGAAAGAGAAAACAGGTGAATTGACTTTTGATGACTGATAAGGAGACTTACTTGTGAACTCGTTCCCTGAACTTCCTCAAGAACCTTTCGTTATCTTCTTCAGGAAGTGAAAAAATCTTGTCGATGAAATTCTGTCGAGCAACTGGGTCCAGCTCTCGTACATCCATCAACATCTGATCAGAATGCATTTCCTGTTGATCCGCCGGAATATAAGACTTGAAGATGGTGGTTCGTAGTCGACTGTAAGTAGGAAGTTTCTCCAGAGCAGCCCATCGCAAAGCCTCTTCATCTTCCATGGAGTGGCGACTGGTCCGGCCGTCATGACTACCACCTGCACCGGCGGAAAATGCATCTTCGATCCGCCAACTCCCGGCAGCAGTACTAAAACTCCTGCCTATGCTTCTCGCCACACTCTTGCGAAAGCTCGGTTTCCATGGCTCTTCCTCCATTTTTGAACCTTGAGTTTTTCGATCTCCTTAGATTTTCTCTTGCTAAAAAAAAGTCCTGTGAATGGCCGTTTATAGAATTCATTTCTAAAGGAATCTTTAGCCATTTGAACTATAATAATTTTATATGCGCATGTGCGTCAACGTTTCTTATAAAAGACGTATTTATTCCTTAAATTAAATAAAGCATTATGAACAAGGCAATTATGAACGCATTTTGTCGGGACTTTGACTAAATTAAGAATACATTTTTGGAGCGTCTAAACTAGGAATAGATTTATAAGCGATGGAAGGCCAACCAAGGAACAGATTTTCGGGATATTACTTAAACTAAGCGTTAAGCATAATGAACGAGAAAATTAGCAAAAATCATAACATTTGTCTTGTTATGAAAAAATAATAATTTTGTCCGTAACATACCATTTCTGAGTAGTAATGGATAAGATGGAATTTGTTAGAAGTTGACGAGATTTATCATAAAGATAGTCGGTACTTTTTGTTGTGCCACTCATCTCATTTTAACTGTTTTATTGCAAAGGCTGGTCTTCATGAACTTGGAATGGGGGAAGAAAGTTCACGTATATGTGTGATGACGGACTCAAATTGAATAAGATGAACCGCTTCCTTAAATGTTCAAATCCATATCCTTTCAACCTTCTATCTTTTGTTAGGGCCTTACCAAGAGAGTACTCGGATCACTTGCCTAGCACGCCTAACTCACCTATCATTCTGAGCTCCTCTAGCTTTGACTTTGGCTCCCTCTCTTCCTCTTCTTTAATTCTTGGATGCTAAGGGAAGATTTCAATTCTATATTTGTGAATGCATGGTCATCATTTGCCGGGTTTGGCTCTCCTGATATGTACATTGCGGTAAAATTAAACTATCTCAAGAATGTTCTAAAAAAATGGAGAACCAGGATAAATAATTGTGAGTCGGCACTCCTAAACACGGTCAAAAGGAGAGTGGAAGAAATCGATAAAGTTGTGAAGATAGAACTCTTGTTGATCGGGAAATCAAAGAACTTAGAGAAGGAAACTTAAAATATTGGATCTTTAACATATCAAAAAAGTTTGCTCTCAAGTAGAAATCAATAATCAAATGGCTTATAGATGGGGACGAAACTCCAAGCTTCTTTCATGGTGTCATTAATATAGGCTCTGTCACAATAGAATTCACGACCGGTTGATCAATGGTATGTGGTGCTCTGTTCCTCCAATATGAAGTTGAAGTTCGGGAGTTCTTGAGATCCAAATTTCAAGAAAATTGGCCATCAGGTCCATACTCATCATCCCTTATTTTAAATTTCTATCTTTTGATCAATATAATGGTTTTGATGCCCATATTTGATGAATTAGAGATAAAACATGCTATCAGGAATTGTGGTTGTGAAAAGGTACCATGACCTGGACTTGACGGGTTCACATTCAAGTTGATTAACTCTCACTGGGAAGTAATCAAATCTAGAATTATGACGTTTGTAAAACTCTTCCGGCAGTTGTTTGGCCCACGGCTACAATTCCTTATTTATCACTCTAGTTCCAAAAATTAGAGACTCCATAACTCTCAATGACTATCGTCCATCAGTATCATTGGTTGCATGTACAAGATAGTTGCAAAAGCTCTCGCTTATCGCCTAAAGAAAGTAATTGAAATCATTATGGATATGGTAAATTGGAGCTACCTACAAATAGGATTTAGTCATAAATGGAGCTACCTACAAATAGGATTTAGTCATAAATAGAGATCATGGATCAATGGTTGTTGAGTTTATGCTCAAGCTACAGTTCTAATGAATGGATCTCATACTCTCGAATACCCTATCGCCAGGGTTAGACAAGGCGATCCTTTTTCCAATTTCTTTTCATTATTATCATGAAGGGATTGAGTGTTTCATTGAAAAATGTGTGCTCCAAGTCTCTCTTTCATGGCATTATTCTTCCTAATCATGACCCCTCCATATCACATTGTTCTATGGAGATGATGCAATATTTTTCGGTGAATGAAATAGCTTGTTATATTTATATGCTTAAAAATCACTACTGAATGATATTTCTAATAACATATGATCCTATAGAGTCACACTTTATCAATTTGGCACATATTGAATGTTTATTATTAATATAATTATTAATAAATAATCAACTCTTTTATTTAATTATGGAAAATTATTGTTTTATGAAATTAATGTTCTTAGAGGGTATAACTGGTTATTATATATTATTGTATGATATAATATGTAATGTACATAATTTTGGGCATATTAGATATTACTAACACTTAATATGTACATTACTTAGTTAAGAATAATTGTAAAACACTATTGGAACCCACTTGTAGTACCTTCGGTAGAAAGTCAAAGAAGAGGGTAGGGTGTTGCTTCTAATGCTTCACACTCCATCCACCAGGCTCCTTGATTGTCCATCACTTCATACTTGATAAGGTATTATAACTAAATCTCTTTTGCAAGTATAAAAGAAGAGATTGTGGCTTTCATGGAAGGCTAATTATTCCCCTTAGTTTTGCACTCAAAATTGCAACCTCCTCTCTATCTGTCCCTTTGCTTTCTTTTGAAGACATGATGTAACAAACGAATATCAGGTATTTTTATATTTTCCTTAACCTGATTGAAGATTACACAATTGGTCCCATTTAGTTGAGTTTCACATTTCATCTCGTACACTGGGCGTACATGTAGGTACGCACAACGTACTCTTGTGATCGGATCGTGGAAGCCATGCTAGTATGGTGGACGTATGCGTGGTACGTCAGGCGTATATGGTACGCCAGACATACTAGCACAACCTCAAAACCTTAATTTTAAGGGTTTATTCCCCTAATTAAGGCTCTTGATGCCTCCCTTGACATTCCATATCAGCCACCTTTCCCTAAAAAACTCTAATCTCGAGTCTGAGCCTTGTTTAGGAGAGTTTGGAGCTTAATAATTATTTTGGTCCTTAGTTGTTGAAGGAGGATGCCACTGAAGAAGGAGGCTTTGTTTGCAAGCTTATAGATCCAGAAACTACTCATCCTTGTGCATCTTCTGAAGGCATAAAGTTTGTACCTTAATGTGCTTCATTTTTTTATCTTCATAAATTAGTTTTATGAGCTTTTTGTCCCAAAGTTTGGACCTTTATGAGTTTGGGGCACTGCAGAGCATATTAGTTGTCCTTTTTTTCATGTTAGGTCTTGTATGTTCATAAAAATGGTTGATTGATGGTCCTTTTGTAGCCATGCAAGAGCTTGGTGGTGTTGAGTGTAGATTAGGTTAGATTTTTAAGGTTCAATCCCTTTTCAACCATGCAACGCTTAAAGTTTTAAAGTTTATGGTTTAAGAAACTTCATTGAGCTTGGATCTAAGTTTATGATGTTAGAACTTAATAGATTAAGACTTTAAGGCAATTTCGAGCTGACTAACCAGTATCTCGGGCGTACTCTTGAGTACGCTGCACATACAAGCCCAATGCCCCGATTCCCGATCATCAGCCTACGCCAAGTATACTAGCCATGTACATCGCTCATACATAGTGTATGGGCCTATGAGATTTTTGGGCTCGTGTGTTGTTGGGATTTTTGACTTGTTAAGGTTTAAACCTCATGCCTACTCATGGTAGTAGGACATTTTTGGGCTTTAGACCATTATGAGTGTTTCTAGTGCATATTTAGCCTTCATGGCCTTGCAGTTGGGCTTCGAATGCCTTTCTAGACTACTTGGTTTTGGGGCTTGGTGGGGCAGGCCCAATGAGGCAAGGGTTAAGCAACCCTTTTTGCTTCTTAGTTAAGAATTAAGGTTTGGACCCTCGGGTTAGAATATTGTCCTAATTTCTAATTAGTTTTTTATACTTATGGCTTAGGGAGAGGATTTTGCAAGTCAGCCGCTGAGTGTGATTTGATACCTTGAGTTTGAGGTGAGTTTCCTTCACTGTATCTGTGAGTCAAAGGCACCAATATCGACTAACTAGTTTATGTTGTAGTATGCATGATGGTTTTCTTCATGACAACTGTCAGTGATGCCTATGTTTGCTTAATGAATTTGTGATTCTTTGTTATGGTATTATGTGGTAGTAGAGGGAGTGAAATAGCCTGGTATCCAGTTGAAGTAGACTAAAGGGGATTGCAAGTACCAATATATGCTTGATGCTATCTGGTTGAAATAGACCAAAGAGGATTGCAAGCATATAAATATGCTTGACTGTATTAAGGTGAAATAGATCCACGAGTATTACAAGCACCCATATATGCTTGACTTTGTGTTATATGGTATGATTTATTTTTGGGGAACTCACCATGCTTTTTGGTTACGGTTTCAATTTATGTTTCACGTACTTCTAACTCGACGAGGAAGGGCCTGACCTAATTACACTACATCACCCTATGATTTTTCTGCATTATGTGATTTTGGGAATTTATACTCTAATAAAATATTGTCATGATACCGTTTTGACTGTTTAATATGACTATCGCTTTGTTTTGAATGAATTTAAAAACAAAATTTTTATTTGTATTTTTGGGATGTTACAAGTTGGTATCAGAGCCTTAGTTTGAGGGATTTGGGCATACTCTTGGGTGTGGTTACAATCAAATCGAGGGTTTGGTAGAATTTTCTTATAAAGAAACATTTTAATTAAAGGATTCTAAGAAAAGAAAATGGGGTGTGATGTGTGCAATCAACCGAGCTCAAGTAAGTCTTTCCAAAATACCCATACATGTTATATGTTTTATTATAAGATATGAGAATTGCATGCTAGATTAGGGGCTAAGGATCTGCTCAGAATTCCATGATATAATGCTAGGAGAGTTAGCTTTAAGTGCCTATTTGTTTGAGCTTATAGGTTCGCATGTATAAGGCTCGCAGATCCCGGCTAGTAAATTTAGAGGCAATAAGTGTCGAAACGACTTTTCAACAAAATATTATTTAGAATAAATAATCTTAACCAAGTTGTAGAATATGTCTCAATGGTTCCGTACATATAAAGAACGCCGAAATCCGAGTTATAACGAAGAAGATATGACTCGTCGAAGTTTTATGGCAAAACCAACACGACACCGGTTATCGTAAAAAGTGAATTTATGATAAAATAATTTCTAGCCTTAGCGATGTAAACAAAAGTCATAGTATATGTTAAATCGAGAGTGTGCATGAAAAGAACGTCAAAATCTGACTTCATATGAGGAAGTTATGATTTTTCTAAGATCTAGCATAATTGTAAACAGCCTGGAAATTCGAATTTTAGATCGTTCAATTTTTAGCCAAAATAATCTAAGAGAAATGAAGATATTGTTAATAGGAGTTAAACGATAAAAAGACAGTCGAAAACGGAGCTCTTATGCGAAAGATATGGATGAAGATTAGTCTCTATTCATCAAGCGTGACGAATTTGATTCAGATTTGTAAATCTGAGATAGAATAAGAATTAGCCGACGACGTCTAAATATAATTGTTTGGACACATTTGTATGTGTTAAAATTGTTTTTGCGATAATAACTTCGAGAACTACGGGATAATACTTGGGACGAGTATGAGTAGGTGTGAAAGGTAGTAGAGGCCTATACTATTGGAAGCATAAGACTTATGCTAGGATCAGGTAAAGTCATAAGGTTATCAATGCACTAGTAATTGATTATGTTTCTTTCATGCCTTCGTTACCATCGTTTCGGTAATGACTAAGATGATGATTGTTAATCTGAACCTGGTGGTTATATAAAATCGAGTCTGACTAAGATGATTATGTTACATGGTTCAGAGAACCAAGTTTGATGTAGCATCCGATTTAAGCTTGAAGATTAATGTGAAAGATAATCAAAGCGATCAATAGAAGTATCGTGATCATTGTTAAAGAAGCTGGTAGCTAGAAATTCTACATGTTAAAATGTTATCATATCACATTAGACCATGAAGGAAAGTATATTCCATTTGGGAATTTGACTCTAAAAGACCGGACTCTGAACGTTGCATCATACGATGAGAGGTAATTAAAACGTGACCCATCGGCCTATTATGACAATCAAAGGAAGGAACTTATCTTAAGTTGCTAAGAAGAAGATAGAGTCTCCAATAAGGGCCAAGATTGTTACAGGAAGGTCATGATTGAAAGCCTGATACGAGATAGAGTGCGGGTGCAAGATCAAGCACCACCTATAGTCAAGAATTCAAAGAGTCAGATACTCGTTTGAAGAAACATAGACGTTAGAGTTATTACCTAGGATTTATAGATAGGGTATGGAATCATTATAGAGTCCTATTTCATTGATGATTTCGGGACGTAATCATCCTAAGGGGGAGATAACTATAACACCCGCATATCCGAGCTAGTCAATTTAGAGGCAATAAGTATCGAAAATGACTTTTCTACAAAAGATTATTTAGAATAAATAATATTAACCAAGTTTTAGAATATGTCTCAAGGGTTCCGTACATATAAAGAATTCCAAAATCCGAGTTATAACGATGAAGATATGACCTGTCGAAGTTTTACGGCAAAACTGACACTACACTGGGAATTGTAAAAAGTGAATTTATGATAAAATACTTTCTAGCCTTAGATATCTAAATGAAATTCGTAGTATATGTTAAACCGAGAGTGTGCATAAAAAGAACGTCCAAATCTGAATTTGTATGACAAAGTTATAATTTTTCTAAGATTTACCATAACCGTAAACAGCCTGGAAATTCAAATTTTAGATCGTTCAATTTTTAGCCAAAAGAATATAAACAATAAATGAAGACATCGTTAATAGGAGTTAAACGATAAAAAGACAGTCGAAAACGAAGCTCGTATGCAAAAGATATGGACGAAACTTAGTCTCTAGTCTTCAAGCGCGACGAATTTGATGCAGATTTGTAAATCTGAGATAGAATAAGAATTGGCCGATGAGGTCGATAAAAGTTTTAGTACTCGTAAATACCAATGTGTGGATATAATGAAAGTTGAGAATAGAGCTCGTATGAGAAAAATATGGATGAAACTTAGTCTCTACTCTTCAAGCGCAACAAATTCGATACAATTTTGTAAATTCGAGCTCTGTTGTTGGTGTTTTAACTTGTATTCTCCCCTAAAGCTTGAATAAAACATGAAAATGTGGGGGTATGAACTCACATTGAGTGATTTCAGTAGATAGATGATGAAGAGAAGGAGTTTCCAAGTCAATAACACTTGGGAGATACTTGAGGATTTGAAGATCTAGTAACAAATATGATGATATTTGTGTAAGGAATCCATGATTTGAGTGAAATGGTGAAAGATAATCAAATGTAAGATGAAGTTACTTACCAAACTTGGAGGTAAATGCTAAAGAATAACCTTCAATTTCGATTTTTAGAGAGAGAAAGTGAGAGAGAAATGGGTTAGATTCTTCTTGAGAAAGAGTGAATAATGTGGGAAGAGAAGTGAAGATTTATAGCCCTTTGATCTCATTATGGGCTGGTGAAAGAATGTGAAAGGAGAACTAGTTGACTAGGTATGGAGAAATTGTGATTGAGTATGGCCCTGGAGTGGGTTTGGTGGGTAGCTTGTGTCATGACTTAAAGGTAAATTTAACACTCCACCTCAATATCTTACCAACTAGATTTTATTCATAGACAAACATTTCCCTTAAAATGTGTTTAAATTATGATTGTAAAGTGTTTTATATCTGAAAATATGAGTTTGCGTGAAAATCCCACGTCAACATCATGATAAATGGGCTTAAAACGCGAAAATGGTCGAAAACCGGAAAAAAAGGGCGAAATCTGCGAAATTTTTGATTTTGGAGCTGAGGGTTTGGTCTTCAGAAGCTGAGACCCGAAGGTAGCTTCGGTCTTGGAAGTTTGGGGACCAAGAGGAGGTTTGGAATGAGAACTTTCATAGGCGAGAAGAGAAGGAAGCGAAATGGAGCGAAGGCGAAGGCGAGGTTCGGTCCTCCGGGTTTCGGGTTCGGTTCCTCTAGCAGGATCGGTTCTTACTGTTTCTGTTTCGATCCATGCGAAGTTCAGTCTGTGCGATTTTGGCTCCCTACTTTTGGTTTCGGTTGCTTCGGCTTCGGCCCCTCGGTTCTTAGGGGTTTCGCTTCTTAGGGTTTTAGCCCTAAGAAGGTTCGACCGTATAAGGCTGTTTTTTGCATAAAGTCCCCGTTTTGCACAGTTTTTGGCTAAGTTAAGGGTCAGGATGCCCCCAAATCATTATAAAAAGTTGAGGGAAATTATGAGAGAGATTTGGGAGAGATTTAGGAGAGAGAGAGAGAGATTGATTGATACATAGAGATCAAGAGAGACTTTGTTTGTGACCTTTTTGGATGTTTAGCTTCGCAACGCAAGGTTTGTAAACCTTGTTAAGCCTCGTTATGATTGTTATATGCCCTCGAGGGGTATGGAATAATGTTTTATCGAATATTTTCATCACTTATCCCGATTAGGGTTTAGAATTTCTAAATATATGAACTTTCCAAGTGATAACTTCTTATTAAAATAGCGAGTTGTACAATAGTAAAATAATGTAAACCCTAATATACAAGGATTAGATGAGTTGATCGGTTTGACTTGTTGACTTTATTTGACTTTGACTTGACCGGAAATTGAAGGTTGTCACATCATCCCCCCGTTAGAAGGAATTTTGTCCCGAAATTAGCGTTTTGACTGGGACTTCAAGAATTTGGGGAAAGATATGGATACTTTCGTTTTAGTTGATCCTTGCATTTCCATGTGAATTCGGGTCCTTGTTTAGCGTTCCAATGGACCTTCACGATAGGGATACGACTTTGCTTTGTTCTTTTGATCTCCCGATCCATGATTTCAACCGGTTCCTCCACGAAGTGGACACTCTTGTTAACTTCAATTTCATCGAGTAGTATTATGAGGGTCTTGTCAGATAGGCACTTCTTGATGTTTGATACGTGGAAGGTAGGATGTATGTTATTAAGTTCCTGTGGTAGTCGAAGTTTGTACGCTACTGGGCCAATCCTAGCACGGATCTCGAATGGCCCAATGTACCTAGGATTTAGCTTCCCACGTTTACCAAAATGTACCATACCATTCCACGGTAAGACCTTTAATAGCACATGGTCTCCAACCTGGAATTCCAAAGGTTTGCGTCGTTTATCAGCGTAACTCTTTTTTCGGTCACGGGATGCCTTCAGTCTTTCTCGTATTCGAACGATCTTTTATGTGGTTTCCCTTATGATTTCAGTACCCGTAAGGGTTCTATCTGGGAGTTGTCCCTTTGCTAAATGAGCGTCCCCCACCTCAGCCCAACACAAGGGTGATCTACACTTCCGACCATATAGAGCTTCGAACAGGGAGACATTGATGCTAGTATGATAGCTATTATTGTAAGAGAATTTGATGAGTGGTAAATGGGTATCCCGTGCATTACCAAAGTTTATCACACAAGCTCTCAACTTGTCCTCAAGTGTCTGAATGGTTCTTCTGCTCTGTCCGTCGGTTTATGGGTGGTAGGTTGTACTCATGTCCAGCCTAGCTCCCAGAGATTTTTGTAAAGACTGCCAAAATCGTGAAGTGAATCTACTATCTCTATCAGAGATAATGGATATTGGGACTCCATGCAGGCGTAAATTCTCTTTAATGTTGGTTCTGGTCAGTTTCTGCATCTTGTTAGTCTCCTTGATCGGCAGGAAGTGCGCGAATTTGGTTAGCCTCTCAACAATTATCCAAATGATATCGAGTCCGCCCGTTGTCTTGGGTAACTTGGTTATGAAGTCCATGGTTATCCGTTCCCATTTCCACTTGGATATTTCTAGTTTTTGAAGTAAGCCAGATGGTTTTTGGTATTCTACTTTAGCCTTAGCGCAAGTTAGACACTTGCCCACATAAGTAGCAATCTTTGCTTTCATGTTCGGCCACCAGTTTAACTTCTTAAGATCCAGATACATTTTATCTGAACCAGGGTGGATGGAGTATCGAGTTTTGTGGGCTTCGTTCATGACAACGTCTCAGAACCCACCAAACTTCAGGGTATAAATCCGATTCATGAGATAACGAGCTCCATCATTTTTGACTTCAAGGCTCTTATCCATTCCCTGCAATGCCTCACTCGTCACATTTTCTAGTTTCAAGGCCTCTAGTTGGGCCTCTTTGATTTGTATGAACAGGTGCGAATGGATGTTATTGTTAGTGATTTTACTCGGCGCCCCGAGTATTCTTTTCTGCTTAAGGAATTTGCTACTGCATTGGCCTTGCCCGAATGATAGCGAATCTCGCACGCGTAGTCGTTTAATAGCTTATCCATCGTCTCTGCCTCATGTTGAGCTCTTTTTTTTTATTGAGGATATGTTAGAGACTTTTATGATCTGTGAAGGTAGTGCACTTTGTACCATAGAGGTAGTGTCTCCAGATCTTCAGGGCAAACACTACTGCTCCCAACTCGAGATCGTGAGTAGTGTAGTTAACTTCGTGCGTTTTAAGTTGTCTTGAGGCATAGGCGATGACCTTTCCTATTTGCATGAGTACGCATCCAAGACCTTGATTTCAAGCATCACAATAGACCACGAAATCCCCAATCCCTTCTGGGAGAGATTAGATCGGTGCGTTGAACAGGGATTGTTTTAACGTTTGGAAGGCAGTTTCATGTTTAGTCTCCCAAGTAAATGTTACACCCTTCTGATTCAGGGTGGTGAGTGTTTTTGCGATCTTGGAGTAGTTTTGAATGAATCATTGGTAATATCCAGCAAGTCTTAAGAATTGTCGGATTTCCATTGGTGTGGTCGGTGTACCCCAGTTTTTGATAGCCTTGATTTTTTAAGGATCCACATGTATCCCTTTCTTGCTAACCACATGGCCAGGAAATCTTACTTCTCTGAGCCAAAATTCGCACTTAGAGAGTTTAGCATAAAGCTTCTCAGTTCTTAGAGTCCCTAATACTAGTCTCAGAAGCTAGTTGTGCTCTTCTTTGCTTCGTGAATAGACCAAGATGTTGTCCATGAATACGATTACGAATTTGTCTAAGAGAGGTCGGCACACTCATTTCATTAAGTCCATGAACACTGCATGTGCGTTTGTTAGCTCGAGGGCATCACCACAAATTCGTAATGACCGTAGCGCGTTCTGAAAGCGGTCTTGGGAATACCATCCTCTTCTACTTGCAGTTGATGGTAACCCGACCTTTAGTCGAATTTTGAAAAGTAACTCGGTCCTTGTAGTTGGTCGAAAAGGTTGTCGATCCTAGTTAAGGGATATCGATTCTTAATGGTGAGTTTGATTAACTCTCGATAGTCGATGCACATGCGAAAGGATCCATCCTTCTTCTGCACAAAGAGGACTGGTGCTCCCCAAGGTGAAAAGCTCGGTCTGATAAACCCTTTGCTCAGCAGCTCGTTCAGTTGGCTGGACAGTTCCTACATTTCCACCGATGCTAGACGGTATGGAGCTTTGGCTATGGGGGTATGTCCGGGGATTAAATTGATTCAGAATTTGACTTCTCGTGTATGTGGTACGCCTGGGAGGTCTTCTGGAAACATGCCGAGGAAGTTACAGATCTCTGGGATGTTTTTGATGTTCTTCATTTCTTGTTTCTTATCTACCACGTGTGCTAAAAAGGCGTGGTATTCATTTCGGAGATACTTTTGAGCCTTGAGAAAAACTTTGTTTGTGACCTTTTTGGATGCTTAGCTTCGCAACGCAAGGTTTTTAAACCCCGTTAAGCCTCGTTATGATTGTTATATGCCCTCGAGGGGTATGGAATAATGTTTTATCGAATAGTTTCATCACTTACCCACCCCCGATCAGGGTTTAGAATTTCTGAATATACGAACTTTCCAAGTGATAACTTCTTATTAAAATAGCGAGTTGTACAATAGTAACATAATGTAAACCCTAATATAAAAGGTTTAGATGAGTAGAACGGTTTGTGTGTCATCCCCATTTTCACAGCCAGAAAAGACCGATTTTGTTTATGCTTTTTAAAAATCAGAGTACTTCTTTTCATAAAAATGTTGCGGAATTTGTTCCCAGAAAACATGATAAATACATTATCAAAATTTTTTCGAAGAAACGTGTTTTAATTATTTTAAAACATTTGGGATGTCCTCGTCAATACAGAAACATAAGTATAAATAGAACTTACTAGTGATCTACATCTCTTTAATTTCTTAGTGTAATGTGACTTCATATCAACACCTGTGATATAAATAAACTAAGTGGGTCAGGTTGGGAAACCTGGTGAGTACATAGGGTTTTCAACCCACAATAATATAATTATTATGTTCAAACAATCAAACAATCAACCCAATTACTCATCCCCATTTTCTTCTTTACTCTTAAGGATCTACCCTAAGAATCAACCATTCCTCATTCACACCTTCCTAAGGATCATCCTAAGGAATCGACACGTACTCCATCGTCACCGGGGTTTAGGCACTAAGTCTGCATAGTCGTCAGAATTTATACAACAGGCACTAAGTCTGCATAGTCGCCAGGGTTTTGGTACCAAGTCTGCATGATCACCAAGGTTTAGAGTACACCGAGTGAACACATCGTTCACAACACTTACAAGTTGTGAGCATACTAGTGTTCCACTGGACTATCTAGAATAGTCCGTGGTTGTCAACCATACTCTGCTGAATGACAGGGCCATCATTTGGGAAAAGGCTTCTCACATCGTTCACCTCTCACCCTCACCTTTTGGTCTATAATACCTCTCAACTCATCGTCCAACTTATATTCCATCCATTACATCTACCCATGTTTTACCCCAACATTTTTGTAGATATAAAATACATATATAGTTTAAATCCTTTAAAACGTGTATAAAATCATTCAACTAGCATAGACAACAAGTACTCAGATAATACGCACACATAACACATAATTTATATAGAATACTTAATATCTATGTGTAAGATGAAAGGGGCCATTTACTCACTTGAAAGGTGGTGACTCAGCACTCGGACAACGCTTCAATATTCTCAAAACAATTTACTTCGATAAAACCTAGTATCAATACCACTAGGGTTTAGTCTAATGATAATCGTGACAAATTAATAGTCTGACTATTATTATTATTATTATATAAGCGTTAAATAACACTGAATATAACTCATAATAATAGCCCAAATAATTATTTTAAGGACCTAATAACATTACTATAATCATTTGGAAGCTATATTAAAAATTGCGTAAGCGTAGCTCACTTACAGTGGATTTAAAAGAAAACTAGGCTTTGCTCGAACCAGCGTTTCCGAAACCGAAAGACCCTTTTTCTCGGTACTCCGGAAACCTCGGGCCTTCCTTAGGGTTCTAGGGGATCACCTAGGCTTAGGGAAGAATTAAAATCGTTAGAGAGAGAAAGCAACAAGAGAGATATGAGAATTGGTGTGCAAAATACAGAGACCCTCACCCCCTTTTTATACCCTGGGAGGCCTCGGACTACGCTGGGCGTAATCCTTGGCTACGTGGGGGGTAACTTTGGATAGGGTCCAGCTGCATCCAACTGTCTCGCATTTCAGAAGAGGATAAGGACCGAGGGTACGTTGGGCGTTTCGAACTCCGACGCGGGGGGTAAGGCGAAGTGAGGCGACATGGCGTGATCTAAAGGGCACTCTGTGATTGGCGATGGACGGCTGTGATGAAGCCACGTCATCCATCTCGCATCAGATTTCACAATTGGCATACTCAACTTTCAAAATTCGTAACTTTCGCATACGAGCTCCGTTTTCGAAGTTCTTTATATCCACACGAAGGTGGGAACGTACTCTACAACTTTCATTTAGACTCCATCAGCTAATATTGATTCGATTTTAAATTCTATATTACTAACAGGCCGGGACATGATTGGTCCGTTAAATTCTCATAACTTCATCCGATGTCCGTTTTCACCCATCTTTTTCTCGTTACGCTACTCTTAATGAGATCTTTGATTCTCATTCAGTTTGCTTCGGCTAAAAACCACTCGATCTAACATTGGAATTTCGGGTTGTACACTGCTAATCCGAAACTTCAAAAAATCATAACTTCTTCATACGAAGTCAGATTTGGGCGTTCTTTTTATCGATGTTATTAGTTTAACGTATTACCCAACTTTCGTTTATATCGCTAAGGCTAAAACTCTCTCTATCGTAAATTCACTATTTACGCTTCCCGGTGCTGTGCGGGTTCATTCGCAAAATTTCGACAGGTCATAACTTCTTCGTTATAACTTCGATTTCGGTGTTCTTTATATGTATGGAAACCTTGTGACATATACTACAACTTGGTTCAAATTATTTATTCTAAATAATCTTTTGTCGAAAAGTCGTTTACGACCCCTATTGCTCTAAATTAACTAGCCTGGATCTACGGGCATTACAATTATCTCCCCCTTAGGAAGATTACGTCCCGGAATCATCAATGAAACAGGGCTCACATGATGACTCCATTAGTTATCTATTCATCCTAAGTCATAACTTCGATGTTTCTTCAAATGAGTATCTAACTCTTAGACTCATTGACTACCTGCGGTGCTCGATCTTGCATCCACTCTCTATCTCACGTTAGACTCCAAATTATGACCTTCAAGTCACAATGTCAATCCTCATTTGATACGAACTTAAGATAAGTTCTTTTTATTACTACAATGCAACGATGTGTCATATTCTAATTACCTATCATCGTGTGATGCATTTCTTGGACTCAGGTCGTTTAGAGTCGAATTCCGGAACAGACTATACCTTCCTTCATGTGATAATCACATATTAAAAGGTAGGATTTCTAGCAACCATCGTGATACTTCTACTGATCGCTTTGATTAATTCTTCAGTCTTAAGTCGGGTGCTACGTCGAACTTGGTTCTCTGAACCACGTAACATACTTATTGTAGTCAGACTCAATTCGATATGACCACTCGGGTTGGAATATCAACAATCTTTTTAGGTATTACCGAAACGATGGTAACAACATACACGAACAAAACAGAATCAATTACTAGCTTCTTGGTAACCTTGTCACTTTCCCTGATCCAAGCATGAGTCATGTGCTTCTGGTAGTATATGCATCTACTAACTTTCACACCTACTCATACTCGTCCCAAGTATTGTATCACGGTTTTCCAAGTCACCATACAAGAAAATCACGTAACAGTTTAACACATCAGATAACAAAACGAAGGCTTTATTATTTCTTGAAACAATTACATAGGTGTTCAAGTTCACCCTAGACTATGCCTCTAATAGGCTACATCATACGATACTATGGTTACTACGTAACTTGATCTTTGGATATGAATTCCTCATCCTTGGTTTCTAGCATTGCTTTCTGCTTCGTCGAGGATCATGTGGAATGCCCTTGGCGTTGGTGGCGGGTTTGGTCTTGCTGCCTCGTTTTTCTTTGGGCAATCCCTAGAGATATGCCCTTCTTTGTTACATCCATAACACACCTTCTTGTTGGACGTACACTTGCTGGCGTAATGCCGTGTCTTTCCACATTTGTAGCAAGTCACCTCCTCGCTACACTTCCCGAAGTGCTTCTTTTTACACTTTTTGCACCACTTGGCTTCACCTCCTCCTACTTCATGAATCTTTGAGAATTTCCTTTCTTTGTTGGATTTTGAAGATCCTTCATGCTTCCTTTTCTCACCAGCTTCAGCTCTCTCCAGGCCCTTCTCTCGTATCTGGGTCTCCACATTCTTAGCAGCCCAAATGGCAGCTTTCAGAGTGGTAGTTTTCTTGACCATTGGACCGAAGTCCGTTGGTAATCCAAGGGAAAATTTGTTAACCTTGGAGAGTTCAGTCGGGACGAGGTAAGGAACAAGCTTCATTTTCTCAGTAAAACTTGCAGCGTATTCAGTAACGCACATTCTTCCTTTCTTTAGATTTTGGAATTCGTTGTTGATCTCCAGAAGATTCTGCCCGTTGCTAAACTCGCAACTCTCAACCATCGACTCCATCTCAGAGATCCAGTTCATGAATTCCACCGGCGTCGGGATTCCAGATAGACTCGGTGGTTTGGACGCCATGAAATCCTTGTATTTTCATCCACATCCGTCATTTCCTCCATCCTGGTGTTTTGCCTAACTATCGGTGGGTTGACTTGACCAACAGTCCCACTGTAGTTTCCCTCCTCAGTTTGCCCTTCGTTCAACTTGGGCTGTTCGATCTGTATGGTCGCTTCCTCTCGATTTTGCTGGAGCAAATGTCTGTTTTCCTCCATTTGACGATCCAACTTCGTCTGGATCATCGCTTGCACTCTGGCCATTGTTATTGGCTCAGCAGCGGCTACCACAACCGGTATTTGCTCAATCACTGGGGGTTGGTTTCGGTTCCCATTTGCATTCACGTTTCCGCTACGCGTCCTTGCCATCTTGATCTATACACCGAATAAGGTGAATCTAGATATTTATTTAGGATTGACGTTTAAATCATCCTTATCACTCTGAAACATTTATATGCTAGTTCTAATATCGTATTCGTACGTTTAGAATCCTAAACACATACGGTAACCATATCCGGTCGGCAATAGACCATAGATCCGATCAAACTATAGCATAAAGCATAACAAATCATTTAGCAAGTAAAACCAATTTAGGCATCATTCCTAAAATAAGCTAGTGCTTGTGTCTATTCAGGTGTATTACCTAAATGTATTAGACACACTCCTCACAATCATCACTTAACATTCTAAGTTTAAGTCTAGAAATTTTCCTACAAATTCCAAGTTCGCTTAAACTAATGCTCTGATAACAACTATGACATCCCCATTTTCACGGACAGAAAAGACCGATTTAATTTATGCTTTATAAAAATTAGAGTACTTCTTTTCATAAAAATGTTGCGGAATTTGTTCCCAGAAAAACATGATAAATACGTTATCAAAACATTTTTGAAGAAACATGTTTTATTTATTTTAAAACATTTGGGATGTCATCGTTAATACGGAAACATAAGTATAAACAGAACTTATTAGTGATCTACATCTCTTTAATCTCGGTGTAATGTTATTTCATATCAACACCTGTGATATAAATAAACTGAGTGGGTCAGGTTGGGAAACCTGGTGAATACATAGGGTTTTCAACACACAATAATATAATTATTATGTTCAAATAATCAACCCAATTACTCATCCCCATTATGTTCTTTACTCATAGGGATCTACCCTAAGAATCAACCATTCCTCATTCATACCTTCCTAAGGAATCAACACGTAGTCCATCGTCACCGGGGTTTAGGCACTAAGTCTGCATAGTCGCCAGGGTTTTGGTACCAAGTTTGCATGATCACCAAGGTTTAGAGTACACCGAGTGAACACATCGTTCACAACACTTACAGGTTGCAAGCCTTCTAGTGTTCCACTGGACTATCTAGAATAGTCCGTGGTTGTCATCCAGACTCTACTGAATGACGGGGCCATCGTTTGGGAGAAGGCTTCTCACATCGTTCACTTCTCACCCTCACCTTGTGGTCTATAATACCTCTCAACTCATCGTCCAACTTATATTCCATCTATTACATCTACCCATGTTTTACCCCAACATTTGTGTAGATATAAAATACATATACAGTTTAAATCCTTTAAAATGCGTATAAAATCGTTCAACTAGCATAGACAGCAAGTACTCAGATAATAGCACACATAACACATAATTTATATAGAATACTTCATATCTATGTGTAAGATAAACGAGACCATGCACTCACTTGAAAGGTGCTGACTCAGCACTCGAACAACACTTCAATATTCTCAAAACAATTTGCTTTCGATAAAACCTAGTATCAATACCACTAGGGTTTAGTCTAATGATAATCGCGACAAATTAATAGTCTGACTATTATTATTATTATTATTGTTATTATTATTATTATATAAGTGTTAAATAACACTCAATATAACTCATAATAATAGACCAAATAATTATTTGAAGGACCTAATAACATTACTATAATCATTTGGAAGCTATATGAAAAATTGCGTAAGCGTAGCTCACTTACAACGGATTTTAAAGAAAACCAGGCTTTGCTCGAAGCAGCGTTTCCGAAACCGAAAGACCCTTTTTCTCGGGACTCCGGGAGCCTCAGGCTTCCTTAGGGTGCTAGGGGATCACCTAGGCTGTAACACCCGAATTCTGGAAGGCCAAGAAAGGAAAGAAAACCCTAATTTTAAGGGACGACTCGGCGAGTCCAAGGAGGAACTCAGCGAGTCCAAGCGGGATCCGGGTTGAGGAGTAAGTGACCGACTCGGCGAGTCGGCCAAGGGGACTCGGCGAGTCTGGTCTGAGCAAGGAAAACCCTAAATTCGGGACTTGGAGCCTATTTAAGCACCTCATTCTCTTCCCTAAGGTTCCTTCACTGCCTCTCTAACCAAAAACACCAAACCCTAGCCGCCATACCCATTGTTTGAGCCAATTGTTGCCTTAAAGAGTGCATTAAAGTTTAGAGAAGGAAGAAGCATGTTGGAGGTGCAGGAAGGGGCTATAGATCTGGGATTGTGAGGATATTTCTGAGCATTTGGAGGTATTAAACTAGTTCTTGGACTCTTTTGCACCTAGATCTATGTGTGGGTGTTAGGGGTTTTTAGCCATAGTGGTATCCATTTGAGTTAGAAGCCAGATCTGAAGTTGCTACTTCGGATCTAAGCATATTATGGTCTTGAGAAGCATAAAGTATCTGCCCTTGAGTTGATTATGGAGCCTCTTTGCCTTAAACCCTAGTTTATGGTGTATTTTGCCTAGATCTCCTTCTATACACGTAAAGTTTGTAACTTTACATGAGCAATAGGCTTGGGAAGGGTAGATCTACAGTTTGGAGTCCATGCATGACTCAAAAGTCCTCTGCATGTAAGGAGATCTGTATGGACTTGGCGAGTCCTTTGAGTGGACTCGACGAGTAGCATGAAGATTAGGAGCAACTCGATGAGTGGGATGAACAGCTCGTCGAGTCAGATGAAGATTTCCTTGTACTCGGCGAGTCAGGTCGTGAAACCGCAAACCCTTCGAGTTGAGACTTAAATTAGTGAGTCGAATGGAGACTCGGTGAGTTGGATAGGTCAGGACTCGAAAATCGGTAGACTCGGCGAGTCATGGGCTGACGCAGCGAGTCGATACGCGAATGGAAGGACTCTGAACATATGAACTCGGCGAGTTAGTAGGATGACTCGGCGAGTAGGGTTGAACTGGAAGGTTGACTTTGACCAGGACTTTGACTTTAACCAGAGTTGACTTGGTTGTCTCTCGGGGGTTAGTTAAACTCAGTGTTGCTTTGATATTAGTAGTTAGGGGAGCAAGGGGGTAGGAGTTCAGAGAGTTGCCGGGCAGCAGCTAGTGAGATCACCAGCAAGTTCAGCCAGTGCAGGTGAGTTTCCCTTTGTGTGAATGGGTCTAAGGCCACAATGCCGAGCCATGTAGTTATGAGTAGAAGGCCCGGGGGTTAGCCCTAGGCACAGTATGCTAGTATGGTATTCAAGATGAGGTCCATTAATAGCTGGCGGGTGCCCAAGGATTTGTTTATATGATAGTTTATACTTGTTGTCTGTGTGATACATGTAACAGAGGCAAGGCCCAAGATAGGGAAGGAGTGAGAGTGGGCTAGGCCCGTATCTCGCTACCAGTAGGAGCGTGGACGGGGTACCATGACTCATCAGTAGCAGGACAAGGGCAAGGACCAGGATAGGCGAGGCCTTAAGACAGAACCAGTTGTATGTGTTTAGTTTATGTGTTGTGATATGTTTATGTGTTATTATTTGTTAGTGGGCGAGGCCCTGTGACAGGTGAGGCCTAATTGAAACATATTTGTATCTGAGCGAGGCTCGAAGCCAGGCAGGGCCTGGAGCGGTGGGGCCGTTATAGTGGGCGAGGCCTGAGGCAGGGGGCGAGGCCCAGGATAGCGGGTGTGGCCCAATATGTGCAGTATGTAGTTATGCATGGTATGTGTTAGGGTGGGGAACTCACTAATCTTCGTGTTTATGGTTTTCAATTTTGGTTTCAGGTACTTTTAGTAGTGGAGGGAAGAGCTCGAGGTGATCGCATGGCACATACCATTGGTTAGATAGTCTGGGAATGTTTTACTCTGATAACGAACATGTCTTTTGGAAATTAATACTTTGTTTATGTTTTGGATTGATGATTTTGCTTTAAGTAATGTTTTATTAAAAGAAGTTTTTAGTCTTGAATTTTGGGTCGTTACATAGGCTTAGTGGAGGGTTAAAACCCTTAGAGAGAGAAAGAAACTAGATAGAGAATGAGAATTGGTGTGAAAAATGCGGAGACCCTCGCCCCCTTTTTATACCCTGCGAGGCCTCGGACTACGCTGGGCGTAATCCTTGGCTACACGGGGCGTAACTTCGGATAGGTCCAGCTGCATCCAGCTGTCTCGCATTTAAGAAGAGGAGAAGGACCAAGTGTACGTTTCGCATACTGAACTTCTATGCAGGGCGTAAGGCGAAGCGAGGTGACGTGGCATGATCCGAAGGGCGCTCTGTGATCGGCGATGGACGGCTGTGATGAGGCCACATCATGCATCTCACATCAGATTTCGCAATTGGCATACTCAACTTTAAAAATTCGTAACTTTCACGTACGAGCTCCGTTTTTGACATTATTTATATCCACGCGAAGGTGCGAACGTACTCTACAACATTCGTTTAGACTCCGTCCGCTAATTTTGAATCGATTTTAAGTTTGATATTATTAACAGGCCAGGACATGATTGGTGCGTTAAATTCTCATAACTTCTTCATTCGACGTCCGTTTTCGCCCATCTTTTTATCGTTATGCTAATCTTAATGAGATCTTCGATTCTCGTTCAGGTTGTGTCGGCTAAAAACCGCTCGATCTAACATTCGAATTTCGGGCTGTACACTGCTAATCCGAAACTTCGAAAAATCATAATTTCTTCATACGAAGTCAGATTTGGGCCTTCTTTTTATCGATGTTCCTAGTTTAACGTATTACACGACTTTTGTTTATATCGCTAAGGCTAAAACTCACTTTATCATAAATTCACTATTTACGCTTCTCAGTGTCGTGCTAGTTCTGTCGTGAAACTTCGACATGTCATAACTTCTTCGTTATAACTCGGATTTTGGCGTTCTTTATATGTACGGAAACCTTGTGACATATACTAAAACTTGGTTCAAATTATTTATTCTAAATCATATTTTGTCGAAAAGTTGTTTTCGACCCTTATTGCCTCTAAATTGACTAGCCCGAATCTACGGGCGTTAGTATTTGACTTGTTGACTTTGACTTGACCGAGAATTGAAGGTTGCCAGAGATACATATCTTTCATTAGCAGAATTTTTGTATAATAATAGTTATCACACCAACATCGATCTACCTCCTTTTGAGATGATCTTTAGGAGGAAATGCAGGACCCCGATATGCTCGAGTGAGGTCTATTAGTGAGTCATTTGGAGTACCAAAGTGGTACTTGTCACACCCCCAAACCAAGGATGGCGGAAACGTCCGGGGGTGGAGGACTTCATGTATAGCATCATAACCACAATTTCAATAGTAATTCAAGCAAACACAACCAACATATATATAATTGAAAAGTTACATCACTTGCATGAATTACATGTTTCAAAATCAATTACAATATGTTGTCAAAATATGAAAAGTTTGACGCCTCAACGTTCCATCCTCAAAAGCACTTGGTAACACGATTAATGCTTTCCTGTGAATACAAGTTGTTTGAAAAGTGTCAACACAAGGGTTGGTGAGTTCATAAGCTTTTATTAATAATCTTATTAGAAGTCTTTCACATGTAAATGTCGCGTTGTTTCAGAAAAATCCGATATTTTCCTTGAAATCTGAAAAATGTAGCCTTACAACCAAAGACTAGAATGTATGAAAAGTCATCGTTTCTTAGTAGGAATGTTGTGAGTTTAAAATGAATTGGAAAGTAAATTTATTTTATCAACCTAAAACCTACTTTGGTTTTTATGCAACCCCGTAAACTTTATGAATTGTTGTCTCCCTAAGTGAGTCGCTATAATCATACTGTGACTATGTGAACCTGCCACAACGTTTCTCAGGCGTCGCGAAAATGAAATGACATTTGTCACCCGTAGACCTGCAGGTCCCACTGTAGCTAGCAGCAAGGTGTGGGGTGTCAAACCCAATATAGATCTATATACAAGTATCACGTTCTCCCTCAAGGAGATTCTGATTATAACTACCAGGAATTATATCCCGCACTCGGACGTACGGGGAGAGAGAGAGAGAGTCTCACAACATAGGTTAACAAGTTTACTTGAAATGTGTGTGAATATAAATCTTTCTTGTATGAATGTACCCTTTTTTGTACGAGTGCGTTGAGTGATGTATCATAAACTATACCTATTATAGTTTATCTAAAATGTATGTAATATGTATGAATTCTTTTATGGAAATGTATTAGTATTGTGAATTTATCAAACTATACATTTTATAGTCTAATAATACGTGTTCCAAAATGAATGAATAATATTTAATATTTAATATGAATGTCTTAATTCCAGTTCATAATGATAAACTAACACGGAAACACATTCAAATATTAGAACTTATGATTATACACTTTGCTCAACATAATACAAAGTGTTATGATATTTACATGCTGTTGGCTAACTTTAGCCATTCTGCCCTGTATTTGGAAAAATCATAGAAAAATCATACGAAGTCGAAAACTAGATCCGTAAATTCTGAGAGTTCACAAAATGTGTCTAGTTTGCTCATAAATTTTATCTCAATTTATAATGACCTCTAACTTGGGTGAAAAAGTCCAAAATCACGGACTGGTCCGGATTGTTGTTTGAAATGATAGGCAGTTTTGTAAAAATCGCCATAAATTGTAGAAAAATCGTATGGAGATGTGCAAGTAGCCATTTTAAAGCTAAAAACTTGAACTATTTGCACCTTGTACAGTTTTGAAAACAAAAATGTGTAAGATGCCCAAAACAGTCCGTGAATGGAGTTGAACTTTTCTGATGAAGGCTGTTAGAAAACTTTTGATAGGTTCTTAGTGTTTTAACTTGTATTCACCCCCTGAAAACTTGAGAAATCATGAAAATGTAGGGGTATGAACTCACCTTGAGTGATTTCAGTAGATGATTGTTGAAGAATGGAAGTGTTTAATTCAAGAACACTTGGAGATGCCTTGAAGGTTTTCGAGAATCTAACATCATAGTTAGGGAGTTTGTGTAAGCAACCAAAGATTTGAGTAGAATGAAGTGAAATAATAATAGGGAGGATGAATTTTTACTTACTAAGTGTGGAAGAACACTTGAATCCAGCCTTGGATCTCGAAAATTTGTGTAGAAGAGTTTGAGAGAAAAAGTGATGTTTGTTACTTAGTGGAATGAGAGAAATGAGAGAAAATGAGGAGTGTGGTTGATTGTTCCAGCTCAAAAACGTGGGAGTGAGTGAAATTTGAGTGTAAGGGAACATTGAAGTGACATAGGTAAGGTGGGGAGGTATGGCTGGTCATAGAGTGGGTGTGGGGTGGTTGCTTGTGACTTTGATTTTTTTTTTTTTTTTTTTTTTTTTTTTTTTTTTTTTTTTTTAACTTGCAAGGCACAATGGAATATATTACTCCTATAAAGGAAATTGACTCAATCAAGGACGATTTCACAATTAAAGTTCGGATCATACGTCTTTGGACTCAAAAGTCAAGAACAATGTCTTATAATTGTCTATATCCCATTTTTAGTAATTTATTCTCAAAGAACAATGCTATAATCTGTAATTTATCATCTTTTAGTTTAATTTTCTAAATATATGTGTGGTTGTCTATGTGTGTGTATCTCTTTAAAAATTCTGCAATTTCATCATTTTATGACCCCCATTTGCGAAGTTGAGTATTTATTTTCAAAAATGCGAAACTCCAGGGACAATATTTGAAATCTTCTGTTTTCTTCCCCAATTCGCATTCTACTGTGAAATACTTCGCATCTTCATTCTTACACCCTTCGCATCCCTTCGCATTAATCACCTTCGCATTTTAACCTAATTAATCAAATGCGATTCACAAAATTTTTCATTCCAGATGCGAACACAGTTTAGTTCTTGAACTCTAAACTTGCGAAATCAAAAATTCATATGTTGAACCCATATGCGAATATTAACCCAATTGACTTCAAATTGATTCATAGATGCGAACACTCGATTGTTTTACTTTCGCAAAATGAGCATCAACAACTCCACAATCGAGTTTTTAAATTCTTGCAAACAACAATTTCATAGTCCTTGACTTCGCGTTTTTCTTCACGAATCATCCCTCAATCATCAATCCAATTGCGAATCAAAAACTCATATGTTCTTGCTTTATCGATTCATCGACTACACTCATACAAATGCGAACAATACTCAATTTCAAAATCGATTGAAACTTATAGCAAAGCTAAATCCAACTTCGCATTAATCACCTTCGCATTTTAACCTAATTAATCAAATGCGATTCACAAAATTTTTCATCAGTTTAATTCATTGATTAGTACGAAGGCTTAGGAAATTTTTAACACAAACTTTTCTCCTGTGATGTTTTCCCATTAACATAGCAAGTTATACAATACGAACATAACACTAACCCTAATACACAAGGTTTAATAGAGTTGACCGGCTTGACTTGATGACTTGACTTGACTCAAGATTGACGATTGTCACATCTTCCCCCCGTTAGAGGGAATTTCGTCCCGAAATTTAAATTCGGCTGGGACTTCAAGGGTTTGGGAAAAGATGTGGATACTTTTGCTTCATTTGATCTTCACGTTCCCAGGTAAATTCAGGCCCTCGTTTCGCGTTCCAACGAACCTTCACTATGGGAATGCGACTTTGTTTTGTTCTCTTGATCTCTCGATCCATGATCTCGACGGGTTCCTCCACAAAGTGGAGATTCTCATTAACTTCAATTTCTTCGAGTGGTATTACGAGTGTCTCGTCAGACAGACACTTCTTTAAGTTGGACACGTGGAAGATAGGGTGCACATTACTAAGTTCTTGTGGTAGTCGGAGTTTGTACGCCACCGGACCAATCCTAGCAAGGATCTCGAACGGACCGATGTACCTTGGGTTTAGTTTCCCCCGTTTACCGAAACGTATCACCCCTTTCCAGGGGGAAACTTTTAGTAGTACCCGGTCTCCGACCTGGAATTCTAAAGGTTTGCGTCGCTTATCCGCGTAACTCTTTTGTCGATCACGAGATGCTTTTAGTCTTTCCCGAATTTGAATGATCTTTTCTGTGGTTTCCCTTATGATTTCCGGCCCCGTAAGGGTGCTATCAGGGACTTGCCCTCTGGCTAGCTGAGTATCTCCAACTTCGGCCCAACACAGTGGCGACCTACACTTGCGGCCGTAGAGAGCTTCGAATGGGGCGACTCCAATGCTAGTGTGATAACTGTTATTATAAGAGAATTCGATAAGCGGTAGATGGGTATCCCATGCCTTACCAAAATCTATCACACAGGCTCTCAGCATGTCTTCCAACGTCTGGATGGTTCTCTCGCTTTGTCCGTCCGTTTGTGGATGGTAGGCCGTACTCATGTCTAACCTGGTTCCCAGAGACTTTTGTAGGGACTGCCAGAAACGCGAGGTGAATCTACTATCTCGATCCGAGATAATGGATGTTGGTACACCATGTAGTCGTACGATCTCCTTAATGTACATCCTGGTCAACTTTTCCATCTTGTCTGTTTCCTTTATTGGCAGGAAGTGCGCGGACTTGGTCAATCTGTCCACAACCACCCATATGGTATCCATCCCACCTGATGTCTTAGGCAGTTTGGTTACGAAGTCCATGGTTATTCGCTCCCACTTCCACTCGGGTATATCTGGTTGCTGAAGTAGTCCTGATGGCTTCTGATATTCCACCTTGACCTTGGCGCAAGTGAGGCACTTGCTCACATAAGTAGCAACTTCAGCCTTCATGTTTGGCCACCAGTATAACCTTTTGAGGTCTAGATACATCTTATCTGACCCCGGATGAATGGAGTATCGAGTCTTGTGGGCCTCATCCATTACAACGTCTCGGTATCCACCGAACTTCGGTGTCCAGATTCGATTCATGAGATAACGAGCTCCATCCCCTCTGACTTCCAAGTTCTTATCCATCCCCCTTAGTGCTTCGCTTGCCACGTTTTCTGGTTTCAGGGCTTCAAATTGGGCGTCCTTGATCTGAGTGGCCAGTTGGGAGTGGATGGTCATGGCTAGGGATTTTACTCGGCGACCCGAGTATTCTTTCCTGCTTAAGGCATCGGCTACTACATTAGCCTTGCCTGGGTGGTAGCGAATTTCACATTCGTAGTCATTCAGTAATTCCACCCATCTTCTTTGGCGCATGTTTAGTTCTTTCTGATTGAGAATGTGTTGAAGACTTTTGTGATCAGTGAAGATGGTGCACTTGGTGCCGTAGAGGTAGTGCCTCCAAATCTTCAGGGCGAACACCACAGCTCCCAATTCAAGGTCGTGGGTTGTGTAATTAACTTCATGTGTCTTCAGTTGTCTTGATGCATAAGCGATGACTTTTCCCCTTTGCATGAGCACACAGCCGAGGCCTTGATTTGAAGCATCGCAATACACCACAAAATCGTCAGTTCCTTCTGGAAGAGACAAGACTGGTGCGCTGCATAGGGCTTGCTTTAGTGTCTGGAAGGCGGCTTCTTGTTTATCTTCCCATTCGAACACCACCCCTTTCTGAGTCAAGGTGGTGAGAGGCTTAGCGATTTTGGAGAAGTTTTGTATGAATCTTCGATAGTAGCCTGCGAGTCCTAAAAACTGTCGGATTTCTGTCGGCGTTGTAGGTGTTGACCAATCTTCGATTGCTTTGATCTTCGAGGGGTCCACATGTATTCCTTCTTTGCTTATTACGTGGCCAAGGAATCCTACTTCTCGGAGCCAAAATTCACACTTTGAGAATTTAGCGTAAAGCTTTTCGGTCCTTAAAACCTCCAGAACTAGTCGTAGGTGATGTTTGCGCTCTTCTTCGCTCCTCGAATAGACCAGGATATCGTCGATGAATACGATGACGAATTTATCCAAGAAGGGTCGACACACTCGATTCATCAAATCCATGAACACCGCGGGCGCGTTAGTTAACCCGAATGGCATCACTACAAACTCATAGTGCCCATAGCGAGTTCTGAATTCCGTCTTGGGGATATCCTCTTCTTGAACTCGCAGTTGATGATAGCCCGACCTCAGGTCGATTTTTGAAAAGTAGCTGGCTCCTTGGAGCTGGTCGAAGAGGTCATCGATTCGGGGTAGGGGATAACGGTTCTTGATAGTGAGTTTGTTTAGTTCTCGATAGTCTATGCACATACGAAAAGAACCATCCTTCTTCTTTACAAATAAGACTGGTGCTCCCCAAGGTGAGAAGCTTGGCCTGATGAACCCTTTGCTCAATAGTTCATTCAATTGGCTGGATAGTTCTTGCATTTCTGCCGGTGCTAAGCGATAGGGAGCCCTGGCGACGGGGGTAGCTCCTGGGATTAAGTCGATCCGAAATTCGACTTGTCTTGCGAGTGGTACACCAGGCAGATCGTCTGGGAAAACATCAGGGAAGTTGCATACTTCTGGAATTTCTTTGATGTCCTTCACCTCCTGTTTCTTATCTACGATGTGGGCTAAGAAAACATGGTATTGCTTTCGGAGGTACTTTTGGGTTTTAACACAAGAGATGATTTGTAGGTTCGCACTAGGTTTATTGCCATAAACGGTGAGAACGTTGCCATTCGGCAGATTGAGGCGGACGGCCCTTTCGTAACATAGAATGTCGGCACGATGAAGGCTTAGCCAATCCATACCAATGATTATATCGAAGCTTTTTATGGTGACCGACATAAGGTCGATTTTGAACAAATGGTTGTCTAGAGTGAGAGTACACCCTATGTAAATATCATTAGCGCGCTCAACTTTTCCATTTGCCATTTCTACGATGTAAGAATCTTCTAGTGGTTGAGAATTTTGCTTAAGTATATGTTTGAATTGGTGACTTATGAAACTTCTTTCTGCCCCACTATCGAAAAGTACGCATGCATAAGAGTTATTGAGGAGGAACGTACCAGTAACCACAGAGGGATCCTTGACTGCTTCTCCCTGCCCTAAAGTTAGGACCCTCCCTACACCCCCAGCATTAGGGGCTCGTGCCTTGGGGCAGTTCCTCCTGAAGTGTCCCGTTTCACCACACCCATAGCAGGCTTGGCTTGCTCCAGTGTTGGCGGTCGTAGCGACTTGTGTGGCGGGTTGGGTAGTCGTTCTACAGAATCGTGCAGTGTGCCCCTTTTTGTTACAGTTATTGCAGTGTAACTCACGACAAGCACCGTTATGGTGGTAGTTACACTTGTTGCACTTGGGAAGAGTTCCTGTATACTGTTTCGGTGGCGCTGGAGCGGCAGCAGTAGTGGCGGCGCGAACAGCAACAATCGGTTGCTTTTTGGCGGGGTCCTGAATTGGTTGTTTCCTTTTATTTCCCCAGAACTTCCTCTTGTTGTTCCCTCCTTTTGTTCGGTCGGTGGTGGTTATCACGGTACCACGGCTAGCCCTGTGATCTATGAGTTGTTGTGCCAATTCCTTGGCACTCTCAAAGGTAGTGGGTTTCGAGGCCAAGACACTATCTTGAATCTGGGATGATAGGCCCCAGAGATATCGTTCCACCTTTTTCTCTTCTGGAGTGACCATTGTTGGACAGAGGAGTGCTAGGTCGTTGAAACGGGCAGTATAAGTTTCAAGGTCAGTGCCTGTCATCCTGAGGTTCCAAAGTTCTTCTTCAAGTTTTTGTATTTCGCCCCTCGGGCAGTATTCCTTCAACATTAGAGCTTTCAAATCCTCCCAGCTGATCGCGTTAGCTACTGCAGGAGTAAGTGACTTAACTCGGCCATTCCACCAAGTGAGTGCTTTTCCAGTGAAAGTGAATGCCGCATACTTGACCTTGCTCGCTTCGGGACAAGCGCAGATTTCAAAAACTGCCTCGGTCCTTTCGAACCATTGCACCAGTGTGATGACGCCCCCGCTTCCATTGAAAGGATCGTGTTTGCCATTCGTGAAGTCTTTGTAAGTGCACTCCCTCGTACGCCCCGTGCTGTCCCCATGAATGGAATTGGTAGCTCCGGATCCAGAACCGCCGGAACCATGGGTTCCCATTTGCGACATTGCTGCCGCCACGGCTGCCGTCACTGCAGCCTGGAACATTGCAGGATCAAACTGCGGAGGTGGTGGTGGAGGCGGCACTGGGTTGTTGGAAGGCCTTGGTCTTTTCCTTGGTGGCATGGTTCTGTCATAAAAAAAAATGACTAGTCGGTAAGACTTCAATAGTGATAACGAGTCGAGTGTTACTGGTTTCATCCCTCTTGTATTTTATCATAACTTTATTATTCGTAATTGTTTGTGTGATCAGGTTATAATGCATAGTGTCCAACATTCAATAAATAAAATACATGCCAAATTTCATTGATAACTTTTAGTACATAACGCTTAGAGAGAAAAGTTTGACCTCATAGGGGTCTACATTACATCGTTACAAAAGGTAGTTTTTTTTTTTTTTTTTTGGCATTACAAAACCCCTTTGAATAGTGTAATCACATAATCGCAGGGTCGACCTACATACGAGGAGTAGCACCAACGCGTACTCATAAAATTCTACTACCTAGACGGGAGAATAGCAACGAGCTCTAATCACTGCGACCCTTCTTTGACGGAGGCTGCGATGATGTCGATGCGCCCTGAAGTTCCGCCAATTTGCGTTCGGCTGCAACCATTCTCTCTTCGAGTGCCATGTATCTTTCCCGATACTCTCTTGTTTCTGCTTGAGCCGCGAGAAGGTCTCTAATGAGTTGGTCTCGGTGGTGGGAGTCTCGTTCCAGGTTTCTGGTGCGATCCGTAGCAGACTGTACAATGGCACTTAACTCCCGGACCTGATCTGTCGTTGTCCTACCACGATCATCCATTCTTGCCATTCGTTGTATCGTGACGGGGAGAGCCCTATCAGCCGGTCCACCATGAGTGAGATCATAGTAACCTCGTTGGTAGCCATATGGTGACCGTTGGCGTTGTTGTCGGCTCCATCTTTCGATCGTTGTTACCCAAGGGGGTTCAGGTCCATTGTAACCAAAACGGTGCGCGGGTACCCTCGCGATGTAGGGAGGGTTGAATACTTCTGGTGGTTCCTCCGCTTCGTTCCCAACCATGACTACCTCATCACCTTCCTCTTCTTCCTCTTCTTCCTCTTCTTCCTCTTCTTCTTGGTTGTCTTCCTCTTCTTCCTCTTCTTCCTCTTGTTCGTCTTCCTCCTCGGGCTCCTCCTCGGGATCCTCCTCGGGATCCTCTTCGGGATCTTCCTCGGGTTCCTCTTCGGGATTCTCCTCGGGCTCGTCTTCAATCCATCCCGCGTTTCCCTGATTGGGAAAGTAGGGGTCCCCGGGTATGTGAAATCCGGCCATGTCGTCTGCACGAGAAACGGGGTTAAGAAGTATGTATCGGAAAATAATAATTTGGCGCTATAGAAACGTACAAATACTCCTATAGTATTTTTAAATGTTTATATTTGGTTCTTAGCGTGTTCTTTATGGAGTGTTATTAGGTTTTCAGATTTGTCGCTCATTACGACTATTCCTTAGTGTGCGTAAGTTACTTCTTGGACGGATATAGTTGATCAGGCTATATCCTTCCCAGAACTGATTACACATGCTAAGGCGTATTAATAATGTTCGACTCCTCCTCTTTCAATTTACGTTCTCCTAAGTTATGACACCATGCTATTATAGAATGCATGCAAGTATACTTTAAAACAAGAAATTATTTGTTTTCTAAAAGTACAACTCTTTAAATCACTTTAAGAATCAGAGACTTTTAGTCCCAAATGTGTTTATAGTTTGTATATCTTATGTGGTTGATATACTGAATTCACTATAAACCGTGCTCTGATACCAATCTGTCACACCCCCAAACCAAGGATGGCGGAAACGTCCGGGGGTGGAGGACTTCATGTATAGCATCATAACCACAATTTCAATAGTAATTCAAGCAAACACAACCAACATATATATAATTGAAAAGTTACATCACTTGCATGAATTACATGTTTCAAAATCAATTACAGTGTGTTGTCAAAATATGAAAAGTTTGACGCCTCAACGTCCCATCCTCAAAAGCACTTGGTAACACGATTAATGCTTTCCTGTGAATACAAGTTGTTTGAAAAGTGTCAACACAAGGGTTGGTGAGTTCATAAGCTTTTATTAATAATCTTATTAGAAGTCTTTCACATGTAAATGTCGCGTTGTTTCAGAAAAATCCGATATTTTCCTTGAAATCCGAAAAATGTAGCCTTACAACCAAAGACTAGAATGTATGAAAAGTCATCGTTTCTTAGTAGGAATGTTGTGAGTTTAAAATGAATTGGAAAGTAAATTTATTTTATCAACCTAAAACCTACTTTGGTTTTTATGCAACCCCGTAAACTTTATGAATTGTTGTCTCCCTAAGTGAGTCGCTATAATCATACTATGACTATGTGAACCTGCCACAACGTTTCTCAGGCGTCGCGAAAATGAAATGACATTTGTCACCCGTAGACCTGCAGGTCCCACTGTAGCTAGCAGCAAGGTGTGGGGTGTCAAACCCAATATAGATCTATATACAAGTATCACGTTCTCCCTCAAGGAGATTCTGATTATAACTACCAGGAATTATATCCCGCACTCGGACGTACGGGGAGAGAGAGAGAGAGTCTCACAACATAGGTTAACAAGTTTACTTGAAATGTGTGTGAATATAAATCTTTCTTGTATGAATGTACCCTTTTTTGTACGAGTGCGTTGAGTGATGTATCATAAACTATACCTATTATAGTTTATCTAAAATGTATGTAATATGTATGAATTCTTTTATGGAAATGTATTAGTATTGTGAATTTATCAAACTATACATTTTATAGTCTAATAATACGTGTTCCAAAATGAATGAATAATATTTAATATTTAATATGAATGTCTTAATTCCAGTTCATAATGATAAACTAACACGGAAACACATTCAAATATTAGAACTTATGATTATACACTTTGCTCAACATAATACAAAGTGTTATGATATTTACATGCTGTTGGCTAACTTTAGCCATTCTGCCCTGTATTTGGAAAAATCATAGAAAAATCATACGAAGTCGAAAACTAGATCCGTAAATTCTGAGAGTTCACAAAATGTGTCTAGTTTGCTCATAAATTTTATCTCAATTTATAATGACCTCTAACTTGGGTGAAAAAGTCCAAAATCACGGACTGGTCCGGATTGTTGTTTGAAATGATAGGCAGTTTTGTAAAAATCGCCATAAATTGTAGAAAAATCGTATGGAGATGTGCAAGTAGCCATTTTAAAGCTAAAAACGTGAACTATTTGCACCTTGTACAGTTTTGAAAACAAAAATGTGTAAGATGCCCAAAACAGTCCGTGAATGGAGTTGAACTTTTCTGATGAAGGCTGTTAGAAAACTTTTGATAGGTTCTTAGTGTTTTAACTTGTATTCACCCCCTGAAAACTTGAGAAATCATGAAAATGTAGGGGTATGAACTCACCTTGAGTGATTTCAGTAGATGATTGTTGAAGAATGGAAGTGTTTAATTCAAGAACACTTGGAGATGCCTTGAAGGTTTTCGAGAATCTAACATCATAGTTAGGGAGTTTGTGTAAGCAACCAAAGATTTGAGTAGAATGAAGTGAAATAATAATAGGGAGGATGAATTTTTACTTACTAAGTGTGGAAGAACACTTGAATCCAGCCGTGGATCTCGAAAATTTGTGTAGAAGAGTTTGAGAGAAAAAGTGATGTTTGTTACTTAGTGGAATGAGAGAAATGAGAGAAAATGAGGAGTGTGGTTGATTGTTCCAGCTCAAAAACGTGGGAGTGAGTGAAATTTGAGTGTAAGGGAACATTGAAGTGACATAGGTAAGGTGGGGAGGTATGGCTGGTCATAGAGTGGGTGTGGGGTGGTTGCTTGTGACTTTGATTTTTTTTTTTTTTTTTTTTTTTTTTTTTTTTTTTTTTTTTTTAACTTGCAAGGCACAATGGAATATATTACTCCTATAAAGGAAATTGACTCAATCAAGGACGATTTCACAATTAAAGTTCGGATCATACGTCTTTGGACTCAAAAGTCAAGAACAATGTCTTATAATTGTCTATATCCCATTTTTAGTAATTTATTCTCAAAGAACAATGCTATAATCTGTAATTTATCATCTTTTAGTTTAATTTTCTAAATATATGTGTGGTTGTCTATGTGTGTGTATCTCTTTAAAAATTCTGCAATTTCATCATTTTATGACCCCCATTTGCGAAGTTGAGTATTTATTTCCAAAAATGCGAAACTCCAGGGACAATATTTGAAATCTTCTGTTTTCTTCCCCAATTCGCATTCTACTGTGAAATACTTCGCATCTTCATTCTTACACCCTTCGCATCCCTTCGCATTAATCACCTTCGCATTTTAACCTAATTAATCAAATGCGATTCACAAAATTTTTCATTCCAGATGCGAACACAGTTTAGTTCTTGAACTCTAAACTTGCGAAATCAAAAATTCATATGTTGAACCCATATGCGAATATTAACCCAATTGACTTCAAATTGATTCATAGATGCGAACACTCGATTGTTTTACTTTCGCAAAATGAGCATCAACAACTCCACAATCGAGTTTTTAAATTCTTGCAAACAACAATTTCATAGTCCTTGACTTCGCGTTTTTCTTCACGAATCATCCCTCAATCATCAATCCAATTGCGAATCAAAAACTCATATGTTCTTGCTTTATCGATTCATCGACTACACTCATACAAATGCGAACAATACTCAATTTCAAAATCGATTGAAACTTATAGCAAAGCTAAATCCAACTTCGCATTAATCACCTTCGCATTTTAACCTAATTAATCAAATGCGATTCACAAAATTTTTCATCAGTTTAATTCATTGATTAGTACGAAGGCTTAGGAAATTTTTAACACAAACTTTTCTCCTGTGATGTTTTCCCATTAACATAGCAAGTTATACAATACGAACATAACACTAACCCTAATACACAAGGTTTAATAGAGTTGACCGGCTTGACTTGATGACTTGACTTGACTCAAGATTGACGATTGTCACAGTACTCAATACCACCAAGTTGATTTAGCTAGTTCGGGTTAGACATCAGATAGCCAGAGACGGCAGAAAGGCTATGCCGACAAGTGCAGATCAGATCTAGAGTTTCAGGCTGGGCATATGGTTCTCCTGAAGGTGTCACCTTGGAAAGGTGTCATCCGATTCAGGTAGTAGGGCAAGCTGGGTACCATGTATATCATTCCTTTTAAGGTTGTAGCCCCGGTGAGCAAGGTAGCGTATTGATTGGATCCTACAGAGGAACTCAGTCAGATTCACAGTACTTTTCATATCTCTCAGCTACGGGAGTCTATTGTTGACAATTCCATAGTGGTTCCATTGGAGTATATTTAAGTGGATGACCACCTAAAATACATTTAGAGATCGGTAGTGATCCTCGACAGGAACATGAAAACCTTGAGGAACAAGGCTGTTGAGTTAGTAATGGTGATGTGGCAGCACGACAAAGGTTCAAAATAGACATGGGGGATGGAGGACGAGATGAGGAAGCATTACCCAGAGTTATTTCCGACAGTGGACTTCGAGGACGAAGTCTAATTTAAGTAGGGGAGAGTTGTAATGTCAGAATATTAGGTATTTCCATTTTTTCCTTAAAATAATTAAACATTTCACAATTGGTCCCATTCAGTTGCGTTTCACATTTCATCTCATATGTTGGGCGTACGTGTGGGTACGCACAACGTACTCATATGGTCAAATCGCGGAAGCCATGTTAGTATGCTAGGGGTACATGTGGTACGCAGGGGGTACTAAATCACCCTCAAACCCTAATTTTAAGGTTTTGTTCCCTATTTAATCCACCTTATGAATCACTTGACATTCATTATTATCCACCTTCTCTCAAGAATGCTAATCTCGAGTCTAAGCCTTGTTTGGGAGAGTTTGGAGCTTATTAGTGATTTTGGTGTTTATTTGTTGAAGGAGAAGGCTATTGCAGAATGAGGTGTTGCTTGCAAGCTTATAGACTTAGAAACCACTCCTCCTTATGCATCTTTTGACATTATAAAGTCTATACCTTGATGTGTTTCCTTTTTGATCTACATAGATGGGTTTTATGAGTTTTTTGTCCAAAAGTTTGGACCTTTATTATTTTGGGGAACTCCAAAGAATATTTGCTATCCTTTCTTGCATATTACATCTTGTAGTTTCGTAAAAATGGTTGATTGATTGTCCTTTTCTAGCCATGCAAGAGTTTGGTGGTGTTGAGTGTGGGTTAGGTTAGAGTTTTAAGGTTCAAGCCATTTTCAACCATGAAAAGGCTTAATGTTTTAAATTTTATGGTTTAAGACACTTTATTGAGCTTGGATCTAAGTTTAGGACGTTAGAACTTAATGGATTAAGAGTTTGAGGGAAATTCGGGCTAGCTGACCAATATGCCGGGTGTACTCTTGAGTACGCTGCACATACTAGGCCAGTGCCCCGATTCTTGAGCATCAGCATACACCAGGCGTACGAGCCATGGATGGCGCACGTACGCAGTTTATGGGCCTATAACATTTTTGGGCTCGTGTGTTGTTGAGCTTTTTGACTTGTTAAGGTTTGGCCCTCAGGCCTACTCATGGTATTAGGACATTTTTGGGCTTTATACCATTAAGGGTGTTGTTGGGACATATTGGGCCTTTATGGCCTTGTAGTTGGGCTTGAAATGCCTTTATGGACTAGTTGGAATTGGGCCTTAGTGGGGCCAACCCAAAGAGGCAATTATTAAGTAACCATTTTTGCTTTTAAGTCAAGAATTAGGGTTTGGACCCTCGACCTAATTTCTAATTAGGGTTTTATACTTGTGGATTAGGGAGAGGATTTTGCAAGTGAGCCGCTTAGTGTGATTTGATATCTTCAGTCTAAGGTGAGTTTGCTTCACTATACATGTGGGTCGAAGGCACCAATACCGGCTCACTAGTTTACATTGTCTTGTGATGGATGTATTGCTGACAAATGCCAGTTATGTCTGTGTTTTCTTGATTACTCTGTGATTCTTTGTTATGGTATTATGTGGTAGTAGTAGGGGTGAAATAGACCTGGTATCCGGTTGAAGTAGACGGAGGGGATTGCACGCACCCATATCCGGATGAAATAGATGGAATGAGATTTCCAGAACCTAGACATGCTTGACTGTATCTAGTTGAAATAAACTGAAGGGGATTGTAGAAACCTAAATATGTTTGGCTGTATGTTGTATTTTATGGAGTAATTTTGGGGAACTCGCTATGCTTTATTCTTACAGTTTCAGTTTTTGTTTCAGGTACTCCCAGCTCGAAGGCGAAGGACCCTACCTGATTGCAATACATCACCCTATGATTTTTCCGCATTAGTTGATTTTGGGAATTTGTACTATAATAAACTATTGCTATGATACACTTTTGACTGTTTGATACGACTACCACTTGTTTTCATGTAACATCCAAAAAATTTCAAGCAATTTAAACTTTTCAAGAACAACCCCAATTTCATTAATTCATTATGAAAAGGTTTTCAATACATTTATTATCAGATTATTCCCAGAACCATATCATAAAACAAGAACATGAGGAGCGGTACGATCACACCTTCTCCTTGCCACGGTCTCCTGAAGTACCTGAAACATTAAATCACAACTGTAAGCCCGAAAGCTTAGTGAGATACCCCCAAAATACCAACCAAATATACCACACACATAACATATCATAACAAAACAACCATCCAGTTCGGGTCTACTGTGTGACTGGTCCGCCGCACCGGGCCTTCAGTCCACCTGGTCCACCCTCCGAGTCTAGCATATCCATTGAGTCTGCAGTGTGGTTGGTCCGCTCGCACTGGGCGTTCAACACACCTGGTCCACTCTTTGAGTCTACAATATGGCTGGTCCGCCGGCACCGGGCCTTCAGTCGGCCTGGTCCACCCTCCGAGCCTCGGCACGTCTGGTCCGCCCTCGTGGGGCCTACAGCCTATCCGGACCACTTGCTGGGCCTTCGGAATGTCCGGTCCTCCCTGGGTATGTTGGCTTACAGCAGAAAGCAGGACCCACCTCAACCCAACCCCAGTCAACTAACCATGTGCACATAAACATATAACCATGTAACAATTAATCATCAATCAACCGATCTAGCAGATTGCATACATAACATACTCTAACCAGGATACCAACCTAACCGGTCACTAATATAGCATCATCCCCTATATACCAGGATTCTAACCATAACCAGGTCTCTAACATATACCATCCTAACTACCAGGATGCAAGCATATTGCAAAGCAATAAAATAGCAAATAACAACTACCCGGATTTCCATCCGGTAAAGGGCTGGCCTTGGTGCCTTAGACCCTGTTGATATAGTGAGGATAACTCACCTCGCAACTGCTGACTAAAAATATTGGATCACGCTGCTCCAACCTCTGGCACGAACTCCACCACTGATCAACACCAAAAGACCGAACTCAATACATAACACTAAGTACCAAAATACCCTTGGAAGTTAGCTGGTCAACTCTTGGTCAAAGTCAAAGTCCTCAGTCAAACTCAACCTGCCTGACTGACTCTACTCACCGAGTCAACCCGCTGACTTGTCGAGTTCCTATACTCAGAAACTCCCAATCCACTACTCAACTTGCCTAGTCTCCCCAAGACTCGCCGAGTCCAACAAACTTTGAGTCACTTCCTGCTCAACTCACCGAGTCGTCCCTCGACTCACTGATTCACAGCTTAACCAAAAAGGTTAGGACTTCACAACCAGACTCGCCGAGTCCAAGAACAGACTCGCCAAGTCCAAGGCAATCTTCAAAAGACTCGCCGAGTTGTTCTTCCCACTCGTCGAGCCCCTGCCTATCTTCATCCAACTCGCCGAGTTCACCCATGTGACTCGCCGAGTACCTCTAGTTCTTATTCCATACAGTGGCTTTTCAAGCCATGTAGGGGCTCCAATCCATAGATACACTCCCCTACAACCCATCCATCACGTAAAGTGGAAAACTTTACGTGAATCCAAAGAGATCCAAGCAAAATACATTCTTGGGCTAAGGCTTGGGACAAAAGAAATTCACCTACATCTCTTGAACATAGACTTTATGGCTCTTAGGGTCATTACAAGCCTAGATCTGAGGTAGCAACCACAGATCTTACACCAAACTCGAGATGGACCTCATTTATGCCCCAAAAACCCCACAATTGATAGATCTAGATGCACAAAAGCTCAATAACATATCTATTACCTTTAATGCAAGCTTCCACTGAAGTGGACCTCGAGTCTATACCACTCCCTTGCTGTAATCCCCAAGTCTTCAAGTTCCCTTTTCAAGATTTCCTTTCTTGAAGCTCCAATTTCACTGTCAATGGAGTTCCACTCGATTTCTAGGGCTTTCAGGCTCTCAAGGGTGGTAAGGAGGCTGAAGAAGGGATGGTAGGTTCTTTATATAGGATACAACCCCCGGGATTAGGGATTTCTCCTTTTAGCATCAACTCGTCGAGTCCCAGCTACTGACTTGGCAAGTTGGTCACTTAACCCGCAACCAAATCCCGCCCCGACTCGGTGAGTCAGAATACCTACTCGTCGAGTCCCCTCCTTAATTTACACTTTACCCTTGAACAATACTAATGAATTTTCGGGATGTTACATTTGAATGAATTTAAAAACAAAATTTTTGTCTATATTTTTGGGATTTTAAGCATGATGCGAGTATTGGTGATTTAGAAGTACCTCTCCTTTAGTACTTAATTTTGTTAAGCACTAAGGATTAAGGAGTACTTCTTACAAGTTGGGAACTATCATTCCAAAGTTACTTAATTTTAATGGTGGATATACTGTAGAGAAACTCTATATTGAGTTTTTGGTTGTCTTCATCAACTCCCAAATTCCTAATGGGATCGAAGGCTTCAAAGGTTATCTTGTTAGCATCTTATATGTTATTATCTTTTTAGTTCATGTATTAGTATCCTCTTTGTGGTTTTGGTAAAAAAATCATAAAAATAAACTAGTTATTTTTAGTCTTCCATTAGTGTTCCTAAAATTGTTTTATAAAAAGCTATCAATTTTAGTTTTTCAAAACCCATGGGTGGTATGAGAGCGTCTTATACATAGTTCGAAAGATTTATTTAAGTGTTTTATAACCTTTGGTTTTGGAAAATAGGTTTGGTATTTCTTTTGGCAAAGAAATTACCAAATATATTTTCTATGACTACTTGCTTTTTTTATGATTGTTAATTTTATGCAACCAAGTTTTTGATGGATTTGATTATATAAAGTTGTCTTAGAAAAACAAAATATTTTTTGTTATATTTAATATGTTGTTTTGGTGTATAAACAAGCCATTTGACCATTTTCTTGTGTTTGGCTTGTTTTTTGTTTAGTGTTTTTTGTTATATTTAATATGTTGTTTTTTTATAATATGTTGTTCTGTTTTGATGTATTTTTTTTGACAAATGTAACAACTTGATAAAACGGCCATTTGAATATGAGTTCACCACTTGAGACTATAATCCCAACTTCGAGCTTCTACTTTTGGTTCTGGGCTAACTTTTGGTGTTAATGGTTTAAATGTCATCAAAACACATAGAGTTGTGAAGTCTTTTTTTTTTGTAAGAAAGAGTTGTCATGGCAAATGGATGTTTGAAGACATTTTTGAAATGTCTCATATGTCCTTTAAGAATGACCTAATAATTCTTGTGTTGGCTTATAATGTTTTTACTAGTTTATGGTTTGGCTTATACACATTTTTTTTATAGGCTTGTCTCGTTTATTTTATGTTGTTATATGTTATGTTTTATGTATGAAAATAGTTTTTACATGTCAAATGACATTTTATCATAAAATAACATCACTTGGAGTTTGAGAAATCAATATTTAAATCATAACATAATATGTTTATACACAAGTTTTTACTAAGACGTCTAAAATTGAGTTTTTATTAGAATTATTTTTCTTTATAAAACTTTTAATAACCAACTTTAAAAATATTTAAAATTGTTTAAGTGCATTTAAACTAAATTTAAACTCCATGTCCTTTATAATATTATAAATATGAGTTTTATTAAAAAGACTAAAAATCAATTTATAACCATATAACGTCAAACTATAATACTAGTTATTATTTTCACATCAAAACTATATATATGATATTAGTTTTTTTAAATTTAGAGAAACATGTTAATATTATACTTTATACATAATAAAATATATTTAAAACATATTATTAAAATCAACCTAGTTTTGATTTCTCAAAATACGATTTTTTATCATAAGATATATAAAATAAATTTATAAAATAAAATTAGTTTTTATTCTACAAATTCATAAGGTCATAAGATTTTGATTATTAAAAGGAGATTTAAAATTGTTATTTTGAAACACATCAAAAACTCATAGTCATAATTATAAAATAAAGTTTTATGAAAAGACTACAATCTATTCTTAAAGCGTTCTGCAACTAAACTTTAAATATAAGATATTAGTTTTAACTGATCGCGAATAAGGGTTAATAAAATGAAGCTTTATTTGGAACCTACAAAACCTTATACAAGAGATATGATTTTATTTCAAAATGTACATAAATTGTTGGATGCATGTAATATTCATGAGACTATATTTTTATAACTATATTTGTAAAACACATATAAAACTTTTTATTAAAAATGCAAGTCAATGCCATCCTTTTTAAGAACACTTGTTGTTCGTACGATCTTTGTGGCATAGGGTCGTTAGGATTTTGGCTTATGATGTTCGAGGTGGTTTTGTATTTTCTAATGCGCGTGTGATGTTCTAAAATTTAAGAATAAAAATTTAAAATTTCATCATAATAAAAACATCATCCAAAACGTGTTTATAAACCATAAAAGGAAATCAAAGTTCGTCAATAATCATCAACTACATCAAATTGAAAAAATACGGAACAATGTGGTGTGTGTCATGTGATCATCTCGATCCCTTCCTCTTTAATCCGGAATTACCTGAAACATAGATGGAAAACTATACACGCGCAGCTTAGTAAGTTCTCCAAAATACCTCATACCATACATATCAAAATACGAATGGCCATGCCAAACAACCATCTGGCCTCGCCCGGCATTGAGCCCCGCTTCAAACAGATATGTCAATAGTGTGGAATAGGCCCCGCCTCATCCGATTCATTAGGCCTCGCCTGGCATCTGGCCCCACTCGACATTTATACAGATACATAAAACACATGCAAGAATAACTAAGGCAAATATAATAAAATAAACTTATCAGGCAATGCCTGGTATCAGACCCTGCACGGTGTACATATCACATACTACAAATGAAAGAGTCACACAAACAACCAGCATCCTAACCATAATAAATCGTGGGTTGACATTGGTTCCTTCGACCCGTCGAGCATAATGAGTAGACTCAAATCAAACTGCTGAATCTAATAAATGTTTTGGCTGTTGAACCAGAAAATCCCCACGCTAAACAATCAAACAATACCGTAATTACTATATGGGTCATATTTCATAACCGAGGTCCCTGACCAAACACCCTTAGCCTTTAGGGTAAAAGACTAATCTACCGTTTCCCTTATTGGGCCCAACTAGCTTGACCCAACAACCCTACAGTGGTCCAAGGCCCAATGTCAATGGTTAAAGCTCCAACAACTGGTCCGTATGTCGTAACGAACTCATGGTCACGTCGTGAGTATCAAATCGACCTAGTCCCAACTCAGCGGGTCAACTCAGCACATCAATACGGTTCCAATCATGGCCACGACATCACCTCTACCTAAGTTACGTTGTGACCTAATCCGAACAAAATAATTAGGATGGCCATCATCCTCACCACGTGATAGGCTTAATCCTCACATCGTGAGAGCAACACTGACCAACTTTGAGCATTAAGATCATATTCCTTGAGGCTTATACTTGACAAGATGCCTTTCAATGTTTCTTGCAAACATTTGATCTTATTTTACGGGAAACCACGCAGACACTTCTCGGTCTCTCTTAACTTTTAAGGAAGAGATTCGTGCCCGGGATGACTCAGTTTATGTCTTCAAGACATCACATTTATCCCACACACATCTTGCTTTATTTCTTTTTATTTGGCACACTCTTGCTAGAAAGTCTTTATGATATTCCGAAATCTTGTTGGTGGTACTAATGACACTTTTCGGTTTTGTGCTTTCAGTTCTAAAGGCTACAGTGTTTTACTTTCTTATAGAGGAGCGAAGGTTGTTTAATATAAAGTGAATGACCAAGTCTTGTTTACAAGAGGTTGTAATTGACTTTGAGGAATTGAGGAGACTGAAATCGGATAAGAATTCCACTTGGGATAAGATTTGGGCGCGTGAATTTGAAACTTTTCCTAGACCCACGCTTGCTGACGTAAATCTAGGAATTCCAAGCAGTCAAATCACGCTTTTCTAGGCGCCGTTTTAGAGATCGTATCATCATAACAGATGATTCTTTCTCTCTCCAGGCAATGGTATAAAGGGGGTCTCACATGTACTGTACCTTCTCACCTTCTTCCATCTCTCTCCCGAATACAACTGCAAATCTTCCTCTTCACAGTAACAATGGCGGAATCATCCTCCATTCAAAGAGAAAACTGCTTCATCTACTTTGCTTTCAATCAAACCCAATTTGAACCTTATTGTTCAACTGAATCCATTTGTTTATCATTCATATATGCTTCATGTGGTAGAATGTCTCAAGTATTCTCCACTGGTGATCGCTCTCACACAGGTCGAACCGGTGCCTATGTCCCTTCTGTCTCAAGTCTATTTAACGGCCTCATACGAAAAAAACAAAGAACAAATATTCTTTGATATTTTTAATCATAAAACCTCTATATCCAAGACACGATTTTTTCCCTTTTCTGGCTTGCTACTGATGCCTCTATAAGTTCTCCAGATTTTATAACCACGTCTCAACTCTTTTCGATGTTTTCTGAGAGGGGATACACCGACGTTCTTACTACTGTGACAAACTTTAAGAAGTCGTGTTTACCTCCACGGTGGAATCGTTTGTTTACACTGATCTACAAGGGCTTGGCAGAACGGGTTGGCAGGTCAGATGAGGAAAGTAAGGGTTTCATGGCCATCCTTTATGGTCTATACAACGAAATCCATCTGGATTATGGATCTTTGATATGGTCGTAGCTGGTGCAGAGCCTGAACTCTTCATCAAAACATTCAGAGATATCATGTGGTCATTTCTGGAAGATAATCACCTATCGGGCATTGAGAAGTTTCAGATTCCAGTTATGGCGGATGCTCTTTTGTCTTCGATTGCTACCTTTCACACATCGAAAATTATCTTTTCTGATCGCACAAAGTTTCTTTATGTCGGTTCTATTCCAGAATCGATGAGCCGTTGTGTCTCCAACGAAAGCAAAGTCATGGCTGACTACAAGAAATTGACACCTTTGGGTCCTCGCCAACTCACGCTGAAGATGCAGAGTGCTTTAGATGCTGCTGATAAACCAGTCAAAAGGGGGAAGAAGCTAGAGTCCAAGAAAACTGAGACCGAAGGTCCGTCATCTCTGAAAAAGCATAAGTCAGATAAAACTGCACCTTCGGCTCCTAAAAGGAAAAAGGTGAAGAAAATGGCCAAACGACCGAATATACCTTTGCCTGTGGATTCCAGCACCTGTCACTTCTGAACCAGTTTCTACTGCTCCACTACCACCTCCTATCTTCTCTCAAACAACAACAACAACAACCACCAACATTGGACCTTCGGTAACTGTCAACGTATCTGATACATGGGCACATATCACTGGTGTTTCAACTCTTGTTACCACCCAACCACCCTAACCATCCTCTTCAACCGAATCCGAGCCTATTCTGGGAGGTGCAAACTTTGAGTTTGACTCCACTTATTATAGTCTCTATTGCCTTCCCAGTGAAGATGGTGATGACACTCCAGTGATAAAGCAACATTTGCAGAGTCTTCATGACAAACTTGATAAACTACTTGCTTCCCCATCCACTTACTCTAATGTGGTGTTGAAGGGTTTTCTTGATACTGCTTTGCAGCAATATACCTCCTTAATTGCCAAATCGAGTGATGCATTCAAAGTCTCCACACTGTCCTGCAAGAAAGCAACATCAGAAGTGACCGAAGTCGTTCAAGAATCGAAAATCTTTCTAGGTTCGTTCAAAGGCCATGCAGATTCAAATGCAGAAAAAGTAACGCCTTTGTCGATAATCTCTCCAAGTCCCTTCAAGAAGAGAAACTCAAATTTGATGCAGTTTGTTCTGAGCTCAAAGATGATCACCATTCTCTTCTCTCTTCAGTCAAATCTCGGTTTGAAAAGCTTCAGGTTGACCTAGCCATAGACAATAAGATTAAGGATGGCTTTGATCAAAAGAGGGCTCAACTGGATGTCCAATCTTCTCATCATGCTCATGCTCAACAATATATTGCATCCTTTAAGACTGACAGGGCAGTTCTTAAAAGTTGTGATGGGATGTTCTTTCTATACTAAGAAATCTTGTGAATGCTTATGATCATTTGCTCACCCTTACTATCAGGAATCACTTGACCGCTAAACATCTTCCTGCTATTCAAATTTTGAGTCAGATTCAAGGTGTTACGGAGCCGGTGGTCGATTTTCAACAAGGGGGAGAAGCTCAAAATCCTCCAATTATTTAAAATAGTAATACAAACCGAACTGAAGGTTAATGTAGCTTCCGATCCTGGTCATGAAAATTTGATAGGTATTGTCGATGATGATGATGATGATAATGATGATTAGGAAGAGATAATAGCTGAGGCATTAAAGAGGAAGAAAAGAGATAGTGAAATTGATGAAAATTTGAGGATAACTAGAGCAGAAAAAGAGAAATAGCAAAAACTAGAAGAAGCTCAAGATGCTATGGTCTACAAACAGGCTCTCTTTCCCACCTGGACTAGGGAAAGACTAATAAAAGAAGCGATTGAGTCTCCTAGTGTTCATTGGTTGGATTTAGTTGCTTCGTTTGACTGTGATAATACGAGGGACTCATAGTTTGACATGCCCATCACTTGCTAGGAATTTGTGTTCCATTGCTTTGATCCTATAGTTGAAGTCCCTTCTCCTAGCCTGAATGTTGATAACGATTTGGTTGATTATTATATGGAATTCACTCAGCCTCAGTACCTGACATGGAGTGCTCGAAAGATAACATCTGTCAAGGTTTTTAAACTAAATGTTGCCGGGAAATTCATAAATGTGAAGTTTAGGGTAACCCGAGGTTCTGATGACTCGGTGCATGTGATGACGTTGGTCGATCTTCCAAATGTAAACCCACATGAATGGATTCTACTATTCGACATTCTGCTCATTAGCCAAGAATGTTATCAGCCGATCCTTGATCATATAAAGAGAATGTTGGCTTCCTATACCCATGAAGTTGCTAAGATGGATAAGGAAGTAGAGGTTGTTCTGAGAAAGAAGCCGACATTGAAGCCCATTGGAAATCCAAGTGATCTCAACAAGATGAATATGGGTAAGATTGACTCGAAACATCTCACTGTCATGTTCACAAGAGGCGAAGGTGAAAAATTCCTTTTCGCTCTTGCCGACAAACATCTGTTCTCCACTTCCTGTCTGGAGCATGTTCTTGATATCACTCAGCGATGCAAATACAACAGTGATTCAGATAAGAAGAATTTTTCAGACATGCTTCGATGGTATATACATTTTCTTCATACTCTTCTAGCCATTATACCGAAGGTGTTCAAGACGGTGATGAAGTCTGCTCTTTCTCAGCCGAACTAAGATCCCGCCTCTATTGATGTAAAGGGGGAGATTGTTAGGATTAGAATGCTGCATCATATAGGCTTATTTGTTAACATTTTGATTACCCGGTTCGGGCCTGTCTAACCGTGATTTATGCATTAGGGTTTGCGTATATAATATGCATGGATGTATAGTTTTGGAGTTAAGGTTTTCATTAATAGCAATAGCGTTGTAACCCTAACCATACCTCTACAGCCGAAGTTCTTCATCGAGCTCTTCTAAGGTGTGAGATATTAATCATTCGACATCTTTGATCTATTCTCATGTTCTTTTCTTTGTTATTATTGTTAATCTGTTTAGAATCTATCGATCTAATAGTTCAATATTCACAACATTTAGTCCTCTACAGATATACCAGATGGAAGCTATAAAAATGGATGATATGGTTAGTTCGGTGGCAACTAACTCGACCGTTGACGACCTGATTGAGACATAACCTAAGAAAAATAAGGCAAGATAGTTAGAACTAAGATAAGAAAAATTAAAAACGACAAAAGGATAGAAAATATGTTGGTGTTCATCAACAAATCGACCACACGTAGGATGAAGATGCTTGGCAGGAATTAAAGATGCCTAACAACGCCTCACGAACTTGACGAACAATCAGTTCCAAAAACCTCAAATTCATCCCAATTTCAACCTAAGACCTATTGTGGATTGTTAGGAAATGTGTATGCAAGCTAAATACACCATCAATTTAGTAAAAAATATCCCGAATTAATAGATTTAGTAAAACCATATGTTTTTCCCCAAAACCAGAATACCTAGATTGAGGATAAATTAACAAATTAAACTATAAATTATGTATTAGAATGTACTAAACGGTAGTTAAACTATATATTAGGTCAATCAATTTCAAATATTTCAAATAAAATTTTATGAGGGTCCAAAAACCTGAAAAAAATAAAAAATTTAAAGTTCAAAATAAGTGTTAAGGGTTTGTGTAGAACGTACCTTGGAAGTAGAAAGTCGAGAAAACCAAAAAATTAAAGCCGAAAATGATAAAAGTGTGGCCTGCTCGTCGCGTTTGTGGTCCAGTCGAGGTGGGACCAGCCGAACTTTTTAGGAATAATGCCTAGTAAATAGGAATATTGAATATAAAATACTAATATGATGTTGATGTGCGATATGAATACGACTTGCACGATGCACATTATCTTAACTTTGAGAAATGTATAATTTCTACCCTGAGTATTTTACACCCTAAATACTAGATACACTTAGGGAAATGACCTAACTATAAATTAGGAAAACATTGAATGAATAATTAGACAACAATTCGAGAAATTATTAAACTAATATGAAGACAGGGTGCTGGGATAGAAACAATAACATTCCATATTAAGTGAAATATTATATTCCCAGTAGATTACAACGTATAAGGATTAAAAATGTGGCCTCTTTGGGATCACAGACAAGGGGTGCATCAGAAGTGGTTTTAAGTTTGAGTCCGTTACCTGACAACCCAACTTGAGAATTTCCGTTCCTATTTTAATTGGAGGACCTCTCCCCTTTTTCCCCATCCCATGACGAATGGACAAAACATGAGCACTAGCAGGAGTGGAGGAAACACTTTTTCCCTTCATCCATGCTTCAACTATTCACATGAGGTTGTTTAATTAAGACAAAGTGGTTTCATTGTTTTTTAAATAATAAGCCAAGATAAACTGATCATAACAACTTGGTAAGTAGTTCAAGACTATTTTGATATCCAACTCCTCATCAAAATTCACATTAAGCTTGACAATCTGATTCACGTATCGTTGCATTCTTTGTACGTAGCTGCTAACAGATTCTCCCTCTTTCATCTTGCTTGCAAATATGGACTTTATCACCTCGTACTTTTCTTGATGAGCTCACTTATGGTACTTCTCCATAAGGTCCTTGTTCATATTGTATGAAAGGTAATCCTCATAGTATTTATACAATGCAAGAGTCATCGTGGTCACCATGATGCAAGAGACTTTTGTTGCATCATTGTAGTGCTTCTTGTAGGTGGTGAGTTCTTTAGGAGTGGCCTTTTCTTCGTAAATTTCATTGAACTATTTCTCAAGAACACAATCCTAGTCCTCGAAACAAAGGTTCATCTTCATCTTGCGCATCCAGTCGGTATAGTTGGTGTCATCCAATGTCACCCTTGAGGAGATGTTTACCAAAATGAAGTTTTGATTGGAGGAGGAGGAACAAGAAGCATCATTTGGAGTAGACATCTATAAAAAGATAGGTAGTTTTACTTAGATAAGAGAAATCCTTAATATAGCAACCCACAAATGAAATATTAAGGCTATGATCCAACTAAAAAACTAACAACTTAAAAATGGGATGACATAATCTTATTGTAAATTTTATAATGGAAGGTAAATGATGATTTACCAATTCCACCTTTAAAAAACGAAATTTGAAGGAAATTAAGTTAAATGAAATTCTTAGATCTTTTGAGACTCTTTGAAACTATTTAGTGGCGTGTTTAATCATAGATTATGCTCTTTCATTTGTAACTGGATACCAATGATCACAAACAAGATGTTAATAACAATGCAAATTAGTTCGGCACACTCGATGCCATTTATAATCTAATTTTAATGTGTTCGTTAACCGCATGCACTCCATTAGTCAACGATAATTTTCAAGATGTCTATTATTACTCTTTATAGTCACTATTAGTACGTCGGTTAACTACACGCGGTCTAGTAACTACTACAAAGTATAATGTGCAATTTCATGGGTAGCGTACAAATTCATATTTTTCCTAATGTAACTAAGATTGTGACTTAAAATAAAAGAGTTTAGTTACTTTTAATTGCATTATAGTTAATAATGAGAATTAATTGTCCTATTAAACCCGTTTAGCTAACGACCCTCCACCATACAAGAGAGTGATGGTTACGAGTGGACAACCAATGACGACCATTATATAGGCCGCTTTCTTAAACTCCCTTTATGGTATGACTTCGTGAATGAGGCATATTAGCGGTTCGACTGAATTAGTCTTATACATATAATAATTATTAAACATTTAATTTTACATATAGTATATGGTGTAATTTAAAACTTTTTCAAAATACTAGGTTATAACAAATTTCAAAAATATAATTTTAAATTTAATACAAAAAATAATATTTGACGTTAATTATTAGGATAAATTAATATCTAAATCGATTATTTACACATTTAAAAATCAATCATATTAATCAATTATTAATTAATCAAGTCAAAAATTTATCTCTTAACTTTTAGGCTTGCAATTTATCATCAAATATTCATCAAAATTGGATTTAGAAGATATTTAAGGTATATAATTAGCAAACAAAACAGATTAGGCAGATAATTATAAAAATCTGATCTGATCAAATATCATGATGTGAGCATCAATGGTCACGTTGTGAGATGAGATTAATTTGAAAATTTTAGTTTTAATCAATTTACCAACGTGCAATTACATAAAAGATAGTCATAGGCTCTGATACTAATGATGGATTATGGAGGTTACAAAATCAATGCTCTAGGCATAAAAATATTTAACACTTAAATGATTAGGGCACATACAACCTAAGAAGGAACTACATCTTTCACATAAACGCAACATAATATGAACTATCAATCTACAAAATTCTCCGATTCAAACATAAATTCATTAGTAAAAATACATACCTTATTGATTGTTGAAGAAAACAACCAAGAATCGTTTTTTTTTTTTTTTGATCTTTTGAAGCAAGCACCACAAGTGTTGTGCCTCTATTGATTCACACACAACACAAGCAAGAAGGATATTGAGGAGAGAGGAAGGAGGAAATCATAAATTCAGTTAACCCTTGGGGAATCATGAGTACTGAAAATAGTAGGGTTAGTCTCTTTATATAGTTTAGTAAGGAAACCCTAGTTAAGCCCAAAAACAATATAATAATATTATCTTGAATTTGGTAATTATCCAGTTTCCTAATTATCCCCTAAAACCTACCTCAAAAGCATCCAAGGCTCCAAGGAGGTTCTAGAATGCATCTTGTTCAACTATTGAACAATTATACTTTAGTCCCTACACTTTTAATTAATTCTTTTAATCAAAAAATTAATTTCAATTCATTTCTAATTAAATATTACTATTTATAATTAATTTATTATTCTCATAATATATTAATAAATTATTTATATCAATTTATTCATCAAATAATAAATCAACCACTCGCTCCAAAATATCATCTCTAATTGTTATCTTTAAGCGCAGCCTAAAAGGACTGTGCTACCAATAATTTAAGTTTATACCAATTATTGTTATTGGCTTAGACACCTAGTCTAACAAGTTTTCCATATTATGGAAAATGTGATCAAATATGCTACGACTTATAACTGAAAAAAAAGTTTAATAGGGTAAAAAACGTGTGACAAAAAAGTCATACTATTATTAATAATGATCAGTATATTTAGAAAGTACACAATCACATGATCCTAAGGATACAAACTTTGTAAATATCTGACTCGGATTTGAGGAGTTATGAGTTTATGAAAAGAAAAAAATTAATCGCATAATTAATGTCACTAACGTCAAAATGATGTAAAGAAATTGGTTGAGTTTTGGCTAACGTCATTAAAAGAAAAATCGCACTACTCCGAGCGATAAGAACTTTGAGATGAAAAAGGTCAAAAATGGAGTCTAGATAAAGACTATATGATTTTTGGAAGACAAAATGTAACATTTTGTTTTCAAGTATTTCCATTTTAGCCGTTGCCTTAGTTACTATTTTCTTATTTGGCCCTATATGTCAAAAACCTTACATTTTAGCCCGTATGTTGGGCGTACATGATGTACGCGCAACGTACATGATCGAGGCATGGTGACGCGGGACTCATGCTAGTATGTGGGGCGTACATTTGGTACGCAGGGTATACTAACTCAACTCCCAAACCCTAAATTTAGGGGTTTTCTCCATATTTAATCCACCTTATAACTCCCTTGGACATTTCTTATTAGCCTCTACCCCTTACATACCCTAATCTTGAGCATAAGCCTTGTGTGTAAACAGTTTTAATATTGTTAATGATTTGGGTGCTCTCTTGTTGGAGAAGAAAACTAATAAAGAAGGTGGTGATGCTTGCAAGCTTTTGGATGCAGAAACATTATTTTTCCTTTCATGTGTTCTTGGTCTTATAGATTCATAAAAATGTTTCCTTGAAGGTCCCTTTCTTCCCATGTATGAGTGTAATGATTTTGGGTAAGATTTAATTTTGGGTTTTGAGGTTTCAGCTTAGTTTAGCCATGCAAAGGCTTAAATTTATGGACTTTATGGATTAAGACATTCTATGGGGGTCAGATCTATCTATCTTTAGATTGTAAGCCTTGACGATTAAGATGTTTGGGAGTGATTTTGTTGGATCAGACGACGTACGCCTAACGTACTTCTAGTTATGCCTAACATAGAAAGGCTCCATCCCGACCCATCTGAGTATTCATGTACGCAATATCTATACATTGGGCGGTTAACTTTTTCTTACTTTTGACTTTGGATAACGATTTAGGGTTTTAGACCATAAAAGGGGCAAAATGGTCTTCTTGTCATTAAGGAGCATGGTTTCGGGATTGGCATGTGAGTTGGTTATGGACCTTATTTATTAATTAGGGTTAATTATTGTCTTATTAGGAGGAGTCTAGTTCTGACAGTTTGGGTGTGATATTTATCTATCATCAGTATCACGTGAGTCTCCTCACTTATTCTTAGTTGTGTGGTCGAATAGTTGCATCTATGATGACCAGATGGGTCTAGATGTTATTATTGTGTTATGCTGTTTATATGTGACCGAGACATATGGTAGTCTCTAGGGTTGTTGATAACTTACATGGCATGTTGTTTACATATTGGGACTACTGATAGTCCCAGGGTTGTTGATAACCCATATTTGTTTATTTATGTTGTGTTTTATATGGTATCCTGGGGAACTCACTAAGATTCATGTTTAAAACTGTTGATTATATGTGTTTCAGGTACTTATGAGGATCGCGTGAAAGTGACGTTCAGATTGTACACACTTGTTGGGAGATTTGTTACTAGGTATTTTGTGGAAGTCTAATATTTTGCGATGATGATATTTGTTTAATACTTGTGTTTTCTGATAACTTGGTTTATGAACAATATTTTGGGTAATTTAAACATGAAAATTTTGGTCTGAAATTTGAGGTGTTACAATTTGGTATCAAAATAAGGATCTGAAGATTTTTATAAAAACTTTTCAAAGAAATGTAAAGTTTTACAGGAAAAAAAATCCAATGATGCATTATGTACAATCAACTAGAGCTCGAATAGTATTTTCCCAAAATATCTCAATTTATATTATGAGTAATGTATAGCTGATATCTTATCAGATAATAGAATGAAATGCTAGTTCGTGGTAGGCTTAAGATCCTGCAGGAATGGTGTAATAGGGTTACCTGATTTGTGACACATTTAGCCTCAGAGTTAGTTCTTACGAGATTTAATTTTTTTTCTTTGCTATTTTCTTTGTGTATGTTGTATAATTGTACACAATTAGAATTTTATAATGTTAAAATGCCCGATTTAGCTTCTCTTCCTATTCGTTTTTTGGTTGTAGATTTGAGGTTGAATCATTTTTTCAATTGTCTATCAACTCTTGTATTGTGTAAGATGGCATGTGTAAAGCATATGACAAGGAAAAAAAGAGATCTTGTGAGGCGGAGTACCGCTCGGGAGCAGTCTAGAATGAGTGTCTAGATGCTTAGTGTTGGTTCTGACGAACCGGCAAGGTGAGTGTACAACTGATCTTGAGAATTAGAGTCCTTGTGATTTAGGGTCTTGAGAGGATTACTTAAGACAAATACAGATTGGTGTGGACATTTGTGTATGCACTTTAGCATGATTCTGATGGTTTTCTTGGGTGTGTCAGTGTGGTGGTTACCTAAGGTTCAGGCTCCAGTGACCCTGAGAGGCCGAGTGTCAGTGATGACGAAATCTATAGGATTGTTACCACCGAGGTTGCCACAACGATTAGAGGGGCTATACCAGATATGTTTGGGTCTATTAATACCATGGTGATCAGACTTTCGAAGAATGATATGATGCTAATAAAAAGAACATATACATACTTAATAGATGAGCTATTTATCTCATATGAAAGATATCATATTGACAAAAAGAGTGAGAAATCGATTGAAGCACAAAATTTTCAGAAAAAATGATCAGGATGATACCAAGCCATTAATGTACAACAACTTTACTTAAATTCTAGAGCAATAAAAATGAAAAACAAATTTATTTCTAGAATACAAATTCCCAGAAATGGGAAAGGATCAAAAGAGAGAAAAAGTTTGCATACTGTTTGGCATGTTTTGTCTCTGTTTTTGAAGTAGAACGCTTGTTGCAAGAAGAATCCTTTCTTTCAGAAGTATCGCTATCTTGTCTAATAGATTCAACTACATCTTCTTCGTTTCGGTACATGGAATAATACATATGCATACACATATTAGTTAATCACAAATCATGCCTAAATGACTTTCATTTTGACTAATAGCTAAACAATTATCACAGTTTGCTTTAATCTTACAACCAAAAGGGGTCTGATACATATCTATCCTAGATACATGAACTAATATGTGTGAAGCCTTTATGGGAACATTATTGAATCAAATTGGGGCTTTGCACCTTGACATGAAATCTAACAAAGGAAAATTGGTTGCATAGCCAGCATATGTTTAGTAATGAAAGATATGTTTAACCTTTGTAGGTGATGCATGATTTTTTCATCTGCTTTCTTTTAACCTTGATGGGAACACAACATATGTAATATATGTTTCTTTAAACATATTTTAACTCTCTATTAGGTACCAACGAATTTACCTCAGATAGGAAGGTCCAGTGTTGTTAGTTGATTCTTGTTAATTTCCTCTCGAAATTGAAGTGGTGAGAGTAAAGGAATCTGTCGAATTTTTTGCCTCTCTTCTTCCTTACCCATCCATCTCAATCGATAACATTGAGAAGAGGCAGATAATGACCAAACTAGATATTAAACACCAAAAAACACTAAAACTTGATCTAGCAAAATTGAAAATGGACGGTGGTAAAAAAGGAATTGAAGGCGGAAAACTTCAATTTGTTGTTGTCTTGGCGGAGGCGGATGGAACCACCATTAATTGTGTTTGGCTAGTGTGACAGAGGGGAGAAAGGTTGATACGTCATCAAATGAGGGGTGGAAAGGATTTTTTCTGATATAAGCAAACAACGAAGCATATATATATATATATATATATATATATATATATATATATATATATATATATATATAATAGGGGTTTGCAGGTGAGAAAAATTGGTTGTGACACCAACGTAAGTTTTGATGGGGGATTATTCGATAACACTAGATACACCGGCCAATTAGGTAGCTTTAAGGCCACCAACGGCGAGGTTCAGTGTGAAGCGGCGAAGGCAAGAACAAAAGAGAGAAGGGTTGTTGACTGATATCCAAGAGACATAGCTTCATAATGAGAATGGTGGAATGGTGGGAAGCATGTGGAAGATTCTAGAAAAGGATTATAGAAGGAAGGGGAAGAGATGAGCATCGAGATCAAACCCCACCGATTGAAAAAAAAAAGAAATTAATGTTGGTCCAATCATAGTGAAGTACTGTTCACTATAGTACCTCATAATTAACTATTATATAAACTAATATTAGTCGCTTAAATGTTAAAAAATTTAATTTACCCATTTATATATGTTCTAGAAAAGTATTTGTCATATATATATATATATATATATATATATATATATATATATATATATATATATATATATATATATATATATATATATATATATATATATATATATATATAAGACATGTAATATGTGTCGTCGCATGTTTACATATTGACATCATCAGTCTTCACATGACTAAGCTCTGTAACATCCCAAAATTATAACGTAAAATTTTCATTTTTTATTCAATCTTAAACACCATTTATCATTATTAATCATTAAAAAGTGTATCAAAATAAAAAATGTTATCACAGCACTATCCCAAAATCATAAAGTGCAGAAACTTGGGTGGATGCGTTACGATCACTCTTCCATTTCGAACTGGAAGTACCTAAAATCATAACCATAAACTGTAAGCACAAAGCGTACTGAGTTCCCCAAAATACCACACACCATATATATAATTGGCCTTGGCCTACAACCATCGGACCCCGCTCAAAGCATATATGTCTGTATGTGATGGGTCCCGTCCAACGCACTCATAAAGGCCCGCTTGATATACATACAAATAGATACAAGACATGTAAGAGTCACAAAGACAACTAGCTTACTATAACATAATCCAATAACCTGACATTGGTGCCTTTGAGCTGGAAGTATATTGATACCTATTACACTATAATACACTCATCAAGCCCCGTATAGCATCAGGCCACACCCGATACACATATTACTCATGCAAGGTCATACAAACAACTAGCATACCAATAACCACAAATCATGTACTGGCATTGGTGCCTTCAACCTAATAAACACTGGGAGGAGACTCACCTGAATTACAAATTTGACCTCAGCTAACTGCTCTCCTGACAAAAGATGGGTGCTCGACACCTTCTATCAAGCTACATGAGGTAAACACTAAGTCTACCTTATAAAATTAGAATTTTGACCAAACGTCAAACCAAGCTAAAAGTGAATGGTCAAAGTCAAAGTTAATAGCACATATTGTCAACTATCGACTCTCACGTTGTGACTAGCCCTTGGTTACGTCATGAGAGCTCATTTGGTCAGATTCTAACTCATTCTAACTCACCGTGGCCAACTCAATCATGAAAAGTCACTAGAGCTAACCTCACATCGTAAGAATCATCCTCTCACGTATAAGCTTTAAGAAGCTAATACAAAAACGAAGTCATTCAATCCTCACGTCGTGAGACCCTATGTCTCACGTCGTGAGAATAGTTTGATGCAAAATGTCCAACTTTTATGTCATTAATCCATTAAGCCTTGACCCCAAAATCTCCAGAAGGTCTTATAACTTCTTAATACACTAGAAAGTCGTTGCTTTTGAGATGTTTAAATTTAATACATGTCTAGATCTCATTTCGGTCAAAACTTGAAGACAAGAAATTAATCTTTCTGTTGTGTTTTATATACTCTAACATTCCTATGGTGCATATACAACCCTAATGCTTTGGATCTATGTTTTCTCTAATTACACATGAAACATTGGTTTCCAAAACATGAAGCCTAAATTAGTTTACAAAATTTAACATGTGAATCATAAAATTAGCAAGAAACTTACTTCTTAATGTATCTAGTAAGAATTTGGCATTGAGAGAACTTAACACCCCAAGTGTTGTGCCTCAAACAAGTCACGAACACCAAGTAAACAACTAGATGGATATGAAAAAGGCTAAGGTGACTAAAAACGGATTTCTCTTCTTGGAATGCAAGTAGTGGTCGATTTTAGGGCATAGCTGTCACACCCCGAAAACCAAAGGCGGAAACATCTCCGGGGTTGACTCCAAGTTGAGTATCAAATCCAATGTACATAGTAAGCAAAGTAAACAACCATACATTACATATCAAAGTTTACATTTGTTCAAAAGTAAAATTGTACATTCGTAATACATAGTATATATGAACAAAAGTAAAGACGAGTCTTCTGTACGCTCCGTCTTCTCCAAAAGATTTGCTAGGTACCTGTCTAATGTGGACCTGAGAATACAAGCAGTTTGAAAATCAGCATAAAGCTGGTGAGTTCATAAGATGTTTGTTTTGTGAAAATGTACGAGTTTCCTTTTGTTTATCGAAAAGTTGTTATCCAAGAAAATCCCATATTTTCTTAAAAGAGAAAGTTAATTGATTATTAGGTTACACGATTCTGGTTATGTTTAACTATGAACCCAGGATAGTCCCATACTTTCCTAATTGTACGTTACTAGTTGTGAAACATGTAATGTTATTCGGTTTGCTACTCTTTCTAGTTATGTAAGTATTACTCAGGAAAGCCCAATGCTTTCCTGCATGTTGATTTCTAATGTGAAAGATGTTAAAGATGTAAAAGATATACAAGTGATTAGGTAATGTTTTGTTTACTCCAGGAAAACCCCATGTTTTCCTGACTGTGTGGGTGTGTGTCCTTACTGGTTACGGATGTTCAGTATTTATATTATTAAACATATTCGCGTACTTATTCGTCCTAGTATTCGTATTCGTTTCTCTATTTCTACTCTTATTACTTATCGTATTCGTATTCGTATTCGCAGTCGTATTCGTATTCGTATTCGCAGTCGCATTCCTATTCCTAATCCTACTCCTAATACTATTCGCAGTCCTATTCGCATTCGTATTCGTATTCGCAGTCGTATTCGTATTCGTATTCGCAGTCGCATTCCTATTCCTAATCCTACTCCTAATACTATTCGCAGTCGTATTCGCATTCGTATTCGCATTCGTATTCATTCTGTTCCTAATTATTGTTTCGTTATCCATTTTGTTCCTAGTTATAGATGTGTTATCCGTTCTGTTTCTAGTTGCTGATTCTTTATTCGTTCTATTCCTAGTTATAGCTTCGTATTCGTTTTCGTTTTCGTAATTAGTTATCATTGTAAATTAGTAAGTTATTCATAGATTATGAAACATAGTTTAGATTAGAACATTTCATCGAGATATCTATGATTCGTTTGAAAGCTAAATTCGTAATTCAAACTATTTGATAAACAAAGTTATTGATATTAGAACATACAGAATGAAAACGATTAAACTGAAAACGATGAGTTTGAGTACAAGATTTCCTTGTACTTTTGCTTGTATTCCCCCTCTGAAATCAGTGAAAACAGTTGAAAAAGCGTAGGGGTATGAACTCACCGGACGAGAAATGTGGCGAATTTGGATGCTAAGTGTTGGTCCGGGATTTGTAAACACGCGAGGTTCCTAATTATGATGTAAAGATACACATTTGTATCTAATTAGGATTTAGATTGATTGTTTGATAAGGACCATTACTTGTAATCACAGAAAACACTCCATTACGAGTGTTTGGAGGGACCCGGGTGGCGTTTAGGGACGGGAATTGAAGCGAGGGACTTGGGACTTGAGTTTACTCCCCATGAATAAACTTATACAAGAGTTTTTGGTCTAAAACACCCATTCCCCATGAGTTTACGGCCGTAAACTCATGGTGGGTGGTTTATGGTGCAAATTTGGGTCATAAAGGGATATGGACACTTGGAAATGCTTGGATTAATTTTTCTTAAGGCTTGGATTGAATTAAAAACATCATTTATAATACATAAGGGAGTTTACGGTCTAGGCATGGGGTCTTTGGCTGTAAACTCTCAATTCTCCAAGATTTAGTGTATTTAGGGTGTTAAAATCAATCACATGTGATTCTAAAAATTTCCACAAGCCTAGAAATGAGTTTGTATTGGACATATGAGGGATTTATGGAGTTTACGGCCCATGAAACCCCCTTCATGGCCGTAAACTCTAATATATGGTGCTCCAAGGTGTTTCAAGGTCTAAAACTTGCATGAAAGGACTTCTAAAATTCATCTAGGAGCCTTAAGGGTGTTTAGTTTGCATTCTAACACCAAAGATTTTGGAGCTTACGGCCCAAGAACAAGCCTTGGCCGTAAACTCTTAGAAATCCCATGAATGATGTGTTTTAGGCCCTTAAAGTATTTTTGGTTGATCCCTTGATTTATTCCAAGGCTTTTGGTGGTGTTGGATGGCTTTCTAACACCTTAGAATTGGATTTATGTCAAGTTTTGGGGAGTTTACGGCCCAAGCACTCACCTTGGCCATAAACTCGTCTAATTCCCCCAAAATTCATGTTTCAAGTGTCCAAATGCTAAAACCAAGGTCCTATAATTCATATCTAAGCCATAGAAGTGATTTGGAAGGGTTTAAGGGCATGAAAAACCCCATTAACATGAGTTTACGGCCCAAGATTATGCCTTGGCCGTAAACTCCTTCAAAGTCCTCAAAATCATAGTTTTAAATGTTCTAAGTCCATATCTTGAAGTCCCTTGGCCATATCTAAAGTCCAAATGAGCTTAGGAAGGAGTTTAAGGGCTAGAAACCCTTCAAAATGGTGTTTACGGCCTAGGCAACCTCCTGGGCCGTAGACTCACATATGATGTCCTATTTCATGATTAAATGTCGAATTTGGAAGCCAAACATGCTATAGATTAAGGCTAGGAAGGTACCTTTAGGATTTGAAGCCTTAAAATTGAGTTTTGGACCCTTAATCTTTGGATTTAGGAGAGAGGTTAGAGAGAGAGTAGAGAGAGAAGGAAAAAGCTTCAAATGATGGGTTAAACACGTTTATATAGTTCCTAAAACTTGGACGCAGTGGAATTCTACCCGATACCGGCATTAAACGGGGCTTTCAGTCGCACCCGATTAAGTTACCGTCACCCGGCGGGAATGTTTCTAACTTTTTGAAATAAATACTCTTGGGTTAGTTTCATGAGTTCCTAAGGGATTTGAACACTCATTAAATTATAATAACATATAAATTAAATAAATTAACCCGAAGCAAGAACGAAACGAATCGATTGACGGCGAAGTCTCACGGGTAGAACAAGTTTTTGACAATGGAAAACTTCGAGTTGTTACATTATCCCCCTGTTAGAGGGAATTTCGTCCCGAAATTCAAACATTTGGACTCAATTGCAAGTTAGAAAGGGAATCGAGGATGAGTTTACTGCTTCTGATCTTCACGCTTCCACGTGGAATCGAGTCTCCACTAGACGTTCCATTGAACCCTCACTATTGGGAAGCGTCTAGGTTTCGTTGGGTAGATATTTCTAAAAGAACGAGACGTGACGTACCATAGGAATGTTTCTAAGTTTCGAAGTTAACCAAAGTTTGTAGGTTACGGAATCAATCCTAATGAGGATTTCGAAAAGTTCTACATTTATGGAGAGATTCAAATGAATAGATAACAGTTTATCTTTCTAGGTTAGAGTTGAAAAAGAATTGCAAGCGAAATGATCATCGAAAAGGAATATACTTGGGGCAACTGTGGGATCGGTGGATGTCTCACCTTGTATTATAGCTAGGACTCTTCTAGAGTTGCCGACTCTTGTTGCGTTGGGGCAGTTTTTCTTATAATGCCCGACCTTTCCGCAACCATAACAGACCTGATTAATGCCCGCTCCGGGAGCTTGATTTGTTGGTGTTCTACAATTACGTGCAAGGTGACCCTCTTGTCCACAATTTTTGCAAAGTTTTATACAACAGGGACCGGGGATATAGTGGTGGTAACTGCACTGGTTACACCACGGGAGAACACCGGCATATCCGGTAACAGGTGCTCGAGTTGAGGAACCGATGACGGGTACAACAGCAGGGTTAGTGGCAGCGTGGACTGTCACCATTTCTTGTCTCTTCGAGTACTCCTGGGAAGGCTGATATTTATCCCCTGCCTCCCAGTACTTTCTTTTCTCACCACTTCTTTCTGTCGGCTCAGGAGTGGTGGCTGCTTCCTCTACGTCCTCACTATGGTCAATCAAGATTTGCGCTAGGCATTTGGCGCTATCGTATGTATCTGGCCTCGCAGCTAAGACGTTCCCTTTAGTTGGCTAGGTTAATCCCCAGATAAACCTCTCAATCTTCTTACTTTCAGGGGTAACCATCCCTGGACAAAGAAGTGCTAAGTCATCAAATCTGGATGTGTAGGCAGCGATATCGGAACCTTTCATCTTCAGATTCCAAAGTTCATGTTCCAGCTTCTGGATTTCACCCCGAGGGCAATACTCAGCGTGTAGAAGTTCCTTCATAACTTCCCAACCCATAGCATTGGCTACAGGTAAAGTTAGAGATTTGACTCGGCTGTTCCACCAAGTCAGGGCTTTGTTGGTGAGAGTGCAAGCGGAAAACTTCACTTTGTCGGATTCTGAACAAGCACAGATCTCGAAGATGGATTCGATTCTTTCTAACCATCGAGTTAGAGCAATGAAACCTACCGTGCCATCGAAGAATGTAGGTTTCGCATGCATAAAGTCTTTATAGGAACATTCCTTTCGGTGTCCCTGGCTATTTTCCTGGTTTTGAGGTTGGGGACCACCTCCCGAACTACCGGGGTTCGTTTGCGACATGGCTGCTGAAAATGCTGCAGTTAAAACTGACTGAAGGGTTGCCAGGTCGATTTGAAGAGAAGGTGGTGTTTGAGGAGGGTTGTTGTTGTTCTGCGAGTTGGGTCTCTTTCTTGGAGGCATCTAGATCTAATAAGATCAGGAAGAGAGGATGATAAGTCCTCTGAATTGAATCAAGAGATATGATACAAAGGATATCTCTTTATGGCATACATAGAATTCTATTAAGCGATAAAGCAGGAAGGATTTATCAAACAGATAAATTATCACTAAAGAAATAATTAAGGAGTAATGCTAGGATGAGAAATTTTATAACGGATTTGGCTCGAGAAATACTCCCATAGTATTTCATGATTCGTTGCAGCGATGACTCATTGTTTGGGTATTGGGTAAATCTTAGGCATGCTGCATACCACAGTCACTCCCAAACACATGTTGGTCGTGTCTTGCATGAATATAGTTGGCCATGCTATATTGATACTAGACATGACTACATAACTGCCCAGGTTTAACCGCAGTGTACAACACCCATTTACTTATGTTTTGTTCTACTTGTAGTTACGGATTTTCGACTGTCGGGTATACTTGTACACTTTTGAAAATACTTATATTTGGGGTATACTTTTAGTTCAGAGCATTTAGGCCCTTTAGTTTTTATAGTTTTATACCATGTACGGTTTGGTATACTCCATTCACTATAAACAAGGGCTCTGATACCAATCTGTCACACCTCGAAAACCAAAGGCGGAAACGTCTCCGGGGTTGACTCCAGGTTGAGTATCAAATCCAATGTACATAGTAAGCAAAGTAAACAACCATACATTACATATCAAAGTTTACATTTGTTCAAAAGTAAAATTGTACATTCGTAATACATAGTATATATGAACAAAAGTAAAGACGAGTCTTCTGTACGCTCCGTCTTCTCCAAAAGATTTGCTAGGTACCTGTCTAATGTGGACCTGAGAATACAAGCAGTTTGAAAATCAACATAAAGCTGGTGAGTTCATAAGATGTTTGTTTTGTGAAAATGTACGAGTTTCCTTTTGTTTATCGAAAAGTTGTTATCCAAGAAAATCCCATATTTTCTTAAAAGAGAAAGTTAATTGATTATTAGGTTACACGATTTTGGTTATGTTTAACTATGAACCCAGGAAAGTCCCATACTTTCCTAATTGTACGTTACTAGTTGTGAAACATGTAATGTTATTCGGTTTGCTACTCTTTCTAGTTATGTAAGTATTACTCAGGAAAGCCCCATGCTTTCCTGCATGTTGATTTCTAATGTGAAAGATGTAAAAGATATACAAGTGATTAGGTAATGTTTTGTTTTCTCCAGGAAAACCCCATGTTTTCGCGTACTTATTCATCCTAGTATTCGTATTCGTTACGGTATTCGTTTCTCTATTTCTACTCTTATTACTTATCGTATTCGTATTCGTATTCGTATTCGCAGTCGTATTCGTATTCGTATTTGTAGTCGCATTCCTATTCCTAATCCTACTCCTAATACTATTCGCAGTCGTATTCGCATTCGTATTCGTATTCGCAGTCATATTCGTATTCGTATTCGCAGTCACATTCCTATTCCTAATCCTACTCCTAATACTATTCGCAGTCGTATTCGCATTCGTATTCGTTCTGTTCCTAATTATTGTTTCGTTATCCATTCTGTTCCTAGTTATAGATGTGTTATCTGTTCTGTTTCTAGTTGTTGTTTCTTTATTCGTTCTATTCCTAGTTATAGCTTCGTATTCGTTTTCGTTTTCGTAATTAGTTATCATTGTAAATTAGTAAGTTATTCGTAGATTATGAAACATAGTTTAGATTAGAACGTTTCATCGAGATATCTATGATTCGTTTCAAAGCTAAATTCGTAATTCGAACTATTTGATAAACATAGTTATTGATATTAGAACATACAGAATGAAAACGATTAAACTGAAAACGATGAGTTTGAGTACAAGATTTCCTTGTACTTTTGCTTGTATTCCCCTCTGAAAACAGTGAAAACAGTTGAAAAAGCGTAGGGGTATGAACTCACCGGACGAGAAATGTGGCGAATTCAGATGCTAAGTGTTGGTCCGGGATTCGTAAACACGCGAGGTTCCTAATTATGATTTAAAGATACATATTTGTATCTAATTAGGATTTAGATTGATTGTTTGATAAGGACCATTACTTGTAATCACGGAAAACACTCCATTACGAGTGTTTGGAGGGACCCGGGTGGCGTTTAGGGACGAGAATTGAAGCGAGGGACTTGGGACTTGAGTTTACTCCCCATGAATAATCTTCTACAAGAGGTTTTGTTCTAAAACACCCATTCCCCATGAGTTTACGGCCGTAAACTCATGGTGGGTGGTTTATGGTGCAAATTTGGGTCATAAAGGGATATGGACACTTGGAAATGCTTGGCTTAATTTTTCTTAAGGCTTGGATTGAATTAAAAACATCATTTATAATACATAAGGGAGTTTACGGCCTAGGCATGGGTTCTTTGGCCGTAAACTCTCAATTCTCCAAGATTTAGTGTTTTCAGGGTGTTAAAATCAATCACATGTGATTCTAAAATTTTCCACAAGCCTAGAAATGAGTTTGTATTGGACATATGAGGGATTTATGGAGTTTACAGCCCATGAAACCCCCTTCATGGCCGTAAACTCTAATATATGGTGCTCCAAGGTGTTTCAAGGTCTAAAACTTGCATGAAAGGACTTCTAAAATTCATCTAGGAGCCTTAAGGGTGTTTAGTTTGCATTCTAACACCAAAGATTTTGGAGTTTACGGCCCAAGAACAAGCCTTGGCCGTAAACTCTTAGAAATCCCATGAATGATGTGTTTTAGGCCCTTAAAGTATTTTTGGTTGATCCCTTGATTTATTCCAAGGCTTTTGGTGGTGTTGGATGGCTTTCTAACACCTTAGAATTGGATTTATGTCAAGTTTTGGGGAGTTTACGGCCCAAGCACTCACCTTGGCCGTAAACTCATCTAATTCCCCCAAAATTCATGTTTCAAGTGTCCAAATGCTAAAACCAAGGTCCTATAATTCATATCTAAGCTATAGAAGTGATTTGGAAGGGTTTAAGGGCATGAAAAACCCCATTAACATGAGTTTACGGCCCAAGCTTATGCCTTGGCCATAAACTCCTTCAAAGTCCTCAAAATCATAGTTTTAAATGTTCTAACTCCATATCTTGAAGTCCCTTGGCCATATCTAAAGTCCAAATGAGCTTAGGAAGGAGTTTAAGGGCTAAAAACCCTTCAAAATGGTGTTTACGGCCTAGGCAACCTCCCGGGCCGTAAACTCACATATGATGTCCTATTTCATGATTAAATGTCGAATTTGGAAGCCAAACATGCTATAGATTAAGGCTAGGAAGGTACCTTTAGGATTTGAAGCCTTAAAATTGAGTTTTGGACCCTTAATCTTTGGATTTAGGAGAGAGGTTAGAGAGAGAGTAGAGAGAGAAGGAAAAAGCTTCAAATGATGGGTTAAACACGTTTATATATTTCCTAAAACTTGGACGCGGTGGAATTCTACCCGATACCGGCATTAAACGGGGCTTTCGGTCGCACCCGATTAAGTTACCGTCACCCGGCGGGAATGTTTCTAACTTTTTGAAATAAATACTCTTGGGTTAGTTTCATGAGTTCCTAAGGGATTTGAACACTCATTAAATTATAATAACATATAAATTAAATAAATTAACCCGAAGCAAGAACGAAACGAATCGATTGACGGCGAAGTCTCACGGGTAGAACAAGTTTTTGACAATGGAAAACTTCGAGTTGTTACAATAGCACAACATATATATATATATATATATATATATATATATATATATATATATATATATATATATATGTGTGTGTGTGTGTGTGTGTGTGTGTTTGTGTGTGTGTGTAGAATATCAAGGGCCATGTGTAACCTAATCCATACACATTAGCCCATGATCCATCTATTTTATTTGGAGAAATACTTCATGGATTATCCCATAAGAACATCACAAACCAGACCATGGATCATTAGCCCAACTCATATGTATCAATTTAATTAGTCTCTTTCGATCACTAAATTAGTTCTAAATTAATTCTTGATCAATACTAATTAAATAATATGATTCGTTAATTAATATATTATACTTATAATATATTAATAAATCATAAATAACCTCTTACTCAAATATCCATCTATTAATTTGTTCTGTTGAAGGAAACCCGAAATGGACCATGCTACTATTGGGTCAAGTACATACCAATTATAGTTATGGACTTAGACACCTGATCCAACAGTCTCCCACTTGGATAAGTGTAATAACAATAATTGCCAATGCTACTTAAATCTGATTAGCAATCGAAGATGTCAAAAATCCGTTGTCGAACTCTTATGCATCCATTAGATAAGTGATCATATAATCCTATGTTCTACAAGATATTACACAGACAAATACATGGAGCATAGTCATACGTATTGTGCTGCAGTTTATTTCTTGGTTTTCGATTTGTCTGACATAGAACATACTTGAACACATCAATTTAGTTCTAACCGGGCTCGACACATAAGTTAAAACAAAATAATCGAGGGGCCCATGATATCAATTTTAATCTTCTTAGGATAAAAAAACATATAAACTTCGACTTACATGCTCATACAAACTATTCATTGAATCGTACACAACAACACGTTTTATAACATCGAGTTCTTGATGGGTTTTCGTACTATCAATGTACAACCAACGAATAATTTCCAACTCATATATCTTGGTTTGAAGATTATACAATATTATCGTCTCACAATCACTCATGATAAATTCCATAAAATGATATGTGAACGTGGGTTTAGTCCAATACTCAAATCTAATTTCATGAATGTTTGAAGCAATATTTTGCTATGTCTAACACCTTAGACAATCATACAAAAACCCATTCATGACAGTCTTCTTTCATAACCTACTTCCAAAGTATGATCGAGTGTGGATAGTTTAAATAATCTTATTATTCTGTAAGTCAAAACATGAAAAATGAAACAATATTAAATAATTGACACAAGACAATAACATTCCTTATAAATAAAATACACCTTTTATTCAATCATCAAATGTCAATGACATTTTAACTATTAGAAGTTCCTAAAAGAATATCAAATCATTAAAACTAATATCATCCTTCAGCCTGATTCTTCTAGCATGCTGCAAGTGTTTGATCCTACTCAGTCCCTTCGTAAGGGGATCTGCTGGGTTATCCTCTAACGATACCCCATTGAGTATGAGGAGTGCTTCTTCTTTTCGATGTCTTATGATGTGATATTTTAAGTCCATGTCCCTGGATTTTCCATGATCCCTTGGTTTCATGGCGAAGGCTACTGCACCCTTGTTGTCACAGAAAATATCCATAGGCTCCTTTATGGATGGCACAACTCCAAGGTCTTTGATGAAGTTCTTTACCAATATCGCCTGCTTTGAAGCTTAAGTTGCTGCTATATGCTCTAATTCACACGTCGAATCAGCTACAGTCTTCTATTTGGAACTTTTCCAAGTCATCACTCCCACTGAGGGTAAGGACCCAGTCCTTTTTCCTTCGTGATACTTTAGAATGTTTTTTACCATAGCCCAGTGAGCTTTACCAAGATTCCATTGATATCTGCTAACCATGCTCAGAGCAAAGGCTATATCAGGGTGAGTACAAGTCATATCATACATGATCGACTCAACAATAGAAGCATATTGTTTCATTTTTCCTATTTTGACTCATTTCTGCTATTTCAACACCTTGTCCAAGTAGGTAATTAAACTAAGCCAAATTAGTCTTTTATTCCTATTTCTCAATATCTTTATCCCTAGAATATAAGCAACTTCTCCGAGGTCCTTCATAGCGATGCACTTCCCAAGCCAGGACTTAACCTCCTATAAGGTTGGGATGTCATTTCCTATGAGTAGTATGTCATCCACATACATTACCATAAAGCTAACTATACTCCCTCTAGCTTTCAGATATCCACATGACTCATCCTCACTTTTTGAGAAACCATACACTTTGACTATCTCATCAAAACAAAATATTCCATCTACGAGATGCTTGCTTTAATCCATAAATGGATTTCTCAATCTTGCACACTCTATTAGGGTACTCTGGATTCACAAAACCCTCTGGCTGATTCATATAAACATCTTCAGCTAACTTCCCATTAAGGAAGGCGACTTTGACATCCATTTGCCATATTTTATAATCATGAAATGCAACTATGGCTAGCATAACCCTTACAGATTTAATTTTGGACACTGGTGAGAAGGTCTCGTAATAGTGAACTCCAGGAGTTTGAGTAAAGCCCTTCGTAACCAATTGTGCCTTATAGGTGTGTACTTTCCCATCCATTTCGGTCTTCTTCTTGAAGATCCATTTGCACCCGACTGTCTTACCGCTTGGTACATTGTCAACCAAGTTCCAAACTTAATTGTCATACATGGACTGAATCTCTCTGTCCATGGCTTCTTTCCATTTTGTAGATTCAGGGCCTACCATGGCTTCCTTGTAGTTGTTAGGTTCATCCAAATTTACCAGTGTGCCATCACTGATAAATGTATCACCTTCAGTAGTAATATGGAAACCATGAAACTCAGGTGCATTCCTATCTATACTGGAGCACCTTAGAGGTACGGACTCATCAGTTGTTTCAACTTGAGTTTCCTCCTCAGGTTGAGAAACCTTCAAGGTCAATTTTCCTCCCACTGTCCTTCTGGCATATGAGTTCCCTCTCGAAGAAAACTCCTTTACTCGCAACAAATACAACATTGTCACTCGGTCTATAAAAGAGATATCCAATGGATTTATGTGGGTAGCCGATAAAAATACATCGCTCACTATGAGGTTCGAGCTTGTTTCGAATCTCTCGTCTTATGAAATCCTCGCAACCCCAAACCTTGATTTTGTTTAACGAAGGAACCTTCCCTGTCCACATCTTGTGAAGTATTTTTGAAACCTTTTAATTGGGACTAGATTAAGCATATGGGCAGCAGTATCTAAGGCATACCCCCAGAATGATATAGGTAATGAAGATCGACTCATCATGGAACGAAACATGTCTAGAAAGGTTCGATTGTGCCTCTCATCTACACCATTAAGTTGTGGTGTCCTAGGCCGCATCAATTGTGAAACAATTACACATTCCATAAGATAGTCTTGGAACTTGATACTAAGATACTCTTCTACTCGATCAGATCAAAGTATCTTTATCTTCCCACCCAATTGATTCTCCACTTCTTGCTTAAACTCTTTGAACTTTTCAAAGGTTTCTAACTTATGCTTGATTAAGTAGATATAGGCATATCTATTGTAATCATCAGTAAAAGTCACATATAAGTGGTTAGAATCCCTTGTAGCGGTTCTGAAGGGTCCACACACATTTGTGTGTTTGAGGTCCAACAAACCTTCACCCCTTGCACAAGAACCACTAAAGGGTGACTTAGTCATCTTTCCAAGTAAACAAGATTCATAAGTATCATCTGAATTTAACTTAAATGACTCCAACACTCCATCCTTTTAGAGTTGGGCTATGTGCTTCTTGTTAACATGCCCAAGACAACAATGCCATAAGCATGCTTTATCTAAATCATTAGATGCATCAATATGCACCACATTATTTCCTAAGTTATCTACAACAATCATAGTTTCATATATGCCATTGCAAGGTAATTCTTTAAAATGAAATAAACTATTAAAATAAGCATTTATCGAACCAATTTCATTATTATATGAAAAAGTAAAACCTCATTCACACAAGCAATAAAGAAATGTGAAAACCACATCCTGTATCCAGGTGGTGGTGGTTTTCTCCTTATTCATACAAGCAATAACGAAATGAAAAAGTAAAACCTTATTCTATGTTTAACATACTACTAAGAAATAAAGAATAAAGTACAATCTTGGTGACAGGTGGTTTTTTCCTATTCCCCACGATTAAGTTCATCTTCTTGTTCTCCACATCCCTACTTCTTTTTAGATGCTGCAAATCAAAACAAATGTGAAAACCACATCCTGTATCCAGGAACCAAGAATTAGCATGTGATGAGTTTTTAGGTACAATAGTATAAATACCTGCAAATGAGGGTTTGATCTTCCCATCCTTTATGTCCTACAAGTATTTGGTGCATTATCGTCTCCAGTGCTTTTTTTGATGGCAATGGAAGCACTCGGGTACCTTTTGATTAGAAGAGGATGTGGCAGAACCAACTTTGATCCCACTAGAAGAGGATCCAACATGGGAATTTCCCTTATAAGTCTTGGAAGGAGTCTTCCTCTTCTTTCCCTTTCCATTTCCAATTGCCAAGACAGGGTTAGTTACTGTAGGAGTAGGTACAACAGATTTGCCTTTCAAACTGCTTTCAGCAGTTCTTAAGAGACCTTGAAGCTTTCTTAGAGTGACGTCCTCAATGTTCATATGATATGCCATACTAAAATAATCATAACAAGGAGGTAAAGAGTGTAGAATAATATCTATGGCCAACTCTTCATCGAAGTTGACATTCAAGTTCAACAAGCAATCCACAAACCTTTGCATCTTTTGCAAGTGGGTTGTGATGGACTCTCCATCCTTCATTTTGGTCGTGATCATGGAGGCAATGATCTCATACCTCTACTGCCAAGCACTTTGATGGTACCTTTCCATCAAGTCTTGGTGCATTTCATAAGGCAAAAAGTCCTCATATGACTTTTGGAGCTCAACAATCATGGTAGCGATCATTAAACACGACACTTTGGCCATGTCCCTCTCATGAGTTTCGTACTTAGAATTCTGTTCAGGAGTAGCAATAGATTCATCAATCTCTTTAAGCACTTTATCAAGGACATATTCTTTGTCCTCATAACGAATAGCCATTCGGATGTTTGAAGTCCAATTATTGTAATTCGATCCATCAAATATGACCCTCCTGCATAAGTTCATGAGGGAGAAAGAGCTAGAAGGGACTGCATTGGAAACATCGTTTGAAGTAGACATCTATAAAGAAAGACAATGTTTATATTAGATAATTATCCTTAATATATCACCCCAAATGAAATATTAAGGCTAGGATCCAACACAGTATTTTACAATTCGGAAGAGGGATGCCATAATCCAGTTGTAAAATATTTGAAGGTATGTAAATGATGATTTACCATTTTCCACCATGGAAAGAGAAATAAAAGATTAGGTTTTAAATGAATTGAAGTTCCTATATTCCTTTGAGATTCATTGAACTTTTCAATGGCATGTTTAAATCTCGATTATGCCCTTCAAGTTTGTGATTAGGATGCGAAGGATCACAAACAAAGTTTGAATAACCATGCAAATATGCTTGGTACTCTTAATATTACATCACCAAATCAATGTGCCAGTTAACCACATACACTCCATTGATCCATGATTAACATCAAGCCACCCTTTGCCACACATTGTTATTCCCAAATTAGTGTGTCGATTAACAACACACGCTCCACTAATGACTTAACAAGGTGAAAAGTGCAATTTCATGGAATAACACTTTTTCACATTTATCCTAAAGTAACTAAGATTAAGAATTTATAAAATTTTAGTTACTTTAATAATTTTCATTATACTTATAAATAAGAATTGATGTCCTATCGTACCTATTCAGCTAACGACCCCTACCAGTCAAGGAAGCGGTGGGTGATAGTGGACACCGAATTAAACCACCATTTTATAGGCAGTAACCTTATACCCCCTCCCCCTTATAGACCGTCTTCATGAATGAGTCCTACAAACGGTAAGATTGACTTGTCTTATACATATATATATATAAGTATTAAACTTTAATATTATAATAATATAAGGGTTGCATTTTAAACTTTTAAAATTCTAGAGCTCCGAGTTAAAGTTTCATTAATGTAACATTTTAAGTTCCAAAACTTTTTGTAACTTGTCAAAACTTTTGAAATTCATAACTTATGGATTTTAAAGTTCCAAGAATGAGACCTTTCAAATTCCAAACTTGACGACAAGTTATGAAACCTTTCAACACTCTTTGAATTCTATAGCTTACATTAATTAATGGTTTCATAAATAAAGACTTTTCATATTGCATAACTTGAGGATAAGTTATGGAACATAATCAAGTACACACATAGATGAAATTAATGAATTCAACTATGATAGGATGATCATTTACCAATTAGACCTATTTTGATTCATATTACATGATAGCTTCAAATTATACAAATAACTAGAATTTCACAAAAATCAAGTAGTTATCATAGAATTTGATAAACATCATCATATTGGATGGGGATAAACATTATCATATCATAAAAATCGAATTTTATGAATCAAAATAGTTTGTATTAATGTTTCTAATCCAAAATAGGCCAATAACTCGAAAATTCTACCCACTAACGAACCAACTTGTTGAGTAGGCCCTGGCAGAACCCAGTTTTGTAGTTTTTTCAGCTTTGAAAATTATACAGTTGCATCAATACAATAGAAAACACGCATGGATCTGATAATACTATTGGGTTTTATGTACTCTAACATTCCTATGCTGCACATACAACCCTAATGCTTTGGATCTAAGTTTTCTCTAATTATACATGCAACATTGGTTTCCAAAGCATGAAGCCTAAACTAGCGTACAAAATTTAACATATGAATCATAAAATTAGTTAGAAATTTACATATTGATGTAGCTAGTAAGACTTTGGCCTTGAGATAACTTAGCAACCCATGTTTTGTGCATCAACTAAGTTACAAACACCAAGTAAACAACTAGATGCGTATGAGAGAGGCTAAGGAGCCTAAAAACCGATTTCTCTTCTTGGAAGGCAAGTAGTGGTCAATTTTAGGGCTTAGCACAACATATATATGTGTAGAATATCAAGTGTCATGTTTAACCCTAAAACATACAAATTAGCCCATGATCCGTCCATTTTAATTTGGATAAATACTTCATGTATTAAGCCATAAGCCCATCATAAATCAAATCATGGATATTTAGCGCAACTTAGATGTATCAATTTAATTAGTCTCTTTTGATCAATAAATTAATTCTAAATTAATTCATGACCATTACTAATTAAATAATATGATTCCTCAATTAATATATTATACTAATAATATATTAAGAAATCTTAAATAACCTCTTACTCAAATATCCATCTATCAAATTGTTTTGGTGAAGGCAACCCAAAATGGACCATGCTAATACAGGGTTAAGTACATACCAATTATTTTTGGGGCTTAGACACCTAATCCAACACTTTCTAGCAACCTCCAAAACTCAACCATTCTCTATATCTGAGGTCGAAGACAATTATAAGGCCCTCATAACCCATAAAGTTGCCAACTTTATGGTTTCCATTAATCAAACTTATACTATAAGGAAGAAAAGCGATACAAAACTTAGATCTAGCCTCAGATAATAATAAAAGTGAAAACTTTAACACATAAAATGGTCCAGAAACAATGTAAGCTGATGATGAGGATGTTTCCTTGCAAGCCTATATACAAGATCAACTTCTTCTTTTTCTTTTCGTTTTCTTTTTCCTTTTCTTGCAAACCAAGATAAACTCCAAAATGGACAAAGATCAAGCAAGGTGTGAAGGCTTGGGTTAATGAGGTAAAAGAGTGTTTGGGGCTGATAAAAAACCTTTAAATGAGGTTAGAGATGGTTAAATACGAATAATACCAAAATGTAATGAGCTTGGGCTTCAACATCTCTCACGTCGCGGGCCTATATGTATCACACCGTGGGGCTCCTCTTTCTCCAAAATCCAACCTTTTGAATCCTTGAAAACCCAATTTGATTCATCCAGGAAAACGGATGTTACAGGCTCACTTACTCTAATACTTGTTTAAGGAGGTCTCTTTTATTCCTTACGTGGTTGATTTTTTATAATCTAATGCTTCACTCCCCCACTGCCTTTTATATTTTAAGAGTGGAGTTACTAATAGGGTTTGATAGGATAATGGTAAATCTAAAAGTATTGACATTAAATTATACAACAAAATCATGTTTTATTAATAATATGTGAATTGTATGTTACCCATGAAAATTACACAATATTTTTGTAATTTGTTGATGGAACATGTATGGTTAACTAACACATCAATTTAAGTGTATAGTAGAGTTTGATGTGGAACACGTAAATCTCAAGATTATATTGAGTCGGGGACCATGCATTTTGCATGGTTGATTCACCATTTGTTCTATGACATGCTACGACCCCGTGATACAATTTAAGGATAACATAATCTTAGATTAACATGTCATTGATAGTCAATGAATCTCAAATATCTTGAACTTTCATGGAGAATGAAATTACCAAAGAATATTGCCTACCTAAATAACTTTTTTGTGTGTTTACATCGACCCTTTACATATCATGGAGCCAAATATGGATCCTAGCCTTGATTAAATAATTTTATTAATGAGCATAATTATTTTCTAATTATTAGTTAAACAAACTAAAATGGAAATTGATATTGAATTATGTCTAGAATCTAATCTACTAAAATACACTACTTCAAATCCTGTAAAAAGGATAAGATGCCATGATGATCAATCCTGTACAAATTTGTAGCTTGAGAATAGTTCTTTGAAACAAAAAGAATAATCATGGCTTAGAGAAAGCCCTTCCTGATGTTACTCCAATCTCTGTATCCTAAACTATTATAAATAGTAGTTATCAAGTATTCGTTGTAAACTAATATTGAAGTAAAATGGAGTTTCACTGACTTACGAATCTATTAGGGTTAGTCAACTAGCTAACATGTACATATGATTAGTTCATTGTTATTTTGATATAAAAAAACTTGGAATATCCATGGAAGAGTTGTGTGGCATGTTGAGGTTTCCTTTTGCAACTAACATGGTCAATCACAAACACTCAATCTTTAAATACCCTGAGTTATTAAGTGATTAGTGTTGGTATACCTAATCTGAGAATGAATGCCACGGATAAGGAAAGGCTTATTTCTGAGACAAGTTCTGGTAGGCTATACAGTTCCATAACAAGAATAAGGGCAAAGAAAGTATAAATGCCCTATATATATACATACATACATATATATATATATATATATATATATACACACACACACACATACACACACACATATATATATATATATACATATATATATATATATATATATATATATATATATATATATATATATATATATATATGTTGAAACATTGAGAAGTTAAATTTGACCATAGATTATGATCCCATGCTACTCTCCATTGCATCACAAGACAACTTGCTCTCTTATGTTTGGTCCTCAGTCAGATATTTGAATTCATCATACCACTGAGAATTACTTTTAATCATTTAATTTTTTACTATGGATTAAGTACTAACATTTATAGGAATGTGAAATGATTTAAATCACCTAAGAAAACTAAAACATGCAGAAGATAAATTGATCATGAATATCGAGCTTTTTCTTCGATTCATTGGATCAAAAGACAACTCTTTTGCTAAATTTTTAGTTTACGGTCTTATAACTCAATTTTTTATGCAATGATTCACGAGTTTGTTATGACTTATTTAAATGTTGAACATTCTAACATGCTAAATGAAATTCATGAAATCTATGAGGATAGTATATAAAAAATTGTTCAAGTTGATTGAAGTATTTGAATAAGATAAATTATTATGGAATCATGTTCTTCGACATGTAAATGGGAATTGCATTACCAAATATACATTTGGGGTAAAAATTTTGAATTCATTTGACCACAAATATTATGAAGAATGCATTTATCATTTGTCAAAACGGATGACAAGAGCGCTATCTTGTAGTGTAAATATTTGTTGAAATTAGTATAACTAATGGATAGTTCAGATTGAACACAATACATATAGATTCAAATACATACAAAAGGTTTGGGGGAATGTATCTATGAAATAATAATCTTGGAAACATAAATGATAAATGAATTACCAAGTATCCAGTTTGATCAGATTTTGGATATCATTGAGCACAAGTCTTATTATAAAATCAAATCTTGTCTATCAGCATATGATGAATACATCACTTGGTGATGTGAATATTTCTTGGCATTAGTTCACACTAATAGATCCTGAAATTAACCATAGTACATGCTAAGACCCTAAAAATCAATTGGATAATAGGATAAGACAGGGATAATGAGAATCTCAGTGAAAAACATTTTCGATCCTCTAGGGAATTTGGAAAGAGTTTTACGAGCAATCTCCAAATCATTGATGGATTTTGTACTAGATGAGTGTTACTATTCTTTCTAACACTTCATGGACTATGCCTTAAATAATTTCATGAGGATTAATTTGGTCTTACACCAACTAAGTAGGTTCATAGCAAAGGGTCTTTAGCCTAGTGGTAATGAGTGACACTCTCAAATGAGAGGTCATGGGCTCAAGTCTTACTAAGATACATAGGCGTTATATAGGAATAGGGTAGTTTGTTGGTTAAAAAACTAAGTGGGCTCATGAAATACTCTATAATTTTTGAAGTGGCATTCACTCCTCACTGGCACAATATGGACGTATACAATTAAGAGGATTATATTCGACATGAAGTGCTCGACAGTATACGATTAAGAATAAAGATGTGTTATATCGTTAGAGAACTCGACAAGCTTTTTAGGTAGTTGTTTGACGATTACTCTGAAAACAAGTTTTTTTGGCTCTCAAAGGGATGTGTTCAATGATTCCGCATTTTGTGAATTACCCTGATTTATTGATGCACAGATAAATCTCGATTAACTTGGTTTTTGGAAATGATATGTATTAATGATTTATTCATTTAAAAATGAAAAACTTTTATATCATTATTTTTGGGATGTTTCAAGTTGGTATCAGAGCCTTGGTTTAAGGGATTCGGGCACACTTTCGGGTGTGCCTGAAGTTAAACTGGGGATTTTCTAAAGTTTTTATTAAATAAATATATCTACTTAAGGAAAGAGTTTTCGAAAATAAGAAAAGGGTGTGGTGCATGCAATAAGCCGAGCTTAAGTAAGATTTGCCAAAATATCCATACATGTTATCTATTATGCTTTGATCTGTGAGTCTGTGGAATCGTATGCTAGTTAGGGTTAAGGATATGCTAAGTCTTTGCATGTTAGAATGCTAGGAGAAGTGCCTTTGTATTCCTATTGTATTTTCTTGTAGACTTGTGTCACACCGCCGAACCGGAGAAACGGCTGAAACGTCCGAGGGTTGGTTGACTTATATAATTGAAACAAGAAAAGATATTCATCACATATAGAATATTACGACGAAATACAGTGTTAAAGGAAAATACTTTAACATAAACATGAAGTTCAACTTCTTGAGTGAAAGTAGCTGCTAAGATGAATGGATTTGATGAAGTGCTCTTGAAGTCACACACTAGCACACATGAATTTTTGAAGAGGGAAGGTAAGGATGGTCTTGTGTTCTTGAGTAGAATATGAGAGAGTTCTTAATGTGCTTGAAGTGAGAAAATGAGTGGTCAAAAGAGATGCTCTCAGCCGAGAATAAAATTGAAAGAGAGAAAAGATGGTGTGGTTTTTTCATGTAGGTCATTAGATTAGTGCATAGAAGTATAGTAGTCAATTAACCTAGATATTTCTTAATAATGTTGAGGTTTCATCCCACAAGTTTTCATTTCATTTTATTTTATTTACCAAATATATAAATATATTTATACATATAACCGTGAAGGAGAAGAAAACAGATACAAATACGGACCTTGGGCTTGATATAGCCTTGGCTCATTAGAGGTTTTTGATCCATGTGGGCCTACATATGAGTTTACGGGCCAAAATGTTAAACGGGATGGGTTTTCGGCCCATTATAAATAACTATGTGGTTTTCAGCCCAATAAGGCCCATGAAAATGAAGTGAGACATTTTAGGCCCATAATGTTATATTTTAATGAATGTGGGTCCAATTAGGGCCCAATTGAGTTTCCATGGCCCAAAATAATCCAATTGAGCATTTATTGGCCCATTATGCCCAATAAGGGGATCCTGGTCAAATAAGAGTGTATGAAATAACCCAACGTTGAGTGTATGAAATATATTGAATTAGGTTTAGGGCTTAATGAGTGAGTTTTAATTCAAATAGTTTTTTTGAATGAGTAATATGTATAAACTTAAACTTAGAGTTACAAGATACATCAAGAGTTGATTACATATAGATAAAATTTCCTAGCCCACAATAGCTAGTTGTCACATCATCCCCCCGTTAGAGGGAATTTTGTCCCAAAATTATTTTGAAGGTTGTTCTTAAGAGCTAGAGAAAAAGTGAGGGTACTTTTGCTTCACAATCAGAATGCGGCTTTGCTTCGTATGCTTCACTTTCCTTTCCATTATTTCAACTAGCTATTTGACGAATAGGAGATTCTCGTTTACTTCGATCTCATCCAAGGGAACAATGAGAGTTTCAAATGATAAGCACTTTTTCAGATTCAACACCTAGAACATGGGGTGTACATTGTTGAGCTCAGTAGGTAGCCGCAGCTTATATGCCACTAGACCGCTCAGGAAAGAATCTCGAATGGCCCGATGTATCGTGGATTTAGGGCAAGTGGGTGTCCCATGCACTACCAAAATCAATAATATAGGCTCAGAGCATATCTTCAAGCGTTTGGATGGCTCGGTCGCTTTGGCCGTTGGTTTGAGGGTGGTAAGTAATGCTCATGTCTAGTTGTGTTCCCATCGCCTTCTGGAGCGAATATCAAAATCTTGAAGTAAATCTACTATCTCAATCTGATATGATAGACATCGGCACTCCTTGGAGTCCCACAATTTCTTTTATATAGATTCGTATTAGTCTATCCATTTTGTAAATCTCCCTTATTGGTAGGAAATGGGCGGATTTTGTTAGCTTATCGACAATCACCCAGATTGCATCCAATCAGTCAGCTGTCTTAGGGAATTTGGTTATGAAATCCATGGCGATCCTTTACCATTTCCATTCGGGTATTATTTGTTGTTGTAAAAATCCCGAGGGCTTCTGATATTCTACTTTAACCTTGGCATAAGTGAAACACTTTCCCATATAAGTGGAAATTTCTGCTTTCATGTTTGGCCACCAATAATGTTGTTTAATGTGCAGGTACATCATATCGGAACATGGATGGACGGAGTATCATGCTTTGCACGCTTCATTCATAACCACATTCCTGAATACTCCAAATTTTGGAATCCTGATGCGTTCCATGAAGTAAAAAGATTCGTCTCCTTTCACTTCCAGATTATTATCCATTCCACACAGGGCTTCATTTGCGGCATTCTATGGCTTCAATGCTTCTAATTGAGCTTCCTTGATTTGTGAAGTTAGATTAGAGTGGATGGTTATTGATAATGTTTTCACCCGGTGTTTGAGTATTCTTTCTTGCATAGGGCATCGGCTACCACGTTAGCCTTGCCTGTGTGGTACTTGATCTCGCATTCATAATCATTTAGTAGTTCAACCCAACTTCGATGCCTCATGTTCAACTCCTTTTGATTTAGAATGTGCTGGAGGCTGTTGTGGTATGTGAAGATGGTGCACTTTGTATCATAGAGGTATTGCCTCCAAATCATTAGGGCGAAGACCACAACTCCCAGCTCGAGATCATGGGTGCTGTAATTTACTTTATGTGTCGCAATATACTACGACGTCTTCATAAGAACACAACCTAACCCTTGATTCGAAGCGTCGCAATATACTACGACGTCTTCGGTTACCTCTGGTACAGATAACATTGTTGAACTACATAGGGCTCACTTCAAGGTTTAGAAACCCGCTTCTTTTTTGTCCATCCAGTTGAATGGTACACCTTTTTGTGTTAGAGTGGTGAAGGGCTTGGTTATCTTCGAAAAGCTCTAAATAAACCTTCGGTTGTAGCCCGCAAGACCGGAAAATTTTCAGATTTATGTTGGTGTCTTCAGAATCATCCAGCCTTCAATAGCCTAGATTTTGGAAGGATCCACATGAATTCCCTCCTCACTAAAAACATGACCCAGGAAGTTTAAACCCAGAATCTAGAATTTGCATTTGGAGAGTTTTTCATATAGCTTTTCAGCTCTCATAGTTTCAAAGATCTGGCGTAGCTGCTGACTATGCTCCTACTTACTTCAAGAGTATATGAGTATATCATGAATTAAGACAATTACAAAATTATCTAGGAATGGGCGGCAAACTCGATTCATGAGGTCCATAAATGTTGCGGGGACATTTGTCAGAACGAATGGCATGATAAAAAATTCATAATGTCCGTATCGGGTTCAGATAGCAGTTTTTGGAATACCCTCTTCCCGGACTCGGAGTTGATGATAACCGGATCTTAGATCTATTTTAGAGAAATAACTAGCTCCTTGAAGTTGTTCGAATAGATCATCAATTTGTTGAAGTGGGTATCGGTTTTTGATAGTAGGTTTGTTCAATTCCCGATAGTCGATGCACATTCTAAATGTTCCGTCGTTCTTCTTCACAAACAAGACCGGAGCTCCCTAAGGTGAGAAGCTTGGCCTGATAAATCCTTTGTTCAAAAGTTCGCATAATTAACTGGATAATTCCTGCATCTTGGTGAAAGCTAACCTGTAGGGTGATTTGTTAATTGATGTGGCTCCCGGTATTAGGTCAATTTGAAATTCAACCTGTCTTTCTAAGGGTTTTCTCGGAAGGTCTTTAGGAAACGCATCCGAAAAGTCGCATGCTACTGGAATATCTTTGATGTTTATTTCCTATTTTTTCCGATCCACAACGTGAGTGAGGAAAGCATAATTTTTCTTATGCATACATTTTTGCGCCTTGATGCATGAGATGAAGCGGAGATTAGCGCCATGTTTATCACCGTAGATTATTAGGGTTTTGTGGTTTTGGAGGAGAAGGCGAACGGCCTTCTCGTGGCACATAATATTAGCATGGTGGGGGCTTAACCAATCCACACCGATTATTACATCTAAACTACTAATAGTAAATATAATCAAATCTATTTGAAATGAATGGTTGTTTAATGTTAATGTGCACCCTACGTAAACATCTTTGGTTGTTTCAGTTTTCCCATTAGACATCTCCACCGTGATGGCTTTGTTTAGGTTCTAGGATTTTTGGTGTACTAAGTGTTTGAATTTATTACTCACAAAACTCCACTAACCTCCACTATTAAATAGAATGCATGCGTAAGTGTTGTTGAGTAGGAACGTACCAATGACAACCATCGGTGCTTTAACTGCCTCTCCTTAACCCAAGGTCAGGACCCTGCCGGATGGTCCTACCCCTTGGTTGTTGGCTTTGGGACAGTTTCTTCTAAAATGGCCCGTTTTTCCACATCAATAACAGGTACGACTTGCCCCGACGTTGTTGTTGTTGTTGTTGTTGTTGTTGTTGTTGTTTAGTTGTTGGTTATGTTGGGTTTGAGATCTACAGTACCGGGTGGTGTTCCCCTTGCGGTTGCAGTTGTTACACTATATTTCTCTGGATTATCCATAGTGGTGGTAGCTGAATTTGTTACATTTGGTAAAGTTCCTGATTATTGTCTAGTGGTGGTTTGCACAGTTGAGCTGCAGCAGCTGGCGCTGGCGCAAATGGAGTGGTAGCAGCGTTGACTGCTACGGTTTGCTGCTTTTTGGAGGATCCCTGGTTCTGTCGTCCGTTTCGTTTTTTGTCCCCATTTTTCTTGCTATTTCTTTCCTTCATGGTCTCAGCTTCAACAATTTTGACTACTTTCTTGTTGCCATGGTCATAAAGCTTCTGAGCTAGCCATTTTGCACTGTCGAAAGTCTTTGGGTTTCCCGCAATCACATTTCCTTGGATTGGAGAAGTTAATCCCCAAATGAACTGCTCAATCTTCTTCTCTTTTGATGTGATCATAACTGGGCACAGAAGGGATAGTTCACTGAACCTTGACATGGAAGCCTCGATATCTGAGTTTTGTAGTGTGAGGTTCCATAACTCCTGCTCTAATTTCTATATCTTCCAATGGGGACAGTACTGTGCCATCAACATTTCCTTGAGCTCTTCCCATGGCATGACATTTTCCACTGGGAGTGTCTTAGCATGCACATGACCATTCCACCACAGGATCGCTTGGTCAAAAAATGTGCAAGCTGCGAATATCCCCTTGCATTCTTCAGGGTATCCGCAGATCTCAAAGTCTGACTCGATCTTTTCCATCCATCTTTTTAAAGTTATCACGCCTCCCGTGCCATTTAATGTTCGTAGTTTGGTGTTTGAAAAGTCCTTGTAGGTGCAGACTTTTGTAGGAACTTGGTTCATTCCTTGGTTCGAGTTTCCAGTCTGTTGACCATTACCACCATCGTGTTTTCCATTATGAATATGTGCCAGTGTTACGGTGACCGCAGCCGATACTGCTGCCTCGAATGCAGCAGAGTCTACCTCTGGTGGAGGCGGTGGTGGTGGTGGTGGTGCCGTGTTGTTTCCACGATTCGTTCTTTGAGGCATCTTTTGTCATAGAACAGAAAGATGGTGAGTATGTAGTAGTTCACGGTTTCGAGCTCCTTCATCATCTAGTAGTTTCGATTGGTCGATTGTGCATATAAGTGATTTCATATAATATCATGAAATAAGGAAAGTAGCATACATAACATATAACAACATCACGAATAAAACATAGAACTATTTCATTAAAGATATAATATTTGTAGTACAGAGCATGAAAATTTGCCTTTAAGAAAAAGGCATAGAGTACATAGACAAAATGCGTAATCTGACAACACAACGGCTCTATGAGTAGTGTAGTCATTAAATCATAAAGCCGATTCTACATACAACAGTGACTGAAAAGAGAGACATATGAATAGTGACAGGGATGCTCCAATGTCGAACTGAGGCACCAGATGTTCAACCAATTCGTTCGCCTCCTGAGTGATCACATCTTCCCTCTGCCTTGATCGAACGACCCTAGCTTCGGCCAAAAAAAGTTGTTTATTGAAGTTGCCTACTTCTTGCTCGATAGAGAGTATACAGTCAGTAGTGCTCTCCTACACTGCGTGATGGTTTAGTGAGGTCTTTGTAGGGTGGGGTTCACTAGGGGTTTCCTTAATGTCTTCTCCTTCATCCGACTCGTCGTTATATTCGCCATCAGCATAGTCTATTACCACCTACTCTTCGGGCCTCGCTTCTAGATTTTCTTCTTGAACCATTTCTAGTTCTTCTTTAACCAATCCATTGGCGACTAAGGCCTCATAGTAGAGGTTACCTTGCTAGTGCTAGGTCATGATGTCTGTGCGAGAAGTATAGGTGAGAGAAGTGTGTAAGGGGGTGTAGATAGCATTTTAAAATATTCCAATAATATTTGGTTTATTTATTTTTGAATTTCCTTAAAAAATTTTGGTTGCGAGGAAGGTTTCTAGATTCATTGTGCACCGTGATCACTCCCAAACACATGTTGGTCCTATTTTGAATCAATATAGTTGATTAGGCTATATTTATCCCAATATGACTACATAACTATCCTGGTTTAACCATGATGTTCAAATCCTCCAAAGACTTTTACTGTTTTTTGTTGTGACAATACCCTAAAATGCACACATAGGTATGGATTTTATTTTGTTTAGAGTGATTGAAACCCAATGTAGTTATAGTTGCATATCTTGTATGATTAGATATGTCAGTTCACTATAAACATTGCTTTGATACTATCCTATCACACCCCGAACCGGAGAAACGGTGGAAACTCCCGGGGGTTGGGTGACTTCATTTTCTAATATCATCACAGTGTATATAATTGAAATGAGACAATGTCATCATCACACATAGAATATTACAACAATATCAGGGTTTATATCATTGTACTTGTTTATGAAAGTTACATACCAAAAATATAAAGTGTATGATAGCAACCAATTGCAACAAAAATACACACGTTCTTGATGTCCACCTACTTAACTATTTCTTGAGAATACAAGTTATTTTGAAAACGTCAACATATATATTGTTGGCGAGTTCATAAGCATGTTGTAAGAAAAGTCTTGTATCAATTTGTAAACACCAGAAATATGATAATTTCTGTAAAGTGCTTTGAAAGTTTTGTGTCAAATCTTGTGTATAACATGTGTGTTTCTATTTTCAAAATGTATAAAAATAGTATTCCAGAAAATCCTATATTTTCTATTGTAGGTAGAAGGTACTGTATAAATGTATGTTTTTTTTTCCCAGAAAAGCAATATATATTATGTTTATATGAGTGTTGTGGTCTTAAAACCCTAAGACTGGATTCTAGTGTATGTATGTATGTTGTTGTATAATCAAAACTGTATATGTTTTCCATAAATTTTATAGTGGAGTTAATCTCTATGTCAGTCATTAGAACCATACATGATAATGACTGATTCGCCACTCTTGATGTTTTTTAGGCGCCAACTTGTTTAAGGTAAGGTATGTCACCCTAGACTGGCCTAGTCTAACTGTAGCGAGCAACTCAGGTGTGGGGGGTCAACCCCGTATAGATCTATACACAAACTCTCGCTCTCCCCTAGGAGACTCTAGTTATAATTACAGGCTTACAGTTGTACACTAGATATGTATGAGTAAATGAAATGTATCACAAGAACCTTAACTAAATTTAGAAGAATATTGTATTACACTATATAACATAGTGAATAATGCTTCCGTGTATGTTTTAAGTCTACATGGGCCCAACAAGCATGTAAATGGGCGACAAAGGCCCAAATAACATGTAATGTATATTCCAGACCCAATAAGCATGTAATTGGACCACAAAGGCCCAATAAACATGTAATGTATATCTTAGGCCCAATAAGCATGTAAATAGACCACAAATGCTCAATAAACATGTAGTGAATTTTCCAGGCCCAATTAAGAGTGTAATTGATGTATGTAGTCCGTTTGTTATTTTGTTGGTTATTTAAAATCAAATGTTTACCATAATGACTTAAAAAGCCAACTTTTTGCAAAAATGACATTTTTGGTCCATAAAACAAGAATATTTCATTTTTGGCTCAAATTTGTTTAAAATGACAATTTAACCCACAAAAGTTAAAAGTTTACAAATTTCACCCATGAAACCGTAAAGGCCCAATTTTAAGCCCATTTTGTGAAAATTAACATTTTTGGCCCTTTTAAAACCATAAATATCCTTAAGACCCATTTTTTTTTTATAAAAATAACTCTATGGTCCTTGAAAAACCTTGAATGCCCTAAAGGCTTCACTTTTTGTTTATTTGTCATAAATGCCCCTGTCACTTCATATTAAGTTGCATGTAATGATTTTAGTTCACAAATATCACCATGTTTTGAGTTTTATAATGTTTCAACAAGTTTTCATAGTATAAATCACAACACATAACATAAAACACACATATAGAAGCATAAATACATAGATCTAACACAAAGCTACTTATACCTCCACCGAAACATAATAAAAACCAAAATAAGGGTGTATGAACTCACATTGGTAGATGGTTTCGGTTTTTGGTGAAGAGATGATAGGAAGTGATGTTGTTTTCGGTCTAGCAAGTTCCTTGGAGAGATTTTCGAACTCTAGGACGTTCTAAGAGCATGAATCACGAAATAGAGCGTTAAAGGAAATAAGTTTAACATAAACATGAAGTTCAACTTCTTGAGTGGAAGTAGCTTACTATGATGAATGGATTTGATGAAGTGCTCTTGAACCCACACACTAGCACACACGAATTTTTGAAGATGGAAGGTAAGGATGGTCTTCTGTTCTTGAGTGTAATATGAGAGAGTTCTTAATGTGCTTGAAGTGAGAAAATGAGTGGTTAAAAGATATGATCTTGGCCGAGAATAAAAAGGAAAGAGAGAGAAGATGGTGTTGTTTTTGCATGTAGGTCATTAGCTTAGTGCATGGAAGTACGGTAGTCAATTAAACTAGATACTAGTTAAATAATGTTGAGGTGTCATCCCATAAGTTATTATTATTATTATTATTATTATTATTATTATTATTATTATTATTATTATACCAAATATATAAATATATTTATACATCTAACCGTGAATGAAAGGAAAAAGGAAAGAAATACATACCTTGGGCTTGATATAGCCTTCGCCCATTAGATATTTTTGATCCATGTGGGCCTATATATGATTTTACGGCTCAAAATGTTAAAAAGGGTGTGTTTCTAGCCCATTATAAATAACAATGTGGTTTTCGGCCCAATAAGTCCTGTGAAAATGAAGTGAGACATTTGAGGCTCATTGAGGTCCATAATGTTATAGTTTAATGAATGTTGGTCCAATTAGGTCCCAAATAAGGTTCCTTGGCCCAATGTAATCCAACTGAGAGTTTATTGGCCCCTTATGCCCAATAATGGGATCCTGGTCCAATAAGAGTTTGAACCGGAACATTAGGGTTATAACCCAACATTGATTGTATGAAATATATTGAATTATGTTTAGGGATTCACGAGTGAGTTTTGATTAGCATAGTTGTTTTTTAATGAATAATATGTTTAACCTTAAACTTGGAATTACAAGATACATCAAGAGTTGATTACATATAGACATAATTTCCTAGATGACAATAGACAGTTGTGATAACTTTTGTAACGACCAAAATTTCAACAAAATTTAAACTTTTCAAAAACATCCCAAATCATTAAGTTATTACAAAAAGGTTTCCAATGCATTTATTATCAGAGTATTCCCAGGTCCATATCATAAAACATAAACATGAGGAGCGGTACGATCATGCCTTCGCCTTGCCACGGTCTCCTGAAGAACTTGAAAAACATTTAGACCACAACTGTAAGCCCGAAAGCTTAGTGAGATACCCCCAAAATACCAACCACATATACCATGCACATATCATAACAAATCACAGAACAACCATGCATATCGGGTCTACTATGGGACTGGTCCGCCGTGTCGGGCCTTCAGTCCACCTGGTCCACCCTCCGAGTCCAGTCATATCCCTCGAGCCTGCAGTGTGGTTGGTCCGCTCGCACCGGGCCTTCAAGCCACCTGGTCCACTCTCTGAGTCTACAGTATGACTGGTCCGCCCGCATCGGGCCTTCTGTCGGCCTGGTCCACTCTCCGAGCCTCTGCATGTCTGGTCCAGCCTCGTAGGGCCTACAACCTATCCGGACCGCTTGTTGGGCCTTCCGAACAACCGGTCCCCCATGGGCATCTTGGCCTACAGCACAAAGCAGGACACGCCTCAACCCAACTCCATTCCAAACAACCATGTGCACATAAACATACAATCACGTAAGAACTCATATTCAATCAAACCGATCTAGCAGATCACATAACATACTCTAAGCAGGATACGGACCTAACCGGTCACTAGCATAGCATCACCCTATATACCAAGATACCGACCTTAACCAGGTCTCTAACAAATACCATCCTAACTACCAGGATGCAAACATAACAAAGCGATAACATAACAACAGATACCCAGATCTCAATCCGATAAAGGGCCGACCTTAGTGCCTTAGACCCTGTTGATATAGTGAGGATAACTCACCTTGAAACTGTCAGCTGAACGGATAACTCAAGCTACTCCGACTACTGGTAGGATCTCCACCACTCGCCCACCACCAATACACTGAACTAAAAACAATATTCAACAATTACCAAAATGCCTCTGGAAATCAACTGGTCAACCCTTTGTCAAAGTCAAATTCTACACCTGACTGACTCTACTCGCCGAGTCGCCCCGAGACTCGCCGAGTCCAGCAACTCTGATTCCACACGCACACATCTTATAGAGTCATCCCTTGACTCACCGAGTCACAGCCCATCCAAAAGAAACTCGGACCCTACAACCAAACTCGTCGAGTCCAAGAACATACTCGCCGAGTCTACGACTATTTTCAACCTACTTGTCGATTTGTTCTTACAACTCGCCAAGTTGTTCTTACAACTCGCCGAGTTGTTCTTACAACTCACCGAGTTCCAGGCCATATTCATCCAACTCGCCGAGTTGTTCTTCCAATTCACCGAGTTCCAGCCTTTCTTCAAGCAACTCGCCGAGTACCACTGGGTCAGAATCCATACAGAGGCTTTCCAAGCCATGCAGACGATCCAAACTATAGATCTACCCCTCCTAAGGCCATCCATCACATAAAGTGGCAATCTTTACGTGAATCCAAGAAGATGTAGACATTTTCACTCTAGGGTTTGGGTTTTGGACAAGATAGCTCCATCAACCACTCAAAACAGGGACCTTTAATGCATCCTAACCCTCCTCCAATCCAGATCTGAGTTGGCAATGTCAGATCTAACCTCTAAACTCCAATACATCAAAAGATATGATCTCTAACACCTCTAAAAATGATGAATCTAGATAATAGCTGCTCAAACAATGAAATAATACCTCAAAAGGAATCTCCAAGAGAAGATTAATCCGAATCCTTGCAAAGCCCTTTGCTCCAAGTCTCTTCTCCTTCAAGATTTCTTCAACAATCACTTCCCCAAGCTCCAGATGCACTCAAATCCTTCACAATCACGTATCTAGGGTTTCTGGACTTCAAGGCAAATCAAAGAGGCTGGGGAGAGGGTATAATGTTCTTTAAATAGGGCTCATCCTCCGGATTTAGGGTTTTCTCCACTCAGCGCCTACTCGCCGAGTCTATCTTTGGACTCACCGAGTAGGCAACTTAACACGCGACCAAAGTCACGACCCTACTCGCCGAGTCCACCCATGGGCTCGCCGAGTTGCCCTTATATATTTTCACTTTTAGCCCTTCAACTCTACTCTTGATATTCCGGGATGTTACAATTCTCCCCCACTTGAATTAGGCATCGTCCTCGAAGGCTGCGACAACTCAACTCTAGAAATTCTCTCTCATTACAACTCCTGGCATTAACCCAGCCAGGTTCCCCAAAGCACAACCATGGAAACCAAAAACTCACTTTCTCCTTTCTCGTGGTGTCCTGACCACCATCACAAGCCTGCCACCGACTTTACCCTATGATAACCACACCTATCAACTGAGTACCACCCATAGTGAAACACTGCTCCAAATCACAACCATCACTCGACCCATATGAGCCATAAATAACTATGCACCATTAGATTCCCAATCCGAGTCCAACTCTATCCATTCCATGCTCACGGAAAGACACATTCTTCAGAGCAACTCCCATGAGTTCTCCTTTTGCAATCACCTGCACATGCTGAATTAGCTTTAGCACCCTGGGGTTAGGAAAACCCATCACACTGACGACCCTCAAAACATCCCTCAGGATGAACAACTACTAAATACACAATTCCTTGATTAGAATCAGACTGGGAGTCCAAGACTCCATCCTTGCATCCCTTCCGGGCCTCTCGGTTCTGCACCCGCGAAATTCCTTCCACGACCTCAGCAAACATCCCAACCGGATGTGTTTCCATATCACCGCCGTACGCACTGCACAGTTACCATAATGAAATCACTTCATTCATACTTCGCACTACTGATTTCACTTTCGTGGCTTATATTCCCTCTCGAAGCTACATCATTTTTCTTTTCCTTATCGAGGAGATCCACTTGGCTGCCTTGACACCACCACAAGTGCCACGGTGCTCACCCAACACTACACCATTTCATTATGGCAGAACCGCTATCTCATGCACCAAACATACCCTGAATCTACTCGCGAAGACTCTCAAGTCCATGCACTACCTCCACTAATCGCGATCAATATCTGGGGCCAGACCTTGCAATGCCAACATATCGCGACATACTCAATCCATTTCCTCGCACTGATCTAACAACACATGCAGAGTCTTCAGCATGATTGGACCGCCTTACCAGGCCTTCAGCCAAACTGGACCACTTTTATAACCTTCAGCAGAGTTGGACCGCCCTCCAGGGCCTTTAGTCTAGCTGGACCGTTCACCGAGCCTTCGGCCTGACTGGTACACCTACTGGCCTTCAGTCTATCCAGACCGCTCAACTAGCAATCAACATTCTGAGTTATCTCTCCGGGAAATCCTCCCATGCATACTGTTCTAGCTCTCTATAGGTTCTGAACTCTATCTCCATCATACCTACTCGATCCTGGCCTAATCCCAGGCCCTCGTCAATCAATGCCATAGGTCGGTATCCCGCCCCGCACTACTACTACTCACCCATACCAGCCTGCTCTCGGCTGATAGAAATACCGTTGAATCCCAAGCGGCCAAACAATCTCTCATGCCTATCGACCATCCAGATAATTTCCAATTCTCCCCCACTTAGGGCACTGACTATCAAACACCGGTCGGTATCACCGACCTCCCAAAACAACCTTGCACAAAACCCAACACTTACATGCGAACTGATTTCCACCAGCACTAGCAACCTTCACCAAAATCACATTTCCACACTGATCATCCCGCTCGAAAGAACTCTATCCTCAGCTAACCACTCCTTAGACTGCAGATGCTACCCGACCTTCAAACCAACGCCATATTACCACTAATAACCCTCACGAATGATAACCAACGAAAACCCGAAACACCAACCCATACCCATACCAAACCCTCAAGGAACAACGGATACCAAAACGAAAACCACCCAATGAGACCAGCAGATAATAATACTTCCACAATAATCACAAGATAATAAGATATCAAGAAAGGAACATACCCACAGATGCATCTGGCACTGCTCTGTCCTCCTCTGCTGAATGCTGAAAAGCACGACCCTAAGCCCTTGGGGGCCCTGCTCTACTGTGACATCCACCTGTGATCCTCAATGTGGCTGGTGCTGGAGCCTGCACCGGCCCTGCAACAAGTTGTGGGTAGTTGACCCTCAAGTGCCCAACCTGATGACAATGATAACAAATCCTCAAATCCTGAATCGGCGTTGACTGCCGATAATCCCTCGCATAGTGCCCCTCCTTTCCGCACTTGCGGCATGCACCAACGGACCTACAAACTCCGGTGTGACCCCTCCTACACTTCCCACAAACATGGCTGCCCTGATCTCCCATCCTGGAATCAACAGTCTTAGACCGTTTCATCGCCGGCTGCGACTGCACTGGAGCTTGCCTCACCTCACACAACTGCAACTCAATCTCTAACTCACGCTGCCTGGCAGCCTCCTGCAACTCCAACAAAGTCTCGCACCTCTGCGCGGACACAAACTGTCTGATATCTCTCTTTAGCATACTCAGATATCGGGACATCTGAGCCTCCTCCGAAGCGAACTCAAGGAAAAACATCGACCTCTCAGTAAACATCCTGGTGATCTCCGTCACCGACTCCGAATCCTGCTTCAGCTCCAGGAACTCCCGAGCCAACCTCTCCCTCTCGACCTGCAGAACATAGCGAGTGTTGAACATCTCTATGAACTGATCCCATGAAACCGCAGCCCTCTGTGCATCCGAATACGACCCCGTGGTCAATCTCCACCAATCCTTCGCCCCGAGCCTCACCAGGTTCAGAGCACACCTCAGCTTCTCATCAGCAGGGCATGAACACGTGAAGAAACACCCTTCCACGTCTGAAAACCATCTCATAGCAACAATCGGGTCCTAAACTCCATCAAAGGTAGGGGGCTTCGTATTATCGAAGTCCCGAGACTGAAAACCTCTACCAGCTCCTCCCCCTGGCGCTGCTACAGCCGTTGTAGCCGCCGCGGCAGCCGTCTCTGCAAGAGCCGCATAATGCTCATCAAAATACTCCACCATGGCGGTCTTGATCGACCCAAACAGTTCTGGCATCTCAGCCCGGAACAACGCGGCAACGTCATCGTGCAGGATCTCACGTATCCTAGCATCCAAATCACATGTGCTCATCTGATCGATAACCTCAGGCGGTACTGTCCCGCCCTAACCTCCTTTCCTGCTCCCGATCTTGACCCGGATCCACTCCCATCATGCCTCGAAATCTCCATACTGAAAAACACCACAATATCTTAGACACTTCCCACTATCCCGGGAACCAACTCTCAACCCAACCCTAGAGGTCATGGTTTCCCTGATACGCGTATGGGTCCGGTGCTTTTCAGTAGTACGTGCCCATACTACCTTCCACACCTACCTATATTTGTATGAAGTACTTCCACAATGCCCAGTGAAAACATACATAACAACGCTCTACCCTCACTACTAGAGGAACACTAGAAATCTCAAACAGAAGGAAACCCTAGGCTAGCAGGCATCACAAAAAAGGCAACATTATCATGAAATCCTAAAGATCTCTAGCTTAACACTAGCATGCTGTTCTATCAAGCTCAATAAAACAAATATCACGTACGGTATTTTGGGGTTACTTACTGGCTCTGGCTGATCGTACCTCCGCGTCCTCCTTTTACTCAATTTGAAAACCATTTTAATTTCTCTTTTAAAAAAACCCTCCTCGATTTGAGACTGGAGTCACACGAGTGTTCCTCCAATTCACTCAAACCAAGGCTCTGATACCAACTTGTAACGACCAAAATTTCAACAAAATCTAAAGTTTTCAAAAACATCACAAATCATTAAGTTATTACAAAAAAGTTTTCAATACATTTATTATCAGAGTACTCCCAGGTCCATATCATAAAGCATAAACATGAGGAGCGGTACGATCACGCCTTCGCCTTGCCACGGTCTCCAGAAGAACCTGAAAAACATTTAGAGCACAACTGTATGCCTGAAAGCTTAGTGAGATACCCCCAAAATACCAACCACATATACCACACACATATCATAACAAATCATAGAACAACCATGCATATTGGGTCTACTATGGGATTGGTCCGCCGTGTTGGGCCTTCAGTCTACCTGGTCCACCCTACGAGTCCAGTCATATCCCTTAAGTCTGTAGTGTGGTTGGTCCACCCGCACTGGCCTTCAATCCACCTGGTCCACTCTCTGAGTCTACAGTGTGACTGGTCCGCCCGCATCGGGCCTTCAGTCGGCCTGGTCCACTCTCCGAGCCTCGACACGTCTGGTTCGCCCTCGTGGGGCCTATAGCCTATCCTGACCGTTCGCTGGTCCTTCGGAACAACCAATCCACCCTGGGTATCTTGGCCTACAGCACAAAGCAGGACCCGCCTCAACCCTACTCCGTTCCAAACAACCATGTGCACATAAACACACAATCACGTAAAAACTCATATTCAATTAAACCGATCTAGCAGATCACATAACATACTCTAAGCAGGATACCGACCAAACCGGTCACTAGCATAGCATCACCCTATATACCAAGATACTGACCTTAACCAGGTCTCTAACGAATACTATCCTAACTACCAGGATGCAAACATAACAAAGCAATATTATAACAACAGATACCCGGATCTCAATCCGATAAAGGGCTGGCCTTGGTGCCTTAGACCCTATTGATATAGTGAGGATAACTCACCTTGAAAGTGCCAGCTGAACGGAGAACTCAAGCTGCTCCGACTACTGGTAGGATCTCCACCACTCGCCCGCCACCAATACACTGAACTTAAAACAATATTCAACAATTACCAAAATGCCCCTGGAAATCAACTGGTCAACCCTTGGTTAAAGTCAAAGTCTACACCTGACTGACTCTACTCGCTGAGTCGCCCCGAGACTCGTCGAGTCCAGCAACTCTGAGTCCACATGCACACATCTTACCGAGTCATCCCTTGACTCACCGAGTTATAGCCCATCCAAAGGAATCTCGGACCCTACGACCAAACTCGCCGAGTCTACGACTATCTTCAACCTACTCGCCAAGTCGTTCTTCCAGCTCGTCGAGTTCCAGGCCATCTTCATCCAACTCGCCGAGTTGTTCTTCCAACTCGCCGAGTTCTAGTCTTTCTTCAAGCAACTCACCGAGTCCGCCCATGTGACTCGCCGAGTACCACCGGGTCTGAATCCATACAGAGGCTTTCCAAGCCATGCAGATTATCCAAACCATAGATCTACCCCTCCTAAGGCCATCCATCACCTAAAGTGGCAATCTTTACGTGAATTCAAGAAGATCTAGGCATTTTCACTCTAGGGTTTGGGTTTGGGAAAAGATAGCTCGATTAACCACTCAAAACAGGGACCTTTAATGCATCCTAACCCTCCTCCAATCCATATCTGAGTTGGCAATCTTAGATCTAACCTCTAAACTCCAATACGTCAAAATATATGATCTCTAACACCTCCAAATATGATGAATCTAGATAATAGCAGCTCAAACAATGAAATAATACCTCAAAAGGAAGCTCCAAGAGAAGATTAATCCGAATCCTTGCAAAGCCCTTTGCTCCAAGTCTCTTCTCCTTCAATATTTCTTCAACAATCACTTCCCCAAGCTCCAAATGCACTCAAATCCTTCACAATCACGCATCTAGGGTTTCTAGACTTCAAGGGAGATCAAAGAGGCTGGGGAGAGGGTATAATGTCCTTTAAATAGGGCTCATCCTCCGGATTTAGGGTTTTCTCCACTCAGCGCCTACTCACCGAGTCCATCTTTGGACTCGCCGAGTAGGCCACTTAACACGCGACCAAAGTCACGACCCTACTCACCGAGTCCACCCATGGACTCTCCGAGTTTCTCTTATATATTTTCACTTTTAGCCCTTCAACTCTACTCTTGATATTCCGGGATGTTACAACTTTCATGCTAGTTCTAATTAGCCAGCAATAGGTTGGCCTATTATATGATGCATGGTAGCCTTGGAAGGATAGGATGCTAGACTGGGTTTGATTTGAATGAGTGGGCAGTCAATAACTGTAGTGGAAGCTTCTTGTATTGGTAGTAGTATGTGGGATTGGAGTGTGTTGCAGGAATGTTGCTTACTTTGTGCTTTGTGGAACTCTTAAGTGATAGTAGTTAACTACTAAGTGAATATGTCAAGTCATGTATGATAAAGGTTAAATAATCTCAGAGTGATGGATTTGACCCTATTGCACAACTCTTGTTTGAGTCCAACCGTTGTAGGGATGAGTTTATCAATCGAAGGATTTTCTAAGCTTTGTTGCATGTGATTGTATTCATGAGGTGGGTGATTGACATTATAAGGAGGTCTTCAACAACTGATTGTAGGGTAAGGTCGAGAACTGTTGTGCCATTTAGCAAGTGTTGGCATATAGATTTGATAATGTGAATTAGTGGATTCGGGAGGATTCTTGAGTAAGGTACGGATAGGTGTGGAAGGTAGTGTTGGGACCATACTACTGGAAGCTCTGGATACATACTCGAATCGGGAAGAGTCATGGAGAATCTAAGAATCATGTGGGATGAGGATTCTTCGGTATATTCGGATGTGTTGCGTGTTGTCTAGATATAGTGTTGGGCACTAAGATATGGGGTTCGTATTTTGGCTCCGGCTTAGTAGAAGGTATTGAGCCGATCAATGGGCGGTCATGGGAGTTTATCTCATCAGATATTACTCGTGGTTTTTTGGATTGGACCTTGGTGGCCTTTGGTTCTGCCAAGGAAGGGATTTTCGATTTTTTGGATGGAGCCCAAAGTTTGTGAATCTCTAGAATCCTTCAGGAAGGAGGATCCTATGGTTAGTTCTTGTCTTTTGGGATCGAACGGGAGTTTTTCACCATGTCCTCAGGTGGTTTACGGTAATTTAGGGTGAGGACGTCAGGATTTCGTTTAGATGATTTTATAGGTATGTCGTCTTCTGTTTTCTCCTGGTTGTTGTCGGGAACCTGTATTGAAATGGATTATTGCTTGGCAATGGGCATGTTATATTTAGGGTTGGTTCTCTACTATTTTCCAGGTTATCATAAATTGTTATATGCTATTATGCGTGTCGAGATTTCTTTGATAAATCTTCAGATGGTCGTATCTTGTGGAGTGGGTTCCGCGTGTTCCGTTGTTGTTCCGAGTCATTTTCGGGATCAGTTCAGGAGTATTGCTTGGAGGATCTTTGTTTAGATTAATGGGATAGTTCTCCAGTGAAGTCAGGGTCCAACGGATCTATCATTTGTTCGGGTATGATCGGTAGTTGCCCATGGAAGAACTTTGAAGGTCAAGGCATTACCATTGGTAGGAAAGGAACGGTAGCGGGAAGACGGTGGTGTTAGTTGTGTGAGTTATTTGGTCATTGTATGTGTCAAATGAATTGTATTTTCGCATGGAATGATGTCGGTTAGATTTTAACGATTCCTTCAGGATAGAAATTAGAGTGGATGTTCGTCAGCGCATGATAAATGTTATGGTTCTTAGTCGTAGGCATAAGAACTCAAGGAATTTGTATGGTATTATGAGAGGTGGTTTGGATCATCAGACTTATGGGATAAAAGAGCTCTGTTAAATCCAAGTGGGGGAGAACCGACTACGATTTCTGAGAATTGGATCGGGTATGGAACTACGGCAAGTTTCACATCCTAGTCAGGAGTAGAGACGACCCAAGTGGCAGTTTACTTTGAAGTGGTCTAAGTGGGAGTTCAGGAAACTTCCAATTGGTGGTTGGCATCTTCTTCGTCATGCATTACAGTCTTTTGGTATAGTCTAGGTTGAGAGCTTTGGAATTCGAGGTATGACCTGAACACTTCATTGGATGTAGTTGGATGCAGGTTTGAACTTTAGATGCATGGGGTTATGATGGTAGTATATGGTATGGCCATGGGTGGTAACCATGCTTGGTTATAAGTGTTTTGAGAATGCGATGGGATCATAGCCTTTACCTGTACAAGGTAGACAATTGTTGGTAGTGATCATAAGTGTAATGGGGAAATCAGTTTTTTCCTTTGGCACGCTATCCAGGTCTGTCGAGGAGTATTTCTCCGTTATGGTTTGAGGACCATTGGGGTCTGAGGCAGAGTCGGGCCTGTGTAGCCCTAGATGGGCGGGACCCATGGGCGATTCCGCTCCGTCATATAGTTGGGTAGGACACGTGGGTGAGGCCAGTGTAATTTGGATCTTCAGTTGCAGGATTAGGTGATGGTCAGTATGTGACCTGGAAAAGTTTAAAGGCTACGTAGCCTTGTTATTTAAAATATTAAGAACCTGGTGGTTGAATCAAGTGCGAGACTGGTAGTCTCAATGTTTGTTTGGGAACCGTTATATGTCAATCTAGTAAGGGGTTGTCGTGAATCTGAAAGTGATGGGTGAAATGCAAGTGCAGATTTGTGGATCCCGGTTTATGAGTTGATTATCAGGTTGGTTTATGTGTAAGATCTCAATTCGGGTATTACGAGTGTTTTGTGCAGAATTCTCATTTTCGTGGGTTGAGGATTGGGGAATGAATGGATTCAATTTTGGATTATAGGTCTGCTCTTGTGATTGTGTCTTGGATTGGTTCTATTAGCAAGAGAATCAAGATGTGTCAGGGCGGTATTTTTGACTTGGAAATAGAGTGTGTGGAGTAGCTTGTCATTCTGAGGAGATGACATGTCACTTGCAGTTGGGTTTGAATAATATTAGAGTAGATGACTTGATTCTGTTATGCAACTCTCGTCTAAGTCCAACTGTGGCAGGGATGAGTCTCTTAGTTGTTGGATTATCTGAGCCTTCTGTCAAGCATATGTTATCTACGGGGATATTTCCTTTGTGATTCTGTTTCCTAGTGGGAACCTCAAGCTATTAGAAGTTGAGTAGTTAGCTGGGAGATAACTAGATGTAATTCAACAATAATAATCAGTAAGGATCATCTGTCAGGGAATCGGAACATTTCGAGACTTCAGATTTCAAATTGAGTAAATGTGATTATGTTGCAAGGAATTCGTTCATCATCCGGTGTGGAGCCCTGCAAGGGTTTTTTCGGTTGCTTGGGAAGGCTAGGTTATGCTCGAGGTTGTTTTCGTGTTGCTCAAGTTGTTTGGTGTGTCGAGAATGATAAGGAATGATTTCGAGGATGAAATCCAATTTTAGTGGGAGGGGGGGACATTAGCATTCCTTTTAATAAATAAATACATAGATAAAATTAATAACTGAATAATAGCCCTAAATCCGTAATAATTTATCTGTGTTAGCCATTGGAAGTGAAATGATATAATTTTTGGAATTTTAAGGACCTATATTGAAACATTTCGACCTAAATTGTAATGAATTTTGGAAGCTTGGGGATGTCTTGTAATTTGTGGGCTTAGTTTGAAAAATATTGTATAGAGAAGGGGTTGTTAGGTAATAATTAGATTTAAATTGAAAAGAAAAGAGAATGAGTGGTTGAAAGTGTTAAATTGGTCAAATGATCGAATTAGATGGGTGCTTAAGACCCATCAGCCTTCCTTCCTTTGTCCCTTACACAATTGAAAACCCTAACACTAAAATATCATCCCAGCCGCTACCCTTATCCCTCAAACTTACAGCCTGCACCACCTCCTAATCACGCAAGGGCCGACGTACGCCGCCACCACTACTCTCATTGACCGACAAATACGTGGGGAGAACGATGTTGTGAATGTTGGGAGACCGGATGAAATGCAGTGTATCTCTCCATCGAAGAACCAATCCTCTCTCCAACCTCTTTGTGTTCCCGTCGTGTTTTGCTGTCGCTATCGCCACCATGCAGCTGATCCACATTGTTGGTGTTCTCCGACCGCCGCCTGCCATCTTGCTGAGTTGGGTGTGTTTTCTATTATATGTGTGTGTATGGTGCATGTTCAGTTTACAGCAGTGAAGGAGTGTGTGTTCAGTCATTGTGTGTATGCAGATGGCCGGAAACTACAAATAACCACCATGGCAGCCAACCATAGTGGTTGCCACCATATTTCTTTCTTCTGCCACCGTTTTGCCGCCACTAGCCACTGTCTTTGGTGGCTTTGGTCTTATGTATATGTTTAGACTGGTGATTGAGAAGCTTGTGATATTGTTGGGCCTAATATCATAACCACCAATACCCTAAGGTACTAGCTTTCGCCACAAACCGCCATTGACCACTACGACCCGAGGTGGTAGTCGGTGTTGCCCGACTTATTAGATGCTAATAAATCTAAAACCTTAACCATTGGACTAATTGGCTTGTGTTTAGGTTGGAAACTCTAATTAGGTTATAAGAAACCCTAATGGTGGAGATTTTTGTTTGGGACTTACCGAGACCCACGTTATGGGCTGTTGGAATTGAATTATGAATTATCTTCGACCATAGTGTATGATTGACCTGTAGAGTGATGTGCTTATTGGATTAAGTCCTTAACGGGTTAAGTGATCTTAATTAACCATAATCGTCATTTTATGTGAAAACCCTAATTGTGTATAAGCTTCGAGTTGGCCGTTTCTTTTGGGCTCAGGTGTTTGGGTAGGCCATCTGAGAACAAGTTGATGGATATAAATATTTGGATGAGCTTTAGGGTAATGTGTGACAACCCAACGTTAAATCCGTATATAATTCCGTTTCCGCTAACGGAATATGTCATTTATAAAAGTTCCGTAATTTGGAGTCGTAAAATAAATGAATATTTAATTATTTATTTATATTTCATGTGATTATCATTTTAATAAAAATAAATATAACTCGTTAATGTTAATTCCATTTAACGAAATAAAGTTGTATTATTTTCAACCAATTAACCCGGTTAAAAATTTTAAACCCTGTTAAACTTTAGCATCGGGTAGTCGTGTACCGGGCGCAATACCTGAGGCATATATAAGGACGGTGAACACCTCTCACTACTTTCTCTCTCTAGCTTGTTTCGGCTCCAAAACCGTAATTTCTGGCTCCCAAACATAAGATTTTCCTCCCTAACTTGTTCTAAACATGCATCATTGTTATAATAGCTCAAATATAGTATGAATGGGACATTAACAAGGAGTTTACGGCCTAAGAAGCTCCTTAGGCCGTAAACACCCAAAATGTGCCAAAAAGTCCCAAATTTCCTTCTTTAAAGCTTGGATACTAGTTAGGGATTTTACCTAGGAGTGTTTGAGCATCAAAACCATAACTTTTAGGGCATTAAAGAGGGTTTACGGCATAAGCTCATGCTTAGGCCCTAAACACCCTTTTTCCATGTAAAAAGGTCCCAAACACTCTTCTAAATCATTTTGGGCTTTAGATATGATTTAAGGGAATTCCAATATGAGTTTTGGGCATTAACACTTCATGATTTGTGGGGTAACCTAGAGTTTACGACCCAAGCCTAAGCTTACACCGTAAACTCCCCCAAACCTCACCTAATGAGGGTTTAAACCCCCTAATTAGCCCTAGACCTTCACTAGAAAATTAAAGGGATTGATTTAAGGGTCTTAGCATCAAAATTGGGGAGTGAACAAGAGTTTACGGCCAATCCATGAGGCTTACGGCCGTAAACTCCCAAGGAGTGGCCTTTGGGCCGTAAACTCCAAGGGAGTAAACTCCTGGACTCCCTAGTACCCTCTTTTTGGTCTTGTACAATCCCCGAGAACCACTTTTATCCCATAAGACCTCGAATCGATATTAGGATATGTAAATGTTTTAATAAAAAGTATAAGTGACTAATTACTCGTAAAACATATATCTCATATGTTAATAGGGTCTTAAAAGGTGTACAAGCCCTTAATTACCACCAAACGCAAGACCGAAACTTCCACCCAATTTACCCGATTTACACGATTTCAGGTGAGTTCATTCCCCTTAATGAACCTTTCTAATGTTTTTATATGTTTTAGGGGGGGGGGGGGATACAAGTCAAATATACATTTTTATGGAAGTGAATCACATGTGATTTACTACCCGTACTTCAAATCACATGTGATTTATCACTATGCTTTATAAAAGAACTTTACGTTTTCAAAACTACTTTTGATAAATAAACTATTTTCTAAATGCTTTCTGTGGTCTAGATTTTTATTAAATTGCTTTTCTTATAAAATGTATCTACACTAATATATTTATATAAGTAAGACTTGAAGGACTTAGGACCGATAGCTCGCCTTGTTTCTTGTTCTTGTTTGATTGTGGGCTTAGGGTATTTGTTATCCTTCCGCTGTCATTGATTTCTTAGTTATATATCATGTATATTGGTGTTAGGTACGAGCATTTTCATCTCATTCGATGCCTATATTACTTAATTGCCAAGAACCAAACACACTAAGTTAACTATAATAGGTATAGTTAAGGCCATTACTACTCGTTACCGCTACTACTATACATACTATAATTCATACTATTACAAAACGATACACGAGTAAGAGAACACACTATGAACTACATAAAAGACTACTACACTATATCACAAGAGAAAGCACTAATCTGGAAGATAACACACTAACTCTCTACAAGATACTCTACGCGCTACATACTGTGACCAGAGCTTACCGGAAGGAAGGCGACACTACATGTATAGATCTATACGGGGCAGACACTATTATATACCGACCGTTAACCTCAGTCTGAGCCAAACAGGCCCAGGGATGGCACTACTTCACTACACTATGTATGACCGGTGAAGGTCATGGGATCCTCTATTGTTCACACTATTGGTCACATAAAAGGAATACACGGTATCCACACTAAAATACTAAGACTAAAGTCTAAGTTAATATCCTGAAGTAAATAAGTATCTATTATTAATGGGAGTTTGCACCATTAATACTGACAACAGGCATAACTTTTCCTCTATCTACACTACATACTAGAGATTTTAGTACCACACTTTTACAACAAACGGTTTTCAATGATAAAACTTACCTACAACTTAGAGTTTTTCACTTGTGATGTATTTTCTGGAAAATATAGGATTTTCTAGGGTTTTCTACTACTTATAAATGTAAATTACAGTTTTTCACACTATAAGTTTTAACGCATTTTATACAAAACTTACACTAAATTCTTATGAACTCACCAGCTTTATGCTGATACTCCATTTCAAAATAACTTGTATCCTCAGGTCAAAGATAGACGGGTACAGGTACAACCTTTTGGAGAAGATGGAGCATACAAGATCCATCTTTTGGTTTTTTATTTCTTTTGGCGTTTATTGAAACTTTACAAAACACACTTGTAATTAAACTCACTATGTAATGAAATGTTTGTATGTTTCTTGTTTTTACTATTATGCAATTGTGATGATACTGTACATGACGTCGTGCACCCCGAAACGTATTCCGCCGTTATTGGTTTTGGGGTGTGAGAGATTGGTATCAGAGTATTGTTTATAGTGAATCAAGTATATCAACCTATAAAAGATATATGAACTATAAACACTTCGGAACTAAAACACTCTGACCAAGAATATATATATTGTTAAGTATTTAAAAGATTTAACTAAGTATATATACACACACCTCTATAAAACACAGAAGTCAGTATCGCACTAGAACATAACAAAAGTATTAAGATTGTTGGACAGTACAGTTGGGCTTAGAGACATATGGTCACATATGGGGGGATGTAGCCTGATCAACTACATTTTCCTGAGAGTGATTAGCATGTGCCTAAGTTTGGTTATGGAGTTGCAACAAGTCTAAAACATACCAACACTACCACAATAACGTTAGCATAATAATACTATAGGAGTATTCTGTACCTCTAAAATATACATATGTGAAAACCAAAAAGGGTTGTTACTAGTGGAGCAATATATAGTTGCTAAATGGATACTTTCCAGTTACCTGTGACTAGGGCGTTATAGACTTAGAATTTGTGATCTTTGCTTTACTTCCTGTTCCTTGTTTGGTTGTGGATTTAGAGTTAGGGTCACTTATTCGACGGACTATCCTGCCCCGGTCACATGTAATTAGTATACATTATGCAAGTATTGGTCTAACTTGTGATGATCATCTTATAAGTATTTTAGGTTAGTCCGTCTATTAATCTTCCTTTCCCCTTTTCTCGCGTAGATATCATGGCTGGCTTCCACCTTCCCGGCGATCCGTACTACCCAAACCAGGGCAATGGAGGATGGCTCGACGAAGAGTCGGACGATGATCACCAGATCCCTCTAGATGACCACCGAGCAGAAGGCTTTTCGGATAGCTTCGACTCCGAGGCAGAAGTTAACAACCTACCTCCTGGAGCTCCGAGCCCCAACCCCCATCCGACATTTCAGGTTCCCACTCCCCTGTGGGCCATATCCTTGAACCGATGGAGGGAAGAGCAGGGCCAACCTTTACCTTACAATGGAGACCGAAGCTTCTACAACATAATAGAAGCAGGATCAGTGGATCGGGTTCTACCCATCTTGGTCCAAAGGATTGCCACAAATATCGAGCAAGGTCAAGCAGCCATTGGTCGGGTTGTAGAAGCGAATGCCAATTCGAATCTCAACATTGTTCGCATCTGCCAACATGAAGAAGCCATGGACAGGACAAGGAGGACCAACGAGGCTCTGCAACATCATCTAGCTGCATCCCGAGCCGAAGTTAGGGAACTCTGAACACGTCAAAGGGCTCATGAACGACACCTTCAGGAATTTATGCGTCAACTAGCAGATCTGAGGCTTCGCCCAAAAAGTAACCATCGCCCGTAGAAGATGTCTAGTTACCTCACTCTTTTGTTTAAAGGACTAGCCTTTCCTCTCTATGTTTCGTAGATCACTTGTCTGTAAACATTCCTAGCTTAAAAGTACTCTAATTAGACCTCTAGACTGCCAACATTTTCCTTATGGTTTGATGTAAGACCTACTGTTAGGTCACTTTTCATGAACTTGTATTACATCATTAATACCAATAATTTGGCAGTTAACTACTCTATTGCTATGACTCTCATTCTGATCTTTGGATTATGTTGATTTAATCCATGAAACACTCTATTCATATTCGCAATAGACTCTTACTATTGCTATCATTTCTATGATCTTCCAGTGAAAGATGCCTCCAAGAAAGTGTCCAAGTAGAGGAAGACCAGCAACTCAAACCCCTCCTCCACCACCTCCTCCTCTGCAGTTCGATCCAGTGCTGTTCCAAACGGATGTGACTGCAGCTGTGATAGCAACCATGGCTCAAATGAACTCCGGTGATGCAAGCAGTGGCGACTCTCGATTTGGTGAAGTCCATCAAAGAGTGAAGGGATGCACATATAAGGACTTCATGAAATGCAAACCTACCTTCTTCGATGATACCGGAGGAATTCTGGCATTGTCTCAATGGTTCGAAAGAACCGAAGCTATCTTTGAAATGTGCTCTTGCCCCGAAGAGAGCAAAATCAAGTTTGCTATTGCTACCCTCACTAACAGAGCATTGACATGGTGGAACAGCCATGTCAGTGCACTCTCCTTGGTAACAGCCAATACCATGGGCTGGGACACTCTAAAAGATCTCAAGAGAAGGGAGTATTGCCCTAGGGGAGAAATTCAAAAACTTGAGGAGGAACTCTGGAACCTAAAGATGAAAGGGACCGACATAATAGCTCACACGGCCAGGTTCTGTGACTTAGCGGCTATGTGTCCCAACATGATCCCATCTGAAAGCAATAAGATTGAATGATAAATCTGGGGTTTAATGCCCCCGTATCGAGGAAATGTGCTAGCCTCATGCCCTACCACTTTCGACAGCACCAAGGAATTGGCCCAGAGTCTAATCAATCACGAAGTCTCTTCAACTCCAGAAAAAGCAACCACAACTATCACTACACTACCCGATTCATCTGATAGAAAGAGGAAGTGTTTGGATATGAAGAATGGCAGGAAAACTCAAACCTCCTCCAAGGACCAGCAAATTGTGGCGGTCCATGCTGCCACCACTCCAGCCGCACCTGCACCAACAAGAGCTTACGTTGGGAACCTGCCTAAGTGTCCCAAGTGCCCTTTCCACCATCACGACCCCTGCCGTGAATTACAATGTTCCAACTGCGGCCGGAAGGGCCATACTGTCCGATTTTTTCAGGGCCCCACCCAAACCTATCTCGCAAGTTCCCGGTTCGGGAGTGACCCAGACTTGTTATGGCTGCGGTGATGCTGGCCATTTAAAGAAAAACTGTCCGAAAGCTAGAAATGCGGGAGGAACCGGAAGACTACTCGCTATTGGCCACAATGAAGCAGTAGTGGACCCCGCAGTAGTCATGGGTACGTTCCTTCACAACAACTCTTATGCCTGTGTCTTATTCAATAGTGGTGCTGTAACGACGTAAATTTTAAAACCAATTTTTCATTTTTGTAAACATCAAAAACATCGATTAATATTTCAAATTCAAATGTAAACAATATTGTCACAACAAAATACATCCGAAAGATCATAAAATAGCTTTACCCCGACAATGTGTACGATCACGCCGGCGCCTTCCCACAGTCCTCGCTAGTACCTGTAACACATAACACAACAACTATAAGCATAAATGCTTAGTGAGTTCCCCAAAATTCAACTTATGCACATACGCCTTTCCAGGCCCCGACCTTCCGGTCCATGTGTCTCAGGGGACTTCCGTCCCGACTAGGTAAACCTTCCGGTCCTACCCACGTCAACCTTACGGTCCACATCACAACGCCTTCCGGCCCATAACATATTCTCCTTCCGGACCACGACATAATGCCCTCCGGCCCATATCAAGCATATCATACATGGCACATATAACGATTAACTTATCACACATAATACATATATCTCATATCATATCCGACCTTCCGGTCACACAGTCAAACCCTTACGGGTACAGTATAGTGAGAAAACTCACCTCGTGGAAAGTCTAAGATCTCGCGTCCTCGCTATCACTGAATCCCAACGACGACTCTACCTCGCCTAAACATAAAAATATCATTTAATACACAAAGACTTCCACCACTAAAACATTACCCCTTATCATCATTCCTCAGAGGGTAAAAGACCATTTTACCTTTCCTTGACCTAAAGTCCTCATGTTGACCAAAACCCTAAAAGTCAACAAAAGTCAACCCTGAGAGTACACGGGGCATACTGCTAGATGTACGCAGGGCGTACATCACCAATCCTCTGGATCGGGGACTCCACCCAGTACGTTGCGCGTACTGGAAGTTACGCCCAGCGTAACCATCAGAATCAACCACCCTTCATTTCTGGTCTTAATCGGTTAAGCCATTACTCTAACTTCTAGATCCAACTCTTTTAGTGTGTCTAAACCCATAAAGTCGAGACCTTTAAGCCTTGGCATGGATGTAAAGGCTCCAACATCACATAACAACATTCTATTCAAACTCAAGGACCTAGATCTCATGCATGGTGCAATATCCACGTCAAAGATGTCATTTTTATGAGTCTACAACTCCAATAGATCAGAAATATGAAGTATCTAAGCTTATGGAGGCCATTTGCAAAAAAAAGTCTCCACCTTTGGGACTTAAACCCTAGAAAATGATACCTTAAGCATATAACATGAACCAAGTGACAAGATCCGAACTTTTTACCTGATAATGAAGCTTTAACCCTTGCAAAGCTCAGATCTACACTTGAGCACCACTTCTAGCCTCTCCAATCAGCTCTTATTCTCCTTTGCAACCTTGCAATGGCACCACCAAGCTTAGAATGCACACACAAAGGCTTAAGAACGAAGGCACACACTATTTAGGGTTTCACTCTGAGGGATGATGGCTGAGAAGTCCAGCCACACATTCCTTTTATAGCCCTCCAAATAGATTAGGGTTTTTAGATATGGGCAAGTTACGCCATGCATAACTTTGGGTACGCCCAGCGTACTTGAGGGGGAACGCGTCCAAATGTGGCGCGAGAGTACGCGCGGCATACGCCTTGTATGCCCAGCGTACTCGCCTAACATGAAACCCTAAATTAACAACATACTCCAAAGAGAAGAATACTTGGATTCGGGCTGTTACAGGTGCAGAAAGAAGCTTCATAAACCAAAACTTTAAACACTTACTTAAACAATCCCCGCAACCACAAAAAGAAACATTCGTCGTAGAAATGGCTAACGGAAAGACCGAAAGCTCTAATGAAATTTACATAGATTGTACCCTCACGTTAGATGATCATTCATTCCGAATCGATCTCATACCGGTCTCGATCAAGAGTTTTGATGTAATTGTTGGCATGGACTGGTCGAGTCTTCATCACGCTGATATTCTATGCTTCGACAAAGCCATCCGCCTAAATCCACCGAATCGCGAAATTCTGTTAATCTACGGAGACAAACCCTGTACGACTCTTCGTATCATCTCAAGTATTCAAGCCCAGAAGTACTTGCGCAAGGAATATCGCACATTTCTTGCACTCGTCGTTACCTCAATCTAGAAAGTGAAAGATCCAAAAGACAACCCCGTTGTATGCGATTTCCCTGACGTCTTTTTGGAAGACCTTCCAGGTTTACCTCCCAAACATCAGGTTGAGTTCAGAATCGACCTAGTCCCAGGAGCTACTCCCGTAGCTAAGTTGCCCTATCGTTTAGTGCCTGACGAGATGCAAGAACTACCCGGTTAACTTAACGAGCTCCTCAGCAAGGGTTTATAAGACCGAGCTTCTCACCCTGGGGAGCTCCGGTCTTGTTCGTGAAGCAAAAAGACGGATCGTGCATCGACTATAGGGAGCTCAACAAACTCATGGTAAAAAACCGCTACCCTCTTCATCGTATAGACGACCTATTCGACCAACTACAAGGGGCGAGTTACTTTTCCAAGATTGATCTAAGGTCCGGGTATCACCAGTTACGAGTCCTTGAGGAGGATGTTCCGAAGACAGCCTTCCGAACTTGTTACGGGCACTACGAGATCGTAGTGACGCCCTTCGGACTGACTAACGCACCCGCAGTGTTCATGGACTTGATGAATAAGCTGTGTCGTCCATACTTAGACCAGTTCGTCATCGTCTTTATTGATGATATACTCGTCTACTCTCGGGGTGAGGAAGAGCACATAAATCATCTACGATGAGTCCTGGAAACCCTGCGATCGGAGAAGTTATACGCAAATTTCTCTAAGTGCGAATTTTGGATCCGAAGAGTTGAATTCTTAGGACACATGGTTAGTGAGGAAGGAATCCATGTAGACCCGTCCAAAATTAAAGCCATCGAGAACTGGTCAGCACCAAAGACGCCTATGAAAATTCATCAGTTTCTAGGCCTCGCTGGCTACTACCGTAGATTCATTCAAAACTTCTCTGGGATTGCGAAACCTCTCACTACGTTAAGAGAGAAAGGAGTACCATATGACTGGGAAGAGAAACAGGAGAAGGCATTCCAGACCCTAAAACGAGCCCTATGCACCGCACCGGTGTTATCACTACCAGAAGGAACAAAAGATTTTGTGGTATACTATGACGCATCGAAACAAGGGCTCAGGTGTGTCTTGATGCAACAAGGTAAGGTCATCGCCTATGCCTCAAGACAATTGAAGACCACGAGATCAACTACACCACGCACGACCTCGAGTTAGGGGAGGTTGTTTTCGCTCTGAAGATCTGGAGACATTACCTATATGGAACGAAGAGCACAATATACACTGACCATAAAAGTCTCCAACACATACTAAACCAAAAGGAGCTCAATGTGAGGCAATGACGGTGAGTCGAACTACTCAATGATTACGACTGCGAGATTCGCTATCACCTGGGAAAAGCAATTGTAGTAGCAGATGCGCTGAGTAGAAAAGAGTATTCTGGCTGAAGATTCAAGTCACTAACAATGACTATCCATTCACATCTATCCGCACAGATTAAGCAGGCTCAGCTCGAAGCCTTAAAGCCTGAGAATGTGGCGGGTTAATCCCTACGTGGGATGGATAAGAACTTGGAGGTCAAGAGTGACAGAGCCTATTATCTCATGGACCGAAGTTGGACTCCGCGCCATGGTGGTTTCAGAGACTTGGTCATGAAGGAAGCACACAACACTTGATACTCCGTTCACCCAGGTTCAGATAAGATGTATCTGGATCTCAAAAAGCTATACTGGTGGCCTAACATGAAAGCAGAGATTGCTACCTTCGTGAGTAAATGCCTTACTTGCGCAAAGGTCAAGGTTGAATACCAGAAGCCATCAGGTCTCCTCCAACAACCTAAGATACCGGAATGGAAGTGGAAGAGGATTAATCTAAAACCTTAACCACTACCACCCGAGGTGGTAGTCGGTGTTGCCCGACTTATTAGATGCTAATTAATCTAAAACCTTAACTATTGGACTAATTGGCTTGTGTTTAGGTTGGAAACTCTAATTAGGTTATAAGAAACCCTAATGGTGGAGATTTTGTTTGGGACTTACCGGGACCTGCGTTCCTGGCCGTTGGAATTGAATTATGAATTATTTTCGACCATAGTGTATGATTGACCTGTAGAGTGATGTGCTTATTGGATTAAGTCCTTAATGGGTTAAGTGATCTTAATTAACCATAATCATCATTTTATGTGAAAACCCTAATTGTGTATAAGCTTCGAGTTGGGCCTTTCTTTTGGGCTCCGATGTTTGGGTAGGCCATCTGAGAACAAGTTTATGGACATAAATATTTGGATGAGCTTTAGGGTAATGTGTGACAACCGAACGTTAAATCCGTTATATAATTCCGTTTCCGCTAACGAAATATGTCATTTATAAAAGTTCTGTAATTTGGAGTCGTAAAATAAATGAATATTTAATTATTTATTTATATTTCATGTGATTAACATTTTAGTAAAAATAAATATAACTCGTTAATGTTAGTTCCATTTAACGAAATAAAGTTTTATTATTTTATAACCACTTAACCCGGGTAAAAGTTTAAACCCCGTTAAACTTTAGCATCGGGTAGTCGTGTACCGGGCGTAATACCCGAGGCATATATAAGGAAGGTGAACACCTCTCACTACTTTCTCTCTCTAGCTCGTTTTCGACTCCAAAACTGCAATTTTCGGCTCCCAAACCTTATATTTTCCTCCCAAACTTGTTCTAAACATGCATGATTGTTATAATAGCTCAAAAATAGTGTGAATGGGACATGAACAAGGAGTTTACGGCCTAAGAAGCTCCTTAGGCCGTAAACACCCAAAATGTGCCAAAAAGTCCCAAATTTCCTTCTTTTAAGCTTGGATACTAGTTCGGGATTTTACCTAGGAGTGTTTGAGCATCAAAACCATAACTTTTAGGGAATTAAAGAGGGTTTACGGCCCAAGCACATAGGCCATAAACACCCTTTTTCAATGTAATAAGGCCCCAAACACTCTTCCAAATCATTTTAGGCTTGAGATATGATTTAAGGGAATTCTAATCTGAGTTTTGGGCATTAAAACTTCATGATTTGTGGGGTAACTTAGAGTTTAAATCCCAAGAATAAGCTTAGACCATAAACTCCCCCAAACCTCACAAAATAAGGGTTTAAACCCCTAATTAGCCCTAGACATTCACTAGAAAATTAAAGGGATTGATTTAAGGGCCTTAGCATCAAAATTGGGGAGTGAAAAAGAGTTCACGGCCAAGACATGAGGCTTACGGCCGTAAACTCCCAAGGAGTAGCCTTTGGACCGTAAACTCCAAGGGAGTAAACTCTTCGACTCCCTTGTACCCTCTTTTTGGTCTTGTACAATCCCCGAGAACCACTTTTAACCCATAAGACCTCGAATCAATTTTAGGATATGTAAATGTTTTAATAAAAAGTATAAGTGACTAATTACTTGTAAAACATATATCTCATATGTTAATAGGGTCTCAAAAGGAGTACAAGTCCTTAATTGACACCAAACGCTCTACCGACACTTCCACCCGATTTACTCGATTTCAGGTGAGTTCATACCCCTTAATGAACCTTTCTAATGTTTTCATGTGTTTTAGGGGGGGGGGGATACAAGTCAAATATTCATTTTTATGGAAGTGAATCACATGTGATTTACTACCCGTAGTTAAAATCACGTGTGATTTATCACTATGCTTTATAAAAGAACTTTACGTTTTCAAAACTACTTTGGATAAATAAACTACTTTCTAAATGCTTTCTTTGGTCAAGATTTTTATTAAATTACTTTTCTTATAAAATGTATCTACACTAATATATTTATATAAGTATGACTTGAAGGACTTAGGACAGATAGCTTACCTTATTTCCTGTTCTTGTTTGATTGTGGGCTTAGGGTATTTGTTATCCGTCCGACTGTCGTTGATTTCTTAGTTATATATCATGTATATTGGTGTTAGGTACGAGCATTTTCATCTCATTCGATGCCTATATTACTTAATTGCCAATAACCATACATACTAAGTTAACTATAATAGGTATAGTTAAGGCCACTACTACTCGTTAACTATAATTCATACTATTACAAAACGATACACGAATAATAGAACACACTATGAACTACATAAAAGACTAATACACTATATTACAAGAGAAAGCACTAATCCGGAAGATGAAACACTAACTCTCTACAAGATACTCTACGCGCTACATACTGTAACCAGAGCTTTCCGGAAGGAAGGCGACGCTACATGTATAGATCTATACGGGGCAGACACTATTATATACCGACTGTTAACCTCAGTCCGAGCCGAACAGGCCCAGGGATGGCACTACTTCACTACACTATGTATGACCGGGAAGGTCATGGGGTCCTCTATTGTTCACACTATTGGTCACATAAAAGGAATAAATGATGTCCACACTAAAATACTATGACTAAAGTCTAAGTTAATATACCGAAGTAAATAAGTATCTATTACTAATGGGAGTTTGCACCATTAATACTGACAACAAGCATAACTTTTCCTCTATCTACACTACATACTGGAGATTTTAGTACCACACTTTTACAACAAACGGTTTTCAATGATAAAACTTACATGCAACTTAGAGTTTTTCACTCTTGATGTATTTTCTGGAAAATATAGGATTTTCTAGGGTTTTCTACTACTTATAAATGTAAATTGCAGTTTTTCACACTATAAGTTTTAACGCATTTTATACAAAATTTACGCTAAATTCTTATGAACTCATCAACTTTATGCTGATACTCGTTTTCAAAATAACTTTTATCCTCAGGTCAAAGATAGACAGGTATAGGTGCAGCATTTTGGAGAAGATGGAGCATACAAGATCCATCTTTTGTTTTTATATTACTTTTGGTGTCTATTGAAACTTTACAGAACACACTTGTAAACTCACTATGTAATGAAATGGTTGTATGTTTCTTGTTTTTACTGTTATGCAATTGTGATGATACTGTACATGACCTCCTCCACCCCGAAACGTATTTCGCCGTTATCAGTTTTGGGGTGTGACATAATACTTGCGTAAGCGATTTGGGCCCAATTTGGAATATTAGGCCATATATTGGGCCTTGGTTGATTGTTTAGCTTCTGGGCCTTCAGAGTGTAAGTTTGGGCCTTGGATTTGGATCAAGCTAGGTTTGGGGTAAAACGGTCTTTTTACCCCAAGTATGGATTTATGGTTATACATTAGAACCCACTTATTATTTATGTGTTCTTTTGATGTTGACATTTTAGGGATTTGTCAACCAATAGTTAGAGTCTTATTTTTGGGACTTCAGCAGTTCGAGATGAGTTTCCTTACCGGGTTTGGCAGGTCGAAGGTACCGATGTCGCCCCATGTTTTTGTTATGCGGATAGAATGCTAGCTATCTTTGTGAATCTTGCATGCACCTGTGTTTATATGCTTTTGGACTAAGGTTCGATATCAGGTGAAGTCTGTTGACTATTTGTATGTTGTGTATATTACATGTGTATGTGTTTATATGCTTCCGAGCTCATCTCGATGACCAGATGGGGCCCGATGACTGGGTCGGACGCACTATATTTTTAATTTATGTTGGTAAGTGGTATGTTGGGGAACTCACTAAGCTATGTGCTTATGGTTTTCAGTTATGTTTCAGGTACTTTGGTTTTCAAATTGAAGAGTTGGTTTGACTGTAGGGCACACACCACATGTTTCCCCATTTCGTGAATTACTCTGATTTAATGATGTACTACTAAATCTCGATTAACTTGGTTTGTGGAAATGATATGTATTAATGATTTATTAATTTAAAAATGAAAACATTTTATGTCATTATTTTTGGGATGTTTCAAACTGAGTAAAGTCATTAGAGGTATATTCACCCCTAACTCACACTTGAAGCAGTTAATCACTACTGAATGTTGAGTTTTAACAAGAGCTCTAAAATTTCCGTAAATGCCAAGGAAATAAGATATGCGTTTCATAAGATAAACCCATGTATATCGAGTATAATCATCTATAAAAGATACATAGTAGGTTGACCACCCTTTGTAGATATTGGTGTAGGACCTCACACATCAGAATGAATAATATTAAAAGGAGCAGTAGAACAGGAGATACTTCTACTGAAAGGTAAAGTAGAGAACTTTGTCAGGTTACAACCACTACAATCATAAATATCACATGTATTCAATGACCCAAAACACCACTAGATGATAGAAAACTCAAATGTGAGATAGAAACATGTCCCAAATGAGAATGCAAAAGATAAATCTCAGATGACAAAGGACTCAAACAAAAAGAAGACAAATCTATGTTGGAGGCAATAATAGAAGATACTTTGAGAACTTCCAACACATACAGTTCCCCCACCCTATGGCCGATCTCAGTCACCTTCTGGGTGTGTTGATCCTATATAACATAGCCACAATTAGAAAACAACACCCAATTACCAGATTTACACAACTGACCGACTGAGGCAAGATACTAGGTAAGCTTAGGAATGTAATAAAGATTAGGGTGAGTAATATGAGAAATAAAGGCAGACCTAACACCCTTTACTGGCATAGATGTATCACTAGCAGACATAACAAAAATAAATGACGCATGTGATAAAGAAGTATATGATAAAAAAAAGGAGTCATGTGATGGGTTGAACTTGAATCTAAAATCCATAAAGATGAGAGAATACATGACATACCGGATGAAGTAGGACCAGTATGAGACATAGAAGTAGACATGGTAGTGGGATTAGAGGCTAAATATTGCCTGAAACACTCAAAATACCTTAGGATCCAATACAAATGGTCACATGTTTCCAACAGATTTTGTGTCAACTGGTTGTGTAGCCGCATCAACATACTATGGTGGACGAGGTATCCATGGAGGAGTACCAGAGGAACGTGGCTGAAACTTCTATTGATCATTCCTATATTGTTGTCCCGACTGAGGCAGACCAAATTTACCCTTTTTGACTAACAATGGACACTGATCTTTCTACTGATTTTTGTGTTTTCACAATGCATACTCATCATAAGCAACCCTGGAAGTTCGTCGAGACAGATTAGATGAAACAACCAGCACAACATGAGTGGAAGTAGGAATAGAAGTTGCTTTAAACCCTTTATCTGCATGTGACTTGATACGAGTCTCTTTAGTGATCAAATAATGAACAACAAAATCCATAGAGGGAACGGAGAGCGATGAAGAATTATTCCATGTAGGCCTCCAAAATCAGAACGCAAGGCCATCAAGAACTAGACCTAAAATTATTCTTCCCTCCTAGCAATGTAAGGCTCAAAATCCTTTAACTTTATGGATTCAATTAGAGCCAATTGGTCCCATAAATCAGACATAGTAGCATAGAAGTCTTGAATACTCTGTTCATTTAATTGAAGGGCACGAATATTATATTATAACTGATAGTATTTAGCAAAGTTTGACTCACTATAAAGTCTCTCCAAGTGATTCCAAACTTCCTTTCTTGTGTCATATTTAGCCAACTACATACCACTAGACTGAGTAACAAAATTGTTAATCTAAGTAATGACCTTGGAGTTATCAGTCTCCCAATCATCAATTGAAAAATCAAAATTCTTAGCTTAAGGCACTGATGGTTTGGCTTTATTCCCAGTGATATAGCCCCGTAAATTTATCCCATGAAGGAACTTCTTCATAACATAACTACAATACATATTTATTTCCATCTAGACGAAAACTGACTGACTGAAGGGAATCATCCTTTCCAGTCATGTTGGCAAGGAATAAATAACCACAACAATAGATAAGCAATTTAAGAATGAAAAGAGCAACAAAACAACGAAGACAATCAATAGAATAACAAGATATCGAACAATAACAACGTAACTAACAACAACAACAAACGAGTACCAATAAAGAAATGAACATCGACAACGAATAAGCATCAAACAGATTGAAAACGGAATAGCTACAGTAACCCTAGAAAGTCTTCTAACAATGTATCAAAACCTACAGTTCAATCCGCACCACATATCACTATTACAAAGTCTTATATCGATGTATCAAACCTCTGCTTTGATACTATGATAACATTGCCATATGATTATGATAGAGAGAAATTAGAAGGTCACAATGGAAAGGATAAAGGCTACAAAGAATAAAGTGGAGAACAAATACTAGCAAGAAAAAACCCTAATGGGCTAAAGACTAAAGGGCCCATAAACATGTGGGCTAATAATACATAAGCTAATAGTGTTTGGCATAGTTTGGGTGGAATCATTTATTATTTGGGTTCCATCAATTTTGTTGAAGATCGGTGTTACATGTATTGGTAAACTGGTCACTATTGAAGGTGAATGAGTTTATTAAAGTTATAATTCCATAATGTGAAGGAGTATGTTCCACAAGATGATCATAGCCAATAGATGCTATGGGATTATATTCTTTCCTTTATGTGGTGACATTCATGTTGCTCTATTGTTTTGGGGGATTTTAATGTAGTTTAGGAGAGTTTAAGGAAATTTGGCATGGTTTTCTCCATAATGGATAGGAGACTTTAACGACTTTATACTATATATATATATATATATATATATATATATATATATATATATATATATATATATATATACCTCCCTTTGTGAATTGTCTATGGGTGGGTATTCTAGCATGTGTATCATAAACATAAATGGTGATAAATTTGGCACACTCCACATGTTTTTGGTTTCCTAGGTGTTTATTGATACACTACTGAATCATATTTGTGAAGCATTAGATACACTTCTTTCATATAATAGATTTATTGTAATTAGTCATGTGGTTGTGGATTGTGAGCAAACACCTTTCAAAATGTTAAAATCATGGATAGATTTGGGTGGTTTTAATGAAACCATGAGACATTGTTGGTAAGAAGAATTAGATTAAGAATACAAAGTTGTTGAGTTCAAAAATAAGCTCAAACATTTAAAGACTAAATTAAATATAGGAAATGGGAGTATATAAGTAAAAAAATGCAAGGAAAAACGTATGCTTCATCAAAACTTGAGAAATGTTGAAATGGAATTGATCTTGAAAATACAACTCAATAAATTACATTGGATAGTTGTATTATTTTGAGGTAATTATGGGAGAAAGAAAAGATGGAGAATGTTGATATTGCCCAAAAGGATAACATTAAGTGGGGAGCTAAAGAAAATTAAAACTCAAAATTCTTCATTTACATTCTTTGTCGAAAAAGACATCGATTGCTTGCTCATGGTCAAGGAAATCGGATTATTGAGCCAATGAAGGTTAAGGAATCTGTTTTGAATTGTTAAAGGAAAAATCCATGAAAGTTAGTAGCATTCATATTTTAAATTGTAGCCCTCATTTCAAAATCTTTACTTCGAGATACTTTTTTGGAGTCAAATTTTATAATCCAAGAGGTTGAGGATGATATTTAGTCGATTGATGGTGTAAAGGCCCAAATCCTAAATGGTTTATGTTTTCCCTTATAAAATGCTATTATATAAGATGATGTATAGTGTTTGTGCATGGATTTTATCATGTGGTTGATTTTCCTTAGGTTCGTGATTCATCATTTATTACATTGGTTCCAAAGGTTTTTAGCATAATATTGGTGTAATACTTTTGACCTATGAGTTTAACAGAAGTACAATACAAATCATTACAAATTGGTTGGCTAATACACTTGCTAAAGTTATGGATAATGTCGTTAGCATTGAGTAATCTACATTTTTTAAGGGTTGATATTCTTGATAGGTCCTTTATAGTAAATGAAATTCTTGATTGATATAAGAAAATGAAGAAACAACTTATTGTTCTAAAAATTAACTTTGAAAATGCATATAATTCTTTGTCTTTTGGATACTTGTAGCAGATAATGTAATTATTGGGATGTGGTTTGAAATAGCTTGATTGAATTTGGTCTTGTTTACATTTTGGCCAAGTATTCTATTTCACTTAATGGAAGTCCAGTTCAATAATTTCAATTGAGATAAGTAGATCCAATGTCTCTTTTCTTATTCATTTTGGTTGCACAAGTTCTACATATAGCTATTACGGATGCTAGTGGTTGGGACCTTTATTATAGAACTAAGGTGGGGAAAGATAGTAAGGTTATATATCATCATATTTACATGGATAATGTTCTATATTTTGGATAATAGTCTAGTAAACATATTTTTAACATTGTTCATATGTTAAGATGTTTTATTTGGCATCATGATTGAAGTTTAATATCCCAAATTTGAACTTATACAGGGCTGCTGTTAGTTTTGGCATAATGTATCATCCCATGGGTCTTATAGGTTGAAAACCTAAAACTTGTTTTTTATTTCATTGGGTATTTTAGTGGCATCTAATATAGAAAGTTTCATATATTTGATTGATAGAGTCAGCAAAAGCTCTTCGAATATAAAGTTGAAATGTCTTTCATCGATGCTCATTCTATGTTTTTAAGCTTGGTTCTAAGAGCTCTAGTGGCATATAATATGTAAATTTTTCGATGCTGACGATTCTAAGGAATTTTTTGGAGACTTTGCAACCAATTTTTTTAGGTGGTGGAGATGGAATGATTGCAAGATAGTTGGGTAAAATATAATTTAGTCCTTCTTTCCAAAGATAAAAAGAGGTATTGGTAACGGTAGGGTAGAGACATTTAATGACGCACTACTTCATAATTTAGTCCTTACTTATAGAGATAAAAGAGGTATCAGTAATGGTAGTTTGGAGGCGTTTAATGATGCATCTCTTCTTAATGGAGACGTGGATTTTTAATGAAATAATGCTATCCGGGTTAGATTTATTAAATCGTTGAATGGCTTTCATGTTGGAGTGCGAGATTGGTTTGGTTACATTCATAATTATTCGTCGAATAGTGAGTGGTCGTTGAATGGGTGGCATCTAGTAAGAACAGGGCCCAAAGATACATAAACATGCTTCTTGTACTTCGAGGTTAGAAACCAAGTCGTGAATATGATAAATGAATATAGGATGTGGATCATTCAAATAACTTTATGGTAAATTTTATAGAAATTTACATTAATGAATTCTTATCGTTGGATGATGTTGAGTTTCTAAGTGGAATCCTTATGTCTCGAGGAAGGTAAATATTTTTGTTTGGCGGATTTTGTTGAACTAGTTACCTACCACCAAAATTTTAATAAAAGAGGGTTGAATGTTCCTTCGGTTCTTTGTTGTTGATGCCATAATGCTATGAAAGAATTAGTAAATGTATTTTTAAAACGTGAAATTGCAATGAAGACTTGGAAAGTAAATGGGTGGATATTCAAGTGTCGAGTTTCAACACTGTTCAAGAGCTGTGAATTGATTATGCGCAACACTACAAGGTGTATTGAAGCTAATGTTATGACAATTTGATAGATGTTTGTGGAATTTCATGAATTCTTTGAGTTTCAACATGGCAAGTACACGAAGGAAACCGTTTTTATTCTATTTTTGAAAATTAGGATAAAGTATATGGTCACTACATACTCACTAGAAAAGAGACACTACATTAGTGCAACATCATTTCACTACATCCCTACCACAACACCACTAATGTCACTAACATTTGGAAATGGTCATCGCTTCATAGCATCTATTCTTGTTTTTTACATTATAATAAATAAAAAACATAATTTTTAAAATTAAATAAAGATTTTACGAAGAAAATAAGTTACATTAAAAACCTAAAATACTAATTGAAAACATAAAAATTAAAATCTAGAAGTTTAAACCTACATTACTAATAAAACACATTGAAATTAAACTAGAAAATAGAAAATACTAAACACCATTGTCCTCTTCTTCATCATCCTCTTCGTTATCGTCATCATCGACATTATCATTGTTCTATTCTAATTGCTTTTTTGATACGTATTCAAATAAATTGTCACGTAGATTGTGATGCTTTTTCCTATTTGTATTGCCAAGAGTCTCGTGAAGTATGTTGGACTGTCGACTAGTATTATGCTCATGGATTAAGTATAATGTTTGGGCTATACCTACAAATAGACTTACCATTTTCTTTTGTTGTCATATTATGTAAAAAAAATAAGCAGCCAGTACCTTTGTTAATTTTTCCGTATCCCATGATTGTGCTAGATGTTTCATTATGTGTTACTTGCTTTTAAGGACTCTAAACTCCCATTACACATCCTTCCTTCCCAATTCATGTGCTACCTTGAACAATTTTCATTTATAATCAGTCGAATATGAGTATGAATTGACAAATGTAGCGTGCTCCAGATATATCTCATCACCAAGGCAATACTCAAAATTATATTTATGTTCGGTTACAATATATGACATATTTGGAGATTTACCCTACAAAATATCGTTAAATATCGAAGATGCAGCAAGCACATTCAGCTCGTTGTTTAGCTCCGCTACACTAAAGAATGCATGTCAAAACCATAAGTCTGGTGAAACAACTTCTTCTAGTATAATAGGTTTCACACCATGATCACCTCATGTAAATTGACATTGCCATGCATTGAGACAGTTTTCCCAATCAGAATGTGTAGAATCAATGCTACCAAACATTCGTGCAAAACCATATTTAACTTGATGTGAGGCATAAAACGAATCAACATCACTTCTAGTTAGCTTCCACAAGTATGTGATTGTAAAGCTCTACAACATACTCATAAAACATATGTTCATACTTCACTCGTCCTCTCAGACATTTTCAAATACTCATGTAATATATCTGTGGTTATGTCGTATCCCAATTGTGGAAGTATTATTGCTCATTTTGGTATTGTAGTAAAACCATGTTTACTACTACATTCCCATCTCAATTAAGAAAAACTCATAATTATTGGCCAAATCCCCAACTACATGCATAAATAACTTTCTACTTTTAAGAAAATATTCTTTGAATTTCAATAGATCATTGCAACTACAAGAGGCGAAGTAACGATGTATCAAAAGTTCGCTTACTGTGATACAATCACTGTTGATCGAAGTACTACTCTTTTCGACATTTGAACTTTTGAATTCTTGACGCAACATTTATCTTGTGCTTAGCATGAACGTGTCCATAAACATATCATCATGATCATCATTATCATCGGATGAAGAAGAATAAGAACTTGAAGTTCATCTTTGAAGAATATATTTGTAGTATGAAAAACAATATATAAAGTATTGGTATTTATAGATAAATGGGGTTTGGTTATAATTTTAAAAATAATATCTTTTTTGTTTATTCCAATGTTCATAAAAAAAAAACGGTCGAAGATAGCTTTACCAATCGCAAGGCTCGTAGTCATATATGAAGTGGGCTAAACCACAGCACATTTACCCTCGGGATGGTGTTCAAGCATGCGTTTGATATGCCACGAAGATTTTGTTTTCGTTGGTTGGGAGTAAACTTGTTTGTTTGGTTTCAAAATTTAGTTACGGTGTTCCTTTTTAAATTGGTTTTTCTTTTGCTAGCAATACTAGCTTATTGCTAGCTAGTTCGTCCAATAAAATTAATTTTTTTTGGTAAAAACAATATGTAGCTTGTAACCTTGTTAACTTGTTCCTGATAAGTTTTTTTGGCTTACAAATACTTAATGGACAGCTCATGTATATACAAGATAACGATGCAATTAATAACTATATTTGCTATTATTATGATTATAATTAATTATTAAACGCACCCTCACTCTTAACCCCCTCAATGGTGTACGTGGATTTAATTTATTTTGGTTTTATGTCGTTACATGCAGGTTTCGGTAGCCATCAGCCATGATAGATATATAATTTCATATATATTAAGCAAGTGGCTTCGATACTTCACTAAATAATTAGTGCAGAACATCATCAGATAAAAATAGTGGATTATAGCACATGTTTTAATTCCTCGCTCGACTTTAATAGGTTATTTGACAATAATTTCATAATATAAATGTAGGCCCACTATCACCGATGAGAATATAATCCATAAATTACATTTAGATTTGGAAAAGGATTTTAAATAAAATACTTGCAATATTTCATTCTAGCTTTTTCATTAAGAGGAATGCATAAAGGATTGCAAACAAGAGCAAAAACCGACTGGTGCAGAGTTGAATTTGTTGTTTATTAGTGCAATTGGAATGCTTAGCTTGGTTCGATAAAGTAAAAAAATAAAAAAAATAAAAAATAAAAAATAAATAAATAAAAAAAAAAAATTATATCCAATATAAGTTAAGTGATTTTTGCTAATTTGTCGTGTAAGGACCGTATTTCAAAACCACATGGCGTGTCACATTAAGCTAAATTTGGAATAATAACTTCTAGAAGACCTTCGTTTTATGATGACGTTCCATTGTAAAAGACTTTGGTTGGTTGTGCATGGTTACATATTGTATTTATCATTTAGTGACAATTTTTTATATTTCGTGTATATTAAGTTTCTAGGTAACTAACGATTATTGTGGGTACAAATGAGGCATCAATACTAATTTTTTCATCATTTGAATATTTATTATATTTATCTAGGTTTGTATACTTGAGTTTAACATGCATTATTTTTATTATTAAGAATAGAAGATTTATTTTTGTTATGGTCCACATAATTTTGAGCACATCATTTATTGTTTGTTTTTTGTTGTTGTTGAAGGGTAAGGAATAAGATAAATGTTGAAAGTTTGACAATATTTTGAGGTGTTCTTGACACAGGAGATGCCGGTGAAAAAACCATAAAAACTCTGTTTTTTACAAACTTCAGCAAGAAGTATGGAATAAACCATAAGTCTAAAAAATGTGTATTTTATATGATTGGCAAACTTTTGATGTTTAGCTTTTAATGAAAAAATGTTAAGTTATTAGAAACTATGTAGATCAAGTTATGATAATTTTGTCACAAACTATCTAATGGATAGATTTCAATTGAATTTAACAAAGCATTTGAGTTTTCCTAGTCTTGGAGATTTTCTATGTATATTTTCTATGTATGTATTAAATTATTTGATGTTAATAAGGTATTTATGCAATCTTTTAATGTTTTAGGTCCTATAAATATATAAGGTTTTGTTTAGAATCATCAATTTTAATTAAGTTTATCTTTTTTCTCTCCAAAATTTGTATGTGTTTCTTGAGCAATTTCAACTAGAAGTTTGCATTAATCAAGAAGTGAAAAAATAGTGTATCTTGGAAAGTATTGGATATGTAGTTTCTAATGTAAAAGCATCAAGGATTTTGGAATTTTGGTAGAGGACTTTATGACATTTTTGGCACAAATTGCCCGTTAAATAGAAACAGCCTTTTGGTTAAGCTTTTGGGTTAACCAAATCTTTTGAGATCTCGTGTGCGTGAAGTACTTGGTGTTATTAAGGATTTGTTTCGATTAGTTTTTTAGCTTATTGATTATAGCTTATTTGTGACGGAAATAAGTAATAAGCAATAAATATGGGGAGAGATACTTATTAAAATTAGTATATTGTGGGAATAAGCAATAAGCACCTCTTTTTTCCTATCCAAACACCCCTAAGTAATGAAGTATTTTTAGTGTTTTACGTCAATTTAATAGTTGAGTTATTTTATTTTTAGTTTAACTACAAACACCAATTATTCTTTTTCAAACATTCAAAGTTATATCATAATAAAACGGATATCAGAGTACAATCCCAAAATCATTAAGTTGAGGAATCATGGGTGGTTGCACTGCAATCAAGTTGGACCCTTCCCTTTTGAACCGGAAGTATCTAAAACTTTAACCATAAAAACCTTAAGCATAAAGATTAGTGAGTTCCCTCAAAATACAACATACCACACATACATAACAGTCAAAACATAACGAGGTTCATTTCTCCCCATTCGGCCTCTTTCAACTAGTACAGGATGTATTTCAACCCCTTCGTTCGCTTTCTATCGATACTGGGTGTATTTCAATCCCTCCGGTCTCTTTCAACAGGTACTAGGCGTATTTCACATTTTTTGGTTTCTTTGAACAAGTATTGCATGTATTTTAACCCCTTCGGTCTCTTTCAACTCGTATCGGCTCTATATCTCCCCTCCAGCTAGCATATAATCATAACAACAAGACTCACAAAAACAACAAGCACATAAAATCATAATAGGAACTTTTCATGAAGACAATTATCATCCTACAAACATAATCTAGTGACTCGGCATTAGTGCCTTCGACCCACGAGTATAGTGAAGGAACCCACCTCAATCCGAGATAAGTGAACACACACGTTGCTACTACTGGGATCCTCACACTGAACATAACAATTTCCCCCTAGTGAATAATTAAGACAAATTCCCAAAATACGAATTCAATCCATACCCTATCCTTCCAATGGTTGAAAGACCATTTTACCCTTCCCGAATCCGACCCAACATGTCATGGCCCAACCCCTAAAAGACCCAAGGCCCAAAAGGCCATTAATAAGCTTTACAAGAGTACGCCCCGTGTACGGAAAGATGCTGCAAAAAGCTCAAGATTACTCAAATGAAGGATAGATTTTTCATTTCTAGGATTAAGGTTGATGGTGGCTGAAAATAATAGGGTTTGGACATAAGTTAAGGCCTTTAAATACTGTCCAAGACCCTAAATTAGGGTTTGCACTTGACTGGAGTAATCCTGCGTACTCCTGGTATGCCCAACGTACTCTAAATCCATGTGCGGTCATTCACCCTAGAACTCTTGACGTACTCCCTGTACGCCCAACGTACTAGACTTAGCTCCAACACCACCAAATTTTCGAAGGCTATAACTTCTTCGATCTAACTCCGATTTCGATGATTCTTATATACATGGAAAGGTATTGAGAAGCTTTACAATATTCACATCCAATGGGAGTCTAAATCTCTCTTTCCAAAAGGGCCATAGCCTTAAGATAAGAGATATTCGAGTCACAGTCCCAAATTAGGAAATTATTTGAAACAATGTGTTACCACTCTCTCCCACTTAAATTAGATTTCGTCCTCGAAATCACTCCTTAACACCTTTCTTCCAACCAGGCGCTCCAACTAAACCCCCTTGAATCTGTACTTAGCCGAAATGGTTGACTCATAGTCATAGCGACCTTTCAATTTTATCATCGAAACTCAACTTTAACAAAACTCATACACCCTATTAATAAACAAATAATTGGTCCCCGAGCGGACAATGCGTCATCTCATTGCTATAATTTTGAAACCCCCAAAAGTTTACCTCACTTCCACACTGACTATCCCGAAACACAATCACTAGAACCTCTTACTGCCCTCCAAACTGAAAAACATTCATTTGATCCTGAACTATCCAACTGATACAATTAGCAGATAGATTCTTTATCGATAAATCCCTGATGAAAAAGGTCTCCTATATACACAAAGACGACTCCCAATGTGAGTCTCTTCTATTTGCCAACCCGATACCTGAATCATATCCCGAAATCCAAATATTTCCACTTACATTTTATCCAGAATATTTTGATTCTACAGGGACCTTCCACAAAACTGAGATATAAAATCCCCAAACCACCGTTCAGACTGATAGTCTCATACTTGCTCCAACTACAAGGTTCGTCTTGAGAGTCTAACTGATAAAGGCTACCTTAGCCTAAACATCACACGAATACTAATCACTAACCACAGAGTCATCCCACTCTACACTTAATCCAATACCATGCTTCGACCAATCTCTACAAGGAATCATCTGCAATTTCATAATCATATAGGCCTCGTCCATTGGTCTCACTGAATCGAATGCTATATAAGCCAAACCTCGCCTCGGATCCAACGATCCTCATTCCAATACAAAGAGAAGTTCTCTGACAATACTTTCTGCCTTAACCCAAGCATGCGCTAATTTTTGCTCAGTGCAACGGCCGCTCCCACAATGGCCTACCCTATTCTGGTGAATACTACAATCCCATCGCTGACTTATAACACTTGCCTGATAACTTATCATCCTTTTGTATGCTACGGCTATCCCGTAGTCTTACAACATTCTTACATCATCCTACCAACCTTATGAATGCTACAGCTACCCCGTAGTCTTACAACACTTACATAGCTACCTGTCAACCTTATGAATGTTGCAGTTGCCCTATAGTCTAACAACACTTACACAACTGCCTATCAACCTTGTAAATGTTATGGTTTTCCCATAGTCTTAAAACACTTCCATACTACCATTGACCAACCCATGGTTTTACAATGTATTCATTGTACCAACCATAATGATTATGAGTCGAACCCGACTCCCACGATACCCTAATTAGATGTTTGGGTTATGCTTCGAACCCAAAGCCTTTATTAAACAAGAACATGCAGAGAGAACCTAACAAAATCCTCGGCCTTGATCCATCCATGTGTTTGTTATGTATTACCACGAATACGAAAACCTTGCATTAAAATTTTCTACACTCTTAGCCTTGCACAAACTCTATCTAGACTACCAATAGAGTTAGTTTCCCTTTCGACTAGGATTTGGAACCCTCCTTTGTTCTGCACTTGATTTCATCCCATGAAATCCAAAATGGTTTTCTACCACTAGGATTTAGCCATACATTTCCAAATTCATAAAAATTGATATGTTTCCAACCCATCTCACATCCAAACAATTCAAACTATTGACAACCCGTGCTTACTAAAACTAGCCTTCCATTACTAGTCAATTTTGACGATTATGCACACATTCCAAATCCTGATGAATACTTCTTGAGATCTCAACAAGTTCAATAATCCCTAACACTTCACATGATACAGGTCCAAACCTTTAAATCATTACTGATTGTGACAAAACTATAATCATTAAGCGGAAAGGACGGATGACCAATCCAACTACCCACTCACCGAAGGATCTCTGCATTCTAACTGCCTACAACCAATATGTTTCTTAAATTCATTTGACAGTTCTAGCATCTGAACAGGCCCACTTGACCGCCATAGTTATCCATTTGCTACCACCCCTTCACTAGTAACGGTAGTGATCAGACCCCAAAGTCCTTCCATAAAAATATGCCATCAATATTGTAAGACACAACATCTATGAACTCTAACTCCATTGTTGACTAATCAAGCTAATTTGTACGTTGATCATTCAAGTGATACTTCAAAATTGTTCCACCAATGGCCCACAACAAACTTCCTGACCATCTAAATCCAACTCAACTAGAAGTACCCCACTCATAACTCTTGGCATGAAAAAAAGGTACATAACAATCCTTGATAATATAAACTAGAAAATTACAAGGACCTATGATTTTTAGATGGGGACTAGACTAAACCGAACATAACGTCTCAACACCCACTAATATAAGCAGAAGCAATTAAAATGCATGAAAAATAACTTGCGAGGTCCTGAAGTCTTGGCTCTCCCCCTTGAAAAATTCACGGGTGATGGGGTCTCAGCCGCCGTAATCAATAGTTGTAGGCAACTTGTGTAACACTCGATTCTAAGTATGAAACTAATTCCAAATTGTTCATTATTTCTCTTTGCCACGGCGTGGTGAAGCCTCACCATGACATGGCGATAAGCCTTTGTTCCGCAAATTTTATTGGACCAACATGTTGTGTTGGTGTAGTTCCACGACGTGTGGCAGCTGGTGGAGAAAACCCTAATTTTTAGGTTATTACACCATATATAAGCTCCTTAAGTCCCTAAGAGTTGGTCTCTTTCTCAGCCTCCATTCCCCCAAATTTTCCTTTGCATCCTTAATTATCTTCCCCTCCCATTTTAAGCTATTTTGGTGTTTTTGGAAGCTAAAGAAGTAAGAAGGTGGAGGTAGGAAACAAATATACAACAAGCAAGCCCTCATTATTCAGTTTGGCACTGTTTTGGACATTTGTAAGTCTCCAAGACATGATTTTTATCATTCCATGTTTTACATCTTGCGTTTTGTCCCTTTAGTTTCTTGTTCTTGAATATTGGAATAGTTAGATCTCATAAAGTTTTCAACTTTATGGATCTCCAAGTCAAGGTGATCTAGTAGTGTCTTAAGTATGGTCTATAATCATGTTTTTAACCCATGCATAGTGATAAGGTCATAAATCCTCATTTTTACTTAATATGGGTTTAAGACATGCAATGGACATGTATGTCTAAAAAGCACCAACCTTTCAGATGGTTCAGACTTTAATGACTAAGTGCTTTTTGGTTAAGTCCTTACATTATGAAGCTTTATGGTTTGGGTTTTGGAACCTTTTGGTAGTGCTAATGCATAATGTATTAAGCTGTTGGAACTCAGGCTAACATGATGTATTTGCAAGTTAACGCGGTGTGTTGGTTGGGGGTTTCGTAACTATTTGGATGATGAAGAAACACAACATGTTTGCAAGTTAACACGGTGTGTTGGGTCAACATGGACTATTGACCTTGACCTTGACTTTGACTTTTATCTATGACTTAGTTTGATCTAGGGGGGGGGGGGGGGTGGATGTTGAAGTATTTTCAGTTGTATCTAAGGATTGGTTACTGTTTAGCTGACGGGTAGAGTTGTTATTCGGAGTCGGGACCTATTCAACTATCGCTTAGACTTAGAGGTGAGTTCCATCACCATGTTTAGTGGGTCGAAGGCACCAATGACGTCCCATGATCTATTATGCTAGTTTATTCATTGTTTGTGTGATACTAGAATATGTATGTGCTAGTATGCTTACTGGGGAGGGCCCGATGATTATTTTGTATGCTATTACTGGTTATGTAGTATGAATTATATATAGGCGGGGCTTGTTCTGTGAGTTATGGTGGGGCCCGTTATACTTATTGGGTGGGGCCCGTTTTGATAGTTATGGCGGGGCCTGTTATACTCATTCAGCGGGGCCCATTATGCGATTTAGGGTGGGGCCCATTATGTGTTAGATGTATGGTATGTTGTATCTTGGGGAACCCACTAAGCTTTGTGCTTACGGTTTTCCATTTATGTTACAGGTACTTCCGATTCTAAAGGGAAGAGCTTGGAATGATTGCATCACACATGTTGGATTAAGTGTCTAAGACCATAACTATTTTGGTATGTACTTGACCCGATTGTGAGCATGGTCGCTTTTTGGTTTCCTTCACCATAACAACTGATAGGATGAATTAAGGAATAAAGAGGATTAATTATGATTTATTAATATATTATGTGAATAATATATTAAAAAGAGAAATCATATTGTTTAATTAATATTAGTCAAGAATTAATTAAGAACTAATTTTGTGACTAAAAGAGATTAATTAAATAAAGGGGACTAATACTATAATAATAAGATAGTTACAAAGTTGGGCTTAGGATCCATAAACGAAGGATGGACGAATTCTATATGGGGATCCATATAGAATCGCCCAAGGGCCTTCTTTGAAGTGTCTTTGGGCTGCTTAAGGCCTAAGCAGTTGGATTAGGGTTTCTTAGTTGAAAACCCTTGAAGTCTAAGTATAAAAGGAACCCTTGGAAAGCCAAAAACGTCCCTAACCTTCCAAGAGAAATCCTAGGACGTTTTTGGAGCCTCCTTCCTCTCTCCTTGTTCATCTTGTTGCTTATGGTGTTTGTGACTCCATTAGAGGTGCAACATTTGAGGCACTAAGCTTTCAGAAGTCAAGATCAAGAAGGTTATTGATTGTTATTCCTACATAACAATTAAGGTAAGATCTAAAGTCTTTTATTATGATAATATCAATGCATTGTATACTATATCTAGAGTTTATGAGCTTTGGATGATTGTCGCATGTTCATTAGACAAACTAGATCCAAAGCCTTAGGGTTTGCATGCACACTATAGGATTGATGTTCTACTCAAAACCCATCAGTGGTATCAGAGTCTAGGTTGTTTGTTTGATGTATTTCATGTTTTACATGATTATTCAAAGCTGGAAATCGAAAAATCTTGGATCGGGAGGCTGGAGTCACCTAGTCCGTAGATTGATGTATTTCATGTTTTACATGATTATTCACTGGCAACTCGATGAGTCCAATGTTGGTTCGACGAGTCAGAGTATCAGATGCCATATTTTTCGAGTTTTTTAGCTGTTTTGGCTTGGGATAATTACCAAAAATCTTTTTTTTTTATTGATAAAATCCGATTTTTATTGATATTATATGATTATCCTTACCAAAATAGTAGATAATTGTCAAATTAATTAGATAACCATTGCCTTATGTGATAAACTTGATTTATTTGAATTACTTAATGGACTATCTTGCAATAAATTGAATTAGATTATATTTAGATAATCACCAATTATTTGATTAATTGAATTATTTATAATTTGATCTTGATAGTTTTGAAAAGTTTGAAAACTTGTCCTCAAGTTTTGGAATTAAAATTTTTTGATTAAAAGTTTATTTTGAAATATTTAAATTCTAAACCCTAATGTTTTGAAACGTTTCAAAACTTGTTCTCAAGTTTTGGAATTAAAACTTTTTGACTAAAATTTTAATTTTGAAATTTTTTTAAATTCTAAAACCCTAGTTGTTTGAAAAGTTCAAATTACACCCTTATGGTTTTATAAAGTTAATTAAATGTATACTTAAAAGAGAGTTAATGATGATTTATTGAATCGAGAATTATAGAATATATCAGAGTAATTGAGTAAACAAACAACGAGAGTAAATAGAATCTTGTTTCAGCTCATATTATGCTTTCAATGTTGACAGAGAGCAATTAGACAAGTCGTATTCGGATCCTTATCTAACTCTAACTAAAGTCCCTATTTATAGGAGACATGGAAGCATACAAAAAATTACAAGGACTAAAACACTAAGTTTCGACATAAAGTGCCTTGTAAAATAACATTACAGACTTCGACATATTACAACCAAAACTTCGACCTTTACAATTAATAAATCTAAAATGATATGGTTTATATTTAATTAAATAAAACATATAATTTTGTTAAATTAGACCACCTAGTCTTTTAAAAGTGTAAAATACACCCTTATATTATATATAAAATTAAAAGTCTAATATTATATATGTATAAGTAAAAAGTCAGTCTTACCGTTAGTAGGCCTCATTCACGAAGCTGGTCTTTATCGGGTGCTTAAGGAAATTGCCTATAAAATGGTGATTGAATGAGTATCCACTCTTACCCATCGCACTCTTGACTATTGGAGGGTCGTTAGCCGATCTGGTAGGATAGGACACACTCTTCCATTATAAGTATAATAATATACTAAGTAACTAAACACTTTTATAAATTCCCAAAACTTACTTACTTTAGGAAAAATGTGGATATGGTGCTAATCCATCAAATTGCACATTGCACCTTGTTGGTCGATTAGTGGAACATGTGTAGTTAACCGGCACATTAATACGGAACCAATGAGGATGAAAATGGGTAGCTTGATGTTTGTCATAGATCAATGGAGCGTGTGTTGTTAACCGGCACATTGATTAGGTGATTTTTAACATCGTGTGTACCAAGCTAATTTGCATGGTTATCCACGCCTTGTTTGTGATCCTCGGCATCCGAATCACAAATGAAGGTCACAATCGAGATTCAAACATGTCATTGAAAAGTTTAATGAATCTTAAAAGATCTAGGAGTTTCAATTCATTTAAAACTTAAATTTCTTTTTCGTTTTTCATTGTGGAAATTGGTAAGTCATCATTTACCTACCTTCAAATGTTCTACAATTTGGATTACGGTATCCTTCTTCCAAATTGTAGAATATTTTGTTGGGTCCTAGCATTAATATCTCATTTGCATGTTTTATTAAGGACTCAATCAACTAACTTGAATTTCTCCTATTTTGTAGATGTCAAAGTCTTACAACTATGGTCTTCCTGAATCCATTAGAAAAAGTTTTCCACTTGAAGATGATGTCCCATGATTGGATTGTGGAAATTGAAATAACGCTTCACTTCCTCCACCTCCTCCAATAATTCTCCCTGACCCACGTGTTTGAAGTCTTGAAAAGTTCAAAGTTACTCAAGCCCTGTTGGTAAAAAGACACAAAGATGGAAAGTTGATATGCGCTCATGTGTTGGATATGAAGTTGCATATTGATATATTGGGAATGTTAGGCGTCGATGTCTCGGAAAAGTTGGGTGTTGACTTGTTTGTTCACTCACTTCCCAAATCATATGGTAAGTTCGTACGAGAGTGCTATATGATGGACCATGACATGACCCTCATTGATTTGACTTATTTGCTTATTTCTACTGAATTAGCAATGATTTGGGGCACTGGTCAAGCAATTTGTTTAGTAAATCAATATCCCAACCCTCTATGGGAAATGGCAACATTGGAAGTCCAGAAAAGTTTTCTCTATGCAAGAGAAAGGCTGAGTCTGAGATAGTCCTGTGTATCATTCTAGAAGAATCCATATGTTTCTACTGAAAAAAGAGAGGACAATGGTTACGAAGCTGCCCTGACCACCTAAGAGATCTAAAAGATAGGAGAGTCAAGATGTATGACTCTGCTTTAGGTAAAATCCACTATCTAACTCTATTAAGTTCCTATTTTAGATTCTTAATACATGATGTGATAAGATTACATTTCGATGATTTGAAGGATCGAAGAATAGAGAGGAAACTTAAAGGAAAAAGTGAGCTAAATATAATCGCAATGATATAGATTTCGATCGGATGATTCGAAGATCGGATTTTTGAACTGCTACTTTTAATGTAATGATAAATTGCTTAGGAATACGCAATAACATAGTTTTCATTTGAATTTCATTGTATGGACAAGTTTTTCCGCATTTTGAAAAATAAAATAAAATTTGATTTTGTCTTATTTACGTATTTGCTTGCAACGGCATGCGTGAAAATTGGTTTTTGTGTATTTCTATTATGAGCAATGCTGAAATGGATGCAATTCTTTATTATGTTATTTGTGGTAATTTAGCAAATAAGGAAAGATTCTTGTAACCCAAGTTTCAATTGGACAGAAACTTGGAATCATACAATTTGTATTGTATGATGAATGAGAACCTTCATATTTGGAAAATTAAGACTAATTCCTTGACAAATAGTCAAGTGAAGGACTAGGAGAACTGGTACACATTGTTGTGCACTAGTCAAGTCCACCATAAAGAACAATAAAATTATTCGTCATAATTTACTAAAAGTTTAGTAAATATGGGTATGCTTATAAGATTAAATATAATTCTGAATCATTGAAAAGTTTCAATGAATGGTAGAACGAATAAGAAGAATCAATAATGCAGAAAGATAAAAATTCCTCTAATCTGATAAGATGGGAGAGTACTTTAGTATCACGTTTTATGATCGTCTTGTTGATTATGAAACCATATCACAATTGATCCTCTAAGGAAACCTTAGTGTGCTAGTATGGCTAAGAAGAGGAATCGAAAATTGTTGAAATGGTTAAATAAAAAAAAGAGGATGACTCATACTTCGTTCCAAAATCAAGTCTTAGAGTTATACTCCAAGATTGTGACTTGAGTGACGAATCTTAAGAAGTTTTTAACACACTCATCAAATGTAGAATAGAAAAATGTTTTCTCACTCTTGCACATTTGAAATCGGTATGTTATGATGTCTTGGAAAAGACAAAGACCAACTAAGACCAATTGTGTTTAATGTTTGTCTTGATAAGAATCCTCACTAGCTGTTGAATATTTGTTTGTCAAAAAATGTTTATTGCTAAGAGAATCTTATATGTCAAGAGGTCAGTGGGAGAATAAATGATTTGGAAAAGGTTCAAGAACTAATCAAGAGTAAACCTATTAGACACTAGCACACGGCTTGAGGTTTGTAACCTATCGTGTTGACATATTCTTGTTTCTGTGCCATTCTAGTTTGGTCAACTATGCCTGTGAGTTCTATTATTTCTCAATATATTGTATACAGACATGACACCTTGATTAATGGAAAGTACATTGATAGGTAAGGTGAGTTGGTAAATAACTTGGAAGCAAGGTGAGACCCTTGATGTCAAGAAATTAAGAATGAACAAGTTCTGTCCATATGAGTTTTGATTTGTCACAAACATTGTTTTATAATGATGGTTATGACAAATTCACATGGATAGGAACGCATTCACCATAAAATATAAGTGTCATAAGGTTTATTTCCTTCATGAAAATGATTGTGAGGAAACGCTTTCACTAAGAGAGATTTTAAGGAGATAGCGATTGTGTAAATTGCGTTCTCAAATTCGATTATGATTATGGCATACCTTTTCATAGTTTGAGTTGTGAGATTTGGAAATTAGTTTGAACATTCGAGACTTATTGTTGTAAGTTCTAGAATTGTTTAAACACACATGTGAGTTATCTAAGCAAAGGTGTATGAGTTTCAGAATCTTAGATAAATGCTTATCTAAGCATATCGTATTAGAAATATGAACTTTGGAAGTCAACAAGTATTGCCTTCTAGAAGGTCCAACTATTTTTTGAATATGTGTCAAAGTTAGTCGGAGCATAAATGTTATGCTGATATGGATATAATTATCATGTTAGTGGGAGTAGGATTATTATTTGAAGTGTTTCAAGTGAGCAATGTTAATTATAGAAAACAAAAGTTTCACTTTGCAAAGTTATGGGGGTTAAAAAGTTGATTTATTATAATTAAGGGAGAGAATATTATACTTCGTTTCAAAATCTAAAAGATTTTAATCAAATTTAGTCAAAGGACACATATGGATGTTATGTTGAAAAAGGTTCAACTTAAAAGGATTATATATATGGCAATATTTTATCAAGAAACTATTAAATTATCACGTTTTTTCATTCAGAATTGTGTCCCATACACTTCGGGTATAAGATCGATTGCATATGCAGTAATTAAACAACTGTCAACGACAATCCAAGGTTCACCAAGGATGGTCACTTGTGGGCAGTTGAAAGTATAGTAATGAGTGGACCATATTGACATTATTATGAATAGATTGGAATCTATTTAGAATGAGTTGTAATATGGAAAATATGGAAATCTTTCCATAATGGGAGTTGGACGTTAAGAATATATGTATAGATTAGAAACTTCTATGCAAGAAGGAAGTTCAAAGGAATGTACTTAGAATGTGAGAGTTCATGTCTATGGAATTGTCTTTTACAAAGGGTCATTGCATAAAATGTTAGAATCAAACATATTCTAATAGTGGGAAGACTTTGGTATTCTTACGCATATGATAAGGATCAGGAGTTGTGAAATGAGCATCATTGGAAATGTTTTCAATTAATCTATTTCATAAAGTGTGGACCATAGCAAAACATGTGTGCATGCTTGGAGCATGGGACAACTGTTGTTATAATTCAAGTAATAAGTTGATTATCCAAAACATTATACAATTAATAATGAGTAACCAATATGGTGATTAAATAAAGGTGCCTTATTTATACTCAAAAGTTTGGGGTCATATAGGATTAAGTATTATTCTTGTGTTTCACTTTGCATGTTTTGACTTCCCGAATAATAAGATTATTCAAATCATCCATAGTCGATCATTCTTTGGAAGTAGGTATGAAACAATATTGTCATGAATCTGTCTGTAGGATTGTCTAAAGTGTTTTAGACATGGCACATGTTTGCTACAGAGTTCATGAGTGCTCCTATAAGAATAGAGTATTGGATTAAACACACGCTCACTTGGATCGCTTCATGGATTTTATCCCGAGTGATTGGTGAGACGATACTATCTTATATTCTTAAAACTGAGACGTGTGAGTTGTATTCTGCAAGTCGGTTTCACATTGATAATATGTAAAAGCACTAGTAACTTTGTGTTATAAGTTTATTCGTTCCTTTTAACCAAAGTGGGATAAAAGAGATATATGTGGATTTAGTGATAACACTCTAAGCACTTGTCCAACCGAGACTAAGTTGATGTGTTTAATTGTAGTCTGTTGTCAGTCGTCATAAATCGGAAATCGGGAAACAACACATGAACAGAGCGTATGGTTAAACTCCATGTCTCAATTCATATGATATCTTGAATGGATGAACATATGATCCCTTATTTAAACGACGCGTTACTGATAAGATCAGAGTTGACAACAGCTTTTGAAAGTTACAATTGTTGTTCAGGTTCTGAAGTCATATGCAAAATAGTTATTAGACTTATGCAAGTGGGAGACTGTTGGATTAGGTGTCTAAGCCCATAACTATTTTGGTATGTACTTGACTAGATTGTGAGCATGGTCCTTTTGGGTTGCCTCACCATAACAAATGAAGCGATGAATTAAGGAATAAACAGGATTAATTATGATTTATTAATATATTATATGAATAATATATTAAAAGAGAAATCATATTTTTTTAATTAATATTAGTCAAGAATTAATTAAGAATTAATTTTGTGACTAAAAGAGATTAATTAAATAAAGGGGATGATATTGTAATTATAAGATAGTTACAAAGTTGGGCTTAGGATCCATAAAGAAAGGATGGACGAATTCTATATGGGGATTTTTGAGACTAAGAGGTTGCATCATTGGGCTTAGCTCGTAGGTCCATTTGTTTACTCGGTCTAGGCCTATCCAGCCATGTTTTGTTATTAGGGTTTAGTATATATAGTGCATGCGTGCATTATTATCAATATGGTTTTTCAATTACTTTTACTTAATCATATTGTAACCCTGGCACACCTCTACAGTTGAAGTTCTTCATCGGGCTTTTCTGAGGTGGAGAATATTAATCATTCAGCACTGTTTGATTCAATCATGAGCTCATTCATTTCTTTGCATTCAATTATCTGTTAAAGAATATATTGATCTAAGAGTACATCATTCTTAACACTTGGTATCAGAGCAGGAGACTGTGTAATTCATATGTATCTCTTATGTTGGAAGAATCTATTTAGGGTTTCAGCTTTTATCGATTCTATAGGTGTCACAAGTAGAAAATTTTGTGCCTTGTAACTACAACACTTATGTCAACTATGAATCAAAAACATGAAAGCATGCATGATGCTTACTCTATGACAACAAAATTTCAATAAAACACCTCATACAAGCATTGCAAATAGTCAACAAGAAATTGGAAACCCTAGAAGTTCTTGTTTAGGTTCATTTTGGACTAGGACTTCCTTATTGGGCCCAATGGACCAATAAGCTTCCAATTTAACTATCTTGGGCTTAGAACTCTTAAATGGGCTCTAATTGGACCCACTACTATTTATTTCAATATTTTGGGCTATATTGGGACTAGAATGAAATAAATTATTTAAATGAACCATATTAGGCCATAATTAACGTAATTTAGCCCAAATAGGTCATAAATATCACATTTATATTTATTTGGACCAAACATCACTTACCATAACCGTGAAATAGGCTTAAGCATACAAGGCCCAATCCTTTTCTTTTTCCCTCTCCAAACCTCAGCCCAAGCCCAACCCAAAGAATGAAGAGTTGACTTGTGTGATTGCCACCACATTTATACATCACATACCTCCATCCATGGACCAACATGCATCTAAGTTAGTCATCTCTACTCTCTCTCTTTCTCTCTCTCTCTCTCTCTCTCTTCTTCTTCTTCTTCTTGATTCTCGGCCGAGAGCTCCCAAACATACACACTTCATCTAATTCTTATTAAACAAACTCACTCAAAGAACATCCTCACCTTTCTTCATCAAATTCTCGAGAATCAAGAGCTTTTCAAAGAGACTTTCCACAAAAATCATCATCCAAGGTAAGTTTATATTTAGATTTATGATCTAGACTCTTAGTTTATCAAACATCTCATCTTAACTCAAGCAAATTAATGATCTAACTCCCTAGAATCATCTATGTTCGAAAACTTCCTCAAAAGGTTGCTAGGGCCGAAATATTCTCTCAAATCTTCATCAAAACCAAATCCAAACCACAAGGTGATTTTTATACCCCTTCTTTTCGGTTTTTATGAGTTTTTATGGTAGATAATACAAGTAAATGTGTAGATCTATGTGTAAATGTATGCTATGTGTGATTTGATGCATGTATGTGTGTGATATCTTGTGTTTGTGATGAATATGTTATTCAACAAGTGTGTAAAACCGAGATCTAAAACTTGGGAAAGGAAATAAACCTAACCTAAACCATTTTACACTAATCAAGTCAAGAAAAATAGTTCATTTGTGAGGATGAACATATTTGGACATAAAACCCATTTTTGGGCTTAAATTGTCAAAAATACAAAACTAAGGGCCCAAACCGATAAATTTTAATTTCTGGAGGTTCAAAATGGTCCAAACAGTTTCTATAACATTTTTTTTGAACATCAACATTTTTGAGGGGCTTAAAATGTAAAATTTGAATATAATGGGCTAAATTTGCGGCTTTTCGGCCCAATGAGCCTAAATTGCGAGATTTCTAAGATGGAGGGGCTAAAAAGCAAGTTTTCTGTAAAACAGGGGGTTTAAAGTGTACTAAAACCATTTCAAAGGTCAAAGATGTTTTTCAAATTCAAAAAGGATCAAAAATGTTAAAATTTTCTATTTTGGGCCACATTTGACAAAGTTGCGAAATTGAGGGTTCTAACCGAGAAACTTCATTTTGGAAGGACTTAAGCTGTTTACAAAACAAATTTGGGCTAAAAATGTCTTCTCAACATGTTATGATACTAAAGTGTCGACAAAAATGGTTTAAGTACTAAAATGGAAATTCTTTTATATAAAGGACTAAAAGTGCCAACTTTATAAAAGAAGGTTTGTAAAAAGATAAAAATCTTACTTTTAAACAAACAAATCCCTTAAGACAAAATACGAGATCCACGACTACCGGCGAAACGTAATAACGAATACACATTCAACAACCAATATCGTTACCAAACGAATTGATTCGGTCTCGAATCAAAAACAAAAGAAAAATCAATAAACCATAGTACCTCAATAAACACGCGATAACTACGAGGACTCAATATTCAATCTTCGGGCTTGAAAGTTTCAAATTGTGCTTGTTGGGCATTGCTAGCCCAATCGCATGATCTTTGCACCCGAAGGGGACGCTCTTACATGTTAATGGGCCTTCTATGATCTAATTCCATGTAAAAGGACTTTCAATAGCTCTATCGTGTTGTTGGGCCCCAAGGGCCCATTAGTACTGCTAGCAAAGTCGAGCAGTTAAATGCGGGTCGGGGCAAGTGCCTTTTGCATTCCCGATAGGCTTGAATGACTTATGGAAATAAAGGAGGCTTCTTACCCTCCATTCTCCTCGGTTGTGGGGCTGTGAGAAACCGAGTAAGCAGATTCTTAACGTTAAACAAGAGAAGTCAGGGTGGTTGGATTATTTGAGTAGTATGGACGACGCCTCAAGGATCGTTCATAATTTGTAGTTATAAACTAATCATTTTCAATAATGCGTGATTGTACCAACTTACAACCCTTAATTAATCCAATGTCACCTGGGTAATCAAAAACAATCGTCGTATCGGTATAACAATAAACAAGTCATGTAATTTACGCATTGGGAAAACATCGGGTTTTCCCGTGGAGTTCAACATTTTAACCTATGTGATGTATACAAAGTTCAACAATTATTCATTTTTTCAAAATCGACAAGCATATTTACGGATCTTCACACCTTTTTTTATGCAAATACTCTTTTCAGAAAATATCGGATTTTCTGGGTTTGCAATCTTCACAAAAATCATTTTTCCATAACATTACTTATGAACTCACCAACATTTCATATGTTGAACGTTTTCAAAATAACTTGTATTCTCAAGTAACAAATAAACAGAAGAATATGTATCAAGTTATGTCATGGTGTTTTGCTTAGATTAATGATCAAACGGTTTATTTTATGGATTTTGTAATGTTTAAAACAATGTACTGAATGTAAACAATATCAGTTGTAATATTTCAATGCATGGTGATGAATGATGTTATGATTCATGTATAATGATTGTGATGCTATTCAATTACGTCACAAGAGCCCTTGGACGTTTCCGCCATCTGGTTCGGGGGTGTGACAGGTTGGTATCAGAGCTCTATTTATAGTGAACTAGCATATCTAACTACACATTGATATGCAACTATAAACCAAAAAGAGGGACTAAAAGAACTCTGAACAAAAAAAGTGAAACATAAGAATAAAAACATCCTTGCTTGTATTAGGGAAAGAACATAATACCAAACCACACAAGATAATGCTAGTATCTCGGTTAAGCCAGAACTGTTCTCAGTGATATCAAGGAGTGGATGTAGCCTAATAAAATACATTCCCTCCAAGGTACAACTATCACACGTCCTGAGAAGATCGTGATAGCTAGGGAACCTAAAAACATACCCCTTATCACCAAGAAGAGAACATCCGTTTTGTCTATACAATAGTTGTAACGTCCTAGGAATAATGTTAGCATACTTACGCACTCTCGCAGACAGCATGGCTGGTTTCCATCACCCCGTAGATCCTTGCTTCCCTAACCAGGGAAATAACGGATGGTTAGACGAAGATCCTAAAGAAGAGCCCAAGGAAGACCCCGAGGAGGAATCTGACGAGGAACCGGAGGCAGAAGTCGAGGGTGAGCCTGCCGAACCAGAAGAAGAACAGGAGGAGGAAGAAGATGAAGGAAGCTTTGAGGAGGAACCCGACGATAGTGAAGGGGGTGATTCGGACGCGGAGTCCGAAGTCATCAACCCCCCTACCCGATTAGGGTGCCCGCTTACCGGGTGGGCCCCGCTGGTCCAACACCCCCGGGGTATTGATCTTTGGAGGTGGAGCAGACAACAGGGACACCGAACCCCGTTCGAAATGTCACGCAAGTTCTTTGACCTGAGGGATGGAGAACCAGCCGATCGAGCCCTTCCGGTCATGGTGAAACGGTTACAGAACACCGGCGACCTAGCTCAGAGCACCGCCGCCCAGGTACGCCAGATGTGGACTAGGGTCGAGCGTGTAGAGCAGGAGACACGAGACGTTCTTCGATAATTCCATATGAGGCAGGCGAGGTGGGAGTCTCGACTCCAAGACGCAGAATGACAGGTGGCTCGTCTTCAGGGAGCATCCACTTCCTCAGAACCACCCCCGGGCACAACTCACCGTGACTAGGGATAGACTTATCTTACTAGGTCATTAGGATATATGCTATGTACCCTGACTCTATGTTTAAGTGACTACACTACTCATAGAGCCGTTATGCTGTCGAACTAATGTCACTTATGTATGCTCTTACGAGCAAAATTTTCATGTATCAAAAGCGGATAATATTAGTAAAAAGTTTTATATGTTTTATTATGACTTTATAATCGGCTATGTGTTACGAATCCATGATTGTATGCTAAATTGTAGAAGTACTTAAGTTTGTGCCATGCACCTAGTCTAGAGGATCACAACCTCACAAAAACCACATACACTCATCATCTTTCCGTTCTATGACAGAAAGATGCCTCCACGACCCGCTCGCGGAAACCCTGGACCAACCCCACCCGAAGTCGACTCAGCTACTGTCACACCCCCGAACCGGACGGCGGAAACGTCCGAGGGCTATCGTGACTCATTGAATACCATCACAATGCATATACATGAAACATAACATTATACATCACCAACATTTGGAATGATACAACTGGTATCGTTTACATTCATTACATTGTTCAAAACATTACATTCTCAAAAATAACTGTTTGATACTACTTAAACCACAGCAAAACGTCATAGAGTACAAATCATCCTTCACCTTATCTGTTACCTGAGAATACAAGTATTTTGAAAAACGTCAACATATGAAATGTTGGTGAGTTCATAAGTAGTGTTTGAAATCCAATGTATTGTTTGAAAACCATCAGAAAATCCGATATTTTCTAAAAATAGAATAGTGTAAAAGTATGCGAAGATCCATGAGTATGCTTGTTTGAATTCTATAGATGTAAGCGTAAGAGTTGTGAAATTCGACCGGTAATTCATAATTGTACTTGTTGAAAACCCTAGGAAAACCCGACGTTTTCCTATCACTTTGCTTTACTTAGTTTGTATACTGTTGTTTCGTTGCGTTAGAGGTAATCGTTGAGCTCCGGAGGCATTGAGAGTACAGTGGGTGGTGAAGTGTTGTGACGTACGTTAATGAAAACGTCCCATCGACAACCTTACAAGCGATCCCTTAGGCGTCACTCGTAATTATTCACACAACTCAATCCTCCCGGACTTGTGTAGTCCCACGACCGGAGGGAACGAGAGAAGGTGCGAAACCCTCGGTATTTCCCCGCGTCGTTCAAGACTATTGCAATTGCGAAGGGCCTGAAGCCCAATCCCGCAATCGTGAGTTCCCGACTTTACTAGCAGCACTGAAGGACCCTTGGGGACCAGCAGCATGTTTGCCATTGAAAGTCCTTTTACGTTATGTCGGATCGGTAAAACCCAACACTTCGTAAGAGAGAGAGGTCTTCGGGCCTTAAGATCAGGTCATTGGGCTAGCTAGGCTCAACAAACAAGATTTTACACTTTTGGGGCCCAAAGGTGGTGCGTAGATGTCTGTGCACACTCGCATGTATAGTGACTTCCCAATCGATATTAGTTATGAATCGTAATGTCGTAATGTCATAGTGTCGTCGTGTTAGTAGTTTCGGATTGTTATTGGTTCGAGACCGAACCAATTCGTTTGACAACGACTTTTGGTGTTGTAATGTATTGTATTTCGTCGATAGTCGTGGTACCATCATTTGATCAAATTTCATGTATTGAACTAGTCTTGAGAATTTTTCTGTTTTCAGCCCCTCATTATTTGTAAAAATTTACTTTTTCAACCCTTTATTTAAAACTTTCCGGTTTGGTCCTTAAATCGATTTTCTTGACATTTTAATACCAAAAATTATTGAAATTAATATTTTTCAGCATATTTTTCATTGAAGACAGTTTAAGTTCTTGAAATTTCAGTTTTCTCGGTTATAACCCATCTTTTCGCAAGTTTGACAATTTTGGCCCAAATTGTAAAATTTTTGCAACTTTAGTCCCCTTTAAATTTCAAAAGCATTTTAAACCTTTGAAAAGGACTTGGAACACTTATAGTCCACTGTTTTACAAAAAAATGCAGTTTTGGCCCTCCAAAACAGAAAATTTCGCATATTGGGCCTCATTGGGCCGAAAATGTCATCTTTAGCTCATTAAGCTTGGAATTTATGTTTTTAACCCTCCAAATAGTATATTTTCAGAAAATGCATTATGTAAACTGTTTTGACTCATCTCACCCATCAGATTTCGAAATAATTCATTTTAGGCCCTTCAACTTTGTATTTTCAACATTTTATGTCAAAAAAATGAGTTTTTAGCCCAAATTAAGTGTTGTCAAGCCATTTGGCTATTCTTCTTAGTATACTTTGCATGTAGTAGTATATTTTATGCTATAACAAAATACATATCTTGGTTTTTAGCATTTCATAACTAGATCTAGCATCAAAATCATACAAAACATACATATAAGCATAGAAATCAACCACAACATACACATAATGATGGATCTACACCTTTGCTTGTATTCTCCCCCACAAAAACTTATAAAAACCGAAAATAAGGGGGTATGAAACTCACCTTGGGTGTTGATTCGGTTTTTGAAGAAAGAATGGAAGAAATGAAGTGATTTTTGGCCTTTGCACTCCTTGATGAAGTTTTCGAGTTTGTGGAGTTTTCTTAGATGATGATTTTTGTGGAAGAACTTCCTTGAATGCTCCCTAAATCTCGAGATTTTGGATGGAGAAGAAGAAAGAAGCCTTGAGTGATCTAGAGAGAGTTTGTGAGAGATGTGTGTGTGTAGGTGTTGCTCGGCCGAGAGTGAGAGAAAGAGGAAGAAGAAATGATGTTTGAGGTGAGGTTTGCATGGAGACATGAGTCTCTCGCATGGAAGTCCAAAAGATAAAAGTGATGTGGCATGAGAAAGTCAAACCCTTCTCTTGGGCTTGCTTTGGGCCAAGAACATGGAAGGAGGAAGGAAAAATTTGGGCTTTTTTCTCCTAAGCCCAATATTGGAGTTAGTCTTAGGTATTTATTGGCCTTATAAAATAAAATTGTGATTTTTATGTTTTAATAAGCTAGATTGGGTTAATCATGGATCAAAGCTTTCAATTTATTTCATTTTAGGCCCAATATGGCCCATAATATTGAAATAAATGAATGTGGGTCCAATTAGAGCCCAATTAGGGTTCTAAACCCATGATAGTCCAATTGGAAGCTTATTGGTCCATTTGGATCCAATAAGGAAGTTCTAGTCCAAAATGGACTTAACAAGAACTTCTAGGGTTTTCCAATTGCTTGATGTAGTGAATTGGGGTTTAGTTTTCCATTGAGTAAGCATCATACATGCTTTTGAGTTTTTAATTTCAACATTTACTTGAGTATAGTGATTACAAGACATAAAATTTCTAGTTCTGACAGCTACATTCCAGGAAGCTGTATCTGTTGCGGTCACCGCAGCAATGGCACAAATTCACCAAGGGAACAATGGAGGAGTCAACGGATAAGGGGCCGGAAGTTCGAACAACGGGATGAATCAAGGACCCTCCAAAACATGTTCCTACAAAGACATCACAAACGCCAAACCACGAACCTTTAACGGCACTGGAGGAATGATCACCCTGAAACGATGGATCGAGAAGGTGGAATCGGTGTTCGCGATATACGATTTCCCTGAAGAGATGAAGGTGAAGTTTGCCGCATGAACTTTCGTTGACCAAGCGCTCACTTGGTGGAACGGATATGTGAAAGCCATAAAACTCCCCGTATCCAACTCCATGCCATGGATAGAAACGAAAGAAATGTTGATGGCCGAATATTGCCCTCGTGGTGAAATTCAGAAAATGGAACAAGGGCTGTGGAATCTCACTGTCCGGAATGCTTATATAGATGCCTACATATCAAGGTTTAGCGAACTGTCTCTATTATGCCCTGGTATGATTTCCTCAGAGGGTAAGAATATCGAGCGATTCATCTGGAGACTAACCTCCCCGATCCAAGGAAACGTGATAGCTGCAAATTCCGAAACTTTCGACAGTGCCAAGAGATTGGCCAATAAGCTGTATGACCACAACAACAAGAAGGGTGAGAAGCAGTAGAGACGGAAGTTAAGAAGGAAAATGATAGCAGGAAAGGGAAGAACAATAGGAGGAGGGGACGTCAAGGCTCCGAATCATCCAAGAAGCATCAAACAGTGGCAGTTAATGCTGCAACCGCTCAAGTTCCATCCACACCACATACTCCAGCCTCAAGTGCTCCAAGTGCTCCTAGACCTTATTCCAGTAATCTTCCCAAGTGCAACAAGTGCGGTCTCCATCACAATAGGGAATGAAGAGAGATGCAGTGCACCAGTTGCAATCCGAAGGGGCACACGGAAAAGTACTGAAAGACTTATCCTCCTCAGAATCAACAACAGGGAAGCAACAACAACAATAACCGTAACAACAACATCACCAACACCAGCGGCAATAATGCAGGACCTAGTCCCACATACTATGGATGTGGAAGATCAGGGCATTTCTGTCTAAATTTCCCTAACAACAACTATCCCGGAAATGGAGGAATAGGAAGGGTGCTGACCATGGGTCAGGGGGAGGCGATTCAGGATCCCACTGTTGTTACCGGTACATTTCCCCTAAACCACACTTATGAATGCATCCTATTTGACACTGGAGCGGAGCGAAATTTTGTGAGCAATAACTTTAAACATTTGTTAAAACAAGAACCCCAGAAGCTCAATGAAACCTTTACGGTGGAAATGGCCAATGGGAAAACCGAATCCACTGGGGAAATCTACATCGGATGTACCCTAACTCTAAATCAACATGTCTTTCGAATAGACTTAATGCCTGTTTCCATTAGGACTTTTGATGTGATTATTGGCATGGACTGGTTAAGCCCCCACCATGCTGAAGTTATGTGTCACGAGAAGGCCGTTCGCTTTTACCTTCCCAATCATGAAACCCTAGTTATTATGGAGACAAACCTAGCATGGACCTTCGCTTCATCTCGTGCATCCAGGCACAGAAGCATCTGCGAAAGAACGATTTGATGTTCTTGGCTCACATAGTGGATAAAAACAAGGAAGAGGTTAACATTCAAAACATTCCAGTTACACGTGAATTACCAGACGTATTTCCTGAAGATCTTCCTGGAGTACCCCCAGAGAGACAAGTTGAATTCCGAATTGATCTTATTCCAGGAGCAACTCCCCTCGCTAAATCGCCTTACCGACTAGCTCCTGCTGAGATGCATGAATTTTCCAGCCAACTCAACGAACTCCTGGGCAATGGATTCATCCGACCTAGCTACTCGCCATGGGGAGCTCCGGTCCTCTTTGTCAAAAAGAAGGACAAATATTTTAGGATGTGCATCGATTACAAGGAGCTAAACAAACTCCCAATCAAAAATCTCTATCCACTCCCACGAATCGACGATCTATTCGACCAGCTCCAAGGAGCTAGTTGCTTCTCTAAGATAGATCTACGATCTGGATACCATCTACTCATGGTCCGGCAAGAGGATATACCCAAAACCGCTTTCCGAACTCGTTACGGACATTATGAATTTGTCGTAATGCCCTTCGGTCTAACTAATGCCCCAGCCACATTTATGGACCTAGTGAATCAAATCTGTCAACCATTCCTCGACAAATTTGTTATCATTTTCATTGACGACATTCTAGTCTATTCCCGAAGCAAAGAAGAGCATGGCCAACATCTCCGACAAATCCTGGAAACCCTACGGACGGAGAAGCTATACGCAAAACTCTCCAAGTGTGAGTTCTGGCTCCGTAGCGTGAACTTCTTAGGTCATGTTGTTAGTCGGGAAGGAATAAATGTGGATCCTTCTAAGGTCAAAGTCGTTGAAGGATGGGCAGTTCCGACAACACCCACAGAAATTCGCCAATTCATAGGCCTAGCAGGCTACTATAGGAGGTTCATTCAAAACTTCTCTAAGATTGCTAAGCCACTTACCTCGCTTAAACAAAAGGGCGTACCATTCAAATGGACGGACAAACAAGAAGTTGCATTACGAACTCTGAAGCAAGCACTCCGTAGTTCCCCGGTACTATCTCTACCAGAGGGAACGGAAGATTTCGTGGTCTACTACGACGTGTCAAATCAGGGTTTAGGTTGCGTTCTCATGCAGCGTGGAAAGGTGATAGCTTACTCCTCCCGCCAACTAAAGACACACGAAGTGAACTATACAACCCACGATCTGGAATTGGGAGTAGTGATCTTTGCTCTGAAGATTTCGAGGCCTTACAACTATGGTACGAAGTGCACCATCTTCACAGACCGCAAGAGTCTCCAACACATCTTGAATCAAAAAGAGTTGAATATGAGACAAAGAAGATGGGTTGAACTATTAAACAATTATGAGTGTGAAATCAAGTACCACCCAGGCAAGGCTAATGTGGTAGCTAATGCCTTGAGCCGGAAAGAGTACTCTAATCGTCGTGTGAAAACTCTCTCAATAACCATCCAATCTCACCTAACCACTCAGATCAGGATAGCCCAGTCAGATGCCTTGAAGGCGGAAAACAGAGCAAGCAAAGCATTACGCGAAATGGAGAAGAATCTAGAGGTAAAAGAGGATGGAGTATACTATTTCATGAACCGTATTTGGGTCCCTAAACTTGGAGGATTTAGGGAGGTAGTCATGAATGCAACTCACAAGACGCGATACTCCATCCATCCAGGTTCGGACAAAATGTACTTGAATATTAAATAACATTATTGGTGGCCTAACATGAAGGCAGAAATTGCCACATATGTTAGCAAGTGCCTTACTTGTGCCAAAGTCAAGGTGGAATACCAGAAGCCCTCAGGGTTATTACAGCAGCCAGTAATCCCCGAGTGAAAATGGGAAGGGATTTCTATAGACTTTGTGACCAAGCTACCCAAGACGTCATATGGATTAGACACTATATGGGTAATAGTTGACCGACTGATGAAATCCGCCCATTTCCAGGCAATAAAAGAATCCTACAAGATGGAGAGACTGACACGAATATACATCCGAGAAATCGTGAGGCTTCACGGGGTACCAGTGTCTATCATCTCAGATAGAGACAGTAGGTTCACATCACGTTTTTGGTAATCACTTCAGAAAGCACTTGGAACCCATATCGACATGAGCACCGCTTATCACCCACAAACGGACGCTCAAAGCGAACGAACCATCCCGACACTCGAAGACATGCTTCGCGCATGTGTAATAGACTTTGGGAAGTCTTGAGATACCCACTTACCCTTGGTTGATTTCTCATATAACAACAGTTATCATTCAAGCATCAAGGTCGCCCCTTTCGAAGCGCTATATGGACGTAAGTGTAGATCATCGTTGTGTTGGGCTGAGGTGGGAGACACCCAGCTAGCAAAGGAACTAGCATCAGACAAGGCGTTAACGAGACCAAAGATCATACGTGAAACAACAAAAAAGATAGTTCAAATCAGAGCTCGACTACAAGCCTCACGCGATCGACCAAAGAGCTACGCTGACAAATGGCGAAAGCTCTTAGAGTTTCAGGTCGGGGATCGAGTGTTGTTAAAAGTTTCACACTGGAAAGGGGTCATTCGTTTTAGAAAACGGGGAAAAATGAACCCATGATACATTGGACCTTTCAAGATCGTTGCCCGAATAGGTCCAGTGGCGTACAAACTGCAGCTACCCGCTGAGCTAAGCAGTGTACACCCCATGTTCCATGTTTCCGATCTAAAAAAGTGCCTATCAGATGAAATTCTCATCATTCCCCTTGAAGAAATTGAAATCAATGAGAATCTCCTGTTCGTAGAAGAACCAGTTGAAATCATGGATAGGGAGGTGAAGCGTATTAAGCAAAGTCGCATCCCGATCGTCAAAGTACGGTGGAACACAAAGCGTGGGCCAGAATTCACTTGGGAACACGAAGACCAGATGAAGCAAAAGTACCCTCATCTATTCTAGCATTCTCAGATCTAGCTTTCAAAAGAATTTCGGGACGAAATTCCCTCTAACGAAGCGATGATGTCACAACTAGAAATTTTTGTGCCTTGTAACTACAACACTTATGTCAACTATGAATCAAAAACATGAAAGCATGCATGATGATTACTCTATGACAACAGAATTTCAATCAAACACCTCATTGAAGCATTGCAAATAGTCAACAAGCAATTGGAAACCCTAGAAGCTCTTGTTTAAGTCCATTATGGACTAGGACTTCCTTATTGGGCCTAATGGACCAATAAGCTTCCAATTTAACTATCTTGGGCTTAGAACTCTTAAATGGGCTCTAATTGGACCCAATTCCATTTATTTCAATATTTTGGGCTACATTGGGCCTATAATGAAATAAATTATTTAAATGAACCATATTAGGCCATAATTAACCTAATTTAGCCCTAATAGGTTACAAAAATCACATTTATATTTATTTTGACCAAACATCACTTAACATAACCATGAAATATGCTTAAGTATACAAGGCCCAATCCTTTTCTTTTTCCCTCTCCAAATCTCGGCCCAAGCCTAACCGAAAGAATGAAGAGTTCACTTGTGAGATTGCCACCTCATTTATACATCACATACCTCCATGCATGGACTAACATGCATCTAATTTAGTCATCTCAACTCTCTCTCTCTTCTTCTACTTGATTCTCGGCCGAGAGCTCCCAAACATACACACTTCATCCAATTTTTATTAAACAAACTCTCTCAAAGAACATCCTCACCTTTCTTCATCAAATTTTTTAGAATCAAGAGCTTTTCAAAGAGACTTTCCACAAAAATCATCATCCCAGGTAAGTTTATATTTAGATTTATGATCTAGACTCTTAGTTTATCAAACATCTCATCTTAACTCAATCAAATTCATGATCTAACTCCTTAGAATCATCTAAGTTCAAAAAACTTCCTCAAAAGGTTGCTATGGCCGAAATCTTCTCTCAAATCTTCATCAAAACCAAATCCAAACCACAAGGTGAGTTTCATACCCCTGCTGTTCGGTTTTTATGAGTTTTTATGGGGGATAATACAAGTAAATGTGTAGATCTATCTATAAATGTATGCTATGTGTGATTTGATGCATGTATGTGTGTGATATCTTGTGTTTGTGATGCATACGTTATTCAACAAGTGTATAAAACCGAGATCTAAAACATGGGAAAGGAAATAAACCTAACCTAAACCATTTTACACTAATCAAGTCAAGAAAAATAGTTCATTTGGTCAGGATGAACATATTTGAACATAATACCCATTTTTAGGCTTAAATTATCAAAAATAAAAAAACTAAGGACCCAACCCAACAAATTATAATTTATGGAGCTTCAAAAGGGTCCAAACAGTTTCTATAACAATTTTCTGAACACCAACATTTTTGAGGGGCTTAAAATGTAAATTTTGAATTTAATGGGCTAAATTTATGGCTTTTCGGCCCAATGAGCCCATATTGTGAGATTTGTAAGATGGAGGGGCTAAAAACGAAGTTTTCTATAAAACAGGGGGTTTAAAGTGTATTAAAACTATTTCAAAGGTCAAAGATGTTTTTCAAATTCAAAAAGAATCAAAAATGTAAAAATTTTCTATTTTGGGCCAAAATTCACAAAGTTGCGAAATTGAGGGTTCTAACCGAGAAACTTCATTTTGGAAGGACTGAAGCTGTTTACAAAACAAATTTGGGCTAAAAACGTCTTCTCAACATGTTATGATACTAAAGTGTCAAGAAAAATGGTTTAAGGACTAAAATGGAAATTCTATTATATAAAGGACTAAAAGTGCTAACTTTATAAAAGAAGGGTTGTAAAAAGATAAAAATGTTACTTTTAAACAAACAAATCCCTAAAGACAAAATACGAGATCCACGACTACCGGCGAAACGTAATAACGAATACACATTCAACCACCAATATCGTTACCAAACGAATTGATTCGGTCTCGAATCAAAAACAAAACAAAAATCAATAAACCATAGTACCTCAATAAACACGCGATAACTACGAGGACTCAATATTCAATCTTTGGGCTTGAAAGTTTCACATTGTGCTTGTTGGGCATTGCTAGCCCAATCGCATGATCTTTGGACCCGAAAGGGGACGCGCTTACATGTTAATGGGCCTTCTATGACCTAATTCCATGTAAAAGGACTTTCAATAGCTCTATCGTGCTGTTGGGACCCAAGGGCCCATTAGTACTGCTAGAAAAGTCGAGAAGTCAAATGCGGGTCGGGCCGAGTGCCTTTCGCATTCCCGATAGGCTTGAATGACTTATGGAAATAAAGGAGGCTTCTTACCCACCTTTCTCCTCGGTTGTGGGGCTATGAGAAACCGAGTAAGCAGATTCGTGACGTTAAACAAAAGAAGTCAGGGTGGTTGGATTCTGTGAGTAGTATGGATGACGCCTCAAGGATCGTTCATAATTTCTAGTTATAAACTAGTCATTTTCAATAATGCGTGATTGTAACAACTCACAACCCTTAATTAATCCAATGTCACCTGGGTAATAAAAAACAATCGTCGTATCGGTATAACAATAAACAAGCCATGTAATTTACGCATTGGGAAAACATCGGGTTTTCCTGGGGAGTTCAACATTTTAACCTATGTGATGTATACAAAGTTCAACAATTATTCATGTTTTAAAAATCGACAAGCATATTTACGGATCTTCACACCTATTTTTTACAAATACTCTTTTCAAAAAATATCGGATTTCGTGGGTTTGCAATCTTCACAAAAATCATTTTTCCATAATATTACTTATGAAATCACCAACATTTCATATGTTGACCATTTTTAAAATAACTTGTATTCTCAGGTAACAAGTAAACAGAAGAATATGTATCAAGTTATGTCATGGTGTTTTGCTTAGATTAATGATCAAACGGTTTATGTTATGGAATTGTAATGTTTAAAACAATGTACTGAATGTAAACAATATCAGTTGTAATATTTCAATGCATGGTGATGAATGATGTTATGATTCATGTATAATGATTGTGATGGTATTCAATTAAGTCACAAGAGCCCTCGGACGTTTCCGCCGTCTGGTTCGGGGGTGTTACAATAGGAGTCGTCATCTCTTTATAGAAAGTGTTTCCTGTGTTGGATAAAACCCTAATTTAATCTTTATAAGTCTGATTCTGAGCAGATATTTGAAAGAGGTCATCATGTCTCAAGAAGATTCTCAAACCAATCCGATCAATATCTCCAATAGCATTGGATGTAAAACTAGGATTCCAATCCTATACACTCAAGATTATGAGGTTTGGATGCATCACTTTGAAGACTACGTTGTTTGATCTAAAGATAATGGCTGTCTAATTTGGGAGGCGATAACCTTTGGTCCTTTTGTTCACTCTGGAACACATAGAACCATTAAAACTCAAATAGAGTATAACAAACTCTTGACCGATGTGGATAAAATTCCTCAAGACGAAAAAGACTAGCTATTATGAAAACGAAATATGGGATAGGTTTAAGGAGTTGTATTCCACTGATGAAGACCTAGAGACGTCGATCCAGACTCGTCTGCTTTCTGAGTTTGGTGCCTTCAAACAAATGCCAGAATAAAAACTTATTCAAACGTTCGATCACTTTAATCATCTTCTATGCAAGATGATCAAGCATGGTATTGGTAGAGAAGTGATCGAGCCAAAGGTCACATTAATGAATGGTTTAAGATCTGAATGGAAGGATGTGGTTTCAACTGTGAAGGCACATGAGCAGTTTAAAACGTATTCATTGGCGAAGCTGGTGGGTATCCTCAAGTTACAAGAAAGTGTTGTGACAAAGGAAGCGAAGGTGGTGTCTGGTATGGGATCCTTGGCCCTTCTCTCTAAAAGAAAGAATGTGGGAGAAGATGAAGAAGAGTCTGAATTATCAGAATGTGATCTTAGAAATGAAGAATATGGTATGATGGTTTCTAACCTGAAGCCGTTTTCTCGTAAAAAGTTCCCTGTCACAAAGAACCGAAATTGGCAGGGAAGCTATAGCTATGAGAAGGAAAAAGAAGAGATCAAAAAAACGCTCCTCAAAAAGAAGAAGAGAAGAATAAGAGCAAGCTGCTAGGAGACTTTGGATACAATTGCAACTTTTTCCATGGAAAAAACCATTTTCCCAATGATTGCATGTTGAGAAAGCTATCAGAGAAGAAGGATGGTGAAGATGACGAAGCTTACTATACGTGTAAGCTGGAGGAGTTAAAGAAGAAGAAAGCATCTAACAGTACCATAATTTCTCTGATTGTGCAGGAGAACATTGTTGATGACAAGTTTGAAGGTGTAGAGGTATGGTCTACCGACTCCGAAGATGAAGCAATTCGCAAGCCTTCGCATGGCAGAGCTTTCGTGGCGAAGGAAGATCGTGAAGAGTTTTTTGGGAGATGCTTAATGGTGACTGCTGGAGTATCACAGATGAGGTGCTACACAACTGATGGCAGGTATAATGAGGCGAATCAGAAGGAAGATAAGTTCTTTGCTACCAAACTAGTGAGCAAACAGATCAATGATTGCGATCAGTTGATCAAGAAGGTACATTCTAACCTCGGTTCCCTTAAAGTACCAGTAACAGATTATGAAAAGGACTTAAATGAATTAAAATTCAAATTTTCTAATTTAAGTTGAAGCCTAATGCAAACACTCCTAGCAAGCTCTAACCTAACTAATCAACTTAATAGGGTGTCTTCCAAGAGTGAGGAAAGAAGGATATGGATAGAGCAGAAGGAATTGGAGTTAGTTAGGGATAGACACGAACTCATTTATTTATAGTTGATAATTTGAAGCTTTTAAAAACAAAGGAATATTTTTTGTTTTATTGCTAAACGTTTATATTCAAATATCACCCAGTTGCATCTAGATTGTGAGATAGGAAAAAATATTCATAAAATGATTTTGCCCTTCCTTGAATTCAAGGAGGATGAAGTCGATGCTGATTATTGTAACTGTGAATCCATTATGTCTTCAGATGCCTACAGAGTTGGACCGGACAAAATCAAGTCCTTTATTGAGTCCAAGGATCATAAAGACATGCTTAGAAAACTATTGGATGAAAATGACAAATTGAAAATTAAGACCGAAACCATGCAGAAATTTGACTGATTGAGTACCAAATTATGTTCAGAAAATAAGATGTGGAAAACACTTATGAATTTGATGAGGAAAGTGATATGAGCGAAATCTCTGTAGATGATGAAGCTGACTGTTCAGTGTTTCTTAAAAGCGAACCCAAATTGACAAAACCTCTCATATCTGAAAACTCAGTTGAGTTCGCTCGTATGTCCAAGGACAAGTCCAAAGTCCTTAATGCAAAGGCGGTTTTTTTCCAAAAGGTGAAAATGGTGCCACATCAAGTGTATAACATCACATGCATAACCAAGGACCAAACATCAGAGTTGACATCCTTGGTTATTGAATACAATGCTGATGGTTGCGAAAAATATTTCTGGTCCACCCGCATTGAAAATGCAGATGAGACTATCGGTTTATCAGAGAGAACCTCATTAACAGTTAAAGGTAGATATGTAGTAGAACCACTCAACAAGTCTACAAGCTTTGAGGTACCAACCACAAGTGGTACCAAAAAGATTCCAAGCGAACCTGCGAAAGTGGCGAGCAAACCTCTTCAATGAAGAGTGAAACTCAAGCTAAAAGTAAATATTCACAAGTCACAAAAGCAACTTCCTGAACAAAAATGCTAGCGAAATAGGATATATCAAAAGAATCTCAATGAAAGGAAGCAATTTTGGCAATCCTAAAACTCCAATTATGTTCGCACAGAAAGGGTGTCAAATCTCAAAGCGAAAGAAAGATCAAATCATAAATCTGGTCCATGCACTCATTGCCAATCTTGCAGTCAGGCGAACCGAAGAAGCAGTTTCGGTCCATAATCGAGTAATGACAAGAACCGAAAGACCAACTATGGGCCCAAATCTTATCCTTCTCATTCTCAACCAAAGAAGAATCCTAACAAGGATGTCAAGGAAAAAGGGAAACTCGCCTCTGAAGACAAAACACAAACAAAGAAGACGTCAGCTAATCCTAGGAAACACGAAAACAATTTTTTTAAGAATCAAAATAAAAATTCTCAACCAAGTTTTAAAAAACCAAAAGATAAAAAAAATCTAGCTTTTTACCATCAAAAGGAAAGATGAAACCACCCTAATAAAAAGAAGTTATATGGTTGATCTTTCAATCGTTATTCCATGTTCTGTAAAAGGCTCGCGTGGACCTAAACAACTTTGGGTTCCTAAATCTGCTTGATTTTTGCAGATTATTCGTGACGAGCAGTTTGACGTTGAATGGTACATTGATAGTGGCTGCTTGCAACACATGATAGGAAGAAGGTAAGAATTGAGAGAGTTTCAGCCTCTAAAAGATGGTGGATATGTCACATGTGGAAACACTTCATATGGCATGATAAAAGGCTATGGCATGATCCCAAATGGATAATTCTCAATCTAAAGAGTTGCCTATGTAGAAGGGTTGCAACATAATCTTATAAGTGATTCACAATTGGTTGTGGAAACTTGGCTAATATTATCGTTTGATGATGAAGGTTCTGAGATCATGGAAAAGGAGACGAAAATAGTTTTGATGAAGTCTAAGAGCAAAGGAGAAATGTATCCTCTTAATCTCAATCCGATATGAGGGAAGCCAATCATATGCCTACTGACAAAAGATAATTCAGATGAAAGTTGGTTATGGCATTGAAGGCTCTCGCACCTGAACTTCAAAGGTATCAACAAGCTAGTTCTTGGTGATCATGTGCGAGGAATTCCTCTTCTCAAGTTTGATAAGGAACATTTATGCGCTGCATGCGATATGGGAAAGTAAAGCAGAAAGAGTCATCCCGCACTTGTTAATACAAAGATCATCGAACACCTTGAACTTCTACACATCGACCTCTATGGCCCTTCTGTAATTGAAAGTATCAGTGGTAGTAAGTTCATACTCGTAATTGTTGATGAATTGTCACGTTTCACTTGGGTTTTCTTTCTTAAATATAAATCAGAGGTGACACCAAAGCTCAAAAACTTTATCAAGCAAGTGGAGCTTCAGCTGTGAAAGGTTTTCGAAATATCCAAAGTGACAATTGTTTTGAATTCAAAAACCAAGAGTTTGAAGGATTTCTTGCTGAGAAGGGGTGTCCCACAACTTCTCTACTCCCTATACTCCACAACAGAATGGTACATTTGAGAAGCAAAACTGTTCATTGTGTGAAGCCGCCCGGACCATGCTTAGCTTCATTTCTCTACCTTTATACTTCTAACTGATGCTATAGTCACTACTTGCTACACCCAGAATCGATCATTCCGCAATAACATATTTTCCATCACTCCATACAAAATTTTGAATAATCGTAAGCCAAATGTCAAGTTTTTCCATGTTTTCGGTTCCAGGTGCTTCATTTTCAATTCTAAAGAGAACCGAAACAAGTTTGATGTATAGGCAGATGAATGGATTTTTCTTGGTTACTCACTCACCTCAAAGGCATATAGGGTTCTGAATAAGCGTTCAAAGAAAATTGAGGAAACTTATTATGTTACTTTTGATGATAACTACATGAAGAAACTTCGAACTAGTGAATGTCAAATGGAGGAAATCTTTCCAAAAACAGGTTAAGTATCGGTTCCTATATCTAATTTGTTTATAGAATACATGCTACTCTTTGATGAACCAGAGAAAGCAATCCACTCTGAAGAAAAAGCAGCCGATAATAAATTTGAGCACTTGAAAAAGATGATTGATGAAACTACCAACGACATGGAAAGCGAAGCTCAAGGTCCAATTGAGAAGCAAAATCCAAGCGATCATCAAGACTCAAGCGATCGTCCAGCTTCCTATGAACCTCCAAAAAAAGCTTCACTTTCCATGGGAGAATCAATCACCAACTTCAAACCATGGAAGTCCAACTAAGGGAGAGTATTCTGAAAAAGATGTTGAAATTGTTTCATCATTCGAGGGGGAGAATAATAAAACAAATAACAAAGATTCTCAATCAGAATTTGAAGAAGAAATAAATGTTGAATTGGATCCTTCTTATGATTCAAATTATCCTTCACTCGTAAAATGGACATGCGATCATCCAAAAACTCAAGTAATTGGCGAATCATCTGAGGGAGTTGTCACACGCTCTCAACCGAAAATGAAGCAAACTCATTTATTCTCTCAAGTAGAATTTTGTATGTTTAACTCCTTCACTTCCAAGATTGAGCCGAAAATAGTGAATACTGCACTTGATCACTCTAATTAGGTACAAGCAATGTAAAATGAACTCAATGAGTTTGAGCGAAACCAGGTTAGGAGGGTGATTCCCACACCAAAGGATGCATATATAGTCGGGTTAAAATGGGTTTTCAAGAACAAGATGGATAAAGAGGGAAATGTAATTTGCAACAAAGCTATGTTGGTGGTGAAGGGATATTGTCAGGAAGAAGGGATAGACTATGAAGAGATTTTCGCTCCAGTAGGAAGGTTGGAATTGGTGAGAATCTTTATGGCATATGTTGCATACAAAAACCTTGAAGTTTTCATATGGATGTAAAGTGTGCTTTCTTAAATGGAGAACTAGAAGAAACCATATACGTCGAGCAACCACCTGAATTTATAAATGAGAAGTATCCTGATCATTGCTAGATTCTGAAAAAAAGTGGTCTATGGTTTGAAGCAATCCCCGAGATCCTGGTATGAAACACTAACTTGCTTTCTCAAAATGTCTAAATTCAATCAAGGTTCGGGTGACCTAACCTTCTTTCGTAAGAAAGAAGGTGAACACCTAATGTTGTCCAAATTTACATCGATGACATCATCTTTGGTTCTACGAATCCTATCTTAACAGCTGAATTAAGAAAGTTGATGGAGACTAAGTTTGAGATGAGCTCAATGGGTCCGATTATCTTTTTCCTTGGACTGAACATAAGACAGAGACTAGGAGGTATATTCATTAATCAGGAGGCTTACACGAAGACTTTACTGACGAAGTTCGGTATCATAGCAGACTCTAAAGTAAATGTTCCAATGGCTTTTGGAACGAAGCTAACACCATCTCTAGAGAAACCGGCTGCTGATATGACACTCTATCGTCAAATGATAGGGTCACTAACGTACCTAACAACTAGTCGACCAAATATTATGTTTTTCGTTTGCTATTGTGCCAGGTTCAAAGAAAATACACGAGAACCTCATATGGTGGTTGTGAATAATACTTTTTAGATATTTGAAGCGAATCTCATCTCTCGGTCTATGGTACCTTGCGAAATCAAGCTTCTTTATTTAAGCATTCTCTAATGCTGATCTTGGAGGATGTGTTCTTGACCGAAAGAGCACCACAGGTGGATGTCAATGCCTTGATGGAAAACTAGTAAGATGGCAATCAAAGAAACAAACATCCATCTCGCTTTCTACAGCCGAAGCTGAATACATTGCCACGACATCTTGCACTTCCCAGGTCACTCAGATACAAAGTTAACTTAGAGACTATGGTCTAAACTTGAAAAAGATTCCCCTCTATTGTAACACAGAAAGCGCTATTCGGGTATGTCACAGCCCAATGCAACACTCTAAAACGAAACATATCGCATTGAGATACCACTTCATCAAAGATCACGTAGAAGATGGTAACGTTGAAGTCCACTTTGTTCAATCAGCTGATCAAATAATTGATATTTTCACAAAAGCCTTACCTGAAGCAAGTTTTAATAAAATTCTCCAAGGCTTAGGAATGATGGAAGCTGAGTCAGTACCTAAACCTCTTTCACCTCATAAAAAATTAAACAATCAAAATAGAGTGAACGCTCGGTTTATCTCGGTTCTGGATTTTTCGGGGCCCGAAATGAACCGAAAGCTCGGTCCATTTCGCTTCATTATTTCTAAGGTATAGTTTCGGTTGTATGTTTTTCTTTCTTTTCATAAAATCCAAAAATAAATTCTTTTGTGTTTTTATTTCTTTTCAGAAAATTCATAAAATTCAAAAATATTTTATTTTCTTTATTTAGTTTTATATAAAATCAAAATACCATAAATATTACCAGAAAGGACTCATGAACAACTTCCAATGCAGAAGCTGGGGCAGGTATATCACTCTATATCTTTGTACTAACTAGGTGTCCCTAGAAGCATGTTGATGCATGTTGACCGAAGCCTCCAAGACTTCTAGTGAAGCCTTAATGATTCAATATATACAAATCGACTCTTTCTAATCAGGCTGATAAATTCAATCAAGTCACAAGCTACCTTACTTTTCTAATATTGAGTTAAGAGTTAACTGCTTGCTGACTTTAGAATAGCAGAGGTACTTTCGGTTCCCTAACCACCTCATTAATTTTCTCCATCATACTTCACTTCATGAATGTAAACCTTGAGACTCTCAGAATTTATCAATGAGGTTTTTGGTTACATAACATCTACGTTAATGATCTTAGTTTCGTTTCACCACGTGCTAAGTGAAACCCAAATATCTAATACCTACAATGAATTGATGGTGAACAATAAAATGTTCTAGTTTTCATCCAAGTATTAATGAAACCACTTTCGTGTGAGGTACCATGAAATCTATATTTATTTTTTAAGAGATCTTTATGAAATTGTCTAAATACCAAGACTTTTCTTCCGAAAAGAACCAATTTATTTTTGTTTTTGAGTTTTCTACAATCATCATCAAGTCAATGAAAATTGTTCAAACCTACTTGTTTTATAGGCCACATCGGTCTCACAAGTACTTCAACCTATGTTGGATCAAAAATATGGTTTATACTTTGCTTTTCTAGGAAAATATATTTTTATGTAATTTTGTGGCTGTGTACAGCTACACATGTGTGTGCGACCGCACACCCTGTGGACAGCCACACACGCGTGTGCAGCTGAACACTCGTGTGCTTCTGGTGGCCCATGTATCATATATATAGGGTGAGGAGTGTAAGGCTAGAAGAGAGAGAGAGAGAGAGAAAGAAAAAGTAGGAGCATATTGTACAGAGAGAAAGTTAGAGAGAAGAATTGTGTGTGTGAGAGAATCTTATGTGTTGGAGCATCATTCATATCATTGAATACAATACAAGATTCATTATCTTCTTCATCTCTTTCTCTTCTTATTTTGATCTAACATCATCCAATTGATTGATATTTCGCACCATCAATTGGATCTGATTGATACACAAGCAATTTGCGGACTTACAATTGGTATCAGAGCTTGGATTGTAACAATCAATTTTGTCAGACTTGGAGCTTATTTGATATTATTTTGAAAAGATATTTGTGTTTTTGGATAGATCGGGGCTAAATAGGGAGGGTTTCTTCTTTGCAATTTTCATAAAAAGCGAGTTTTTGATCGAGTTTTGGAGCAAAAAGGGTGAAAAACATCGTTTTTTTTCGTGAATCTGTTGAAGGTGTGCGACTCGGAGTGTGCGGCCAGGGTCCGAAGTTCGGACTGTGTACACTTAAAAAAAATTAAAAGAATTGTTTAGGCTCCCAAGATTCGAACTCAAGACCTCTAAGTAATCAAACATACTTCTTGCCAGTTGATCTACCAAGGAGGACACTACTAAACTTCTGTTTTTATCCTTTATACACATAGCACCAAGCAGAAAATAATCAAAAGGAAGCAAAGGCCTGCAAGATTCGAACCCAAAGGCTTTGGTTCAACAACACAATGCATTTCCCAGCTGATCTAAGTTGCTAGATGGAATAATTCTTCGAAATTTAATTCAAAATAAGTCCTTCTCGGTTCCAACTTTCGAAAATTGTCACTTTTAACCCCAAAAATCAATTTCTTTCATTTTTAAATTACATTTTCTTCCAAAAAATTTACTTTTTAAATTTGAACTTTTATTTTTCAATTTTTACTTAAAATTTTAACTTTGACTTTTAAAATTTGACCTTTGACTTTAAACTTTGACTTTCTTGTTTAACTTTTAAGTATTCAAATTTAGCTTTTCGGTTTGACTTTTCAAGTTTGACTTTTCAAGTTTGACTTTTGAGTTTGACTTTTTAAATTTAACTTTCTCGGTTTTTAAGTCAGAGGGAAATTAAAAAAATGACTTCCGCATCAATTCTGATAAATGAAGTTTCATGTACTCCATCTTGTGAAACTACTATTAAATTTCTCCAAGATCAAATCAATTTATTAAAAAGAGATAATAAGGACCTCAAATACGAAAGCTATACTCTTAGGAAAGGTCAGAAACCTCTGAAATCTCATTTAGAGGCCAAGACTAAGGACTTTAAGAAATTACTGGAAGATTACAGAAACAAGTGTGAAAATTATGATCACATTAAGAAAAAACTTGTTGTTGTAATTGGAGAACTTGAAACTTTGAAAATTAAGTGTGGAAAAACAGATGTTTGTTTAAAAAATTATACTGCGTCAAGTAAGATAGTCGAGTTCTTAGTTGAAAAACAATTGAGTTTTAAAGATAATCAAACCAATGGTTTAGGGTATCACAGTGTGCCACCTACTTTTAATCACAACTATAACCCACCCCTTGAGACTAATAAGGAAGAAATACATGCTTAGTATGGCTAAACCCATGCTCTAGCTTCAGTAAAGACTGAACAATCAGGGTCAACTAAGGGTGTTGAGATGAAGAATACTGATGTTTCTACTTCCTGTGCAAGAAAGTAGTGGAAGATGAGAACAAGGAGAATACTACTGAACAAACCATTGACTCCTTGAACTCTGAGTGCGTAGCTTCTAATTCTGTTACTCCTAACAAATCTGTTGTTGAGAAATGTAGGCCACCAAATCTAGTGAAATAGCAAACTTATTGCAATTTTTCTTGTGGGAACAATAAGAGACAAGGCAAGGACATTCCATCAGTGACAGGAAGAAAGAACTTCACAGTGAAGAAAAAGACATGTTTTCACTGTGGAACACCTGGACACATTACCAGAAATTGTCCTAATCGCGCACACGTTCCCTACTATGCACAATGGTGGCAAAACGCGCAGAAGGCCAATAATCAAACCTAAAAGGCCAAGAATACGAATACCAAGGTCAAGAAAGGAATGTAGGCCAAGAAGCCAAATCCACGAGATGCTCCTGTAAAGCGAAAATCAAAGTCATCTCAATGGCCGACATCAAGATCAAAAGCAAGTACTAAGCCACCCATCAAATCGAAAAAGAAATGGGTTAAACCCAACTGCAAATGGGTTCCGAAGGCTCAATCTCCTAAATCTTCTAATGATTCTAATATTTCTACATCTTCTGTTTGTGATAAGCAGGATATGTCATGGGAGAGAGTATCGTGCAAGGATGAAAAAGGTCGACCCAGTTTCAAAATGGACTGGGTTCCAAAGACCAACTAATCCCGCTCTATGTCGGAGCAGCTATGAAGGCATATCATTAGATTTTAGTTTGTTGATAGTGGTTGTTCCAGGCACATGATAGGAGGCATCTCTCAACTGTGAAACACTGAGAATTTTGTTTGAGAGTATGTGTCGTTTGCGGGATATGAAGAAAGGAAGGGATCACACTTTGGGGTTAGTGCTTCACGATGAGAAGAATTTTCAGATCTGTTTTGAGTTTATGTGTGCTCTTCTCAGACCTTCTAGATGCAAATTAAATCAGTAACTTACGGTTTGAGTTTTCTTCTCTATACTCCGGAGTTTATCTTACTCTGATTCGTTTTAAAGACAATTTTTCATTATCTTAACAGTTTTTCATTAGTAGTTATTATTGGGAAGTGATATCAACAAATGATAACATGCAATCTAAATATGTGTAAGGTACCAAAGCTGAATTGTCTAGGCTCTGTGTTTGATGCGCTGGTAGGCATGAAAAATTTAATGGTCTAAAATAGGTGCAGATGAACTTAAGGAATCTAGAGACTTGATAAATCTTGACCTAGATAAATCCGTTTAGCCTGACAATACGATGCTTGGATAGGTTGAGCAGGGAGATATACATGAGAATCCACCAGCCACACTAAAGAACCTGTATCTAGAACTGTGGTTTTACTCTTCCTTGATTAACGAATTATGTCCTTAATTCCGACATTGACGGAGTGACAGGGGAATTCCAATAAAGTAGGTCTGTAGAAAATTATTTTCTTTCTTTCTTACTGTTAGTCATATGTTGCCTCCTCTACATGATTGGAAGAGATCCGACCTGGACTGCAACTTATGCAAACCTATTTCTCTGCATCTTATATCTATGAAATTCTTCTTATCTATTAGCCATATCTTGTCTCCTTTGTGTGATTAACAATCTGAACTGGTACACAACATATGCAACCTTCTACTTCTCAATCCCTCTAAAACTATAATTAATTATAATATAAATCTATCCTCTCTATGAATAATAGTCTGCTCACCTAAAGTAAGGAGTATCTTAGAAGTTCTTGATTTTTGGGGTATATTAGGAAGCAGGAAACCTGTTCTAGTACATCTAAAATTGAACAATTCTAGATTGTTTGTAGATCTAGTTGCTCAACTTAGGCGGACAACAATATCCTTGTTCGTCGTCAGATGAATGGTCCTTAGGAAGTTTTATCTAGTAACATAGGATCAACTTGTCTTGTCACTTATAGAATGTCCAAAATTTGTCAATGTTTTTCGTGCTTAAGTGGACTACAATACCAGTGATCGACCAGATCTATTCATGAAGGGGAACGTACTGACAAACGGATTAAGACTGTCTAACAACTATGATCCCAAATATTTTTGTTATTGTTAAATTTGTTCATAGTTTTCCTCTATGCACAAATTTAGGGGGGAGAATTAAAAAAATTCAAAAATCAAACAAAAATCAGAAAGTTCAAAAATCAAACAAAAAATAAAATTATTTTTTGTGCTAATTTTTGTTTTAGTTTTGTTTTGTCTTGAAAAGTGATTTCAGGTGTAGATGAGACTCGCAGAGTCTGTATCGAGATTTCTGAGTCAAAGCTTCATTCGTGAGCATCGTAGAATTTTCATTTGAAGGAGCAAGAAATGAAGATTATTCTTTCAACATTCAATCTATCAACCCCAGAAGCATGGTGGAGCTGTACTTCAAGATTATGTGACAGATTGCATTGAAGCCTCCTCAATCAATTTGCTGCTATCTATGAACCTACTGAAGTGATCTAGAAGATTCGTTCTCTTTGTTCTCTCTGAACATTGTAAAGCTGAAAGCACCATCTTTCATGAGTCTCTACAAGAATCCTCCTCACCCAATGTGCGTTCAATGTCAAAATCTGCAGAAATCCCAACTGCTCAAAATGAAGTCATTTATTGAAGATTCATATGTTCGTCTTGATGCTGTGATGACATTTGAAGATTTATGCTAAAGTCAAGCTCTTAATGAAGATTAACAAGAAAAGCCAGCTACTTTTTAGCGGGAGTTTGTTGGGTCAATTAGAAAAGAATGCTATAAACCAAGGGGGAGATTATTGGGTCAAAAATATGGTTTATACTTTGCTTTTCTAAGAAAATATATTTTCCTGTAATTTTGTGGCTGTGTACGGCTACACATATGTGTGCGGCCGCACACCCTGTGTACGGCCGCACACGCGTGTGCAGTTGTACACTCGTGTGCTGCTGGTGGCCCATGTCTCATGTATATATGGTAAGGGTGTAAGGCTAGACGAGAGAGAGAGAGAGAGAGAGAGAGAGAGAGAGAGAGAGAGAGAGAAAGTAGGAGCATATTGTAGAGAGAGAAAGTTAGAGAGAAGAATTGTGTGTGGGGGAGAATCTTATGTGTTAGAGCATCATTCATATCATTGAATACAATACAAGATTCAACATCTTCTTCTTCTCTTTCTCTTCTTATTTTGATCTGACATCATTCAATTGATTGGGATTCCACACCATCAATTGGATCTGACTGATACACAAGCAATTTAGGGACTTACAACGTATGTTTGGTCTTATATCAAGATCGTTCGTTCGATTGAAGTGAAAGCCACCCTAATGGCCTTATTTAGTAAAGATGCCTTTCAATGCTTCTTAATAAGTATCTGATTGTATTTCAACGAGAAACCACACAGACACTTCTAAATCTCTCTTTACATTGAAGAACAAGATTCATGCCCGATATCCACATATTCATGTCTTATTTGACATGACATATATCCAACAAATCATTTGCTTTATTTCTTTTTCTTTGGAACACTCTTGCACGAATATCTTTATGATTTTCTACAAGTCTTGTTTGTGGTACTAATGGCAATTTTTCAGATCTCTTGTTTCCATTCCAAATGTGCTGATGGTTCACTATGTAAAGGAGCGAATGAAGCCTGATTTATATGAAGCAAAAAGATGAATCTAAACTTACAAGGGAATTTGAACCATTTCGAAATTAAACGTTCGCATGGATTTGAAACGACTTCTTTATGTCACGCCGACTGACACCTTTTTGAAGAAACACAGATGTCAAATCACGCTTTTTCAGTCGTTGATTTCAAGGATCTTGGTATCATTACTAAGGATTCTTTCTCTCTCTTGGTAATCATATATAAGATCTTCTCACACATCTTGTATCACTTTACCACATCCAAATTCTCTCAATAAAACACCGGCAAATTCTACTATTCATCTCCTTCTCTATACCTGTAACTATGGCTGAATCTTCATCTGTTCATGAACAAACTGCCTCATCTTCTCTGTTGACCATCAAGCCCAACCAAAACATGCTTCTCGATCTGAATCCTTTTCTTTATGATTCCTACATGCTTCAAGTGGTTGAATGCCTCAAATATTCACCACTTGTGATTGCTATGACCAAGGTGGAATCAGTTCTGATGTCTTTGCCTTCTCAAGTATATACAACGGCATCTTATGATAAAAGAAAGGAATTCATTTTCTTCGAGATTTTCAATCACAAAACTTCAGTCTCCAAAGTGCGATTTTGCTCCCTGTTAGGGATAGCCTTTGATGAGTCCTTGGTGAATCCTGATTCCATATCTACAACTCAGTTGTTCACGATGTTTTATGATATGGGGTACACTGACATACTTATGATGAGGACCAAGTTCAAGAAGTCATGTCTTCGATCACAGTGGGATGGATTATTTACCCTTCTTTTCAAGGCATTCGGTGAAAGGGTTGTTGGGTCTGACGAGGCTAGCAAGGTATTTATGACTTTACTCTATGGTCTTTATCACAACATCAACAACTGGTACAAAGCCTTAATTCCTCTTCTCGACATTCTGAAATCTCTTGTGGCAGGTTTTGGACCCTCATCATTCAATGGGCCATTGAAAAGTTTAACATTCCTATCATGACTAATGAATTGCAGTCGTCAATTGGCACTTTCCAGACCACCAAGATCATCATCTCTGATCCGACCAAACTCCTGTTTGTTGGTTGAATTCCCGAATCAATGTATTAGTGTGTCTCTACCGAAAACAAGGTCATCAGGGAATACAAAAAGCTTCCTTCATCAGGACCGAGACAACTCACTCCCGAGATGCAGAAATCTCTTGATAATGTAGACAGGCTAGCGAAACATGGGAAGAAGCCTAATCAAAATAAGAAAGAGAAAGAAGGTCAATCCTCCAAAGTTGCTACACCTAAAAAGCATAAGACCGAACTAGCAGCTCCTTCTGCACCAAAGAGGCGAAAGTTGAAGAAAATGGCTAAGAGACCGAAGGCACATTCTCGTAGTGATTCTGAGTATGTTCCCTTCGATAATGTTCAGGAGGCTTCTGGCGAAAGTGATGGGCATCATTTTGAAGGCTCACCTAGAGGAGATTCGCCTCCACGTGCAACATCTAATGAGGTACCAATCAATGACTCTATTCCATCTCCTCCTCCTTCTCCATCTTATACCACTATGCTAATTTCTATTGCACCATGTCCACGACCTGTTTCTACTCAACCAATTCCCATTGCTCCTCTTCGACTACCAATCCTTACTCAAGCTACTTCCACTACAACTGAACCTACAGTTCATGTCAACGTATATAATACGGGGGAGCCTACCTCAGATACAGAAATCCCTATCATAGCCAAACCCCTTTCCCTATCTACCTTTACAGAATCATTCCCAGTTCTCAGTGGAGATGATGTTAACTTTGAGTTATACTACTACAATCCCTATCGGGGTCAGAGTGATGATGATGATGATGATGATGATGATGATGATGATTCTCCTGTTACGAAGCAACACTTAAAAGATATTAATGAAAAGCTTGACAAGTTTCTTCCTTCGTCTTCCTCTTCCTCCACCATAACTTATTTTGATATTGATGTTCGAGCCCTGGTTGAAACGTTACTTAAACAGCATAATAAATCGATCCAGAAGGCAACCGAGGCTATGGATGCCTCCACTCTGTCTTGTAAGAAACTAAAATAAGAGGTACCCACTCTTATTTCTAACACAAAGCTTCTTCTGGAATCTCTTAAAGGAGCCGCATAGACTAATGCCAACAAAGTTAAAATTCATATTGAGTCGCTTTCAAAGTCTCTTCAGGTTGAGAAAGAAAACTTTGAATTGGTGCATAACAGTCTTCAACCTGATCAAACCACCCTTCTGTCTTCAGTCACTACTCATCTTGAAAAACTCCAAGCTGACCTTGCCATGGAGAATCTAATTAGTGTCGAACTTTCTCGCAAAACTACTTTGCTTGAAGTGCAGTCTGTTCAACTCAGTCACGCAAACAAGGAAATTGATTCTCTCAAGATGGAGCGATCTATGATCAAAAGTTGTGTAAGTGATGTCTTCTCCATTCTGTCCAATCTTGTGAATGTGCATGATTTGGTTCATACTCTCTCAGTTCAAAACCACTTGACTGAGAAGTTGCTACATGCTCTTGAATTCCTGAGCCAAATTGAGGGTGTTATAGAGCCTATTCTTACTCCATAACAAGGGGAGAATATGGTCAAAATCCTCCCAAACAACCTTATACAGATCTGAAAGTCACCACTAACCCGAAAGATAATGAAGCTTTGGGTCCTAGTATGAAAAAGAAGAAATTGAAGAAGATGCACTAAAAAGAAAGCATCATGGGTCAAAGTGATGAAGAAGAAGAAACTGAAGAAGATGCTCCAAAAAGAAAGCATCGAGACAGAGAGATTGATGAAAACTCAGAATTGCAAGAGAAGAAGAAGAAGAAGAAGAAGAAGAAAGGGAGAGAAGATAGATAGAAGCTCATGACACTTTGGTATGCATACAAGCTCTCTTTCCGCTATGGACATTGGAGATATTAATCAAAGAATCAACTGAGTCTCCCAACACTACTTGGCTTGAACCAATCATTTCTTTTAACTGTGAGAATACCCAAGATTCTCAATTTGATATGCATGTAACTCGAAATGCATTCGTTTTTCACTGTTTCGATCCAATAGCTAATGTTCCTTCTCCTGACCCGAAGGTTGATCGAGATCTGATTAACTACTATCTTGAATTCCCTTAACCATAATACTTGACTTGGAGCGCACAGAAGATCACATCAGTCAAGGTATTGAAACTAACTCCTATTGGACCACTTATAAATGTTAAATTCAGGGTGACCCGAGGCTTTGACAATTCGGTCCATATGATCTCTTTGGCCGATTTGCCGAACCTGAACCCACATGATTGGATCCTTCTCAACAAGATTCTGCTAACCGATCAACTGCAGTATGAGCCCATTATTGATCACATCAAGTGAATTTTAGCCTATTACATACATGAGGTTGTCAAGATGGATCAAGAGATTGCAAATATCTTAAGGAAGAAGCCCACTATCAAACCGATTGGGAAGACATGAGATGTGAATAGAATGCGGACGGTCAAAATTGATTCAAAGTATCACACCGTCATGTTCACTCGAGGCGAAGGTCAAAAACATTTGTGTACTCTCGATGATAAACATCTATTCTCCACTACATGTTTGAAACATATTCTTGATAAGAAGAATTTTACGGATATGCTTCGGTGTTATATTGATTTTCGCCAAACTCTTCTTGCCATCATACTGAAGATATTCAAGACTTTGTAGAAAACCACTATTGCTCAACCAACATGATCTCCCTCCTTAATTGACGTAACGGGGGAGATTGTTGAGACTACGCGGTTGCGTCATCGGGCTTAGCTCTTAGGTCAATTTATTTAGTCAGCCTGGGCCTATCCAACCATGTTTTTTTATTAGGGTTTAGTATATATAGTGCATGCATGCATTATTATTGATATGGTTTTTTCAATTAGTTTTGCTTAATCGTACTATAACCCTAGCACACCTCTATAGTTGAAGTTCTTCATCGAGCTCTTCTGAGGTGGAGCATATTAATCATTCGACACTGTGTGATTCAATCGTGTGTTCATTCATTTCTTTGCATTCAATTATTTGTTAAAGAATGAATCAATCTAAGAGTGCATCATTCTTAACAGGGATCCATATAGAAATTGTCCAAGGGCCTTCTGGAAGGGTCTTTGGGCTACTTAAGGCCTAAGAAGCTGGATTACGGTTTCCTAGTTGAAAACCCTAGAAGCCTAAGTATAAAAGGAACCCTTGGCAAGCCAAAAATTTCCTTAACCTTCCAAGAAAAACCCTAGGACGTTTTTGGAGCCTCATTCCACTCTCCTTGTTCATGTTGTCTCTTATGGTGTTTGTGACTCCATTAGAGGTGCAACATTTGAGGCACTAAGCTTTCAGAAGTAAAGATCAATAAGGGTATTTATTGTTATTCCTACGTAACAATCAAGGTAAGATCTAAACTCTTTTATTATGATAATATCAATGTATTGTATACCAGATCTAGGGTTTATAAGCTTTGGATGATTATTGCATTTTCATTAGACAAACTAGATCCAAAGCTTTGGGTTTGAATGCACACCATATGATTGATGTTCTGCTCTAAACCCATCAGCACACACCATGTGGATTCCGCTTTTGTGATATTACTCAGATTGATATGATGTTTGATAAACATGTTTTTATTTGAAATTTATGGATAATGATTTTGGAATGTTGTTTTTTTAAATTAAAAATAAAATTTTTAGATCACTTTTTTGGGACGTTTCAAGTTTGTATCAGAGCCTTAGTTTAGCAGATTTGAGCACACTCTCGGGTGTATCTGGACTCTAACTGAGTGTTTCGTAGAGTTTTCATTAAGAAAAATTTATAAAAAGAGTTTTAATAAAAGAAGAATGGTGTGGTGCATGTAATCGACCGATCTCAAGTAAGCTTTCCCAAATAACCCATACATGTTAACTAATATGATTTGATCTGTGAATATGTGAATCGCATGATATTTAGGGATAAGGAATCCGCTCATTTTTACATCGTAGAATGCTAGGAGAGTTGCCTTTGTATGCCAACTGTATGAGCTTTTAGACTTGCATGCTAGTATTGATCAGTTAGTGATAGGACGACCTGATTAAGTTATGCTTGGTTCCGATTACTTGATGCTCGAATGTTGCTTGCTTTGTGCTTGTAGGAGTTCTATCTAGCTTCAACTAGCTAGCACATGAATATGCTATGTTACATATTATAGGATATTTAACTATAAGTTATGCTTGGTTCCGATTACCTGATTAAGTTATGCTCTGTTCCGATTACCTGATTAAGTTATGCTCTATTTCACAACTCTTGTATGCGTCCAGCCGTCGTAGTGTGATTCTTCTTATTTAAAGAATTATCTATTTTTAGTGATATTTAACTATATTCATGAGCTAGTTAAAGGGAGTTAGCAGGAGTTCCTTCTGGAGTTGATGGTAGGGAGTGATATGCAGTTTTCCTAGGAAAACCTATGATAAGATCTAGTGTTAGGAGCCTGATCTGTGAGAGAAAGTTATATGGATATAAACTAACTTGGTTGAGTCAAGGGAATTCTAAAGGAAAGTATAGATAGATGTCGAAGTTAGTATGGAGCCATACTACTGGAACCAGAGGATTCGTACTCGATTCGAGGTGGGATGTGATGAAGCCATGGAGCTTGTAGATGTTGTCTTTCCTTTATATATATATATATATATATATATATATATATATATATATATATATATATATATATGTATATATATATATATATGTGTGTGTGTGTGTATATATATATTGTTGCATATTCTGATGGTTTATATGCTCTATTTTCAGTACGGTGACCTTGCGACGTAGACCTGTTGGCAGCTCCAGTGCTGGAGAGGGATCACTTTAGGATCTAGAGACGGGCAGCTAGATAACCAATCAAGGGAGTTCATCTCATCTGAGATTACACGCAGTATCCTTGAGTAGACTCCTGTGATCTTTGGTTGGGCACGTTTGATGAGATAAAAATCTCTTAGATCGATTAGATCTTTGAAACAGGTATATAAAGAATGTAAAGAAATGTAAAGCAATACTCAAGACTAGATTTGAATGTGTCGAATGATTAGAACTTTGAATCCTCAGTAGAGCTCGACGAAGAACTTCCGATGTAGAGGATTCTCGGGTTACAAAAAGATATCTTCTATAATTACACCGTAAAAACCCTGATCTATCAGTTACGTAAAAGATGCATGCAAACATCTATAAATACACAAACCCTGGAACATAAGATACGGATGGACAGGCCCATATCGCATAAAAGATGGGCTAGGAAGCGAGCCCAAGATGCAACACCAAGAACCCAACAATCTCCCATCATACCAAATTTGGCAAGAAGAGTTTTGGTGTATACTTCCTGGTTGATAAAGATGCCTTCGGGGCCCTGTCTAATATTTAATCCAAGAAAAAAGTTAATCGGACCCATGGAGCTCATTTCAAATTTAGTCTCCATCAGCTTTTTGAATTCAGCTGTTAAGTTGGGATTCGTTGAGCCAAAGATGATATCATCGATGTAAATTTGTACAATCATAAGGTAGTTACCTTCCTTTTTACAAAAGAAGGTAGGGTCAACCGAACCTTGTTTGAATTTAGACATCTTTAAAAACTTTGTTAGCGTTTCTTACCAGGCCCTAGGAGCTTGTTTCAGACCATAAACCGCCTTGTCCAGAATATAGCAGTGATTTGGGAACTTCTCATTGACGAAGCCGGGAGGTTGCTCCACGTAGACTGTTTCTTCGAGTTCTCCATTCAGAAAAGCGCATTTGACATCCATTTGGTAGACCTCGAAGTTTTTGTGTGCTGCATAGGCCAGAAAAATGCGAACAGATTCCAGCCTTGCAACTGGAGCGAAAGTCACTTCATAGTCAATTCCTTCCTCCTGACAGTATCCTTTCACTACTAGACATGCTTTGTTTCGAATCACATTCCCTTCCTTGTCCATTTTGTTCCTGAATACCCATTTGAGACCTACAACTGATGCATTTTGAGGAGTTGGAATGAGGCGCCAAACTTTATTCCTTCCGAATTCGTTCAGTTCGTCTTGCATAGATTGAACCCAATCGGAGTGATCGAGAGCAGTGTTAACTGTCTTGGGTTCAACTTTTGAAACGAAGGAATTAAACATACAGAATTCTACTTTGGAGAATAGGGAAGTTTGTTTTTCGTTAAGTTGTGATCGGGTCAGAACCTTTTCAGAAACATCACCTACAACTTGAGAGACTGGATGATTTCTGGTCCGCTTGATGAGAGGAGGGTAATTTGGATCATAGGAAGGATCCAATTCAGCGTTTACCATCTCTTCTTGTTCGGATTGACTTTCATCGTCATAGAGCATATTGGAATTCTCCCCCTCGAATGAAGAGCTTTCTGGAATAGTCGGACTTTTGGGTATATTGAAGAGTTAGGGTGCTCCTGTGCCTTCCGATGCAGCAGAGTGATCAGATGCTACAGTACCTTCAGGTGATACATTACCTTCGGGTGTTGTTGTGCCTTCTGGTGTTGTGGAGCGTTCGGGTGCTACAGTACCTTCGAGTGCTGTTGTGCCTTCTGGTGTTATGGAGCGTTCGGGTGCTGCAGTACCTTCGGGTGCTACAGTACCTTCGAGTGCTGCAGTATCGGCTTGCTCCCCCTCGATTGATGCTCCGGAACTGGGCACTCCTTCATTCATTCGCCTTGTAGCATCTTCTACTAATTGCTTTAGATGATCCACCTTGTTGTCTGCTACGCTAGCTTCTGAATTAATTGCCTTCTCTGGTTCATCAAATAACTCAACAAACTTCTCAAAGAGATTTGCAATTGATGCTGTGACTTGACCTGTTTGAGGAAAGATTTCACCAGTTGAGTTTATGTTGCTATTGACTTTTTGACATAGCTATCATCAAAGGTCACGTAATACGTCTCTTCTATTTTCCTTGAACGTTTGTTTAATACTCTGTACGCTTTAGAAGTGAAAGAATAGCCTAGAAAAATCCCTTCATCGGCTTTGACATCAAATTTGTTGCGATGCTCTTTAGAATTGAAGATGGAGCACCGGGAACCGAACACATGGAAGAATTTAACATTCGGTTTCCTGTAGTTTATGATCTCATAAGGAGTCAGCGTGAATCGCTTATTGAGATATGACCTGTTCTATGTAAAACAAGCTACAGATATAGCATCAGCCCAAAAATACAAAGGTAAAGAAGCAAAGCTTAGCATGGTTTGAGCTGCTTCACACAAGGCTCGGTTCCGCCTCTCAACTATACCGTTTTGTTGAGGTGTGTAGGGAGCTGAGAAGTTGTGACTAGTTCCTCTTTCCGCCAGGAATTCTTCGAATTCTTTATGTTTGAACTCCAGGCCATTGTCACTCCTGATGTTCTGAACGACTTTCTTCAGTTGTACTTCCACCTGCTTGATGAACATCTTTAGCTTGCGAGCCGCTTCAGATTTAAGCCTCAGAAAGAACACCCATGTAAAACGCGAAAGGTCATCAACAATAACAAGAATATACTTGCTACCGCCGATACTTTCAATTGATGATGGACCACACAAGTCAATATGAAGTAACTCTAGTGGTTCAACAACTTTTGTGTTTATGATTGATGCATGTCTTTGACGATTCTGCTTCCCCATTTCACATGTCGCACACAAATGTTCTCTATCGTACTTGAGCAATGGAAGACCACGAACATGACCTCCGGTGACAAGTTTGTTGATATCCTTGAAGTTGAGATGAGAAAGCCTTCGGTGCCACAACCAACTTTCGTCAGATTGTGCTTTTGATAACATGCAGATTGCTGGATCCCCTTTGATTGGTTTGAGATTTAGGGGAAACATTTCACCTTTGCGCTCTGATTTGAGAATAACTTTGTTTGTTTGCTTCTCAATAATTTCCGAACCCTCATCATTGAACGAGACCTTGAGACCGGTACCTCCAACAAGCTGAGATACACTGATGAGATTATGTTGTAGTCCTTCTGCATATGCAACCTTCCTGATCGTGAAATCACCATTTGTAATCATTCCATAGCCTTTTATGGTTCTGAAGGAGTTGTCCCCGAACTTGACATTTCCACCGTTTGAAAGAGATCTGAATTCCCTTAGCTCTTCCTTCCTCCCTGTCATGTGAGGTGACCAGCCATTGTCAATATACCATTCTTCGTCGAACTGCTCATCACTGATAACCTGCACAAATTAAACAGATTTAGGAACCCAGAGTTTCTTGGGTCCACGTGAGCCTTTCACAGGAACAGGAATAGTAAGAGAGATGTCAACAAAATATGTTCTTTTTGTTAAAGATGTCTCATCTTTCTTTTTGATGGTGAAAACCTTAATCTTAGTGGGATTTCCCTTTCAGGTCCGTTGGAGATTTAGAATGAGATTGAGAAGAAGAATGATTGGAAGAATTAGAATGAGAGAATTTAGACTGAGATGATTTCTTGACTTGATATTCTAGGTGACTCTTTCGGTTTTGATTATCAGTGGGACCAAACCTAGAATTTTGGTCTCTTTTGCTCTTTGAACCGAACTCCTGCTTTCGGTTGATACTGTTCTTTGAACCGAACTTCTGCTTTCGGTTGATACTGTTCTCTGAACCGAACTTCTGCTTTCGGTTGATACTGTCCTCTGAATCGAACTTCTGCTTTCGGTTGTTATTTCTCTCTTGAGATCCAACAGTATTTTTCTCTGACTTTAAATTTTTGTCACGACATGAGAAATAGGCATTTTGAGATTGCCAAAACTGTTTTCTTTCAGAAAGATTCTTCTTGTATCTCTGATTCCTTTGTCGTTTTTGATTTCTCATCTGTTTCGGCTGATGATGGAGGTTCGCCTTTTGTTTTTGACTGGTGTCAACAGGTCCACTTTGAACCGATGATGATTCACTTGAATCTGCCTTATCTTTAGGAACATCTTTTGTACCACTAGAACTCGGCACGTCAAAGTTATCAGGCTTGTTCAGTGGCACAGGAATGTATCTTCCTTTTGTCTTCCAGGATGTTTGCTCTGATAGACCAGCAGTTTCATCAGCATTGTCAATAGGAGCCGACCAGAAGAACTCATCACAACCATCAACATTGTCTTCGTTTACAATGGCTGTGAGTTCGGTTGTCTGATGTTCGGTTACAACAGTGACCTTATACACCTGATTTGGTGTTGTCCTTACCTTTTGGTAAACAACAGCTTTTTCTTCAAGTTTTGGGGACTTTTGTTGGGACAAGCGAGCGAACTCCATAGAATTTTCTGAGATGAGATTTTTGTGGATTTCAGGTTCACTCTTGACAAATTCAGAACAGTCAACTTCGTCCTCTACAGAAATTTCACTCATATCATTATCCTCATTAAGCTCAAATGCATTTTCAACATCAATTTTATTTTCTGAGCTTAAATTGGCATTCAATGAGTCAAATTTTTGTATGGTTTCGGTCCTTAGATTCAGTTTGTCATTTTCATCCAAAAGGTTTTTCAGCATGTCCTTATGGTCTTTGGACTTAATGAAATATTCAATTTTGTCTAGACCATACATATACGTTGGATTAACATCCTCAGACGAAACCACACTTTCACAATTGTATGCTTCAGCGTCGATTTCAACTTCCTTAAACTCAAGAAAAGGCAAGATCATACGATGAATTTTCTGCCCTATTTCACAGTTCAAATGAAGTTGAGTGATATTATTGTAAAGACGCTTAGCAATAAAACAAAAAACATTTCGCTGTTTCAAAAGTTTTAGATTGTCTCTTTGCAAGTAAATGTTTTCGTCCTTGGTTTTGATTAACTCCGACAGTTTCAGTTCGATCCACATCCTCCGTTCTTCACTCTTCGACGACACCCTGCTTATTTGGGCAGTTAGGTTAGAATTGGTGACTCGAGTTTGAGTTAACCTGCTGTCTAGATGAGAAATTCTTGAATTAACATTTTTTAATTCTTTTTCATATGAGCATTGTGGGACTTTAAATGAAACAAAAACGGATTGTACCTTCTTGATCAGTTCATCAAGCTCGTTGAATTGCACACTGAGCGGTGTTGCTGTAAAGCACATGTCCTGTTACTCCTTCGAGTCTTTGTTCCCACCATCTATGTTGTATCCCCTCATTTGAGATACATCGGACACCATCAAGCATCTTCCACTGTTGTCCTTCTCTTTCGCCACATAAGCTTTTTCATGAGAAGGCCTCCTTACTTCATCATCCTCGGAGTCGGTTGACCAGACCTCCACTCCTCCGAATTCATCATTTGCTGTTGAACCCTGCACAATTAAAGCATTCATAGACGGGTTAGCAGTAGATTTCTTCTTCCTGATCTCATCCAGCTTTTTCAGCAACAACGCTTCGTCATCTTTTTCTTCATCCTTTTCAGCCATTTTCTTGAGGACACAATCGTTAGCATAGTGATTCTTTCCTCCTCAGTAATAGCAGCTCACTCCCGAATCTCCTTCAGCTTTCGGTTCCTTCTTTGATTCTTCTGCTTTCGGTTCTTCTTTGACCTTTTCAGAGCTATAACTTCCCTGCCAATTACGGTTCTTATTGGTGGGAAATCTTTTCTTGATGAACCTCTTGGGATTTGATACCAGGATAGCATAGTCTTCAGAAGTAAGATCATAATCTTCTAAGTTGAGGTCTTCATCTTCCATCGCCGCTTTACTTTTAGATAGTAGGGCCAAGGAACCCAGGCTTGAAACTACATTTTTCTCCTGTAGTATGATCTTCTCTTGAGATTTCAGAATGCCCACCAGTTTCGCTAGAGAATAAGATTTGAATTGCTCATGCGCTTTAACTGTGGACACTACAGCTCTTCACTCAGATCTGAGGCCATTCAGAAACGTGAATTTCTACTCAATTAACTTCCTTTCAATATCATGTTTAATCATCTTGCTAAGAAGATGATTGAAGCGATCGAACGTTTGAGTCACAGTTTCTTTGCTCTCTGCTTGAGTTCACCAAACTCGGATAAGAGTAAGGTTTGAATGGATTGTTCAAGATCTTTGTCCGTAGAATACAATTCGCGAAGCCTATCCCATATTTCTTTGGCAGTAGTGCACAAACTCACCAGCCTGAAAGTGTCAGATTGAAGAGCGAATCTGATTAATCTCAATGCTTTAATATTGCACTAAAATTTATCTTTTTCATCTTGGGCAACATCTTTAACATCTTTCAAAAGATCATTATACTCCTTTTGAGTTTTAATAATCCTTGAAGTTGCAGAATGAGCAAAGGGTCCCGAAACGATTGCTTCCCAGATGAGGTATCCATTGTCCTCAGATCCTATAACATAGTGTTGGATATTATTCCTTTTATATATCAGCTCAGATACCGATTTGTTGTAAATGTAACAATCTGATCACCACAACAAAAGGCTCGGTTACCAGTTACTGTGTGATAGATATATCAGTTTAAGATATAAGATATATATATATATATATATATATATATATATATATATATATATATATATATATATATATATATATAAGAATAATAATTGCGGAATAAGTATAAATATGAAAGCTGTAAATGACTGAAAACTATAATAATATAAATGACTGTATTTAAATGACGTAAAGCTATAAGTAATATAAATGACTGTATTTAAATGACATAAAGCTATAAATAATATAAATGACTATATTTAAATGACATAAAGCTATAATAAAGTATATAAATATATAAATATATATTAAGTAGGTTCGTCAATAAATTGACTGAACCGGACTCATGAAGCGACTGGTCGATATTTGTTCTTTGAATGGACTGGTCGATATTGGGACTCTTGGAGCGACTGGTCGATATATGTTCTTTGAATGGACTGGTCGATATTGGGACTCTTGGAGCGACTGGTCTATATTTGTTCAAAGATCAATCCGGCATTGGATAAGTAACAAAAAGTTCATTTAAAGCTCGATTTTATGTAAAACAAGTGTTTACAAAAGGGTACAAAATACATGGGTTTATGTATTTGTATTTGAAGTATTTTGGGTAAAAACATGCACACGGGTCGTGTAAGATAAGGCACAAGTGACACGGGTCGTGTAGGAGGGTGTTGGAGGGTTTTCTTGAAGAATGATGCTGACACGGGGCGTGTTGATTTAGCCTTGCTGAACACGAGGCGTGTTCATGATGCAGATGCTGACACGGGGCGTGTTGATTTAGCCTTGCTGAACACGGGGCGTGTTCAGGTTCAGAAGTATGAAGAAGGCAATCAGAGGGCAACACGGGGCGTGTTGATTTTGCCTTGGTTTTTAACACGGGGCGTGTTCGTGTCAGAGTCAATTTCGGGATTTTTGTGATTTGAAGGTAAGTTTTGTTTGTGATGTTTTGGCTAGGGTAATGGTGTTAAGGTGTTTTGAGGATGTTTTCAAGGTTGTTTAGAGGTTGGAAGGAGGTTTATATAAGGTGGTAAAGGTGGTGAAATTTCTCATGAAGATGATGATGAATAGTGATGGGTTTTGTGGTTGATCTTGATGCAGGAGGTTTTGGGTTGTTTCATGGTTGTGTTTTGGTGTTTTGATGTAAGGAAAGTGTTTGGTGGTGTATGATGTGATGATCAAGGGTGGTGAAGATGAAAAACCTTTAGTTTCAATGAAGAAGATGAAGATGGTTGATGGTGTTCTTCATGTAGCTTCTTGTTTGATCTTGGTGTTCTTCACTTGGCTTCTTGTTTGATCTTGGTGTTCTTCATTTAACTCCAGGGATGAAGATTGAGAGGCTTTAGTTTTACAAAGGAAAGCTCACTATATCATATCTATCTCTCTTACTCTCTTCTATTATCTCCAACACTAAACACATACTACATACACATGTATATATATGAGAAACAAATATCTTCATCTAGTGTACTTGAGTGTAAGTTAAAAGATGCAAGTTGATGTAGAGCTAGGAGCAAAAAAAACGTGGGAAGGGTTTTTTGCTTCTTCATCTTTGACTATTCAACATATATACATATATACATATATAATACATACATATATAATACATACATATGTATATAATACACACACACACACACACACACACATATATATATATATATATTGTTGAAATTGTTTAGTCACACATATGTGTTTTCGTCATTCGCGTGTTTTCGTATTTTCCGTTTTATCACGCATTCATGCAACCTGAAATAACTGATAATATTTGTTAGATTGTATAAAAACAGTTCATCTTATTTCAGTTATGGTCACATACAAGGTTACATAAGAACATTTTTCAACAATTTCCCCCTATGTGATCATTGCTGAAATAAGGACAGGTGTAATCATATTGACAGTTTAACTTTTGAAGATTCGAGATAAAAGATTTGTCAATAGATAAGATATATATATAAAACCATAGCATTTGATTTGAAAGTTTGTGACTTGGTTTAACATATCTTATGTAAAAGATTTTCAGAAATTTGTTTCCGAATCAAAGTCTCGGGTTCGGTTATCAAAGGGTAGCCATATATGTATCTAAAGAAATTTCTTAAGATTTTATAGCATTATTAATGACGACAAGTGGTTTAACAGGTCGATTCAGATGAACGCTCATAGGTATAGCTCACACTTCACTTGGGTGTTTGGTTGTTCTGGCAGCAGAACAAGTTAATGATCACTAAAAACGAGTGATATCTCTCTCTGACGACTCACACTCATATTAGAGGTGTTCAACTATGCTTTTCCCGAAAGGTCACTTAGTCTCATTATTAGATAATCAATCACATAAGACTGGTTTTGGCATTACTCAGCGGGTTTCTTCATTCATGCCATTAACTTTCTCTCTCTCTCCGTCGGGAAATACATGTAGAGGGGTTTAGCAATTTTCATAGTGCAGTTTGCAACTAAGAACTTTCATGGATGAAGGCTACAGTATCCCGGGAAATCAATTGTTGTTGCAGCTTTTTCTTTGATGGTATCCTTTTTGTTGATCAATATCTTTTTGTTGTAAAAGGATATTTTGTTTTAGCATCGAGAATTTGCTACATTTTAGAAAATTGGGATTCTTGAGAGTATCTATCTTGCGGGATTAAGATATCCCTTTTTGTGAAAAATGGTTAAAAACAGATCACAAGATCTTTTGATGTTTGCTTTGAAATAACCATTTGGTTGAACTTTGTTTGAAAATACCAAATGTATAGTTTTTTTTTTATTTTGTTTGGTATTTCTTCGGTGAATGATTTGGCTTTCTTGTTGATTCCTTTTTATCTTGTTTCGTCTTTTCTTGTTGATGGATCACGGGATCTCAAGACATCATTTTTGGTTGGCTTATATCTAGGTAGGGATTAGTGGCATAAAAGACAGTTTGTCTAGTATGTAAGAAATGAATGTATCGTCCCTGGTCATTTTGATATCTAAGCAAAAATGAGACCGTGACAAGGTATAATCGGATATACCTTATAAGCAATAGTGACACACCTAAGCTCACAAGAAATGAATTCCACAATGATTCAGATTGATGAGGCACAAATTCTCACATGGGTTTTTGTTTTCATCTGAACCTCCTAACCTTATGTCCCTTTTTAAAATCATCAATAATGAAATAAAATTGAAGGAAATAAAGTTATGTACATTATGAAAAGTAGGAGATTTGAACCTTCACTCCAATTGAGAATCAATATGACTTAAAATCTTCATCGAGCATAAGCATCTGAAAATTAAGTCAAAAGACGATTAATCACAAGGTTCTATAAAAGATTATTATGGCAAGTCTTTTATTATATTTTTGAAGATTTGTTTTTCTGAATGTTTTTGGAAATATTGGTTATTTCAACGTTTTTGGTTTTTTTGAAAGGAAAGTAGTTTTCAAATTGTTTTTGAATTTTCTTTTTGAATGAAAGTAAACACACTTTTGTACAAACAAAAAGTAAAAGTTTAAGGATGGATGTTATCTGGATTTAACATTCCTAGACGGCCTAGGAAGTATTGAAACTTTGTTTCATCGAGAGCCTTAGTGAAGACATCGGCAATTTGATCTTCGGAGTTGATGAAGTGTAGTTCGATATGACCCTTTTGAATGTTGTCTTTGATAAAGTGATATCGAATGTCGATGTGCTTTGTCATGGAATGGTGAACGGGATTGTGAGAAATGGCAATTGCACTAGTTGAGTCACAAAATATGGGAATTTGTGAGATCTTGAAGCCATAGTCACGCAGTTGAGTTTGCATCCATATGACTTGTGAACAACAGCTGGCGGCAGCGACATATTCAGCTTCTGCTGTTGATGTGGATACACAAGTCTGTTTCTTTGAAGTCCAACTCACTAGTCTACCTCCTAGGAATTGACAGCTACCAGATGTACTCTTCCTATCTAGCTTGCATCATCCGTAGTCTGAGTCGGTGAAAGCGTTCAGCTGAAAATCGGATTTAGCTGGATACCAAAGGCCAAGTTTGGGAGTGCCTTTAAGGTATTTGAAGATGCGTTTCACAGCAACTACATGGGATTCCATAGGATTTGCTTGGTATCTAGCACAAACACATGTAGAAAACATGATGTCAGGTCTGCTGGCAATGAGGTACAAGAGTGATCCGATCATTCCACGATATCTTTTCTGGTCAACGGGTTTGCCATTTAAGTCTGCATCAATTTTGTATCCAAAAGCCATTGGGGTTTTTGCGGTATTGGATTTTTCCATTGAAAAATGAGTGAGTAGGTTTTTGACATAATTCTCTTGGTTGATGAAAATGCCATCAGTTGACTGTTTGACTTGAAGTCCGAGAAAAGTAGTCATCTCCCCAATCATGCTCATTTCAAATTTGCTCTTCATTAGATCTGCAAACTTAACACTTAAAGATTCATCAGTAGAACCGAAAATAATGTCATCAACATATATTTGTACGATTAACAGATGTTTATTAAAGATTTTACGAAAGAGGGTTTGATCAATTGAACCTCTTTTAAAACCTGATTCTTCGAGAAAGGTTGACAACGTGGCATACCAAGCTCGAGGTGCTTGTTTCAAGCCGTAGACGGCTTTCTGCAATTTAAAGCTGTGATCTGGAAATTTGGGGTCTTCGAAACCTGGTGGTTGTTGGATGTATACTTCGCGATCTATCTCTCCATGTAGGAATGCACATTTAACATCCATTTGGAATACTTTGAAATTCTTATGTGCAGCATATGTAAGAAAGATGTGAATTGCTTCAATTCGGGCAACTGGAGCATATGTTTCATCGTAGTCGATTCCCTCTTGTTGTGAATATCCTTTGAATACAAGACGTGCCTTGTTTCGACAAATGATTCCTTGATCGTCAGTCTTGTTTCTGTATACCCATCTTGAACCTATAACAGTAACATCGGGTGGAGTAGGAACAAGATTCCATACGTCGTTTCTTTCAAATTCTGCTAGCTCTTCTTGCATAGCTTTTACCCAATCTGGATCTTTTATAGCAGAATGTATGGTTTTGGGTTCGGTCATGGATAAGAAGGCTCCAAATAAACATTCATTTGTGGATGTGCCTCTAGTCTGAATGCCTATGTTGGGATCTCCGATGATTTGGTCTGTTGGATGATTTCTGGTCCACTTTATTAAGCGATTCTCTTCCGCTATAATAATTGGAGTTTCAGTATCCCATTGTTCTTCTTCGGGCGTTTCATCTTGGAATAGGTTTGAAGATTCCCCCATAAATGATGCATCGGGATTGTTTTGGCTATTTGGGGTTGGGGTGTTTAAAGGAGGATTTGGTGTTTGTTCCAAAGAGGAAGTATGTGTTGGTGGTTCCCCCTCGAATTGATTTGCATCATTTAGGTTTGTTTGTGGAATTACTTCACTGGGTGTTCCTGTAGGGTCAATTAAAGTAGTTAGAAGTTCAGAATTGTAAGCGGGTTTTGGTTGTTCAAAAAGCAAATCAAGATCGATTTCAATGTCTATGTCAGGAGTAGGTGCTTGTTGAATTGGATTTTGAAAAATATTTTCAATCATTTTTGAACCAAAGTGTTCACGATCCAATTTCCTAACATAAAATTCATCGAAATGAACATCGGTACTTTCTTCAATTACTCTAGTACGTTTATTCAGTACTCGATAAGCAGCTGAAGAAAAAGAGTAACCAAGGAAAATTCCTTCATCCGACCTTGATTCAAATTTTGAAAGGTGATCTTTATTATTCTTTACGAAGCATCGACAACCGAAAATATGAAAAAATTTGATGTTTGGTTTTCGGTTGTTAATGACTTCATATGGTGTTTTATGAAGATGTTTATGGATTAAGGAACGATTTTGAGTATAGCAAGCTGTGGCTATTGCTTCTGCCCAGAAGTATTGTGGCAGATCAGCGAAGATAAGCATTGATCTTGCAGCTTCACATAGAGTTCGGTTCCTTCTTTCGACAACACCATTCTGTTGTGGAGTGTATTGGGCTGAGAAGTTGTGTTCAATTCCTTTGTCTTTGAGAAATGAATCTAGAGTATTGTTTTTGAACTCTAAACCATTATCACTTCGGATTCTTCGAACAGGTCGTTTCAACTTCAGCTCGATTTGTTTGATGAAGTTGATAATCTCTTCAGGTGCTTCTGATTTTAGTCTTAAGAAAAAGACCCAAGTAAAGCGCGAGAAACCATCAACGACAACAAGAATGTACTTTTTCCCTTGTATGGTTTGGGTTTTGGCAGGGCCACAAAGGTCTATGTGCAACAACTCTAGTGGTTCGGATACACTAGATTCTGAGATGCTTTTGTGAGTGGATTTGGAAAGTTTTCCTTTTTCACATGCGGCACAAAGAGTTTCGTTATCAAGCTTCAGAAGTGGTAGCCCTCGAACAAGATCATCGCCGATTAATTTGTTGATGTACCCAAAGTTTAGATGGGAAAGGCGGCGGTGCCATAACCAACTAATATCTGCTGGGGCTTTAGATAACAAACAGATATCTGGTTTACCATAGATAAGATCCATGGCAAGTGGATACATATTTCCGGCACGGTCAGAATCAACTATAACATCTTTGGTTTTGGCGTCCATGATCAAGCTTCGTTGTTTGGTGAAAAGAACTTCAAGATTGTTATCACACAGTTGAGAAACACTGATGAGGTTGTGTTTCAGGTCATCGATGAAGGCAACTTTCTTTATGGTAAAATTACCATTTGTTATGTTTCCATAACCTTTGATTTTTGCTTTCATGTTGTTGCCGAAGGTAACATCTTGATTGGTTTGTATAGGTTTGAAGTCACGTAAGTAGTTCCGGTTTCCTGTCATATGCTTGGAGCAGCCACTATCAATATACCATGTATCATCATTGGGTTCTCCAGCATTAAGTACCTGCAATCAGACAAGAAGTTTAGGTACCCAAATCTGAATGGGTCCTGGTTTGTCAGTTGTTATTTTGGGTGCTTTGCTTGATGAATTTCTTTTATCATTTGACTTCACAATATTGTAATGGTTTGGTTTATAACGATGGAATGTTTGAGGTTTGATTTGATCTATCAATTTTACCCAAAATGCGATTTGTTTTTGAAAACCTGTGGGTTGATAAGATTTTTGATTTGGTGAAAGATATCCTAGATGTGAAGGTTTGTTTGAAAAGTTTTCTTCATATCTGGGATTTGATGGGCGGTTTTGAAAAGCTTTTTGATGATGATGGTTCGAAACTTTCTGATGTGATGGTTTTTGAAAGTTCCTTGAATGATTAAAAGTAATATCTTGAAAGCGGTTTTCAAAAGGTTTTTGAAAAGATTTTGGTTTTTGTTTGGAAACCTGTTTATGAGATATGATGTAGGGTTTAACTGGTTTCTTTGGTTGGTTTTCAAAAATGTTTGGCTTGATTAGTGGGGGTTTGGTGACTTGAATGGATTTTTTGCTTGTTTGTTGTTTCTTGGAGTATTTTTTTCCCAGACTAATTTTTCCAACAATTGATGAAGTCATTGTAGGAAAAGCAGTTGGTATAGAAGTACTACCATCCTCATAAGAGGAATTTTCTCCATTCAAAAAGTTTTTGAGTTTAGTGGTTCCATTGGTATTTTTGATTTGGTGAGTTAAAGAACTTGCAGAGTCTGTTTCAGAATTTACAACTCTTTTGAAAGACTTTTTGGAAACACTGAAAGCAGTATCATCTGGACTACAGTTGATAACTGTTTCTTCATCTGAATCTTCCTCATTAACAGATGTGAAAAGATTAGGTAGAGTAGATTCAGAGTTTTCACAATTCGTCATGTTTTCCTGTTTTGTTTGTTCAATTTCAAAAGATTCTCTTCCAATTCCTGGTCTATAATTCGTATCAATTTTTCCAGTTCCCAAGGTGTTTGCCTTGGTGAAGATATCATCACTTAGTTTTTTGGCAACTTTGATAGAATCCATATTCCATATCAGTCTTTTATTCTCGGTTTCAAGAGAATTGATTTGTTTTAAAGAATCAGTCAACTTTTCATTTAAAACATTGTATTTGTCAGTTGATTCTTGAAAGTCTTGTTTCAACTGAAGGATTTCCATTTCTAAAACATCTTTTATTTCAGAAGAAATGACTGACTGATTTTTTAGTTCCAAATCCTTTTTTTGAATTAGGGTTTGATTTAATTGTTCCAAGACGTGATTATAATCTTCTGATTTTCTTTCAACGTCTCTTTCCAATTTGCTTTTCGTTCTTGTTGATTCTCCAAATTTGAGTTGCAAGGTTTGTAACTCAGATTTGCAAATATCATAATTGACCATTGTGTCATGATATGTTTTGAGATCAACTTCCAAACTAGTCTCAATTTTGGTTATGTGGGACTCAAAAATTGTTTTGGAAAAACCAAGTTCAGATATCATAGACCATACCTGTTCTATGACGTTTGGAGCTCTTGAAGGTATTTCAACACCAGCTACGAAGTAGAAGTTTGATTGTGTTGGTTCGTGTTCAGCTTCGTCATCAGAATTTGGCCAGTATTCCACACTTGGTTCATGGATTGCCATCAATGCTCTTTGCTTTTCTTGGTTTTCCAGTTTCTTCAATTCATCGGCTCTTTGAGCATAGTATGCTGAGTCTTTGATTTTGGTTTTGTTTTTGGCTCGACATTCTCTGGCATAGTGATTTGTTCCTTTACAGTTGTGACAAATGATCACTTCTTCATCACTATCATCCTTTTGACTTTTAATCGGAAGTCTTTCAGGTGTTTGAGTTTGGGCTTGTTGGGAAGGTTGAGAATGGTTTTGTTGGAATCCAAAATTTTGGTTTTTTGAAAACCATTGTTTTGATTGTTGTAACCTTGATTTTGGAAACCTCTGTTTTGATTTTGAAAACTGTTGTTTGGATTGTGATTATGACCTGAGTTGGGATCGTTTTGAAATCCCTAGTTTTGAAAACCTTGGTTTGAGTTATTTTGAAAAGAAGGTCTTTGAGAATTTTGTCCAAAGTAAGGTCTAGGTTGAAAACCTGAGTTGTTTTGACCAAAAGATGGTCTTGGTTGAAAACTTGAGTTATTTTGTGCAAAAGATGGTCTTGGTTGAAAATTTGGTCTAAAATTTGATTGACCATGATTTGGGATAAATCTCTGGAGATTTGTGTTTGCAACCAACGCACACAGTTGTTGATAATCTGCTTCATCATTTGAATCAGACTGCAAGGCTTGGTTTTGAAAAGATGTAGTCTGATTAAAATGATTAAAGTTTTGATCATTGAAAGGTGTTTGGTTTTGAGAAGTTGTGGACACAAGTGCAAGTGGTCCTCCAAAAGCTGCAGTGGTTGGTGGGTCAATCGAGGATTCATACGATTGAAGTTCTCCATACAAGTTGTACAAAGTTTCAGTATGAATAGCTGGATTTCCCTGAATAATGAGTTTAACCATTTTCCAGCTTTCGAAAAGATTGTTTAAAAACTTGAGATTTATCTCGTGTTGTGTCTTTTTGATACCCAAATTGTTCATTTTAACCATAATCAAATTGAACCTATCATGAGCATCATGGATGGTTTCTGATGAAAGCATTTTGAAATTATCAAATTCATTCAAAACAGATGTTCTTTTGTTTCCGATGATTCTTTTATTTCCACAAAAACGATTTTTCAAATTCTCCCAAATTTGATTTGCGGTTAACAGTATAATGTCATCCATTTGACTTAGAATACTGTGACGTATTCCAGAAACAAGTTCCTTTTTGGCTTGGAGTTCCAACTTTTTTGTAATTTCAACTTGACTGGCTTGATTTGTAGCAAGAGTAGCCATATTTTCTGGAGTAACATATGTTCCTTCTACACACTTCCAGACATCTTCATTTATAGCATTAAGATGAAGATTCATACGGCCAACCCACGAATTATACTCTTCAGGAATAAGTATGGGTGCCCGTGAACCAGATCCTAAGCTATTTGCAATGGAGACAGAGTTCATGTTGGAGTAATTTGCCAAAGACATTTTTTTTTGAAAGGATTTTGAACAAGTGATATTAAAATGAAATTTTTAAAGAAAAGCTTATGGAAGGTTTATAAACGCTATAACCAAAAGTTTTTCGACAAAAATTTCAAGGTAAATCACACAAGCTCTGATACCAATTGTTGGATATTATTCCTTTTATATATCAGCTCAGATGCCGATTTGTTGGAAATGTAACAATCTGATCACCACAACAAAAGGCTCGGTTACCAGTTACTGTGTGATAGATATATCAGTTTAAGATATAAGATATATATATATATATATATATATATATATATATATATATATATATATATATATAAGAATAATAATTGCGGAATAAGTATAAATATGAAAGCTGTAAATTACTGAAAACTATAATAATATAAATGACTGTATTTAAATGACGTAAAGCTATAAGTAATATAAATGATTGTATTTAAATGACATAAAGCTATAAATAATATAAATGACTATATTTAAATGACATAAAGCTATAATAAAGTATATAAATATATAAATATATATTAAGTAGGTTCGTCAATAAATTGACTGAACCGGACTCATGAAGCGACTGGTCGATATTTGTTCTTTGAATGGACTGGTCGATATTGGGGCTCTTGGAGCGACTGGTCGATATATGTTCTTTGAATGGAGTGGTCGATATTGGGACTCTTGGAGCGACTGGTCTATATTTGTTCAAAGATCAATCCGGCATTGGATAAGTAACAAAAAGTTCATTTAAAGCTCGATTTTATGTAAAACAAGTGTTTACAAAAGGGTACAAAATACATGGGTTTATGTATTTGTATTTGAAGTATTTTGGGTAAAAACATGCACACGGGTCGTGTAAGATAAGGCACAAGTGACACGGGTCGTGTAGGAGGGTTTTGGAGGGTTTTCTTGAAGAATGATGCTGACACGGGGCGTGTTGATTTAGCCTTGCTGAACACGGGGCGTGTTCATGATGCAGATGCTGACACGGGGCGTGTTGATTTAGCCTTGCTGAACACGGGGCGTGTTCAGGTTCAGAAGTATGAAGAAGGCAATCAGAGGGCAACACGGGGCGTGTTGATTTTGCCTTGGTTTTTAACACGGGGCGTGTTCGTGTCAGAGTCAATTTCGGGATTTTTGTGATTTAAAGGTAAGTTTTGTTTGTGATGTTTTGGCTAGGGTAATGGTGTTAAGGTGTTTTGAGGATGTTTTCAAGGTTGTTTAGAGGTTGGAAGGAGGTTTATATAAGGTGGTAAAGGTGGTGAAATTTCTCATGAAGATGATGATGAATAGTGATGGGTTTTGTGGTTGATCTTGATGCAGGAGGTTTTGGGTTGTTTCATGGTTGTGTTTTGGTGTTTTGATGTAAGGAAAGTGTTTGGTGGTGTATGATGTGATGATCAAGGGTGGTGAAGATGAAAAACCTTTAGTTTCAATGAAGAAGATGAAGATGGTTGAGGGTGTTCTTCATGTAGCTTCTTGTTTGATCTTGGTGTTCTTCACTTGGCTTCTTGTTTGATCTTGGTGTTCTTCATTTAACTCCAGGGATGAAGATTGAGAGGCTTTAGTTTTACAAAGGAAAGCTCACTATATCATATCTATCTCTCTTACTCTCTTCTATTATCTCCAACACTAAACACATACTACATACACATGTATATATATGAGAAACAAATATCTTCATCTAGTGTACTTGAGTGTAAGTTAAAAGATGCATGTCGATGTAGAGCTAGGAGCAAAAAAACGTGGGAAGGGTTTTTTGCTTCTTCATCTTTGACTATTCAACATATATACATATATAATACATATATACATATATAATACATACATATGTATATAATACACACACACACACACACACATATATATATATATATATATATATATTGTTGAAATTGTTTAGTCACACATATGTGTTTTCGTATTTTCCGTTTTATCACGCATTCATGCAACCTGAAATAACTGATAATATTTGTTAGATTGTATAAAAACAGTACATCTTATTTCAGTTATGGTCACATACAAGGTTACATAAGAACATTTTTCAACACATAGTCTTCAAAGTGATTTGCTTAGACTTCATAATCTTGGGTGTAAAGAATGGGAATCTTCGTTGTTGATCCAATGTTGTTCGAAATATTAATGGGATTAGATGGCGACTCGTCCATGCTTGATCGAATAACCTGTTTGAAAGATCAGACTTGTAATATATAATATTAGGGCAAAACGAACAAGTAATGAGATACGTCAATTATGGGGTGACGACTCAATAAATATTAGTTAATGCGGAACAAACCCTAATAGCTTCTTTCACAGAAGAGATGTGTATGAATTACACAGCCTCCTGCTCTGATACCAATTGATGAGATAAAAATCTCATAGATCGATTACATCTTTGAAACAGGTATATAAAGAATATAAAGCAATGTAAAGCAATACTCAAGAATTGATTTGAATGTGTCGAATGATTAGAACTTTGAATCCTCAGCAGAGCTCGATGAAGAACTTCCGCTGTAGAGGATTCTCGGGTTACAAAAAGATATCTTCTATAATTACACCATAAAAACCCTGATCTATCAGTTACAAAAAGACGCAACACCAAGAACCCAACCACGTTCATTGATCTTCAGGGAGTTCTAGGCATGTGTACTCCAGATTATCACAAGGTGAAGGACCCGATAGCGACCAAGAGGTGGTTAGCTGATGTTACTAACGCCTTCCGCGCCAGCCTTGCCCCGAGGGGGACATGGTCAAACTAGCTTCCTACCTTTTAAAGGACAGGGCACGAGACTGTTGGTAGGAGGTAGGGCACATATTGGGTGATGATGGTGTTGATGCGATGTCATGGGATGCTTTCTCGACCAGGTTCTGATCTAAGTTTGCACCGGTAATTGAGGTGCAGCAGTTCGGATGAGAGTTTCAAGATCTCTACCATCCTGCATTTGGCAAACACACATGTAGTGAGGAGCAAAGCTTTCCATTTGATGGTCGAGGATGCGTGTGCGGTTCCTACCATGGTGACGGGTATGTATCATGGATTTTCCTCTAGATGTCAAGATTGATGATGATAGGTTTGTTCGGGTTGCGAGGGTTCATCGGGGTTGTACACTCCAGTTATTCAGCGAGTAGTATCCATTCTATTTGTTCCCATTCCTCGGTGTGGGAACAAAGTTATCATGGGTATGGATTGGTTGAGCCCTAATTGGACAGTGATCGACTGTGAGCAGCAGTTTGCTTGGATTTGGACGCATAGTGAGGGAGAGGTACTACTTCATGGGAAGAGATCTCAATATGGGCTGATTTTGTGTTCAACCGCAAGGGTAAGATGCTACCTTTAACAGGGTTATTCCGGTTATGTCACCTATGTTATGGATAACCAAGATAAGTGTAAGGAGACCATCGATGATGTTCCTATTATGCGTGATTATCTTGATGTATTTCCGAAGAATTTTCCTAGGGTGCCTTCGGAGAGGCGGGATAAGTTCAGGATTGATCCGATTCCATGTGTGGCTCCGATAGCCTAAACACCGTATCGTTTGGCTCCTCAAAAGATGCAGGAGTTGCCTATATAGTTGCAAGAGCTTTCTGACAAAGGAGTTATTCGACCGAGCAGTTCGCCTTGGGGAGCACCGATCTTATTTATGAAAAAGACGAACGGGTCTCTATGTATGTGCATTGATTACCAAGAGTTGAATAAGGTAACAATGAAGAACCGTTATCCCCTTCCGAAGACTGATAATCGTTTTTAACAGCTCCAGGGAGCATCTTGGTACTCTAAGATTGATTTACGATCGAGCTATCATCAGATGCGGGTTAGGGATGAGGATGAGAAAAAGATAATTTTCTGGACTCGGTATGGTCGATACGAGTTCATGGTGATGCCTTTTTGGCTAACCAATGCATCAGCCGTGTACACGGATCTCATGAACCGTGTGTGCAGGCCCGATATAATGTTTTCTGTGTGTTATTGTGCCAGGTTTCAGGCGAATCCTCGTGAACCACATATGCTAGCAGTGAAAAACATACTCCGGTATCTGAAACAAACCACCTCTCTCGGTCTATGGTATCCATCCAACTCAGGTTTCTTTGTTCAAGCCTATTCAGATGCAGACCTTGGAGGATGTGGTTTAGATAGGAAAAGCACTACAGGAGGATGTCAATTCCTCGATGGGAAGTTGGTTAGCTGGCAATCAAAGAAACAAACGTGTGTTTCTCTATCTACAACCAAAGCAGAGTACATCGCAGCTGCCTCCTGTACATCTCAAGTGATCTGGATCCAAAGCCAGCTCCGTGACTATGGTCTAAATATGAAAAAGATCCCACTATATTGCGATTCAGAAAGTGCAATTAGGATCTATCATAACCCAGTGCAACACTCCAAGACCAAGCATATAGCACTAAGGTATCACTTTATAAAGGATCATGTGGAAGATGGAAACATCGAAATTCACTTTGTTCGAACCACTGATCAACTAGCCGATATCTTCACCAAAGCTCTTCCTGAAGTGAGTTTCAATAAAATTCTGCAAGGGCTAGGAATGATGGAATCGGAGTCAGTACCAAAAACTACTTCTCAAAATTAACAGTTGAAAGCAAGATGAACCGAACGTTCGGGTTTGGTTCACAAGTTTGCTGAAATGAACCGAACACTCGGGTTCGTTCCTATTCTCTTATCTTCGCTTATCACACAATGGTAGTTTCTTTTGTTGTAAACCTTTTGTATCCTTTTAAAAACTTCAGTTATCTTATTTATGATCCGAATTCATTTTTCCATGATGATGGTGAAACCCAACAATCCCAACTTATAAGGCATTGACAGTGAACATATTGTTCAAGAATATAACGAAAATTTTGTTTTAGTACCCTTTTTCGATATTCAAAATCATATTCCTTTCCTGATGTGTGATCTTGACAAAATTCTCTATAACCAAAATATTTTTTCCCAACAAGATCCAAATCTTAATTTTTTTTTAAAATATGATTTCCATTTGAATATCTTTTTGAGTTCTTGACACTACAAAACTTATCCAACCATACTTGTTCTTAACTACACTGGTCATCCAAGAAATTTTGTTCAATCAACTCACACCTATGTTAAGTTGTGGAATTGAGTAAAATTGTTTCAACCTATGAAACCTAATGAAAAACAGGCCTTCGATGCTCATTAATGAGTATTCGATTATACTTCACTAGAAACCACGAAAACAGTTCGTCATCTCTCTTGAGGTTGCATGAAGAGATATTAGCCCAGGATCCAACAACTTTCGTATAAAATGATATTTGATGTCACTAATCGCACATTTTTTTAACTTGATTCCCAGTTTTTGTTTGGCACACAATTTCATTAGAATCCTTGAGGTTTTGGGTACTACAAATTCGAAACCTAGATTTCGCAAAGTCTGGCATATGATTTTGCTTTACAATCCTAAAAGCAAATGAGCATAACCCTAATGCAAAGGTATGGTGTTCTCTTGATGTCAAACCCACATGGTGTACTTTATTTACAGTGCGAAACATAAGAGGCTTCTTACCCTGTTGGAAAAATGAGAAGTTCGGCAGACGTGAAGTATTTAACGAGATTTTAGGGAATCGTGATGATCACTTTTTATAATGTGGCGACTTTTCTAGTGACGAACCCATAACCAATGCAACAAGTGGCGGAATCTAATTGGTTATCGGTTCAAATTCAAATTATATGTCGACTATAAAAGGAATTTGGTGGTGTTCTTTGAAGACTTTATGCTCTCTTGTCAAATTTTCCCAAAAATTATTCAAAGTTACTTGTCTTCAAACAAATTTTGCAAACCCTAACCATGGTGGCTCCTACTGCAAATGTTGATCCTTCCAACACCACAAATGAATAAGAGACTTCTCGGACATTACTAAAGATTCAGAGTTCAAATCTTCGTCTTTACCAACTCTTGATCAATATTTTGAGCAGTTGTAAAGGTTGATTTTTGCCGTAAATCACTTTATTCTTTCAATTGTCTTATCGTTAGCATTTTCTATTCCATTGACCTGGTTATCACTAGCAAGTTCAACAGTGGTTTTCAATGAAACAATGAAGGTCGTTACATTTCAACTGACGAACAACAAATTACAAAAGCTCAACAAGCGACAGTTTGCTCAAATTATGAAGTTATCATACTTAGGTTTGTTCTATGAAGTTACAAATGAACAAGTTCTTGTCTTTTTAATGAGATGGGTCGTTAACCACTTCTTCATGTGATAAGTTAATTTTGCAAGTATAATCTTCCCTGTGTGTGGAATTTTCTCTTTGGTATTATACTATGATGCTTGAGTGGTTGTACTTTAGGGTTAGATAGGGTGAAATTGGAGGTTTATGATGTGATTGATGGTCTTTATTACTACTTGAAAGTTGATTATGTGACTCAATTTTGGGAAGAGTTTGGTACAACAATCACTCACACCAATATAGTGAATGGTGCTTCATGTGTAAAATATTAGAGTTTAATCCTCAAGGATGTGTATGAAAAGGAAGGGATTTTGTTTCCCTCAGAAGATGACAATGTAGATTTTCGACATTCTCTAAAACTAGTTATTGATGATCCAATTCTTTTTCTTATTGTTGCTTGCATTCCAGACACAATGTTAAGATGAATTGATCCTACCAACCCTATTATGGTTCAATATTTGGCATCTATTAAATCAAATGTCATGGTTGGACTTCTATTGTCAAAAGGGGTTGAGGGTTCATTAAAGGCCGGTGAAGCATCAAAGAAAAAAAAGAAGCTTGAACAACCAGAACCTATTCAACAGCATGTGCAAGATGAAATTTCTAAGGAAGTCACTCCTTCGATGACGGGCATTCTAAAACGCAGAAAGAAGCAAGATAAAAGGCCTCCAAATTCTCCTATTAGGCCATCTATTCCAGAGGTTGAAGCTGAAACCCCAACCAAATCACAACATCCTTATTCTTCATCAAAGGGGGTAAAGGAAATTTGCCAACCTCAACTTAACACACGAGGTGTGCTTGTTCGAGAAAATTCTACTCCTGTTTCACCAACTTCCAAGAAATTTCAAGCACGTGATATGGTTAAAAATATTATGAAGAAGTAGAGATAACATGAATACCCTCTTGATAAAGTCATTATTGAATCAGATCATGGCGGTGATAATGAATGCCCTGATATCCACATTGATGATACGGGCTTCAGGTCACCTCAAAGGGATTCCCAATTTAACTCGATTTTCATGGAGAATTGAAGTCCTGGTACAATTTTAAACATATCTAATACGGATACGAACACTAATTTGAGTAATCCTCCATTTACTTCCATCCATGATAAGGCAATAGCCATACCACCTGAGGTTTCGCAAACTGAGTCCTACACGGAGGAAGTTCACACCTTAGGCATCCATGTGCATAAATCTGATACAAACACAAATATGACTATGGGTTAAGGGATGTTGAATAAATAAACCCTTGGTACTTCTCATCTCGAAACGTCTAATGTTGCTACTGTTGGATAAGGTGTCTAAGTCCATAACTTATTTGGTACATATTTGACCCGACCCGGCATGGTCCATTTGGGTTGCATTTCATCCAAATGATTTATGGATAATTTTATGAGAATTATATACTTACGATTTATTAATATATTATAAGTTATAATATATTAATATGAAGTCATGTTATTTAATTAGTTTTAGTCTTAAATTAATTATGAATTAATTTAGAGATTAAAAAGAAGACTGATTAAATTATGGGCTATTATATTTTATATAGTGTGGGCTAATACTCATTTGTTAATGGGCTAAGCTAATATAGAAGTCCATGGATGATCCATGGAGCTTTTAACCCATGGATCCTTGGAAAGGAAAAGACATGGGTTATTAGGGTTTCACCCTAACCATGCACACTATATAAAGAAGCATATGATGCAAGAAATGACACTAGTTGTGTGAGACTTAGTGGCGGCCAATTCCACAAGAAAGTATATTACTCTCTCAAAGTTTTCCAAACGTTTGTGGTGATTTGTGATTCCACTTAAGGCATTCACACTATTGGTTCTTGGCTCTCAAACTCCATACAATCAACCATCATCAAAAGGTATGCATTTCTACTAGTAGTTTTATGATTCATAATCCTTATGCTATGCTAGTTAGGAAGAAACCTTGGAAATTATTATTTGCATGTATTTTAGAAGAATACATAGATCCAAGGTTTATTAGGGTTGCATGCACACTTAGTAAGTGTTAGATTGCTCAAAACCCACCATTTACAAAACTCATTCTTTCATCTACCATGGAAACCATAATTCTTAATACTTCAACTTCATTTCCACCATTATCTTCTCCTATCCCAACTTCATTTCCTGTATCCACAATTTCACCAATATTCTCCACAACAATGCATGAATCGATCACCACTCTTTTCATTCGCAATCAACTAAAGCAGAAAGGATAGTTCAAGAAGATGAACCCAATAATGATGATATAATTGTTTCTTTTGCTAACATAGAACTTGATCCTGAGGAGCATAATGTCCCTGAATACATTCTCATGGCAGGAAAGCATTTCAAAATCCTCAACAAAAAGCTAAATTCTCTATTACAGATAATACTCGAAACTAGAGGTTGAAATTTTGTGCGTGGGGTTAAAGTAGAGTATTTATTAAGGTCGCAAGAGAATCGTTTAAGGAGTATGGTAGAAAACAATGAAAAGAAACTAGCTGAAAGATTGAAAATTTATGCTAATAAATTTGAATATCAGGCTAAAAAGGTACGTGATGTTGCAAAAGAGCGTTATGAAATTTTTGTTGAGGAACTGAAAATGATAAAGGAGTCTCTTGATCTCAAGATGACTGATCTTAAAGCAAAGATGGAAAAAGAAGTTTAGAAGTTAGACAAAAGTATTACATTCCCATGGCAAAATTGATATAGTTGTTGATGCCAAGCTAGTTGCATACAATTCCTCTTATTCAAGTAAGTTGGATGTGAAGTTAGAGTCAGATTTTAAAGTCATTGAAAGATTCGAGGAATTTTTAAGCAGCATCAAGGAATCCATTTCGTAAGCATCTCTTTCAACTCAGTTGTCTGTTTCCTAAGAAGCAATCACTCAGAAGATTTCATTAATTTATGTGAATCTCAAAAAGGAACTGGCTCCCATCATTGAGTTGTTTCCTATCCTACCAACAAATGCTCAACCAATGAAGCAAGTGTTGCAAGGGGGAGAAAAAGGTTGTGGATGTGATGGATCTTTAAAAGATGGTGATAAGGGTAAAATTGTTGGGAAGGTTAAGTCTACACAAATTCCTACTTCACTTCCATTTTCTTTGACAACAACTTCGACAACCACCATTTCAAGACTGATAACAAAAGGGATTGTAATTAACAAAAGTGTTGGAGGCTATGGGTCATGTTCTAAACCACCTCCATCGAAAGACAACCAGGGATATCAAGGGAAAATGTTGAAGTAACTCTTACTAAAGAAGACAAGAAGAAGAGATTAGAGATGCAGATTTAAAGACAAAGACATATCAATAGTTTTCTGAGGAAAATACAGATGATCCACCGGGTTTACACAAGGGTGATCCCAACAAACATTGGTGCTATGAAACTATTGAGCAAGTGATTTCATTAGCGAAGATGGATGATTTTCGCAAGGTTCCACAGAAAAGTTATGATGTTGAAAACCCTGACTTCAAGAAACTCAATTTTCCTATCAATCACATGACTGAAATTTCCTCTCAGTACAAGTTGGTTGATTGATTCAAAGACAAGGATGAATATAAAAGACTTAAATTAAGATTTCATGCAGTCCTATGAAAAAGCAAAGAGGAGATTTTGTCTTCTATGCAGACCATCAAAGTGATGTCAATCACTCAGGAAAATACGTTTAAAGGTGTTCTTCAAAATTTTCACTATGTTGTCATAAGGGCAAACAATATAGTCTATTAGTTTTCATTTCACGACTTCCCATTGACGGACCCGAATGTCTTGGTCATGATGACATCGGTTCTAAGCAATGTATATATAACAAAACTTCCAGAGAATAATAAGGACGAATTTCGCATCATCTTCGCTCATATCAAAGTCTTCATCGATAGTCATTATGATCGCCTCGCCATCACTCATATCGAGCTTGCCATGTCTAGCAACAAGAATTCAAAAGTTCCCCAATCCTTTCTAAAAGGGAAGATTAATATTGACAAATGTGAAGAAGAAAAAATTGTTCATCAGCTTCTGGGGATAGTATTTCGTGGAAAGAACATGAACCAGAGAATCATAAAATATTTGTTCCAAGTGAATGATGTTGAGAGGTACACGAATGTCCAGTATACAAGCCTTCTATTTCGAATCAATAATTGTAAAAAGAAGGATGTTGCGGACAAGGCTGAAATTCAGAAGACTATTCTTTGGTATATAGAGATTCGTAGAGTACCTCTCTAGGTCATGAAGATGATAACGTGATTTCGACACTTCTCACTAAGGGGGAGATTGTTAGGTGTGAAATGTGTAGTGAAATATGGAAAGTCGTTTTGGTATGTATAGATGTGAAGTCTAGTACTTCGATGTGTATGTACTTTGTAAGGCATTTTTGTGTTGATGTCGAATGTCTAGTTCTTACATACTTTTCTAGTGTTTGTACTACCCTATAAATAGGGTTAGTATAGAAGCAGAGAGAAGATTTTAGGAATTTTCTTTCTCATTTGCTCTGTAGAAATTTTGTAATCATTCATACATTTAATTAGCCAAACATATATTATTTATGATTGTTTTCTTAATACTTTTTGTTATTGATTTCGTTTTCTAAACTCAATTCAAACACTCTTCAGTATCTGAGCATACCATCAATGACATTCCATGCTCTAAACTCTCAAATTAAATTCAGCAGTTGAAAAGAAATGAAAATCTAATATTAAGGGTAAGAATTTTGGAATCAAAGTTTGTTATCGATGTGGTGATTCCTCTCACAAAGTCAGCAAGTGCACTTTTGAAAAGGACTTCGTTCGCGTTGAAAATAAAAGAACTCGCAGTGATAAGAGGATCAAAAAGGGAAACTTATTAAACTGTCTCCCTGATGGTTGTTGCAATATACTTTAGTGAGTGACCCTTTACAAATGGGTGACCGTGTAGTATATGTATTTTTTGTGTTTGATGCCTTATTGTATATATTTGTTTCAAGAAAAAGAGCCTATTTGGTATTTAGAAAGCAATTGTTCAAGGCATATGATAGGATTCAAGTGTCTCTCGGAACATTTCATAAAGAAAGATGGTTCAATTGTTACACACGGAGATAATAGCAAAGGAGCTACGAAGGGATATGGATCTATCAAGTACAATTCTATTATTTTCAAGAGTCTCTCTTACGTGAAATTTCTTCAGCACAATCTCGTTTCTATCAGACAACTATGTGATGCTGGTAATGAAGTTTTATTTAACAATAAAGAAGGAAAGGCTGCTGATCAAAAGAATGTCCCGACTCTTACAATAAATCGATAAAATGATATTTATGTTTTGCATATGTTTTTTGCTGACAACTCTCTTCATCGTTGTTTCTACTCTCATGCTCAATCTCATCTAAATTTTTTGTGTCACAAGAGGATGTCAGATCTGAACATCAATAATATTTTGAAGATCCTAAGGAATCGGCTTGTAAGAGGAATTCCTAAAATGCAGTTTGTCAAGGATAAGCTATGCTCAGCATGTGATAAGGGGAAGAAAATCAAGTCTTCCTTCAAGCCAAAGTCATGGTCGTCTATTATCAAACCTCTTCATCTCTTTTACACGGATCTATTTGGACATGTTCAAGTTAAGTCAAGAGTTGGGAAGAAATACAATCTCGTCATTGTTGATGAATTCTCAAGGTTTACATGGGTAGTCTTCTTAAGTAAGAAAAATCATGTCGCTGATGAAATCATTGTTCTCATCAAATACTTAGAAGTTCTATATGATTCTATAGTAAGTTAATTACGTAGTGACCATGGAACATAATTTAGAAATTCCTCTCTGGTAGAATCTACAGTTAGAACTCCATAGAAAATGGTATTCTACAAAGAAGAAACATGATTCTCATTAAACCTAGAAGAACAATGGTTGTTGAAGCTGGTCTTTCTTTGTCATTTTGGGTTGAAGTTGTCAATACAACGAGTTATACCCAAAACTGGTATATTGTTGTTAAGAAACAAGGGAAAACTTCTTATGATTTGCTGAAAGGAAGGAAACTGGGCATCTCTTATTTTCATGAGTTTGGAAGAGTTTGGTACATCTTGAATCAAAGAGACTAGCGTTCAATGTTTGAAGTTGAAGCTGATGAAGGAGTATTTCTAGGACACGCTAGTGTATCCAAGGCTTTCAGAGTATTTAATCCTTCAAGGAAAATTGTTGAGGAAATAGTTCATTTCACTTTTGACGAGGACTCATTCATTCATGATCAACTTGATCCTCCCTTATCAATTCTAAATTAACTTACTTACAGTCCTTCAGACCTTGTTCCTGAGCTCTTTTGAAATGAAGTTGATCCCATTGTTCCCAATGTTGATCAATTAATAAATTCACAACCTATCTTTGAAGATCATCATGTTATCCCTAAATAATTTGAGCAATCTAATTACGAAATCAATGTTCTTATCCAAGAATTCTTCTAGATCATCCTGAATCCCAAATCATTGGATATGTAAATTCTGAGATTCTCACTCGCAAGAGAGTCAGTAGCAACTTCTACATGTTTGTATACCTCATCTCAATGATTGAACTAAAAAATGTTCGTGATGCCTTGAAAGAAGTTGACTAGATTAAAGCCATGCAGGATGAGCTGAATGAATTCGAATGTCATCGTGTGTGGAATCTTGTTCTCAAACCTCAAGGAAATTCTATTAATGGTACTTGCTGGGTTTTCAGTAACAAAATAGATGAAGCTGGAATTGTCATAAGAAACAAAGCTAGGCTTGTGGCTCAATGGTTCTGTCAGCTTGAAGGGTTAGATTATAATGAAATATTTGCTCCTATTGCAATACTTAAAGAAATTCTATGTTCCTAGATTTTCCCTCCTTCAAAAACTTCAAATTTTACCAAATGGATGTCAAGACTTCCTTTCGACATGGAAATCCTCAAGAAGAAGTCTTTCTAAAATAACTACTAGTGTTTGAAAATGCAGAGTTTCCAAATCATGTATGTCATCTTAATAAAGTCATCTATGGCTTAAAACAGGATCCTAGAGCATGGTATGACACGTTACCAAGATCTCTTCTCTCAACTGGGTACAAACGAATAAATATCTATAACAATTTGTTTATTAAGAAATCAAAATCTCATATCATTCTTTCTCAAGTGTATGTGGACGATATCATTATTGGATCCACTGATTAAAAGATTTTTCCAAAATTCGTAGAGATTATGTCCAGAAATTTTGAGATGATCATGATAGGTGAAATAATCTTCTTTTTAGGTTTGCAATTCAAACAACTAACTGATGGTGTTTTCGTTTGCCAAGCTAAATATAGTGCAGATATGGTGAAGAAGTATGGTTTCGCTAATTGCAAGTCGAAAAAGTCTCCAATGTCTTCATCAGCGTATATTGACATTGATCCAAGTGGCCCTAATGTGAATACAGGTCTATTTCGAGGAATGATAGGCTATCTGCTCTATGTTACAGCAAGTCACCTTGATATTATGTTCGCCACCGTATCGTATGCTCATTATCAACCCAGTCTTAAGGAATCGTATCTTCACATTGTTAAAAGGATTTTCGGGTAACCATCAATGCAGTAAGTATTGTTTTCATCTACTAACTCATGATCCTATAAAACCTCAAATTCCCTTATGTTGATCTTAAAGATATGATGGTTTTATGGATTCGATCCAGTTAACTCATTAGTTACAAAGACTAATTTTCAATTATTCTCTTGCTCATGATGAACATGAAGCTTGGAATCCTTCTGTAACACTTCAATAATAAAAGGCTACATCACTTGTGATATATTATGTTCTTTTTGTGTGATATGGTTGATTTTTTTTGTTCTCTTTTATAGCAGAAATTTCAAGTGGTAGATATCTTGGAAATTAGGGATGCATTAATGACCATTCAATTCCAAACATTTGATGGAACAAGTCTTTATCAACTTTCTGAAAAAGTTGCATATATTTCGTTGTTTAAACTATTTTTTTGTTTGACTAACTCTTTTGTTTGTATTCTTATATTAATGTGTTCTTTTGTACCATTTTTAAAAAAAGAAATCTGACAATGGTAATTCTAAGCCTAGTTTGCAACTTTTGACACATCATCGTTCCATAAAGCATGTTATTTTATGTGACCAAATCTCTCTATGCTTCTCATCAGCAAGACCATCTGCTGAGAACATTATTTCGCCCCCTCATGCTGACTGTCTGGCACTATCTAAATTTTCTAAGTGAGATTGCCAGCTCCAAACAAAAAATCGATAAAATGGATGGGGTGTTTATTTTTTTTATTTAGTTATCCCTCACCTGACCCTACCCCTGGATGCATGCTTGGCATACGGATGAAGTCTCATTTTTTTGCTGAAACATTGAGCAAAACCCAATGGCTTATCCTAATTGCATAGTGATCAGCATAAGAGATACTTGACAGCTCCTTAAATGAAAAAGGGTTGTTCATATCCTTGACCTCCTAGTCTGAGGTAGGACATGGTACAATTACGATTTAACAGTGAATCCTTGATTCTAGATTTCAACTTACTCCATGATAGGGAAGTTTAAACCACTTCATGTTGATGAGTTAAAATGTTAATGATTAATGTTGATTCCACCTCAGCATGACTGAGACAATCCATTCTTTCCCTTATGTTCTTCTTTGAAGTTTTATGATTCAGTGTAATGTACCATATACTATGAGAGCTTGACAAATTTGTGTCGATGGGTATATCATTGTCCGTAATATGTTACATGCATCTCTCCACTCATTCCATTTTTCTTCTAATAAAAAGATTTATGATTCAGCATATGACACCACTCGTTGATGAGATCTCGCAATACTATGTTAGTGAAGGGTAGTTTAAGCCACGCTATTAAGAGACATCACAATCTTACTAGACTATAAGTTGAAACTCTATTCTTCTCGAAGTTAGCTACTTATATCAAAATGGGGGAGAGAATCTTGGTAAATTCTAAGGGGGAGTCGACTCAAGATAATACCAACTTTCTCAACTTAGCTCAAGCTCATTATCAATTCGTTTATCGTTTGTTGCAATTTATAAATGTTTAATAAGTCATTCATCTTCTCAAGGATAGCATTTGTTCAAACTGAAAGACTCAGGATTTCATTCTTATTCTCAGGGGGGAGCACGAGCCAAAAGCATTAATTGAAGATTAGTTTTAAATTAATCAGATAAGGGGAGATTATAAAGGAACACGTTATGATCTAATGAGTCAAACAAACGACACCCTGATAGATCAGCCCAGCGCCTACTATATCTACAGCTCCAGCATATCAAGCTTATCAGTGTCAGCTTATTGTACAGTTATCCGAATGTAATCTTTTATATATTAGGTATTGATGCAGATAAGTATAGAATAGATCACATATTCGGTATCTTTGTGATAAGATTGGTTCTTAGTATAGATTAGACGTAATCCCTTAATTCATGGGATATACATGTATGGATTTGTAAAAATATATACAACATTAGGGAAAACCCTAATGTTGTGATTGTGCCTTTGTGTCAATCATCTTTGTGACAAACCCGTCTTCTTTATGAGGACAAAGCATCTTTATTAGTGAAACTCGTCTTCTCTGTGTCTTTTAAATTCTTTTCTTTACTTTTTGTTGTTTAAGTTTCATTTTAGTATTTATACTTGAAGTGTATCTGATTGATAGAAACCTTCAACCCCCAACAATCATAATTGAAGGAAACCACATGACCTATAGTGCACTCACTATTTCAATGCTCTTCCTTCAAAGCCTCAATTTCAGCCTCTTGGTTCTACTCCAAGTGTGGAGTAATCACTATCATCCTCAAACACATATCTCTGATCGGAGTCGTGACCGCCTTGTTGCTGAGAGCATCGGTGACCACGTTGCCTCGTGTTTAGATTTGGCTGATCCATAAAATACCTTAGGCTCCGGTGATATGTGTAGATAGTACAATTGGTTGCCTCATGTTTAGATTTGGTTTATCCATAAAATACCTTAGGCTCTGGTGATATGTGTAGATAGTACAATCGAACTTATAGAGGTAATGCTGCCAAATCTTTAGGTCAAGCACCATAGATCCCGGCTCCAAATCATTCATAGAATAGTTTGCCTCATGTGGCTTTTGTTGCCTGAAATTGTACGCAATAACATGACCCCTCTTCATTAGAACTACACCCAAACTTGTGATTGACACATCACAATAAATGACATAATCCACAACACCCTTTGGCAGGGTCAGAATCGATGACTCACACAATCTTTGCATCAAGGTCTCAAAAGTTTCTTGGTACTCACCCCCCCCCCATCCCTCCCTAATGAAACATGACAGTCTTTTTCGTCAACCGAGTCAAAGGAACCATTATCTTGGAGAAATCATGAATAAATCTCCAATAGTAACCTGCCAAACCAAGGAAACTCAAAATCTCAGATGGAAACATCGGAACCTTCCATCTCATCACTGCCTCAACCTTGGTTGGCACAACCAGCATACTGTTATGGTCGACAATATGCCCCTGAAAATACATCTCGTACAACCAAAACTCCCACTCGTAGAACCTTGCATACAGTCTCTCCCACCTCAAGGTCTACATTACCTCCCTTAGATGCTCCTCGTGCAGCTCCATGGTCATAGAGTATACCATGATATCATCGATAAACAAAATCACAAACCGATCCAACATGGTTCTACATACGCGATTCATGAGGTCCACGAATGTGACTAGAGAATTGGTGAGTCTGAAGGGCATCACCACGAACTCGTAATGACCATAATGAGTCCGAAAGGATGTCTTCTGTGTATCCTCCTCTATAACCCGCAACTCATGATAACCCTAACGCATATCAATCTTGGAAAATAAACATGCACCCTGAATCTGGTCAAATAAATCGTCAAAATCAGGAAGGGATAACGGTTCTTCACTGTTAGCTTATTCAGCTCCTGGTATTCGATACACATCCAATGTGACCCATCCCTCTTCTTCACAAATAGGATCGGCGCTCCACATGGCAAACTACTCATCCTAATGAACCCCTTTTCTTACAGCTCATGTAGCTGTGTAGACAAATCTTGCATCTCTGGAGGTGCTAACTAAGAAGTTGCTTTGGCTATTTGAGCCTCATTAGGAACCTAAAAAATCTGAAACTCCACCTGCCTCTCTAGAGGCATTTAAGGAAAATCATTAGGGAACACATCTAGATATTCCTGAATGCCCAGAACATTATCCATAGCTGCCTTACCCTTCTCCCAGGTATCCACAACATAGGCGACAAATCTTGAACAACCTTATTGAAGATAGCACCTGGACCTAGCTGTTGAATATAAAATTAGCCCACGTAAAACACTCTCTCCCCAAATCACCAACTTTCCCCCAAATTAGGGCTTGGATATGCACCAATTGTTGCTCGCAAGCAATCATTACCGCATTGGGAGACTGTACTTTAATTGATAATTATTAGACTTATCCAAAGTCAGAGACTGTTGGATTAGCTGTCTAAGCCCATAACTATAATTAGTATGTACTTGAATTCATAGTAGGAATGTCCTTTTGGGTTGCCTTCAAACCTGGCAATTGAATAAGATATCTTTTAGAGAGAGAAGAATGATTTATTAATTTACTAAATTAATTAGAAATCAAAATAAATGATTTGTTAATGTATAATGGAAATAATATATTAATTAGAAATCATATTGTATAATCAAATATTTAATCAGAATTTAATTTAGGGATTAAAGGAATTTACTGAAACTGTAGGGACTAAAGGTGACAATGTTCAAAAGTTCAGCATTGGACAATTCTAAAACCTCCCTATGGTAGGGGACAAAATCTAGATGCTCCTATGTTTTCCTTGGGCTCTAAGGGTGCCTTGGATGCCGTAGGGAGGAAGTTAAGGGATTAAGGTCATCTTGGATACACCAGCCTTATCCAATATATAAACCCTACTAAAGGTTAAATTTCGGCTAACCCTTGATTCTAATGCCTTTAGCCGAAATTTTGACCTACCCTTCTCTCTCCATAGTATTCCTTGGTTGATTGGTTTGTTTGTGAGCCATTATAGGCGCAACATTTGTGGCGATTGCTACAGAAGGTCTTTCAAGCAAGGTTTTTAGATTTTTATTACAATATAACAATCAAGGTATGTATTTTAATCTTTATTATGTGAGTTTCGATTATAATACATAGAACCTAGCGTTTCTTCTTTGTTGTTCAAGTTTGCATGTTAAATTAGAGAAAACCTAGATCCAAAATAATTAGGGTAGCATACATACATAGGAATGTATATTTTGCCTAAAATGCATCAATGGTATCAAAGCTTAAGATTAGTTTTGTATTAATTATGATGCAGTTGTGAATTGTTCAAAGGAAAGGGCAACAGAATCGACATTCGGTTCAATGAGCTCATCGAGTTCTTCTTTGCACTCATCGAGTTACATGAACTCGTCGATTTTGGTCCTCCAACTCATCGAGTTGGTGAGTCAGATATGATTTTGTATTTTCTTGCCTAACTTGATTTACTAGGTTTATATTTGGTAATTATCTTTTAAAAATTTTCCATAGCTGTTTTTAGTAATATAATATGATTCAATAAAACCCTAAATGTTACGAGATATTTATGGATTAGATAATCATGATTTATTTGCTTGTAATTATTCTTATGGATATGATTAATGATATAATTAATTGATTAATTAAAGGACAATTATTATATCTATAGTTGGCTAGTAGATAATTATTAATTGGATTAAATAATTAATATTTTTTGGGTTGTATGAAATTTAAAATTAAAAGGTTCAAATTTGGAAATTCAAAATGAGAAACCCTAAAATATATCCTTATGGCTTTTATAAATCCATATCTGGTTTAAATTTAATTAAATTAATTGTTGAATTCAATTAAATGATTAAACCCTTAGTATTTTAATATGTTTAAAATACACCACATACTATATGTATGATTAAGAGTTTAATTATATATATATATATATATATATATATATATATATATATATATATATATATATATATATATGTATGTATGTATAAGAAAAGTCCGTCTTACCGTTATTAGGCCTTATTCACGAAGTTGGTCTAAAAATAGAGGTTAAGGAAGCGGCCTATAAAATGACTGCCATTAGGTATCCACTCTTATCCACCGCTCTCTTGACTAGTGGAAGGTCGTTAGCCGAACAAGTTTGATAGAACTCTAAACTCTCATTAAACGTATAATAAATTATAAATTAACTAAACCATTTTCTGAAATCTCGCTCTTAGTTACTTTAGGAAAAATGTGAATTTGATGTTAACCCATGAAATTGCACATTGTACCTTATTAGTCGTTAGTGGAGTGTCTGTGGTTAACCAGCACACTAATATGGACAAATATTGTAGGCAATGGGTGTCTCGTAAATTATCATTGATTAATGAAGCGTGTGTGGTTAACCGACATATTAATTGGGTGATAAAGGACATCGAGAGTACCAAGCTACTTTGCATGGTTATTCACACCTTGTTTGTGATTCTCGGTATCGTAGTCAAAAATGGAAAGGGCATAATCGAGATAAACATGCCATTGAATAGTTCAATGAATCTCAAAAGATTTAGGAATTTTATTTAAAACCTAATTCTTTCAAATTTCTTTGGTGAAATTGGTAAATTGTCATTTATCTATCTCTAAATAACTTGTAATTAGATTACGGCATCCCACTTAAGAATTGTGAATTATTTAGCTAGATCCTAGCCTTGGTTTAAATTTCGGGTTAATAATTAAGGATTAAAATCAACTAACTTGAATTCTCTTTTCTCCCTTTTATAGATGTAGTGTTTAGACAAGAATGGCATTTCTCATCCTTTTGGAAATGGTTTTCCTTCTCAATCTAAAGATGACATTCCACAAGCTGGTCAAGGTGAGAGAATGTTCCCTTCTTCAAATGGTGGAACTGGAATCATGCTTCTCTAACGTTTCCTCCACCCACTCCAGTGATTCTCCCCAACCTGCGTTTTCTTCAACTTGAAAAGTTCAAGGTTAGTCAAGTCATGCTGGTATGCAAACAACTAGATGGAAATTCGAAGTGTGGACATGCTCTAAAAATGAATTCATACATTGACAGATTGGGAATGTTGGATGTCATTTTTCCAATGGTGTCGACTTTTAACTTGGTTGTTCACTCGCTTCCTGAGTGATATAGTTAGTTCGTTAACGACTACTATATGACTGACAACGACGTGACCCTAATTGATTTGACAAATTTGCTAATTGTTGTTGAAGCAGAAATGCTCAATTATATTGTTCAAGAAAATATGTTTGAAGGATCTGTCTCCCAAAACTCCATGGATAATAGCAATATTGGTATTCCAGAAACGGTTTCTCCTCCCAATGGAAAGGGATCGGCCAAGGTCAAACCGTTTGACAATATTTTAAAGAGAAAGACTAATTCTAAGATAGTTCCATTTGTTATTCCTAAACAGTCCATATGTTTTTATTGCCAGTTGAAGGAACATTGGATGTGAAGCTACCCAAACTACCTGAAAGATCGCAAAGATAATAATTTCAAGTTGTATTACTCTACTTCAAGTACATCCACTATCTAACTCTGTTTTAATAAGCTCCTATTCATAGATTCTTAATACATGATGTAATAGTCACATTTTGATGTTTTGTAGAATCTAAAAGAAAGAAGGAAGCTTAAGAAGAGTAAATTAATTATGATTGTGAGAGATGGATTTCGATCACATGGTTCAATGATCAGAATTTGAAGCTGCTTCTCAGGAGGTATGATACATTAATAGATTGCTTAGGAAATATGTAGAAACGTAGTTTTCATATATTTGCATTGTAAGGAAAGAAAATTCAGTTATTATCAATAAAATAAGATTTTTTGATTTCCCATGCAATGGCATTTATAAAATTGGTTGTTATATTTCTATTATTAGAAATGTTAAATATGTATTTGATTCTTAATTATGTTGTTTGTAGTAAATGTCATGATTGACCAAGTGAAAAGGGATTCTCATCACCCAAGCTTCAATTGGATGGAAACTTGGAGTGATACAATTTGATTGTGTGATGTATAGGAATCTTGATCTTTGGAATATTAAGTCTAATTCGTTGATCACATATTTATGTAAGTCAAAGTGAAAAACTAATGGATCTAGTACACATTGATGTGGACTATTTAGATCCACCACAAAGGACGATAAGTCTATTCATCATGATTTACTGATGATTAAGTAAATATGGTTATGCTTATAAGATTAAGTGTAATTATGAGTCTTTGAAAAAGTTTCAATGAGTGGCAGAACGAATATGAAGAATCTATTAGGCAGAAAGATAAAAGTTCCTCCAATCTGAAAGGAAAGGAGAATACTTTAGTAACATGTTTTATGATCATCTTAATGATTATGGAATAATGTCACAATTGATCCTAAAAGGACATCTTATTGCAATTGTTTTAACTAACAAGAGGAATCTGATATTGTTGAAATGGTTTGATCAAGAGATGAGTCACACTTCATTTCCAATCAAATTTTAGAGTCACACTCTAGTAACTTCGAATCATATCTTGAAGCATATTTCAAAATAAGTAGGTTTATAACATCTCATGATATGTGGAATAGAAAAGTTTTCTTACTCTAGCACATTTTAAATTAGTAGTTGTGATGTTTTCGTTAAAACAAAGATAAACTAAGTCCAATTAAATGAAGTGTTATCTTGTCAAGAATCCACACTAACTTTTGAATGTGTGTTTTTGCTTGTCGAGGAATGTTGCTTAACAAAGAAACTTATATATCAAGAAGTCAATGGGAGTTTTAACGATCTTTAATAGTTTCAGGAGTCAATCAAGAATACACATGTTAGTTAACACAAGCACACGACCTCAAGTTGATTACCTATCGTGTTAAGTTGACACATTCTTGTTTCCATGCACCGTCCAGTTAAGTTGACTATGCATGTGAGTTCTATCATTCTTATTTAACTACAAAATACAGAGTACATTGGTTAATGATAGTACAATTGTCAATGGGAGTGAGCTTCTTGGCAACTTGAAATGGCTTGTAGGTCCTTGTGCCACCAGAGGGTGAGAAACTAAGCATAAGCAAAGTTCAGTCCATGAAACAAAAACTAAAATTGTTTTTGGTTTTATCACCAACTTTATCTTATGATTGTAGGTTCAAATTGATAAATTCAAATGGATAGGAACGCATACACCATAAAATTTAGGTGGCAAAAGGTTTCACTCTATTTCATAAAAATGATTATGTGGAAACACTTTCGCCAGTAGATTTTATAATATGATTACTATCATTATCGTTAGTAGTTATGATAATTGTGTTCTAAAATTCGTATATGATTACAGCATCCTTTTTCATAGTTTGAATTGTGAGAAACGACAAGAAATAGTTTGAATGTTCAGGACTTATTGTTATAAGTTCTGAAATGGGTTAAACACAAACATATGCTATCTAATGAAGGTGTATGAACTTGAGAAGTCTGGATGAAAACTTATCAAAGAATCACGTATGAGAAATCTGAACTTTAGTAAGAAATTCAATAGTATTGATTTCTAGAAGTCCAGTTGAATTCTGGATACATGTCAAAGCTAATGGGAGCATAATTGTCATGCTAGAAAACGTATAATTATTATGCTAGCGGGAGCTTGATTTTTATGCTAAGTGTTGCAGGTTAGCAATACTATTTGTAAGAAAAAAAGGTTACAAATTTGCGATTTGCAAAGTTTGAAAATTCTTTTGCTATAGAATGTTATACGGGAGAGAGCATTTATACTTCATTTAAAAGCTAAGAGCTTTAGAATGAAGTTTTAATGGTACTTAGTCATGAGCATATATGAATATCGTGTTGAAGTGATTTAACATAGGAAAATTTGATATATGGAAATATTATAGAAAGAGACAAATCAAGTATCATGACTGTATGTAAGACATTATCGAATCCCATATGCTTTAGATATAGTATTGATTACATATGCTATAATATTCGCTTGGTCTGATTTTTCAAATGCATAGGGCATTGAGAGAGAAAAAGGACTAGAACAAGATACGACAAAGGTTGTTAAACAATTGTCAAGAACAATATGAGGTTCATTGAAGATTGGTTACTTGTGGATAATTGGAAGTATAGTAATATTTGGATTATCGATATTGACATAATTCTGAATGGAAGTAACTCTTGTTCATAATTGATAGTCATATGGGAATATGGAAATGTTTCCATAACAGGAGTTGGTTACTGAAATCTACATATGAGTTAGAAACCTTAATGCAAGGAAGGTGTTTAAGGAGCTACCTTGAATTTCATACTTCATTACCATAAAATTGTTTTAAGTAACAAAGTTTCAATGGAGCATTTTGTGACATCATCGGTAAAGTCTTTATGACTTTCAGGCCACATCATCACAAAAGAATATTGCATGGAAGGTTAGACTCTAACACGTTTAGTGTTAGCGAGAATTTGAAATTTTTTCACTTCTAATAAAGATTTGGAATTGTGATATGAGCATCACTGGAGTTATGTCCAACTGATATGTTCACAAAGGAAGGACCATAGAGAAACCTAGTATGCATGTTTAGAACATGACATGACTAATGTTTAATTCAAGTGTTTAGTTGATTAATCAAAACATTATACAATTAACAAAGTCTAATTAATATGGTGATTAAATAAAAGGAGTTTTATTTATATCATTAGTTTTGAGACCACAATTAATTAGGTTATTATTGTGTTTCACTTCGCATGTTTTACTTCCTGAATAATTTGATTATTCAAAACATCCACAGTTGATCATACTTTTGGAAGTAAGTATTGAATTAAGATTATCATGAATTGGATTGTAGCGTGTATAAGGGGTTAGATATAGCAATAGTTTGCTATAGTATTCATGAGTACTTTTGAAATGAGGATTAAAGTATCGGATTAACCCACCCTCAAAGAGTTACTTCATGGATTTTATCACAAGTAATTTTGAGACAATAATATCTTATATTCTTGAAACGAAGACATATAAGTTTTGTTTATGAGTCATTTGTGCATTGATAATACGTAAACGCATCAGTAACTTGATGTTATAAAACGTAGTGTTGTGCGTGATTTGATGAGTGAATAGTGCAATCATATGAGTCAAATTTTATCTGTTCCTTTTTCCCTAAATGGGAAAGAGAGATATATGTGGGCCCCTCGATGATTTATGATGATATCTAAAGCGCTTGGCCAAGCCTAGACTGAATTGATGTATTCAACTAGTAGTTTGATATCAGTCATCATAAATCTGAAATCGGGAAACAAATCTTAGACAAAGAGATTGATTGTAATCCAAATCTCATGTGCATACGATATCTTGTATAATGGAGGAATATTTGATTAGTTATCTAAGGACACGTCACTGACTAGGTTGGAGTTTGACACCAGCTTTTGGTAGCTACAATTTGCTAGTCAATTTTCAAGCTATACTTGCCACTATAGTTATTAGAATTATTCAAGTGGGAGACTGTTGGATTAGGTGTCTAAGACCATAACAATAATTGGTATGTACTTGAATTGATAGTAGGAATATCCTTTTGGGTTGCCTTCAAACTTGGCAATTGAATAGGTTAACATTCAGAGAGAGAAAAATGATTTATTAATCTACTAAATTAATTAGAAATCAAAATAAATGATTTATTAATATATTATGGAAATAATATATTAATTATAAATCATATTGTATGACTAATATTTAATCAGAAATTAATTTGGAATTAATTTTGGGATTAAAGGAATTAACTAAAACTGCAGGGACTAAAGGTGACAATGTTTAATTGTTGATCATTGGACAATTCTAAAACCTCCCTATGGTAGGGGGAAAGAAATCTAGATGCGCCATGGTTTTCCTTGGGCTTACAACAGGTGTTTCCGCCTTGCCTTGGCGGCCACCCGTGATCCTCAAAGTCATTAAAGCGGGTGTTACCATTGGTCCCGCTGCTGCTAAACTCGGGCAATTGACCTTCTTATGGCCCCTCTTATTGTAATGACAGCAAATCAGATCAGATACCTGGGTAATGGTGGTAGCAGTGCAATCCTTGCTGATATGACCTTTCCTATAACACTTGATGTAGCTAGAACCACCCACCCTGCATGCCTCATCATACGCCTTTCCGTATTTTCCGCACAGCCCTAGCCCAATTGTCCTTTCGATCTCGAGTCAAAAACCTCAGGTCTCTTGTATGAACCCTCTGAACCCTGAACCAGATCCGGTTTTCACTTCCTCTCTATGTCCAAGTCAATCTCTCTCTCACGCGCACTGTAACACCGTAAACTTCAAAACAAATTTTTCAAATTTTCATAAAACATAATTCATTTAATATTCATAAAACAACCATATTTAATTATCCAATTCAAGTAAATATAAAATCCCAAGATCCCAAATGTATAAACTCCGGGTGAGTGTACGGATCAAGCCGGCGCCGTCCCGCGGTCGTCACTAGTACCTGAAACAATAACATCAAACACTGCAAGCACAAAGCTTAGTGAGTTCCCCAAAATACCACATATAACACATATTAGCCACTCGAGGCTATACTCTGTGGGTCCGTGCACCCAAACTCTATGAACCCTCAAGTTCTAACTCTGTAAACATGCACAACATAAATCACATAGAAATAATGCAGTACAACACATAACATACATAGCATACAAATACTCTATCACATAACTCTGGCTACCTACTCAAGGTAAAGTATAGTGAGAAGACTCACCTCGCATCTCGGTAAGTCGTGAATCCTAAAATCACTAGTGCTCGATCCCCCGAGCTAAAGTCCTCCTAATTCACAATACATCTCTAATTAACACTTTCTCAACTAAGGTTGACTACTCTTTAACAAGTCAACTTAGGTCAACGTTCGTCAATGGTCAACGGTCAACTTTGACCGAACTCGGCGAGTGCACTATGGCGACTCAGCGAGTCTGAGCGTATACATTGATTTCCCTGAAATCCTCTCTTGACACATCGAGCATTCTCTCCAACTCGACGAGTTCCACCTGGCATGAGTTGTGGGGCCACCACGACTCAACTCGCTGAGTCTCAAGAACAACTCGGCGAGTCCAGCTTGACTAGGTCCACCTGTCTACTCTAATTCCCCCCTGACTCACTGAGTCAACCCTCCTCTACTCGGCAAGACCACTCGCTGTGTGGTCGGGCATTATTCATACTACTCGCCGAGTCTGTTCTTCGGACTCGGCGAGTCCGTGCCATGCAATGACTCAAACTTGCTCATAAGGTCAGATCCAGTCCATTAACCCATAGATCTAGTCCTTCCAAGCTTATTTAGCACGTAAAGCTACAATCTTGATGCACATAAAATCTCTATATGACCATATATGATGTTTTTGACTCAAATACTACAACACAAGGTCATAAACTCCATTGCTATACATAAAGCTTGATGAGTGAGGCTCTCTGGACCTCTATGGATCCAGATCCAGAGCCTCAACACAAGGAGGGAACTATTTGGCATCAAAACATCCCATAAATGTCCATAAGAAACCGTAAATCCCATTATACATCACAAAACAGAAGATAAACCGAAATCATACCTCTAGATTGATGATCTAAGCTTCAAATCCATGAAATAGCAACCTCCTTTGCTTCCTCTTGCCTAGAATCTTCTCCTTCTTTGCTAAATGACACACACAAGGTGAAGAATGCTTCCTTTCTCTCTCAAAACGTTCAAGCACACAAGGGTTTCTCTCTAAGGGTTGGGTCAGCTCAAATGACGGCCATAAGGCCCTTTAAATAGGCCGCAAACCCCGTAAATTAGGGTTTCACCACACAGCGTGGACTCGCCGAGTCCACTCTTGGACTCGTCGAGTCCGGACGCGAACCCGTGCCCAAATCCGCGATCCTACTCGACGAGTCTGGGCTCCAACTCGCTGAGTCCACTCACAATTTCTATAAATAAATCCAAAATAAATACCTGGAAATTCCAGGTTGTTACAATTCTCCCCCACTAGAACTAGACTTCGCCCTCGAAGTCTCACTCTGCAAATTACTCTGGATGCTGCTCTCGCATCTCACGCTCTGGTTCCCACGTCATCTTCGACCCCTTCTGATGCTGCCACTGAACAAAGACCAAAGTTACCTCCTTGTTCCTCAGAGCTTTGATTTTCCGATCTCTGATGGCCACTGGTCTCTCAGCATAATTCAGGCTCGTATCTACCTGAATATCGTCTAATGGAACCACTGCCGACTCATCGATAGGCTACCCTGCCTACCCTCGCGAATCTGCCCCAACTCCGCTGGCAAATCCAAGCGATAGGCTACCCTGCCTACCCTCGCGACTACCCGAAATGGTCCGATATATTGGGGCCCCAACTTGCCCCTCTTCCTGAATCGGATCACTCCCTTCCAAGGAGAGACCTTCAGGAGCACAAAATCACCAACCTGGAACTCAAGTTCGGACCGGCGTCTGTCTGTATAACTCTTCTATCGACTCTGAGCAGTCAGTAACCTCTGTCTGACCTGCTGGATCTGCTCTGTCGTCTGAAGCACTATCTCCGTATTGCCCATAACACGCTGCCCGACTTCACCCCAGCTAATGGGGATTCGACACTTCCTCCCGTACAACAACTCAAAGGGTGGCATACCGATGCTCGAATGATGGTTGTTGTTGTAAGAAAACTCGGCCAACAGCAAATACGTATCCCAACTTCCCCCGAAATCCAATACACATGCTCGGAGCATGTCCTTGAGGGTCTGAATTGTTCGCTCACTCTGTCCGTCTGTCTGGGGGTGATATGGGGTACTAAAATGTAGCCTAGTACCCAACTCCTCATGGAACTTCTTCCAGAACCTGGAAGTGAAATGCACGTCCCGGTCGGAGACAATCGAGATCGGCACTCCATGCCGAGATACCACTTCCCTCACATATATCTTTGTTAACTTCTCCGTGGAAGAACTCTCAATGATGGCAAGGAAGTGAGCGCTCTTCGTCAACCTATCCACAATCACCCAAATTGTATCAACTCCCCGAGCAGTTCTTGGCAATTTGGTGATGAAATCCATGGTGATCTGTTCCCATTTCCATTCGAGAACCTCCAATGGCTGCAACTTACCATGCAGCCTCTGATGTTCAGCCTTAACCTTACGGCAGGTTAAGCACCTCTCAATGAAATACATCTTAGTGGCCCCGGGATGGATCGATAATTTCGACTGATGAGCCTCTTCCATCAAAATGGAACGCGCACCTCCCACGAACGGTACCCAAATACGCCCCTGAAAAGTCATAAGCCCCCGACCATCGGTAACGAACTCCGATACCAGTCCAACAACTCGCTCTCTCTTCTGGTTTCCCGACCTCACTGCCTCAGCCTGTGCTCCTCGAATGGTGTCCAACACTGGAGTCATCACGGTCAAACGCAAACATACACCTCGCAACGGGGCATTCTCCGCCCGGCAACTCAGGGCGTCGGCTACCACATTAGCCTTGCCCAGATGGTACAGGATCTCGCAATCATAATCCTTAACCACATCCAACCACCTCCTCTGCCACATATTTAGGTTGGGCTGATCCATCAAATACTTCAGACTCTTATGGTCCGTGTATATCGTACACCGAACCCCATACAAATAATGGCGCCAAATCTTGAGGGCGAACACCACTGCCCCCAACTCTAGGTTATGGGTGGGATACCTCGAGTCATGATGCTTCAACTACCACCATGCATACGCTATCACATGCCCTCTCTGCATCAGTACCGCTCCCAATCCCAAAATCGATGCATCGCAGTATACAACAAAAACCTCCATTCCCTCCGGGAGGGCTAACATCGGGGCCTCACATAACCTTTGGCGAAGCGTCTCAAAGGAGGCCTACTGCTCGGGGCCCCATGAAAAAGCAACACCCTTCCGGGTCAACCTAGTGAGTGGCACTACGATCTTAGAGAAATCTCTGATAAATCTCTGATAATAACCGGCCAACCCTAGAAAACTCCTGATCTCGGAGGGTGACCTCGGCACTTCCCAACTCATAACTGCCTCCAATTTGGCCGGATCGACCAATATCCCATCGTGGTTAACAAGATGTCCGAGGAACTGGACCTCTCGCAACCAGAAGTCACACTTGGAGAATTTGGCATATAGCCTCTCCGATCTCAGAACTCCGAGGATCTCCCTCAAATGCTCCTCATGCTACTCCCTAGATCTCGAATATACCAAAATGTCATCAATAAATACGATCACCGACCGATCCAACATCGGCCTGCATACCCGGTTCATCAGATCCATGAACACTGTCGGAGCATTGGTGAGCCCAAAAGGCATCACCACAAACTCATAATGCCCATAACGCGTCCTAAACGCTATCTTCTAGATTTCCTCATCTCGTACCCTCACTTGATGGTATCCAGACCTTAAATCGATCTTGGAGAACCAAGATGCTCCCTGCAACTAGTCAAACAAATCGTCGAACCTCGGTAACGGGTAACGGTTCTTGACCGTCAGCTTGTTCAACTCCCAGTAATCAATACACATCCAGTGTGAACCATCCTTCTTCTTCAAAAACAGAATGGGCGCTCCCCACGGCGAGCTACTCGACCGAATAAACCCTTTCCCCAGCAGCTCCTGAAGCTGCGAGGATAAATCTTGCATCTCTGGAGGCGCAAGACGATAATGCAGCTTAGCGATAAGCGCGGCCCTCAGGACCAAATCAATACCGAACTCTACTTGCCTCACGGGAGGCACCCCCGACAACTCCTCTGGAAAGACATCCGGAAAATCATGCACTATAGGAACCTCCTCCACCGACCTCGGCCTCCTGGAATCAACCCGCGTATCTGACACGTACGCCACAAAACCCTTACAGCCTTGCTGTAAACACTACCTCACCCTAGCGGCCGAACAAAATGCTGATCTAGAATGGGTACCCTCGCCGTACACTGTAAGAACTCCCCCACTAGGGTCTCGTATGGTCACTAGCTACTGCTCGCAGTCGATAATCGCACCGAACTTGCTCAACCAGTCCATGCCCATGATGACACAAACATCCCCCATGGCAATAGGAACCAAATCAATCGGGAACTCAACACCGAAAATCTCGAGTACGCACCCACGGATCACCTCTGTGGCATATATCGCCTTCTCGTCAACTATAGAAAATCTCAGAGGCCGACTCAGCGCCTCGCGACTAACACTGATGTGCTGACTAAAAGCAAAAGATACAAAGGACCGACTCGCACCCGAGTCAAATAATACCAAGGCAGGTACAGAATTCACAAGAAAAGTACCTACGCATAACATGATATAAGCATAATATTTCATCATTATAATAAATACACAAAAGAATACATACCAGCCACGGCATCAGGCGCTGCGCGGACCTCCTCCGCGGTCAACTGAAATGCTCTCCCACGTGCCCTCGGTGCCTCGGCCTTCACTGGCCCACTCCTGGTAGCTCTAATGGCGGCAGGGGAAGATCCCTGAGGTGCTTCCTGAGCTGATCCGCGTAACTGCGGACACTCCGCCTTCCGGTGTCCGGTCTGGTTGCAGTGAAAACATACTGCAAACCCCTTGGGGCAGTCCTTGGCCATATGCCCCTCCTTGCCACATTTGTAGCAATATCCCAATCTACACACTCCGTCATGACCCTTGCCGCACTTTTCACAAGTGCGGCCCTTTTGGCTCCCTGATTTGGGATCAGCAGGCTTGGCCCGCTTCGCTGCCAGCTGGAATTGTACCGGTCGCCGATCCCTCCCATGAGACTCAGCCTCCTCCCTAGCCTGGGTCTCCAGCTCAATCTCCCTCTTCCGGGCATTTGCCTGAAGCTCGGGAAATGTCCGGTATGAGGATTTCGCCACAAACTCCCGAATGTCCCGTCTCAAAATACTCAAATATCGACTCAAACGTGCCTGCTTAGTGGACACGTGCTCAGGGCAAAATATCGCCCTCTCGTGAAACATCCTAGTGATCACTGTAACAGACTCAGTGCCCTGCTTGAGGGTCAGAAACTCCTAGGCAAAATGCTCCCTCTCCACCTAGGGAACGTACTCATCTCGGAACATGGCAGTGAACCTCTCCCAGGTCACTGCCGCAAGCTCAGCAGGCGAAAAGTGTGCTGTGACAAACTTCCACCAGTCCTTCGCTCCCAAGCGAAGCTGGTTCAGCGCGAACCGTACTCTCAAATGCTCAGGAGATGATCAAGTGAAGAAACACCCATCTATGTTAGAAATCCATCTCATGGCCGCCACCGGGTCCTGGGTCCCATCAAACTCCGGTGGTTTCGTGTTGCTGAACTCCCGGAACAGCAACACGTCACCACCCTGCGGCCTAGCAGCAGCAACAGCTGCAGTGGCCGCCGCAACCGCAGCCTCAGAAAGAGAGGCAAAACGGTCGTCGAAGGTCTCGCTTAGCGCGGTCTTAATAGACCCGAACATCTCGGGTATCTCTGCCCTGATGACCGCAGCCACCTCCTCATGAATGATCTGTCGGATATCCTCATCACTAGCCCCGACACCCTCCAGCATATGATGTGTCCTCACCATGATCAACCTCTGAAATACAACATATGATAAATTAGAATCCGCTCGAGCATACTCACACTCGACAACCCATCCCTCCTTGATTCTTGGTATTCCGAAGATTCCTACTTGGACCGTGCACCGCCCCAGTGCTTTCAGTAGTACGGGCCCAATACTAGTGTCCACACCGTCTTAGTACACACCCCAAATCCTCCTATCCGGATCCCAAATCCCAAGTACTCTATCACTCTCTAACAGATCTCTCATAAGCTCATCGCTGCTACCTATTCGCTCTCAAGCATCTTATAGAAGCTCATAACTCCCTAGGCTAAGGCATCACAAATCAGGGCACTCTAGTCCTAATAAGAATACCTAGCCTACTCTAGCAAGAGAATACATCATAAACATATAATATAAGGGTATTTTTGGGAAATCACCGTTCGGACGCTGACTAATCGTACACACGTTTCTTCCTTGAATTTCTCTAAAAATCTTTTACTCTTAGAAAAGTTAAATTTTCTTTTGAAAATATTTGCCAAATCCTCAGTTTGAGTTCGAATACTCCCGAAGGTGTACCCGAATCCCTCAAACCAAGGCTCTGATACCAAATTGTAACATCGTAAATTTCAAAACAAATTTTTCAAATTTTTATAAAACATAATTCATTTAATATTCATAAAAAAACCATACTTAATTATCCAATTCAAGTAAATACAAAATCCCAAGATCCCAAATGTATAAACTCCGGGTGTGTGTACGGATCAAGCCGGCGCCTTCCCGCGGTCGTCACTAGTACCTGAAACAATAACATCAAACAATGTAAGCACAAAGCTGAGTGAGTTCCCCAAAATACCACATATAACACATATTAGCCACTCGAGGCTATACTCTGTGGGTCCGTGCACCCAAACTCTGTGAACCCTCAGGTTCTAACTCTATAAACATGCACAACATAAATCACATAGAAATAATGCAGTACAACACATAAAATACATAGCATACAAATACTCTATCACATAACTCTGGCTACCTACTCAAGGTAAAGTATAGTGAGAAGACTCACCTCGCATCTCGGTAAGTCGTGAATCCTGAAATCACTAGTGCTCGATCCCCCGAGCTAAAGTCCTCCTAATTCACAATACATCTCTAATTAACACTTTCTCAACTAAGGTTGACTACTCTTTAACAAGTCAACTTAGGTCAACGTTCGTCAACGGTCAACGGTCAACTTTGACCGGACTCGGCGAGTGCACTATGGCGACTCGGCGAGTCTGAGCGTATACACTGATTTCCCTGAAATCCTCTCTTGACACGTCGAGCATTCTCTCCAACTTGACGAGTTCCACCTGGCATGAGTTGTGGGGCCACCACGACTCAACTCGCCGAGTCTCAAGAACAACTCGGCGAGTCCAGCTTGACTCGGTCCACCTGTCCACTCTGATTCCCCCCTGACTCACTGAGTCAACCCTCCTCTACTCGGCAAGACCACTCGCTGTGTGGTCGGGCATTATTCATACTACTTGCCGAGTCTGTTCTTCGGACTCGGCGAGTCTGTGCCATGCAATGACTCAAACTTGCTCATAAGGTCAGATCCAGTCCACTAACCCATAGATACAGTCCTTCCAAACTTATTTAGCACGTAAAGCTACAATCTTGATGCACATACAATCTCTATATCACCATATATGATGTTTTTGATTCAAATACTACAACACAAGGTCATAAACTCCATTGCTATACATAAAGCTTGATGAGTGAGGCTCTCTGGACCTCTATGGATCCAGATCCAGAGCCTCAACACAAGGAGGGAACTATTTGGCATCAAAACATCCCATAAATGTCCATAAGAAACCGTAAATCCCATTATACATCACAAAACAGAAGATAAACCGAAATCATACCTCTAGATTGATGATCTAAGCTTCAAATCCATGAAATAGCAACCTCCTTTGCTTCCTCTTGCCTAGAATCTTCTCCTTCTTTGCTAAATGACACACACAAGGTGAAGAATGCTTCCTTTCTCTCTCAAAACGTTCAAGCACACAAGGGTTTCTCTCTAAGGGTTGGGTCAGCTCAAATGACGGCCATAAGGCCCTTTAAATAGGCCGCAAACCCCGTAAATTAGGGTTTCACCACACAGCGTGGACTCGCCGAGTCCACTCTTTGACTCGTCGAGTCCGGACGCGAACCCGTACCCAAATCTGCGATCCTACTCGGCGAGTCTGGGCTCTAACTCGTCGAGTCCACTCACAATTTCCATAAATAAATCCAAAATAAATACCTGGAAATTCCGGGCTGTTACACACACACACACTCTCTCTCTTTCTCTCTCTCTCTCTCTCTCTCTCTTTTTCTCTCTCTTTCTCTCTCTCTCTCTCTCTCTCTCTCTCTCTCTCTCTCTCTCTCTCTCTCTCTCTCTTGCTCTCGCTATCATATCATCTAGTGTCCTCCAACTGGATTGGCTCAGAAACTGTCGAATATCCCTCCTCAACATCTTGTGGTACCGCTCCTTCTTCATCTTCTTGTCCACCATATATTGTGGAACCAATAACACCCTCTTACGGAACCTAGCAATGATCTTTGCTATCGTCTCAGTAGTCTGGCGAAGGTCCTGGAACTCCCTCGCCAACTGTTGGAACTCAATCATATGTGCGAACTCAGCCTGAAATCTCATCAAAAAATCCTCCCAAGTCATCGAGTCAATCGCCTTACCGCCTACGGCGTGCCCAACTCTTACCACCAGTCTAGAGCTTTGTCCATTAAAAGACAACATGCAAGTCTGACTTTCACCTCCTTAGGAGAAAGGCTATATCGAAAGGCATTCATGACCTCTACCAACCAACACATGCTCGCAATTAGGTCCTTCTTTCCAAAGAACTCTAAGGCCCCACATGCCCTGAACTCATGGAAAGTCAAAGTGAGAGCTCCCATCATCCCCACCACCTCAGAAACAAAAGCACCCAATCACTCATCCAAAATCTCAAGGATACGCTCCTTGACCGTGTCGAAGATCATAAGAGTATGCTCAAGAATCTTGTGGGTAATCTCTGATGAAATGAACTCCCACATCTAATCATCCAAATGTCCGTCCCGAAAGCCCGAACCCTCACTAGCACCAAAACCACTACTAGATCCTCCTCGAGTGACCACCATACTAAAAATAGACCATTCAAACAAACAAACACAAGTAGATATATATATATATATATATATATATATATATATATATATATATATATATATATATATATATATGTATACACACACACATTTAGGAATCCCATACTCTACATGCTTCCTGGTATCATCGCAACTTTCCTTGAGCAGAGTATGGATCCTGTGCTTCCAGTAGTACGGGTCCATGCTACCTTCCACATCTATCTGTACTTTCCTCAAGGATCACCTCGAATCCTCCAAGTTACTCCCTTATTCATACATACAACCCTCCATAAGACAATGCTCCTAGTACCGGGTCTCTTCCTATGTTGAGCAACCCCCACACTACTCTTTACCATTAGTTGGAGAAGGAAATCCCCCTAACACCATCTAACTAGCTCTCAAATACAGTTACATTTTCATTGACACCAAATAATTCTTCAAATGAAAGGTCTCACACTACAACGATTGGACTCAAACAAGAGTTATGCAATAGAATTTAAACTTAACCTTCTAAAATTATCTAATCACAATAATATGTTACCTAGCATATAGGTTTACTAGTTAGCTGAAGTTAATGGGAACTCCTAAAAGCACAAACCAAGCAGCATTCGAGCATCGAGTAATCAAAAACAAGCATAACCTAATCAGTTCATCCTATCAATAACTGATCAGTACTAGCATGCAAGACTACAATCTCATACAGCATGCATACAAAGTCATCTCTCCTAAAACCTTAGCCCTAAATTAGCATACCATTCACAAATTTACAATTCAAAGCATAATCACAAAACCTGAATGGGTATTTTGGCAAAACTTACTTGAGCTCGGTCGATTTCATACACCATACCCCTTTCATTTGTTAGAAAATTCCTTTTGTAACACATTCCTTTTATGAAAAATCTACAAAATCCTTGCTTTGAGTTTTGACACACTCGAGGGTGTGCCTGAACCCCTCAAACCAAAGCACTAATACCAACATGTAACATCCTAAAATTTAAGACCAAAAATTTCATTTTAATAATGATAATATGATCATCCAAAACGTGTTTATAAAACCATAAATTAAAATTAGATTATGTCAATAATCATCCAAGTACACCAAATCATCAAAATGCGGAACAACATGGTGTGTGCGATGTGATCAATCCTGAGCCCTTCCCCTTCGATTTGAAACTACCAGAAACATAAACTAAAACCATAAGCACGAACCTAATTGAGTTCCCAAAAGTACCTCACGCCATATGTTGATACAAGAAAGTGACCCTCGATCGCTAACAAAGGATCCAAAGACCAGATGCTTTTGTGAACTGAAGAGGAGAGTGCCAAAGACTACTAACCATCAATGGAACCTGAAGTTAAGAAGAAAATACTTGAAGATATCTTTTGAATGTAAATACTAAAAAAAGAAACAAGTTATTTTAACTGACTATATGTGTAAACCTTGTATTATTCGGTGTACCTTTTAGAGTCACCGAAGTCAGTAGCTTTGTAATATATTATTATTTCTTTGTAACTTTTGGACCTCTATAAATAGAGTGTTCCTATTCATGTTTATGTACCAATACCAACAATTCCAGATCTTATCAATACAAGATATATTTATCTCAATACTATCTAAAGTTATCTGATTGATACTTTATCTGAGTCCCATTTCAATTAAGTTGTTCATCATCTACTAACTTATGTTTGAGTGCAAACCATGTTACAATTTGATTAAGTGTTTACTTGTTTGTTCTTATTGATATAATTTGTTGTTATTTACATTCCTTAATTTTCCAAAATCTAACTTTTATTGTTGAGCTAACAAAAGACCCACTGAGATTAACTTACATTTCCACCATATATTATCTCGGTATTAAGTTCTTTTCTCAACATCATACATATCAAACAAGCAATGGGCCATGCCCAACAACCATCAGGCCCCGCTCGTAATGGAGAAGCTTCCCATAGTTAACATATCATTTCCCCTTTTTATGTCATTTGCATTGTTACCAAAAGTGACTATCGGAAGAACTTAATAACAAGATAATATATTGTGGAAATGTAAGTTAATCTCAATGGATATTTTGTTAGCTCAACAATATAACTTAGATTGCAGAAAAGTAAGGAATGTGAATAGTAACAGGTTATATCAATAAGCATAAACAAGTAGACACTTAGTTGAATCGTAAAATCGTTTGCACTCAAACACAAGTTAGTAAATAATGTACAACATAAGTGAAAAGGGACTCGGATAAAGTATCGATCAAATAACTTTAGATAGTATTGAGATCAAGATATCTCGTATTGATAAGATTTGGAATTGGCGGTATTGGTACATAAACATGAAGAGGAACAATCTATTTATAGAGGTACAGAAGTTACAAAGAAATAATAATCTATTACAAAGGTACTGACTTTGTTGACTCTAAAAGGTGCGGAGCATAATATAAGGTTTGCATGTATAGTTAGTTAACGTAACTTGTTTCCTTTTTAGTCTTCACGTTCAAAAGATATCTTCGGGTCTTTTCTTCTTGTCTTCGGGTTCTACTGATGGTTAGCAGTCTTCGACATTCTCCTCTCTAGTTCAAAAAAGATTTTTGTCTTCAGGTCCTTTCTTTGCTACCAAGGGTCACTTTCTTGTATCAACAATCTCCCTTAAAGTGACCTCGCAACTAAATTCTTCATTCGTTAAGTTTGAGAAATTTGATGAGGATCCACAAAATATTTGAACTTCAGAGAGTCATTTGATCCTTTTGATTATTTATAATTCCACCTCTTCAGTGGTGTAATTAGATCTCTGCACATCAGTCGTGGTGATTTCCAGTTGTTGCTGAGTTAGACAATAAATAGCATACAATATACTTATCAGACCCCACCTCGTAATGGACCCCGCTCGATATATATCACATACTACACATGAAAGAGTCACACATACAACTAGCATCCTATTCATAATAAATCATGATCTGGCATTGGTGCCTTCAACCCATAAAACATTATAAGGAGACTACCTCAAACTGCTGAAAATCATATAACTGCTTAAACTGTTGATCCGGAAAATCTATGCACTAAATAATCAATAAAACCTAATTAACAATTGGGCCATAAACCATAAATAGGAATCTATTTCATTTGTCCAACTCCTAGGGTAAAAGACCATTTTATCCCTTCCTTACTTGTCCCAATAACTGAGGCCCAATCCAATGGCTCTAAGAGGCCAATATGACCCAAAATCCTAAATGGTGACCAAAACCCATAATGGGCCCAATCTAGGTAGACCCAAAGCCTAAAAATGGCCCAAAGTCAGAAGGCTAGTGGACCAACAAGGCCTATAACTTCTAATAGCCTAAAAACGACACAAGCTACAAAATCAGGTCTGGTACTCTGCGCGGACGATATATACGCCCGACGTACGAGGTCACACACATGGATCAAGGACTCGACAACGTACGCACAATGTATACTTGTGTATGCCCATAATACGCACCAGTAAGCACTTTCTCCATTAACTGATTAGTTCTTGCAACCAAACATCCAAATTTCAGATCAAAGTCTATAGGAATGTCTTAATCCATAAAGTCATGAACTTGGAGCTTTTTCATGGCTCAAAAGAACCTAAACCTTACTTTATATTTCTACTTTCACCACATGGACCTAAACACATGAATGGTTGATCCCCAACAATCAAGATGCTAACTTTATAGACTATGGACCTCAGAAACATCAAGAGAAGCAACTCCTGACTTCTAGAGTGAAAGAAACCCACTAGATCTCAGCATAGGACTAAAAAGGGACCAAAACTTCATAAATACTAGATATAAGCATACAAGGAGCAAGTTCCAAGATTTATACCTCAATAAAGCTAGAAATGATGTGTGAAATCTATATCTACAAGTTCTCCTTTGATCAAGGCTCCTTCTTCCAAGTTCTTCTTCTTCAATTCTCACCAAAACACACTAAAAACAAACACAATAGGGTCAAGTCTCTTTAATAGGGGCTAGGTATTCAAAATACAACTCAAAAGGAAATCGAGGCTGAGGAATGAGAGGACCATGGGTCATTAAGTTGTTTAAATAGGGTCCAAACCCTAAAATTTAGGGTTTGTCCCCTGGGAGCATATCCACGCGTACCCTAAGAATTCTGAAGTTGTCAAAACATCCCCTAAGGACCAAATTTGTAAAATATTTACATACCAAGGGTCAAAATGAAAAGTACCTTGAATCGGGTGATACAACGAGTATATATACAAATCATATGTTAGATGAAAAAATAATATTTTATAAACTAGATATAGGTTTTTACATAAAATGATAACTTATTATTTTACATAAACAATATATATGAGAACATGAATTCCCCCCCCCCCCCCACCCCGAAATATATAAAAACTATACAAATTTTCCATAAGCAAGTATTCAGATAATATGCACACATAGCACGTAATTTATATAAAATACTTCATATCTATGTGTAAGCTGAAAGTAACTATGCACTCACCTGAAAATGTGGTGATTCCGAAATCAGACAGCGCTTCGCTTCTTAAAATAATTTCCTTCGACGAAACCTACTATTATTATCACTAGAGTTTAGTCTATTATTAGCTGAGACTAATTAATAGTCTAGCTATTATTACTATTATATAAGCATTAAAAAAATACTTATATAACCCATAATAATAACCCAAGTATTTATTATAAGTTCCTAATAACGTTACTATAATTAAATAAAAGCTATATTAAAAATAGCGTAGGCGTAGCTCACTTACAATGGGTTTTATAGAAAACCAGGATTTGCTTGGAGCAGCATTCCCGAGCCAAAAATCTCTTCTTCTCAGAGCCGTCGAGCACTCTGGGCTTCCGCCTCATGCTAGGGAGGTTCCCTAGGCTTTTCGGGGGATTTCGGGGCTAGAGAGAGGTTCTAGAGAGAGAGAGAGAGAGTAAAGAGAAGAAATAATGAGAAAGGTGTGAAGAAAATGAGGGTGGGAGAGGTGGTATTTATAAGGTGAAATGTGGCTGAACTTGGTGCCACATGTCACCATCTAGTGGCAAGCCTTGAGGAGAAAGCAATGGCCAAGATTGTGCAACATCACCCATTTTCGCACAGCACACTTCCGACTTCTAAAATCTGTAACTTTCACGTACGACCTCCGTTTTTGACGTTATTTATATCCACGCGTAGGTAAATAATAAGATCTACAACTTTCATTTTGACTCCATCAGATAATTCTCGACCGATCTTAAATTTAACAGTACAAGGGGATGATACTGTTAAACGTCCGCGTAAAATTCATAGCTTCTACATACAGACTCTATTTTCGTCTGTCTTTTTACCGTTGATTTCCTATTAATGAGATCTTCAACTCTTATTTAGGTTGCTTAAGTGTTGGGTCAATAATATGGTGTATACTTTGCTTTTCTAGGAAAATATACTTTTATGTAATGTTGTATTTGTTTGCGGTTGGTGTGTACGGTCGTACACATATGTACGGTCGCACACCCAGTGTACGGACGTACACAAGATGTGTGGCTGTACACATGTGTATGGCTGGGGGTCCATATAAATAGAGGAGTGCATGTGGGAGTGTACGGTTAGGAGAGGAGAGCATCTTGTAGAGAGAGAAAGTTACAGAGAAGAAGTGTGTGTGTGTGTGAGAGAGAGAATCTATTGTAAGGAGCATAATTCATTTCATTAATACATCATAGATTCATCTTAATTCTTCTTCTCCTTCTCTTCTATATGATCTGACATCATCCAATTGATTGGGATTCCGCACCATCAATTGGATCTGATTGATATACAAGCAATTTTGGGGACTTACAATGGGTATCAGAGCTTGGTTGTATCAATCAAATTTTTCAGATCTGGAGCTTATTTGATCTTATTTTGAAAAAAGGAATAGCGTTTTTGGATAGATTTCGCAAAAATAATGGGGGTTACTTCTTTTCATTTTTCATAAAAACAAGTTTTTGATCGAGTTTTAGAGCAAAAAAGGGTGAAAAACATAGTTTTTTTTCACGAACCTGTTGAAGGTGTGCGGCCCGGTTGAAGGTGTGTTGCTCGGTGTGTGTGGCTCGGAGTGTGTGGCCGGCTCAGTATGCGGCTCGGTCTCAACTCGAAAGCAGCAACCTTGCATATCGCCTTTATAAAAAAAAGAAATTCGGAACAAATTTGAGGTTGCAGGGGATCGAACCCTGGACCTATTGGTCATTGCCACAACAGCTTAACCAAGTCGACTAGCACACTCTTTGTGTTATCCCTTCGAAACATAAAACATGACCTGTCCCTCTCGGTTTTTAAATTTCGAAAATGGACTATTTTAACCCCAAAAATCAATTCCTTTTATTTTTAAAATTCTTTTTCAACCTAATTTTTTTTTTTTAATTTTTGATTTTATTTTTATCTTTGACCTTAAAATCTTGACTTTGACTTTTAAAAGGTGATCTTTGGCTTTAAATTTTGACTTTCTTGTTTGACTTTTAATTTTTCAAATTTGGCTTTTCGGTTTGACTTTTAAGTTTGACTTTTGAAGTTTGACTTTTTAAATTTGACTTTTAAGTCAAAGGGCAATTATATATATATATATATATATATATATATATATATATATATATATATATATATATATATATATATATAAATTAATATATATATATATATAATTAAAAAAAAAATTAAGTTCCACATCAATTCCGGTAAATGAAGTTTCATGTACTCCATCTTGTAAAGCTACAATTAAATTTCTTCACGAACAAATTGATTTATTAAAAAGAGAAACTAAGGACCTCAAATACGAAGGCTATACTCTTAGGAAAGGTTAGAAACCGTTAAAAGCTCAATTAGAAACAAAAATCAAGGATTTTCGGAAATTACAAGAAGATTACAGCAACAAGTATGAAAATTATGATCACATTAAGAAAAAACTTGATGCTGTAACTGAAGAACTTGACGCTTTGAAAATTAAGTGTGGAAAAACAGATGTTAGTTTCAAAAATTACACTACATCAAGTAAGACAGTTGAGTCCTTATATGAAACCCAATTAAAATTCAAAGAAAATCAAAACAAGGGTCTAGGGTATGATAGTGTTCCTCTACCTTTCAATCATAACTACACATCCATCCCTATGACACAGGACGAAATTAATAGGGAGGCACATCTTCGATATGGCAAACCAATTGGATTTGTGTCAGGAGGTATTCAAGTTGAAGATACTAATGCTTCTACTTTATGTGCAGGTAAAGTAGCAGAGGATGAGAACAAGGAGAACACCATTGAACAAACTAACATCTCCTTGAACTCTGAATCTGTTGCTTCGAACTCAACTGCTTCTGATCAACCTGCCGTTGAGAAATACAGGCCACCAATTCCAACGCAACAGAGTGCCTGTTGCTACTGTGCATGTGGGAAAAGCAAGAGACAAGGAAAAGATACACCACCAAGGGCAGGAAGAAACAACTCCACAGTAAAGAAAAAGACATGTTTTCACTGTGGAACACCTTGACACATTACCATAAATTGTCCTAATCGGGCATACGTTCCCTACTACACACAAGGGTGGCGCCAAGAGGGAGATACTTCTAAAGAAACCTCTCCAGGTCACGTTCAGACAATGGCGACTGGAATGCCACGAAGGGCAAGAGTTCAACCCTCAAGGCCAAGAAATAAAATCCAAAGGTTAAGAAGGGAATGTCGGCCAAGAAACCAAATCCAAGAGATGCTCCCGTGTAACTAAAATCAAAATCATCTCACCGGCCGACATCAAGTTCAAAAGCAAGTACTGAAAAAGAAATGGGTTAACCCAACTACAAATGGGTTCCCAAGGCTCACTCTCCCAAATCTTCTAACGAATCTAATATTTCTTCATATTCTGTTTGTGATAAACAAGATATGTCTTGGGAGAGAGTTCCTTGCACTGATGACAAAGGTCAACCTAGTTTCAAAATGGACTGGGTTCCAAAGACCAACTGATCCCGCTCTGTGCTGGAGCAGCTATGGAGGCATATCATCAGATTTCGATTTGTTGGTAGTGGTTCCTCCACGCACATGATAGGAGGCATCTCTCAACGGTACAATACTCATAACATTATTTGAGAGTATGTGTCCTTGCGGGAAGGGAAGTAAGGAAGTGGTCACTCATGGGGTTTGTGCTTAATGACATGAAGAATTTTCGGATCTGTTCTGAGATTACGCGTGTTGTTCTCAGACCTTCTGGATACAAATTCAATCGGTGACTTACGGTTTGAGTTTTCTTCTCTATACTCCTGAGTTTTTCTTAAGCTAATTCGCTTTAAAGACAAATTTTTGTTTTAGGATAGTTTAAATTTGCGCATTTACTTTCGTTTCTCTCCTATGCACAAATTTAGGGGGAGAAATAAAAACAAAACAAAAATTAGAAAATTTTAAAAAAATAAATAAATAAATCAAAAAATCAAAAAAAAAATAATATGTTGGTTATGGAATGTTCTTGAGGGAGATGTTTTGGGAAGTGAAGTGATAACGGGAAATCTGAGTCTACGTAACGTACCCAAAATTGAAGGGTCTATGCTCTGGTTTGATGCGTTGGTAGGCACGAAGAATATAACAGACTTGACTAGGTGCAAATGAACTTAAGGAATCTAGAGACTTCATAAATCTTGACCTAGTTAGTTCCGTTTAGCCTAACAATACAATGCTCGGATAGGTTGAGCGGGGAGATATATATGGGAATCTACTCATCACATTAAATGAACCCGAATCTGGAACCGTGGTTTAACTTTTCCTCGATGTGCGGATTCTGTCCTTAATTACGGTATTGATGGGGCGACTGGTAAATTCCGATGAATTAGGTCTGTAGAAAATTATTTTCTTTCTTTCTTACTGTTAGTCATATGTTGCCTCCTCTGCGTGATTGGAAGAGATCCGACCTGGACTGCAACATATGCAAATCTATTTCTCTGCATATTATATATATGACATTCCTCTTGTCTGTTAGCCATATGTTGTCTCCTTTGCGTGACTAACAATCCGACCTGGTACACAGCACATGCAACCTTCTACTTCTCAATCCCTCTAAAACTATAAGTGATAATAATCTAAATCTATCTTCTCTCTTAATGATTGTCTGGTCACCCGATGTAAGGAGTACTCTGGAAGTCTTTGATTACAGGGGCATATCTGGAAGCGGGAAACATGTTCCAGTACAATTAAAATTGAACACTCGAAGATTGTCTATAGATCTTGCTGCTCAATTTAGGTGGACAACAATATCCCTGGTCGTCGTCAGCTGAATGGTCCTTAAGATATAGTATCTAGAAACTTAGGATCAGATATAATATCTAGGAACATAGGATCACATTGCATTGTCACTTATAGTATGTCCTAATTTTGTCACAATTTTTCGTGTTTAAGTGGACAATAATACCGGCGATCAACCAGACAAAGACGTGAAGATGGAGGGTACCGACAAGCGGATAAAGGTTGTCTAAAAACTTTGATCCCAAATCATTCTCAAAGTTAGATATCATTTTATTTTTGTTAAATTTGTTCATAGTTTTCCTCTATGCACAAATTTTTAGGGGGAGAATTATAAATAATTCAAAAATCAAACAAAAATCAGAAAATTAAAATCCAAAAATAGTGTTATTTCTTGTTTAGAAAAATCAGAAAATCCAAAAATATTTTTGTTTCTATTTTTATTTTGTGTGTTAATTTTTCTTCTAGTTTTGTTTTGTCTTGAAAAGTGATTTCAGGTATAGCTAAGACTCATGAAGTTTGTGTTGAAGATTTCTGAGCCAAGGCTTCATCTGTGAGCATCGAAGAATTTTCATTCGAAGGAGCAAGAAATGAAGATTATTCTTTCGACATTCCATCCTTCAACCCCAAAAGCAAGGTGAAGCTGAAATTGAAGATTACGTGACAGATTGCATTGAAGCCTCCTCAATCAGTCTGCTGCTATCTTAAACCTGTTTATGTGATCTAGAAGATTATTTCTCTCTGATAGTTCTCTCTAAAGATTCTCAAGCTGAAAGTGATATCTTTCAAGAATCCTTTTATCAAGCCTCCTCACCCAATGTGAGTTCAGAGTCAAATCTTGAAGAAAAGCCCAACCGCTCAAGATGAATTCATTTATTGAAGATTCATATGTTCATCTTGATGCTTTGAAGAATTTGAAGATTAATGCTGAAGCCAAGTTCCCAATGACGATTAACAAGAAAAAACAGCTACTTTTTAGGGGGAGCTTGTTAGGTCAATTAGAAAAGAAAGCTATAAACCAAGGGGGAGATTGTTGGGTCAAAAATATGGTTTATACTTTTCTTTGCAAGGAAAATATATTTTTATGTAATGTTGTATGTGGTTGCGGTTGGTGTGTACGGTCGTGCACGTGTGTACGGCCGCACACCTTGTGTACGGCCGTACACAGGGTGTGTGGCTGTACACATGTGTATGGCTAGAGGTCCATATAAATAGAGGAGTGCATGTGGGATTGTACGGTTAGGAGAGGAGAGCATCTTGTAGAGAGAAAAAGTTAGAGAGAAGAAGTGTGTGTGTGTGTGTGGGTGTGATAGAATCTATTGTAAGGAGCATATTTCATTTCATTAATACATCATACATTCATCTTAATTCTTCTTCTCCTTCTCTTCTATATGATCTGACATCGTCCAATTGATTGGGATTCAGCACCATCAATTGGATCTAATTGATACACAAGCAATTTTGGGGACTTAGATTAAGCCAAAAACCGCTCGAACTAAAATTTGAGTTTCGGGTCGTGCACTGCTAAGCCGAATCTTAGAAAAATCATAACTTCCTCATACGAAGTCAGATTTGGGCGTTCTTTTTATGGATGTTCTCGGTTTAACATATACTACAACTTTGATTTAGATCACTAAGGCTAAAAATCCCTTCATCGTAAATTCACTATTGACGTCTCTTGGTGCCGTGCCGATTTTGCCGTAAAACTTCGGCGAGCCATAACTTCTTCGTTATAACTCGGATTTTGGCATTCTCTATATCAATGGAATCCTTGTTTCGACCACTACATCTTTATATAAAGATATCGGGCTTATCCCATACTTTAATTTTGACGCTTATTTTTATTCTTTATTCATTATACATTTATAATTAAATAATAAGCACATAAATACACATAATTCACATAATACTGAAATATTTCATCTTTATTACCTCAAAAAGAGTTACAAGAGTTGACCTAGACTATTACATTGACAAATATGCTTAGCCCTGAAAGTCGGGCGTTACAATTCTCTCCCCCTTAGGATGATTCTGTCCCGGAATCATGCATTAGCAAACAGATGTGGATAGCGACTCATCATGTCATCCTCTGTTTCCCAAGTGAGATTCGGCCCATTCGAATGTCTCTATCAGACTAGCACTAAGTCGACCATCTTGCATCGTAACTTTTTCGTCTTACAGTCAACAATTACCTCGGGCTCTTCGATAAACCTTTTATTCTCATCCATCCTTAACTCTGAGATTGGAATTATGTCGGGAACATCTCCCATGAATTTCCTCAAATAACACACATGGAAGTTGTTATGAATACTATTGAGTTCTTCGGGTAATTCGAGCTTGTAAGCTTGGTTCCCTATCTTCTGAAGAACTTTGAACGGTCCAATAAACCTTAGACTCGACTTTCCTTATTTACCATATCTTATAAGTCCCTTCCACGGTGAGACTTTAAGCAAAACGGAATCCCTAACTTCGAAAGTCGTTGGTCGTCTTTTCTTGCCGGCATAGCTCTTCTGACGATCCTGAGCTGCTAACATCCTTTCCCTAATCACTTTCAACTTCTCAGTAGTCTCATGGACTATCTCGGGGCCCATAAACTACTTCTCTCCAGCTTCAAGCCAACAAGACGGCGTACGACACTTCTGTTCATACAAGGCTTGATAAGGTGCCATCTTGATGCTTGAGTGGAAACTATTGTTATAGGAAAATTCTACCAGAGGTAAGTGCTCATCCCAATTCCCTTGGAATTCGAGGGTACATGCTCTCAGCATATCTTCCAGTGTTTGAATCGTTCTTTCGCTCTGACCATCGGTTTGCGGGTGGTAAGTCGTACTCAAACACAACTTTGTACCCAACTCCTCCTGTAGACTCCTCCAAAACCGTGACGTGAAAAGACTATTACAATCTGACACAATTGTAAGAGGAACATCGTGAAGTCTTACAATTTCCCTCAAGTAAGCATTTACGAGCTTATCCATAGACTACTTCTCATTGGCTACTATGAAGTGTGCACTCTTAGTGAAACGATCCACGACTACCCAAATCATGTCATGACCATTCTTCGTCCTGGGCAGTTTAGTCACAAAATCCATGGTGATATCCTCCCATTTACCCATGGGTACGGGTAAAGGTTCTAAACTCCCATACGGTTTCTGATGTTGTGCCTTAACTCTCGCAGATGTTACACACTCGGCCACATACTTCGCAACGTTGAGTTTCATCGCCGGCCACCAGTAGTAGGGTTTTAGGTCCCTATACATTTTAGTGCTACCGGGATGAATTGAGTACATGGTCTTGTGTGCTTCTTCCATCAGAAGATCTCTTATTCCTCCCGTCTTAGGTACCCAAATCCGATCTTGGAATACCTTCAGTCCTCGACTTTTTGCACCGAACACTAACGTTTTTTCCCAAACGCTCTTCCTTTCGGTCATTCCTCTCTAAAGCTTCTTCTTGGGCTTTCCTGATACTTTCCACAATTGTCAAGACGACTTCGATTCTCAACGCTCTTGGCCTTTTCCTTTCAAGGTTGACTTTCCGACTGAGAGCATCAGCAACAACATTTGCTTTACCTGGGTGGTAAAGTATCTCACAGTCGTAGTCCTTGAGTAGTTCTAGCCAACGTCGTTGCCTCATGTTCAACTCCTTCTGATTAAAGAGATACTGGAGACTCTTATGATCAGTGAAGAGCTTGCACTTCGTGCCGTAGAGGTAATGCCTCCATATCTTTAAGGCAAATACTACCACTGCCAACTCCAGATCATGAGTAGGGTAGTTCTTTTCATGCTCTTTCAATTGTCGAGATGCGTATGCCATCACCTTTTCTCTTTGGGTGAGAACACAACCCAACCCGAATCCAGATGCATCACTATAAACCGCGAATTCTTCAACTCCATCGTGTAGAGAAAGTATCGGTGCTTCACATAACATCTTCTTTAGCTTCTCGAATGCCTCATCGTGTTTCTCACTCCATGTATATGTAGATCCTTTATGGGTCAAAGTTGTTAATGGAGCGGCTATCGAAGAAAAGCCTTGGATAAATCGCCGGTAATATCCAGCTAATCCTAGAAAGCTCCGAATCACTGTGGGACTTTTTGGACGTTCCCACTTTATTACAGCTTCGATTTTTGTTGGGTCAACTATTATCCCTTCTTGGTTAACCACATGACCCAAGAATTGGACTTCTCGGATCCAAAAATCACAATTAGAGAACTTGGCGTAAAGCTTCTCTTTCTTTAACACTTCCAACACTTCCCGTAGAAGCTTGCCATGCTCCTCTTGGCTTTTCGAGTATATCAGAATGTCGTCGATGAACACTATCACAGAGTTATCGAGGAATGGTTTACAAACCCTATTCATCAAATCCATGAATGCTGCTGGAGCATTGGTTAGTCTAAACGACATAACCAAGAACTCGTAGTGTCCATATCTCGTTCTGAATGCAGTCTTCTCGATATCTTGATCTCTCACTTTCAGCTGATGATATCCCGACCTAAGATCGATCTTTGAGAATTAGCTCGAACCTTGCAACTGATCGAATAGGTCGTCAATCCTCGGCAATTGATACTTGTTTTTCACCGTTGCCTTGTTCAGCTCTCGGTAGTCTATGCACATTCTCATGCTTCCGTCCTTCTTCTTCACGAATAACACCGGAGCTCCCCACGGTGATGAACTAGGTCGAATGAAACCGTTGTCCAACAGCTCCTGAAGTTGCGTCATGAGCTCCTTCATCTACGTCGGTGCTAATCAGTAAGGTGCCTTTGCTATCGGTGTTATTCCTGGTAACAAGTCTATACGAAACTCCACTTGCCTATCAGGTGGTAATCCGAGAAGATCCTCGGGAAAGACTTCCAGATAATCACACACTACCGGTATATTCTACACCTCTTTCTTCTCCTTCTTAGCATCGATTATGAATGCCAAGTATGATCCACATCCTTTGGACAAACATTTCCTGGCTTTCATCAGGGAGATGATTCCAGAATTCACTCTACGTTTGTCCCCGTACACCATAAATGATTCCTTTTCGGGTGGGTTTACCCTTACTATCTTCTTTCGGCATTGAATCTCAGCATCGTTGGCGCTAAGTCAATCCATACCCAAAACGATGTCGAAACCGTTTAACTCTATGGGTAATAACTCCTCATGGAATTCGTTTCCGTTTAGGTCAATGAAGATGTTCCTAATACGATTACTAACAGGTACGAATTTGCCACTGGCAACTTCTACAATCAGGGCATTGTCAAGTTTTTCTACAGGTAATGCTAATTTCCCTCTAAATTTATCTGACACAAAGGAGTAGTTGGCTCCGAAATCAAATAGTATACTTGCAGGCAAACCATTTACAAGAAAGATACTTGAAGCGACGTCTGTTGCCTCCTTCGCAGCCTCGAGCATCATCTGGAAGGCTTTCGCCTTCGGCTTCGATGGTATGCTAGGTCTTCCTGCCTCCTTCTTCTTTGGGCAATCCTTTGAAATGTGCCCCTCCTCGTTGCACTCATAGCATACCTTCTTAGTGAATGTGCATTCGTTGGCGTAGTGCCCAAGCTTTCCGCATTTGAAACAAGTGACCCCTCCGTCACACTTCCCAGAGTGCTTCTTCTTACACTTGTCACACCACTTCGCTTTTGATCCTCCTCCTCTCGAACCAGAATTCGAGAATCTACTCTTCTTGTTGGACTTCGAGGATCCATCTAACTTCCGTTTCTCACCAACCTCGGCTCTTTCTAGACCTCGTTCCTTTTGTTGGGTCTCCACATTCTTTGCTGCTCGAACAGCTGATTTCAGAGTAGTTGCCATCTTGACTGTTGGGCCAAAGTCAGCCGGCCATCTGTTTGCGAACTTCTCAATTTTGGAAAGTTCGGTTGGCACTAGGTATGGAAACAACTTCATCTTTTCCGTGAATGCAACAGCATAGTCATCGATGCTCATTCTCCCCTTTTTCAAATTTTGGAACTCATTGTTCAGATCAATCAGATCTATGTCTGAACAGTACTGCACCTTCAGTTGTTCCAAGAACTCATCCCATGACATTTTCAGAGCTTCTCCTCGCGGCATTGTATCTGCCAATAGCATCCACCAGCTCAAGACTCCAGTTTTCAATTGTCTCACAGTGAAGATAGTCTTCTGCTTCTCACTGCAGTTGCAGCTTTCAAACACCATCTCCATCTCGGAGATCCAGTCCATGATCTCAACAGGCATTGGGCTTCCTGAGAGACTTGGTGGTTTCGCACCCAAGAATTTTTTATACATTCGCCAATCGTTGTTGTTTCTCCCTTCTGGTCCATCTCTTTGCTCACCTTGAGTCCCTACTTGACTCACTTGGCAGCTGTAGTTCCCTTCCTCAGATTTCTCGAGAACTGGCTCCGTCGGTTCAACATGTATGGTAGGTTCGTCCCTATTTTTGTGGAGCATCCATCTTATTTCTTCCCTTTGTTCTGCTAGCATAGCCTGAATCATGGCTTGAACTCCAGCCATGTGATTAGCTCAGGTGCAACTTCTTCAACAACAGGTATTTGCTGAACCACTGGGGGTTGGTTCCTATCCCCATTTGCGTTCACGTTTCCCCTACGGGTCCTTGCCATCTTGATCTATACACCGAATAAGGTGAATTTAGATCTTTATTTAAGATATATGTTTAAATAGTCCTTATCACTCCAAAATGTTTACATGCTAGTTCTAATATCGTAGTCGTACGTTTAGAATCCTAAACACATAAGGTTTCCAGATCCGGTCGGCAACAAACCATAGATCCAAACAATTAACAGCATATCAGGCACAAAGCATTTAGCACATAAAAGCATTTTAGGCATAATTCCTAAAATAAGCTAGTGCTCACACCTCACAATCATCGCTTAGCATTCTAAGTTTAAGTCAAGAAATCCTACAAATTCCTAATTCGCTTAAACTAATGCTCTGATACCAACTGTGACATCCCCAAAATCACGGCTAGAAAAGACCGATTTTGATTATGCTTTGTTTAAAAATCAGAGTAGCATTTTAAATAAAAGTGTTGCGGAATTTGTCCCAAAACAAAATATGATAAAGATTTATCAAAAGCATTTCCATATAAATGTATTTCATTAAAAGACTTGGGATGTCATGTTCGTACAGATCAAAAGCATAAACAGTACAATATAAGGCTTACTACATTATATCATATCTACAGGTCTATATCCGTAATCCCTCGTCCAACCATCATATCTATGCTCAAGCACCACTCCCTGTAATACATAAAACTGAGTGGGTCAGGCTTGGGAGCCTGGTGAGCACATAGGGTTTTCAACCCACAATAGATAAGTTTATTAATTTCATCAATCAACAATAACCCGATTACCCGTTCCCGTTATCCTCACATTACGTCCCTAAACACCTATCATAAGGGACCTATCCTAAGGATCATCATCGGGATGGACACTACTGCTAAAGGGGTTCCTCAGTAATAAATGTCCTAAAGGAAACCATGTGGGGGATGGAGTACACCAGTGAACACATCGTTCACAAACACCTACAGGTTGCGAGTCTGCCAGCGTTCCACTGGACTGTCTAGAAGAGTCTGTGGTCGTCATCTATACTCCGCTAGATGACTGGATCAACAGCAACAACATCGAGGCCTCTCATCATTTTATCACACATCACCTATTACATCTACCCATGTTTTACCCCAACATTTTTGTCGATATAAAATACATATACAGTTTAAATCATCGAAAACATGTATAAAAACGTTCATCCAACATAGATAGAAAGTATTCAGATAATATGCACACATAGCACGTAATGTATATAAAATACTTCATATCTATGTGTAAGCTGAAAGTAATTATGCACTCACCTGAAAAGGTGGTGATTCCGAAATCAGATAGCGCTTCGCTTCTTAAAATAATTTCCTTCGACGAAACCTAGTATTATTACCACTAGAGTTTAGTCTATTATTCGCTGAAACTAATTAATAGTCTAGCTATTATTACTATTATATAAGCATTAAAAAATACTTATATAACCCATAATAATAACCCAAGTATTTATTATAAGTTCCTAATAACGTTACTATAATTAAATAAAAGCTATCTTAAAAATAGCGTAGGCGTAGCTCACTTACAATAGGTTTTATTGAAAACCAGGATTTGCTTGGAGCAGCGTTCCCGAGCCGAAAATCTCTTCTTCTCAGAGTCATCGAGCACTCCGGGGCTTCCACCTTGTGCTAGGGAGGTTCCCTAGGCTTTTCGGGGTATTTCGGGGCTAGAGAGAGGTTCTAGAGAGAGAGTGTGTAAAGAGAAGAAAGAATGAGAAAGGTGTGAAGAAAATGAGGGTAGGAGAGGTGGTATCTATAGGGTGAAATGTGGGTGAACTTGGTGCCACATGTCACCATCTGGTGGCAAGCCTTGGGGAGAAAGCAATGGCCAAGATTGTGCCACATCACCCATTTTCGCACAGCACACTTCCGACTTCTAAAATCCGTAACTTTCACATACGACCTTTGTTTTTAAAATTCTTTATATCCATGCGTAGGTAATAATAAGATCTACAACTTTCATTTTGACTCTGTTGGCTAATTCTCGACCGATCTTAAATTTAACAGTAGAAGGGGATTATATTGTTAAACGTCCGAGTAAAATTCATATCTTCTACATACGGACTCTGTTTTCGTCTGTCTTTTTACCGTTGCTTTCCTATTAATGAGATTTTCAACTCTCATTTAGGTTGCTTAAGCCAAAAACCGCTCGAGCTAAAATTCGAGTTTCGGGTCCTGCACTACTAAGCCGAATCTTAGAAAAATCATAACTTCCTCATACGAAGTCAGATTTGGGCGTTCTTTTTATGGATGTTCTCGGTTTAACATATACTACAACTTTGGTTTAGATCACTAAGGCTAAAAATCCCTTCATCGTAAATTCACTATTTACGTCTCCCGGTGCCGTGCCGGTTTTGCCGTAAAACTTCGGCGAGCCATAACTTCTTCGTTATAACTCGGATTTTGGCATTCTCTATATCCCCGGAATCCTTGTTTCGACCAATAAAACTTTATATAAAGATATCGGTCTTATCCCATACTTTAATTTTGATGCTTATTTTTATTTTTTATTAATTATACATTTACAATTAAATAATAAGCACATAAATACACATAATTCACATAATACTCAAATCTTTCATCTTTATTACTTCAAAAAGAGTTACAAGAGTTGACCTAGACTATTACATTGATAAATATGCTTAGTCCTGAAACCTGGGCGTTACAAAGGGCCTCCTTTTATAGCTTCATGCATGCCTTTCATGTCGATGCAAGAGATACCCTCTTGGAAGGTCAAACACCGAACATACCCATGCCTTGTACTCTCGGAAGAAGAATGTAGCCAAAGAGGTAAGTTGAAAGAGGAAAGCAAAGGTGATGGGGATGTGAGAAGTAAGTAAGGGAGAAGAGTTTGACTGAGTTTTAGATCATTCAACTAAGTACATGATGATGTCATCTTCTCAAACATGCCCCAAAGCTTTCCTAGATTTTCATGCCAAAATCCCAACAACCAATATTTTTCCAAAAGTGGCAAAAGATATAATCGAGTTCAAGGATTCCAAAAACTTGAATTGATTAATTTTTCAAGTTGTAGAACTCCTAGAAATCGATTTTAAACATTCGCTTTTAATTTGCCTTACACATGTAATTTTTCGACTTTTAATAATATCTTTACTAAAAAAATTTCGAGTATGGAATTAAATAATAGACCATAGTACGAGTCTAAAAACGCTCTCAGAATTTTCATAAGAGGTGTAAAAGTGCCTGAACTGATCGAAACGGTTTATGTAATTTAAAGAAAAGCAATATTATACTGGTTTGGTTTCTTATAATGGACGTATCTTTTGCATATGGACTCCATTTTGGATATTCTTTATATTTTTGAACTCTGGTGAACATGTACTATGAGACTAGAGTCTTTTCTTTGCTCAAAACTTCTGAATACAAAATTTCCTTTTTTCAGACATATTAACTAGGGTTACAGTCTGTGTTGCATGATTCGTTCAAGAATTTCCACAACTTAAAGTAAGATACCATCCCATATCTTATTATCATTGTAATGACACTATTTTTTTTCAAACTATGTATTAAAGCTCAACAGGTCAGGTTATAAAGAAGTTCCCGGTGAATTGATTGTCTATAGTTTTAGACCTAAATTTTGGGATGTTACAAATTAAGGTTTGGGATCTTGACTTGTTGAAGTGTCTTAATGGATAAAGTCGGAAGCTTTATCCATCAAGAACATAGGAAGGACCAGATCTACACTTTGGATCTCTTGAAGTTGTAGGAAAATTTCTTTATGGATTAAGTTGTCCAGACTAGTCCCTACGGTGTGGCCTTAGGTTTCCACGGTGTTGCGACTGGGTGAAAACTCATCTGCCTTGACGTTTAGCACCAACAGCATGGCCCAAGATGGACACAACGTGGCGACCAGCTGGAGTTTGACTTTTGCCCGTTGATCGTTGACTTTGACCAAGTTTAACTTTAGGTCATTTAGGGTATTTTGAGTAGTAGTTTGATGCTTTTGTCCCTGTGTGTTTTACAGGTTACTCGTAGAGTCGGTACTTGGAGTAGTATTCAGTTCAGCTATTGTTCGGATATTGATGTGAGTTTTCCTCACTGTACTTGTGGGTTGAAGGCACCAATGTCGGCCCACTAGGTTATGTATAGGATGATGTCATGTTGATTATATGATAGACTGGTAGACGTATATAATTACCTATGCTTGCTGGTTATATGTTATAATGGTAGATCTATATGATTACATGTACCTGCTAGTTCTTGATATTATTGCATATGTCAAAATGTTATTGTTTTGATGGGTTTAGATAGTCTTGCTTTGTGCTGAAGGCCAAGATACTCGGGCGGTCCGGTTGATATTGTAGGCCCAAAGGGAGCGGTATAACTTATGGTGTAGACTCGGGAGTGGTCCAACTTATAGCTGAAGGCTCGATGGCGGTCTAGCCTAGTGATGTAGGCCTGATGTGTGTGCATTACATTATGATGTTGTGTGGGCTACCTTGGAGGAACTCACTAAGCTTTGGCTTATAGTTTGATGTTTTGGTTTCAGATACTTCATAGGATAGGGCAAGGAGAAGGCTTGATTATCCACATCATCCCAAATTTTATATGACTTAAGATTTTTGATACTCTGATTCATGTTATGATTTTAAGAAACTATGTTTTTATGTAACTTATGAATTTTGGAATGGTTTAAAAATTAAAATTTTTTGTCATGAATTTTGGATGTTACAGATAGTTTTTGGATTTCATGATTAATTTGGTTTAAAGCTACATTAACCTCAAAGTGACATTCACGACCCCATTTTCTAATTTTTTTTATATAGTTTTCGGGGGAGAACACATGTCTAACCTGCTATTTATCTGTTATTTAAAGTTACGTTTATGTAAAATGATATTTATAAACCGTCAAAACTCTAATTAGAAAACTTTTACTATAGTTATACTGCTTGAAACTCTGATTACATTACATATACAGTAGTTATATATTGCCAAAACATTTGCCTAGAAATATGTTATCTATCGGTGGTAGATCGATTTTGATTACTTCTGTTTTGGGTTCATTAGGTAACTACTATATGTTTCTTTTTTATGTTGGTGTAGTTTAGGAAATATTTGCAATCCATGGGAGCTAAATTTTTTTTGGGGATTTCATGGGAGTTCTAAAAAACTTTCTTGGGTTAATTGGAAATTTGGTTTTGGCATCCAAAGAAAAGGAGGTCTCGGTTTTGGTTGTCTTGAGGCTATTAATCTTGCTTTGGAAATTTGGTTTTGGCATCCAAAGATAAAGGAGGTCTCGGTTTTGGTTGTCTCGAGGCTATTAATCTTGCTTTGATCCAAAAACGGGGGTTTGGTCTCATATTATTGGTTTCATTAATACCATGCATGAAAGGGGTATAATTCATTTTTTGTGTCTCGAGAAGGTGGTAGGGAATGAAATAACCACTTGATTTTGGTTAGATACTTGGATAGGAAATATTCCTTTAAAAGATCGTTTGTTCTATCTAGAGCAAAATCGTAATTGTTCTATAGCGGATAGATGGGAAGATGGTTGTTATTGGCTTTGAAATGGTAATTTTGAAGGTGGAGCTTTACAATGTCAATTTAAAGACTTATTATTCTTGATTCGATCCTTTCAACCAAACCTAGAGGAAGACGATTGGCATTGGGAATTGAATGGTTTTCTCAATTTCAAAGTGAATGAAGTTAGAAAGCATATTAATAATGAGTTCTTACCGGATGGTACACATGTGACCAGGTGGAATCACTTTGATCCTAGAAAGGTAAACATATTTATTTACATATTGTTAATTGATCGTTTACCTGCCAGCTGGAATCTTAGCATCAAAGGTTTGGATATCCCTTCGTTGATTTGCCCGTTATGTGATAAGCAGGTGGAAAATTCAGATCATTTTTTTTATGTGAATAAGTTTGTGTTATCTGGCAAGCGTTGTTTAGATGGGTGGATTTGGTGCTTCCGGGTGTGGATATACTACAAGATCTATTTTTCTGGTTGGATACGGTTTCAATCTCGATAATAAAAAGATGATTTTGCATACTATTATTCAAACGATATTGTGGGTAATTTCGAGATATTGTAATGATATCATTTTTGGAGACTCTAGTTCGATTAAAAATCAAATTTTTGAAGATATACTTGATTTTTCTTATAATTGGTTTAGTTCTAGAAATTTTAAAACTAAATCTAACTGGGTTGGTTGGCTTAAAATCTCAATTCTAGCTATTTCTTTGTAATTTCTAACTTCTTGTTAATTTTGTTTTAATATTATTCAGTTGTTCAAAAAAAAAGATGAATAATATTATAATGATGTAGAATTAATTATAAAATTTGATATAACATGTTTGAAAAATATGTAGATTATCTAACTTTCTAGACTATTAGAGTGTTATCCCTTCTTACTCGTATAAATCGTCATATCATGGAGGTACCCAAACACTAAGGTACCCAAACACTATTACACTCATATAAAAGGTACACAAAACAATTGAAATGGTACCTATAAAATTTCCCAACTATTGTTCTATGTTTTTGACTTACAAATAGTTAATGGACAGCTCACGTATACATAATAATAATATTAATAATTATTATTAAACTGTACCCTAATTCTTAAACCTAATAATTGCGTGGATTTAATTTATTTTGGTTTTTATGTCGTTACTTGCAGGTGGGTTAGATGCTTCACTAAATAATTACTGGAGAATATCATCAGATAGGAATATGCTATTACTATAATTCATTTTGGTTTATTTTGTAATGGCCTCCTTGTCTATAAGTCATGGATATTTACGTGCAAGCTGGAAGATGCTATTACTATAAGTTACATGTGATAATAATTTGATTATATAAATGGAGGCCCACTCTCAACAATAAGAATATAATCCATAAGTTACATATTAGATTTGGAAAATAGATTTTAAATAAAATAATTACGATATTTCATTTTAGTTATTCCATTAAGCACAAGGCATAAAGGATTGCAAACAAGAGCAAAAACCGACTGGAGCGCTGGGTTGAATTTGGTTTGTGGTAATTTGACAAGACAGTGGCGGACCTTAGTGGTGCCTCAGGGGTTCCGGGCCACTGCTCCGACGCCGGCACGTAATATAAGAAAAAAAAGATTTAATGTTTTTTTAATGTTTTATCTATTGAGTGTACCGGCTTAAAACACGAGTGACACTACTAATATAGATTTATTTGGAAAAAAAATTAAATACCACCCCTATAAAAATGTGTAGAAGACATCATGATAATACTCAAACTCTGTAGTTATGGAAACCTCATAGCCTTATGTTCGCTACATGCAGTCGGTGCGTGAAAACAAAAGCTATAGGGTATATAATATAATGTAAAATCTTTTGAATCCTTTACCTATCGTTGGTTGTTCATTAACAGGACGGTTCAATCAATTTGAGAGCTTTAAGCAAACAAAAAAATTGGGGCCCTTCATATAATCAAACAGATTCAAACTTGAGACCCTTAGTTTTATAAACAAACATTTTTACCACCGGGTCAAACTCCGATTTATCTTTGTAAAATAAAATCGAAAACCTTTCAAATTTTGCTTGAAGGATTAAGAGAACAAATTAGCAATGGAAGATTTATGAAGATCACATGTACATGTCGTCGCTAAATCATTATTTGTTACGAATTGATCCCCGAACTTATTATTTTGGTTTTATAGGGGCACAATGTCAGTATTTTTTGTCTAAAATATCACTGAACCGGTTATTAGATGTTGAAATGGACTAAATGAGCATGTCATATCATAGTTTAAGAACCCATAAAACCCGATAAAAACTTTAATAATTAAATGGATAAATTCTAAAAAATTTGTAGGACATTTATAAACTTTTCCTTTTGCAAAAAGTAAAACCAGCCTGTTCATTAAGAAATAAATTTAATTTTTTTTTTCTCTTTAAATCCATGATATTTTGAAAAAATAATTTTACATGTGGTAACTTTTCTATTCCTAGTTTATAATGTCACCATGATGAGGTGACTTTTTTTTTCGATAAAAGCTATTTAAAGTAACAATTTTTCTCTAATTTGACCACAATAACAATTTTTTTTCTTAAATGCAATTTTTTTGTTAAAAATTAGTAAAATGTACTTTTTTTATTATTTTCCCTACTTTCTTACTTTTGTTTTTTAGCGTCTTTTTGAATTTCTTTAATGTTTGTCTTTAACTTGAGTTTATAGTTACTGTCGCAATTTTTTTCACATCTTAACTACTTTCTCAAATGTTTTTAGTGAGTTTTACACTTTTTAAGGATTAGAACATTCCTTAATCAAACAAATTACTTCTGATATTTTTGTTTATAATTTTTATTGAGAGATTTTATTTTTGTTTTGAAAAACTCTTTAATTTGCAAGATTTACCGGGTTAGCTTTTAGGTATAGTAGTTATTGTAAGTACCATAGCTTTAAATCCCCTTGTATGTTAAAAGGTGAAATATGTATGTATGATATTTGCAAATCTTTTGAATTTATTCCTTTATAGGGAAAAGGACCATTAGAAGCTAAAAAAGTTTCAAAAAATATCATTTAAGTTTTATATGTTTAAAAAAAAATCATTCAAATAAAGTCTTTGTATAAAAAACACCAACCAAATAAACAATTTGTTTAAATATCCCCATTGGTAACCGATAAAGCCTTAGGTTTTACCTGTTAAAAAATTAAATGAAAATAAAAAGAACATGTATGTATTATATTTGCAAATCATTTGAATTTATTCATTTATGGGGAAAATGACCTATAAAGGTAAGAAAGTTTAAAAAACGTTCAAAAAATATCATCGAAGTTTTGTCTGTTTAAAAAAAAAAAAAAAAAAAAAAAAAAAAAAAAAAACTATCAAACTAAAGCATTTATATAAAATAAATAAATAAATAAATTACATTAACCAGGTAAACGATTTGTTCAAATATCCATCATTGGTAACCGATAAAGTCTTAGGTTTTACATGTTAAAAAATAAAGGAAAATAAAAATGACATGGGTGTAAAGGTGGATTCTGAGTCTCTAGGTTGAATAATGGTTTTGTAAATAAGCTTTCACAATGGGAGGGGGTGAAGACAACGTTATTGGATCAATCTAGTATCCTCCACATTATGTGAAATCGATTCATTGCTAAAGTCGATGGTTATGTTCTTCTTTCAGGAAGTTCTTGTCTCCTCTTGAAATCGATTTCTATACATACGAAATTAGGATTCTTGAAATCGATTTCATACTCACCACAAATGTGACAACCATCAAATTTTGATCAAGTTAAGTAAACAAGTCAACTCAGTAATACTTTTATATTAGGGCTTACACTATGTACCTTAGTGTATAACTTGTCATTTTAATACAAAGTGTCACTCGAAAGTTTCATATGCTTAACAATATGAACCCTAAATAGGGTGAGTGATGTAACAACTCAATAAAACATAACTATGTATCCTTCAAGGATGGAGAACACTCATAACACGACGTAGTGGAATTCGTAATCCTAACACTACAACGTAAAACCATAAGAAAAACTACAAACACCATCTCTCTAAACTCTCTCTCTCTCTCTTTCTCTTTGTGTGTGTGTGTGTGTCTAAACTCTCTCCCAAATCTCTCTGCAAAGCTCTATTCCAAATCCCTCCCAAATCTCTCTCAAACTTTTTCATAATAACTGACATCATCCCATCCCTTCCTATGTTGAAAACAACCCAAAACGGGGGTTGAAAACCTCAAAGAACCAGCCCACTTCGGAATTTGAGGCATAACTTCGAAACTAGAAGGTTGAATCCGGAGCTTATAACTAACTTCGGACCTTCTAAGGAACTGGACAAACTCGCATTCCAGACCTCCCTTGGCTTCGGAATTCCCTCACTCCGGAAGGTTTCACTCCAGAACTCATCGCACCGGATAGTTTTGCTATGGAATCTCCTGATGCTCCGGACATTCTTGCATGCCCCGGATAATCTCGTAATCTCAGAAGACCAAGCCGAATCCGAAAGCTGCTGACTCCACACCACTACTTCGGAAGTTACTAATTAACTTCGAAAGGTGTTGTGTGACTCCGGAACTTGGAGATTAGATTTGGATTTCACCCTTTTTTTGGCTCCGGAAGTGGCTATTTGACTCCGGAACCCTCGCAAATCCGAAGCCCATTTCGGATTTTTGACCATTTCAGACCTTTTTGCAATTTTAGGAGTTTTTTACGCCGGAAATTTCCTCAAAATCGTATTTTTCATGACTTAAACCCTCTAAACTCCCATTTTATGTCAAAATTGAAGGATTAGAAAGCTATTTCTAAAAATAATAAAGACATATTAAATACTAAAGAAGTTATCCACTTAGCCACCTGTGTTGTCACTTGATTAGTTGAAAACTTACCTTCCTAAAGTGATATCACACATACCCAGGTAAATGTCACTTCTCATTTCCTCATCCCATATTTCCTTAATATATTTATATACTCACGAAATTGAGGCCATACCAAAACCCATCTCCAGTTAACATTTCTTCCTACTTTCTCTCAAAAGCAAACCATCCTTTTTCTCCAAGTTCTTCATCAAATAATCCCAGGAGATCATATTTCCTTTCAAGAAAAGCTCTTCATGATTTTTGATAAGTATTCTTATATAATATAAGTGTTTATGCAAACATTTTCATGATTAGTTCATCTTATTCACACATTAGTATGTGTTTAAAAACTCTTAGGATTCAATCATCTTCAAGTGTTCGTAACTTAAAGATCGTCACTATCGTCTCGTTATCAACCCGCAAACAAACATAAGGTGAGTTCATAACTGTACACTTTTCAACGATTTTTCTATATTTTAAGGGGGGATACAAGTATAACACAAGGAAAATTGTTTTAAAAATACGAATCATTATTTATGTTTTATTACATTTTATGTATTTTTTACGTAAAAATATCAAATATACGAAACGACATAACTACCGAATTTCAAAAATGTTTACATGCAAAGTTGTCAAGAGACAAAGGCGTTCATTTTATCGCTACATACATTTTAAACTATAATAGGTATAGTTTGGGGATCATTGACGTTATTTTACCCTTTTGTGATTTAGAAATAATTATATAAAAATATAATTATTTTCATACTATACAAACAGTATGAAAGGATAATACTTAAATTTACAACAAGAAGGCGTTTTCTTTTCATTTAACGTGAACCTGTTAATGAATAAATTTGAGAGACATTTGGCTTCACAGTACTTTTAAAGTAGTGCATTACAGTCCTGTAATTATAACCAGAATCTCTTGTAGGGAGAGCGTGATAGTTGTGTATAGATCTATACGGGACTGACAATCCCACATCTAAACTGTTAACTAGAGTTAGACCAACAGGTCTGGGATGACAAATGTCATAACATTTCTGACATCTGAAGAACGTCGTTACAGGCTGATTTGGTCATAGCATGGTTATAATAAATCATATGGGGTATTAACAATACATACGGTTTACAAGGATTAACAAACACATGAAAAGGAGTTTTATTTATATATAACTGTAACATAGTATTACATGTACATGAGCATTCATACATTTTCAGGTCTTAGGGTAGCTAAGACTACAATACATTTTACAAGAAAATATTGGATTTTCTGGAAATCACATTTTATCATTTTTACAAGGAAAAAACGGCATATTTCTCAAACAAAACTCATATGAACTCTATTTAACTGTTGACACTCTTTTCAAAATTACTTGTATTCTTAGGGAATCGGTGAACAGGTAACCAACCACTTTTGAGGATGGGACGCTAAGGCGTTAGTTCAAAACTCATTTTGTTATCATATTGTAATTTATTTGGAAACATGTAACACATGAAACAATGTAACATTTTAAATTGTACTTATGATGGTTGTGTTTACTTTCTTTACTACTATGTTGTTATCATGCACATGAAGTCATCCGCCGCAAGACGTTTCCGTCGTTCTGGTTTAGGGGTGTGACAACGAAATCTAGATTTTGGAAATACTCAGGTTGTGTCCTTAAAATACTTAGATTATAGTATGCTAGATCACATATTTTGATGTATATCTATTGATTTACTACCTATTTGGTTTAAACATGGCATTTAATTAGATTAAGGTTAAATTTATTGATGAGCTTTTCTATTAGGAAAACCAGGGCTTTTATTATGATTGCTACAATTAATATCTTTTTAAGTGATCAAAGCAAAAAAAATCTATAAAATTCATATTTTCTACTTAAGTTTCCGTAACTAACACATAGGAGTGGCAAATTTGGCCATCGTGTCATGTTTTTGTCAGGGACGACACAACACGACAATGTTTTATGTAACACGAAGACGACACAATGTCATCTTTTGTTAACTAACACGAAAATGAACTTAAAAACAACAAACACGACACGACACAAAAAAGATGACATGAAATAACAAATAATTTATTTAATTAATACTTAATCGCATATAAAATGAAAAACGCGACTAGAAAAATGCTAAATCGTATCAATTTCAAGTCAAATTTAGAACACGAACACAACACAACACGTCGTCATGCTTTTTACACTTGATACGAACACGAATTCGAATTTCAGTTTCATCACAATATCGTTTCGTGTCATGTATTCTTGTTGTGCCATATCATCAATTTCTACCCCTGCTAACACCCAAATGCAGAACACTTTTGAAATGGTTGCATATCTATCGCATAGGGTAATTACTAAGTGATGATTCTTTTAATCCATATGGTGGAAATATATCATTAAAAGTAGCATTAAAGACAGTGTGTATCATGATTCAGAAACAATATAATTGCCATAAAAGATAAGAAGCAAGGCAAGAAAGATAAATCACTTCCACATGGTTCTGATGGAGCTTCTCCTCACATGGGTTACTTTGTATATGTCCAATTTCCTTATAGGTATAATCCAAATGTAAGACAATCGGATATTAATATATAACTAAGAGAGTTTCAAGATGCACTAGACACAAACACCATTTTCATTAGTCTTTCTATTGAAACAATAAGTAATGTCAGTCATAAACTATTTTTTGGAAATATACAATTAACCTCGGTTACAAACTGCCCTTGCTGCCTTTTTTCATTTTGCAGAAAGATCATTTTACCCTTATTGCCTTTTTTAGATATTGTGGATGTAGCATGTGTATAACTTTGTAAACAACTCTGATTAGGACGATTTTACCCATGCTTCCTTTTCTGTAAACATGTCTTTATTCATCTCCAACAAGAACCATTTCCACCATTGTTGGCTGGAAACAGAGATCCATATATGGGGAAAAAGATGCAAACCCGGAAAAAAATATTATGGACAATTTTACCCTTACTGTTGCAGATATGACCATTTTACCCATATTGTTACATATATGGCCATTTTACCTCTACTGTTACAATAGATTATATGCCTATTTTTTGGTCATTTTCTAGAACGCATAAGATCATAACTTCTTATATTCGCTATGTGTAACGTTAATGAATTTTATCTAATTGAGATTTTAAGAGTACAATCGAAATACTTCAATTTGATAGTGCAATCATGACTTTCAATGAATCAAAGTAATCGCTTTAGAAAGTGTTTAAGATTGATAAAAGAAGGTTTTGAGGTAATATGTTTTTGGTAACCATTAGTAGCAAATGGGCGGAACCGACTTCATAGGTGTTGTCGTCGGCTTAGGGAAAAAATCAAAAGGCTTATCAAATTTTCGGTTCCAAGCTCACTTTATCCAATACCTACATGACTGAAAATGGAAAAGTGAAGATTAGGAGAACCAAAAAACGACTGTGAAAGCCCTATTAGGTTTGAATCGGTTTTAATTCAGTTCATCGATCTAAAAAACATCTCTAGATGTGTCTTTATTTGTTTTGCTTTGGATGTCACATTAAAAAAATAATATATATATATATATATATATATATATATATATATATATATATATATATATATAAAATACCAAATCATCTAAAACTAACAAATCTTATTTAAGTTATATAAAATATGTCAATAAGAAAAATATAAAAACATGTTGTTATAGATAAAATATGTTAAAGAAATATAAAAACTAATAAATCACTTTTAAGAATTATAAAAAGACAAAGAACAAAATAGCACAATATTTAAACATTTTTTAATTTTAACAGTTTTTCTAACAATTATTTTTGTTATTATGTTCAAATTAGAACCAAATTTGAGTTGAAAAGTATATAATGGTGTAAAGTCCAAAATCGGATCTACCAATGATCAAAAGCAAATAACAACCACACAATAAGAAATAATAAGCAAAGAAATAACAAAGCAAGCTTGCATACGCTTTATAGCCTTAAAACGTCATATACAACTTGGTGGAACTGGAAAATACGAAAGGCATCAACAACCTAATACATCTAACACAATTCTCTATATATAGCCCTTATGATCGTGAGGATTTTACGACCGTAAGGAGTTTACGGCCGTAAACTCTATTACAACCGCAAACCTGAACAAAAACGTGTTTCATACACACACCCTTATCACTGACTCTTATACCTAGACCAAACCATTATTCTAGAGCCCTTCAATCTCCCCCTTGGTTTGGACTAGCCCAAGGTCACCCGTTGTTAACAATCATAACGTCCATTTGTCCCAAGGCTCCGTTCCACATACGCTTGTTCAAAATTTCAGCCACCATTGTCGTGTACACTTTAGCAACTTCTTCATATATATCTTCAACAACCTTAATCTGAAAGTTGCTGAGATAGTGAATATCCCACTTCCTGAACTATAACAAGTCTCTACGATCATAGAGCCTGATGCACCCATCTTTAAGCTTAATGACGGTACCAGAAGTAGTTTCATCAAAACCCACCATTCCAAAGAACTAAGAGACCCATCTGAAAAGCCTTGAAGCACCGGAAACTGCTTGACTTGTTTTGTTGCGGGCCACATCACTATCTGCAACGGCTTGTCAGTGGATGGTTCCAAAACATCTGAATATTCAAATATGACAGATTCTGTAGTGGGCATGGAAGGCAACCCCTTTTTAAATTGATCATCAAGGAAGTGCTTGAATTGAGTAACTTGTGGATTATTTATTAAATTGATGAAGGAAGCTTGAGACAGCTCTGCCAAATCAACCCTTGTGAACGAGCTAAAATCATGGCTATTCTTGTACAACTCTGAATTACCGCTCTTGCGAATGATTATCCACATCTTAAGGGGTTCATGGAATCCCCAAGAAGCAACTCCTGATCTGTCTCCAAACGTATCTCAGAACCGAACCAATTAAAGATCAGTAATTATGATTAACGGTTCGCCCCGAGAAGCATTCAGATTAGTGTTCCTCTTGAACAACAACTGTCCTTTCTTTACTTCTTCTTCTTGACCACGACGAATGATTCTTGTAATATGTGGAGCCAAAGGAGGTTCATCAACCCTACAATCAACAGTACAAGAAGACTGACCAACAGGTAAGTCAACTGGGAAAGCCTGCACGTGAAGATTGATTCTCTGTTCTTCAACAGGCGTTTGATATTTGTCTCCAAGATCTACTTCAAGTTTCTTCTTCAGTTCCAAGTAGCTTGAAGTTAGCAGATTGAAATGATATTGCAAGTCGGAAAGCTGCTTAGTCTTCAACTTTTTATCCTTTTTGAGCTCATCCAGTTGTACTCCAGGATTAGATTTATCTGATTGCAACTTAGAGACTTGAATCCTAAGGTTGACATTCTCATCACGAAGTTCTGCTACCTGAATATCTAAGTCGATATTCTTCTGGCTTAAAACTGAAATCTCCTTTTTCAAACCAGAAAGAGTGAGATTGTCATCCCTAGCACCACCTTCTTCAATGGCAACACCTTTTCCTTCAGGGTCTGGCGATAGAAGTTGTTCTTCAGCCATGTGCAACGCCAACCTTTCAGAAGCAGCATCCCGATTGTATCTTGGAACTGAGAAACCATGCGGCGCAGAAGGACCACCAACAGTAAATGCTGAACTTGGACCTGTTGGAAACATCTTGGTGGTTGTGAGTCTAGTGGTAGCAGTAATGACATGAGGGGTAGGAAGACCGCTAATCAAGCTTGCAATTAGGTCAGATTGCCTCACGTCTAGCCTTTGTCTCTTAGACTGAGGTTAGTCAAAATCTGGGGTAAATACACTCATAAATGGTTCTGTAGTAGGAGAAGCAGATATAGAAGGGGAACATCCCATAACTGCCTCCATAGGAATTGAAGCGGACACCATTTGTTTTGATGTTGGAGTTTGAGTTTCAAACGTTTCACTTGACTTCCTAGTCTCGGTTGTTCGCAGAACAACATCATCGACATTGTTGAAAATCATGTCAAGGTTTTCATGCGACACAACATTTTCACTGCTAGCTAAGGAAGACACAATGTCATCACGATCAAAACCTGTTAAATCAAGATCACTGAATGAATCGTTTCTTTCTTCACCGACATGTATTTCCGCACCATCTTGATCATGGCTCAACTCCTTTTCAAGTTCTGATACGATTTGAGCGTCAGGAGTTGGTGTGTTATCCTTTTCAGTTCCTTCATCCTCTGATATATCAATAACAGCATTATACGGAGTCGATTTTTCTGCAGATGCCTGCTCTGATGAGGTTTGTTCAGACGAATCGTATGACTCCGTCGGTTCATCCAACTCTGTAAACTTTCCAAACTTCTCTAGAGGATACATTCCTTGAAAAATAACCTTGCCTTTACGATTTTGTTTGATTAGACCCACAGTGTGTAGACCCAAGGACTTCATATCGAGAGTCTCTCCTTCCTTTCTCGCATCTGGAAACTGAATGTTGATAAATAGCTGGATAAAGCGAGGGTACAGCAGAAAAGTATCTCGGGTAGAGGCTCTAATCTTAATGACAAATTCATCCAAGACGAACTTTGAGAAGTTGAATCTTATGCCAGCAGCAAGAGATACCAGTGCACCATTTGTGCACTGCAAAATGTCATCGGCTCCAGACCTTCTGCCCGAAATGCAACTAACAAACACATGCGCTAAGAACCTCCAGTATGGATGCAGTAACTTCTTCAGTGTTGGCGGAAAATTTCCCTCATAGCTCATTCTGCGTTGAATTCGTTGAGCGTCTTCAATTCCGATTTCCATTGGGAAATTGGGTTGATCGTCAATGAGCAGCGCCTCGTGAATGAAACCTTCATTAATCACAATCTCCCATCCCTGAACTTTGGCTTTCACAGTAAAGTTGCCGTCATCATCCATGTTTGTTTTAGCGGTCGCCCAAAACTCGCGAATCAAACTTTGATATACAACTGGATTGACCGTGATCACATTCTAAACAATATTCCCGCAACCGATGTATCATCAAGCGCATATCGGAGTGAATTGCCGGCGGATCTGCAAGTACGATTGCAAGGTTGTGCATGTCTGCAAATTTCAAATTCACCATTTTCTGCACCCAAACACGAACTTTAAGAAAACTTAAAATAAAATTTTATTTTGACCCAAAAATTATTTTAATTAAAAATATGATCACAACAAAATTTTTATAAAAAAATTTTGTTGAAAAATAAGTTTACATCCGAAAAACAATAAATCTCGAATTTCTTAATTTTAAAATCAGACCGGCAGCAAACTCAGTTCTTGGGCCGTAAACTCGAAGTTTACGGCCTAAGGAACTTTTGCAAACTCATCACATTTAAATTCCATATTTATTCAAAACACGTTCAGGGCAGTAAACGAAATTTTTCTTGGGCCGTAAACACCGAGTTTACGGCCGATGAACACTCAATCGAAAAAACCACAAAAAACACACCTGCACGACAAATTAGTGTATAACACTTTGATATATGCAAATGTAGGGATTAATCACAATAAAATAAATTCAAAACAATGTCAAATTGGAATTTATGGCCGGAGCTTACGGCCGTAAGCTCCGTCGGACACCTTTCTGCGATTTCCGATTAAATAACTCGGTGAAAATCGAAACAAAATACATATTTGTGATCTAGAGATGATTACCTTTGTGATGGTATAAGCGGTTTTCCGAAAATCAAAGAATTTTTTTTGAAGGTGGGAGAGGGTTTAGATGTGTTTGTGGCTGGAATCTCGTGAATGAGGAGATTCCGGCAGTGAACTCCCTTTTAACTCTTTTACCATCATTTACCCTCTTACCTGATAACTACCCAGTATTTTCAGCTTCCAACACAACAGTTAAAAAATTAAAAAAAACTTTGAGAATTAATTTGAAAATAATTTCGAAAATAAAATAAAAGTAAAAAACAAAAACTAACAAAACAAATTTTAACTACTGAAAAATCAAACGAAATTAAATAAAAAAAATAAAAATAAAAATAGTAAAACAAAATAAAAATAAAGATAAAAATAAAAATAAAAAATAAAACTTAAAAGTTAAAAATTAAAATTAAAAATTTTAAAAATAAAATTCAAATTCAAATAAAATAATTTGACAAAACAAAACTTAACTACTATAACTTTTGTGATGTTTGGATCAAAGTTGTTGGACAACCTTATTCCACTTGTCGGTACCCTTATCTTCACATCTTCGTCTGATCGATTGCCAGTATTGTGGTCCACTTAAACACGAAAAATTTGTGACAGTTTTGGACATTTTACCAATGATAAGATTCAGGCATAAATCTAATTGTAAATTTATGTTATTATGATAAATCCTAAATCTTAAATAAAATTTACCTTATGGCCATTTAACTGACTACAACCAGGGATATTGTTGTCCACCTAAATCGAGCAACGAGATCTGCAGACAATTTGTATACGTTTAATTTTAAATGTACTGGAACGTCTTTCCCATCTCCTGATATGCCCCAGCCATCAAGAACTTCCAGAGTACTCCTTACATCGGGTGAGCAGACAACCATTCAGAGAGAGAATAGATTCAAAATTTAATAACTTATCACTTTAAAGGGGTTTAGAAGTAGAAAGTTGTATATGCTGTGTACCAGGTCGGTTTTGAGGTCATGCAAAGGAGACAGCATATGGCTAACAGATAGGAGGAATTTCATAGATGTAACATGCAGAGAAATAGAGTTGCATATGTTTCAATCCAGGTCAGATCTCTTCCAATCAAGCAAAGGGTGCAACATATGACTAACAGACAGAAAGAAAGAAAATGATATTCTACAAACCTAATTTATCGGAATTTACCAGTCGCTCTATCCAACCGGAATTAAGGACAGAATCCGCACATCGAGGAAAAGTTAAGCCAGGATTCCAAGTGCGAGTTCAATTAATGTGACGGGTAGATTCTCATGCATATCTCCCTGCTCAACCTATCCGAGCGTTGTGACATCAGGTTAAACGGATCTAACTAGGTCAAAGTTTGTCAAGTCCTTAAATTCATTAGGTTCAACATTCCTAGTCAAGTCCATTTAAAATCTTTCATGCCTACCAGCACATCGAGTATAGAGCGTAGACGATTCAACTTAGGTACGTTACACCGATTCAGGTTGCCCGTTATCACTTGTTAATTTCATTTTCCATTACAATACCTAGAACCGAAGCTGTCAACAATAATTTTTCAATTTTCTGAACATAAATGACACTATTTTTTGATTTTTTTGATTTTTTGATTTTTTGTTGTTTTTGGATTATTATATTTCTCCCCCTAAATTTGTGCATGGGTGAAAATACGAAATAAAAAAAATAAAAAAAATGCGCATATTTAAACTATCCTAAAACAAGAAACCAAATAAAAATAAATAAATTAAGAAAAGATAAATAAAAAAATAAAAAATAAAAACTTAATCCTCAAAACGTATCATTTTCAGAAATCCCACAAGCACATCGAAGCGAGCTTTGTTAAATGGCTTTGTAAACAAATCTGCCACATTATTATCAGTGTGGACCTGTTCTAGCCGGATTAAAGATCGTTCATAACAGTCTCTGATAAAGTGAATTTTAATGTCGATGTGCTTGGTTTTAGAGTGTTGGACTGGGTTTTTAGCAATTTGAATTGCCGCTTCATTATCACAATAGATAGGGGTTTCAAAGTAATTCAAACCGTAGTCCAACAGCCGATGTTGGATCCAGATAACTTGAGAGCAGTACACTGATGCAACAACGTATTCCGCCTCTGCTGTAGAAGTCCAGACAGTGTGTTGATTCTTGCATTGCCACGAAACTAGCCTGTCACCTAGATACTGACATCCTCCTAAGGTTGATTTCCTGTAAAGCTCACAGCCTCCATAATTACTGTCATTAAAATCATAAAGATCAAATTCAGAATTCTTCGGATACCAAAGACCCAATTTAGGGCTTCCTTTGATATACCAAAAAATTCTTTTGATAGCAATAAGATGAGAAAGTTTAGGATTAGCCTGATAGCGTGCGCATGGACAAACTGCAAACATAATGTCAGGTCGACTTGCAGTAAGATACATTAGCGATCCAATCATCGATCGATAAAGAGTTTGATCTACGAACTCGCCTTTAGGAGCTGGAGTAAGAAGAGGCCATTCAGCCATCGGTGTTGACGCAGATTTAGCATTGTGAAACGCGAACTTTTCAAGAATATCCTCCACATACTTGGCTTGATGTAGCGGGATTCCGGTTGAATTCTGTTTAACCTGAAGCCCCCAAAACATGGTCATTTCTCCCAAAGAACTCATTTCGAATCATTTCTTCATTACACCTTCGAACTCCTTGCAAAGTTGTTGACTGGTTGATCTAAAGATGATGTCGTCGACGTATATTTCTATGAGTATCTGGTCCTTGTCGACGTGCTTTATGAACAAGGTTTGATCGATAGTGCCGCGAGAGTAACCATGTTCGAGCAAATGCTTTTTTAGGGCCGCATACCATGCTCTAGGAGCTTGATGCAGCCCATATAACACCTTGTCCAGCTTGTAGACATGATTAGGATACTTCGAGTCAACAAACCCAGGGGGTTGATCAACGTAGATTTCTTCCTTCACCTTTCCATACAAGAAGACAGTCTTGACATCCATTTGAAAGACAGTAAAGTTCATAGAAGAAGCATACGCTAGGAAGATACGAATAGCCTCCAGGCGATCTACTGGAGCATAAACTTCAGTGTAGTCAAGACCCTCGACTTGTAGAAACCCACGAACTACCAATCGAGCTTTGTTTCTCACAATAACCCCTGAATCATCCTGCTTGTTGTGATAGACCCATCGTGTGTGAAGAGACTTCTTGCCCTTCGGTAACTCAACTAACTTCCAAACACCGAGTTTTTCAAATTGGTGCAATTCCTCATGCATTGCATCCACTCAGCTAGGTTTGTTTAGAGCCATTTCTACATTCTTTGGCTCAATTTGAGAAATAAAGCAAGAGTACAAACATGTATTCACGTCTCCACTCTGACTTCTAGTTTTAACATCATCATCTAGCTGGCCAATGATGTTTTCGATCAGATGATCGCGTTGAATCCTTGAAGGTACTTCTTGGCTGATGTCATTAAGAGAAACAGGAAGAGTGTGAATGTTGATACCTCCTTCATTTGCTGGTTGAGCAGCACCAGATGGTTCTGCGACATACTCATCTGCAATAAGATCGGGAAAGAGTAATTCCATAAAGGTTGAAGAGATAGCGGAAGCATCATTTGGAATGAACTCTTTTTCTGAAGATATGTGAGGTGTCGTTTCAGCATCAGAAAGATCAGTATGGACTAATTGAGGACTATCATGTTCCAAGAACGGTCTCCCTTGAGGAATAGCAGAGGACTCTCCCGAAGATGTTGCAGAAGACTCCCCCTCAGGTGCAGCAGAAGGCTCCCCCTCAGATGTAGCATGAGATCCTCTCTTTTGCGAACCAGATGACTCTCCCTCGAGTGAAGCTTTAGATTTCCCTTTCGATGAAGTAGAGGATTTAGATATAGGTTTGTACACAACTTCGTCGTCTTCATCTTCAGAGATACTCTTCCAGTTCAAATCAGTTCTAGATATATGACTTGAATACATGTTTAAGGATTTGAAAAGTGATGTGTAATCAAACAACCAATCCGGACCCACTCTGGCATCTGTCTCATTTTCTTCCAACCAATGCACATCATAAGATTCCACAATCTGTTTGGTTTTGTTATTGTAGACTCTATAGGCGGTGCAAGCAGCATACTCTACAAAATAACAGTCATCGGCTTTGGCATTAAACTTCGGGTTGGCATTTAAGTGAAGGATGGTGCAAGGACAGCCAAATACACGGAAATAACTGACCGATGGCTTGTATCCATAGTAGATTTCATACAGAGTTTTCATCTAAGCTTTGTTGATAAGTACTCAATTCTGAACATAACAGGCAGTGTTTATTTCCTCAGTCCAGAAGAAAAAGGGTAGCTTTGAATCACATAACATTATTCTTGCAGCGTCTTATAACGTTTTGTTTCGTCTTTCAGCAACACCATTTTGTTGAGGTGTATGAGCCGAGCTAAATTGATGCAAAATACCCATTTCTGCGCAGAAATGATCGAGAACAGAATTCTTAAACTCTGTCCCGTTATCGGTACGAAGCGCCTTCACCCGATTGTTGGTCTGGTTCTCAACTAATACTATGAACTTCTTGATCAATTCAGAAACGCCAGCTTTGTTGGATAGAAATAAGACCCTCGTAAATCGAGAGAAGTCATCAATCACAACCAGACAGTAAGAGCTTCTGTTTATGCTTAGAACATTTTACAGGACCAAACAAATCCATATGAAGTAATTAAAGAACCTGGCTAATTGAATTGACCTGTTTTGGCAAGTGCGGCTTTCTATGATGCTTTCCTTGAGCACACGACACACATTTCTCAAACGTAATAAAGTCCTTGACAGGCAACCCACGGACCATCTCATTCTTCTCAAGATGATTTAGGTTCTTGGCGTTAGCATGACCTAATCTTCGGTGCCACAGCATGGCAGTTTACTCGGAGATCTTGGAGAAAAGACACGTAACTTGTTCCGGAAGATTGCTATTCATATCGATGATATAGGCTTTCCCATCCCTTTTTGATTTTACAAGAATCCATTCTTCTGGGATGACAAAGCCCGACTTTAGAATCATGCATTCCTTGTCAGTGAAATGCGTAGAATAGCCCTTGTAACAGATCTGAGAAACACTTAATAGACTATGTTCAACTCGGGAGCAAAATTGACGTTTTCAAAACTCAAAACTCCATTTGAGACGGCTCCTCTTTGAGTGATTTTACCACCATCTCCACCCGCAAAAGAGACATATCCCCCATTAAATGATTGAATGTTGTGCAGTTGGGCGATATCTCCCGTCATATGCAGGGAACAGTCGTTATCGACGAACTAGGGTTTGACGACATTTCCCCGCAACTATCCCTACAAAATGTGCGGGTTTAATTAGATTTGGGCACCCACGTCATGAACTTCCTGGGTGATCCCGATGCCTTTTCAGATTTATCACATTTTAAATTTTTCTGAGGACACAAATGATGTACTGGGAGCAGGTTTGGGCAGCCATTTATAATTAGGTTTTCTAAATGTCCTGGTTAAGTTATAAATTGAGTGTTTATCAGTCTGCTTAAGGCCTGTGTGACTTCTACCAGAATTGGTTGAAGACCCACTGTGGATTTGTGAAGAGCTTGACCTTGGCTTGGTTGTGCTCGTTTTTAGCAGACTGCCTAGGACATGGTGATGAAAAACCCTTTTATATCTTTGAAAGACAGCCCATTTTCTATTTCGTTCATCTGCCCAATCATCATTTTGAGAACGACTTCTAGAGAAGTTTCTATTTAAAGACCTTCATCTGAACTCGTTCTCTCCTCTTGGAAGATTATAACTCACAAACATACGATTTTGACAATTTCTAACAATATGACCACTAGTACCACAATTAAAATAAATCTGCTTATTATTGTTATAGCTTGCACTGCATTGATCAGATTTGTTTTCCCTATCTGCACCCTTGCTTTTCTCACAAGAACAAGCAACATTATTAGGTTGTGAGGCAAGTGAGGGTGCGTTAGATGGGGAGGGTTGTGAGACTAGTGGTGTTTCTACATCTTTATCACAAACATTAAAATTATCAACCACAAAGTTCAAACCAGACTTTTTCAAAACATTCACACTAGTGTCAGAAGTCAAAAAACACCATCACAAAAAACATTGTCTTTAGAAATATCAGAAAACGTATTGTCTTTATTAAAAACTAAGGCTTCAGGTTTAGACTCGATTTTATTTTCAGAAACACATGCTTCAACTTCGTGCTTTGACTGATTCAAGGATTGATCTGCAGGAGAAGTAGAAATGTTAGTACTTTCAACATTAATAAATCCTCCTGAAATAAAACCGGAGGGCTTGCCATAAACCATAAATGATTCATTGGCAATTTCTTCTTTGGACAAATGCTTGGACACATATGAATGATTGAAGGGAGGGGGTACATTATTATACCCTATACTTTTTGATTGATTCCTTTTAGACTGCATGCTTTGGTCTATCATATTTGCAACCACCTCACTTGAGAAATCATATTTTCTAACATCAAGTTTGGCGGTTTCAAACTTTCCTTTCAAGGATTCAACTTCAGCCACGAGCTCAACATTTTTTTTGACTACATAATCATAGTTTTCACATTTGTTACTGTAGTCTTCCTGGAGTCTCCTAAAGTCCTTAATTTTCGATTCCAACTGAGCTTTAAGTGGTTTTTGACCTTTTCGAAGTTGGCACCCTTCATATCTAAGGTCTTCCACGTCTCTTATTAATTTATCATTAAGTTCACAAAGAATCCTAAGATTTTCTACTTCATTGCCTAATGTCTCAAATTTGTCATGTAAAGTTTTTACATAATAGATACAAGCCTTAGAGCATGATGGAAGACTTACCTTGTAAGAGTTAGCTTCATGAGAAGAGGATACCATCAAAGCAAACTGTAGCTCCATCACACTGTCTTCAGCTACTATAACCCCTGCTGGAGCATCATCCCTTACCTGTGCCAGATGAGCATTTTCTGGTCCAGATAAGTTGAGAGCTTGTATTTGATCATCCCAGTCGAAAGACTGCGCAACCATAGCGTTTTCATTGTTTGCTTGACTACTGCTTCGGCTGTTCTCAACTGCAACCATCGTTCTGTCATTATTAACCCTTCTATCAGGATGTGGGAAATCACGAGCAAAATGCCCTGGCTCATGGCAATTGAAGCACTCAAGCTTTCCCTTGTTGAATCCAACCTTCTTATTAGCGCTCATTCCCCAATTACTCTTCCCTGTCTTCTTGGCAAACTGTTTTGCCCTAAATACTGCCATGGCAATTTGCCATGTGATGTCCATTTCCTCAACATCCTCCGGATGGATTTGATCAAGATCTGCAAATGACAATTGAGGTGGAAGCTCCCCAACTACAAATGCATTGTAGCAATTTACTAATCCCGCAGCAAAGACAAGGTTTTCTTCACACTCCTTTCCCTTTGAAGAGGAAGCCACATTTGAAGACGAAGCAGTGATGAATGATTGATTTTGTGGTTGGGGTATGACTGATGCAGAGGGAGCTGATAGATGAGAAAGCATCTGAGCTTGAGGAGAAGCAGTGAAGGATAAACCTGCAGATGAATAAGAGAAGGAAGAAAGATCATTGTTAGATAAAATGCCAAGATTTGTAGCTGAGTATGGGTTGACATGATTCATCTCTCGTTGCTTGTCATCAATATCACATGCTTTGATGACTGCCATCACTTCAGCTAGAGAAAGGAGATTGAGATCCTTAGTCTTTTTGATGACTGCTACATTCATGTCCTAAGATTTTGGGAGGGCATTTAGTAGCTTCTTATTAATTTGACTTTGTATAGAAGATCCCTGCCACAGTCATCTCCGTGTTAAGAGTTGTGAATCGTTGCAACTGTGCCTCAAGTGTCTCTCCAGGCACATAGTTGAACATGTTAAACCGTTGACGTAGCATGTCTTGGCGACTCTCTCGCATGTCCTCATTTCCCTCATCCACCTCAATCAGGGCTTCCCACAATGCTTTAGCAGAAGTATATTCTTTGAATCCTTGAGCGATGTATGGTGAGAGAGCCATAGTTAAAATGACCAATGCCTTTTCTTGTTCCTCTACACTCTCAAAATCTTCATCAGTGTAGTTTTCGATTTTCTTTTCAACCACCTTCCCCCCAACTGTAGTGGTGATTCTGACTGGATCATTTATGACACATTTCCAAATCTTGAAATCTTTCATCTTTATATATTTCTCAATTCTATATTTCCACTCAGGGAAACCATCAGCAGACATAAGCCTTGGAATGTGCGTGGTGGTACCCATTACAGCATCGAGTTCTGGATATTGGTTGTGATTTTATGATTCCATTTTTTTATTTAAGATAAAATTAATTAACTATTAAATGAAATTTAATTTGTTGCTTAGAGAAAGTTTATTTTCAGAAAACGTTTGCTGCTAACAAATTAAAAATAATTAACTTCCGAAAATCAGTTTACTGTCGAGCAAAACTTGGTTTTCTGTTGAAAAAGGATTACATCCGTAAACTCCTTGTTTACGGTCGTGAACTCAGTAAAACTTTCATTTTTTTTGGTAATTAAAATATGGTCACTGTCGAAAGAAAAAAGAACTTTGTTTATTTTAATTAATAATTTTTAATTTTTAATAATTCAATAATTCAATATGATTAAATATGGTCTTTAAGATTTGCAGCCTTATACAAAAACTCGATTCACTGCTGAGGAACTCCGATTGCGGTTGAAAAACTTGAAGGGCTTGCGGCCGTGAACTCGGTGTTTACGGCCGTAAGCTAGGACCGAAAACTCTTGAACTTCAGATTTCGACTGAAACAAAAAACCCTTTTTTGCTGTGAATTACGATTAGCACAAATACGCAACTGTAAAATGCCTTTGATGTTGGTCTCGCTCTGATACCAATTGTAAAGTCCAAAATCGGATCTACCAATGATCAAAAGCAAATAACAACCACACAATACGAAATAATAAGGAAAGAAATAACAAACCAAGCTTGCATACGCTTTATAGCCTTAAAACGTCAGATACAACTTGGTGGAACTGGAAAATACGAAAGGCATCAACAACTTAATACATCTGACACAATTCTCTATATATAGCCCTTATGACTGTGAGGAGTTTACGGCCGTAAACTCTATTACAACCGCAAACATGAACAAAAATGTGTTTCATACACACACTCCTATCACTGACTCTTATACCTAGCCCAAACCATTATTCTAGGGCCCTTCAAATGGTGAACTGTTAAACAAGTTATGGCAAATGACAGTAGTTGCAATGAAATAGTTTTTCTAAATATGACGATTTTATAATATGTAAACTAACAACTGAAAGACATATAATGGCTAGGGTTTCATATTAATATCAAAGAGAAGTATAAAACAATGAAAGCGCAAGACATAAAATATAGACTAGCTAATTAGGGTTTCCTAGCTAAAAGGCCCAATCAAAAAACCTAATACAAGATAAAGCCACAAATCTTATTAGGATAACCCCCCCCCCCCCCTAAAACTCACAATACAACATCAATAAGCATTGAGAGTTTGTAGACATAAAATGGAATCTAGGAGCGGTCAACAACTTCGTAAGAATATCATCAATCTGCAAAGAGGAAGGAACAGAAGGAAGGGAGATAGTGTCCTTCTAGAGATGATGACATGTGAAATGACAATCAATCTCAATGTGTTTTGTGTGCTTATGAAACACTGAATTCTTGGAAATCATTATTGCACTCTCGTTCTCACAATACAAAGGGGTAAGCTGAGATATTTGAACACCCATATCTGCAAGAAGCCATCTTAACCAAAAAATCTCACAAGTGGCGATAGCCATAGCTCGATACTTAGATTCTGTAGAAGATCGAGAAATAACATCTTGTTTATTGTTTTTCCATGATATCAATTAATCTCCAAGAAAAACACAGTATCCAGTAGTGGAATTACGATCATAAATATCACTATCCTAATTTGCATCATTATAGGCATGCAGCTCAAGAAAGGATGTAGATGGAAACAACTCCCTAATAAATAGTAGTAGGAGCACTAACAAACTAGCTAACCACATCAAATGCATGAGAAATACCCAGTCTAGTGACAATAATGTAAACCAAACTCCCAACAATGGTACGATAAAGGCGTTAATATGATAATGGGACACCATCAGTTGGAGAGTACTTTGCTGTAACGCCCGTAGATTAAGGCTAGTCAATTAAGAGACGATAAGCGTCAAAAAAGACTTTTTGATAGAAGACTATTTAGAATGAGAAATCTTAACTAAGTTGTAGTATATGTGACAAGGTTTCCATGCATATAAAGAACGCCGAAATCTGAGTTATAACGAAGGATTTATGACTTGTTGAAGTTTCGCGACAGAACTGTCACGACGCAGAATGACGTAAAAAGTGAATTTACGTTAGATTGGTACTTAGCCTTAACGGTATAAACAAAAGTCGTAGAGTTCGTTAAACCATTAGCGTGCATAAAAAGAACGTCTGAATCTGACTTCATATGAGGAAGTTATAATTTTTCTAAGTTTCGACTTAGCGATATGCAGCCCGAATACTCGATTTGAGATCGAGCGGTTTTTAGCCGAAACAATCTAAACGAGAATCGAAGATCTTGTTGATAGTAGTCCAACGGTAAAAAGACAGACGAAAACAGACGTGGGATGAAGAAGTTGTGAATTTATAACGGAGTTTTCCTGTCCCGACCTACTAAAAATAATATAATAAAAATAAAGTCAAAATTAGCCAATAGAGTCTAAATGAAAGTTGTAGATCACAATCTCACCTACACATGGATATAAGGAATGTTGAAAACAGAGCTTGTATGCAAAAGTTATGAATTTTTGAAGATCGTGGCATGCAAACCAAAACTTATCCGATGCGTACGCCCAGCGTAACCAAGATTACGCCCAGCGTATTGAGTATGCCAATCGTACATGGAAGTTACGACCAGCGTAATCCCAGACCCAGCAACCTATAAATAGAAACTGAGATCAGCCATTTTCTTTGCTCATTTTCTCTTCTCTCTCTCTCTCTCTCTCTCTCTCTCTCCCGTTTTGCCTCGATTTTCGTACAAGAAATATCCTAAAGCCCCGGTATCATTCCCGAGCCCCGAAGCAAGTCCCGAAGCCCTGAATATCTCGAGAAGTGCAATTTCCAAGCCGAAGCTCTTCCCGCGAGAAGCCCAGTTTTTGTGAAGATCTTCCAGATCTACCCAAGAACACTACTTCTATAAGTCGTAGTGATGTCCGATCATCTTTTGATCAAGTGAGTGTATAGTCCCTTTCATAACACGATTTTAATACAAGTATTGTTTTAATGTATTAAGTATATGTGTTGTGTGAGTGTGTAGTCACTTTCTTCCAACACATAAATACAAAGTATTTGTTATGAAATACGTGCCATGTGTTTATATATTGATGTTTATTTGAGATGAGTGTGGAATGGATGTTTTATCTAGTTTTTAAATGAGTTAAACTATATATGTATTTTATATCTACAAATATGTTGGGTAGGACATGGGTAGATGAGATAGTTGGTGTGTGATAAAAGGATGAGTTGGATAATGAGATAAGAGGTGATATAGATCTTGAGATGAGGGTGACAAGTGGAAAATGAGTGAAACCTTTACACAAACAATGGCCCCCTGTCATTCAGCAGAGTAGGGATGACAAACACAAACTATTCTAGACAGTCAATGGAACACTAGCGGGCTCGCAACTTGTAGGTGTTTGTGAACGATGTGTTCACCACTGTACTCTAAAAACCCATTGACATGTATTGCGAGAGGGATCTCGAAAATGATACTGTCAATAAACAAGATAAACTTGTTATTAGATTATGGAGTATGGATCAGACCAAGAGGTTAGTTTTAGATCCTGGAATATGGATCGGGTGAAGAGATTAGTTTTAGACCTGTGAGTAGGGATTAGGTAATGAGGAAAATTTTAGATACGAGAGTTAGATCGTGTCGTTGTGGGGATCGATGGGGTTGGATAAGAGTTGTTTTTATATGGTGAAGTTATATAAGTTTGTGTGTTCTATATATATATATATATATATATATATATATATATATATATATATATATATATATATGGGTCAGGCTTGGGAGCCTGGTGAGCATATAGTGTTTTCAACCCACAATGTTATATCATATCATATCATATCATATCATATATATATATATATATATATATATATATATATATATATATATATATATATATATATATATATGATATGATATAACATTGTGGGTTGAAAACCCTATATGCTCACCAGGCTCCCAAGCCTGACCCACTCAGTTTTCTTTGTATCACAGGTATCAATACGAAGACATATTTCACTGAGAGATTAAAGGAGATGTAAATCATTAGTGTAAATAAATGTAAGTTCTTTTTATGCTTATGTGTCTGTATTGGAACATGACATCCCGAGATTTTGTTATGTAATGAAAATACTTTTCTTTAAGAAATGATTTGATAAATTCTTATCATATTTTGTTTTGGGGACAAATTACGCAACAATTTTCTTTAAACGATTAATCTGATTTTAAAAACAAAGCATAAACAAATCGGTCTTTTTTGCCCGTGAAATTGGGGATGTCACAGTTGGTATCAGAGCATTAGTTTAAGCGAACTAGGAAATTTTAGAATTTCTAGACTTAAACTTAGAATGCTAAGTGAAACTTGTGAGATGTGTGTTTGTTATATTTTAGACATGAGCACTAGTTTATTTTAGGAGAGTTTCCTAAAACTATTTTATGTTCTCAATGTTATATGTTGCCATATATGATATTATTTGTTCAGATCTATGCTTTGTTGCCGACCGGATCAGGAAATCTTATGTGTTTAGGATTCTAAGAGTGCGTCTACAATATTAGAACTAGCATGTAAATGTTTCGGAGTTATAAGGATGATTTAAATATCTATCATGAATGAGGATCTAAATTCACCTTATTCGGCGTTTAGATCAAAATGGCAAGCACACAAAGCAGACTAGAAAATGATACCCCGCAGCCTGAGTCACAAGGGATTGGGAGTGCACCAGAAATAACAGCTGCACCCGAGCCAATCACGATGGCAGGAGTATACACAATGGTGTGGATGATGTTGGATCAACAGATGACAGAAACAAGGTGTTTACTTCAACAAAGTAAGGACGAACTTGTTGTGCCAGTACGCCAGACACCTACTCTTAAGGCAACTATCTGGGTTGCTAAGTGAGTTGAAGAAATGATTAACGACATGACCACCGACATGGTTGAAATTGGAAAAAAAAAAGGAAATTTGAGGAGCCTTCGAGGGCCAACAAAATCAACATGTTCTCGAAGTCTAGCAAAAAAGAAAGTAAGGAGAAATGGTGCGGGATATGCAAAAAGAAAAACTCTGGAAATTGTGGTAAAGAGGTGACATGTTTTAAGTGTGGAAAGCATGGGCATTACCCCAACGAATGTACTTTCATCGAAAGGGTATGTTACGAATGTAATGAGGTAGGGCACTTCAAGCAGGATTACCCAAAGAGGGAAGAAGTTACAAAGCCAAAGGTACCACTAAAGCATTATGAGAGATGCGGTGAAGAGGTGACTTGCTACAAATGTGGAAGGAAAGGCCATTACGCCAACAAGTGCACATCCGCCAAGAAGGTATGCTACAGATGTAATGAAGAAGGGAACTTTTCTAGAAATTACCCAAAGAAGAATGAACCAGCAAAGCCAAAGGCATTACACATGATCCTCGATGAAGCAGAAATCAAATGCGAGGATTAAAGGATGAAGACTTCATATCTATATAAAGTTTGTATCAGGAAGTGTAGCCTATTATAGGCGTAGTGTAGGGTGAACTTGAACCTTTGTGTAATCGTTTCAAGAAATAATATAAACCTTAGTTTTTCTATCTGATGCGTTGTATGATTGTGTGATTTTCTTGTGTGGTGACTTGGTCGACTGCGGGACAATACTTGGGACGAGTATGAGTAGGTGTGAAAGGTAGTAGATGCATATACTACCGGAAGCACAGGACTCGCACTTGTATCAGGGAAAGTCACAACATTACCAAGAAGCTAGTGATTGATTCCGTTTTATTAGAGTATGTCATTACCCTTGTTTCGGTAATGACTAGTGAGATAGTTGTTATTCCGACCGTAGTGGTCATATATATTTGAGTTCGACTGTGATGAGTATGTTACGTGGTCTAGAGGACCAAGTTAGATGTAACATTCAACTTAAGTCAGAAGGCTGAAATTAATGCGATCATTGGTATCACGCTCATTATTAAGGAGGTTTGTAGCTGGAAATGCTACATGTTAAAATGTGGTTATATCACATTAGAATATGAAGGAAGGTATATTCCATTCTGGAACTTAACTTTAAAAAGACCGAGTCTACGCGTCGCATTGTACGATTAGAGGTCAATAGAGCACGGCCCATCCGTCTGTTGCAATAGATAAAGGAAAGTATTTATCCAAAGAAGAAGACGGAGTCCACAATAAGGACTTATTTGGTAACTAGAAGGTTACAATTGAAAGTACAACATGGTAAGCAAAGCAGATGCAAGATTGAGCATCGTTTGTAGTCAAGAAGCCCAAGAGTTAAATACTCATTCGAGGAAAAATAGAAGTTACGATTATTACATATGATGAAGAGGTAACGTATGGAATCATTTTACAAGTCCTATTTCGTTGATGATTCTGGGACGTAATCATCCTAAGGGGGAGATAATTGTAATGCCCGTAGATTAAGGCTAGTCAATTTAGAGATGATAAGCGTCAAAAATGATTTTTTGATAGAAGATTATTTAGAATGAATAATCTTAACTAGTTGTAGTATATGTCACAAAGTTTCCATGCATATAAAGAACGTCGAAATCCGAGTTATAACGAAGGAGTTATGACCGGTCAATGTTTCGCGACAGAACCGACACGACGCTGATTGACGTAAAAATTGAATTTACGTTAGATTGATATTTATCCTTAACGATCTAAACAAAATTCGTGGAGTTCATTAAACCATGAGCGTACATAAAAACAACGTCTGAATCTAACTTCGTATAAGGAAGTTATGAATTTTCTAACTTTCGACATAGCGCTATGCAGCCCGAATACTCGATTTGAGATCGAGCAGTTTTTAGCCGAAACAATCTAAACGAGAATCGAAGATCTTGTTGATAGTAGTCCAACGGTAAAAAGACAGATGAAAACGGATGTCGGATGAAGAAGTTGTGAATTTATAACGGAGTTTTTCTGTCCCGGCCTACTAAAAATAATATAATAAAAATAAAGTCAAAAATAGCCAACAGAGTCTAAATGAAAGTTGTAGATCATAATCTCACCTAGGCGTGGATATAAAGAACATCGAAAATGGAGCTCGTATGCGAATTTATGAATTTTTGAAGATCGTAGCACGCATACCAAAGCTTATCTGAAGCGTACGCCCAGCATAACCAAGATTACGCCCATCGTACTTGGAAATTATGCCCAACATAATCCCAGACCCAGCACCTATAAATAGAAACCGAGATCAGCCATTTTCTTTGCTCATCTTCTCTTCTCTCTCTGCCAGTTTGTCTCGATTTTCATGCAAGAAATATCCTGAAGCCCCGGTATCATTCCCGAGCCCCGAAGCAAGTCCCGAAGCCCCGAAGATCCCAAGAAGTGAAATTTCCAAGTCGAAGCTCTGCCGGCGAGAAGCCCAGTTTTTGTGAAGATCTTCCAGAACTAACCAAAACACTACTTCTACTAGTCGTAGTGATGTCCGATCATCTTCTGATCAAGTGAGTGTATAGTGCCTTTCATAACACGATTTTAATACAAGTGTTGTTTGAATGTATTAAGTATATGTGTTGTGTGAGTGTGTAGTCACTTTCTTCCAACACATAAATACGAAGTATTTGTTATGAAATACATGCCATGTGTTTATATATTGATGTTTATTTGAGATGAGTGTGGAATGGATGTTTTATATAGTTTTTAAATGAGTTAAACTGTATATGTATTTTATATCTACAAATATGTTGGGTAGGACATGGGTAGATGAGATAGTTGGTGTGTAATAAAAGGATGAGTTGGATAATGAGATAAGAGGTGATATAGATCTTAAGATGAGGGTGACAAGTGGAAAATGAGTGAAACCTTTACCCAAACAATGCCCCCTATCATTCAGCAGAGTAGGGATGACAACCACAAACTATTCTAGACAGTTAATGGAACACTAGCGGGCTCGCAACTTGTAGGTGTTTATGAACGATGTGTTCACCACTATACTCTAAAAACCCATTGACATGTATTACGATAGGGATCTCGAGAATGATACTGTCAATAAACAAGATAAACTTGTTATTAGATTAGGGAGTATGGATCAAACCAAGAGGTTAGTTTTAGATCCTGTAATATGGATCGGGTGAAGAGATTAGTTTTAGATCTGTGAGTAGGGATCAGGTAAAGAGGAAAATTTAGATACGAGAGTTAGATCGTGTCGTTGTGGGGATCGATGGGGTATGATAAGAGTTGTTTTTATATGGTGAAGTTATATAAGTTTGTGAGTTCTATATGTATATATATGTATATATATATATATATATATATATATATATATATATATATATATATATATATATATATATGATATAACATTGTGGGTTGAAAACCCTATATGCTCACCAGGCTCCCAAGCCTGACCCACTCAGTTTTCTTTGTATCATAGGTATCAATACGAAGACATATTTCACTGAGAGATTAAAGGAGATGTAAATCATTAATGTAAATAAATATAAGTTCTGTTTATCCTTATGTGTGTGTATCAGAACATGATATCCCGAGATTTTGTGATGTAATGAAAATACTTTTCTTTAAGAAATGCTTTGATAAATTCTTATCATATTTTTTTAGGCACAAATTCCGCAACAATTTTCTTTAAACGATTACTCTGATTTTAAAAACAAAGCATAAACAAATCTGTGTTTTCTGCCCGTGAAATTGGGGATGTCACATTTGCATTACTCTTTATAGGCGTATCAACTGTTCAATTATCCGTGAGTCATGCACGTTCAAACAAATCTGAAATATTCTTCGTTTGAGATAAAAGATAACCCTTTGGAGATTGAGCAACTTCAATCCCCAATAAATAACGTAGCAAACCCAAGCCTTTCATAGCAAAACGGTGAGCCAAATCACGCTTTAAAGACTCTATACCATCATGATCATCACCAGTAATAATCATGTCATCGATATATAAGGAAGGAATAATCTGACCTGCATTCGTACATTGAATAAATAAAGCAGAGTCATGTTTACTTGGTCGAAAACCAAGTGAAGTAATAACCATAGAAAATTTCTCAAAACCAAGCACGAGGGGCTTGTTTAAGGCCATATAGTGCCTTCTGAAGTCTAAAAAGTTCACCTGGTTGGTGAGCAATACCAGGGGGAGACATGTATACTTCCTCATGAAGACCATCATTCAAGAAAGCATTCTTGACATCCATCTGATAAATCTTCCATTGGCGAATGGAAGAAACTATAATCAATGTGCGAACAGTCATCATTTTTGCAACATGAGCAAATGTCTCCTCATAAACCATACCATACTTTTGTGCGTACCATTTCACAACAAGTCTAGCTTTATAACACTCAACAGATCCATCAGACTTTGTTTTAATTTTATATACCCAGAGACAACCAATCGTGTGTTTTCTGGGAGAAAGTGGAACTCGGTCCCATGTATGAGTGTGATAAAGTGCTGCAAGTTCCTTAACCATAGCGGTTTGCGAAAGGGGATCAGAAATGGCCTCTTTGTTGGATGTTGGCTCAGTGAGATGATATACATTATCAATAAAGGAGGCAAACACCGGTGAGTAAGAGGAATAATCAAAGTCAGGAAGCTTTGTGGACTTTTTATTACGATAAGGCCTCAAGGGGGGGGGGAGGGTATTGATGATTTGAAGGTATAGGATTAGCGACAGGTAGTGGATCAATGACATGTAGTGGACCATCAATGTCAATGCTAGACGAATCAATAGTACGAAACTCCTCTCTGGTTGCATCATGTAACTGAACAGGAATGCTATAGAATGGAATATGCTCCAAAAAAGTGACATTGCGAGAGACATACATTTTCTGATTTGAAGAATCATAACACTGATGACCTTTTTGACCAATACCATATCCTAGAAAAACACAAAGCGCTTATTTTGAAGACAACTTATATCTCTCTACATGAGGCCTCAAGACAAAACACGCACACCCAAACACTCGTAATGAAGAATAATCTGGAAGTTGTCCAAAAAACATTTCATAAGGAGACTTCCCCGAAGTGTACGCAGTAGGAATGCGATTAATAGCATAAGTGGTGGTACGGAAAGCTTCTCCCAAAAACATATTGGTAACTTGAGCAGAAAATAGTAAGGAGTTGGCAGTTTCTAGGAGATGTCGATGTTTTATTTTTGAAACACCATTCTGTTGAAGGGTATCTGTACAAGATGATTGACGTATATTACCCAAGGTTGTAAAACTCGTTACTTAGTACTTGTTCGGTCGACTACCGAATAGAGAGTACTCAGGAGTACTCGGATTCGATAATTCATGTGGAAATACTTTTAAGGAACTTATATATGTTAAAATCATAAGCTAAAATCTTAAGTAGATTGAAATATATAACAAAATTAGATACATGTGAATACACAAAAACTAAAAAAAACACATCACGGTCTCACTTCGGGAACAATTACTTAAAATTTAAGATATATATATATATATATATATATATATATATATATATATATATATGTGTGTGTGTGTGTGTGTGTATATATATATATATAGTGATAATCATATGTGTGTATGTTAAATAATAATTCATTAAGTTTATTATACGTATTAATCACCGAGTTGATCGGGTTTTACAACATTGTTTAGTTCATTAAGGGGCAGATCGAGGAATACTCAGGATTCTGTAACTCGCCTCGGTAAGGGGCCGAGTAGCGAGTACTCGAAGGAGTAATCAGCCAACTCGGCGAGTTTTACAACATTGATAGTACGATCAGATGCCAATAATTGTTTAAAATCATTGGAGGTAAATTCTCCTCCCAAATCACACCGAAAACATTTTATGATAGTAGAGTGTAGCTTTCAATTCACCATATATGGTGAAAAAGACAAACACGCACTTCATAAAATAAATCCACGTATAATGAGTGTAATAATCATTGAATGAAACATAATAGGTAGCTCCTGATTTAGAGGTGTTTAGAGACGAACCCCACACATCAGAATGCACGATATCAAAGGGAGAAACAGAATGAGTTACACTTTAGTTAAACGATAAAGTAGAAAATTTACCCAGTTTACAACCACAAAAATCAGAACTATCATTAAATTTCAAAGAGCCCAACATACTAGTGAAAACCAAAAACTGTAAACGAGACGCTAGCACATGTCCCAAAAGAGAATGCCAAAGATAAGAAATAGATGACGAAGGGTTTAAATGAAAAGACGACAAATCGACACTAGATGCAGCAACATGTAGCTGCTCCAAAACATAAAGCTCCCCAAGTCTACAGCCTATCCCAATCACCCTCCGAGACCGAATGTCGTGTACATAACATAATGAATCAGAAAAGAAGACCCAACAACCAGATTTACACAAGTGACTGATCGATGCAAGATTCAAAGAAAATGTAGGAATGTAATACACATATGTTAAAGATATATAAGGAGTGACAAGAGAACCAACACTATATACTAACATGGGTGTAGCACTAGCAGACATAACAGAGACTGGTTTACGAGAATATAATGAAGCAAAAGATGACAAATGTGATGACATGTGATGAGATGCACCAAAATCCAATATCCACAAGGATGAAGGAATACCTGACGTGTTGGATGAAGACAAACCTGAATGAGACATGGAAGCTGATATAGCAGTTGGATTGGCAACTAAGAACTGTCTGAACTGCTCAACAATTTATAGATCTAAGGCTGATGGTGGTGTGAAATCTGTTTCATTCTCAACTAAAGGTGTAGCAGCAGCGTACTATGCTGACCTAAAAGATGGAAATGAAGGATGTGATTGCCCAAAAGACATGTTCTGTTGTTAAGAATAATACTATACATGTGATCTTGTTTGTTGTTGCTGTTGATTTCCATTGCTTGTCAGCGACGGACAATTTGCCTTCTAATGGTTCTTCTTCTTACAGAAAGCACACTCATCAAACGCAACTCTAGGATGATTTTGGTTTGAAGACTAAGGTCATAATGGAGCAACAAAGACAACATGAGTGGCTATCTTGGGAGCTTTCTCAGCCTAGAATTTGATACGAGTTTCTTCAGCAATTAACTCGTGAGCAACCGAATCAACAGTGAAAGAGGTGTGTGATGCAAAATTGATCCACACAGACATTAAAAATATGAAGGCAATGCCATGAAGAACTGAACCAAACGTTTCTCTTCCCTTCTATCAATATAAGGCTTAAAAGCCTTCAAGACATCATGTTCTGTAAAAGCTATCTGGTCCCACAAAGCCGACATAGTTGCATAAAATTGCTAAACACTGAGATTGTTCTGTGGAGGGCTTGAATATCAAACTCTAACTGGTACTAGTTTGCAAAGTTAGACTGGGTATACAGCCTAGCCAAGTGATCCCAAACCTCAATTGTTGTGTCATACTTCTCCAATTGAGTACCAATAGATTGGATAATTATTAATCCAAGTAATGATCTTGGAGTTATCAGCCCCATGAATCCAATAAGGTTGCATAATTAGCAACCTTCTCATCTGTTGGTTTCTTCCTATCACTTGTAACAATCCCCCACATAGTCTTGCCTCGTAAGAAATTCTTAATAACATAACTTCAATAGGCATGGTTCTTGCCTTCGAGTTGGATACTAATGGACTGAAGAGAATCATCTCTCAGGGCCATATTCTAATATCAGTCAAACGATAATAACCAAAACAACAGGAAATTTGAATAGCAGCAGCAACAATTAAGATCTCAAAATCAACAAAACCAACAGACGAAATGAAACCCTCAAAGTCATTGAAACGAACAAATCAAATCAAACTGAATACAGAAACGAGCAAGAAAACCATACCTAAAACTGCAAATAGAAAATAAATAAAAATAAACTGAGAATAGTGTTGATGAATAGTGATTTCAATGAATAGTGCCTGCTACAACTCACCCCAAAACGAAAATATAGATGATCAACCAAACTCTGATACCATGTAAACTAATAAGTGGAATACATATAACAGCTAGGGTCTCATATTATTATCAAAGAGAAGTCCAAAAACAATGAAAGATGAAGACATAATATATAGACTAGCTAATTAGGATTTTCTAGCTAAAAGGCTCAATCATAAAACTCAATACAAGATAAAGCCCCAAAATCTTATTAGGCTAACATAAGAAACAATAAAATATAATATATAAGCCGAATAATCTTTCTCTTCCTATTCTAATAAAAGAATAGTATTATTCTTTTTCTTTTTCTATGCGTCATCCTATTAAGTCTTTTAATTAATGTCATTTTACTTGTCAACCTATTGATTCTTTATTTCAAATTTTAAATTTCAAAAGTTTTCACTCTAATTATATTAAATTTATAACATTAGAATAAAAATTAAAATAAAATTAATATAAATTATAAAGTAATATAATTTCACGTATTTTTTTAAATCAACGATTATAATTTTATATAACTAAAAAATATTTTTTAATTTATTTAAAATAATTGATTAATAATTTGGAGTTTTCCATAAAAAATTTAATTAATTTTGTAATCATAGTTTCTACCGATTATAAACTAGTAATTATATATAATGATTTATTTTACTTAATTTTAATAAAATATATTCCGTGTGTTGAAATTCGTAAGATGTATTTCGTTTTCTTTTGTGCTTCAATATTTATATGGGGTTTTCTTTTCTTTTGTGCTTCAATATTTATATGGGGTTTTCTATAAGTATTCCTCCTTCTTTTTTCAATTTCATCCCCTGATTTGATTTTTTATCTTTTGTTGTGCTTTTTTTCTATTGTATTTTTTTTTTGTTGTTTTAAATTCTTTTTTATTTATTATTATTATTATTATTATTATTATTATTATATTTTAATATTATTATTATTAGATAAAACTTCAAAAATGGTCCCTGTGCTTTCCGAAAATTTCAAGTTTATTCCTTAAGTTCAAAAAACCTCACGGATCGTCCATGTGGTTTCAAAACTTTTAATATTTGGTCTTTCTGGTTCACTCCGTTAAATTTTGGCCGTTATGTAAAGGGCATTTTAGTCTTTTCACTATCACATGGACTATTTATGAAGTTTTGCCTTATTTATATAAAAAATATATATAATATTAAAGATCTCTCTCTTTCTCTCTCTTTCTCTCTTTCTCTCTCTCTCTCTCTCTGTCTCTCTCTCTCTCCCTCTCGCATTTTCTTTTCCGTCTCACGAACATCACAAGGAAACCAAATATCCACCCACTGCTATTTCCCCCTCATTCGTATCTCACCGGCCGACCAAATTCAGGATTATATTAAATGATCAATGATAATCGGACTCGACCAATCTAAATTAATTAGTTGATTTTGGTGCTAAGAGAAGGCAATTTTGCTTAAAAACCAAAAGTTTGAGTTGATGATTTCCCTCTCGTTCTATATTCAAGTTTGATTATGCAGGAGGTAAACATCCTCCCGCGTCTTCTTCGTTCTCAGGTTATCACACTAGAGAAAAAAAAAACCGATTTTCGTGGCTTTGAATGTGGAACTCGACTGGAGTTTATTATTTACGAAGGGTTTAGAAGGACTTATGGTGTTGGAGTAGCAGTAGCCGCACAGGTGGTGATGGCGGTGATTTGAAACAACGATGGGGGTGGTAGGAGGCCACTCCGGTGGTCTTCTGATGCTCTATTCTTGCTTCCTTCGATTGTATTCAAAGAAGGGAGTGTGGAGAAGGTCACTAAGTAGCTTAGGGGTGGGTAAGGACATGATCCCCCTGATAGATGTTGTGATCCATTGAAATCAGTGATAAAATCCAATCAAGAGTGCTTGTGTAGTATGATAAGCAATTAAGGTACTAAATAGACATAAGAAAAAATAAACAAAATTGTTAACAATAATAACAATAATAATAATAATAATAATAATAATAAACAAAATTGAAAAAAAAAACAAATAATAATGTCAAATCAAATATCAAAATTTTAATTTGATTAATTTTAAACAAGATAAAAATAATTAAAAATGATGCTTATAACACACAATCCTAATACAAATGGCGTGTTTGACACGGAGCTTTTGAAAGTGTTTGAGAGCTTCTAACTTTTGGTTTTTGATAAAACACTTTAGTTTAAACAAAAAACTTCGTTTGACATTACGAGCGTTTAGCTTTTAGTTTTAACAAAACGCTCCGATTTTAAAAACTACTTTATGTAGCGTTTAACAAAACGCTCATGAGCTTTTGAAATCAATTTTCATAATTACCCTTAAAATATATATTTATATATTAATTTATTTTTAATCAATTATCCTTTTACGTAATTTTGTATATTTCAAAAACTTCCAACTACTTTTGCCAAAAATTCATATAATAAATAAAAGCTACAGATTCCCACTATCCGCTACCAACTACCTGCTATCAGCTAACCGTTACACGTTTCCAGCTAATAGCTATTTTTACTAAACACATCCAAAATTGCTAGAGGACCCCACACTAAGACCGCAAGGAGTGTCTCTTTTGGATAATACCTGGAAACATAGCGCCAGCATTAATGTCCCCATTGTTATATTCTGGACTCCAATCATGGCATGTGTTTAATTGTTTCAAACTAAATACTTTTTTTTGGTTTTAATTGTTATTTATTAATATTCAATTTTAATGGCCGGATCAATGCATGTGTCCATGCTATTCCAACGAGTTATTTTCCATTTCTTTAATTTAATAACATTTAATGAAATATATTATTTAAATAGAAATAAACAATAAGAACAATTTTAATAGTCCAGTTTTAATGGGACCCCGTATGTATGGTCTACACAAGACTTCACAAGCCAACTAAGATTAACAAAGACGACTTGAAGTTAAGAAGTTGGTAAAACTGAAGTATTTATATTTAAAAATGTAGAACAAAATCATATAAAACCTTTTAAATCGTTATCAGAACTTAGGTGATAGATTTCTTTTAATATTTTGAATCATTATTACAATTTAGTTTTTTTTTTAATTGACTTGGCTTAATATATAAAAACTGAACTGATTCAATTATATATGATCCCATTTTACTCAGGGACTGTTTGAAATGATCTAAACCTTGAAGATTTGAATTTTTTAAGATATCTAAATTTTTAAAAGATCCGACTGTCAATGAAAAAGAAAATTGAAGGAAGTCGTGTGAAAGAAAAAAAATATTTGCTGAAAAATTATAATACTTTAAGAAAACGTTTTTTTTAATATTCTAAATCTAAAAAGTTAAAAAACCTCCAATTTATTTGAAAATTTAAAAACTACCAAACAATCCCAAAAATCTTAACAAATACTCCTACTAGGACTCTTAAGTTATTTTCCATATTTTTCCATAGTTATCTTTATCTCCCCCAAAATAGCAGTCTCTCTTTTGGTTAATACGAGGAAACGTGGCCAGCATGGATGTATTCTGGACTCCCATGTGTTTATTTAATTTAATTTAAGAAAAAAGTAAATAAAATGGTTTGGACTATTCTCCAATTTTAGTGCATCGATGCATGTGCATGCTACTATAACAGGTGATTCCTTACTTTTTTCTATCATTACTTTTCAGGAAATAATACTACATGGGAGTCCAATCACGTATTTTTTTTGTTGTAAAACTCAATTATTTGTATTTTCTTATGTAATTATTTAATTTTTGCTAGCTCATTCCTACTTGCAATAAATTGTGTTTTTCAATGAAAAAATCAATCACGTTACACGTAAAACTCATAAGAATTCTCGTATTTTTAAAGTTGAAGTTAAAGGAGGTGTTTATGATTGTTTATTTTAAATGCTGAGTGATTAATTGCACTTGGACATTGGTAATAAAAAGTTTTAATTATTTTCATATAGAAATTTTATAAGTATTTATCGATTTAAATAAAAAGTTAGTGACAAGTCACTTCATCCATTCTTACTAAAGTAAATAATTTTTATTTCATTATACATCTAAAATCTAATTTTCTCAAACATTAAAAATAACTAATCAATTTATTATGTTTTAGTAATAGAGATTGATCTAAATATCTTTTAAACTGTTTCAACATCGGAGAAGCTAATAAGTAATTTTATTTAAAAAGAAGAAGAAATTGTTTTAAATAAGCAATCACAAATAACACAGTTCTTTTTTTTCTTTTCTTTTTGTTATGATAGCTTAATATGAATCACAGTTTGAAATGAAATTTTAGCATAAATTTAAATATTCAATAATATGTATAATAATAATTTTATGAAAATCTTTGATAAATTATTAATATTTTTGGTCAGTTTACTGTATAACCTCAAAGAATTTTTTTACCACAAATGATATATTATCAACTAAAACTTCGAAATATGCATTTTTGGTCGGTTTCGTAAATTTTACCAATATCGTATTTTTTCATAAATTTGATCAAAATATTAGGATTTTTACTGAATATTACGTTATTTTTATTAATAACCAAAATATTTGGACTTTTCCAAAGATTACCTTTGAACTAATATATATTATTATTATTAACTAATTATTTATAAACATAACACACATTTTGTATTATAAACAAAAGAAAAATACAGTTTTTGCTAATTTTTAAGAATGGAGAGGTAGCCTAAGTACCACTCTAACATCCAACAAATCATAGAAACTTAATTTTTTCAAAAACCCATAAAATGTTTACAAAAACCAATGTTCCAAAAGTATAATCATAATTAGGGTATCCCAAGATCTAATTTCATAAAAACAAGAATATGTGTACGATCACGCCTTCATTTTTTCCATGATCCTTTGAAGTACGTGAAATAATAAACTGAAACCGTAAGCCAAAGATTAGTGAGTTCCCCCAAAGTATCATCACACAACATAACAAACAATAGCATGCAAAGATGAGCCTTCAGCCTGACTGGACCGTCTCGTAGAGCGTACAGCCTATCTGCATCGCTCTCCAGGATTTCGAAATGACTGGACCGCTATGCAAGTCCTACAATCTATCCGCACCATCCTAGGTATCTTAGCCTTCAGCATAAAGCAGGACCGCCTCAACCCAACCACAATATGTCAACATATGTAACAGATAAACATAAACATATATCCAACAAATACATATAATTATACATATCTACTAGTCAATCATATAACTAGCATAACATTATCCTATAAACCAGGATACATAACCTAGTGGGCAAGCATCAGCGCCTTCGACCCACAAGTACAGTGAGGAAAACTTACACCTCAGTCTCAGCGATAGCTGAATAAATCTCTTCTTCGAATACTAGCTCTACTCCTCACCCATTAATTAAACGAGGCCTAACTTAACTTAGTATTAAAATACCCAAAATACCCTTTGGTCAAAATTGGTTAAACCATGGTCAAGGTCATACGTCAACAAATCAACCGAGTCAACTCAACTGAGTACGATGAGCATACTCAATTGTACATAGGGTGTACTCAAGTTGACCAAGAAATCGAGGCATTGACCGCATACACGCAATGTACCATTTGGTATGCCTAGTGTATGAGCGTGGGCACCTCACCTTCTTATTAAGAGCTTAATCCTTAAGCTATTTTGCTTATATTCCAAATCTAGACCTTAACTCACATCCTTAACCATAAAGTTTATAACTTCATGGTATAGCATGGCTAGGAAGTGCCCAATAACAAAAATCCTCACTACTTAACCCATTAAGACATTGTAACTCATGCATGGAAGGAAACTAACAATCAAGATTATATTTTTATACTTCTATATGCTCTAAAACGTCTGAAATGACAACTTATATGGATTAGAGAAACCCATACTTATAATACCAAGCTTATGGGACTAAAAGAACACCATTTCATGACTAAATAAGATCTAATCAACACTTAACCAAGTCCAAAGCTTTTTACCTCCAAATGATGCTAAATAATGATGTGGTTTTAGATCCAAAATGTCCCACTCCTCCAAGATGATCTTCACTTCTTCATTCCTCCTTTAAGGTCACTAAAATACACTTAAAAGCCCACATATGCTCACAAAAGGATTAGGGTTTGCAAAAGGGTCGAAGTGAGGTTGGAGGCTGATGAAAGGGACAAGGCTTGGGACTTAAGGATGTTTAAATATGATCTAAATCCTAAAAATTAGGGTTTGAGGTTCTGGCACGTACCGCCAGAGTACGTGAGCTACGACCAAGATTTACAAAAATGCCATTATGGGCCATTTTGAAAAACGTCTCATACATAAGGGGTAAAATGCAATAATATTTATACTTAGGGTTAAAATTTTGAAATACCTCAACATCAGGATGTTACAACCACCACCCTAATATTGTTTGCTAACAACTTCAAACTCTATAACTTCTTCTTAGGCGTCATTGTGAGCGTCATGGTGATATGCACTATGTTGATATCCCTTTCATGCTAGCTGGTCTTCTCTTATATTCTTTAACCTAATTAGCACCTAACTTGAATATTTTACCAAGTAACAACCATCAACTAATACAAATCCACTGAGAGTGAAAAATGAGCTTTGAATAACAATAATACATAATCACTCTTCAGTCGTTTCCATTTAAACTGTTATTCAATGTTGAATGTGATGGGTTTTGAGCATTCTAACACTTCCAAAGTGTACATTCAACCCTAATAACCTTGGATCTATGTTTGTCTAATTATCATGCAAAGTTGATTTCCAAGGCTATGATCCTATCTAGCATACATGGGGAACAATTTTAACTTGAATAAAAATAGAACTACATACCTTGTTGTTGATTTTGATCCTTGAAACCTTATGAGCCTAGCACCCCAAGTGTGATGCCTCAAATGCTTCACACAACACCAAATGCTATGGAATAAACTTGGAGAGAAAGTATAACACTCTAAAATCGGCTCTAGCCCTCTTGTTTCTTAGTTTAACCGATTTTGGGGAGAAACACATTGCTTATATAGTGTGTTGACACATCTAGGGTTACACCATGTAAACCCTAATGTGTCATGACTCTTCATTTCCATGACCCATGGGTTTGTAACTCCCATGGAGCCTCCATGGACCATCCAGTGGGTTTAACCCAACTTGATTATCCATGGAGCCTCTTATCCTAATATACAAGATAAACATAATCAACCCATATATTTAATTAGTTATCTTTGATCACTTAATTAATTCTAAATTAATTCTTGATCAAACTAATTAAATAATATTATTAATATATTAGAACTGATAATATACTAATAAACCACAAGTGTTATTTCTCTCATTTAGTCTATCCAATTGCATGGTGCCATGCAACCCAAATGGACCATGTCGGGTCAGGTCAAGTACGTACCAGAAATAGTTATGGACTTAGACACCTTATCCAACAGTCTCCCACTTGGATAAGTCTAATAACTATAACTGCAAGTATGACTTCAGGAACTGATCGGCAATCGTAGCTCTTTTCAAGGTTTCTCAGAACTGAGAAGATGATGGTACGCCATTTCATATAAGGGATCATATAATCCTCTGTTCTTAGATATCAGTCAGACAAACACATGGAACATAGTCTTGCTTATTGTCCAACAGTTCTGACCGATTTCCGATTTGTTTGACATAGAACTTAATTGAACACATCAACTTAGTTTTGACCGAGCCCGGTACATAGGTCAAAACAAAATCATCGAGGGGACCAGATATCAACTTCTAATCCAAGAAGGAACAGATAAACTTTGACTCAGATGCTTGTTCTACTACTTGTTAAATTACACACAAACGCACATTTTATAACATCGAGTTACCAATGCGGTTTCGCACGTTCAGTGCATAACTAATTCATAGTTAACAAGTCATATCTCTAGGTTTGAAGACTTATATGGTATTACCGTCTCGCGATCACTCGAGATAAATTCCATGAAGTGATACCAGCGAGCATGGATTGAATCCAATATGCAAAACTTATGAGCACTCATGAGTGTTGAGGCCATGTCCAACATCTTAGACCTCTACAACCAACTCATGACAGTGTTACTTCATATGTACTTCCAACATATGACTGACTGTGGATAATTTGAATAATATGTAAAACAACATAAATATTTTGGTAGTCAAAACATGCAAAAGAAATAATAGTAAACGATTGACAAGGGATAGAAACACTTTACTCATAAATAAACACAACTTTTATTCATCATCAAATGTCAATTACATTTTACAAATTTCAAAATTATCTAACTACTAAGACTAATATCATCCTTCATCGCTATGCTCCTAGCATGCTGGAGATGCTTAACCCTACCCAGTCCCTTCGTGAGGGGATTTATCGGGTTCTCATCCGATGATACCCTCTTTGCCACGAGAAGTCCTTCTTCTATACGATGTCTGATGAAATGAGATTTTCTGTTAATGTGTCTAGATCTCCCATGATCCCTTGGTTCCTTTGCTAAGGAAAATACACTTTCACCATCACATAAAATCTCTATAGGCTTCGATATAGCTGGTACAACTCCAAGGTCTCCAATGAAGTTCTTTAGCCACATAGCCTCTTTTGTCGCCTCGGTTGCTGCTATATACTCTGATTCGCAAGTTGAATCAGCCACTGTCTCCTGCTTGGAACTTTTCCAAGAGATTGCTCCTCCATTTAAGGTAAAGACCCAGCCCGACTGAGAGCAGAAATTATCCTTATCAGTCTGGAAGCTAGCATCACTATACCCTACAACTCTCAATTCATCACTCCCACCAAGGGTAAGGACCCAATCCTTAGTCCTCCGCATGTACTTGAGAATGTTCTTTACCACTGTCCAGTGAGCCTTACCAGGATTCCCCTGATACCTGCTGACCATGCTTAAAGAAAAGGCTACATCAGGATGAGTACAGGTCATAGCATACATGATCGAGCCTAATGCCGAAACATAAGGTACCCGAATCGTTTCTGCTATCTCATCCTCAGTACTCGGGCTCTGAGTCTTACTCAGTCTAGTGTTACTCTGGATGGGTAACTCTCCTTTCTTGGAATCTTGCATGCTGAATCTCTTCAGCACTTTATCCAATTATGTACTATGACTATGTCCAATTAGTCTTTTACTCCGGTTTCTCAAAATCCTCATCCCTAGAATATTGGCAGCTTCTCCTAGGTCCTTCATAGCAAAACACTTCCTAAGCCAGGACTTAACTTCCTGCACAGTTCGGATGTCATTTCCTATGAGTAGTATGTCATCCACATACAACACCAAAAAGCTAACTATACTCCCACTAGCCTAGACATATACACAAGATTCATCTTCACTCCTAGAAAATCCAAACTCTTTGACCTTCTCATCAAAGCACAGATTCCATCTGCGAGGTGCTTGATTTAATCCATAGATGGATTTCTCAAGCTTACACACTCTATTAGGGTACTCTGTGTTGACAAAACCCTCTGGCTGATTCATGTAAACATCCTCAGCCAACTTTCCATTAAGGAAAACGGTTTTGACATTGATTTTCCATATTTCATAGTCATGAAATGCAACTATGGCTAACAATACCCTAATAGACTTAATCTTGGCTACTGGTGAAAAGGTCTCATCATAATCAACTCTTGGAGTTTGAGAAAAGCCCTTTGCAACCAATCGTGCCTTATAAGTGTGTACATTACCATCCATGTCGGTCTTCTTCTTGAAGAACCATTTGCACCCATCTGTCTTACGACCAGGCACATTGTTAGCCAAGTCCCAGACCTGATTGTCATACATGGATTGAATCTCGATATCCATTGCCTCTTTCCATTTAGCAGACTCAGGGCCTGCCATGGCTTCCGCATAACTGTTAGGTTCATCCAGACTTACCAGTGTCCTATCACTGATAAGTGTCTCGCCTTCCGCAGTAATATGGAAACCATAGTAATGCTCAGGTACATTCCAAACCCTTGTGGAACGCCTCAGAGGTACAATTGGATGTATAATTGGATCAATAGGAGGTTCCTCCTCAAGTTGACTGCTAGGGTTTGAGGTTCCTTCACCACTTGACTCTTGAAGTTCTTCAAGGTCAATTAGCCTCCCACTGTCTCCTTGGCTTATGAATTCTCTCTCTCGAAAGACATCCCTCCTTGCTACAAAGACCACATTCTCACTAGGTTTGTAGAAGAGGTAACCAAAGGATTTTTGTGGGTAGCCGATGAAAATACACCTCTCGCTTCGAGGTTTGAGGTTTTCATGAGTCTCTCGTCTCACGCAAGCCTCACAATCCCAAACCTTGATGTGGGCTAGACTAGGAACTTTTCCAGTCCACATCTCGTGAGGTGTTTTGGCAACCTTCTTTGTAGGGACCAGATTAAGGATATGGGTGGCAGTCTCTAAGGCATACCCCCAAAATGAGATTGGTAGCGTAGCTCGATTCATCATGGAACGAACCATGTCCAACAAGGTTCGATTACGCCTCTCAGCTACACCATTCAACTGTGGTGTCCTAGGAGGTGTTAATTGTGAGACAATCCCACATTCCCTTAGATATTCGAGGATCTCAGTACTAAGATACTCACCACCATGATCGGATCGAAGCATCTTAATGTTCCTACCTAATTGATTCTCGACTTCTTGTTTAAACTCTTTAAACCTTTCAAAAGTCTCTGACTTATTATTGATTAAGTAGACATATCCATATCTACTATAATCATCTATACAAGTCACATAATAACGATTAGCATCCCTTGTGGCAGTTTTGAAGGGTCCACATACATCTGTGTGTACAAGATCCAACAAACCTTCACCCTTCTCACAAGAACCAGTGAATGGTGACTTTGTCATTTTACCAAGTAAGCATGATTCACAACTATCATCTGACTTTAGGTCAAATGATTCCAAAACTCCATCCTTCTTGAGTTGGCCTATGCGTTTCTTGCTTATATGTCCAAGACGACAATGCCATAATGATTCTTTATCCAAGTTATTATCATTAGTAGAATCAATACACAATACATTATTTCCTATCTTATCTACAACAGACACATCTTCATACACACCATCACAGGGTAATGCTTTAAAATAAAACACATTATTAAAGAAATCATTTATTCCACCAATTTCATTATCAAAAGAAAAAGGTAAAACCTTGTTTATACAAAGCATGAAAGGAAATAACATTTTCTTGCCATTTCTGGTGAATAACAACATTTATTCAAATTTAAAGTAAATCTACTACTAAGCAAAAAAGTATAAACTCTAATCTTGGTGACAGGTGAAACTTTCCTATTCCCCAAGATCAAGTTTATCTTTCCATGCTCCACATTCTCACTTCTTCTTAGTCCCTACAATTCAGAACAAATATGAATACCGCAACCGGTATCAAGGAACCAAGAGTTAGAATAGAGTGAATTATTAGATGAGATAGTGTAAATACCTGCATGGTTGGGTTTAACTTTCCCATCCTTCAAATCTTGTTGGTACTTTGGACAGTTACGCTTCCAGTGCGCCTTTTCATGGTAGTAGAAGCATTCAGCCTCTTTGGGATCAGAAGAAGGTGTAACGAAACCTTTCTTGGTTCTGCTAGAAGAGGAGCCATCAAGGGTCTTACCCTTGGTACCCTTCGAAGGGTTCTTTATCTTCTTCCCTATACCTTTCCCCGATTGCCAGGACCGGTGCTGAGTTTGGAGTAGTAGCAGGAGTGGTCACAACCAACTTACCTTTAAGACCTGATTCTGCGGTCTTTAGGAGTCCTGAAGTTTTCTAAGTGTAACTTCCTCCTAATTCATGTGGTATGTCATGCGGAATTGATCATAACACGAAGTTAAGGAGTGAAAAATAATATCTATTGCTAACTCCTCAGGGAAGTTCACATTCAACTTCATCAATCAATCCACATACCTTTGCATATTCTGCATGTGGCTTGTGATGGGTTCACCATCTTTCATTCGGGTTGTAATCATAGAGGAGATGATTTCATATCGCTCTTGACGAGCACTCTGATGGTAGCGGTCCATCAAATCTTGGTGCATCTCAAAAGGATAGTAGTCCTCATAGGACTTTTTGGAGCTTGGCTGTAATGGTGACCATCATGATGCATGCCACTTTGGTAGCATCTCTTTCATGTGCCTCATATTCAGCAAACTCCTCAGGAGTAGCAGTTGGCTCAGGAACCTTGAGCTCCTTGTCAAGAACATATTCCTTGTTCTCGTAACGAGTGACCACCCTGATGTTTCTGATCCAGTCAGTAAAGTTGGATCCATCAAAGATGACTCTCCCACAAAGGTTCATGAGAGAGAAGGAGCCAATAGGGTTTGAGCTAGGAGTAGCATTGTTGGAAGACATCTGAAAAGAAGAAAATGAGTTTAGTTTAGATATAGAGATAATCCTTAATAAAACACCCAAATGTAATATTAAGGCTAGGATCCAATCACAATATATTATAACCTAGAAGAGGGATGGCGTAATCCAAGTTATAACATATTTGAAAGGTAGGTGAATGACGATTCACCAATTTCCACCATGAAAACGAAATATAAATTATTAGGTTTTATTTGGCTTTTAGAAATTCCTAGATTCTTTGAGATTCATTGAACTTTTCAATGGCATGTTTCAATCTCGAGTGTGCCCTTCATATTTTGTGACTAGGATATCGAGGATCACAAAACAAGGTGTGAAGTAACCATGCAAATTACTTGGTACCCTTAATGTTTTTCACTTAATCGTTGTGCTGGTAAACCACACGAGCTCCTTCCGACCTCATGAAAAACCTTAAGTCACCCTTTGCCTTCCTTGTTAAGTCCAAGTTAGTGTGCCGGTAAACCACACACGCTCCACCAACGACTTAAACAAGGTGCAAAGTGTAGTTCCATGGATTAGCACCTTATTCACATTTTTCCTAAAGTAACTAAGATTGGGAATTTATGAAACATTTAGTTACTTTATAATAATCTTTATACTTTTAATGAGAATTTTTAAGTCATTGTCCTACCCGTTCAACTAACAACCCTCCACCAGTCAAGCAAGCGGTGGGTGAGAGTGGACACCCATTAAGTTGCCATTTTATAGGCAACAACCTTATACCCACCTTATAGACTGGCTTCATGAATGAGGTGTACTAGCCGTAAGACGAATTTAATCTTACACACACACACACACACACATATATATATATTATTATTATTATTATTATTATTATTATTATTATTATTATTATTATTAACTTATAATATTATAAGTATAAGGGTTGAATTTTAACTTTTAAAATTGTAAGGGTTGGAACTAAAGTTTTAACCAAGACTTTACTTGTTCCAAAACTTGAGGGCAAGTTTTGTAAACTTTCAAAACTTTTCATTTCTTGTAACTTATGAGTTAATAGAGTATTAAAAAATAAAGACTCTTCATTTTTATAACTCCTGTGTTATTTTAATGGTTTTTAAGAAAGTGACTTTTGGTTTTCCATAACTTGAGGACAAGTTATGGAGTCCATTAAAATACATAATGATCATGAATTAGGCTACCACATAGATTACAAACAATTCCTATGATCATCTAAACATCATAAGAACAAGAACATGAATATGAACACTTTCAAGAATAAAAAATTACACTTTTAAAAACTTGTAATTTTGGTAATTGTCATTGTAAATGGATTAGCATAAACATTACACCATCTAAAACATGTTTACAAGTACCAAAACAATTTAGGGTAATGTTTCTAGTCCATTTCCAGCAACTAAAATCGAAATTCTGAACACTGCAGTCTCTACTCGTCGAGTGCAAGAACAAACTCGACGAGTAGCTTGCATTTTGTCATGGACTCGTCGAGTCCCCCCATGGACTTGGCGAGTTCATACGAGCAGAAAGCAGAAAAATGATTTTTTCAAGCAGTTTGCACAAATAATCAACAAACAAACCTGGCTCTGATACCACTGATGGATTTTGAGCATTCTAACACTTCCTAAGTGTACATGAAACCCTAATAACCTTGAATCTATGTTTGTCTAATTATCATGCAAAGTTGATTTCCAAGGCTATGATCCTATCTAGCATACATGGGGAACAATTTTAACTTGAATAAAAATAGAACTACATACCTTGTTGTTGATTTTGATCCTTGAAACCTTGTGAGCCTAGCACCCCAAGTGTGATGCCTCAAATGCTTCACACAACACCAAATGCTATGGAGTAAACTTGGAGAGAAAGTATAACACTCTAAAATCAGCTCTAGCCCTCTTGTTTCTTAGTGTAACCGATTTTGGGGAGAAACACATTGCTTATATAGTATGTTGACACATCTGGGGTTACACCATGTAAACCCTAATGTGTCATGACTCTTCATTTCCATGACCCATGGGTTTGTAACTTCCATGGAGCCTCCATGGACCATCCAATGGGTTTAACCCAACTTGATTATCCATGGAGCCTCTTATCCCATTATACAAGATATGGATGATTTACATAATCAACCCATATATTTAATTAGTTATCCTTTGATCACTTAATTAATTCTAAATTAATTCTTGATCAAACTAATTAAATAATGTTATTAATATATTAGAATAGTAATATATTAGAACTTATAATATATTAATAAACCACAAGTGTTATTTCTCTTATTTAGTCTATCCAATTGCATGGTGCCATGCAAGCCAAATGGACCATGTCGGGTCGGGTCAAGTACATACTAGAAATAGTTATGTACTTAGACACCTTATCCAACATATTTGTTCATCCTCAGTGAATGTGTGTTATCCGATGATTATTATATGGTAAGGTATGGAGGTTATGTGGTAGTTAGGTTAGGAAACATAAGAGGAACATCTACATAGTACATATCATCATGAAACCAATGACTATATATGAAACATCCCAAAAATAAGATCCAAAAATTTTCATTTTTAAATTAATAAAACAGTAAACCATATCATTTTCACAAACCAAGGTAATCGAATTTTATCAATACGTCATCATCATCTGTCACAACTGGAAATTTCAAGTCTAAAAATCAAGCCAAAGGAGTCTCGTATATGTAATAGTCATAGCGATACTATTACTATGTTATGGTAATGTAAATTTTTGAGAATTATGTTACCCTAGAAGTCTCATGAGCTATGAAATTAAATGGGAGGTTGAACTTAGGTCAAATATAAATCACATAAACGATAGAAACAACATATTAAAGTTATCTATACATCAGTACCATTAACACTTCCATAGGAAGTTCCATGACTATGAACCACCTCCTTATGGGTCTTGTTTGGTCGTGACCAACTCCCAAGAGGCCACTTAGGCCGTGAACCACCCTAAGCACCCAATATTGACCATGAACGACATTCTATATCACTTTTAGGCCGTAAACACCACAATTGTCACACCCCGAAACCCAGGGCGGAAACGTTCCGGGGCGGAGGTGACTTCATCTTGAATATCATAACCAATGCACATAGTAAGAAAAGTAAACAACCATTACATTACATATGAAAATTTACATTTGTTTGAAAATAAAGTTGTACAAGTGTTATACATAAGTATATATGAGCAAAAGTTAAGACGTGTCTTCAACACACTTCGTCTTCGTCAAAAGGATCATCGGGTACCTATCTAATGCGGACCTGAGAATACAAGCATTTTAAAAATCAGCATAAAGCTGGTGAGTTCATAAGCGGTTTTGTTTTCTGAAAGTGTACAAGTTTCCTTTCGGTTTCTAAAAAAGTTATGAATCCAAGAAAATCCTATATTTTCTTATATGTAAAGTTTAGTTAACTGTTTTGTTACACGATTCTGGTTATGTACAATTGTTATCCCAGGAAAATCCCATATTTTCCTAAAAGTTGGTAACCAATCCGAAATGTAATGTAAAATATAAATACTCAAAACCTAATTATCCTTATGAAATGTATTAGTTTTAACACGTATATAAAACTAATAAGTACAAAGTGAACTAGTTAAAGAATCCATTATTACTAAAAAGTAAATCTCTGTTATCCAAATTGGGAGTTCCATAACCATACGATAGACTAGATATGGCAATAAATAGTCCAAATCACTTTATGACTTTCGTCACCCTTGAACCTTTCGGTTCGGCTGTAGCTAGCAGCCAGGTGCGGGGTAGTCAGCCCCGTATAGATCTATACACTCAAGTCACGCTCCCTATCTAAGAGATTCTGGTTATAGTGGCGGTCCTCCACTCGCGTATCTCTGTGGAGTGTTCTCCGAGGACGTGTCTCCAATTTATAGGAATAACAGATTTACTAAAGACGATCCTCCACTCACGTATTTCTGAGGAGTGTTACCGAGGACAAAACAATGGACTAAGTTTCATGTTCAAAGTTCAAATGTTATGCTTTTAACTATTATAATGTGGACAACCATTTGTGAAAAATATAAAGTACAACAATTTATAATGTATTTCACAAATAATATGATAATGTGTTCTGCAAGTTCAAATGGTTATCTGTTATGGTTGTCAGTGTTAAAAGCATATGTAATATGAAACACAACACATATAAAACAAGTTTTGAGTACAAGTATTCCTTGCACTTTGCTTGTATTCCCCCTGAAAGCAGTGAAAAACATTGAAAAAGGGTAGGGGTATGAACTCACCAGACGTGAAAACGTGACGGTTTGGATGCTAAGTGTCGGTTCGGGGCTTGATAACGCATGAGGTTCCTATGTAATATGAAATAATATACAAATGTATCTAATTATACTTTAAATCACTAATTAGATATGATTATACACTCCAATACGAGAAAACACTTCAAATCAAGTGTTTGGAGTGACCCGGGTGACATCTACGGACGTATAGGGCTTTGATAATGTGTTTACTCTTCAAGAGTAAACTCCCTATGGATTTTTCGGCCCTTAGACCAACTCCACATGAGTTCACGGCTGTGAACCCATGGATGAGGGTTTTATGATGCTAAATGGTCAAATAACACTTGGGGAAGGTTGCTATGATTTATTCTAAGGCATAGTAATGAGTTAAACCACCAAAGGTATTACCAAATGGATTTTATGGATGTAAACTAGGATTTTACAGCCGTAAGATCCTATATATCCATTCCTTTCATGATTTGGTGGCCCTAGATCGATCACATGTGATTCAAACCAATTTTACAAGCCTTAGAATGAATTTAGGGCATCATTTGACTTGTGTATGTGAGTTTACGGCCCAGGAACCCATTCTTAGGGAATTTACGGCCGTGAACTCCCAAAGGGAAGGTTTTCGTCATGTTTAAGGCCCCTAAATCGATTGTGGTTTGATCTAGACTTTAATCCAAGGCTATTGGTGTGTTTAAGTGGCATTTAAACACTTGAAATTGAGTTTACTACCCATGATAATGAGTTTACGGTCCAAGCATGTTCATGGGAAGTAAAATCATGTTTACTCCCCAAAATTTAATTTGAAGGTGTTCTAAGTCCGTTCCATTAAGCCATTTAGCCATATTTAAGCTCCAAAGGTGATTTGGGAGGGTTTTTAGGCTCTAAAACCCAACTTATACATGTTCACGGCCCAAGAGCATTCCAGGGCCATAAACACATGTTTATGGTCCTAAATGATATATTGAACATGGATTTGGAAGCTAGAAAGGTTGTACAACAAGTTAGGAAGGTTACCTTGATGAAACGGAGCTTAAATTTGATGATTTTGGACCTAAAGCTTGGATTTGAGGAGAGAGGTTAGAGAGAGAGTAGTGAGAGAGTGAAAAAGATTCAAAATGAAGTCTTTTGGGCTTTAAATATGTTCTAAGTTCGAGACACGGTGGAATTCTACCCGATACCCACGTTAGACATGGCTTTTGGTCGCACCCGATTAAGTTGCCGTAACCCGATATGGTCGATTCTAAAATTTTTCCGATTACTAATATGGATTGGTATTATAAGTTATAAACATGTTTAGACACCCATTAAGTCATAATATAAATCTCAAATTTATGACTTAATTTAGTAACGTAAACGGAAGCAAATTCAAAAACGACGAATTTATTAACGGAACGGGTTACAATAACGGAAAGAATTTCGGGTTGTCACATTATCCCCCCGTTAGAGGGAATTTCGTCCCAAAATTCAAGATTAAGATACAAATCATGGATCTGGAAATAGATGCGGATACTTCTGTTTCATCGAGTCTTCACGCTCCCAAGTGAATTCCGGTCCCCGCTTGGCATTCCAGCGAACCTTCACTATCGGGATGCGGCTTTCCTTCGTGCGTTTTATCTCTCGATCCATGATTTCGATCTGTTCTTACACAAATTTTAGGTTTTCGTTGATCTCGATCTCATCTAAAGGGATCACAAGGGTTTCATCGGATAAACACTTTTTAAGGTTCGAGACGTGAAAGATGGGGTGAATGTTGCTAAGCTCATGAGGTAGTCGGAGTTTATAGGCTACTGGAACGATCCTAGAGAGGATCTCGAAGGGTCCGATGTACCTCGGATTAAGTTTCCCACGTTTTTCAAAGAGTACCATGCCTTTCCAGGGTGAGACCTTCAACAGGACACGGTCTCCAACCTGGAATTCCAGAGGTTTCCGTCGTATATCGGCGTAACTCTTTTGGCGATCTCGTGAAGCTTTCAATCGTTCCCGGATTTGGATGATCTTTTCGGTGGTTTCGCGAATGATTTCAGGAATAGTGAGAGCACTGTTAGGGAATCGACTCTTTGCTAGCTGTGTGTTCCCTACCTCGGTCCAGCACAGAGGGGATCTGCACTTGCGACCATAAAGGGCTTCAAACGGAGCAACCTTGATGCTGGTGTGGTAACTATTGTTGTATGAGAATTCGATCAAAGGCAAATGTGTGTCCCATGACTTTCCGAAATCGATGACACATGCTCTAAGCATGTCTTCCAGGGCTTAGTTAGTTCTCTCACTCTGTCCATTAGTATGAGGATGATAGGCCGTGCTCATATCTAGTTTGGTTCCGAGAGCCTTCTAGAGAGACTGCCAAAATCTAGAGGTAAACCTGCTATCTCGATCAGATATAATGGACGTAGGTACACCATGCAGTCGGACTACCTCTTGGATGTAGATTCGCGTGAGTCTTTCCATTTTGAATGATTCTTTGATAGGAATTAAGTGAGCGGAGTTTGTCAAACGATCGACAATTACCCAAATGTTATTGTACCCACTCGGATATTTGGGTAACTTGGTGATGAAATCCATGGTAATCATCTCCCATTTCCACTCGGGTATCTCGGGCTACTGGAGCAAACCCGATGGTTTCTGGTACTCGACTTTCACCTTGGCGCAAGTCAGACACTTGCCCACGAATGTAGCGATCTTAGCTTTCATGTTTGGCCACCAGTATTGTTTCTTGAGATCTAGGTACATCTTGTCCGAACCTGAGTGAAAAGAGTATCTAGTCTTGTGTGCTTCCTCCATGACAACTTCCCTAAATCCTCCAAACTTTGTGGTCCAAATTGGGTCCATGAAACAGTAGACTCCGTCACCTCTGATCTCAAGTTTCTTATCCATTCCCCTCAAGGCTTCGCTTGACACGTAGTCTGGTTTGAGGGCCTCTAACTGGGTGTCTCAGATTTGCATGGATTAATGGGAATGGATAGTAATCGTCAGTGTCCTCACTTTACGGGTTGAACTTTCCTTTCGGCTAAGGGCATCTGCTACCACATTGGCCTTGCCGGGATGGTAGTGAATCTTGAACTCATAATCGTTGAGTAGCTCTACCCATCGCCGTTGCCTCATGTTTAGGTCCTTCTGATTGAGGATGTGCTGCAGGCTCTTATGGTCAGTGAAGATCGTACACTTGGTTTCGTAGAGATAATGTCTCCAAATCTTCAGTGCAAAGACTATAGCTCCTAACTCCAAGTCGTTCGTCGTATAGTTGACCTCATGTGCCTTTAGCTGTCTCGAGGCATAAGCGGTTACTTTTCCTCTTTGCATAAGCACACAACCTAAGCCCTAATTAGACGCATCACAATAGACAATGAAGTTTTCTGTCCCTTCGGGTAGAGACAGAACAAGCGCGCTGCACAAGGCTTGCTTTAATGTCTGGAACGCTGTTTCTTGCTTTTCATTCCAACAAAAGGGTACAATTTTCTGTGTTAGAGTGGTTAGGGGTTTGGCGATTTAGGAAAAATTCTGGATGAATCTCCGATAATAGCCGGCGAGACCCAAGAATTGACGGATTTCTGTGGGTGTTTTTGGTGCCGACCAATTCTCTATCGCTTTAATCTTGGATGGATCCTGAATACCCTCCTCGCTTACCACATGACCAAGGAAAGTTACCTTCTGAATCCAGAATTCACACTTTGAAAATTTCACGTACAACTTCTCGGATCTAAGGGTTTCCAACATTAATCTCAAGTGTTGTTTGTGATCTTCTTCGCTTCTGGAGTAGACAAGTATGTTATCAATGAACACAATGGCGAACTTGTCCAGAAAAGGGCGACACACCCGGTTCATCAGGTCCATGAACACTACCGGTGCGTTGGTTAGACCGAAGGGAATCGGTACGAACTTGTAGTGTCCATACTGAGTCCTAAAAGCTGTTTTGGAAACATCACTCTCATGAACTCGTACCTGATGGTACCTTGACCTAAGGTCTATCTTCGAGAAATAGCTGGCTCCTTGAAGTTGATCGAAGAGGTCATCTATTCATGGAAGGGGATAACGGTTTTTGACGGTTAACTTATTCAGCTCACGGTAGTCGATACACATCTGGAAGGATCCATCTTTATTCTTCACAAACAAAACCGGAGCTCCCCATGGTGAGGAACTCGATCTGATGAACCCTTTGCAGAGTAACTCGTGGAGTTGGCTAGATAACTCCTGCATTTCTGCTGGAGCTAAACGATATGGAGACTTGGCTATGGGGGTAGCTCCAGGAATTAGGTCAATGCGAAATTCGACCTGACGTTCAGGTGGAATTCTGGGGAGCTCTTTGGGAAAGACGTAAGGAAAGTTGCAGACTTCGGGGATGCTCGCGAGGTCTTTAACTTCCTGTTTCTCATTAATGACATGGTCTAGGAATGCTTGGCACTCCTTCCGTAGAAGCTTTTGAGCTTTGATGCAGGAAATGATACGACGATTGGTACTAAGCTTATCGCCATAGATCATTAGTGTTTGACCCGCAGGAAGATTGAGATAGATGGATTTTTCGTAGCAAAGGATATCAACATGATTGGGACTCAACCACTCCATGTCAATGATAACATCAAAGCTCTTTATGGAGACTGGCATAAAATCGATGGGAAGTGAATGATTGTTCAGGGTTAGGGTGCAACTTATGAATATATCGCGAGCGCTTTCTTTCTCGCCATTAGCCATCTCGACGGTAAACGTTTCGGTTAATGGTTGCGGATTAGGTTTAAGATTATGTTTAATTGAATGACTAACAAAGCATCTTTCAGCACCTGAATCGAAAAGAATAGTAGCATAAGAGTTGTCGAGAAGAAACGTACCGAAAACAACGGTGGGATCGGTGACTGCCTCCTCCGGTCCCATGGCTAGGACTCTCCCGGTATTATCAGTTTTCGCCTTCTTGGGGCAGTTTCTCTTGAAATGCCCAACTTCCCCACAATTATAGCAGGCTTGACCAACGCCTTCTCCAGAAGATTGATTTGCGGATTAGGCTGGTGCTTTGTAGAATCGGACTGTATGCCCCTTTTTACCACAGTTGGTGCATGATAGCTCACGACAGGGGCCGGGGTTATGGTGGTATTTACACTTTTCACACTGGGGATGGTTACCAGCATACCTGCTAATAGGTGTTTGAGCTGTGGATCCCACAGCAGAAGCAGCAGCAACAGGGGTAGTAGCAGCATGGACTGCTACAGTCTGCTGTTTCTTCGAGGATCCTTGAGAAGGCTGGGCTTTCTTCTTCTTCCAAAACTTTCTTTTCTCACCACTCCTCTTGGTCGATTCAGGAGTGGTGGTTGTTTCCTCAACATCATCACTGTGGTCAATCAGAGTTTGTGCTAAGCTTTTGGCACTGTCATATGTATCCCGCCTCGCAGATAAGACATTTCCTTTAGTCGGTTGGGCCAGCCCCCAAATAAATCTCTCTATCTTCTTACTCTCTAGGGTAACCAATCTCGGACAGAGTAGCGCCAGGTCATCAAATCTCGAAGTGTATGCGGCAATATCGGAACCCTTCATCTTCAGGTTCTAGAGCTCGTGTTCTAACTTCTGTATTTCTCCCCGAGGGCAGTACTCAGCTAGAAGAAGTTCTTTCATGGCTTCCCAACCTATAGCATTAGCTACAGGTAGAGTCAAGGATTTGACTCGGCCGTTCCACCAAGTCAGCGTCTTATCGATAAAGGTGCAGGCGGCAAACTTTACTTTGTGAGATTCTGAACATGCATAGATTTCAAAGATAGATTCAATTTATAGGAACCCTCCTTTTGGTGTCCCTGACTGCCTTCTTGGTTTTGAGTTTAGGTACCACCTCTCAAACCACCGGAACCACCAGAATTCCTTTGAGACATAGCAGCTGCCACTGCGGCAGTAACAGCTATCTGGAATATCACAGGGTCAAATTTAGGAGGAGGTGGTGGTGGAGGATTGTTGGTCTTTGAGCTGGGTCTCTTTCTTGGAGACATCTTGATCTAATAAGATCAGGAAAGAGAGGATGGTAAGTCCCCCGAATTGAATCAAGAGATATGACAGATATATATATTCCGAATAAGCGATAAAGCAGGAAAGAGTTATCAAAGCAGACAATTTATCGCTAGAGGAATGTTCAAGGAGCAACGTCTGAATGAGGATTTCTACAAAGGATTGGCTCGAGAAATACTCCCATAGTATTTCATGATTCGCTACGACCATGGCTCGATGTTTGGGGTATTAGGGTAAGTTTTTAGGCATGCTGAACACCACAATCACTCCCAAGCACATGTTGGCCGTGTCTCGAATGAATATAGTTGGCCAAGCTATATTAATCCTAGACACGACTACATAACTGCCCAGGTTTAACCGCAACGTACAACACCCATTTACTTATGTTTTGTTCTACTTGTAGTTACGGATCTCGACGGTTGGGTATACTTGTATACTTTTGAAAATACTTATACTTCGTAGTATACTTTCAGTTCAGATCACTTAGGCCCCTTAGTTTTTATAGTCTTATACCATGTAAGGTTTGGTATACTTTATTAACTATAAACAAGGGCTCTAATACCAATCTGTCACACCCCAAAACCCGGGCGGAAACGTTCCGGGGCAGAGGTGACTTCATGTTGAATTTGATAACCAATGCACATAGTAAGCAAAGTAAACAACTATTACATTACATATGAAAATTTACATTTGTTTGAAAATAAAGTTGTACAAGTGTTATATATAAGTATATATGAGCAAAAGTTAAGACGTGTCTTCAACGCACTCTGTCTTCGTCAAAAGGATCATCGGGTACTTATCTAATGCGGACCTGAGAATACAAGCATTTTAAAAATCAGCATAAAGCTGGTGAGTTCATAAGCGGTTTTGTTTTCTGAAAGTGTACAAGTTTCCTTTCGGTTTCTGGAAAAGTTATGAATCCAAGAAAATCCCATATTTTCTTATATGTAAATTTTAGCGAACTGTTTTTGTTGGATATTATTCCTTTTATATATCAGCTCAGATACCGATTTGTTGGAAATATAACAATCTGATCACCACAACAAAAGGCTCGGTTACCAGTTACTGTGTGACAGATATATTAGTTTAAGATATAAGATATATATATATATATATATATATATATATATATATATATATATATATATATATATATATATATATATATATATATAAAGAATAAGAATTGCGGAATAAGTATAAATATGAAAGCTGTAAATGACTGAAAGCTATAATAATATAAATGACTGTATTTAAATGACGTTAAGCTATAAATAATATAAATGACTGTATTTAAATGACATAAAGCTATAAATAATATAAATGACTATATTTAAATGACGTAAAGCTATAATAAAGTATATAAATATATAAATATATATCAAGTAGGTTCGTCAATAAATTGACTGAACCAGACTCATGAAGCGACTGATCGATATTTGTTCTTTGAATGGACTGGTCGATATTGGGACTCTTGGAGCGACTGGTCGATATATGTTCTTTGAATGGACTGGTCGATATTGGGATTCTTGGAGCGACTGGTCTATATTAGTTCAAAGATCAATCCGGCATTGGATAAGTAACAAAAGTTCATTTAAAGCTCGATTTTATGTAAAACAAGTGTTTACAAAAGGGTACAAAATACATGGGTTTATGTATTTGTATTTGAAGTATTTTTGGGTAAAAAGATGCACACGGGTTGTGTAAGATAAGGCACAAGTGACACGGGTCATGTAGGAGGGTTTTGGAGGGTTTTCTTGATGAAGCTTCTGAACACGGGTCGTGTAGAACAAGGCACAAGTGACACGGGTCGTGTAGGAGGTTTTTAGAAGGTTTTAAAGGTCAAAATCCTGAACACGGGTCGTGTTGATTTAGGCAAAAACAACACGGGTCGTGTTCGCGCAGATCCTTGCATACACAGATTAAAAACCTTCAGTTTTCAGAAAATCTCTCTGGATAGCCATTTCTCTCTCGCGTCTCTCTGGGGTTTCCTGTGGTCAAAATCGTCCACGAAAATTCCTAGATGAAGTTAAGGTTCTAAAGAATTTGTGGTGAAAATCTCCCTAGTCTTATTTTGGCTGTGTTGTGCTCGGTTTTCTGTTTTCTAACATGCAGATTCTGAACTTGAAAACAGAAATCTCTCTGGATAGCCAATTCTCTCTCGCGTCTCTTTGGGGTTTCCCGTGGTCAAAATCGTCCACGAAAATTTCTAGATGTAGGTAAGGTCCTGAAGAATTGATGGTGAAAATCTCCCTAGTCTTTTTGTGCTTGTAACGAGCCCAGTTTTCTTCGTTTTTGACTTGAAGATTCTGATATCGAAAAACAGCAAGGTGGTGATGGTTGTGGTGATTTGAAAGGGTTTTTGGAGGAGGTTTAAGGAGGGTATTTGGAGGGTGTTTGGAGATTATTTTGAGATTGGAAGGAGGTTAATATAAGGGAGGTGTTTGGTGGTAAATGGTGTGATGAACAAGGATAGTGAAGATGAAGAACCTTGAGTTTCAATGAAGAAGATGAAGATGGTTGATGGTGTTCTTCATTTAGCTTGTTGATGATCTTGGTCTTCTTCACTTCATTGTTGTTTGGTGATTGAGAGAATTTTATGTTCCAGGGAATTACAAAGAAAAATGAACGCTCACACTCAATTTTTTAACACTACAAAACTCATGTATACATATACTTGAATGAATAAATATCTTAAGCACTTGAGTTTTTTTTGAAAGGAAGGGCTGATCATGCAACTTGTAGTAGGAGCTAGGAAGTCCAAGTTGTAGTAGAGGTCTAAGAGAAAAAAATCGTGTGATGGGGTTTTGCTTCTTCATCTTTGACTTGTTGACCTTTCTTTGTAGACTTTTCCATTTGTTTGACTTTTCAACATACAACATATATATAATACATACATAATATATATATATACATACATACATATATATATATATATATATATATATATATATATATATATATATATATATATATATATATATATATTGTTAAAACTGTTTAGTCGCACAACTAAATTTTCTCGTCTATGCGTTTTCTGTCATTCGCGTGTTTTCGTATTTTCCGTTTTGATCACGCATTCATGCAACCTGAAATAACTAATAATATTTGTTAGATAATACAAAAATAGTTCCTCTTATTTCAGTGATGGTCACATACAAAAACATTTTTTAACAGTTTCCCCCTATGTGATCATTGCTGAAATAAGGACAGGTATGATATAATCATATTGACAGTTTTGAACTTTTGAAGATTCGAGATAAAAGATTTGTCAATAGATAAGATATATAAAACATAGTGATTGTTTTGAAAGTTTGTGACTTTGTTTAACATATCTTATGTAAAAGATTTTCAGAAATTTGTTTCTGAATTAAAGTCTCGGGTTCGGTTATCAAAGGGTAGCCATATATGTATTTAAAGAAATTTCCTAAGATTTTATAGCATTATTAAGGACGACAAGTGGTCTAACAGGTCGATTCAGATGAACGCTCATAGGTATAGCTCACACTTCACTTGAGTGTCTGGTTGTTCTGGCAGCAGAACAAGTTAATGATCACTAAAAACGAGTGATATCTCTCTCTAACGACTCACACTCATATTGGAGGTGTTCAACTATGCTTTTCCCGAAAGGTCACTTAGTCTCATTATTTAGATAATCAATCACATAAGACTGGTTTCGGCATTACTCAGCGGGTTTCTTCATTCATACCATTTAAGTTCTCTCTCTCTCTCTCTCCGTCGGGAAATACATGTAGAGGGGTTTAGCAATTTTCATAGTGCAGTTTGCAACTAAGAATCTTTAGTGATGAAGGCTACAGTATCCCGGGAAATCCATTGTTGTTGCAGCTTTTTCTTTGATGGTATCCTTTTTGTTGATCAATATCTATTTGTTGTAAAAGGATATTTTGTTTTAGCATCGAGAATTTGCTACATTTGAGAAAATTGGGATTTTTGAGAGTATCTATCTTGCGGGATTAAGATTTCCCTTTTTGTGAAAAATGGTTAAAAACAGATCACGAGATCTTTTGATGTTTGCTTTGAAATAACCATTTAGTTGAACTTTGTTTGAAAATACCAAATGTAGAGTTTTTTTTGTTTTGTTTGGTATTTCTTCGGTGAATGATTTGGCTTTCTTGTTGATTCCTTTTTTTTTTTTTATCTTGTTTTGTCTTTTCTTGTTGATGGATCACGGGATCTCAAGACATCATTTTTGGTTGGCTTATATCTAGGTAGGGATTAGTGGCATAAAAGACAGTTTGTCTAGTATGTATGAAATGAATGTATCGTCCCTGGTCATTTTGATATCTAAGCAAAAATGAGACCGTGACAAGGTATAATCGGATATACCTTATAAGCAATAGTGACACACCTAAGCTCACAAGAAATGAATTCCACAATGATTCAGATTGATGAGGCACAAATTCTCACATGGGTTTTTGTTTTCATCTGAACCTCCTAACCTTATGTCCCTTTTTAAAATCATCAATAATGAAATAAAATTGAAGGAAATAAAGTTATGTACATTATGAAAAGTAGGAGATTTGAACCTTCACTCCAATTGAGAATCAATATGACTTAAAATCTTCATCGAGCATAAGCATCTGAAAATTAAGTCAAAAGACGATTAATCACAAGGTTCTATAAAAGCTTATTACAGCAAGTCTTTTATTATATTTTTGAAGATTTGTTTTTCTGAATATGTTTTGGAAATATTGGTTATTTCAATGTTTTTGGTTTTTTTGAAAAGAAAGCAGTTTTCAAATGTTTTTGAATTTTCTTTTTGAGTGAAAGTAAACACACTTTTGTACAAACAAAAAGTAAAAGTTTAAGGATGGATGTTATCTGGATTTAACATTCCTAGACGGCCTAGGAAGTATTGAAACTTCGTTTCATCGAGAGCCTTAGTGAAGACATCGGCAATTTGATCTTCGGAGTTGATGAAGTGTAGTTCGATATGACCCTTTTGAATGTTGTCTTTGATAAAGTGATATCGAATGTCGATGTGCTTTGTAATGGAATGGTGAATGGGATTGTGAGAAATGGCAATTGCACTAGTTGAGTCACAAAATATGGGAATTTGTGAGATTTTGAAGCCATAGTCACGTAGTTGAGTTTGCATCCATATGACTTGTGAACAACAGCTGGCGGCAGCGACATATTCAGCTTCTGCTGTTGATGTGGATACACAAGTCTGTTTCTTTGAAGTCCAACTCACTAGTCTACCTCCTAGGAATTGACAGCTACCAGATGTACTCTTCCTATCTAGCTTGCATCCTCCGTAGTCTGAGTCGGTGAAAGCATTCAGCTGAAAATCAGATTTAGCTGGATACCAAAGGCCAAGTTTGGGAGTGCCTTTAAGGTATTTGAAGATGCGTTTCACAGCAACTACATGGGATTCCATAGGATTTGCTTGGTATCTAGCACAGACACATGTAGAAAACATGATGTCAGGTCTGCTAGCAATGAGGTACAAGAGTGATCCGATCATTCCACGATATCTTTTCTGGTCAACGGGTTTTCCATTTAAGTCTGCATCAATTTTGTATCCAAAAGCCATTGGGGTTTTTGCGGTATTCGATTTTTCCATTGAAAAACGAGTGAGTAGGTTTTTGACATAATTCTCTTGGTTGATGAAAATGCCATCAGTTGACTATTTGATTTGAAGTCCGAGAAAAGTAGTCATCTCCCCAATCATGCTCATTTCAAATTTGCTCTTCATTAGATCTGCAAACTTAACACTTAAAGATTCATCAGTAGAACCGAAAATAATGTCATCAACATATATTTGTACGATTAACAGATGTTTATTAAAGATTTTACGAAAGAGGGTTTGATCAATTGAACCTCTTTTAAAACCTGATTCTTCGAGAAAGGTTGACAACGTGGCATACCAAGCTCGAGGTGCTTGTTTCAAGCCGTAGACAGCTTTCTGCAATTTAAAGCTGTGATCTGGAAATTTGGGATCTTCGAAACCTGGTGGTTGTTGGATGTATACTTCGCGATCTATCTCTCCATGTAGGAATGCACATTTAACATCCATTTGGAATACTTTGAAATTCTTATGTGCAGCATAGGCAAGAAAGATGCGAATTGCTTCAATTCGGGCAACTGGAGCATATGTTTCATCGTAGTCGATTCCCTCTTGTTGTGAATATCCTTTGACTACAAGACGTGCCTTGTTTCGACAAATGACTCCTTGATCGTCAGTCTTGTTTCTGTATACCCATCTTGAACCTATAACAGTAACATCGGGTGGAGTAGGAACAAGATTCCATACGCCGTTTCTTTCAAATTCTGCTAGCTCTTCTTGCATAGCTTTTACCCAATCTGGATCTTTTATAGCAGAATGTATGGTTTTGGGTTCAGTCGTGGATAAGAAGGCTCCAAATAAACATTCATTTGTGGATGCGCCTCTAGTCTGAATGCCTATGTTGGGATCTCCGATGATTTGGTCTGTTGGATGATTTCTGGTCCACTTTATTAAGCGATTCTCTTCCGCTATAATAATTGGAGTTTCAGTATCCCATTGTTCTTCTCCGGGCGTTTCATCTTGGAATAGGTTTGAAGGTTCCCCCATAAATGATGCATCGGGATTGTTTTGGCTATTTAGGGATGGGGTGTTTAAAGGAGGATTTGGTGTTTGTTCCAAAGAGGAAGTATGTGTTGGTGGTTCCCCCTCGAATTGATTTGCATCATTTTGGTTTGTTTGTGGAATTACTTCACTGGGTGTTCCTGTAGGGTCAATTAAAGTAGTTAGAAGTTCAGAATTGTAAGCGGTTTTTGGTTGTTCAAAAAGCAAATCAAGATCGATTTCAATGTCTATGTCAGGAGAAGGTGTTTGTTGAATTGGATTTTGAAAAATATTTTCAATCATTTTTGAACCAAAGTGTTCACGATCCAATTTCCTAACATAAAATTCATCGAAATGAACATCGGTACTTTCTTCAATTACTCTAGTACGTTTATTCAGTACTCGATAAGCAGCTGAAGAAAAAGAGTAACCAAGGAAAATTCCTTCGTCCGACCTTGATTCAAATTTTGAAAGGTGATCTTTATTATTCTTTACGAAGCATCGACAACCGAAAATATGGAAAAATTTGATGTTTGGTTTTCGGTTGTTAATGACTTCATATGGTGTTTTATGAAGATGTTTATGGATTAAGGAACGATTTTGAGTATAGCAAGCTGTGGCTATTGCTTCTGCCCAGAAGTATTGTGGCAGATCAGCGAAGATAAGCATTGATCTTGCAGCTTCACATAGAGTTCGGTTCCTTCTTTCGACAACACTGTTCTGTTGTGGAGTGTATGGGGCTGAGAAGTTGTGTTCAATTCCTTTGTCTTTGAGAAATGAATCTAGAGTATTGTTTTTGAACTCTAAACCATTATCACTTCGGATTCTTCGAACAGGTCGTTTCAACTTCAGCTCGATTTGTTTGATGAAGTTGATCATCTCTTCAGGTGCTTCTGACTTTAGTCTTAAGAAAAAGACCCAAGTAAAGCGCGAGAAACCATCAACGACAACAAGAATGTACTTCTTCCCTTGTATGGTGTGGGTTTTGGCAGGGCCACAAAGGTCTATGTGCAACAACTCTAGTGGTTCTGATACACTAGATTCTGAGATGCTTTTATGAGTGGATTTGGAAAGTTTTCCTTTTTCACATGTAGCACAAAGAGTTTCGTTATCAAGCTTCAGAAGTGGTAGCCCTCGAACAAGATCATCGCCGATTAGTTTGTTGATGTACCCAAAGTTTAGATGGGAAAGGCGGCGGTGCCATAACCAACTAATGTCTGCTGGGGCTTTAGATAACAAACAGATATCGAGTTTACCATAGATAAGATCCATGTCAAGTGGATACATATTTCCGGCATGGTCAGAATCAACTATAATATCTCTGGTTTTGGCGTCCATGATCAAGCTTCGTTGTTTGGTGAAAAGAACTTCAAGATTGTTATCACACAGTTGAGAAACACTGATGAGGTTGTGTTTCAGGTCATCGACGAAGGCAACTTTCTTTATGGTAAAATTACCATTTGTTATGTTTCCATAACCTTTGATTTTTGCTTTCATGTTGTTGCCGAAGGTAACATCTTGATTGGTTTGTATAGGTTTGAAGTCACGTAAGTAGTTCCGGTTTCCTGTCATATGCTTGGAGCAGCCACTATCAATATACCATGTATCATCATTGGGTTCTCCAGCATTAAGTACCTACAATCAGACAGAAACTTTAGGTACCCAAATCTGAATGGGTCCTGGTTTGTCAGTTGTTATTTTGGGTGCTTTTCTTAATGAATTTTTTTTATCATTTGACTTCACATTATTGTAATGGTTTGGTTTATAACGATGGAATGGTTGAGGTTTGATTTGATCTATCAATTTTACCCAAAATGCGATTTGTTTTTGAAAACCTATGGGTTGATAAGATCTGTGATTTCGTGAAAGATATCCTAGATGTGAAGGTTTGTTTGAAAAGTTTTCTTCATATCTGGGATGTGATGGGCGGTTTTGAAAAGCTTTTTGAGGATGATGGTTTGAAACTTTCGGATGTGATGGTTTTTGAAAGTTCCTTGAATGATTAAAAGTAAGATCTTGAAAGCGGTTTTCAAAAGGTTTTTGAAAAGATTTTGGTTTTTGTTTGGAAACCTGTTTATGAGGTATGACGTTTGGTTTCTTTGGTTGTTTTTCAAAAAGGTTTGGTTTGATTAGTGGGGTTTTGGTGACTTGAATGGATTTTTTGCTTGTTTGTTGTTTCTTGGAGTATTTTTGTCCCAGACTAGTTTTTCCAACAATTGATGAAGTCATTGTAGGAAAAGCAGTTGGTATAGAAGTACTACCATCCTCATAAGAGGAATTTTCTCCATTCAAAAAGTTTTTGAGTTTAGTGGTTCCATCGGTATTTTTGATTTGGTGAGTTAAAGAACTTGCAGAGTCTGTTTCAGAATTTACAACTCTTTTGAAAGACTTTTTGGAAACACTGAAAGCAGTATCATCTGGACTACAGTTGATAACTGTTTCGTCATCTGAATCTTCCTCATTAACAGATGTGAAAAGATTAGGTAGAGTAGATTCAGAGTTTTCACAATTCGTCATGTTTTCCTGTTTTGCTTGTTCAATTTCAAAGGATTCTCTTCCAATTCCTGGTCTATAATTCGTATCAATTTTTCCAGTTCCCAAGGTGTTTGCCTTGGTGAAAATATCATCACTTAGTTTTCTGGCAACTTTGATTGAATCCATATTCCATATCAGTCTTTTATTCTCGGTTTCAAGAGAATTGATTTGTTTTAAAGAATCAGCCAATTTTTCATTTAAAACATTGTATTTGTCAGTTGATTCTTGAAAGTCTTGTTTCAACTGAAGGATTTCCATTTCTAAAACATCTTTTATTTCCGAAGAAATGACTGACTGATTTTTTAGTTCCAAATCCCTTTTTTGAATTAGGGTCTGATTTAATTGTTCCAAGACGTGATTATAATCTTCTGATTTTCTTTCAACGTCTCTTTCCAATTTGCTTTTCGTTCTTGTTGATTCTCCAAATTTGAGTTGCAAGGTTTGTAACTCAGATTTGCAAATATCATAATTGACCATTGTGTCATGATATGTTTTGAGATCAACTTCCAGACTAGTCTCAATTTTGGTTATGTGGGACTCAAAAATCGTTTTGGAAAAACCAAGTTCAAAGATCATAGACCATACCTGTTCTATGACGTTTGGAGCTCTTGAAGGTATTTCAACACCAACTACGAAGCAGAAGTTTGATTGTGTTGGTTCGTGTTCAGCTTCGTCATCAGAAGTTGGCCAGTATTCCACACTTGGTTCATGGATTGCCATCAATGCTCTTTGCTTTTCTTGGTTTTCCAGTTTCTTCAATTCATCGGCTCTTTGAGCATAGTATGCTGAGTCTTTGATTTTGGTTTTGTTTTTGGCTCGACATTCTCTGGCATAGTGATTTGTTCCTTTGCAGTTGTGACAAATGATCACTTCTTCATCACTATCATCCTTTTGGCTTTTAATCGGAAGTCTTTCAGGTGTTTGACTTTGGGTTTGTTGGGAAGGTTGAGAATGGTTTTGTTGGAATCCAAAATTTTGGTTATTTTGAAAACCATTGTTTTGATTGTTGTAACCTTGATTTTGGAAACCTCTGTTTTGATTTTGAAAACTATTGTTTGGATTGTGATTATGACCTGAGTTGGGATCGTTTTGAAATCCCTGGTTTTGAAAACCTTGGTTTGAGTTATTTTGGAAAGAAGGTCTTTGAGAATTTTGTCCAAAGTAAGGTCTAGGTTGAAAACCTGAGTTGTTTTGACCAAAAGATGGTCTTGGTTGAAAACTTGAGTTATTTTGTCCAAAAGATGGTCTTGGTTGAAAATTTGGTCTAAAATTTGATTGACCATGATTTGGGATAAATCTCTGGAGATTTGTGTTTGCAACCAACGCACACAGTTGTTGATAATCTACTTCATCATTCGAATCAGACTGGAAGGCTTGGTTTTGAAAAGATGTAGTCTGATTAAAATGATTAAAGTTTTGATCATTGAAAGGTGTTTGGTTTTGAGAAGTTGTGGACACAAGTGCAAGTGGTCCTCCAAAAGCTGCAGTGGTTGGTGGGTCAATCGAGGATTCATACGATTGAAGTTCTCCATACAAGTTGTACAAAGTTTCAGTATGAATAGCTGGATTTCCCTGAATAATGAGTTTAACCATTTTCCAGCTTTCGAAAAGATTGTTTAAAAACTTGAGATTTATCTCGTGTTGTGTCTTTTTGATACCCAAATTGTTCATTTTAACCATAATCAAATTGAACCTATCATGAGCATCATGGATGGTTTCTGATGAAAGCATTTTGAAATTATCAAATTCATTCAAAACAGATGTTCTTTTGTTTCCGATGATTCTTTTATTTCCACAAAAACGATTTTTCAAATTCTCCCAAATTTGATTTGCGGTTAACAGTATAATGTCATCCATTTGACTTAGAATACTATGAGGTATTCCAGAAACAAGTTCCTTTTTGGCTTGGAGTTCCAACTTTTTTGTAATTTCAACTTGAGTGGCTTGATTTGTAGCAAGAGTAGCCATATTTTCTGGAGTAACATATGTTCCTTCTACACACTTCCAGACATCTTCATTTATAGCATTAAGATGAAGATTCATACGGCCAACCCACGAATTATACTCTTCAGGAATAAGTATGGGTGCCCGTGAACCAGATCCTAAGCTATTTGCAATGGAGACAGAGTTCATGTTGGAGTAATTTGCCAAAGACATTTTTTTTGAAAGGATTTTGAACAAGTGATATTAAAATGAAATTTTTAAAGAAAAGCTTATGGAAGGTTTATAAACGCTATAACCAAAAGTTTTTCGACAAAAATTTCAAGGTAAATCACACAAGCTCTGATACCAATTGTTGGATATTATTCCTTTTATATATCAGCTCAGATACCGATTTGTTGGAAATATAACAATCTGATCACCACAACAAAAGGCTCGGTTACCAGTTACTGTGTGACAGATATATTAGTTTAAGATATAAGATATATATATATATATATATATATATATATATATATATATATATATAAAGAATAAGAATTGCGGAATAAGTATAAATATGAAAGCTGTAAATGACTGAAAGCTATAATAATATAAATGACTGTATTTAAATGACGTTAAGCTATAAATAATATAAATGACTGTATTTAAATGACATAAAGCTATAAATAATATAAATGACTATATTTAAATGACGTAAAGCTATAATAAAGTATATAAATATATAAATATATATCAAGTAGGTTCGTCAATAAATTGACTGAACCGGACTCATGAAGCGACTGGTCGATATTTGTTCTTTGAATGGACTGGTCGATATTGGGACTCTTGGAGCGACTGGTCGATATATGTTCTTTGAATGGACTGGTCGATATTGGGATTCTTGGAGCGACTGGTCTATATTAGTTCAAAGATCAATCCGGCATTGGATAAGTAACAAAAGTTCATTTAAAGCTCGATTTTATGTAAAACAAGTGTTTATAAAAGGGTACAAAATACATGGGTTTATGTATTTGTATTTGAAGTATTTTTGGGTAAAAACATGCACACGGGTTGTGTAAGATAAGGCACAAGTGACACGGGTCGTGTAGGAGGGTTTTGGAGGGTTTTCTTGATGAAGCTTCTGAACACGGGTCGTGTAGAACAAGGCACAAGTGACACGGGTCGTGTAGGAGGTTTTTAGAAGGTTTTAAAGGTCAAAATCCTGAACACGGGTCGTGTTGATTTAGGCAAAAACAACACGGGTCGTGTTCGCGCAGATCCTTGCATACACAGATTAAAAACCTTCAGTTTTCAGAAAATCTCTCTGGATAGCCATTTCTCTCTCGCGTCTCTCTGGGGTTTCCTGTGGTCAAAATCGTCCACGAAATTTCCTAGATGAAGTTAAGGTTCTAAAGAATTTGTGGTGAAAATCTCCCTAGTCTTATTTTGGCTGTGTTGTGCTCGGTTTTCTGTTTTCTAACATGCAGATTCTGAACTTGAAAACAGAAATCTCTCTGGATAGCCAATTCTCTCTCGCGTCTCTTTGGGGTTTCCCGTGGTCAAAATCGTCCACGAAAATTTCTAGATGTAGGTAAGGTCCTGAAGAATTGATGGTGAAAATCTCCCTAGTCTTTTTGTGCTTGTAACGAGCCCAGTTTTCTTCGTTTTTGACTTGAAGATTCTGATGTTGAAAAACAGCAAGGTGGTGATGGTTGTGGTGATTTGAAAGGGTTTTTGGAGGAGGTTTAAGGAGGGTATTTGGAGGGTGTTTGGAGATTATTTTGAGATTGGAAGGAGGTTAATATAAGGGAGGTGTTTGGTGGTAAATGGTGTGATGAACAAGGATAGTGAAGATGAAGAACCTTGAGTTTTAATGAAGAAGATGAAGATGGTTGATGGTGTTCTTCATTTAGCTTGTTGATGATCTTGGTCTTCTTCACTTCATTGTTGTTTGGTGATTGAGAGAATTTTATGTTCCAGGGAATTACAAAGAAAAATGAACACTCATACTCAATTTTTTAACACTACAAAACTCATGTATACATATACTTGAATGAATAAATATCTTAAGCACTTGAGTTTTTTTTGAAAGGAAGGGCTGATCATGCAACTTGTAGTAGGAGCTAGGAAGTCCAAGTTGTAGTAGAGGTCTAAGAGAAAAAAATCGTGTGATGGGGTTTTGCTTCTTCATCTTTGACTTGTTGACCTTTCTTTGTAGACTTTTCCATTTGTTTGACTTTTCAACATACAACATATATATAATACATACATAATATATATATACATACATATATATATATATATATATATATATATATATATATATATATATATATTGTTAAAACTGTTTAGTCGCACAACTAAATTTTCTCGTCTATGCGTTTTCTGTCATTCGCGTGTTTTCGTATTTTCCGTTTTGATCACGCATTCATGCAACCTGAAATAACTAATAATATTTGTTAGATAATACAAAAATAGTTCCTCTTATTTCAGTGATGGTCACATACAAAAACATTTTTTAACAGTTTTGTTACACGATTCTGGTTATGTACAATTGTTATCCTAGGAAAATCCCATATTTTCGTAAAATTTGGTTACAAATCCGAAATGTAATGTAAAAGATGTATACTGAAAACCTGATTATCCTTATGAAATGTATTAGTTTTAACACGTATATAAAACTAATAAGTACAAAGTGAACTAGTTACTGAATCCATTATTACTAAAAAGTAAATCTCTGTTATCCAAATTGGGAGTTCCATTACCATACGATAGACTAGATATGGCAATAAATAGTCCAAATCAATTTATGACTTTCTTCACCCTTGAACCTTTCGGTTCGGCTGTAGCTAGCAGCCAGGTGCGGGGTAGTCAGCCCCGTATAGATCTATACACTCAAGTCATGCTCCCTATCTAAAAGATTCTGGTTATAGTGGTGGTCCTCCACTCGCGTATCTCTGTGGAGTGTTCTCCGAGGATGTGTCTCCAATTTATAGGAATAACAAATTTACTAGTAATAATACAGAAAGATCCTATTACAAAAGACGATCCTCCACTCGCGTATTTCTGAGGAGTGTTACCGAGGACAAAACAATGGACTAAGTTTCATGTTCAAAGTTCAAATGTTATGCTTTTAACTATTATAATGTGGACAACCATTTGTGAAAAATATAAAGTACAATAATTTATAATGTTTTTCACAAATAATATGATAATGTGTTCTGCAAGTTCAAACGGTTATCTGTTATGGTTGTCGGTGTTAAAAGCATATGTAATATGAAACACAACACATATAAAACAAGTTTTGAGTACAAGTATTCCTTGCACTTTACTTATATCCCCCCCCCCCCCCCCCCCCCGAAAACGGTGAAAAACATTGAAAAAGGGTAGGGGTATGAGCTCACCAGACGAGAAAACGTGACGGTTTGGATGCTAAGTGTCGGTTCGGGGCTTGATAACGCGTGAGGTTCCTATGTAATATGAAATGATATACAGATGTATCTAATTAGACTTTAAATCACTAATTAGATATGATTATACACTACAATACGAGAAAACACTTCAAATCAAGTGTTTGGAGTGACCCGGTTGACATCTATGGACGTATAGGGCTTGGATAATGTGTTTACTCTTCAAGAGTAAACTTCCTATGGAGTTTTCGGCCCCTAGACGAACTCCACATGAGTTCAAGGCCGTGAACTCATGGATGAGGCTTTTATGATGCTAAATAGTCAAATAACACTTAGGGAAGGTTGCTATGATTTATTATGGACTTCTAGGATGAGTGATGAAGAGAGTTTCCAAATCAAGTCACTAAAAGATGATCATAATTGTGCTAGGAACTTCATGTTTGGATCATTGGTGACATATGCATGGATTGGAAGTCACTATACCAAAGAGATTGTACAAAGTTAGAAAATAAGTGTAAGGAACCTTAGGGTAAAGGTAATGGCCAAGTTTGGTATCCTATTTAGTATGGGGAAATGTAGAAGAACAAAGAAGTATGCACTGAATCTTGTTGAAGGTAGCCTTGTTGAACATTATGGTAAGCTATGGTCATATGGTCATGAGATTTTAAGCACAAATCCTGGGTCAACTGTGAAATTAGATGTGGAGGATGGTCCAGATTGAAAGAAATATTTTAGGAAGTTCTATTATTGTTTTCAAGGAGTTAAACAAGGTTTGATTGAAGGATGTAGAAGGATAATATGTCTTGATGGATGTTTTCTTAAAGTTGTTTGTAATGGGTAATTGCTTTGTGCTATTGGGAGGGATGCAAATGACAAGATATATCCTATTGCTTGGGCAGTGGTTAATGTGGAGAACAAGCCGAATTGGAAGTGGTTTTTAGAGCTGCTCATTGATGATCTACACTTGAATTTAGGCAATGGTTTCAGTTTAATGTCAGACCAACATAAGGTTAGTATTTTACATAGTAATTCATTTATATTTATTTTTATACTATTTGATTTAAACCTTTGTATTAGTACAGGGTTTGATAGAGGCTATTAAAGAGTTGCTTCCATATGTAGAGCACAGGCAGTGTGCTAGACATATTTGCCAGAATTTGCAGAAGAGATTCACTGGTGCCATATATCATACCTTGTTTTGGAGAGCATATAAAGCCAAAACTGAGCATGCTTTTAAAGTTACGATAAAGGAAACTGAGACATTGAACCCAGATGTCCATCAATATCTCATGGAGAAATATCCTAAAACATGGTCAAGAGCTTTCTTTCAAGCTGGAAGGTGTTGTGATGTAGTTGAAAATGGGTTCTCAGAAAGTTTTAATATTGTAATAGTAGATGCCAGGAAGAATCCCATAATAACCATGTTAGAGGAGTTAAGATTATACATGATGGACCTAATCTATAACATGAAATTACAGGGACAACAATGGGGAAATCATATTTGTCCAGAGATAAGGGATAAGGTGAATTTGCTTAAAAAGTTCAAATGCATTATTAGCTACTACCAAGTGGATTAAACCAGTTTGGGGTAAGGGGAGAAAGAGATGCATATGAAGTGGACTTAAAAAGGATACCATGTTCATGTAGGTTGAGACAATTAAATGGATATGGATGTGCACATTTTGAAGCTAGCATATGCTTTCTTAATAGGGGTGTAGAAGCCTATGTAGACAACATGCTTAGCACAACCACATTTAGGAAGGCATACAATTACAGAACTGCCCCCATTAATAGCAGTGACATGTGGCCAAAGACAAATTATACTCCATCATTGCCTCCTATTAGTAGAAGGATGCCTGGTAGGCCATCTATTAAGAGGAAGAAATACACTACAAAGAATATAGGAACACACAAGGTTTCTATGGTTGGAAAGAAATTCAGATGTAGTATTTGCAAGGAGATAGGTCACAACAAGGCCACTTGTCCACAGAGAAGGCCCCAAACGTTAAATGTGAAGAAATTGAAGAAACAAAAAGTTTGTGTGAAGCAAAATGCAAGACATGTAAAACCATTTAAAATTTAAATTTATTTACGTATGATTTGTCACTAACATAATTATATCATGCCATATAGAGTTGTACAAGTGAAACACGACACCATGAAGAGGTTGAAATGACTCCAATTAAGATGGATACTACTCTAAATGATATGCAAGTTACTCCTACTGATGTTGGATCTAGTAGTGCAGGGGATTTTAGTCACTATATGCAATTTACTCCACCTAGAAGTTATGAAGGTGATGAGGGTGTTGTGGGTGAGGAAGCTGAGGAGGCTGAGAAAGCTATTCAAGATGATGAGGTTAATCCTAATGCCTAAGTTGATAATGTTCAAATTTAGGAGTTTGTTCCTGTTATCCAGGTTCAAGAGGTAAGGGTTAGGCCAATTTTAGAGATTTTGAAGAGGATAAGGAGAAGAAAGTCAGAGAGAATATTGAAGCTAAAATTAGGCAAAACAATTGGTGGTGTTGATGATCCAGGAAATTCTAAGAGAAAAGCTCTTGTAATTGATTAATGTTGATTGTAATTTGGATTTAAATTTTATGTATTAGGATGATTGTAATTTCTTTTAAATTTTATGTATTAGGATGATGGTAAATTGGATTTAAAGTTTATGTATAAGGATGATGGTAATTTGAATTTTGTATGGATGGTGCCTTTCAATTTCACTCATGACACAAAAGGGTATTTTCATCATTTATGTGTGGCTGGTGCCTTTTTAAGTTCACTGTTGACATAAAAGGGTATTTTGGTTATTTATGTATGGATGACAGTAAAGGGTATTTTGGTCATGAGAGAAAAGGGTATTTTGGTCAGTAATGGATATTTTGGTCACTCTTGACATAAAAGGGTATTTTTGTCATTTATGTATGGATGACAGAAAAGAGTATTTTGGTCATGAGAGAAAAGGGTATTTTGGTCAATAATGGATATTTTGGTCACTCTTGGCATAAAAGGGTATTTTGGTCATTTATGTACGGATGACAGAAAAGTGTATTTTGGTCATTTATGTATGGATGACAAAAAAGGGTATTTTAGTCATGACATAAAAGGATATTTTAGTCAGTAATGGATATATGTCGTCTTTTTACTGGAATTGTTCATATGATATTTTACTCATTTATAAAGTATGCTGCCTTTTTAAGTAAAATCATGACATTTGGCATTGAATATTTTGGCATGGAAAATTTTGGAATGATGTACATGCATGCGAATGTTTTATGTGGTCCAAGATATAGTTCTATAATGGGTTCAAAGGTCCCATTTTTCCATTATTAAACACCCACTGACATATAACTACAAAATGGTCCCCATACACATAGTGTACTACTACATGGACAACTTTCTCTTTTGTTCCCAAAATGAAAACATGCACAACAACCAATCTATTTAAATATATTTGTTAGGAATACAAGCCATGCATATGTTTCTTTAACATCGACATATGATTATACAAAATGCCCTATAATTGGGACTATGAATAGTTTTTTTATATTAGTTATCATATGTCCTTTCATTAGGGACTTAACACCTTACGACATCAACACAACAAGGTTGATAGCCCCAACTTGTAACTAAAAGCAGCTTCAATACATACAAAATATCCATCATTACTGACTTTCTAGTCTGCCTTTAAAAAAAATACAAGGGATCCCAAAAAACAAAAGCTTACACTAACCAACCTAACTAAGTACAATCACCCACTAACTTCAAAACACAAATGACCAAGCAAGAAAAAAACAATGCAACTATCATCCTGTACCTGCCTATTGCCTTCCTTTGATCATAAACTTCTTTCTTACTCTTTGACACCATATACTACTCTTATGACAACAGAAACTCCACCTCAACAATCCTTCTCCTCAAATTGTTCATCTCAAACAGATCCTCTTTAGCATCCACTTTCTACTTTAGACAATATAGCAGGTTTTTGTAGTACCCTTCTGTCTGTTCTTCATCTTTCCATTCAAAGAAGCTACATTTCTTCAATCTAGTCTATACAAAGCCAATAAAATTAGGGTTTGATTCACAATCACAAATCAGCTACCTTTATTGTACTAACGAAATGGGTTTGATTCACAATCAAAAATCATCATCAAGAAGCAAATAAAATTAGGGTTTTTTTAAAAGCAAACAAAATACAAATCCACGATGATCGTCTTTATAGGAAGAAACAACATAACAAACCCTAAAATAGTAAGTTATCAAGATCAGGAGTATCCAGAACAACCATACTGTTTTGACAATTCCAGAAATGTCTCCCAGGGTTTGTTATCTTACAACACGCTCATTCTTTAGCTGGAATGCCATAATCACAATGCTTTACCCCTTCTCGCGATTGAACATGAGTTACTTGTAGCTGATTCCTTGAGGTGGATGAGCTCGAAGAAATTATTCTTCAGGACGAAAATAGTTAGGGTGAACTCTTTTACTTTTTAGATAAGGGTAACTAACATTTTGATGGAGGTCTGAATGAGGGTTTCATTTAATAGGCCTATATCGGGAAGTGGACTTCTTCGGCACATAAGCATCCCAAGTCAGCTTATTGGACACATCAGCATGCCACATAAGCATTGTAACTGGTGAACCTTCTAATTTTTTGGATAATGGCGTAATTAATAGGTCAATTACGAGTTTACTGGTCTAATGTACCAAAAAACTTTAAGGACCAAATTAGACAAAAGAAGAAAGTTTCATGTGCTACAATAACATTTTCCCTTAATTTTGGGATTAAAGGAATTAATTGAAACTGCATGGAATAAAGGTGAAAATATTCAATACTTGATCATTGAGAATTCTAGAACCTCCCTAAGTGGGGGGAACAAATTCTAGGGTGTTCCTAGGGTTCCCTTGGGCTCTAAGGGTGCCTGGGATGCCATAGGGAGGAAGTTAAAGGATTAGGGTTATCTTGGATACATCTGCCTAATCCAATACCTTCCTAGCACTTAAATAAACCCTTTTAGGGTTAAATTTCGACCTATGCACTCCAAAAAGAACCTAAGGGCTGAAATTCTGCTCTACTTCTCTCTTTGTAAAGTAATCCTTGGTTGCTAGGTTTGTTTGTAAGCCACTAGGGTTGCATGCACACATATGATTGTTTGCTATGTATAAACCCATCAGTGGTATCAGAGCCAGGTTTTTGTTTTCAATTAGATTTGGTATAATTGTTTGAACTAGACAAAATTAGGGTTTATGGCTAATAAACCCTAAGGCCTTTAAATTTTTGCAAATTAGGGTTTAAGAACCATGTTTTTCGAAAATCCCTAAGGTTAAACCCTTTCTGTTACACCCCCAAACCAAGGATGGCGGAAACGTCCGGGGGTGGAGGACTTCATGTATAGTATCGAAAAAAAGATTACATGGTTGAAAGTGTTACATATTTCAATGATTGATTACAACATGATAATAAAATAGTTGTTCAATGTCGTAACATTCCATCCTCAAAAGCTTGTGGTTACTTGATTTCGTTGATTTCCTGAGAATACAAGTATTTTTGAAAGAAAAGTGTCAACAATTAAGTTGGTGAGTTCATAAACTTTTAACTGTGATGCTAAAATCATTTTCTTTGTAAAAGTGGTGTTTGTTCAAGAAAAATCCAATATTTCCCTGATAAATTGTATTGTAGTCTTAAAATTCATGACCGACATGTACAAGTATTTTCCCATACTTAAAGAACTTTTATACAAATTTAAATCGACCTAAACTTGTTAAATTTAAAAGTAAGAACCCGTAAATATTATATTTTTTTAATACCCCATGTGAGTTATTATAACTATACTATGATCTGTCGGCCTCGTAATACGAGATTCTTCAAGCGTCACCAGTTAAATGACACTTGTCACCACAGACCTGCTGGTCTAGCTATTGCATGCAGCTCATGTGCGGGTTTGTCAGACCTAATATAGATCTATACACAACTATCACGTTCTCCTTATAAGAGACTCTGGTTATAATTTATAGGACTTTTGACTTTGTTACTTTGGGGGTAACGTGAAGCGAATGTGTCACAACTTTATTCATTAACAAATTTACGTGAACTGAACTGAAAACCCCTTTTTGTATAAACCCGGTACTTTGTATTCGTACCAAGTATTTTTGAAAGAAAAGTGTCAACAATTAAGTTGGTGAGTTCATAAACTTTTAACTGTGATGCTAAAATCATTTTCTTTGTAAAAGTGGTGTTTGTTCAAGAAAAATCCAATATTTCCCTGATAAATTGTATTGTAGTCTTAAAATTCATGACCGACATGTACAAGTATTTTCCCATACTTAAAGAACTTTTATACAAATTTAAATCGACCTAAACTTGTTAAATTTAAAAGTAAGAACCCGTAAATATTATATTTTTTTAATACCCCATGTGAGTTATTATAACCATACTATGATATGTCGGCCTCGTAATACGAGATTCTTCAATCGTCACCAGTTAAATGACACTTGTCACCACAGACCTGCTGGTTTAGCTATTGCATGCAACTCATGTGCGGGTTTGTCAGACCTAATATAGATCTATACACAACTATCACGTTCTCCTTATAAGAGACTCTGGTAATAATTTACAGGACTTTTGACTTTGTTACTTTGGGGGTAACGTGAAGCGAATGTGTCACAACTTTATTCATTAACAAATTTACGTGAACTGAACTGAAAACCCCTTTTTGTATAAACCCGGTACTTTGTATTCGTACCCCGTTTATATGAACCGAAAACCTCTTTTTGTATAAACACGATACTTTGTATTCGTATCCCGTTTATACGAACTGAAAACCTTTGTTAATGAGTTTGAAATGTAATTGAAACGTAAACTATACCGGTTATAGTTTAACATAACTATTTGTACTGTATATGAAACATAAACTATACCTATTATAGTTCATCCAAAACATTTGTAATGCAAATGAACCCCATTTTATGTAAGTCGAATGTATCGCAAAAATATAACTATGTTTATCATGCCCTATCTTGTATTATTTGTAGTGACAAAGGAATCTTACGAATCAGTGAGTATTTTCTTTTATATAAATATTCCACAATAGAAAACATAGCAAAAATATGAAACCATCAAAGATTAACCCTTTGCTCAACATGTTACAAAGTGTGATAAAAGTTGTAAGTTGTCAACTTATTTTTAATATTTCTGCACTGTTTTTGAAAAATCACAGAAAAAGCATACGAAGTTGAAAACTGAATCCGTAAACTGTGGGAGTTTAGAAACTGTGTCTACTTTGTCCATAAATTTTATCATGATTTTTAGATGTCTCTAACGTGTGTGAAAATTTCCATATTCACAGACTGCTCCGGATTTGTAGCTACAGTGATAGGCAGTTTTGTAAAAATCATCATAAATTATAGAAAAATCGTATGAACATGTGCAAGTAGTCATTTTAAAGGTATAAACCTGAAATAGTTTCATCTGATATATTTTTGAAAACTAAAATGTCTAAGTTGACCAAAACAGTCCGTGAATGGAGTTAAACTTTTCTGATGAAAGCTGTTGGATGAGTTTAGTTATGTTGTTGGTGTTTTAACTTGTATTCCACCGCTTAAAACTTAAGAAAACATGAAAAATGTAGGGGTATGAACTCACCTTATGTGTTCTTAGTGGATGGATGTTGAATAAAAGAAGTGTTCTACCCAAGAACAGTTGGGAGAATGCCTTGAAGATTTGAGAATCTAACACAAATAAGATGGAGTTAGTGTAAGGAATCTATGATTTGGGTTAAAAGGAAGTGTAATAATAATATCAAAGGTAATGATAATTAACAAATGAAGAAGATAAGTCTTGGAATAAGCCTTGGAAATCTTAGAATTGATAGAGAGAAGTTGAGAGAAAAGTGTTAGCTCTTTGGGTGGAAATGAGAGAAATGAGTGAGAATGAGGAGAGAGGGGGAGTTTTCCAGCTCTTAGGATGTGGGAGTAGCTGGAGATTGATGTAAAAGTAAACGGAAGTGACTAGGTATGGTGGGGAGGGGTGTGGGTTGGTCATAGAGTGGGTATGGGTGGTTGCTTGTGTCATAAACTAAAGAAAAGTCAACACTCCACCTCTAGTACTTCACCCACTATTCTTGGATAAGATTTATCCCCAAAAACCTGATTAATTAATAAATATGGAGCTTTATATGTTAAAATAAAGTTTTGGGTGAAAATGCCGCACTAAAATGATAAAAAGCGGGCCTAAAACGAATCCGTAGTCGAAAACCGGACAGAAATGGCCTTTCTACAAGGCTTCTCACTTGCGGGAGGGGGGGGGGGGAAGGGGGCAAAAGTGGTTAGGTTCGGTCATTAGAAGACTAGAACCGAAGGCGAGGGTGAGTCCGGAAGTGAAATGGAGCGAAAGGTGTAAGAAGCGAAGTTCGGTCCGAGAGGACCTTCGGGTTTGGTTTGTGCGAGGTTCGAGTCCGAGAGGTATGTTTTGGTTCTTGGGGCTTTGGCTCAGCAGTTCGGTCCCTTCATGGACCTTTAGCCCTTGGAGGATTCGCCCCTTTAAGAGGGGTTTCGGTTCCTTAAGGGTATTTTACCCGTTTTTACCCTGTTTTAAGCGGTTTTTTACCCGGTTAAGGGTCGGGATGTCCCAAATGGTTACAAAAAGTCACAGAAGCTTTTCAGAGAGATTTGGGAGAGATTTTTAATAGATAGAGATAGAGTGAAAGAGATTGGGATATGCTTCTGTTGTGACTTTTTCTGAGTGTTCAGCTTCGCAACGCAAGGTCCGTAAGCCCCGTTAAGCCATGTTTAAAGATCTTACACACTCCCGATGAGTATGCAACATTATTTTATTAGTTTGGTTCATTACTTACCACAATTTTAGGTTAAGGAAATCTAGGTATACGAAATTTTCAATTGGTGATTTCTTATTAGAATAGTGAATTGTACAGTAATTACACAATGTAAACCCTAGTATACAAGGGTTAATTGAGTTGACCGGTTTGACTTGTTGACTTTGACTTGAATAGAATTTGATGGTTGTCACATCATCCCCTCGTTAGAAGGAATTTCGTCCCGAAATTTGCATTTTGACTGGGACTCAAGAGTTCGGGAAGAGATGTGGGTATTTTTGTTTCATTTGATCCTCGCGTTCCCAGGTGAACTCAGGTCCTCGTTTAGCGTTCCAACAAACCTTCACTATAGGAATACAACTTTGTTTTGTTCTTTTGATCTCCCGATCCATAATCTCAACTGGTTCTTCCACGAAATGGAGATTCTCATTAACTTCAATTTCGTTGAGGGGTATCACGAGAGTCTTTTCGGACAGACACTTCTTTAGGTTTGAGACGTGAAAGGTAGGATGTACTTGATTTAGTTCTTGTGGTAATCGGAGTTTGTACGCCCCTGGGCCAATCTTGGCAAGGATTTCGAATGGTCTGATGTACCTTGGGTTTAGTTTCTCACGCTTTACCGAAGTCAGTCACCCAATCTATTAACATGTCGCCCAAAGTTTGAACAGTCCCTTCTGTTCTGCCCGTCGGTTTGCTGGTGGTAGGCTATACTCAAGTCTAGCCTAGTTCCATGTAATGTTTGCCATAGTCGCGAAATGAATCTACTATCTCTTTCAGTGATAATGGATATTGACAGACCATGCGGTCATAAAATCTCTTTGATGTACGTTCTAGTCGATTTCTCCATCTTGCTGGTTCCTTTGATTGGTAGGAAGTGCGCGGATTTTGTGAACCTATCAACAATTACCCAAAGGGTATTGATAATACCCTTTAACTTGGTTAATTTGGTTGTGAAGCTCATGGCTATCCGCTTCCACTTCCTTTCGGTTATCATTGGTTGTTTGTAAGAAACTCGAAGACTTTTGTTGTTCTACCTTGACCTTGGCACAAGTCCGATACTTGCCCATATGTGTAGCGATGTCAGCTTTCCTATTCGTCCACTGATGTTACTTTTTGAGGTCCAAACACATCTTGTCCGAGCGTGAATGAAGGGAGTAGCAAGATTTCATGTCCTTCATTCGTGACATTATTTATGAATCCATCAACCTCGGTGTCCAGATCCGGTTAATGAGATAACATACTCTGCCGCTCTTTCCTGGTTCTCCTGATTGGTAAATATTGTACATCTTGTGTCGTAGAGATGGTGTCTCTAGATCTCTAGGGCGAGTACTACTGCTCCTAGTTTGAGGTCATGCATGACCTAAACGACCCCGTACATCTTTAGCTACCTTAACTCATAAGTAATAACTTCTCCTCGGAGCACTACATAGGGCCTGTTGTAGTGTTTCTCGTTTTTCGCTTAGATCGGTAGGGAACATATGGGTTCAATTTACGTGACTATTAATTCGAATGGTGGAACAACCAATCGCACTCTTGGGATGCCTTGTCCCGAAGCTCATATAGGTCGTATGTAATTAGGGTTGGTAAGACGGTTGGATGGGTGACTCTGCCCCAAATCCACAACCAGACAAGGAATAGGAAATAGGGTGGAAGCACACAAACAACGTCCGTAGAATCTTAATTAGACATTATCCTCGCGTATACACGTAGTAGTCGTAGACTAACCGTATTCGTCCCAAGCTTCTGTGCTTGAACCTTATCTGCTGCATGCGTGACATTCCCGAAGCATCTTTTGGAATTACTTGTGGTAAGGTTTCGGAAGGTAGGGTACTCCTCTGGTGAGTGTTTTGGAGTTTCACAGTGAGAGATGACCCGGATGTCCGTGCTGGATGTGTTTATGGGAAACGAAGGTTTCGATGTTTAGTGGATTAGGTGAAGGGTCTTCTCGTAACATATGCAATTGATAAGGTGATGACCCAACCAATCCATATTGAATGACGACACTGGATTTTCTCGATGATACATGTATCAAGTCATATTCGTAATAGTTATTCGTTAGAGGGGTAGTGCATCCTGTATTTCTTTTTAGTGTTTTCTGTTTTGATCGATGTTATTGTTACTGTAAATGATTTATACTACCATAGCTAGTGTTGGTAGTATGCATGTTCTGATATCTTGTAATGAAACCTTATATTGTGAACCCTGACTCATCATTCCATGATCGATCAGTATATGCAAGTCGTATGTCATTTGTCACTGTTGAAATCGACGGGTGAATGGATCTATCTGAATAACACCACTAGACATGGAATAGGAATTTGGATGGAATTATTCGCTTTAATTCTATAGTATTTTGATTATAACTAGTCCTGATGTATACATCAATTCATCTCCGCTTACCGATAATGACCTTAAGGTCATATATGAGTGTCTTTGATTTGATTTGAATGAGAGACTGTTTTAACTACTTTTTGAAAGATGGAGATTTTAGCAAACATACCAAATTCATTACAAACAGATGGTTCTTAAACATTTTTGTTTGTTGGAAACACTACAAAAGTCCTAATAAGATTCCTTGTTGCTCTTGTTGGTTTGTTTATCACACTCCTCCTACTCCCCATTGTTCTTATCAGTCGGACAATGTCTCTTGAAGTGTCCCATCTCACTGCATAGATGGCATACTGGATTTTCATCAGTGTTAGTGTTTGAGGCGATGTGTCGGGTCCGGGTTCTACAGGAGTGGGAAGTGTGTGGATTCTTATTGCAGTTTTTACAATGTAATACCCAGCAAGCCCCATTATGGTGGTACTACACTTGTTACACTTTGGAAGTTTTCCAATATACCACCTCGCTAGTGCTTGAGTGATAGGTGTTGTGGCAAAGGCTGAGGCATGTGTCATGATCGCTGGTTTAATCGTAGGGGCAGCCACAGATTGTTATCTTTTAGCGAGTTTTTTTAGTTAGGGTACGATTCTTTTTGTCCCAAAACTTTCGTTTCTTTCTCTTTGGCTTGTGGTCTGAGACGTCTTCGTTGGTGGACACCCATTGGTGTCCTTAACTGTTACTGCGGTTAGTATTGCCTATACCGTCTTCACCTCTGCGAGCGTTGTTACCATTGAGTTGCGCCATAACGACTGTCACGGCTGCTGTAACTACAGCTTGAAAGGTAGCATAGTCTATTTGCAGGGTTGACGCCTTGCTAGTTGGTTGGTTGTCTCTTGGTGAACACATAGTTCTGTTTCATGATGAAAAATGACTTCGTAAGTGGGGATGATTATCTCAAGTGCATTCTTATGATTTATATTCACATATATAAATTTTGCACATTGCTGTATTATTCCTAGTGTTTCTGCTAAACACTCCTGAGATGGAGTTACGGAAATGGGTAGAAGTAGGTTTTGTACAAATGTTAAGTTTACTCATCTTGGGATCATGTTTGTCCAAACACACCTGGCTAAGGAGTTTTTGATGGGACCCGTTGCATTAGTGCTGGTATGATCGCACCCTATAGGTTTTACGAAGACGGCACCTTTCAACCAAATATGTTTAAAGGTGAAACGACAGTGAGTCATTAGAAGGACTATGCGTCGCTAGTTATCTGACTAAGTTTATCTTAGTTATAAGTGTATTGTATTTCAATTTTTATGGTGTTCTAAAAGCAATAACTATTGAGAGTTCATAATAAACCCATGTATTTTAGTAGTTCTGTATTCAAGTGAAACATTGTAACGTGATCCAAGCTAAGTCCTTCTTACGACCACCTGATGTGTGCTTAGTTGTATGAGTAATACTTGATAGACCTTCAAGTCTAACAGGCCTGCCGTAAGTCCATTTTGTTAAGGTGATTCTATAAATCTTGGTTTCAAAGAAAGTTTTGACCTCGATGCAGGTCTATACAACATCTTTGTAAGGAAACGTTTTGACAGCAATTAAATCCCCAGATTAGTATGATCACTTAAATCGCATGGTTCAGGTTACATATAGAATAGACTAGCACCCTTGCATACTCCTGGACCTAATCTACATGGTCTTGTGAGTAGTATGAACTCTACCACAACGATCCATCCCCTGTGATGCCTGAGACAAAGTCGATGCACCTTGCAATTTTGCCAATCGACGATTGTCTACGACCATTCTCTCTTCAAATGTCGGGAGCATATCCCGACGCTCTCTTGCCTTCGCCCGAGTGGCAATAAAGTCCTTATGAAGTTGGTCTCTGAAATGGTAGTTTATTCCTAAGCTTCGATTTTGTGAGATGGTAGCTTCTGTGGTAGCACGCAATTCTCGGACTTGATTTGCAGTCTCCCTGTCTTGATCCCCAATGTTCGCAATCCGTCGGGCCTTCGCCGGGAGGGATCTGTCAGTCGATCCCCCATGGTTGAGGTTGTGGCAACCTTGTTGGTCTCCAAATGGTGATCGTTGTCATTGGTGTCGACTACAACCCTCGATCACGGTTTCCCAATGAGGCACAAGTCTGATGTAGTGGAAACAGTTCGCACGAACCCTGACTATGTATGGAGGGTTGATCATCTTCGTTTCCTCTTCCGATTTTTCTCATCTTCATTGGGGTCTTCTCCTAACAATCCTCCATTTCCCTGGTTGGGAAGGTACGGGTCGCTTGGTAAGTAGAATCTTGCTAAACTATATCTGCAAGAATAGGAGGTGTATGAAGCATATATTAGTTGTATTCCTAGAAATACTTATGGGGGTTTGATCCTCATTAGTTACTTCTATAATGACATAGTGCATACTAATTACATATAACAAAGATACGATAGACCTTTGAATAAGTGATCCTATCCTAGGTCCACATCCAAACGGGGAAAAGGAAGTAAGTTAAGGACCACAGATTCTAAGTCTATAATCTCTAAGTTATATATAACTTTTGAGCATCCACTCAGTGACTATAGGCCTATTATTAAGGATCTATCTAGTTTTCACATAAGTTATAATATTACAAAATACTCCTATAGTATTTTAAATGTTATGTTTGGTTCTTAGTAACTTTCTTGAATGGGAAGTTTTTAGGCTTGTTGCTCACTACGACCATACTTCGGCATACATTAGTCACACCTTGGATAAATATAGTTGATCAAGCTATGTCCATCCCAAGTCTGATTACATATCACCAAGGTCTACTCGTAGTGTCTAACTCCTCGTTTTTCTTTTGGTTTCTCCTTAGACGTGACACTATAGCGGTGTGCATGTATGTATTTATACTTTTAACACAGAACTATTTATTTCTAAAAGTATAATTATTTGAAAGCGTTTAAATCAGAGACTTTAGTCCTAATACATTTATAGTTTGTATATCTTATGTGGTTCGATATACTTAGTTCACCATAAACAATGCTCTAATACCAATCTGTCATACCCCCAAACCAAGGATGGCGAAAACGTCCGGAGGTGGAGGACTTTATGTATAATATCATAATAACAAGTATAATAGTGATCAAAGCAATACAACCAAACATAAAAATAATTGAAAAAAAAAAGATTACATGGTTTCAAGTGTTACATATTTCAATGATTGATTACAACATGATAATAAAATAGTTGTTCAACGCCGTAGCGTTCCATCCTCAAAAGCTTGTGGTTACTTGATTTCGTTGATTTTCTGAGAATACAAGTATTTTTGAAAGAAAAGTGTGAACAATTAAGTTGGTGAGTTCATATGCTTTTAACTGTGATGCTAAAATCATTTTCTTTGTAAAAGTGATGTTTGTTTAAGAAAAATCCAATATTTCCCCTATAAATCGTATTGTAGTCTTAAATTTCAAGACCGAAATGTACACGTATTTTCCCATACTTAAAGAACTTTTATACAAATTTAAATCAACCTAAACTCGTTAAATTTAAAACTAAGAACCCGTAATCTTATATTTTGTTAATACCCCATGTGAATTATTATAACCATACTATGACCTGTCGGCCTTGTAATACAACGTTCTTCTGGCATCGCCAGTTAATTGACACTTGTCATCACAGACCTGCCGGTGTAGCTGTTGCATGCAACTCAGGTGCGGGTTTGTTAGACCCAATATAGATCTATACAGAACTATCACGTTCTCCCTATAAGGGACTCTGGTTATAATTTGCAGCACTTTTGACTTTGTTACTTTGGAGGTAATGCGAAGCGAATGTCTCAAAAATTTATTCATTAAAAAATTTACATGAACTGAACTAAAAACTCCTTTTTGTATAAACCCGGTACTTTGTATTCGTACCCCGTTTATCTGAACTCAAAACCTCTTTTTGTATAAACCCGATACATTGTATTCGTACCCCGTTTGTATGAACTGAAAACCTTTGTTAATGGGTTTGATATGTAATTGAAACGTAAAGTATACCTGTTATAGTTTAACATAACTATTTGTACTGTATATGAAACATAAACTATACGTATTATAGTTTATCCAAAACGTTTGTAATGCAAATGAACCCCATTTTATGTAAGTCGAATGTATCGCAAAAATATAACTATGTTTATCATGCCCTATCTTGTATTATTTGTGGTGAAAAAGGACTCTTACAAATCAGTGAGTATTTTCTTTTATATAAATATTCCACAACAGAAAACATAGCAAAAATATGAAACCATCAAATATCAACACTTTGCTCAACATTTTACAAAGTGTGATGAAAGTTGTAAGTTGTCAACTTATTTTTAACATTTTTGCACCGTTTTTTAAAAATCATAGAAAACTCATACGAAGTTGAAAACTGAATCCGTAAACTATGGGAGTTTAGAAAATGTGTCTACTTTGTTCATAAATTTTATCATGATTTTTAGATGTCTCTAACTTGTGTGAAAATGTTCACATTCACAGACTGGTCCAGATTTGTAGCTACAGTGATAGGCAGTTTTGTAAAAATCGTCATAAATTATAGAAAAATCGTATGAACATGTGCAAGTAGTCCTTTTAAAGGTATAAACCTGAACTATGTTCATCTAATACAGTTTTGAAAACTAAAATGTTTAAGTTGACCAAAACAGTCCGTGAATGGAGTTAAACTTTTCTAATGAAACCTGTTGCATGAGTTTAGTTATGTTCTTGGTGTTTTAACTTGTATCCCCCCCCCCTTAAAACTTAAGAAAACATGAAAATGTAGGGGTATGAACTCACCTTATGTGTTCTTAGTGGATGGATGTTGAAGAAAAGGAGTGTTCTATCCAAGAACACTTGGGAGAATGCCTTGAAGATTCGAGTATCTAACACAAATATGATGGGGTTTGTGTAAGGAATCTGTGATTTGATTTAAAAGGAAGTGTACTAATCATATCAAAGGTGATGATACTTACCAAAGGAAGAAGAAAAGTCTTGGAAAAATCCTTGGAAATCTCAGAATTGAGAGAGAGAAGTTGAGAGAAAAGTGTTTGCTCTTTAGGTGGAAATGAGAGAAATGAGTGAGAATGAGGAGAGAGGGTGAGTTTTCCAGCTCTTAGGACGTGGGAATAGCTGGAGATTGATGGAAAAGTACAAGAAAGTGACTAGGTATGGTGGGGAGGGGTGTGGGTTGGTCATAGAGTAGGTATGGATGGTTGCTTGTGTTATAAACCAAAGAAAAGTCAACACTCCACCTCTAGTACTTCACCCACTATTCTTGGATAAGATTTATCCCCAAAAACCTGATTAATTAATAAATATGGAGCCTTATATGTTAAAATAAAGTTTTGGGTGAAAATGCCGCATTAAAATGATAAAAAACGGGCCTAAAACGAATTCATAGTCGAAAACCAGATAGAAATGGCCTTTCTACGAGGCTTCTCGCTTGGGGGAGGGGGGGATGGGGGCAAAAGTGGTTAGGTTCGGTTGTTAGAAGACTGGAACCGAAGGCGAGGGTGAGTCCGGAAGTGAAATGGAGCGACAGGTGTAAGAAGAGAAGTTCGGTCCGAGAGGACCTTCGGGTTCGGTTTGTGCGAGGTTCGGGTCCGAGAGGTATGTTTTGGTTCTTGGGGCTTTGGCTCAGCAGTTCGGTCCCTTCATGGACCTTTGGCCCTTGGAGGATTCGGCCCTTTAAGAGGGGTTTCGGTTCCTTAAGGGTGTTTTACCTGTTTTTACCCCGTTTTAAGCGGTTTTGGACCCGGTTAAGGGTCGGGATGGCCCAAATGGTTACAAAAAGTCACAGGAGCTTTTGAGAGAGATTTCGGAGAGATTTTTAATAGATACAGATAGAGTGAAAGAGAATGGGGGAGGTTTCTGTTGTGACTTTTTTTGAGTGTTCAGCTTCGCAACGCAAGGTCCGTAAGCCCCGTTAAGCCATATTTAAAGATCTTACACACTCCCGATGAGTATGCAACATTATTTTATCGGTTTGGTTCATTACTTACCACAGTTTTAGGTTAAGGAAATCTAGATATACGAACTTTTCAATTTGTGATTTCTCATTAGAATAGTGAATTGTACAGTAATTACACAATGTAAACCCTAGTATACAAGGGTTAACTAAGTTGACCGGTTTGACTTGTTGACTTTGACTTGACCAGAATTTGATGGTTGTCACACTTTCCTTTGGCAACATTGGAGTTGAAATATAGGGTTTCCGAATCCTAGGGATTTTATTTTTAGGCAAGGTTGAAAGCCTTGCCTTCCACTCCAAGAAGATTTCGAAATTTAAGGAATAAGTTAGCAGGTTGTTATTTTTGGTAATTATCTTGTTAATTGTTTAATTGGATAATTAAATATATCCCTACCCTAAATTTCAATATCCATGGATAAAGGATTAAATTAAGTTAATATTTTTAATTTAAATTGGTAATCCTTATTTTATTTAATAATTTAATTAATTGTGTAATTTTTAGATAATTATTAAATCAAAGGTTTTTAAAAATTTTAAATTTTAAATTAACTAGTTTTAATTTTCGAAAATTTTATTAAAATTAAAAAAACTCAAGTATTTTTAAAGTTTAAAAGACAAGTCAGTCGAACCGCTAATATGCCTCATTCACAAAGTCATGCTATAAGGGTAGTTTAAGGAAGCGGCTTGTAAAATGACTGTCATTGGGTATCCATTCTTACCCACCGATCTCTTGTATGGTGGAGGGTCGTTAGCCGAATGGGTTCGATAGGATGGTTAATCCTCATTAAAAGTATAATGAATTATAAAGTAACTAAACACTTTTATAAATTCCTAATCTTTGTTACTTTAGGAATAATGTGAATTTGATGCTAACCCATGAAATTGCATGTTGCGCCTTATTGATCGTTAGTGGAGCGTGTGTGGTTAATCGACACACTAATATGGGACTAATATTATTGGAAATGGGTTTCTCATAAATTATCGTTGATCAATGGAGCATGTGTGGTTGACCGACAAATTGATTAGGTGATAAATGACATCGAGAGTACTAAGCTAATTCGCATGGATATTAACATCTCGTTTGTGATCCTCGGAATCCCAGTCACAAAGTGAGAGCATAATCGAGATTTAACATGCCATTGAAAATTTCAATGAATCTCAAAAGATCTAGGAATTTCATATAAAAACTTGATTCATTTAAAATTTCTGTTTTCATGGTGGAATTGGTAAATCATCATTTACTTACCTTCAAATAATTTACAATTGAATTACGGCATCCATCTTCCAAATTGTGTAGTATTGTGTTATGTCCTAGCCTTGATATTTCATTTGGGTTTTATATTAAGGATCTAATTCACCTCACTTGAATTTTCTCCCTTTCGTAGATGTCCAGTTTTGACAATTATAGTCTTTCTCATCCTTTTAGAAAAAGCTTTTCGTCTGAAGATGATCTTCCACGTATCGATCAAGGTGACAGATCATTCCCTTCTTCGTGCATTGGTGGAACTGGAAATCATAATTTTCTTCCTCCACCTCCTCTAGTGATCCTACCCGGCCCACATTTTTGTCGACTTGAAAAGTTCAAGATCACTCAAGCCCTATTGGCATGAAAACATGTAGATGGAAATTATGTGTGTGCATATGTTCTAAACATGAAGTTGCACATTGATAGATTGGGAGTGTTGGGTGTCGTTTTCCCAAGGGAGCTAGCTATTGATTTGGTTCTTCACTCGCTTCCTAAGTCATATAGTCAGTTTTTTAGGGACTAATATATGACTGAAAACTATATGACCCTAATTGATCTGACATATTTGCTAATTGCTACAGATGCAACAATGCTTTTGTGCACTAGTCAGACAATTTTGTTTGGAGAATCAGTTTCCCAAAGTTCCATGGACGTTGTGGATGGAAAAGGTGATAGTCTAGAAATGGTTTCCCCTCCAAAGGGAGAGAAATTGGCCAAGGTCAAAAAGTTTGATCATAAGAGAAAAGCCAATTATGTGATAGTTCTGTGTGCCAATGCTAAGGATTCCACCTGTTTCTATTGTCAATCGAAGCGACATTGGAAGCGAACCTGCCCAGACTATCTGAAAGATCTTAGAGACGGTAAAGTCAAATTGTATGACTTTACATCAGGTACATCCACTATTTAACTCTGTTAAGTTCCTATTTATAGATTCTTATTACATCATGTAGTAATCACACTTTGATATTTTTTAGGATTGAAGAAAATGAAGGGAGCTTAAGAGGAAGTAAAGGTTGATTATGATATGAAGAAATGGATTTTGGTTGCATGGTTCGATGATCAGAATTTTGAGTTGCTGCTTAGGAGTTATGATATATTGATAGGAATATTTAGAAACATATTTTTCATGTGTTTTTGCATTGTAAGGACAACTTTTCTACACATTGTCAAATAAAGTGAATTTTGTTTTTATTTGCTTCATGATTACCTGCAATGGCATTTATTAAAATTGGTGTTTATATTTCTATTATTACTAACATTGAAAATGGATTCGATTCTTACTTATTTCGCTTGTGGTTGTGTTACAATTTACCAAGTCAAGAAGGATTCTCATCACCAAAGTTTCAATTGTACGGAAACTTGGAATCATACGATTTGAATTATGTGATGTATGAGAATCTTGATATTTGGAAAATTAAGACTAAATTCCATGTTCACGTGTATAAGTGAGTTAAGTGATAGATTAAAGGATCTAGTACACATTGGTGTGAACTGGTTAGATCCACCACAAAGGACGATAAATCTATCCATCAGGATTTATTGTTGATTCGGTAAAAATGGTTATGATTACAATGTAAGTGTAATTCTGATACTTTGAAAAGTTTCAAAGTATAGCAGAATGAATAAGAAGAATCCATTAGGCAGAAAGATAAAAGTTTCTCCAATTTGAAAGTATAGGAGAGTACTTTAGTATCATGTTTTATGATCATCCTAATGATTATGGAACCCTGACAAAATTGATCCTCTAAGGATACATTAGTATATTTATATGACTAAGAAGAGGAATCGGCTATTATTGAAATGGTTAAAATCAAGAAGATGAGTCATACTTCATTCTAAAATCAAGTTTTAGAGTCATAATCTAGTTACTCCAAGTGGTACCTTGAGTGACATGTTCTAAGTAGGTTTACAACACCTCATGAAATGTGGAGTAGAAATGTTTCTTACTCTTGCACATTTTAAATTGGTATTTGTGATGTTTTGTATTGAACAAAGACCAACTTAGACCATGTGTTTTCTTGATAAGAACTCACACTAACTCTTGAATATTTGTTTGTCAAGGAATGTACTTTGATAGAGAATCTTATATGTCAAGAGGTTAGTGAGATTCTTGTTGATCTTGAAAATTTTTTAGGAGAATATCGAGAATAAACCTTTTAGTAATCATTAGCACACGACCTAAGGTTGATAACCTATCGTGTTGCAACATTCTTGTTTCTGTGCCCATTCCAGTTGAGTTGGCAATGCTTATCAGTTCTATGGTTTTTCATTTGATTGCACAAAGAAAAACACGTTTATCAGTGAAAGTACGTTGATTTGTATCGGTGAGCTGCTCAATAAATTGGAAGCGTTGGTAGGCCTTTGTGCAACCGGATGACAAGAAATTAAGATAAAGCAAGTTCAGTCCATATGAGTTTGAATTTGTCATAAACCTTGTCTTATGATGGTGGTTTAAAATGACAAAATTAACATGGATAAGAACACATACACCATAAAATCTAAGTGGTAAGAGGTTTCTCTCTACTTCATGAAAATGATTGTAAGGAAAAACTTTCACGAGTTAATTTTAAAGGATTAGAGTATGTAGTTGTGGTAATTGCATTCTCAAATTCAAGTAGGAATACAATATCCCTTTCGTAGTTCGAATTGCGAGAAATGGAAAATAGTTTGAACATTCGAGAGTTATTTCCATAAGTTTGAAAAGGTTTAGACACACACCTAAGCTGTCTAATGAAAGGTGTATGACCTTGAGAAGTCTAGATAAAGACTTATCGAAGCACCGCGTATCAGAAATCTAAACTTTGGTAAAAAAAGTCAGTAGGTATTGATTTCTAGAAGTCCTACTGATTTCTGGATACATGTTAAAGCTAATGGGAGTGTAACACCCCAAAGTTTGGAGAGCCAAGAAAAGAAAGAAAACCTCAAGTTTAGGGTAGACTCGGCGAGTCCATGGAGGGACTCGGCGAGTCCGAGCGGGATCCGGGTTGTGGTGAAAGCGACCGACTCGGCGAGTCGGCCAAGGAGACTCGGCGAGTCTGGTCTGTGCGAGGAAAACCCTAATTCTGGGAGTTGTATCCTATATTAAAGGGAGTTATGTCCCTCCCTCAGCCTCCAAATCATCCTAGAGAAACTGTAAACCCTAGATTCGTGGGAGCCTCCATCATTTGAGAAAAAATAGCTTTGGAGGAAGGAAATCTTGGAAGGGACTTGAAGATCGGTAGGGTTGCTACAAAGGAGAGGTGTAGATCCGAGATCTACTTCAGTTTGTGTTCTTCTTGGAGGTATTAAGCTGTCATTTTCCCTTCCTTGCATCTAGATCTAGTTTGTTATGACATTTGGGGGTTTTATGGTTGTTTGAGACCCATTTCGAGTTGGAAGCTCAGATATGAAGTTGCTACTTCAGATCTAAGTGTGTTTTGGCTTAGAGACTTGAAAAAGCATCAGTTGTTGGGTTGATTGTTGAGCCCCTTTGTCTTAAACCCTAGTTTATAGTGTTTTGAGCCTAGATCTCTTAATCTACACGTAAAGTTTGCCACTTTACGTGGGGAATAGTCCTTAGAAGTATGGATCTATGAGTTGGAAACTCTGTTTGGCTCGAAAAGCCGCTGCATGGATTGGGGACTGGATAGACTCGGCGAGTCCTTAGAGTGGACTCGGCGAGTAGCTTGAAGATGAGGAGGGACTCGACGAATAGGATGAACAACTCGTCGAGTCGGATGAAGTTAGGCATGGACTCGGCGAGATGGATGAACAACCCGACGAGTGGGTTGAAGATTGTCTAGGACTCGGTGAGTCTGTTCTTGGACTCGGCGAGTCAGATCGCGAAACCGTGACCCTTCGAGTCGAGACTCGAATCAGTGAGTCGGGTGGTGACTCAGCGAGTTGGACAGGTCAGGACTTGGACCAAGTTGGACTCGGCGAGTCATGGATTGACTCGGCGAGTCGAGTCGCGAATAAGAAAGGCCCAGAGCATATGAACTCGGCGAGTCAGTAGATAGACTCGGCGAGTAGGGTTGACCCGGAAGGTTGACTTTGACCAGGATTTTGACCTTGACCAGAATTGACCTAGTGACCTTTGGAGGTCAGTTGGACTAAGTGTTATATTGATATTGGTAGCTTGAGGAGCTAGTGGAGCAGCAGTCGAAGTCAGAGGTCAGGTAGCAGTCAAAGGATTAGCAGCAGCAGTTCAGCAGCATCAGGTGAGTTACCTTCCAGTAGTGGTGGGTCTAAGGCCACAATGCCGGCCCACCAGTAGGAGACGTATGATAGATGATTGTCTTTGTGATATCATCTAGGTTTGCTATTACCTAATATGTTATATGCTATCATGATACGTTATATGCGATAGTAGTAGAGTTCGGTTGCTAGGACCGCAGGGTAGTCAGATACCCCAGAAATGTCTGATAGTATGTGATGATATGTTTGTATGTTGGCCTGTTATGTTATGCGATAGAGGTAGCAGGAGGGGACCAGTCCCCGAGGATCGGTTGTTAGGACCGATGGGTAGTCAGCACCCCAGAATGGCTTGACATGGGTAGTCAGCACCCCAGAATGGCTTGACATGGGTAGTCAGCACCCCAGAATGGCTTGACACGGGTAGGACGGCACCCCAGAATGGCCGTATGGGTAGGTCGGCACCCCAGAATGGCCGTACCGGGTAGTCAGGCACCCCAGAATAGCCTAGCAGTACGTATGATATGTGTTTGTATGGTATGTGGTACGTTGGGGGAACTCACTAAGCTTTGTGCTTACGTTTACAGTTTTGTTTTCAGGTACCTCTGCACCGAAGGGGAAGGAGCCGGCGCGGTAGCGACACGTCATGCACACACACTATTTTCCGCATTTACGAGTTTCACTGGGATTGTACTCTGATATATTGATGGGATGTATGGTTTGACCTTTTAAAACATGGTTGCGATGTGTTATGGTGTGATCAAACAATGTTTTTATTTATTAATGTTTTCTAAAGTAATATTTTAAAATGAAATTTTCGGACGTGAAAAATTGGGTCGTTACAGGGAGCATAATTGTTATGTTGGTAAGAAAAAATAAAAAGTGGGTTCGACGGGGAAGTCGAACCCTATAATGGGGGGTGAAAGTGGGTTAGATCTGATCCCACATCGGCTTGGAAGGAGAACAAAACATCTACTTATAAGGGGTGTGGATACCTTCCTTGTCACAACGCGTTTTAAAGTCGTGAGGGCAGCAGATCCCATAAGAACTCTGCAGTTAAGCGTGCTCGGGCGGGAGTAGTACCGGGATGGGTGACCCCCTGGGAAGTCCTCGTGCCGAGTGGCCCAAAGCGGACAATATTGTGATACGTGCTAGAGGGGGTGTTACAAATGGTATCAGAGCCCTGGTTTGAGGGATTCGGACTCACCTTCGGGGGTGTCTGAACTCAAATCTAGGGATTTAAAGAATTTTTTTTAGAAACTGATTTCGAACAACGAGAAAAGAGTTTAAGAAAGAACAAAAGTGTGTGTGATGTGCGCGACCGGTCGAGCTCAAGTAAGTACTCCCAATTTACCCATACAAGTTGTGTTATGATCATCATTATCAGTTTCAGTTTAAGTTTCAGCTTCAGTAGAATAGCATGCTAGAATAAGACTAAGGATCTAGGATGATGCCTTATGTGCCTGTTTTATGTGTTTCAGCTGATAAGAATTGCATGCTAGTATTGTGTAGACAGTAGTAGGATAGCCTGTGTAGGTTATGCCTGATAACATGAGCTTCGCATTGTATGCTAGTACATTGTTTTGTTATGAGAATAGATTTGCTTGAGTAGTTTCCTGTATCCGAATGCTGCTTGCTTTGTGCATTGTGGGATTTTGAGTGATGGGAGTTAGCCATTAAGTGGATACGCTAAGTCACATGCGATCAGGGTTGAATAATCTCAGAGTGCTGGATTTGGCCCTATTACGCAGCTCTCGTTTGAGTCTAACCGTTGTAGGGATGAGTTTGTTACTTGAAGGATTATCTGAGCCTCGTCACATGTGATGGTATCCAGGTGATGGCTAATTGGCATCACAAGGAGGCCTTCACCAGCTGAGGACTAGTTTAAGTTGAGTCAAAGGTTTCCCCGAGGGTCAGCCTAGGATGAGGTAGTGCTGGACCAGAAGTAGTAGAAAGGGACCTGGTGGAGTTAAGGCGGTTCTTGAGGAAAGTACGGATAGATGTGGAAGGTAGTATGGGCCCGTACTACTGAAAGCAGAGGATCCGTACTCGATTCGGAAAGGCCGAGGCAAGACTGGGAACTTGTTAGTGCGTGTGTTTGGTCTCGCAGCAGTGATAAGTATTTTGATAGTGTTTGTGTTAAATTTTCAGCATGGTGACGTTGCGAGAGATACCAGTGGGCAGTTCAAGTGCCGGAAAGGGATCTGGCTCTGACTCTGGAGTTGGACAGATTGATGATTGGACGAGGAAGTTTATTTCAGCAGAAATTATGCGCAACATCATTGATCAGACTCCTGTGATTTATGATTCGGTTAAGGAGGCTATTGTGGAGCTTTTGGATAGCCGCCTCGGGGCCCTCCGGGCCGAGATTGTAGCAGAGCAGGTGGGGGCTCATCCGGAGCCCGAAGCTTGTGGGTCTCTGGGATCCTTCTGGAAGGAGGATCCTACCACTAGCTTTTGTAGACTGGGATCAAAAGTGAATGGTGCATCATGTTTTCAGGAGGGTCGTTTACAAGATTGGATTGCTGCAGAGGTTTCGCGGGCACTCCAGGAAGAGTTACCAAACACCATTGGGCGTATCACTGATAGGGTGGTCGTTGGGATTGAAAGGCGGACCTCAACTGTCCAGGCAGTGGGTGAAATGGTCAATATGACCCGTGAGCGGGAGATTGACTCGGATAGTCAGCCAAGGAAGAGGATGCGGTCTTCCGGTCTAGCTCGAAAGGTTGGGCAGTCGGACACCGTCGTAGTTGGTGTCAGGGGCCCACAGGGTCGAGATGGTTGCACGAGGAAGAAGGGAGCATGGGTTGGCGTGCGCAGCAAGTCTAAGTGTGGCAGATGCGGATGGAAGGGTCATAGACGCTAGGAATGCACAGTAGGAGCAGAGTTATGCCATCGTTGTCATCAGCCTGGTCATGTCAGGGCAAATTGCCCGCTTAGCGGGAGGAGCAGCCTCAGTATCATCGGAGGCCTCATATGGAAGGAGGATTTGGGGATTCTTTAGAGCAGGATGTGGGTATGAATCTTTCTCTTTCTATCAGCTTATGTTATGATTATATTGCTATGGTTCTGCATCATTATCGGTATGAGTATTTCATTTTGAAGGGTTTGATTGTGATCGAGTTATATGTCATATGCATACCTTGGATTTTTGGTTAGTAGTCAAGGGTTGAGTTTTATCGAAAAATGTTACTTAGGGTGCAGTAAGTGTAGCATGCCTTGGAGGGACTCGGTATGTTTTGCTAGTTCGGAGCCGTATAAGTTTTAGAATGGACAGGTTAGATCCCTAGCTATGGTAAGCCTGGGATTCATCAGCGAATTGATTTTGGAATGGTAGTAAGGATTGGGATTTCTCTTTACGGAACATCGAAGTGTAAGCAGGATCGAAGTGGGGGAGAATTCTCCAAGTGTACAAGGGTAGGAGCACGCAAATCTAGAATGAGTACGTGATTTCTGAGAAGGAAAAGAAGTGGTTCAGCGTCTGATGGATTGAATAGTTTAGGGTTGGGAGTTTGAGAAACTCCCCATCAGTCCGTGCGTGTAGATGGTAATGGTGAGAATGTGGTTTGGATTCCGGTGAAGGGCCGTCTGTAAGGCTCGTGTGAGTCGGAAAGGAGGATCTTGAGAGCGGTTAGCAAGAGATGTTTCTGTGTTAGTAGTCAGTGGTAGAGGCAACATGTAGGGTTGTGTGAATTCAGGAGTTGGAAGTTTGGAAACTTCCCAATGTTAGTTTCATGTTCTGGATTAGTAGACGATTGGTTTGGGAACCAAGTCGAAGAATTCCTCGACGGAACGCTAATTTCATCAAGAATATAAGATGTCAAGGTTGGTGTAGCATCTGAAGACTGAGGGCTGGTTTGAGAAATCGGGATGAGGAATCACCAGCGGGACTAGGGATAGTCAGGATGTCCTCGGGATAGTAGTAGTAGTGTTGTAAGCCTGTGGGGGTAGCCGTAGCGTTCATTAGCAGCCAGATAGTATTTGAGACTTATGAATCCGTGGGTGTAGCCGTGGCTTTTATCAGATTGGTAGCAGCATGAGTGCGTGGTTGAACGCGGGAATGTAGTAATTCCCACCCGTTCGGGTGCAGCGGTGGGAATATGGGAGTCCACGGATTAGATTCGGATTTCCCCAAATGGTTCAGTTATGGCTAAGTCAGCGAATCTTGGCTATAGATCGTCACATCGGTTATGAGATCAGAGTAGCAGTGGACCGTTGAGGTTCGGGTATGTTAAGGGCTACCGTCAGTCTGGGAGCCATCATGTTCTTAGTCATAGAATGGATGATGTCAGGATGTGATGTAAGGACCCGATCGGTTGGATCGGAAGGTTGTTAGAGCCACAGTGACAGGATAACTAGTGGAAACTAGTCCTTGAGGAAGATTTCATTCAGAAGTCGTGGAAGCGACTAAGTGAGGAGTCCCTTGACTCCACAGTTGGATTTGTGTTTAGTGTTTCAGGCAGCTCAGTGATTCAGCCAGATCAGCGTTCCAGGCAGTTTAGTGTTTCAGGCAGGTTCAGTATTGTAGACAATTTAGTGTTTGAAAGGTTTCAGAGTTTTGGATCAGTATTGTATTTGAGTTGGAATACAAGTGTTGACGGTATAGTTGGTTGATTTGGAAATGACAAGTCTCTCTCAGTAGGATCAGCTGAGCCTTCGGCCGAGTATAGTGATATGTAAAGATAGCTAGGCAGTTAGCTTTTCTTTCAGGATGGAAGGCTCGAGTTAATAGGGGTTGAGTAATCAGATGGGATATAAGCAAGCTATTTCCAGCAACATCGTTTCAGTATGAGCGGAAGAAGGGATGGAACAGTTATAGATAGTCGAAGTATTTTCAGGAGTCATTGGAAGCGACTAGGAGATTGTGATGGAGTATAGTGACCGGTGGGAGTCCGGTAACTCGGATATCGGTAGATTAGTTGGACCAAAGTGGTCTCAGTGCATCCAGTAGGCAGACAAGGAGTACAGATTGGCCAGTCAGAGGAAGTAACGCAAAGAAAATTGTGGAAAGGAGAAGGATTGAGTAGGTATCAACGATAATGATCGGCAAGGTGAGTGGTTGGAGTGATGGACAGAAGGGCATAAGATTTTCCAAACCGAGAGTTGGAGGCAGTTCGAAGGCAGTTGATCATAGCAAACTTCGAGGACGAAGTTTAGTTTAAGTGGGGGAGAGTTGTAACACCCCAAAGTTTGGAGAGCCAAGAAAAGAAAGAAATCCTCAAGTTTAGGGTAGACTCGGCGAGTCCGAGCGGGATCCGGGTTGTGGTGAAAGCGACCGACTCGGCGAGTCGGCCAAGGAGACTCGGCGAGTCTGGTCTGTGCGAGGAAAACCCTAATTCTGGGAGTTGTATCCTATATTAAAGGGAGTTATGTCCCTCCCTCAGCCTCCAAATCATCCTAGAGAAACTGTAAACCCTAGATTCGTGGGAGCCTCCATCATTTGAGAAAAAATAGCTTTGGAGGAAGGAAATCTTGGAAGGGACTTGAAGATCGGTAGGGTTGCTACAAAGGAGAGGTGTAGATCCGAGATCTACTTCAGTTTGTGTTCTTCTTGGAGGTATTAAGCTGTCATTTTCCCTTCCTTGCATCTAGATCTAGTTTGTTATGACATTTGCGGGTTTTATGGTTGTTTGAGACCCATTTCGAGTTGGAAGCTCAGATCTGAAGTTGCTACTTCAGATCTAAGTGTGTTTTGGCTTAGAGACTTGAAAAAGCATCAGTTGTTGGGTTGATTGTTGAGCCCCTTTGTCTTAAACCCTAGTTTATAGTGTTTTGAGCCTAGATCTCTTAATCTACACGTAAAGTTTGCCACTTTACGTGGGGAATAGTCCTTAGAAGTATGGATCTATGAGTTGGAAACTCTGTTTGGCTCGAAAAGCCGCTGCATGGATTGGGGACTGGATAGACTCGGCGAGTCCTTAGAGTGGACTCGGCGAGTAGCTTGAAGATGAGGAGGGACTCGACGAATAGGATGAACAACTCGTCGAGTCGGATGAAGTTAGGCATGGACTCGGCGAGATGGATGAACAACCCGACGAGTGGGTTGAAGATTGTCTAGGACTCGGTGAGTCTGTTCTTGGACTCGGCGAGTCAGATCGCGAAACCGTGACCCTTCGAGTCGAGACTCGAATCAGTGAGTCGGGTGGTGACTCGGCGAGTTGGACAGGTCAGGACTTGGACCAAGTTGGACTCGGCGAGTCATGGATTGACTCGGCGAGTCGAGTCGCAAATAAGAAAGACCCAGAGCATATGAACTCGGCGAGTCAGTAGATAGACTCGGCGAGTAGGGTTGACCCGGAAGGTTGACTTTGACCAGGATTTTGACCTTGACCAGAATTGACCTAGTGACCTTTGGAGGTCAGTTGGACTAAGTGTTATATTGATATTGGTAGCTTGAGGAGCTAGTGGAGCAGCAGTCGAAGTCAGAGGTCAGGTAGCAGTCAAAGGATTAGCAGCAGCAGTTCAGCAGCATCAGGTGAGTTACCTTCCAGTAGTGGTGGGTCTAAGGCCACAATGCCGGCCCACCAGTAGGAGACGTATGATAGATGATTGTCTTTGTGATATCATCTAGGTTTGCTATTACCTAATATGTTATATGCTATCATGATACGTTATATGCGATAGTAGTAGAGTTCGGTTGTTAGGACCGCAGGGTAGTCAGATACCCCAAAAATGTCTGATAGTATGTGATGATATGTTTGTATGTTGGCCTGTTATGTTATGCGATAGAGGTAGCAGGAGGGGACCAGTCCCCGAGGATCGGTTGTTAGGACCGATGGGTAGTCAGCACCCCAGAATCGCTTGACATGGGTAGTCAGCACCCCAGAATGGCTTGACATGGGTAGTCAGCACCCCAGAATGGCTTGACACGGGTAGGACGGCACCCCAGAATGGCCGTATGGGTAGGTCGGCACCCCAGAATGGCCGTACCGGGTAGTCAGGCACCCCAGAATAGCCTGGCAGTACGTATGATATGTGTTTGTATGGTATGTGGTACGTTGGGGGAACTCACTAAGCTTTGTGCTTACGTTTACAGTTTTGTTTTCAGGTACCTCTGCACCGAAGGGGAAGGAGCCGGCGCGGTAGCGGCACGTCATGCACACACACTATTTTCTGCATTTACGAGTTTCACTGGGATTGTACTCTGATATATTGATGGGATGTATGGTTTGACCTTTTAAAACATGGTTGCGATGTGTTATGGTGTGATCAAACAATGTTTTTATTTATTAATGTTTTCTAAAGTAATATTTTAAAATGAAATTTTCGGACGTGAAAAATTGGGTCGTTACAGGGAGCATAATTGTTATGTTGGTAAGAATATAATTTTTATGCTAGCGGGAGCATGATTATTATGTAAGGTGTTGCAAGTTAGCAGTGCTATTTGTAGGAAACAAAGTTCTAAACTTTCAAAGTTGCAGAATTTGGAAATTATTTCGCTATAGTAAGGCTTAAGGGAGAGGACATTAATACTTCATTTCAAATCTAAAAGTTTAGATGGAAATTTTAATCCAACTTAGTCATGGACATATATGAATATCATGTTGAAATGATTCAACATAGGAAATCCAATATATAGAAATGTTGTAGCAAGAGACTGATCAAGTATCATATCTTTATGTAAGACATTATGTATCGGATCCCATATGCTTCGCATATAGGATCGATTGCATATGCTATAATATCCACTCATTTTGATTTTCCAAATTCCTATGACATTAAGAGGGAAAAAGAGTAGAACCATATATTACTATATTTGTTAAACAACTATCAAGGACAATCTGAATCTTACCAAAGATTGGTTGTTTGTTGACAGTTGGAAGTATAGTATTAATTTGGACGGACCATATTTGTAACAACCCGATATTTCGTATCACTGCTTGTAACCCCTTTTCGTAACTCATTTCGATAATCCAATCGCCGTTTCCAATTTTGTTTCCAATTCCGTCATTCAATTAAGTCATTAATGTGTATTTTATATTATGAATTAATGGGTGTCCTAATTCCTTTAGAACGCATTCTATCATCTCATAATAGTGATCGGAACATTTCTAGAATCAACCACATCGAGTTACGGCAACTAAATCGGGTGCGACCAAAAGCCCCGTCTAACGCCGGTATCGGGTAGAATTCCTCCGTGTCCAAATCCCAAACACTATTTAAAGTGTTCTAAGCTTCCATTTGAAGCTTTTGCTTCATCTCTCAACTTTCTCTCTAACCTCTCTCCTAAATCCAAGTTTAAGGGTCCAAATAATCAATTTAAGGCTTCAAATCCTCAAGGTAACTTCCCTAACTTGATATACAACCCCTCTAGCCTTCAAATTCTAGTTTAAACCATGCATTAGGACCATTATCATGAGTTTACGGCCCTAGAACTATCCTAGGCTGTAAAATCAGTTAAATGGGGGGGGGGGGTTTGAGCATCAAAACCCTTCCAAACCACAATTAGACCTTAGGTATGGCTAGATGACTTCATGGAATGGACTAGGAATGCCTTAAACATGGTTTTTGAAGAGTAAACATGAGTTTACTGCCCAAGAACAAGTTGGGGCTGTAAACTCCTCATTCATGGGGAGTAAACTCTTTTTCTTGTGTTATAAAGCCATATAAACACACCAATAGCCTTGGAATAAATTCTAGAATCATCTAAAAGTAGTTTGGGACCTTAAACATGTCAAACACCCTCCAATTACGTGTTTACGGCCATGACACCCCAAGAATATGTTCCAGGGCCGTAAACTCCTAAAGATGAGTCATTTGGTGCCCTAAATTCATACCAAGGCTTGTAAAAAATTAGTGGAATCGCATGTGATTAATCTTGGGACATAAATCACTCATTCAAGGAGAGTATAGGAGTTTACGGCTGTAAGCTCCATGCTAGGGCCGTAAAATCCCTGGAATAATGTCATTGGTGATTTAATTTCCATCCCATGCCTTAGATAAAATTGTACCAATTCTTCCCAAGTAATATTAACCATTTTAGCACCATAAAACACCCAAACATGAGTTCACGGTCATGAACTCATGTGAGTATGGTATAAGAGGCCAAAAACTCATTAAGGAGTTTACTCTTGAAGAGTAAACTCAAATCCCAAGTCCCACACATCAATACACGTACGTAGATGTCACCCGGGTCACTCCAAACACTCGTTTTGAAGTGTTTTTGCTCATTGGAGTGTAATATCATATCTAATTAGAGTTTATAAATCTAATTAGATATATTTGTATATCATTTAATAATCCATAGGAATCTTGTGCATTCGCGAACCCAGAACTAACGTTTAGAATCCAAACTGATGCGTTTCTCAACCGGTGACTTCATACCCCTACCCTTTTTCCGTGTTTTTTCAATGTTTTCAGGGGGGAATACAAGAAAAACTATAAATGTTTTCAAAAACCTAATATTGATGTATTTCTATAAATATCTGGCTAACCTTTATATATCTTTACCCTTATGTACTATGTTGAGCATAAGGAATGATTTCTCAACTATAACTACGTGAATTTCAGTAATGGAAACAATCAAACTAATTAAATTATTATGGGAATAATTTGGGATCTTTTGTTCATGTTTTACAAATATAGACTTATATAAAGTTAATAGATAAACTATGTATGATTCAGTTTATCTCTGTCTAATTTAGATTATATCGCCAGATCATTTCATTGTATTAAACTGTTTGTATTGTATTATGTTTCTAAAATGATTAGTATGTTTGATAACGTTCAAGAACACCGTGAATAGTATAATACTAGCTTGTGAGGTTCGTCATCTTTATTAGCAAATCCTCCCCGGAAGTGTAACCAGAGTCTCCTGAAGGGAGAGCGTGGAGTTTGTGGATAGATCTATTCGGGACTGACAATCCCACACCTTAACTGCTAGCTACAGTTAGGCGGGCACGCCTGGGTTGAAAAATTCTTGGGTAGAGCTTCGACGTCTGACAAACGTCAAGGAGGTCTCTTTATTATATCATCATGGTTACCCGACTCACAATACGTATTAACATAAGTTTATTCACCAAATTGACTTTCATATCTACCTTCTATCTATAATTCTTATATCTAGTACATGATAATAATCCTATGGTTTTGAATCTATATTTGGTACGGGATGATAAGCCCATGGTTTTGAATCTATAATTAGTACGGGATGATAATCCCATGGTTTTGAATCTATATTTGGTACGGGATGATAATCCCATGGTTTTGAATCTATATTTGGTACGGGATGATAATCCCATGGTTTTGAATCTATAATTAGTACGGGATCATAATCCCATGGTTTTGAAACTATATTTGGTACGGGATTAGAATCCCATGGTTTTGAAACTATATTTGGTACGAGATGATAGTCCTATAGCTTTAAATCTACATCTTTCCATAGTTTTGTGTATATCAAACTGTCTTATATTTGGTACAGGATAGCAATCCCATGACTTTTCAATAAATAGTTTTATGAGTAAAACTTTATAATGTGTTCTTTAACAAAAACCTTACTTTTAGGAAAATTTAGGATTTTCGTCGGATAATAAACATACATAACTAGAATCGTGTAAGCAAACCATTAACTAAACACTTCTTTTAATAAAATGTGGGATTTTCTTGGATTCGTAACCTTTTCGGAAAACTAAAGGAAACATAAACATTTTAAGAAAACAAACATCTTTTGAACTCACCAGCTTTATGCTGATTTTCAAACCGCTTGTATTCTCAGGTCCGCATTAGACAGGTACCCAACGATCCTTTTGGAGAAGACAGAGAGTACTGAAGATCTCGTCTTTACTTTTGTTAATATGATACATATGTATATCACTTGTACAACTTTACTTTTGAAACAAATGTAAATTCTATATGTAATGTAATGGTTTTTTACTTTACTTACTATGTGCATTGGATTTGATATTCAACGTGGAGTCCGCCCCGGAAATGTTTCCGCCTTCGGTTTTCGGGGTGTGACAGATTGGTATCAGAGCCCTTGTTCATAGTGAATGGAGTATACCAAACCTTAAATGGTATAAAAGTATAAACACTAAGGGGCATAAGTGCTCTAAACTAAAAGTATCCTTCAAAGTATAAGTATTTCCAAAGGTATACAGGTATACTTAACCGCCGAGATCCGTAACTACAAGTAGAACAAAACATAAGTAAATGGTTGTTGTTCGCTGCGGTTAAAATTGGGCAGTTATGTAGTCGTGTCTAGGATCAATATAGCCTGGCCAACTATATTCATTTGAGACACGGCCAACATGTGCTTGGGAGTGACTGTGGTGTGCGGCATGCCTAAAACTTACCCTAATATCCCAAACATCGAACCGTGGTCGTAGCGAATCATGAAATACTATGGGAGTATTCCTCGAGCCAATCCTTAGTAGAAATTTTCATTCAAGCGATGTTCCCCGATCATTCCTTAGCGATAAAATTATCTGTTTTGATAACTCTTTCCTGCTTTATCGCTTATTCGGGATATATAACTGTCATATCTCTTGATTCAATTTGGAGGACTTATCATCCTCTCTTTCGTGATCTTATTAGATCAAGATGCCTCCAAGAAAGACACCCAACTCAAAGACCAACAACAACTCTCCTCCGCCACAACCTTCTCTTCAAATCGATATGGTAACCCTTCAGACACTTTTTACTGTCGTAGTGACAGCAGTCATGTCACAAAGGAACCCCAATAATTCAGGAGGTGATCCCCAACCCCAGAACCTAGAAGATAGTCATGGACACCGAAAAGGGGGTTCTTATAAAGACTTCATGAATGCAAAACCCACATCCTTCGATGGTACTGGAGGTGTCATTTCCCTAACTCAATGGTTCGAGAAAATCGAATCTATTTTCGAAATTTGTGCTTGCTCTGAGTCGGATAAAGTGAAGTTCGCCGCTTGTACCTTCACTGATAAAGCCTTAACTTGGTGGAATGGCTGAGTAAAATCCTTAACTTTACCTGTAGCTAATGCTATGGGTTGGGAGGCCATGAAGGATCTTCTTCTTGCCGAGTACTGCCCACGGGGCGAGATGCAAAAGTTGGAGCATGAACTATGGAATCTAAAGATGCAAGGTTCCGACATAGCCGCTTACACTTCAAGGTTTGACGACTTGGCGCTAATCTGCCTGGGAATGGTTACCCCGGAGAGTAAGAAGATAGAGAGATTCATCTGGGGGTTGACCCATCCAACCATGGGAAACATCCTAGCTGCAAGGCCGGACACTTACGACAGCGCCAAATGCCTTGCACAAATTCTGATCGACCACGAAGATAACCCTGACGAGGAGGCCGCCACTCCTGAGCTAACTAAGAGTAGTGGTGGAAGTAAAAAGAAATTGTGGAACAAGTGGAAGGCTCAAAGTACACAAGTATCTTCTAAGAAACAGCAAACAATAGCAGTCCACGCTACTACTATCCCTGTTGCCATCACTGCCGTTGGATCTACAACTCAGACTCCTACCAGTGGATATACCGGTACCCTTCCTTGGTGCGAAAAATGTGGCTATCATCATCGTACTCTTGGACCATGTCGCGAAAGACTCTGTAACAACTTTGGAAAGAAGGGCCACCTTGCTCGAACCTGCAGAAAACCAGCTAAATCAACAAACCAATCATCCGGAGCAGGTGTCAATCGGGCATGCTACGGTTGCGGCAAAGTAGGACATTTCAAGAGAAATTTCCCTAAAGCAGCAGCAGCTGGCAACGCTATAAGAGTCCTAGCTATAGGAAAAGGTGAGGCAACCGCCGATCCCACCGTTGCCAAAGGTATATATATTCTTCCTCGACAGCCCTTATACTTGCAAAAATTTTCGATTATATTGTTGAAGAGAATATGTTATCCATTCTATCAAAACATCATCTTAACCTTAGTCCTCCATTAGTAACCGAAATGTCAATTGTCGAGATGTCTAACAACGAGAAAGAGAACATTAGCGATATATTCGTGGGTTGAACTCTTACCCTCAGCAATCGTTCTTTTCCTATCGATCTTATGCTGTTTTTGCAATTAAGAACTTCGAAATATTCATTGGCATGGATTGATTGAGCCTCAATCGAGCTGATATTCTCGTCCCGAAAAATCTATCCATCTCAGCCTTCCCCCGGCCAAACTCTCAACACCGGAGACGATAAACCTATTTCCAGCTGTTGTACCATTTCGCTTATCAAAAGCCCAAAGGGATTCCCAAAAGAATGTGCCATAATTTCCTACCCTAATTGACCATTGAGAAACAAGAAATGCATCCCCTAAGTCTACAACTTTCCTGGTATCTTTTCCCGAGGAGCTTCTAGGAATTCCTCCCGAGTGTCGAGCCAAGTGTCGCATCGACCTAATTCCTGGAACTACCCTCGTAGCCAAACCCCCATGTCGATTAGCGCCAACAGTAATGCAGGAGTTATTTAGTCAGCTTGATGAGTTGACCATGAAAACCGATATCCTCTTCCTCGAATAGATGACCATTTCGATCCATCTCAGATAACCAACCACTTCTCAAAGATAAAACTTATGAAAAGGTACCATCAGTTACGAGTTCACGAGAGTGATATTCCTTAGACAGAATGTCGGACTCGATACGGTCACTATAAGCTCGTAGTGATGGTCATCGATGAAACCACTTCCCTTGGTCATGTAGTAGACAATGAAGACATACGTGTGGAATCCTCGTAAGATCAAGAAAATAGCGAAGTAGTCGGCACCGAAGATACCCACAGAAACCCATCAATTCTTGGGTCTTGCTGACTACTATTGCTGGTTCATTTAGAATTTTTCCGGAATCGCCAAAACCCTAACCATTTCGACACCAAAAGATGTACCCTCCTGTATAAGGTCTTACTCTGGAAAGACATGGTACACCTAGGAAAGAGCGAAAAACTCAACCCGTGGTACATTAGACTCTTCGAGATACTCGTTAGGATCGAATCTGTAACCTTCGAACTCCGACTACCTCCAGAACTTAGTAGCATCCATCCGGTATTCCACGTCGTTATTCGTAAGGAGTGTCGACCTGACGAAACCCTAGTAATCCCTTTGATGAGATCAAAATCGTTGGAAGTCCAAAACTGCATGAATGAAACAATTGGAATCATGGATTGATAGGTTGCCTGTAAGAGTCAAAGCCGCATCCCGACAGTGAGGGTTCGCTGGAATGTCAAGCGGAAACCGGAAGCAGTAGATTCATTCTCATACCTCTTTCCACTTCACGATCTGTGTTCAAATCTTTGAATTTCGGGATGAAATTCCCTCCAACAGGGGGATAATGTAACAACCCGAAATTTCGTATCACTGCTTGTAACCCCTTTTCGTAACTCATTTCGATAATCCAATCGCCGTTTCCAATTTCGTTTCCGATTCCGTCATTCAATTAATTCATTAATGTGTATTTTATATTATGACTTAATGGGTGTCCTAATTCCTTTAGAACTCCTTCTATCATCTCATATTAGTGATCAGAACATTTCTAGAATCAACCACATCGAGTTACGGCAACTTAATCGGGTGCGACCAAAAGCCCCGTCTAACGCCGGTATCGGGTAGAATTCCTCCGTGTCCAAATCCCAAACACTATTTAAAGTGTTCTAAGCTTCCATTTGAAGCTTTTTCTCCATCTCTCGACTCTCTCTCTAACCTCTCTCCTAAATCCAAGTTTAAGGCTCCAAATCATCAATTTAAGGCTTCAAATCTTCAAGGTAACTTCCCTAACTTGTTATACAACCCCTATAGCCTTCAAATTCAAGTTTAAACCATGGATTAGGACCATTATCATGAGTTTACGTCCCTAGAACTTTCCTAGGCCGTAAACTCATTTATATGGGGTTTTTGAGCATCAAAACCCTTCCAAACCACAATTAGACCTTAGGTATGGCTAGATGACTTCATGGAGTGGACTTGGAATGCCTTAAACATGGTTTTTGAAGAGTAAACATGAGTTTACTGCCCAAGAACAAGCTTGGGCTGTAAACTTCTCATTCATGGGGAGTAAACTCTTTTTCTTGTGTTATAAAGCCATATAAACACACCAATAGCCATATAATAAATCCTAGAATCATCTAAAAATAGTTTGGGGACCTTAAACATGTCAACCACCCTCCAATTAGGTGTTTACAGCCATGAAACCCCAAGAATATGTTCTAGGGCCGTAAACTCCTAAAGATGAGTCATTTGGTGCCCTAAATTCATACCAAGGCATGTAAAAAATTAATGGAATCACATGTGATTAATCTTGGGACATTAAATCACTCATTCAAGGAGAGTATAGGAGTTTACGGTCGTAAGCTCCATGATAGGTCCGTAAACTCCCTTAAAAAATGTCATTGGTGATTTAATTTCCATCCCATGCCATAGATAAAATTGTACCAATTCTTCCCAAGTGATATTAACCATTTTAGCACCAGAAAACACCCAAACATGAGTTCACGGCCGTGAACTCATGTGAGTATGGTATAAGAGTACGAAAACTCATTAAGGAGTTTATTCTTGAAGAGTAAACTCAAATCCCAAGTCCCACACATCAATACACGTCCGTAGATGTCACCTGGGTCACTCCAAACACTCGTTTTGAAGTGTTTTTGCTCATTGGAGTGTAATATCATATCTAATTAGAGTTTATAAATCTAATTAGATATATTTGTATATCATTAATAATTCATAGGAATCTTGTGCATTCGCGAACCCAGAACTGACGTTTAGAATCCAAACTGACGCGTTTCTCAACCGGTGAGTTCATACCCCTACCCTTTTTCCGTGTTTTTTCAATGTTTTCTGGGGGGAATACAAGCAAAACTATAAATGTCTTCAAAAACTTAATATTGATGTATTTCTATAAATATCTGGCTAACCTTTAAATATCTTTACCCTTATGTATTATGTTGAGCATAAGGAATGTTTTCTCAACTACGACTACGTGAATTTCAGTAAAGGAAACAATCAAACCAATTAAATTATTATGGGAATAATTTGGAATCTTTAGTTCATATTTTACGAATATAGACTTATATAAAGTTAATAGATAAACTATGTCTGATTCAGTTTATCCCTGTGTAATTTAGATTATATCCCCAGATCATTTCATTGTATTAAACTCTTTGTATTGTATTATGTTTCTAAAATGATTAGTATGTTTGATAACGTTCAAGAACACTGTGAAAAGTATAATACTAGCTTGTGAGGTTCGTCATCTTTATTAGTAAATCCTCCCCGGAAGTGTAACCAGAGTCTCCTGAAGGTAGAGCGTGGAATTTGTGGATAGATCTATTCGGAACTGACAATCCCACACCTTAATTGCTAGCTCCAGTTAGGCGGGCACCCCTGGGGTGACAAATTCTTGGGTAGAGTTTCGACGTCTGAAAAACGTCAAGGAGGTCTCTTTGTTGTATCAGCATGGTTACCCGACTCACAATACGTTTAATATAAGTTGATTCACGGAATTGAATTTCATATCTACCTTCCATCTATAATTCTTATATCTAGTATAGGATAATAATCCTATGGTTTTCAATCTATATTTGGTACGAGATGGTAATCCCATGGTTTTGAATCTATATTTGGTACGGGATGATAATCCCATGGTTTTGAATCTATAATTAGTACGGGATGATAATCCCATGGTTTTAAATCTATATTTGGTATGGGATGATAATCCCATGGTTTTGAATCTATATTTGGTACGGGATGATAATCCCATGGTTTTGAATCTATAATTAGTACGGGATCATAATCCCATGGTTTTGAAACTATATTTGGTACGGGATTAGAATCCCATGGTTTTGAAACTATATTTGGTACGAGATGATAGTCCTATAGCTTTAAATCTACATCTTTCCATAGTGTTGTGTATATCAAACTGTCTTATATTTGGTACGGGATAGCAATCCCATGACTTTTCAATAAATAGTTTTATGAGTAAAACTTTATAATGTAGTCTTTAACAAAACCCTTACTTTTAGGAAAATATAGGATTTTCCTGGGATAATAAACATACATAACTAGAATCGTGTAAGCAAACCATTAACTAAACACTTCTTTTAAGAAAATATGGGATTTTCTTGGATTCGTAACTTTTTCGGAAAACTAAAGGAAATATAAACATTTTCAGAAAACAAACATCTTATGAACTCACCAGCTTTATGCTGATTTTCAAACCGCTTGTGTTCTCAGGTCCGCGTTAGACAGGTACCCAACGATCCTTTTGGAGAAGACGGAGCGTACTGAAGATCTCGTCTTTACTTTTCTTAATATGATACATATGTATATCACTTTTACAACTTTACTTTTGAAACAAATCTAAATTCTATATGTAATGTAATGGTTGTTTACTTTACTTACTATGTGCATTGGATTTGATACTCAACGTGGAGTCCGCCCCGGAAATGTTTCCGCCTTCGGTTTTTGGGGTGTGACAATATTGACATGTTCTAAATAGAGGTAACTCTTATTCAGAATTGAGAGTCATATGGCAATATGAAATATCTCCATAAATGGACTTGGATATTGAGATATATGTGTGAGTTAGAAACATTAATGCAAAAAGGATGTTCAAGGAATGCTCTTTGAATGTGAGACTTCATTTCCATGGAATTGTTTTGTAACCAATCTCTAATGGAATATTTTGTAGTATTATTGGCAAAGTCTCTATGACTTTGGTGCTTTGACATTACAGTAGGATCATTGCATGTAGGTTTAGACTCTAATGGATCCTTTAGTGGTAAGAATTTGGTATTCTTACACTTGTGATAAAGATTTGGAATTGTGAAATGAACTTCATTGGAAATGTTTTCAATTGATATGTTTCACAAAGAAAGGACCATATATAAACATAGTGTGTGTACTTGGAGCATGACATAACTATTATTTTAATTCAAGTATTAAGTTGATTACTCGAAAAATTATACAATGAATAAAGTCTAGTTAATATGGTGATTAAATAATAAGTGTTTTATTTATATTAAAAAGTTTTGAGATGATAGTTAATTAGATTATTCTTGTGTTTCACTTCGCATGTTTTACTTCCCGAATAACTAGGTTATTCAAACATCCACAGTTGATCATACTTCATAAATGAGTAGTGAATTAAGACTGTCATGAATCCGAGTATAGATTGTCTAACAACTTAGAAATGGCACAAGTTTGTTGTAGTGTTCATGAGTACTCCTTAAATAGGAATTGAGTATTGGATTAACCCACGCTTAGTGAATTACTTCATGGATTTTATCACGAGTAATTTTGAGATGATAATATCTTATATTCTTGAAATGGAGACCTATGAGTTGTTTTTTACGAGTCGGTTGTGCATTGATAATATGTAAATGCATTAGTAACTTGATGTTATAAAATGTATTGTTGTGTATGATTTGCTGAGTAAATAGTACAAACATATGAGTCGAAGTTTATCCATTCCTTTTACCCTTAATGGGATAAAAACGATATTTGTGGGCCCCTCGATGATTTAGTGATGTCATCTTAAGCGCTTGGCCAAGCCTTGACTAAGTTGATGTGTTCAGTTGTAGTCTGAGTCGGTCGTCATGAATCGAGAATTGGGAAACAACTCTTAGACAGAGATTGATTATAATCCTTGTCTCATGTCCATACGATATCTTGTAGAATGGTAGGATATTTGATCACTTATCTAAGGACAAGTCACTGACTAGGTCAAAGTTCGACATCGGCTTTTGGTAGCTAAAATTTGCTAGTTAATTTGTGATGCTATACTTGCAACTATAGTTATTAGACTTATCCAAGTGGGAGACTATTATATTAGGTGTCTAAGCCCATAACTATAATTGTTATGTACTTAAATTGATAGTAAGAATGTCCTTTTGGGTTGCCTTCAAACCTGGAAATTGAATAAGATAATTATTAGAGAGAGAAGAATGATTTATTAATTTATTACTTGGTTAATAAATTAATTTGAAATCAAGACAAATGATTTATTAATGTTATGGATATAATATATATTAATTAGAAATCATATTGTTTAATTAATATTTAATCAGAAATTAATTTGGAACTAATTTTGGGATTAAAGGAAGTAATTGAAACTGCACGGACTAAAGGTGGTATTGTTCAATAGTTGAGCATTGAGCATTCTAGATCCCCCCTAAATGGGAGGAGGACTAATTCTATAGTGTTCCTAGGGTTTCCTTGGGCTCTAAGGGTGCCTTGGATGCCTTAGGGAGGAAGTTAAGGGATTAGGGTTATCTTAGATACATCTGCCTAATCCAATAACTTCCTAGCACCTATATAAACCGTCTTAGGGTAAAATTTCAGCCTATGCACTCCAAATAGAACCTAAGGGCCTAAATTATGCTCTACTTCTCTCTCTCTCTCTCTCTCTAAAGTATTCCTTGGTTGCTAGGTTTGTTTGTGAGCCATTAGAGGAACGACACTTGTGGCGCTTGCTACCAAAGTTCGAGATCTTCAAGGATTTTATTATTATTACAATATAACAATCAAGGTATTTATCATAACCCTAATTATATGTTAATTTTGAAAGTTACATGTGCCTCCTTCTAGTTTTTGTGTTCAATGCTTGCATGTCTAATAATGAAAACATGGATCCTAAAATTATGGTTGCATGTACACATAGGATTGTTTTCTATGTATAAAACCCATCAGAGTCGGCACCTCCCAACTCGTTGAGTTGCCCATAAATATGTATATATATATATATATATATATATATATATATATAATGCTTTAAATTCATACATGAAGAGTGGGATGTTACAATTCCACTGACGTTAAAATATACGACGAAGCCATTAAAAAGTGAGAATACTCTGAATGACAATGTTTTGTTTTTGTATCTAGAGGAGTAGTATTGATCTTATTCCCACTTTCTCTCTCACTCTCATAGCAGATAAAGTTAAGTCTTGATCTGAAGTCTTGGGTTGTTACCAAAACCTTAAATTAAAAGGAATAATGCGAATCAAATTTGGATAAAAGAAGAACCATATTAGGCATTTGAACACAAGAACTTGTGAAATCTTTCATTACTTGCTGATCAAGTTTTTTTCTTTTGTTTTTTTAATTTTTTTTTGGCATATAAACCATATTGTGTTGATTTCCTGCCTAATATCTATTTTGGCATGACCTGTTGTTTCGTTTGGGTTTTCACGTCTTATTTTTTCTAGGTTTTTTCCTGATTAATTTGGATTTTGTGTTTGAGGTTTGTAGACCTTTTCGTGCTTTTAGGTTTTGTGTTTCTTGAATTGGATATTTCTTGTATTTTGGGCTATAGAGTTTCCCCTGCAGATCGATTGATATTGAATCTTCATGTAAATCTTCTCTCATGGTATTCTTTGGGTGAATAATATATTTAATTGTAAACACATTTATTTTTGTATTTTTCTTTTTTAACTAAAAGAGTGGTGACTGAGGTGATCCAATTTATCGGGAAATGTATCATTAATGGAAATAAATAAAGATGAGAATAGACACAAATGTGGTTGGCTGTATTAATAAGTAAAATGCCTCATAAAAGAGTGGTGACTGAGGTGATCCAATTTATCGGGAAATGTTATATGTATTCGTTTATTTCATTTATAAATATACTCTTAGATCCATTGGTTGTTGCAATATTTAGGATTGAATCATGATCTCAGTGAGGAAGCAAGTTGTGACAATCCGAAAATTTTCCGTCATTGTACCTCTTTTCTGTCAGTAAAACCGTTGCGTTCCAATTTTTCCGTTAACTTTGATTTAAATTAATTAAATTGAGATTTCTTATTTTGACATCATAAGTGTCGGAACATAGTGTAAACACGTGAAAACATCCCAAATGTTTATTTGGAAAATTTCTAGTTTCGACCATGTCGAGTTACAACAACTTAATCGAGTACGACCAAAAGCCCTGTTTAACATCAGTATCGGGTAGAATTCTGTCACACCCCGCTAAAGTGGAAACACGAGGCATGGCAGTATAAAGGCTTTCATAGAAAAAGTTAAAAGACAACACCAACCATAGTATTAAAAATCATTACAAATTTACAATGGGTTTGAACAACTTTTAAAAGAAATTACAATGAAAATTGGAATACAACACATGCGAATGCTCCTAACAGTATAGTGTCCCTAAGTGCCACTTACTTGATGATTCCTGAAAAAGCATGTAAAACAAGCGTCAACTATAAAAAAAGTGTCAACTACAAAGTTCTTTGTCATCATGAGAGATAAAGTATGTTGCCCGAATAAGATGCAACATTCATATTCTCATGGAAGATAAAGTTCGTTACTCAAACAAGTAAACTGGTTTCATTGCTAAAATGAGAAATCAATTTCGTTGCTTCAAGGAGCAAACAATTTCATTGCTAAAACATATATGTAAGTTTTCAGTAGTAAAAGTTCGTTGTTGTAATGAGAAATAAAGTTCGTTGCTATAATGAGAAACAAAGTTGATTGCTATAATTGATAAATGAGCTTATTATCATAATAAATAACAAGTTTATTGCTATAATGAGTAACAAGTTTGTATGTGTATGAGCAAACAATGAGTTCTCAACCAAACCTATGACTGAAGCCCTATCAAGATCTATGCTTATCGTTCCATAGATGAATGCAATCCAACAATAGGGCGAGTGAGGAGTTGTCAATTCCTAATAGTGCTATCCATAATGACCATTGGCTCAAAGAGTTAATGGTTAGAGATAAGGGAAGGGCCTTAATACGATAAGTTCTCATATTCCGTGTTGCATAGACATACATAGAGAGATATAGCAATAAAATAACAATCATGTTTGATACAAATCAAGTTAAATACAACATTCAAATAACAGTTTTCCGGGCCATGTTTTTCCACCCCAAAACATAAAAACTGAAAATAGAGGAGTGTGTGAATACTCACAATATGCATTGAGATGATGCAATTGGTGCCTTGATTAAGCTCCACTCGTACCACTATCGATTCCTACAATAATGGTATTCGCTAGTGAGTCTCTAATTGAAATCTAACACTAGTATACTTACTACTACAATAGAACTATGTCAATAGTGTGTCAAAATTTAATATTGATAAGTTACAAGTATTTTTTCTATGAAAATTTGATTTCAATGAATCAATTGTTATATAACAATTTAAGTGGAAATTTGCCATTATTGAAAGGTTAATATTTAATATTTTAAGAGGTGTTCCAATGATTAAATATTCAAAAACTAAATTAATTTCGTTCTAAAATTTTTCAAACTTTGCATTTCAGTTTTAATTGAAGTAAAAGACCTTAAGATAAATTTTCTTGACTTTTTGATTTGTCTAATTATTTTTCACCATTTAATTCCTTGAATAATCATAAAATCATGGAAAAATAGTAAAAAGTTAATAAAAATTACCAAACTTCAGATTTTGGTTCTAAATGTACTAAAAGATTTCTAGATAAATTTTCGTGGATTATGAATATGTATAACCATTTTTTATATATTTAATTCTCTAAATAGATACAAATTCATGAAAAATAGAAATCAGTTTCCAAAATTAAACAAAATTTTTGTATTACTGTTAATAAGCATGATTAAGTTGGGGAAAATATAAAAATTCATTTCTAAACCGTTTATCCAAATTTTATGATTTTTGAGCATTTATTCTAATAAAAATTGAAATAAATAGGAAACAGTTTCCAAAATTCCCCAAAATTTGTGTAACACTTTTATTATACATTTAGAAGCTGCGAAAAATATAAAAGATATTTTTCAATTAATCTTTCTATTTTTCCTTGTTTAATCCTCTTAAATAATCATTAATTGAATAAAAATTATTAAACAGTTAAAGTAAATTACCAAAAAAATTGTACACTTCATTCATAGAATAAATAATCTGAGAAAAATACCAAATGTGGTTTTCATATATTGAAATCTGATTTTGTGTATTTAAGTGTATTTAATTTTAGAAAATAAGAGAAAAATAGTATACAGAAGAGAAAAATCGTAAACTGTTTTATGTAGCCTCCTATTGTATTAAAAGGTCTTTTGGTAAATTTTCGTAATTTTTGGATGAGTAAAAGTATTATCCATGTTTTTAATCCATTATAAATACAAAAATCAGAGAAAAATAGGAATACATAATGAAAAACTATGAAATTATTTTTCTAAGTCTTCCACAGAGAGTATAAGGTGCGATAATTATTATATATCCTTTTCAAATTATCTAAAGCGGTTTTATGATTTATTGGGGCTAAACAAAAAGAAAATTCAAATCCATATTAAACAGTAACAAAAACCGATGAAATTTAATGTGGGGTCATTATTTACCATAGGGGTCATCCACGAATTTACCTAGGATTTATAGACCTCAGAAAGTATTTTATATGATTTATTGCCTTATTTTATTTCAATAATTATAATAATTCGAGAAAAATGAATTATTTTCTAAAAATTTGTTGAACATCTCATTTTGTTGATGGAATCTGGGAAAATCAGATTTGGTCAGAAAAGAAGTTTTAGATATTTACTTGGAAATAAATCTTTTATGAGCATATTTGAAAGCTTTTAACAACATACATTGATCATCAAGCATCTAAGCTTGAAGATCATCACATTAATGTTTGTTTGAAGATCATTAATGAGTTTCATATGTTATAAAATCGTTTTTGATGGAAAACATAGGGTGCGTGTGGTGTTTTTTTCCACCAAAACATGTAGAAAAGTGCATTTCCTTGATTTTGACTTAAGTTTAGGTCCTTGGATTTCACCATTAACAACATGCATGTTGTTTTTGGGCGAAATCCTACCACCATCATCATCAAAAGGTGACTTTGTGTGTGTATATGCTTATGTGTTCATGATCTTTCATTAGAATGAAGTAGAAGATGGAGAAAATCCATGAAAAACAAGTAAAACTTGTAGGAAAAGAGAAGGAAAATGAATGATTTTCTGGTTTACCTTTAAGAACACCTCAAGATGATTAATATTTAGAGTTCATGGTGTGTTCTATGACCCATTTTTTGGAGAATTTCGTGGTTGAGGGAGAGAGGAAGAGAGAATAGAGAGAAAATGAAGTGAGGGAGTGTGAGAGAGAAAGAGATGGAGTAGGTGAGTGAAATTGATTAATGGCTTGGGAAAATGGTGTATTGGGGGGATGAGTCCGATTTTTTGGAGGACGAGAGAGGATTTCTCTCTCATAAATCCCATTCAAATCATTTCCCCCAATTTTTATAAATTTCTTAAGTTTTTATAAAATATGCTTAAGGTTTACATTGTTTTATAAAATCCTTGATTTTCCACTTATAAAATAAGGATAAATGTTGGTACATTAAACTATAATTTCCTTGATTATATTTCCCAACTTGATTATTTTAAGATAATTTTATAAGTTTCATAATTTTTTATATATAATTCTTGATGTTAAACTTTATAAAATTTAGGTTTTAGGGTTTTTAGGGTTTTTGGAGTTTAATAAATCTTTGGACATCAAAGTGAATTGTATTTTTGAGACTTCAAATTATTTTATGGTATTATAACTCTTTTATAGTTATAAATAATGTTTGTAACTTAGTTTATCGGTTTATTGGCATTCTATGTAGTGGTTTCGAGATTCAAGCGAAATTGAGGAATCAAGTATACTAGTCCTACTCTTCAACTTTGACTTAAGTATCTATGAGACTTTGACCTAACTTGTACTTCTAGGTCAAATACACGATGTGTGTATATGATTCATGAAATGTTGTTCGAGTCAAAGAGTGACCCAAATATGGATAGTCACTACAGCTCTGTAGATGTAGAATTCACATATCAACGTGAAATCTTAGTACACTGTCCATTGATTCTAATTGTTTCCAAGTTTCAAGTTGGTTATAACTTAGCTTCTAGTTACTAAGTCTTGTATGTGTAGTGCCTATATGTGCAACTAAGTCTAGTAAAATCTAGAACCGACTCGAATTTTGACGGCTGTCACAGTCTTCCCCGGTTGAAGGAATTTCGCCCCGAAATTTAATTCGTGACGTATTCTATTAGAGCTCAGCCGAATACAGTTGTATAGTTGGAGAGGTGGTGATGTGAAGAGCTCTTTGATTATTTTAGGTTAATTCCTCAAGGGAAGAGCCAAACTCTTTAGCTATAATCAAATTAATGTTTCCCTAATTCGAGTTCTACAGTCTAGATTGCAAGAAATTAGGATCATGGAAATCACGATCCGAACATGGCGACCTAGTTGAAAAGATTATCTACTTAGATATTATCTGAATTAAGATAGCGGTATAAGTTTCGGTGAAGCACCAATTGCACTAAGCGTTAAATCCGCATTGATCTTTAAGTTGCATTCTAAATTAGCACTAAGTGTAACTTCGCCGCTTAAAAAAGAAGAGATTAGGAACAATTTGTTCACTTCCGGGTTGGCTACTACATCTGGAAAAGATATATTTTGAAATAAGAAGGGGTAGCACAAATGAAAATAAATGATCAAGGGTAAGTTCCTAAAGATACGTAGTAAGGGTAGGCAACGAACTTTTGGTACCTCTCGAATGTAAATACTTTTTAAGTGTCGTCTACAAAATAAGTTACCAAATGATTGAGGATCTCCGAGGCTATAATTACTACTACGGTTACTCTTACAATAATAGAACTATATTCGAAGAATATATATATATATATATATATATATATATATATATATATATATATATATATATATATATATATATATATATATATATATATATATTAGAGAGTCATTATTTCTAATGAAGGTGGTGAAAGTTTATCATATTTTAAATCACATTGTGTAGATAGCATTTTAAGTGTTTAGAAGTGATAGAAATATCATTGTTATCAAAATGCGTGTTTAGAAATGATAACTAATCTCATATTTATCGAAATGTGTAATAATTCCAAGATAATGAAGATATATGTGTGGCGATCAAACGAAGTAGTAAAAAAATAAAAAGATAATTTAAATTTAAATGTTTAAGTCGTCAATAAAGGATTTTTTTTTTTTTAGAAATATTGATATTTTGCTTTTTGTAAAAATTGACTAATTGTCTAAATCAGGACAAATACAAGTTTAAGAGGAGTCGGAATACTTATGAAAAAAAAAAGTTTAAGAGTTAGGAACTCACTGAAAATTTCAAAGTAGAATACTATTTTAAAAAAGGTGTTAAAAAATGTCAATATTTGGAAATAGTGCATTCACAGTTTAGTGTTTCTACAAAAACAATCATTTAGAGAATAGATAATCGTAAAATTCAAAACTTCTGATGTATTTAAAGAAAAGAAGAAACATAAGGACACATATCCTCCACATATATTTTTCAGATATAGAAAAATTAAAAGCATAAAGGTATTCATCTTGTGTATTACTTATAACGAAAAATACAATGAAACTTGCATTTTAAATCAAGTTCCCAAATTTAGAATGAAGGAGAAAATGTAAATAAGGATTACATGTTTATTGTAGATTTCAAAATAAAAACAAGATGTATATGGAAAAAGGCATAATTGAATATATCAAAGTTGACTAAATCGAAATTATGAGTCACAACTATACACATATTAATCGCTCAAAACAAAAGGGTAGACTTCTAGTCTATATGTGTACGAACATGGTACCAAGAGAAGCAAAATAGATAGAAACAAAGTTAGACAATGTATTATGTTAATATTATGGCGTGCAAGATTTAAAATCAGAAGGAGAGCGAGAAATAAATTTTGGGGGAAAGAAAAAGGAAGGTAGCAGTGACAATGATTGTTATTGTTAAAATTATAAGAACAATACCTATAGGTAGATTTAAAACCACGTTGAGATATATTTCAAACTTCAATATTTGATGTATATTGATGACTAAATAGAAATGTAGAAGTTCTAAAGTGTTTTCTAAGTTTTGCTAAAAATCCACGAGTTATCTACTAAGTTAAACTCCATTTCTGAAAAAGAATAAACACTAAAACTTGTAATTGAAAATCTAACAGTTTTTACATTTTTGACTGGGGTCCAACAATGGTTAAAACGGATAAGGTAAAGACTTAACATATTTAGATGAATATTTTTGCATTGTCAAAAGTACATCGCTAGAAGTTTAAAAGTGAACACTAAGTTTTCCAATGTTGTAAGTTTTATAAACACGGATTATAAAACTAATTTGAAATAAAATAAACAAATGATGTGTGTTGGAAATTTAGGAATTAGAGATATCTTAGAAACATGTGTGAAGTAGAAAGTTGTGAAAATACCATGTTAGGATTCAAGAAAACACATTTAAGTAAGGTACAATGCCTAAATGAGAAATTGGTCAAAATAGTCAAAACAAAAGTGGTTTGAAAGATCCGATGAAGCTTTTACACATAATATGAACTTCAATGTCATATGTCTATATTTTATAGCATAGAATTTAAACACTTTTATAAAAGAAAATGTTTCTAAGCTTTTCGAAAACGTGCCAAAATGGTAATCAATGTTTAAAATGGTTTCTATGCCCTTTAAAAGCACATCTATCCATTGAAATGGATTTGAAATGAAATTGAAATAGCAAGGTAAAAACCAATATTTGTTAAATTGATTTTTGAAGAAAAGCGTGAAGTTAAAGCAAGTTGTCAAAAGAGTTTTAGCGAGAATATGGATTAAATTGTTAGAAAATGTCTACTAAGTTAAATGAAGTGGTTATAAAATATTTCATCGATGATAAATAAAATCGATGAAGCGAAATAACTTTTCGATGGAAGATTAAGAAGTAAGAATAAGTATGTTAGTGTAGCTGATCGTACCTAAATACTAATGCGAGTCTAAGGCGAGTGCCAATATCTTTTCCCCCAAGATAAAGGACAAGAAAATTTGTTTGAAAAACGTTTTATGGTTTCAATACAGTTTACGACCTTTAATAAAGGTCAAAGGGACATCTTATGTTAAGTTCTAAGCTCAAGGTGGAAACAACCTAGAACTAAGTCGTAACGTAGTAAGAAGGTCTCACGTATGGGTTAAACTTTCGTATCTCCTCGTGAGTTGAATTCGGAATGCACACCAATGGTATCCAAGTGATTATTTAGTGGAGACTCATCTACCTCCTTACGTGATGCTCCAATTATCATCCGTGTCGATATCAAAACGCTTTTTCATAGTTGTAACTCTAGTATGAAGTCGATGAAGAGGTATTGAGGACTAATTCGTATAGATTTCGACTTATGATTATTACTAGTGTATATCTAGCTACTAACCTTACATCTAAATTCAATAGCTACCGAGGAATACCCATTCTTAGTACTATATGCATTGCTCCTAAAGTGGCTAGTAATATAACCTATGTGGTTAACCTAGCACTTGATAAGGGACAAGAATATTTCTAAATAAGACATCGTGGTAAAAGTCAACTTAGTTTCTAAGTGTACATAGATGAATGCTTATAATATGCAATGCCCGTACGCACACCGAAAAATTTTGTTTTTCAAAAGTTTAAGTTGAAAATTGTTTTGAACTTAATTCTACAATAACTGTTTCCAGCCTTGCATTAATGTTCCTTAATTAAGCATAGTTGGCCAGGCTATACTTAATTAAAGTCCAATAATGTGTACTCGAATTAGTTATACCATTAGTATGTACAGTATTTTAAAAACGTTTTGAAAATTTTCGGCTATGGTTGTGGTTTTCCAAATGAAAACCAGTATTCTGTATAACCTTCGGCTCTGATACCATTTTTTGTCACACCCTGCTAAAGAGGAAACACGAGGCGTGGCGGTATAAATGGTTTCATAGAAAAAGTTAAAAGACAACGCCAACCATAGTATTAAAAATCATTACAAATTTACAATGGGTTTGAACAACTTTTAAAAGAAATTACAATGAAAATTGGAATACAACACATGCGAATGCTCCTAACAGTAAAGTGTCCCTAAGTGCCACTTACTCGATGATTCCTGAAAAAGCATGTAAAACGAGTGTCAACTATAAAAATAGTTAGTGAGTACTCACAAGTTTAACAAAATAATATTGGTTCATGAATTGAAATCAAAGTTTTGATAAAAGTTTCCAATAATAAAAGTATATTGTTAAAAGGAGTAAATAAGTTTGTAAAAACAAAGTTCTTTGTCATCATGAGAGATAAAGTATGTTGCCCGAATAAGATGCAACATTCATATTCTCATGGAAGATAAAGTTCGTTACTCAAACGAGTAAACAAGTTTCATTGCTAAAATGAGCATTCAATTTCGTTGCTACAAGGAGCAAACAATTTCATTGCTAAAACATGTATATAAGTTTTCAGTAGTAAAAGTTCATTGTTGTGATGAGAAATAAAGTTCGTTGCTATAATGAGAAACAAAGTTGATTGCTATAATTGATAAATGAGCTTATTGCCATAATAAATCACAAGTTTATTGCTATAATGAGTAACAAGTTTGTATGTGTATGAGCAAACAATGAGTTCTCAACCAAACCTATGAATGAAGCCTATCAAGATCTATCCTTATCGTTCCATAGATGAATATGGTATCATGCACTCTAGCAATAGGGCGAGTGAGGAGTTGTCAATTTCTAATAGTGCTATCCATAATGACCATTGGCTCAAAGAGTTCATGGTTAGAGATAAGGGAAGGGCCTTAATACGATAAGTTCTCATGTTCCGTGTTGCATAGACATAGATAGAGAGATATAGCAATAAAATAGCAATCATGTTTGATACAAATCAATTTAAATACAACATTCAAATAATAGTTTTTCGGGACATGCTTTTCCACTCAAAACATAAAAAACTAGAAATAAGGGAGTGCGTGAATACTCACACTATGCATTGAGATGATGCAATTTGTGCCTTGATTACGCTCTACTTGTACAACTATCGATTCCTACAATAATGGTATTCGCTAGTGAGTCTCTAATCGAAATCTAACACTACTATACTTACTACTACAATAAAACTATGCCAATAGTGTGTTAAAATTTAATATTGATAAGTTAGAAATATTTTTCTGTGAAAATTTAATTTCAATGAATCAATTGTTATATAACAATTTAAGTGGAAATTTTCCATTATTGAAATGTTAATATTTAACATTTTAAGAGGTGTTCCAATGATTAAATATTCAAAAACTAAATTAATTTATTTCTAAAATTTTCCAAACTTTGCATTTCAGTTTTAATTGAAGTCAAAGACCTTAAGATAAATTTTCTTGACTTTTTCATTTGTCTAATTATTTTTCACCATTTAATTCCATGAATAATCATAAAATCATGGAAAAATAGTAAATAGTTAATAAAAATTACCAAACTTCATATTTTGGTACTAAATGTACTAAAAGATTTCTAGATAAATTTTCATGGATTATGAATATGTATAACCATTTTTCATATATTTAATTCTCTAAATAGATACAAATTCATGAAAAATAGAAATCAGTTTCCAAAATTAAATAAAATTTTTGTATTACTGTTAATAAGCATTATTAAGCTGGAGAAAATATAAAAATTGATTTCTAAACTGTTTATCCAAATTTTATGATTTTTGATCATTTATTCTAATAAAAATTGAAATAAATAGGAAACAGTTTCCAAAATTCCCTAAAATTTGTGTAACACTTTTGTTATATATTTAGAAGCTGTGAAAAATATAAAATATATTTTTCAATTAATCTTTCTATTTTTCCTTGTTTAATCCTCTTAAATAATCATTAATTGAATAAAAATTATTAAACAGTTAAAGTAAATTACCAAAAAAATTGTACACTTCATTCACAGAATAAATAATCTGGGAAAAATACCAAATGTGGCTTTCATATATTGAAATCCGATTTTGTGCATTTAAGTGTATTTAATTTTAGAAAATAGGAGAAAAATAGTATACAAAAGAGAAAAGTCAGAAACATTTTTATGTAGCCTCCTATTGTACTAAAATGTCTTATGGCAAATTTTCGTAATTTTTGGATGAGTAAAACTATTAACCCTGTTTTTAGTCCATTATAAATAGAAAAATCGGAGAAAAATAGGAACACATTATGAAAAATTCTGAAAATATTTATCTAAGTCTTCCACAGAGAGTATAAGTTGCGATAATTATAATATACCCTTTTCAAATTATCTAAAGCGGTTTATGATTTATTGGGGCTAAACAAAAAGAAAATTCAAATCCATAATAAATAGTAACAAAAACCGATGAAATTTAATGTGGGGTCATTATTTAGCATAGGGGTCATCCATGAATCTACCTAGGATTTATAGACCTCAGAAAGTATTTTATATGATTTATTGCCCAATTTTATTTCAATAATTATAATAAATCGATAAAAATGAATTATTTTCTGAAAATTTGTTAAACATCTCATTTTGTTGATGGGAATCTAGGAAAAATCGAATTTGGTCAGAAAAAGAAGTTTTAGATATTTATTTGGAAATAAATATTTTATGAACATATTTGAAAGCTTTTAACAACATACTTTGATCATCAAGCATCTAAGCTTGAAGATCATCACATGCATGTTTGTTTGAAGATCATTAATGAGTTTGATATGTTCAAAAATCGTTTTTGATTGAAAACATAGGGTGCATGTGGTGTTTTTTCCACCAAAACATGTAGAAAAGTGCATTTCCTTGATTTTGACTTAGGCTTAGGTCCTTGGATTTCACCATTAACAAAATGCATGTTGTTTTTGGGCGAAATCCAACCACCATCATCATCAAAACCGTGAGTTTGTGTGTGTGTATGTTTATGTGTTCATCATCTTTCATTAGAATGGAGTAGAAGATGGAGAAAATCCATGAAAAACAAGTAAAACTTGAAGAAAAAAAAAGGAAAATGAATGATTTTCTGGTTTACCTTTAAGAACACCTCAAGATGATTAATATTTAGAGTTCATGGTGTGTTCTATGACCCATTTTTTGGAGAATTTCGTGGTTGAGGGAGAGAGGAAGAGAGAATAGAGAGAAAATGAAGTGAGGGAGTGTGAGAGAGAAAGAGATGGAGTGGGTGAGTGAAATTGATTAATGGCTTGGGAAAATGGTGTATTAGGGGGATGAGTCCGATTTTTGGGAGGACGAGAGAGGGTTTCTCTCTCATAAATCCCATTCAAATCATTTCCCCCAATTTTTATAAATTTCTAAATTTTTTATAAAATATGCTTAAGGTTTACATTGTTTTATAAAATCCTTGATTTTCCACTTATAAAATAAGGATAAATGTTGGTACATTAAACTATAATTTCCTTGATTATATTTCCCAACTTGATTATTTTAAGATAATTTTATAAGTTTCATAATTTTTTATATATAATTCTTGATGTTAAACTTTATAAAATTTAGGTTTTAGGGTTTTTGGAGTTTAATAAATCTTTGGACAGCAAAGTGAATGGTATTTTTGAGACTTTAAATTATTTTATGGTATTATAATTCTTTTATAGTTATTAATAATGTTTGTAACTTAGTTTATCGGTTTATTGTCATTCTATGTAGTGGTTTTGAGATTCAAGCGAAATTGAGGAATCAAGTATACTAGTCCTACTCTTCAACTTTGACTTAAGTTTCTGTGAGACTTTGACCTAACTTCTACTTCTACGTCAACTGCATGATGTGTGTATATGATTCATGAAATGTTGTTCGACTCAAAGAGTGACCCAAATATGGATAGTCACTACAAACTCAGTAGATGTAGAATTCACATATCAATGTGAAATCTAAGTACACTATCCATTGATTCTAATTGTTTCCAAGTTTCAAGTTGGTTATAACTTAGCTTCTAGTTACTAAGTCTTGTATGTGTAGTGCCTATATGTGCAACTAAGTCTAGTCAAATCTAGGACCGACTTGAAGTTTGACGGTTGTCACAAATTCCACCGAGCCTCAAACTGAAACCATATTTAAAATTGAAAGGACCTCATTTGAAGCCTTTTTCCACTCTCTCACTACTCTCTCTAAAAACTCAATCTTTGATCCAAAATCACCTCTTTCAAGCTCCAATTTGATATGTAATCCATCCTAGCCCATAGTATAACACATTTAGATTTCAAATTCTTGTTTAATTCATGAAATAGGACCAAGAACATGTGTTTACGGCCCAGGAACAGCCCTAGGCCGCAAACTCACCTAAATGGGGTTTTGGAGCCCCAAAACTCTTCCAAACCACTTCTGGAACTTAGATATGACTTAGGGGCTTACAATATTGGACTTAAAACACCAAAACCTTATCATTTGAAGGGTAAACATGATTTTACAGCCCAAGAACATGCTTGGCCCGTAAGCACCGTTTCTTAGGCCGTGAACACCTTTTAAGGTGTTAAAATGCCCCTTAAACACCTCCTAAGCTTTGGAATAATGTCTAGAATCATACACCATTGTGTTAGGGACCTTAAACATGCAATAAACCATCCCCTAAGGAGATTACGGCCGTAAACCCCCCAAGGAATGGTTCCTGGGCCGTAAACTCATTTTTGGTGGTAAAAGGGTGCCCTAATTTCCTTCTATGGCTTGTATTTTGAACTAGAAACACTTGTGCATGACCTAGGACCACCAAAACACAATAAGAATGAGTACGTGAGAGTTTACAGCTGTAAACTCCTAGTTTACTGCCGTAAACTCCATAAATGGTCCACATGTTGCTCAAGTTTCCTTCCAATGCCTTAAAACTAAGCCTAGCACTACCCCACAAGAGTTTTAAGACCATTAAGCACCCAAAAACACCCCCACCATGATTTTACGGCCGTAAACTCATGGGGAAATGGTCTTAGGGCCTAAAAATCCCTTAGGAGTTTACTCTTGAAGAGCAAACTCTATATTTAGGCCATGCACACCCTTAGATGCTACCCGGGTCACTCCTAACACTTGAAATAAAGTGTTTTCGCGCCTCGGAATGTACTGTCTTATCGAATTAGTAGTTCAAAGTCTAATTAGATACAATTATGTATCTCTTCATATTACATAGGAACCTCGCGTGTTCTCAAGCCCCAAACTGACACTTAGCATCCAACCGACACATTTCTCGACTGGTGAGTTCATACCCCTACATTTTTCCATGTTTTCAATGTTTTCAAGGGGGATTACAAGCAAAAGTACAAGGAAATCCTAAACTCAAACTTATGATTTCATTTGAAATGTTTCACATTTCGTATGCTTTTAACATTGGAAACTGTATTAACCATTCGTTCAACTTGCAGAGTAAACAGTCAAACTATTTGTGATACTCATTTTAAAATGTTATATTTTATATTTCACAAATGAATTCTCACATCATTACTGTTAAAAGCATGAACCTTAGAACTTTAGATCCGTCCTTGATAACACTCCCCTTAGATACGAGAGTGAAGGACTTCAGCACTTTAGACTCATCCTTGGTAACACTCCCCTTAGATACGAGAGTGAAGGACTAATAAACAGAGTTTTTCGTATCATTACTTTTAAAAGTCCTTGGTAACACTCCCCCTAGATCCGAGAGTGAAGGAATACTTTTAAAATTCACTAATCTTAAGATTGGATACAAGTCCTTGGTAACACTCCCCCTAGATACGAGAGTGTAGGACTACCCCCGTAACCAGAATCTCCTGGAGGGAGAACGTCACTTGAGTGTATAGATCTATACGGGATTGACAAACCCGCACCTGGCTGCTAGCTACAGTCGAACGAAAACATTCAAGGGTGACAAAAGGCATAAAATGATTATGGCCCCTGTTTCGAGCCTTATCTAGTCCATTGTATTGTTATGGAGCTCGCAATTTAGATTATGAAAACTTTTATACTTATTAGTTTTATATATGTGTTAAAACTAAGGTACTTTTCAAGGATAACCAGGCTTTCAGGAAACTTCACACAAACACTGTAGTATGGTAGATACTTGTACATTACATTGAGAACCAATAACCAACTACAAACTTTTAAGGAAAATAAGGGTTTTTCCTGGGATAACTGAACAGTTCATAACCATATCGTATAACAAATGGACAACTAAACTTTACTTATAAGAAAATATGGGATTTTCTTGGATAACAAACTTTTCGGAAAACCAAAGGAAACTTGTTCATTTTCAGAAACAAACCGCTTATGAACTCACCAGCTTTATGTTGATTTTCAAACTGCTTGTATTCTCAGGTCCGCTTTAGACAGGTACCCAACGATCTTTTGGAGAAGACGAGGCACTTTATCAGACACGTCTTTACTTTTTTCAAACTAATTTATAGATAAAACATGTATTTCTTTACTTTTAAACAAATGTAATTATTCCTATGTAATGTAATGTTTTGTGTTTACTATGCTTACTATGTACATTGGTTATGATAATATACATGATGTCCTCCGCCCCAGAACGCTTCCGCCATCGGTTTCAGGGTGTGACACAAGTAGAAGCAGAAACAGAAGAAGAGGAAAAATGTATCATTGAATGAACTACGATATATGATTGTAATCAGATCTCTCATTAAAATATCAATTTAATATATATATATATATATATATATATATATATAGAGAGAGAGAGAGAGAGAGAGAGAGCTAGGTTCGGGTGTTTAAACTAAGTATTGTGTTATTGTATGCATAAATGTAGGCCAATCAAAATTAAATAATTAAATAAATAAACAAGGATGTTTTAGTAATTTGATAAATAGCTTCCCCAAATAATCCCTATAATCATGCTAGCATTCAATTTTAACCTAATTTCTTTTCTTATATATAGCCTCATCGATGTCTTTCATCAAAAAAGAATGAATTGAAACAAAAAGAAAGGATTTATTTCCCTGTGTTCATCACCTGACTAACAGATCGGGCAAAGATGGAAGAATACAGATGAATGGAATACAGTAAGAGGGAAACACGAACACGATAAGGGGGTGCAAAGGGTCGCATTTAGTCAATCGATTTGCGAGGAGGTCGTCTCCGGAATCGACAAGGCCGAAGCGGTAAGGTCGGAAGAATTTGTGAAACCCTCTTCCTGGTCCGATGGTGATGTGTGAAGGGGGAAAATAGACCTATAAACATGTGAGGAATCAAAGATATCTAAAGGAAACTATATCTAAAGGAGCGCCTCCATTCCGATCGAGGAAACACACATTTACGATGCCACATCTTTTGTTTTCTAGGAATCGCTCTTTCGGTGCCACTAGAAGCAATTCGTTTATTCCTTGAGAACTCTGTTTAGCTACTAGAACACTCATAATCAGGAACAATGTGAATCATGCTCAGGTTTTTAGCTTTCTCATGCTATTTGATTCATTTTGATATTTCATTTTATAAGCTTTACATACTGTGGATTCTAACGGGTAGGGGTTATATGTATGATTTGAGGAGTAGTAGTAGTGTGATTTTTAGGAGTTTTAACAAAGCAAGAATAGCTGAGATATCACTACTAGAAAAATGCCCTTTAATGACACCCAAACAATGACACTCGCTGATAGAGGACGCACATTGATCTTTGTGTGACAACCCGAAGTTATTCCATCATTGTAACCCATTCCGTCAATAAAAATTCGTCCTTTTTCAAATTGTTTTCGTTACATTTTTAAATTAAGTCATTAATTTTGAGACTTCTATTATGACTTAATGGGTGTCCAAACACGTTAGAAACTCAAGAAAACACTTTAAATATTCAATCGGATAATTTTAAGTTTCGACCATGTCGGGTTACGACAACTTAATCGGGTACGACCAAAAGCCTCGGTAAACGTCAGTATCGGGTAGAATTCCACCGTCTCTCAAACTTAACCCACATGTAAAGTTCAAATAACCTCATTTTGAAGCTTTCCACCCTCTCTCACTACTCTTTCTCTACAAACTCAATTCTTGGTCCAAAATCATCCAATTCAACCCTCAAATCATTAAGGTAACTATCTTAGCTCATAGTATAACCTCTTTGGCTTTCAATTTCATGTTCAAACTATGAAATAGGACCATCAACATGTGTTTATGGCCCTAGAACAGTCCTAGTCCGTAATCACACATAAAATGGGTTTTGGAGCCCAAAAACCCTCCCAAATCACTTATAGAGCTTGGAAATGGCTTAAGGACTTATTTGAATGGACTAGGATCACCATAAACTCAACATTTAGGGGATGTATATAAGTTTACAGCCCAAGCACATGCTTGGACTGTAAACACCATTTCATGGGCAGTAAACACATTTTAAGGTGTTAAGATGCTCCTCAAACACCTCATAAGCCTTGGAATAAAGTTTAGAAGGAACCACAAACGAGTTAGGGACCTTAAACTTGATAGAAAACACTCCCTAAGGAGTTCACAGCCGTAAACCCCCCAAGGATGGGTTCCTGGGTCGTAAACTCCTATAACATGCTCAAATGATGCCTTAACTTCATCCTATGACTTGGATACTGAGCTAGAAACACTTGGGATTCACCTAGGACCACTAAAACACATTAAGTCATGGAACATAAGATTTTACAGCCATAAACTCATAGTTTACTACCGTAAAATCCTCAAATGGTCCTTAGGATGCCCAAATTCCCTTCCAATGTCTCAAAACCAAGCCAAGCATCACCCCTCATGAGTTATAAGACCATTAGGCTACCACAAACACCCCCACCACGAGTTTACAGCCGTAAAGTCATGGGGAGTTGGTCATTGGGCTAAAAACTCCATTAGGACTTTACTCTTGAAGAGTAAACTCCATATCCAAGCCATACACATCCATAGATACCACCGGGTCACTCTAAACACTTGAATTGAAGTGTTTTCGCGTCTAGAAGTGTTTACTCTTATATAATGATTGGTTCAAAGTCTAATTAGATACAATTATGTATTTCTTCATATTACATATGAACCTTGCGCATTCTAATGCCCCGAACGGACACCTAGCATCCAATCGACACACTTCTCGATTGGTGAGTTCATACCTCTACATTTTCCATGTTTTCAATGTTTTCACGGGGGGAATACGAGAAAAAGTACAAGGAAATCTTGTACTCAAAATTAAGATTTCATTTGATCTGTTTCATATTTCATATGCTTTTAACACTGGAAACCATTTTAACCAACAGTTTGACTTGTAGAGTTAGTTTTCAAACTAATTGCAAACCTGATTATACAGTGTTATATTATATGTTTCACCAATGATTTTCATTTAATTTATGATTAACCTAAAACATTAGAACACGTCCTCGGTAACACTCCACAGAGATACGCGAGTGGAGGACCCCCGTCGTAACCAGAATCACAAACAGGATTTTCCACATTATTACTTGTAAATTTGTTAATCTTAATAATTAGAGACACGTCCTTAGAAACAATTCACAGAGATACGCAAGTGGAGGACCGCCCCATAACTAGAATCTCTTGGAGGGAGAGTGTGACTTGAGTGTATAGATCTATACGGGATTGACAACCCCGCACCTGGCTGCTAGCTACAATCGAACCGAAAGGTTCAAGGGTGACAAAAGTCATAAATTGATAATAGACTACTTATTGCCATATATAGTCTATCGTATGGTTATGGAACTCGCAATTTAGATAACAGAGATTTACTTGTTGGTAATAATGGGTGTAGTAAACTAATAACCTTGTGAATTAGTTTACTTTTCACACAATAGTTTTATATACATGTTAAAACTATCACACATTTCAAGGGTAACTAGGTTTTCAGGAAACATCACACGAACACTTTAAGTATGGTAGATACTTGTGCACTACATTCAGAACAGATAAATGATTTCAAACTTTTATGGAAAATAAGGGTTTTTCCAGGGATAACAAACTATACATAACCAGAACGTATAACAAGCGGATAACCAAACTTTACATATAAGAAAATATGGGATTTTCTTGGATAACAAACTTTTTCAGAAACCAAAGGAAATTTGTTCATTTTCGGAAATAAACCTGTTATGAACTCACCAGCTTTATGCAGATTTTCAAACTGCTTGTATTCTCAGGTCCACATTAGATAGGTACCTGCGTTCTTTTGGGAGAATACGTAGCGTTTTAGAAGATACGTCTTTAATTTTGTTCAAACTTTTGTATAGATAAATATGTATCGCTTTACTTTTAAACAAATTTGATTATTCATATGTAATGTAATGTTTTGTGCTTACTATACTTACTATGTACATTGGTTGTGATAGTTACATGACGTCCTTCGCCCCAGAATGTTTCCGCCATCGGTTTCGGGGTGTGACAGATTGGTATCAGAGCCCTTGTTTATAGTGAACTAGTATACCAAACCTTACATGGTATAAGACTAAAAACACTAAGGGGCCAAAGTGATCTGAACTAAAAGTATACTGTAAAATATAAGTATTTTCAAAAGTATACAAGTATACCTAACCGGCGGGATCCGTAGCTACAAGTAGAACAAAACATAAGTAATTGGGTGTTGTGTGTTGCGGTTAAACCTGGGCAGTTATGTAGTCGTGTCTAGGGTCAATAGCCTGATCAACTATATTCATTCGAGACACGACCAACATGTGCTTGGGAGTGACTGTGGTGTGTAGCATGCCTAAAACTTACCTAAGATCCAAACAATAATTCATTGATTCAGCGAAACATAAGATACTATGGGAGTATCTTAGTCAGAACTGAGTACTTTGTAGAAATTCATTTAGAGTGATGCTACTCCTTCCTTCCTTAGCGTTAATTTATCTGCTTTGATAACTCTTTCCCGTTTTATCGCTTACTAGAACCTTATATCTGTCATAAATAGATATTTCTTGTTCCATATCTCTTGATTCAATTCAGAGGACTCATGATCCTGTCTTTCCTGGATATTATAGATCAAGATGCCTCTAACAAAGAGACCCAGCTCAAAGAACAACAATCCTCCACCACCACCTCCTCCTCAATTTGATCCCACCATGTTTCAAGCAGTTGTTAATGCTACTGTAGCTGCTACCATATCACAAATTAACCTCGTTGGTTCAGGCGGGTCAGGAGGTGGCCCTCAACCTCAAAACCTAGAAAGTAGCCAGGGACACCGGAAGGAGTGTTCTTATAAGGACTTCATGAATGCGAAACCCACACCCGTCAATGGCACTGGAGGTGTCATTACCTTAACCCGATGGTTCGAGAAAATCAAATCTATCTTTGAAATTTGTGCCTGTTCGGAATCCGATAAGGTGAAATTCGCTGCTTGTACCTTCATCGACAAAGCTCTGACTTGGTGGAATGGCCGAGTCAAATCCTTAACTTTACCTGTAGCCAATGCTATGGGTTGGGAGGTTCTGAAACAGCTTCTAATTGCAGAATATTACCCTCGTGGAGAAATGCAGAAATTGGAACATGAACTCTGGAACCTGAAGATGAATGGTTCCGATATCGCCGCTTATACCTCCATATTCGATGATTTGGCGCTCCTCTGCCCGGGGATGGTTACCCCGGAAAGTAAAAAGATTGAGAGATTTATTTGGGGGTTGACCCAACCAACCAAGGGAAATGTCTTGGTTGTGAAGCAAGACACATACGATAGTGCCAAATGCCTGGCACAGACTTTGATAGACCATATTGATGACATTAGGGGAAACAACCACCACTCCGGAGCCGACGAAGAGGAGTGGTGAGGAAAGGAAATTTTGGAAGAAGAAAAAGGGTCAATCTTCCCAACAGTCTTCAAAGAAACAACAAACTGTAGCAGTCCATGCTGCTACTATCCCTGTTGTTGTTTCTGCTGTTGGATCCACAGCCCAAACACCTACCAGTAGGTATGCTGGTACCCTCCCTCTCTGTGAAAAATGTAAATTCCACCATAACCCCGGCCCCTTCCGTGATTTATCCTGTTCCAACTGTGGTAAAAAGGGGCATACGGTTAGTTTTTGCAATGACCCAACTCAATCAACAAATCAATCTTCCGGAGTAGGTGTCGGTCAGGCCTGCTACGGATGTGGGGAAGTAGGGCATTTCAAAAGGAACTGCCCCAAGGTAGCTACAGTAGGTAACACTTGGAGAGTCCTAGTTATGGGACGAGAAGAGGCAGTCGCCGATCCCACCGTTGTCTCGGGTACATTCCTTCTCGACAACTCTTATGCTAGTATCCTTTTCGATTATGGTGTTGAACGAAGTTTTGTTAGCCATACATTCAAACATTTTCTTAAAAGTGATCCCCAACCATTAACCGAAACATTTACCGTCGAGATGGCTAACGGTGAGAAAGAAAGTGCTAGCGACATATTCATAGGTTGTACCCATACCCTAAACGATCATTCCTTCCCCATCGATCTAATGCCAGTTTCCATTAAGAGCTTTGATGTTATTATTGGCATGGATTGGTTGAGTCCCAATCATGCTGATATTCTTTGTTACGAAAAATCCATCCGTCTCAACCTTCCCTCTGGCCAAACCCTCATGATCTATGGCGATAAACTCAGTTCCAATCTTCGTATCATATCTTGCATTAAAGCTCAAAAGCTCCTGCGAAAGGAGTGTCACGCATTTGTAGCTCATGTGATCAACAAGAAACAGGAAGTTAAAGACCCTGAGAGCATCCACGAAGTCTGCAACTTTCCCAATGTCTTTCCCAAAGAGCTCCCGAGAATTCCTCCCGAACGTCAAGTCGAGTTTTGCATCGACTTAATTCCTGGAGCCAATCATGTAGCCAAATCTCCATATCGCTTAGCTCCAGCACAAATGCAGGAGTGATCCAGTCAGCTTAATGAGTTGCTCGACAAAGGGTTCATCAGACCGAGTTCCTCACCCTGGGCAGCCCCGGTATTATTTGTGAAAAAGAAAGATGGATCCTTTTGGATGTGCATAGACTATCGCGAGCTGAACAAATTGACAGTCAAAAACCACTATCCTCTTCCTCGTATAGATGACCTCTTCAATCAACTTCAGGGAGCCAGTTACTTCTCAAAGATAGACCTCATATGAGGGTACCATCAGCTTCGAGTCCACGAGAATGATGTTTCTAAGACAGCATTCTGGGTGTGTCGTCCTTTTCTGGACAAGTTCCTCATTGTGTTCATCGACGACATACTTGTATATTCCCGAAGCGAAGAAGATCACAAAAAACACTTGAGGTTAGTGTTGGAAACACTCAGAACGGAGAAGCTGTACGTGAAGTTCTCTAAGTGCGAGTTCTGGATTCGGAAAGTAGCTTTCCTTGGTCACGCGGTAAGAGAGGAGGGTATACATGTGGACCCGTCCAAGATCAAGGCGATAGAGAATTGGTCGGCACCAAAGACACCCACAGAAATCCGTCAATTCTTGGGTCTCGCTGGCTACTGTCGCAGGTTCATCCAGAATCGCCGAACACCTAACCACTCTGACACCAAAAGGTGTACCCTTTTGTGGGAGTGAGAAGCAGGAAACTGCATTCCAAACATTGAAACGAGCCCTGTGCAGCGCGCCTATTTTGTCCCTGCCCGATGGAAGAGAGGATTTGGTTATCCAGTGAGAAAAGTTATTGCTTATGCCTCAAGACAGTTGAAAGCACACGAAGCTATTTACATGACTCGTGACTTGGAGTTAGGAGCAGTGGTCTTCGCACTGAAGATTTGGAGACATTATCTCTATGGAACTAAGTGCACTGTCTTCACTGACCATAAAAGCCTGCAACACATCTTCAATCAGAAAGACTTAAATATGAGGCAGTGGCGATGGATAGAACTGCTCAGTGATTATGAGTGCGAAATCTGCTACCATCCTGGTAAAGCCAATGTGGTAGCAGATGCCCTGAGCCGAAAGGAAAGCTCAAGCCGCCAGGCGAAGACATTGACGATGACCTTTCATTCCCACTTATCAGCACAAATCCCAGAAGCTCAGTTGGAAGCTCTAAAGCCAGAAAACGTATTGATCGAAGCCTTGATAGGAATGGAGAAGAAACTTGAGATCAGAAGTGACAGAGTCTATTGTTTGATGGATAGAATCAGGACCCCAAAGTTCGAAGGTTTTAGAGACGTCGTCATGACCGAAGCTCACAAGACCAAATACTCTGTTCACCCAGGTTCGGACAAGATGTACCTGGATCTCAAGAAACAATACTGGTGGCCGAACATGAAAGACGAAATCGCAACCTTCGTGGGCAAGTTTCTGACTTGCGCCAAGGTAAAAGTCGAGTATCAGAAACCCTCGGGTCTGCTCCAGCAGCCCGAGATACCTGAGTGGAAATGGGAGATGATTACCATGGATTTCATCACCAAGTTACCCAAATGTCCGAGGGGGTATGATACCATTTGGGTAATTGTTGATCGTTTGACAAAATCCGCTTACTTCCTTCCGATTAAGGAATCATTCAAGATGGAAAGGCTCACGCGAATCTACATCCAAGAGATAGTTCGACTGCATGGTGTACCTGTGTCCACTATTTTCGATAGAGATAGCAGGTTTATCATCCTGAGCACGGCCTATCATCCTCAGATAGACAGACAGAGTGAGAGAACTATCCAAACCCTGGAAGACATGCTTAGAGCATATGTCATCGATTTCGGAAAGTCGTGGGACACACATTTGCCTTTGATCGAGTTCTTGTATAACAACAGCTACCACACCAGTATCAAGGTTGCCGCATTTGAAGCCCTCTACGGTCGTAAGTGCAGATCCCCTCTGTGTTGGGCCGAGGTAGGGGACACGCAGCTAGGCAAGAGTCGAGTCCCCGACAGTGCTGTCACTGGTCCTGAAATCATTTGTGAAACCATCGAGAAGATCATCCAAATCCGAGAATGACTAAAAGCTTCACGAGACCAACAGAAGAGTTACGCTGACAAACGACGGAAACCATTAGAATTTTAGGTTGGAGATCATGTCTTGTTAAAGGTCTCGCCCTGGAAAGGCATGATACGCTTTGGAAAGCGTTGGAAACTTAACCCGAGGTACATCGGACCTTTCGAGATCCTAGCCAGGATCGGTCTTGTAGCCTACAAACTCCGACTCCCTCAAGAACTCAGCAACATTCATCCAATCTTCCACATCTCAAATCTTAAGAAGTGTCTATCTGATGAAACCCTCATGATTCCCCTTGACGAGATCGAGATCAACGAGAACTTGAACTTTGTGGAAGAACCCATCGAAATCATGGATCGAGAGATCAAACGTACAAAGCAAAGCCGCATCCCAATAGTGAAGGTTCGTTGGAACGCCAAGCGGGGACCCCAATTCACTTGGGAGCGCGAAGGCTAGATGAAGCAGAAGTATCCGCATCTCTTTCCAAATCCATGATTTGTATCTTAATGTTGAATTTCGAGACGAAATTCCCTCTAACAGGGGGATAATGTGATAACCCGAAGTTATTCCATCATTGTAACCCGTTCCGTCAATAAAAATTTGTCGTTTTTCGAATAGTTTTCGTTACATTTTTAAATTAAGTAATTAATTTTGAGACTTCTATTATGACTTAATGGGTGTCCAAACATGTTAGAAACTCAAGAAAACACTTTCAATATTCAATCGGATAATTTTTAGTTTCGACCATGTCGGGTTACGACAACTTAATCGGGTACGACCAAAAGCCTTGGTAAACATCAGTATTGGGTGGAATTCCACCGTGTCTCAAACTTAACCCACATTTAAAGTTCAAATAACCTAATTTTGAAGCTTTCCACCCTCTCTCACTACTCTTTCTCTACAAACTCAATTCTTGGTCTAAAATCATCCAATTCAAGCCTCAAATCATTAAGGTAACTATCTTAGCTCATAGTATAACCTCTTTGGCTTTCAATTTCATGTTCAAACTATGAAATAGGACAATCAACATGTGTTTATAGCCCTAGAACAGTCCTAGGCCGTAATCACACATAAAATGGGTTTTGGACCCCAAAAACCCTCCCAAATCACTTATGGAGCTTGGAAATGGCTTAAGGACTTATTTGAATGGACTAGGATCAACATAAACTCAACATTTAGGGGATGCATATGAGCTTACAGCCCAAGCACATTCTTGAACCGTAAACACCATTTCATGGGCAGTAAACACATTTTAAGGTGTTAAGATGCTCCTTGAACACCTCGTAAGCCTTGGAATAAAGTCTAGAAGCCACCACAAACGAGTTAGGGACCTTAAAATTGATAGAAAACACTCCCTAAGGATTTCACGGCTATAAACCCACCAAGGATGGGTTTATGGGTCGTAAACTCCTATAACATGGTCAAATGATGCCTTAACTTCATCCTATGACTTGGATACTCAGCTAGAAACATTTGGGATTGACCTAGGACAACTAAAACACATTAAGTTATGGCACAAAAGATTTTACAGCCGTAAACTCCTCAAATGGTCCTTAGGATGCCCAAATTCCCTTCCAATGTCTCAAAACCAAGCCAAGCATCATCCCTCATGAGTTATAAGACCATTAGGCAACCAAAAACACCCCCACCATGATTTTACGGCCTTAAACTCATAAGGAGCTGGTCATTGGGCCAAAAACTCCATTAGGAGTTTACTCTTGAAGAGTACACTCCATATCCAGGCCATACACATCCATAGATACTACCCGGGTCACTCCAAACACTTGAAATGAAGTGTTTTCATGTCTAGAAGTGTTTACTCTAATCTAATTAGTGGTTCAAAGTCTAATTAGATACAATTATGTATCTCTTCATATTACACAGGAACCTCGGGCGTTCTCAAGCCCCGAACTGACACCTAGCATCCAATCGACACACTTCTCGACTGGTGAGTTCATACCCCTACGTTTTCCATGTTTTCAATGTTGTCAGGGGGGAATACAAGCAAAAGTACAATGAAATCTTGTACTCAAACTTAAGATTTCATTTGATCTGTTTCATATGTCATATACTTTTAACACAGGAAACCATTTTAACCAACAGTTTGACTTGCAGAGTTAGTTTTTAAACTAATTGCAAACCTGATTATACAGTGTTATATTATATGTTTCACCAATGATTTTTACTTCATTTATGATTAACCTAGAACATTAGAACACGTCCTCGGTTACACTCCACAGAGATACGCGAGTGGAGGACCCCCGCGTCGTAACCAGAATCACAAACAGGATATTCCACATTATTACTTGTAAATTTGTTAATCTTAATAACTGGAGACACGTCCTCAGAAACACTTCACAGAGATACGCAAGTGGAGGACCGCCCTCATAACCAGAATCTCTTTGAGGGAGAGCGTGACTTGAGTTTATAGATCTATACAGGATTGACAACCCCACACCTGGCTGCGAGCTACAGTCGAACCGAAAGGTTCAAGGGTGATGAAAGTCATAAATTGATAATGGACTACTTATTGCCATATATAGTCTATTGTATGGTCATGGAACTCGAAATTTAGATAATAGAGATTTACTTGTTGGTAATATTGGGTCTAGTAAACTAATAACCTTATGAATTAGTTTACTTTTCACACAATAGTTTTATATACAATTTAAAACTATCACACATGTCAAGGGTAACTAGGTTTTCAGCAAACATCACACGAACACTTTAAGTATTGTAGATACTTGTACACTACTGACACATCGAATAGGTGATTGTAACAATGAAGGCACCATGTAGATTTGCATGGTTATTCACACCCGCTTTGTGTTCCTTGGCATCCCAGTCACAAACTAGAGGGGCATATCGAGATTTAAACACGCCATTGAAAAGTTCAATGAATCTTAAAATCTAGGAATTCTTAATAAAACTTAAGGTTATGTTTTCAAGGTGAAGAATTAGTAAATTGTCATTCACTTACCTCCAAATTATTTGCGTGTTCGATTACAGCATCCCTTTTCTAATATGTAAATAATGTTGTTGGGTCTTAGCCCTAATTTCTCATTTTGGGTGTTTAATTAGGGATCCAATTCTAATCAAACTTTGTCCTTTCTAATTGTAGATGTCGAACGCAAGCAACGCTGCTGCTAACTCATTCACGTTAATGAGTCTTTACCAAAAGGTGACCTTCGATGGTACGAACTTTAGCGAATGGATAAGATACATTCGCACCATTGCACATTATAAGGACAAAGAGTATAGCCTCGATGAAAAGCTCGAGAAGGTCAACCCGGAAATCGCTACTCCCGAAGAGATGGTTGTCTTTGAGACACACGAACGTGATGCAACGAAGGTCCATTTCATCATGATAGCCACTATCAACCAAGAATTCCAAAAGTCCTATAAGGACATGTATCCCTATGAAATGCATCAAGACTTGATGGAGAGGTACCACCAATGCGCGAGGCAAGAGCGCTACGAGATCATCACTAACATGATCACCGCCAAGATGGGAAGTGGAGAATCATTAACCGTGCACCTGGAAAAGATGCAAAGATATGTTGATCGTCTACGCAAGTTAAATGTTAACTTTGGGGAAGATTTGGCCATTGACATTGTTCTGCACTTCATGCTACAACCAATTTAGGATGACCTACCACATGAACAAGGAAGAGGTCACCCTAAGCAAACTCCAAGGACTGCTGAGAGCAACCTTAAGGACAAGTCTGTTGCACCAACTCCCATACCAAACGCTGCTCCTGTTTTGGCTGTAGGGAAAGGAAGGGGCAAGAAGAGGAAGGCTCCGTCAAAGAGCCACCGCAAGGGGAAAGTCACAAGATGGTTCTTCTTCTAGTGGGACCAAGTTTGATCCTACTAAGCCTAACCCTAACCTGAAGGAGGCAGAGTGCCATCATTGCCACAAAATAGGGCATTGGAAGAGAAGTTTCCCGCAATATCTGCAAGCCATCAAGGATGGAAAGATCAAGCCATCTTTTGTAGGTATATACACAATTAAATCTAATGATTCTTCTCATACTATTTCTTGGGTCCTTGATATAGGATGTGGTTACCACACTTGTTCTGATTTGCAGGGACTAAGAAGAGATAGAGGTGTGGAGCAAGGAAGAATAATTCTAATCATGGGAAACAGAAGATCATCGCTTGTCACCAAGATTGGAGTGTATTCTTTAGCACTTAGTAATGGATTAGGTTTGGATTTAAATAATTGTTGCTACTCGCCAGATATGGCAAGAAACATCATTTCATTTCATGGTTTGTTTGACAAGGATTTAGATATTCATTTAATTATATGAATGGTTCTATTTATGCTTATCTAAATGGTGTTTTATACTTTGAAGCAATGCCTTGTAATGGACTTTATGAAACTATTATGGTTGTAGATAACCTAGGAAATGATGTATTGTGTATAGATTCTTCCAATAGTATGGATAAATCATCTTTGTGGCATTGTTGTCTTGGACATGTCAACAAGAAGCACATAGCCCAACTCCAAAAGTATGGAGTGTTAGAGTCATTCGAACTTAGGGAAGATGACACGTGTGAATCTTGTTTACTTGGAAAGATCACCAAGTCACCTTTCTCTGGCACTTGTGAGAGGGGTGAGGGTTTATTGGATCTCATACATACCGATGTGTGTGGGCCCTTTAGATCTACCACAAAGGATGGGAACCACTTCTATGTGACTTTTACCGATGATTATATTAGATATGGGTATATCTACTTAATCAAGCACAAGTCATAAATGTTTGAAAAGTTCAAAGAATTCAAACATGAAGTGGAGAATCAATGGGCAGGAAAATCAAGATGCTTTGATCCGATCGAGGAAGAGAGTACCTAAGTCTTGAATTCCACGACTATCTCAAGGAATGCATAATAGTTTCACAATTGACGCCACCTAGGACACTGCAGTTGAATGGTGTGGCAGAAAGGCACAATCGAACCTTGTTAGACATGGTTCGTTATATGATGAGTCGTGCTTCACTACCTATCTCATTTTGGGGGTATGCCTTTGTCACACCCCGCTAAAGCGGAAACACGAGGCGTGGCGGTATAAAGGGTTTCATAGCAAAAGTTAAAAGACAACACCAACCATAGTATTAAAAATCATTACAAATTTACAATGGGTTTGAACAACTTTTACAAGAAATTACAATGAAAATAGAAATACAACACATGTGAATGCTCCTAAAAGTGAAGTGCCCCTAAGTGCCACTTACTCGATAATTCCTGAAAAAAAGCATGTAAAACGAGCGTCAACTATAAAAATAGTTGGTGAGTACTCACAAATAAACAAAATAATCCTGGTTCCATGGGTTGAAATCAAAGTATTGATAAAAGTTTCCAATAATACAAGTATATTGTTAAAATGAGTAAATAAGTTTGTAAAAGAAAAGTTCTTTGTCATCATGAGAGATAAAGTATATTGCCCGAATAAGATGCAACATTCATATTCTCATGGAAGATAAAGTTTGTTACTCTAATGAGTAAACAAGTTTCATTGCTAAAATGATCTGTCAATTTCGCTGCTACAAGGAGCAAACAATTTCATTGCTAAAACATGTATATAAGTTTCCACTAGTAGAAGTTCTTTGGTGTAATGAGAAATATAGTCCATTGCTATAATGAGAAACAAAGTTAATTGCTATATTTGATAAACGAGTTTATTGCCATAATAAATATCAAGTTTATTGCTATAATGAGTAACGAGTTTGTATGTGTATGAGCAAACAATAAGTTCTCAACCAAACCTATGACTGAAGCCCTATCAAGATCTATGCTTATCGTTCCGTAGATGAATATGGTATCATGCACTCCAGCAATAGGGCGAGTGAGGAGTTGTCAATTCCTAATAGCGCTATCCATAATGACCATTGGCTCAAAGAGTTAATGGTTAGAGATAAGGGAAGGGCCTTAGTATGATAAGTTCTCATGTTTTGTGTTGCATAGACATACATAGAGAGACATAGCAATACAATAGCAATCATGTTTGATACAAATCAATTTAAATACAACATGCAAATAATAGTTTTTCTGGACATGCTTTTCCACCCCAAAACATAAAAACAGAAAACAGGGGAGTGCGTGAATACTCACAATACATTGAGATGATGCAGATGATGACTTGAGCTAAGTTCCACTTATACCACTAGCGATTCCTACAATAATGGTATTCGCTAGTGAGTCTCTAAATAAAATCTAACACTAGTATACTTACTACTACAATAGAATTATGTCAATATTGTGTCAAAATTTAATACTGATAAGTTACAAACATTTTTCTGTGAAAATTTAATTTCAATGAATCAATTGTTATATAACAATTTAAGTGGAAATTTCCCTTAATGAAATGATAATATTTAACATTTTAAGAGGTGTTCCAATGATTAAATATTCAAAAACTAAATTAATTTAGTTTTAAAATTTTCCAAAGTTTGCATTTCAGTTTTAATTGAAGTCAAAGACCTCAAGATAATTTTTCTTGAATTTTTGATTTGTCTAACCATTTTTCACCACTTTAGTTTCTTGAATAACCATAAATTATGAAAAATACTAAAGAGTTAATAAAAATTACCAAACTTCAGATTTTGGTTCTAAATGTGTTAAAAGACTACTAGATAATTTTTCATGGATTATGGATATGCATAACCATTTTTCAAATATTTAATTCTCTAAATATATAAAAATTCATGAAAAATAAAAATCAGTTAAGAAAATACCCCAAACTTTTTATAGTAATGTCATTACACATACTTAATCTGTGAAAAATATAAAAATGGGTTTCAAAACTATTTAACCAATTTTTTTGATTTTTATGCATTTATTCTAATAAAAATTGAAATAACTAGAAAATAGTTTCCAAAATTACCCAAACTTTTTGTATTACTGTTATTAAACATTATTGAGCTGGGAAAAATATAAAAATCTATTTCTAAACTGTTTAACCAAATTTTATGATTTTTCAGCATTTATTCTAATAAAAATTAAAATAATTAGAAAACAGTTTCCAAAATTATCCAAACTTTCTATTTATCTGTTATTATACATAACCAGGCTGGGAAAAATATAAAAGATATTTTTCAGTGAGTATTTCTATTTTTCCTTGTTTTATCCCCTTAAATAATCATTAATTGAATAATAAATAATAAACAATTAAAATAAATTACCAAAAATTTTTGTAACATCATCTACAGTGTAAGTAATCTGGAAAAAAATACCAAAAGTGGTTTTCATATTGTATAATCCGGTTTTGGGTATTTATGTGTATTTAAGTGTATTTAAGTGTATTTAACCTTAGAAAATAGGAGAAAAATAGTGTACAGTAGAGAAAAATCATCAAAGTTTTTGTGTAACCTCCTACTATACAACATGATGTTCTGGTAAATTTTCATTAATTTTGGATAAACAAAACTACTTTTCCTATTTTTAGACCATTATAATTACCAAAAATCGGGAAAAATAGGAAGGCATTTTGAAAATTTCTGAAATTATTTTTCTGAGTCTCCCACCACAGGTAAGAGCTGCGAAAATTTTTAGATACAATTTTCACACTTCCGAAAGTTCTTTTGTGATTTATTATACCCAAACAAAAAGAAAATGGAAAATAACACTAAACTGCAACATAAATCGATGAAATTTAATGAGAGGTCATTATTCACTATAGGGGTCATCCACGAATTTATTCCGGATTTATAGACCTCTGGAAGTATTTTATATGATTTATTGCCCAATTTTATTGCATTAATTATAATAATTCGAGAAAAATGAATTTTCTTCTGGAAATTTACAGAGCATCTTATTTTGTTGACGAGAATCTGGGAAAAATCGGATTTGGTCAGAAAATGATTTTTAGATATTTATTTGGAAATAAATCTTTCATTAACATATTTGAAAGCTTTTTAACAACAACTTTGATCATCAAGCATCTAAGCTAGAAGATCGTCACATGCATGTTGTTTTGAAGACCATTCATGAGTTTGAAATGTTCAAAAATCATTTTTGATAGAAAACTTTGGATGCATGTAGTGATTTTTACCCAAAACTTGTATAAAAGGGCATTATGTTGATTTTGACTTAGGTTTTGGTCCTGGGATTTCACCATCAACAACATGCATGTTGTTTTTGGGTGAAATCCTACCACCATCATCATCAAAACCGTGAGTTTGTGTGTGTGTATGTTTATGTGTTCATGATCTTTCATTAGAATGGTGTAGAAGAACAAAGAAATGCAAGAAAAACCTTTAAAACTAGAAAGAAAAGTGAAGGAGATTGAAGGAGTTTCGTGATTACCATGGAGAAGAACCCTAGAATATGAAGATTTGAAGCTTAAGAGTTGTTCTTGGCTGGAGAATTTTGTGGTTTTAGAGAGGTAAAGAGAGAGTTTGAGTGTGGTAAATGGTGGAGTGTAAGAGAGAATGAGGGGTAGAGTGAAAGAGAGAAGATGGAGTGGTAGAGTTAATTGATTATGTGTTGGGAAGAGGAGAGAGAGGAGAGATCCGACTTTTTAATGAAGAGAGGGTCTCCCTGTTTTAAATTTTATAAAATATAAGTTTATTTTATTAAAATATCAAGTTTTTATAAAACATGCACCTTATTCTAAATTTTCCTTCACAAAACCTTGATTTTTGGCTTAGAAAATAAGGTTAAATACTAATGACTTAATTTTTTTTTCCTTGGTTATATTTTACTAAATTGAGTTATTTTAAATTGATATTTTATAGTCCATACCAAATTTATGACTTTTTATGTGTTAAAGTTTATAAAATTGAGTTTTTAGGGCATTTAGGGTTTTCGAGAGTTTGTAAGTCTTTGGATATCAAAATTAATTAAATTTTGAGACTTCAAACTATTTTAGAGTTTCATAACTCTTATTCAAGTTAGAAATAATGTTTGTAATATTTTTTATCGGTTTATTGGCATTCTATGTAGTGATTCCGAGATTCAAGCGAAATTGAGGAAAGCAAGTGTACTAGTCATACTCTTCAACTTTGACTTAAGTTTCTATGAGACTCTGACCTAACTTTTACTTCTAGGTAAAGTACATAATGTGTGTATATGATTCATGAAATGGTGTTCAAGTCAAAGAGTGACCCTAATATAGATAGTCACTAAAGTTAAGTAGTAGTAAAATTCACATATCAATGTGAAATTTAAGTACACTATCCATTGATTCTAATTGTTTCCAAGTTTCTAGTAGGTTATAACTTAGCTTCTAGTTACTAAGTCTAGTACGTGTAGTGCCTATATGTGCAACTAAGTCTAGTCAAATCTAGAACCGACTCGAATTTTGACAGTTGTCAAAGCCTTAGAGACTGCCGCCCATATCCTTAACCGAGTCCCTACAAAGAAGGTTGCCAAAACACCTCACGAGATGTGGAAAGGGAAAGCTCCCTTGTTAGCACACATCAAGCTTTGGGGTTGTGAAGTCTTCGTAAAACGAGAGACTCACAACAAGCTCGAACCTCGTAGTGAGCGATGTATTTTCATCGGCTACCCGCAGAAATCCTTTGGATATCTTTTTTATAGACCGAGTGACAATATAGTCTTCGTTGTGAGGAGAGGGGTTTTCCGAGAGCGAGAACTCATAAGCCAAGGAGAAAATGGGAGGCAAGTCGATCTTGAAGAAATTCAAGAGTCGAGCGATGAAGGAACCTCTAACGCTGGCGCTCAACCCAAGGAGGAAACTCCGGTTGAACCGATTGACCAAACCTTACCTTTTAGACGTTCCGAAAGAGTTAGAGTTCAACCCCAGTTATATGGCTTTCATATTACTACCGAAGGGCACACGTATATTAGTGACAGTACACTAGTAAACCTAGATGAACCTAACAGCTATAAGGAAGCCATGGCAGGCCCGGAGTCTGCTAAATGGAAAGAGGCAATGGATAGTGAGATTCAGTCCATGTATGAAAACCAAGTTTGGAATTTGGTTGACAATGTGCCCGGACGTAAGATGGTTGGGTGCAAATGGATCTTCAAGAAGAAGACCGACGTGGATGGGAAACTGCACACGTATAAGGCACGACTAGTGGCGAAGGGCTTTACTCAAACTCCCGGAGTTGACTATGATGAGACCTTCTCAGCAGTTGCTAAGATAAAATCTATTAGGGTGATGCCACCCATTGCCACATTTCATGATTATGAGAGATGGCAAATGGATGTCAAAATCGCTTTCCTTAATGGGAAGTTGGATGAGGATGTTTACATAGCTCAGCCAGAGGTTTTTTTCGATCCGAAGCATCCCAATAGAGTGTGCAAGCTTGAGAAGTCCATTTATGGACTTAAGCAAGCATCTCGCAGATGGAATCTTTGTTTTGATGAGAAAGTGAAACAGTTTTGAGTTGTACGAAGCGAAGATGAATCATGTGTATATGTCAAAGCCAGTGGGAGCATAGTTAGCTTTCTCGTTTTGTATGTCGATGACATACATCTCATAGGAAATGACATCCTGACTCTGCAGGAGGTAAAGTCCTGGCTCGGGAAGTGCTTCGCTATGAAGGACCTTGGAGAGGCTTCCTATATATTGGGAATAAGGATAGTGAGAGAAAGAAGTAAGAGATGAATAGGACTTAGTCAGAATACTTACTTAGATAAAGTACTGAAACGTTTTAGTATGGAAAACTCGAAGAAGGGAGAAATACCTATACAAAGTAATACAAAGTTGAGTAAGACTCAAAGTCCGAGTACCGAAGCCGAGATAGCTGAGATGAGCCGAGTACCTTACGCTTCCGTAGTTGGCTCAATCATGTATGCTATGACTTGTACTCGACCTGACGTGGCCTTTTCTTTGAGCATGGTCAGCAGATATCAAGGGAATCCTAGAAGAGGGCATTAAATTGTGGTCAAGAACATCCTTAAGTACCTTCGGAGGACCAAGGAATGGTTTCTAGTCCTCGGAGGTAGTGATGACTTAAAGGTGTGAGGATACAGTGACGCCAGTTTCCAGACCGACAGGGACAACTACTATTCGCAGCCAGGATGGGTATTTACCCTTAATGGAGGAGCGATAACTTGGAAAAGTTCCAAACAGGAAACTGTAGCTGATTCAATGTGCAAATCAGAGTACATTGCAGCGAGAGAAGCGTCAAAAAAGGCAATATGGTTGAAGAACTTCATTGGCGATCTTGGAGTTGTGCCTGATATAAAGGAGCCCATGGAAATTTTATGTGATAATGAAGGAGCGGTTTCCTTGACCAACCAACAGAGGGAACATGGTAGATCTCGGCATATCGATAGAAAATATCACTTTATTAGACATCAAGTAGAAGGACACCTCGTAGTTAAGAGGATATCATGAGAAGATAACCCAGCAGATCCGCTTACGAAGGGACTGGGCAGGGTTAAGCACATGCAGCATGCTAGGAGTATTGGGCAGAAGGATGATATTAGTTTATATTAGATAGTTTTAGACAAATGTAATAGGTTAATGTAATTGACATTTTATGATTAAATAAAGGAGTATTGTTTATAAGTAAAGTTACTATCTTATGTTAATTGTTTAGCTATTGTTTCACTTTGCATGTTTTGACTTCCTGAATAATTAAGTTATTAAGAATAATCGAGTTATTCGAATGGTCCACAATCGTTCATATGTTGGAAGTAGGTATGAATGAAGATTGTCATGAATTGATGTGTAGATTGTCTAAATGGTATTAGACATAGCAAAGGTTTGCTGCAACGTTCATGAGTGCTTATGAACAAGTTTTGAGCATTGGATTAAACCCGCACTTGCTGGAATCACTTTGGGGTGATCGCAAGACGATAATATCATATGATCTTAAAACTTAGATATATGGTTTATTATTTACTAATTGGTTGTACATTGATAATGCGAAACCTCATCAGTAAATTGATGTCATAAAACGCATTGTTGTGTATAGTAGATTAGTCAATAAGTAGATGCATATAAGTCGAAGTTTATCTGTTACTTTTATCCTAAGAGGTTGAAAGGGATATCACGGCCGCTCGATGATTTGATTTGACTTATGTGCCGGGCCCGGTTAGGACTGAATTGATGTGTTCAATTAAGTTCTATGTCAAATAAATCTGAGATCGAGAAAATAGTTGCTGGACAATAAGTATGACATTGTTTCATGAAATCGTCTGCACGATATCAAAAATAGAGGACTATACGATCCCTTATCTAAAGGACAGGTTACTGATAAGATCAGAGTTGACAACGTCTTTGAGAGCTACGATTGCTGATCGGATTGTGTTTGCGTTTATAGTTACAAGACTTATCCAAGTGGGAGACTGTTGGATTACTGTCTAAGGCTGTAACTATATTTGGTAAGTACTTGACCCGATTGTGCATGGTCCTTTTGGGTTGACAGGGTGATTTATATAGAGAGAAGAGATATTATTATTAATGTATAATAAGAATAATATGTTAAAGGAATAATAATATTAATTTGATTAATATAAGCCATAAATTAATTAGGAATTAATTTGGTGACTTAAAGAGATAAATTGAAGAAAGGGGTATAAACTGTCAAGTGTGTGATAGTTGTATTTTGAGCTAAGAATCCTTATGGATATGGGTTGGACGATTTTAGGGATGTGGATCACCTAGAAATCGTCCAAGGCTTCTCTAGGAGGGATATTGGATTGCTTTGAGACTAAGTTATCCAATTAGGGTTTTAGGGTGAAACCCTAGGAGCTCATAGTATAAATAGACCCTTGGGGTTGTGGAAATCGACACCTTTGTTATTGGAGTAACCCTAGAGCCGATTTTCCTCTTCTTTACCTCTCTCAAATCATCTTCTTGCTAGTTGGTGTTTGTAAGCCATTAGAGGAGTGACAATTATGACTCTAAGCTCCAAGAAGAAGAAGGATCAAACAAGCAACTCAAGGTATTCTTCTAGATCTGGTTTTCATATGCTATGAATTGATTATTTACACTAGATCTATGAATGAAAGTCTTGGATACTTGCATGTTCAATTAGATAAACCTAGATCCAAGTTAATAGGGTTTGCATGTGCACATAGGAAAGTTCTTATGGCCCATAACCCATCAAAGCTCGCCATCAACCTAAGCACGCACTTTCTCCTTCTCCTCCAACCCATCTCTCCTCTCCACCATCGTCGCTGACCTACGCGCCGCCCGTCAAGGAGACCCATCTGATCCCACTCCTTCTGTGTTCACTCCCAAAAGGTACATTATTCATGTGTCTTCTATCACAAAAAATTGTTTCTTCTTTCTGTCTTCAGTTTGACGTCCCTGCAACTTCAAGGCTTCAATCAGGTTTCATTATCGTCTCCTTATATAAGAATATCTTGTTTTTGTTTCCTCTACATTCTACCCTAGCTCCAGAGCAACTTGTTGGTGTGGAATGGACAATGTATTGTTGTATTGGGATGATATGCTTCTGATGGTGGGACCTTATGGAGATCTGGTTCACTATCTTTATGATGAACCCATTATCCTTATCCCAGAGTGTGATGGAGCTAGGATATTGTCTAACTTAAACATGGGGTTTCTTCAACGGGTCCCATCTTCTATTGAATCTATCTTCAAGATTCAGAGCATAGAACGAACAGCTTTATTGTATGATGCTTTGGATCATTATGATAGGAGGAATGCAAAGGTAGGGTGTCACTTTGATCTTTGAATTAGACTTTACATTTCTTTCTTTCCTTCTAACTTCCAATATCAATTTATTCCATTCCATGCTGATGAAAATTTGAGGCTGATAAAAACATCGTTGCCTGAGGCTGTTAAAGTCTTTAGATGCTGCAAGACATGAGTTTAATCATTTTGACAGGAGGAATACAAAGGTAGGGTGTCATGTGCGCCTCACACTCACAGCCCACCTTCATGAAAATCAAGACCTAAAGATGTAATTCATTCCCATTCTCTTTTCATGATCAAATAACCTTTTTACCCCTGTTTATGCACACACAGTTGATTGATAACCAACATTGTGACAACCTGGAATTTTCATTCGTACAAACCCTAAAGTCAAGCACTTCAATTAAAATCCAATTACATTTCTGCTAATTTTTAGCCGGTGTAAAGTCTGTTTGAGTAGTTTTATTAATTGTTCATGAACCGAACAGATAAAAGGAAGTGATTTCTAGAATATTGAGATAGCAAAGGAACAACCAACACCTTAGTTAGGTGTTCACGGCCAAACAAAGGGAGTTTGGGCCGTGAACTCTATCATGGCCATGAACTCATGCCTTAGGCATGAGTTTACTCCCCAAATCCTTCATTTCTCACTTCCACCCTCAAGAACACTCCCTATTCTCTCTCAAGTAGCATCCCGTTCTTCACCTGATCTCCTGAAAAAGTAAGTATTTCTCGACTTGATTTGTTGTTATACCCTATCACCTAGTGTTTATACATCATTTCATGCATTCATTATTGCTTTTCAAGTAGATCATCAAGTGTTCTTCAATACACCAAGAACACACACTAGTGTTCTTGGACCTTAAACACCCAATCAAGCTTATATCTTGTAAGTACACTTGCCCTAGCTTCATATGTGCTTAATATGAACTTGATAACACTTGAAAATCATCAAGAATCATAAGAACAAAGAAGTTTACTGCCAAGGATGTTCTTGGGCCGTAAACCCTTCTAAAGGTGGTTAAATAGACCTTAGTCCCTTCCTAAGCCTTGGATGCCAACCTTGATCCTTCCTATATGTGTTTAATGTTGGACTAGCGTCTAAGTCGATAACTATTTTGGTATGTAGTTGACCCGATTGTGCATGGTCCTTTTGGGTTGCCCTCACACTGGTGACTAGACATGATGATTGTTGAGGAGAGAGGCTAGTTTATTGTTAAGAATAATAAATTAGGGTATAAATATGATTTGTTAATATATTATATGAATAATATATTAATTTGGAATCATATTATTAATTAGTATTTAATTAGAAATTAATTTAGAATTAATTTTGGGATTAAAGGAACTAACTGAAAGTGCATGGGCTATTTTGTAATGATTCAATAGTTGAGGCTTTGGGCCATTGAATCACCTTTATTAAGGCTTGAATGAAAATCCTAGAAGGAGCTAGGAGTTTTTGTCCAAGGGCTGAAGGAAAGGAGTCCATGGACTTGCTTAGGCCCTAAGTTAAGGGATTAGGGTTTACACCTTGAAACCCTTGTTAGCCTTAAGTATAAATAGCACCCTAAGGCACTAAGATTTCGGCTAAGCTTTGGGAAACCCTAAAAGGGACGAATTCTAGGGCAAGATACCCTTCTCTCCTCTCTCCCATATTCATCCATTCACCTAGTGTGTTTATGAGCCATTAGAGGTACTACACTTGTGGTACTTGCTTTCAAGAGCTAAGGAAATTCAAGGAACTAGTTGTTATTGCTATATAAGAACAAAAGGTATGTATTCTATTTTTATATATGAATTTAGAAAATAATAGTAGCATGTCAGGTTTCTTTTTGTGTTCATAAAGTTGTATAACTAATAATGAAAACATAGATCCAACTCTAGGGTTGCATGCACACATAGGACTGTTTGTATAAAACCCTTCAGTGGTATTAGAGCCTTTTAGTTTTTGTTTTCAATTAGATGTGATACAAATGTATGAATATGAAAATTAGGGTTTATGGCTAATAAACCCTGGAGGCTTGATTTTTGAAATTAGGGTTTCTAAACCCTAGATTTTGAAATTTTTGGTAAGATTTCCTAAACCTTTTTCTTTTGCCCTAAGATTTCGATTTTAGGGTTGTCTAACCCTAGAATTTCGAAATTGCTTCCTTCCCCAAGATTAGATCCTAAATTTTAAGGATTTGGATATTGTTATATCTTGTAATTATCCTTTAAATGTTTAAATTTGGTAATTAAAGATTTTGATTTATCCCATCCCATACTTTCAAAATCTAAGGGATTTAAGGATATCCTTGCCAAAATAAAAGATAGTTGTCAAATTATTATTATTATTTGTAATTCGATCTAGAATGTTCTTGCTTATGTTTTGAAAAGTTTCAAAACTTGCCCTCAAGTTTTGGAATTTAAATTGTTTGATTAAAAAGTTTAATTTTGAAATGTTAAATTCTAAAACCATAGTATTTTAAAAAATTCAAATTACACCCTTATGGTTTTATTAATTAATTAAAGAGTATAATTAAAGGAGATTTAATAAACCCATAAAATTTTGGTTTACATTTAATTAAATTAAAAGTATAATTTATTAAATTACACCACCTAGTATTTTAAAAGTATAAAATACACCCTTATACTATGTATAACATTAAAAATCTAATATTATATATGTATAACTTAAATGCTAGTCTTACCATTAGTAGGCCTCATTCACGAAGTTGATCTATAAGGGGGGTATAAGGTTATATCCTATAAAATGGTCGTTTAATGGGTGTCCACTCTCACCCACCGCTTCCTTGATTGGTGGAGGGTCGTTAGCCGAACGGGTAGGATAGGGCAAACCCTTTCCATTAAAAGTATAATGAAGTATAAAGTAACTAAATGTTTTTACAAAATTCCCAATCTTAGTTACTTTAGGCAACAGTGAATTGATTCAATTCCATGAAATTACAGTTTGTGCCCTTGCAAAGATGTTAGTGGAGCGCATGTGGTTAACAGGCACACTAAATGGTTCTAAGCAAAGGTAGCAAAGCGTGATTCAATGTTTATCATAGTTCGGTGGAGCGTGTGTGGTTAACCGGAACATCGAGTAGGTGACTATAACATTGGAGGCACCATGTAAGTTTGCATGGTTATTCACACCCTGATTTGTGATCCTCGGCATCCCATTCACAAATCGAGGGGCATGTCGAGATTTAAACATGCCATTGAAAAGTTCAATGAATCTCAAAAGATCTAGGAGTTTTCAATACATTTAAAACTTAAGTTTCCTTTTCATTTTTCATGGTGGAAATTGGTAAATCGTCATTTACCTACCTTCAAATATTCTGCAACTAGATTACGACATCCCTCTTCTAGGTTGTAGAGTATTGTGTTGGATCCTAGCCTTGATATTTCATTTGGGTGTCACAAGCTTTCAACATGAAGATGATATTCCGCGATATGATCGAGGAACAAGAGATCATGCTTCACTTCCTCTACCTCCTCCAATTAGTCTCCCTAACCCACAAGTTTGAAGCCTTGAAAAGTTCAAACTCACTCAAGCCCTTTTGGCAAGTAAACATGAAGATGGGAAACTTGTGTGTGCACATGTCTTAGAGATGAAGTAACAAATCGATAGGTTAAGGATGTTGGGTGTCGAGATTTCAGGCGAGTTGGCTGTTCATTGGGTTCTTTAGTCACTTCCTAAATCATATAGTGAGTTCGTTAGAGAGTACTATATGATGCATCACGACGTGACCCTCATTGATCTCACGTATTTTCTTATAGCTGCTGAATCAACAATGATTTGGCGTGTTGGTCAAGCAAATTTGTCTGGTGAGTCAAACTCCCAAACTGCAATGGGTACTAGAAACATCAGAAGTCTAGAAAGAACTAAGTCTATGATTGTCTGATGTGATGTGCCAAAGGAGTCCATTTGCTTTTATTGCCAAGAGAAGGGGCATTGGAGACGAAGTTGCCTAACTACCTGAGAAATCTAAGAGATGGGAGAGTCAAGATGCATGGCTCTACTTCAGGTAAAATCTATTAACTAACTCTTTTATGTTCCTATTCTAGATTCTTAATAAATGATGTAATAAGATTACATTTTGATGTTTTATAGGATCGAAGAAAAGAGAGGAAGCTTAAGGGAAGAAGTGAGCTGAATCTAATCATGCAGAAATGGATTTCGATCGCATTGCTTGAAGATTAGAACTTTGAGCTACTACTTGGAGTTAGAATAGATTTCTATGAAATATGTATTAACATAGTTTTCAATTGAATTGCATTGTAAGAACAAATTTTTCCACAATAAAATAAATTTTGATTTTATAGTATTTATTTATCCTTGCAATGGCGTGTATGAAAAATTAATGTTTGAATGTTTCAGTTATTAGTAATAATGGATTATGTTATTTGTGGAAATGTCAAGAATTTTACCAAATAGGGAGAGTTTCTCATCGCCCAAGTTTCAATTGGACAGAGACTTGGAATCATGCAACTTGGTTGCATGATGAATGAGAAATTTTATATATGGAAATTAGACTAATTCGTTGACAAAATGTCAAGTGAAGGACTAGGAGATCGAGTACACAAAGTTGTGTGTTGATAAAGTCCACCACAAGAGTGACAAAAGATATTCATCATGATTTACTAAAGGTTTAGTAAATATGATTATACTTATAAGATTAAGTGTAATTCTGATTTGATTGAAAGAGTTTCAATCAATAGCAGAACGGATAAGAAGAATCAAGTAGGCAGAAAAATAAAAGTTTATCTATTCTAAGAAGAAGGGAGAGTACCTTTTATTATGTTTTATGATAGGTCTTAATGATTAAGAACCATATCTCAATTGATCCTCTAAACGAGTCTTAGTACAGTTGTATGTCTGGGAAGAGGAATCAAGAATTGAAGAAATGGTTAAATCAAGAAGTCAATCATACTTCATCCAAAAAACAAGTCTTAGAGTTAAGATTGTGACATTGAGTGACAAGTCTTAAGAAGGTTTATAACATTCATCAAATGTGGAAAGTTGTGATGTCTTGGATAAGAAAAAGACCAACTAGGACCAATTTTGTGAAGTGTTTTGTCTTGATAAAAGCTACACTAACTCTTGAATATTTGTTTGTCAAGAAATGTTTATTGACATGACAATATTATATGTCAAGGAGTCAGTGGGAGTCTTAATGGTCTTGAAAAGTTCAAGAACTAATAAAGAATAAATGTTATCAACCATCCCTAGCACACGACTTGAGGTTCACAACCTATCGTGTTGACACTATCTTGTATCTGTGTCGTTCCAATTGAGTTAATTATGCATGTGAGTTCTATGAGTTCTCACTTGAATGCATAGAAGGCAAGCACCTTGATCAATGAAAAGTACATTGATAGGAAAGGATGAGCTGCTTAACTACTTAGAAGACATGGTGGGCACTCGTGTTACCATAAGGCAAGAAATCAAGATTGAGAAAGTTCGGTCCATATGAGTTTGGATTTGTCGCAAACTTTGGTTTTGACAAATTCACATGGATAGGAACACATACACCATTCAAATCTAAGTGTCATAAGATTCCCTCCTTCATGAAAATGACTGTGAGGAAATTTTTTCACTAAGAGAGATTTTAAGAAGATAGTGATTGTGAAAATTGTATTCTCGAATTCGATTATGGTTACGGTATCCCTTTCCATGATTCGAATTGTGAGATTTGGCAATTAGTCTGAATTGTTTAGACACACATATGAGCTATCTAAGGAAAAGGTGTATAAGTTTGAGAAGCTTAGATAAAGGATTATCAAAGCATTAGGTATTTAAAATATGAACTTAAGAAATTCAATAAGTATTGTTTTCTGGAAGTTAAGTTGTTTTATGAATACATGTCAAAGCTAGTGGGAGGATAAGTGTTATGCTTATATGATAATAATCATCGTGATAGTGGGAGCATAAATTTTATGCTTGTATGATTATTATGGAAAGTATTGCAAGTTAGCAATATTAATTATAGAAAAAAAAAAAGAGTTATACTTTGCAAAGTCGAAAGGGTTGAAAAGTTGTTTTGCTATAATTAAGGGACATAATATTAAGCTTCATTTCAAATATAAAGGCTTAGGTTGTGGAATGTTAAAAAATTTAGTCAAGGATACTTAGTGCGTTCTCAAAATTTCAATTATGATTATGGCATCCCTCTTCATAATTCGAATTATAAGAATGTGACACATAACATATTATGGTAGAAGATTGATAAAGTATCGTATCTTTATGTAACACATTATGCATCATGTCCCATACGCTTCGGGTATATGATCGATTGAAAATGCTATAATATTTTGACCATTATAAATATTTTCCAAATGTCTAGCGCATTAAGAGGGAAAAAGGACAAGAATCAGTTTTGACCAAGATAATTAAACAACTATCAAAGGACGATCCAAAGCTCGCTGAGGATTGGTCGCTTGTGAGTAGTTGGAAGTATGGTATTGGATGGACCATATCGACATTATTATGAATAGATAAGATTCTATTAAGAATGAGTTGTCATATGGAAAATATGGAAATGTTTCCATATTGGGAGCTGATTATTGAGAATCTATGTCTAGATTAGAAACTTTTATGCAAGAAAGATGTTCAAAGGAATGTACTTTGAGTGAGAGACATCATATCTATAGAATTGTTTCTTATAGAGATTGGCCAAGTCTTGATGATTTTGAGCTATGACTTAATGAAAGGATCATTGCATAAAATGTTAGAATCTAGCATATTCTATAAGTGGCAAGAATTTGATATTCTTACATTTGTAAACATTGTGTGCATGCTGAGAGCATGGGACATGGGTAGTAATAATTTAAGAAAGAAGTTGATTACCCGAAACAACAAATAATGAGTAATCAATATGGTGATTAAATAAAATGTTTTATTTATACCCAAAGTTTGGTGCCATACATGATTAGTATTATTCTTGTGTTTCACTTTGCATGTTTTGACTTCCTGAATAATTAATTATTTCTGAATAATCAAATTATTCGAACGGACCACAGTAGTTCATATGTTGGAAGTAGGTACGAATGAAGACTGTCGTGAATTGGTGTGTGGATTGTCTAAAGTGTATTAGACATAAGCAAATGTTTTCTGCAACGTTCACGAGTGCTTATGAATATGATTTGAGCATTGGATTAAACCCATGCTCACTTGGATCACTTCATGAATTGTATTATGAGTGATTGGTGAGACGATAACATCTTATATTCCTGAAACCGATATGTGTTAGTTGTATCTTGCGAGTCGGTTACACGTTGATAATATGTAAACGCACCAGTAACTTGGTGTTATAAAACATATTGTTGTGTGTGATTCGGTAAGTGAGTGCAAGCAAGCATTGAATCAAAGTTTATCCATTCCTTTTATCCAAAGTAGGATGAAAGCGATATCTGTGGGCCCCTCGATGATTTAGTGATGGCACATAAGCGCTTGGCCAAGCTGAGACTAATTTGATGTGTTCAATCGTAGTCTGTTGTCAGTCGTCATAAATCAAGAATCGGGAAACAACACATAGACTAAGAGAATGATTTCAATCCATGTCTCACATCTATGCGATATCAAGAATGGAGGAATTATGATCCCTTATCTAAAGGACATGCTTCTGATAAGATCAGAGTTAGCAGTGGCTTTTGAAAGCTACGATTGCTAATCAGGATCTGAAGTCATACGCAGTATAGTTATTAGACTTATCCGAGTGGGAGACTGTTGGATTAGTGTCTAAGTCCATAACTATTTTGGTATGTACTTGACCCGATTGTGCATGGTCCTTTTTAGTTTCCTTTACACTGGTGACTAGACAGGATGATTGTTGAGGAGAAAGGCTAGTTTATTGTTAAGAATAATAAACTAGGGTATAAATATGATTTGTTAATATATTATATGAATAATATATTAATTTGGAATCATATTATTAATTAGTATTTAATCAGAAATTAATTTAGAATTAATTTTGGGATTAAAGGAACTGAGTGAAAGTGCAGGGCCTATTTTCTAATTATTCAATAGTTGAGGCTTTGGGCCATTAGATCACCTTTATTAAGGCTTGAACGAAAATCCTAGAAGGACCTAGGAGTTTTCGTCCAAGGGCTTAAGGAAAGGAGTCCATGGACTTGCTTAGGCCCTAAGCTAAGGGATTTGGGTTTACACATTGAAACCCTAGTTAGCCTTAAGTATAAATAGCACCCTAAGGCACTAAGATTTCAGCTAAGCTTTGGGAAACTTAAACATGGGGTTTCTTCAACGGGTCCCATCTTCTATTGAATCTGTCTTCAAGATTCGGAGCATAGAACCAACAGCTTTATTGTAGCATGCCAGGTTTCTTTTTGTGTTCATAAAGTTGTATAACTAAGAGTGAAAACATAGATCCAACTCTAGGGTTGCATGCACACATAGGATTTTTTGTATAAAACCCTTCATTTAAGACCTTAAACAACAATCAAAACAGGTCCCCATACGATTTTATGGCCGTAAACACATAAGGATATGGTACTTAGGCCATAAACTCTACAAGGTAGTGTTAGTGTGATCCTAATGCTTTCCTAAGCCGTGGACTTGATCATCGGATGCTCAATCATGACTTATAAGACCTCAAAACACAATTTGTCACTTAGTACCATGAGCTTACGGCCATAAACTTATGGGGAAATGACCATGGGCCGTAAACTTATGGGGAAATGACCATGGGCCGTAAACTCCAATGCAATGTCATACAACCCTTAGATGCAACCCTTTGGTACCTATAACACTTGAATCAAAGTGTTTCCATGTCCAAGGGTGTCTTAACTTAGTTAATTAGTTGTTAAATAACTAATTGGATACATATATGTGTTATTATAACTTAATTAGGATCCGAGTGTGTGTTCAAGTCTTCACTTGACACTTAGCATCCTATACCATCCGTTCATCCAAACCACTCACTACAGATGAGTTCATACCCCTTAATTAACCTTTGAAATGTCTTTAAATGTTTTTAAATGCTTTTATGGGGGGGGGGAATACAAGTTGAACCATGTTAGTTATTAGATCAATCACATTTTATTAATAACTAGCATACTAATGGATTTTCCATACTTTAAACTGTTTTTACCAACAAATGACTTCAAACTGCTTATCATACTATTTTACATGTGCAACTCTTTATCAAATTCACTTTTGTATACTATACCTTTCTTTTACAGTTTTCAATCTTATATATTGTTAAAACCATGTCTACTACATATATAGTTATATAAATAAGGTTTGAAGGACTTAGGAGAGACAACCCACTTTACTTCCTGTCCTTGTTTGGTTGTGGAATTAAAGTACCCGGTTGTTTGTCCAAGTGTCGTTGAATCCTTAGTTATATATTATGTATATATGTATAGATATAAAGACTTTTATCTCAGTTCAGTACATTCAGTCATACAAGTAAGTCTCCAAATAAACTATAATAAGTATAGTTTAGGGTTACACTACTTACTACTTCTAGTCCAATGAAGCATTCAAGAGTTAGTTCATTCATGAGTCATTACTTACTACTATGAGAACATATACAACTATACTATTATGAGAACATATACAACTATACTATGATGAGAACATATACAACTATACTATGATGAGAACATATACAATGATACTATGATGAGAAACGATACATTCATTACACAATTACATACATTACATATACAAGTATACTATAACATAAATGTGATCCACTATATCGGAGCATGCCTTCATTGTCATGGCCCGAGTTGTAACCAGAATCTCCTGGAAGGAGAGCGTGAGTTTGCGTATAGATCTATACTAGATTGACTATCCTATACCTTGATGCTAGCTACAGTGGGACCTGCAGGTCTTCGGGTGCCAAATGTCATACCTTTTGACGACTTACATTGTCGTGTTTCATAGTCGATAGTATGGTACAATTAATCACATGATACCTTAATATAAATCCGGTTTAAGGTAGTTTGTACAGCAGTAGTTCCTATAATACAACACTACAGTACTACATTAATTTACCCTTTACATTTATTTGGTGATTCCTTCACTTAAACATTAATGTACAAACTATATTTTGATAATGATAGTTACACTTGGGAAAATTACACACTTTTACCAGAAACAAACATACAAAAACAGTTGTGCCTTGGTAGAAGGCTACTTTTAGTAGAAAATATAGGATTTTCTAGGAGTTACAAACTTTTACAAACACTTACAAACATTCACATACTTTTGCTACAAACGTCTACAAACTCGTATTTCAAACACGTTCACACATTTTGATAGAAACATACACACTAAATACTTATGAAATCACCAGCTTTAATGCTGATAAACTCTTTCAAAATAACTTGTATTCTCAGGTCATTAGTAGACTAGTACCCATGCCAGCTTTTGAGAACATGGAGCGCATTCAAGACTCATCTTATATTTTGATTCATATTTTGGTGGCTTATATACTACAGAACATAGTTGTATTAAAATTTAATACTTAATGCAATGGATGATGTTGTTTACTTGTTTACTATTATACTGTGTTGTCATACTGTACAAGACGTCCTCAGCCCCAGAACGTTTTTGCCGTTCTTGGTTTTGGGGTATGACAGATTGGTATCAGGGCATTGTTTATAGTGAATTGAGTATATCAACCCATAAAAGATATAGTAACTATAAAACCAATGGGATTAAAACTCTGACCAAGAGTCTATACTTTTAAATAATAAAATATTTAACTAAATATACAAGCCTGCATTCATACTAAAATCAGTATCATAGTGACAAATACAAAAGTATTACGATTATTAAGTATCATAAGTAAGCTCGAGGATGTATGGTCAGTCCTGGGAGCGGCATAGTCTGATCAACTATGCTGGTCAGAGGAGTGATAAGCATATGCCCTAGAATGGTTGTGATATAGCAACAAGTCTAAAAACTTACCAACACTACCACAATGAAAACAGTAAAACAGAGCATAAATCTAAAATACTACAGGAGTATTTTGTGTTACTATAATGGATACCTGAGAACTAAAAAGGTCTCTATCAAGTAGGTCAATAATCGTTAAGTGGATACACTAAGGTTATACGAAATTTAGGTGTTATAGACTCAGAATCTGTGACCTTTGCTTTACTTCCTGTCCTTGTTTGGTTGCGGATTTGGAGTTAGGGCCACTTATTCGAAGGTCTATCCTCCTCTGATTTCATATAATTGGTACACACTACACAAGTACTGACATAACTAATAAATATCATCTTATAATTATCTTAAGTATTGCATTTATTTATATAAGATTCTTATACCCCTTTTCTCGCGTAGATATCATGGATGGATTCCATCATCATGGTGACCTGTACATTCCATCCCACGGCAATGTTGGATGGCTTGAAGAAGAGCCTGAAGACGAGCATCTAATTCCTTTGGATGATCACCTCGCAGAAGGCTTCTCGGATGGTTCTGACTCCGAGCCTGATGTCAACAACCTACCCTAAGAGGGTCAAGCCCTAAATCTCAACCCATGACCTGCGTTTCAAGGTCCCACACCCTTATGGGCAACAAACTTGAATCGCTGGAGCAATGAACAGGGTCAACCTTTACCCTACAACAGGGACCGAAGCTTTTACAACATAAACGAGGGTGGCTCAACTGACCGAGTCCTACCTAGCATGGTCTACAGGATTGCTCGGAATGTCGATCAAGGTTGAGCAGCCATCGGCCATATCATGGAAATTGATGCCAACTCTGGTGTCAACACAGTCTGCATCCACCGTCTTGAAGAAGATATGGAAAGGACCAGGAGAACCACTAAGACCCTGCAGCAACAGCTGTCTTCCTCCCAAGCTGAAGTCATAGAACTTCGAGTTCGCCAGAGGACTCATGAGCAACACCTTCAAGAAGTGGTTCATCAAGTGGCAGATCTGAAGGTTTACCCGAGGTATTCCCATTGCTGTTAGAAGATGTTTAGTGCATCTTTTCTTTTGACTCAAGGAATAGCCTTCTTAACTATGCTCTATGAAGCTTTTGTATGTAAAGTATTCCTACTTTCCAAGTACTCTAACTAGGAATCTAAGAACTGTCAACTTTTTCCCTTATGGTATGATGTAAGACCAACTGTTAGGTCATTTTTCCCGAACTTGTTACATCAATAATACCAGTAATATTGACAGTAATCTAATCTGTTAGAAAATTTTGTACTTTTGTATTTCCTCGACTGTTCTTCTATGCTGCTATTTCAAAACATACACTCATTCAACTGTTGGACTATGGTGATTTAGCCCATGGATCACTCTCACCATGCTTACAATTGATTCTAACCACCATGTACATCTTTCCTTTAAATTTATAGTTGAAGGATGCCTCCTCGGAAATCAACTAGGCGTAATCCTCAAACTACTCCAAGTCCACCTCCACCACCACCTCCTCCACAATTCGATGCAGCAACTCTGAATGTTGCAGTGGTTGCGGCTGTGGCTACGGCCATGGCTCAATATCACTCCACTAAAGCCAGCAAAGGTGGAACCCCTGTTAAATCTACTCAAGGTGAACTCCTTGTGCGCTCGAGAGAGTGCTCCTACAAGGACTTCACTAACTGTAAGCCAAAACCCTTCAAGGGGACTGGCGGAGTCATTGCCCTCTCGCAATGGTTCGAGAAGACGGAGTCGGTCTTCGAGATTTGCTCCTACCCTGCCGCAAGTAAGGTTAAGTTTGCCGCTTGAACCTTTGAGGAGAAAGCCCTGACATGGTGGAACAACCATGTCAAGTCACTCACTCTTGTATTGGCAAACGACATGGGTTGGGAAACTATGAAAGACCTCATAATTGAGGAGTACTGCCTGATGGGCATGATCCAGAAGTTGGAATAGGAGCTGTACAACCTAACCATGAGGGGCTCCAATATAGTCACGTATATTTCCAGATTCAGTGAACTGGTGGCCCTCTGTCCCAACATGGTTCCCACTGAGGGGGAAAAGGTCGAAAGGTACATCTGGGGGCTGGTGCCTCCGTATCAAGAAAATGTCCTATCTTCACACCCTGCTACCTTCGATAGTGCGAAACGACTGGGACAACGACTCATCGATCATGGAGTCCAATCCCCATCATCAGCAACAACCCTAGCCATCTCAGAACCCTCCAAACCCGCTGACAATAAGCGGAAATTCTAGGATGACAAGAAGAAGCAGCGAGCTGCCAAAAAGCAGTAGATAGTGGCGGTTCATGCCGCAATAACACCCACAGCAACTGCTCTGGTGAAGCATTACGCTGGAAGTTTGCGAAAGTGCAACAAATTCAACTTCCACCACAACGGCCCCTGCCAGGAAATGCAGTGCTCCAACTACAACAAGAAAAGACACACTGTCCGTTTTTGCAAATCTTCGGCAAGGCCGATCACCCAAGTTCCCGGCGCTGGTATGGGCCAGGCTAGCTATGGATGTGGCGAGGTGGGCCACTATAAAAGGGACTGCCCCAAAGCAAGAAATGTTGGAGGAGTGGGAAGAGTTCTGGCTATAGGCCAAGGGGAAGCAGTCGCTGACCCAACGGTGGTGATTGGTACGTTTCTCCTTGAAAACTCTTATGCATACATACTGTTTGATAGTGGAGCGGAGAGAAGCTTCGTAAATCATAAATTTCCTCGCCTGATTAAACAAAAACCACGCACACTGAAGTAACCATTCATTGTAGAAATGGCTAATGGGAAAATTGAGAGCACTAATAGCATATACATAGGATGTACTCTAACTCTAGATAGCCATTCATTTCCAATCGACCTCATGTCGGTCTCGATTTAAAAGCTTCGACATCATCATCAGCATGGATTGGTTGAGTCTTCATCGTGACGACATTATGAGTTACGAAAAGACTGTACACCTTAATCTTCCATCTAGCAAAACTCTCATCATCTATGGTGACAAACCCGACACGAGTCTTCATATCATTTCAAGTATTCAAGTACAAAAGTATCTACGTAAGGAATATTGTGCATTCCTTGCTCACGTTGTTGATACGAGCCTAGAAACGAAAGAAATAAAGAAATTTCCGGTAGTGAGCGACTTTCGCGACATCTTTCTAGAAGAACTACCAGGATTATCTCCACAACGACAAGTCGAGTTCAGAATCGACTTAATCCCAAGAGCTACCCCAGTAGACAAATCGCCCTACCGATTAGCACCAATTGAGATGCAGGAACTATCTGGTCAACTTAACGAACTACTTAGCAAGGGCTTTATAAGACCAAGCTTCTCACCCTGGGGAGCACCGGTCTTGTTCGTTAAGAAGAAAAATGGATCATTCCGTATGTGTATCGACTACAGAGAACTCAACAAACTAACTGTCAAAAATAGTTACCCTTTGCCTTGCATAGACGATTTCTTTGACCAACTGCAAGGGGCGAATTACTTTTCCAAGATTGATCTAAGATCCGGATATCACCAGTTACGAGTGTTGGAGGAGGATGTTCCTAAAACAGCCTTCCGAACTCATTACGGACACTACGAGTTCGTGATGATGCCATTCGGATTGACCAAAGTGCCCACAGTGTTCATGGATTTAATGAATATAGTATTTCATCCTTACTTGGATCAGTTCATCATCGTCTTCATTGATGACATCCTGATCTACTCTCGAAGTAAGGAAGATCATGGCGATCACCTGCGACAAGTTCTAGGAACCTTACGAACGGAGAAGCTCTATGCGAAGTTCTCTAAATGTGAATTTTGGATCCAAAGATTCGAATTCTTAGGACATGTGGTTAGCAAAGAGGGAATCCATGTGGACCCATCCAAATTTAAAGTCATTGAGAACTGGTCAGCACCGAAGACGCCTACGGAAATTCGTCAATTTCTAGGTCTCCCTGGCTACTACTGCGGATTCATACAGAACTTCTCCCGAATTGTGAAACCTCTTACAACGTTGACCTATAAGGGCATGGCCTTTAGCTGGGAAGAGAAACAGGAAAAAGCATTTCAAACGCTGAAGCGAGCCTTATGCACCGCACCGATACTATCCCTCCTCGAAGGGATAGAAGACTTTGTTGTATACTGCGATGCATCCAACCAAGGGCTCGGTTGTGTTCTGATGCAATGGGGTAAGGTAATCGCCTATGCCTCGAGACATCTGAAGATACATGAAGTCAATTACACCACACACGATCTTTAGCTGGGGGCAATTTTGTTTGCCCTAAAGATCTGGAGGCACTACCTATATGGCACGAAAAGCACCATCTTTACAGACCACAAGAGATTACAACACATATTCAATTAGCTCAACATGATACAAAGACGGTGGGTCAAGCTACTCAATGACTACGAATGCAAAATTCATTATCATACGGGTAAAGCCAACCTAATAACATACGTCCTAAGTCAGAAGGAATATTCTGGTCGAAGGGTCAAATCATTGACAATGACTATCCATTCACACTTGTCTACACAAATTTAGGAGGCTCAACTTGAAGCCTTGAAACCTGAAAACGTGGCAGGTGGATCCCTTAGAGGAATGGATAAGAATTTAGAAGCCAAGGGTGGTAGGGCCTTATATTTCATGGACCGGATCTGGACACCAAAACATGGTGGCTTCCAAGACTTGGTCATGACCGAGTCACACAACACTCGGTATTCCGTCCACCCAGGTTCAGATAAAATGTATCTAGATCTTAAAAAGTTATATTGGTGGCCTAACATGAAAGTAGAAATTGCTACCTTCGTGAGTAAATGCCTTACTTGCGGAAAGGTTAAGTTCGAATACCAGAAACCCTCCGGTTTACTACAACAACTAGAGATACCAAAATGGAAGTGGGAGCAGATCACTATGTATTTCATAACCAAGTTGGCCAAGACAGCGGGTGGACTTGATACCATATGGGTCGTCGTCGATAGATTGACCAAGTCTGCATACTTCCTACCTGTCAAGGAAACTGACAAGATGGAGAAGCTTACGAGAACATACATTTGGGAAATCGTATAACTTCATGGTGTTCTTATATCCATTATCTCTGATAGAGATAGTAGGTTCACTTTGTGGTTCTGGAAGTCACTACAAAGTTCCCTAGGAATAAGGCTATACATGAGCACAACCTACCATCCTCAGACCGACGGACAAAATGAGAGGACTTTCCAAACACTGAAAGATATGTTGAGAGCCTGTGTGATCGACTTTGTAAAAGCATGGGATACTCACTTACCCCTTGTTGAATTTTCCTACACTAACAGTTATCACACGAGCATCAAGGCTGCTCCATTTGAAGCCCTCTATGGCCGGAAGTGCATATCCCCTCTGTGCTAAGCTAAGGTAGGTGACACCCAGTTAGCTAAAGGATGAGTTCCTAATAGCACTCTCACAGATCCGAAGATCATTCAGGAAACAACATAGAAGATCGTTCAGATTCGTGAATGATTGAAAGCCAATCGACAGAAAAGCTACGCAGACAAGCGAAGGAAACCTTTGGAGTTCCATGTGGGATATTGCGTTCTTTTGAAAGTCTCACCCTAGAAGGGATTGATACGCTTTGGTAAGCATGGGAAGCTCAATCCAAGATACATAGGGCCTTTCGAGATTCTCGCTAGAATCGGCCATGTAGCTTACAAACTCAGTCTACCCAACGAACTCAGTAACATCCATTCTACATTCCACATCTCCAACTTGAAAAAGTTTTTGTCCGACGAGACTCTCATAATCCCACTCGAGGATATCATGGACTGTGAGGTCAAGCAGACAAAACAAAGTCGTATCCCGATTGTGAAGGTTTGCTGGAACGCCAAGCAAAGACCGGAATTCACATGGGAGCGCGAGGATCAAATGAAATTGAAATATCCTCATCTATTCGCTTATTTATTTGTAACTACTTTATTTGCTTAAACTCTAATTTCGGGACGAAATTCCCTTTAATGGGGGGATGATGTGACAACCCATAATTTTTATTCGTACAAACCCTAAAGTCAAGTACTTCAATTAAAATCAAATTACATTTCTGCTAATTTTTAGCCGGTTTAAAGTTCGTTTGAGTAGTTTTATTAATTATTCATGAACTGAACAGATAAAAGGAAGTGATTTCTAGAATACCGGGATAACAAATGAACAACCAACACCTTAGTTAGGTGTTCACGGCCAAACAAAGGGAGTTTGGGTCGTGAACTCTATCATGGCCATGAACTCATGCGTTAGGCATGAGTTTACTCCCCAAATCCCTCATTTCTCACTTCCACCCTCAAGAACACTCCCTATTCTCTCTCAAGTAGCATCTCGTTCTTCACCCGATCTCCTAAAAATGTAAGTATTTCTCGACTTAATTTTTTGTTATACCCTATCACCTAGTGTTTATACATCATTTCATCCATTCATAATAGTTTTTCAAGTATATCTTCAAGTGTTCTTCAAAACACTGAGAACACACACTAGTGTTCTAGGACCTTAAACACCCAATCAAGTTTCTATCTTGTAAGTGCACTTTCCCTAGCTTCTTGTGTGCTTAGAATGAACTTGATAACACTTGAAAATCATCAAGAGTCATAATAACAAAGGATTTTATGGCCAAGGATGTTCTTGGTCCGTAAACCCTTCTTAAGGTGGTTAAATGGACCTTAGTCCCTTCCTAAGCCTTGGATGCCAACCTTGATCCTTCCTAGATGTGTTTAAGACCTTAAACAACAATCAAAATAGGTCCCCATAAGATTTTATGACCATAAACACATAAGGATATGGTCCTTAGGCCGTAAACTCTACAAGGTAGTGTTAGTGTGCCCCTAATGCTTTCCTAAGGCTTAGACTTGACCATCGGATGCTCAATCATGACTTATAAGCCCTCAAAACACAATTTGGCACTTTGTATCTTAACTTAGTTAATTAGTTGTTAAATAACTAACTGGATACATATATGTGTTATTATATGTTAATTAGGATCCAAGAGTGTGTTCAAGTCTTCACTTGACACTTAGCATCCTATACCATCCGTTCATCCAAACCACTCACTACAGATGAGTTCATACCCCTTAATTAACCTTTGAAATTTCTTTAAATGTTTTTAAATGATTTTATGGGTGGGGGATACAATTTGAACCATGTTAGTTATTAGATGAATCACATGTGCTTAATAACTAGCATATACTTTAAACTGTTTTTACCAACAAATGACTTCAAACTGCTTATCATACTATTTTACATGTGAAACTCTTTATCAAATTCACTTTTGTATACTAAACCTTTCTTTTACAGTTTTCAATCTTATATATTGTTAAAACCATGTCTATTACATATATAGTTATATAAATAAGGTTTGAAGGACTTAGGAGAGATAACCCACTTTACTTCCTGTCCTTGTTTGGTTGTGGACTTAAAGTACCTGGTTGTTTGTCCAAGTGTCGTTGAATCCTTAGTTATATATTATGTATATATATATATATATATATATATATATGTATAGATATAAAGACTTTTATCTCAGTTCAGTACATTGAGTCATACAAGTAAGTCTCCTAATAAACTATAATAAGTATAGTTTAGGGTTATACTACTTACTACTTCTAGTCTAATGAAGCATTCAAGAGTTAGTTCATTCATGAGTCATTACTTACTACTATGAGAACATATAAAACTATACTATGATGAGAACATATACAACTATACTATGATGAGAACATATATAATGATACTATGATGAGAAACAATACATTCATTACACAAGTACATACATTACATATACAAGTATACTATAACATAAATGTGATACACTGTATCGGAGCATGCCTTCATTGTCATGGCCCGAGTTGTAACCAGAATCTCCTGGAGGGAGAGCATGAGTTTGCGTATAGATCTATACTAGATTAACTATCCTAAACCTTGATGCTAGCCACAGCGGGCTTGTAGGTATTTGGGTGCCGAATGTCATACCTTTTGATGACTTACATTGTCGTGTTTCATAGTCGATAGTATGGTACAATTAATCACATGATACCTTAATATAAATCCGATTTAAGGTAGTTAGTACAGCAGTAGTTCCTATAATACAACACTACAATACTACATTAATTTACCCCCTTTACATTTATTTGGTGATTACTTCACTTAAACCTTAATGTACAAACTATATTTTGATAAAGATAGTTACACTTGGGAAAATTACACACTTTTACAAGAAACAAACATACCAAAACAGATGTGCCTTGGTAGAAGGCTACTTTTAGTAGAAAATATAGGATTTTATAGGAGTTACAAACTTTTACAAACATTCACATACTTTTACTACAAACGTTTACAAACTCGTATTTCAAACATTGTTTTAAACATTTTGATACAAACATACACACTAAATACTTATGAACTCACCAGCTTTAATGCTGATAAACTCTTTCAAGATAACTTGTATTCTCAGGTCATCAGTAGACAGGTACCAATGTCAGCTTTTGAGAAGATGGAGCGCATTCAAGACTCATCTTATATTTTGATTCATATTTTTGTGTCTTATATACTACAGAACACACTTGTATTAAAATTATATATTTAATGTAATTGATGATGTTGTTTACTTGTTTACTATTATACTGTGTTGTGATACTGTACATGACGTCCTCCGCCTCAGAACGTTTCCGCCGTTCTTGGTTTTGGGGTATGACAAACATGCTAAATTATTAAACCACTTATAACTTTTTAATCCTTTTATATAAAACTAACATTATATGTTTATATATTTCTTTTCATTTCACCTTTATTAGCATTCAGCTTATGAGGAGCCTGTTACAGAAATATCAGATTACTGGTAAAATCTTCCATTTTTTTATATATTTTATAATCTGAGACTTTTGATGGACTTGGTTATCTGGCTCCTGCATTTAAGGTATGCTTGAAGATGTTGAAGTTGAAGAGGATCATGAGTGTGTGTGTGTGTGTGTTGATGATCTCTAGTTATTCATAAACAGAGGAGATGAAGGTAAAAAGGTTATACTCTTTTCCTTTTTTTCCCTTGGTTTTATAAATAATAACATATATACTAAACAATCTTATAGGGACTGACTGCAATGATGCCAACATTTGGTGCTGTCAGTTCTTGAAAAATGTAAGTATCTTTCGGCATTTTACTTTTCCATATCTCAAAGGATTAAATTATTAAATACACATAGGTTTGGTTAAATATATTAACAATTTGGATGGATCTTATATAATAGATACCTACCTGCCTGATACATGAGTAAAACTAGTTTCTAAACATGATGAGATAGCTGATCATAAATTTGTCTTGCCAGATAAGATAATTTTCGAGAAAGTAGTAGATACTCCAAATCCTATTGGATCTGGACAAACTGACAAAATGTTTACCTAACATATACATATCTTAATCACTCGTACTATTGTGTTTCGATTTTAGTTTATTTACATCTTGAAAGGTCAAAAAAAATTATCACTCACAGTAAATGAATATCACATCTAATCTAGTTATCGTTAATCCTTTTTGGATCTGAAAGTGATAAGCTGGAAATATGGAGATTACTACTACTGGATGTAGCTTTAGTAATTGAACTCATTGTAATTTATTGTCCTATATATACAGCAAGTTGCCCTTGTGCTTAATGCTTCACGTCACTTCCGATACACATTGGACTTGAGAAAGAATGAAGAGCAGGAAAAATGAGAAGGATGATCAGGTCACATGCTCAACTCATAAGGGTAATTTTGTCCATAAATTTGTATATATAGCTTCCCAATCCCAAGTTTGGTTATATATTAGTTAACATCTTATCACCTTCTGTTAGGTTGTATTGCTATTCAAATTGGCTGGAGAACATGCAGTTGGTATTTGGTCCCCCAAGTTCCCTTATGATATAATCTTTTCTTATGTTGAGCTAGCTACATTCTACATATAAGTATTTCCTTATGTTTCCCCTTCATATATATAGTGCTCGGGCCCACTGCAATTCCTACATATCTAAGTTGTGGTTATGGTATTTCACTCGAGCAACTTGTTTCCATGACCAGGGACCATAATCTAACTTCTCTTCATGAATATGGAGGGGCAAGTTACTTAGCTTATCAAACATATTTTTCCTTCACTATCAAAACTCAAAACCTCTTTATATATACATCTATACCTATATATATTTTCAGGTGCAAGGGTTATCTGAGATGTTGAAAAACAATTTGGATAGAAGAGTACAAAGACATGAAGATGAATTAAGAAACAGGAGAAATGCCTTTGGATCTAACACTTATCCTGTGAAAAAAGAAAGAAGCTTCTTTGTATGTTATATCTCTACAACAACTATTTCTTCTTCGCTTTTATTTACAACTGCAGCTGACCAAGGGTATTTTAATTATGTTGACCACAGATGTTCCTTTGGGAACCTTGGCAAGATTTGACACTTATTATATTGATCGTAGTTGTTGCAGCATCACTGGTGCTAGGAATAAAGACAGAGCTAAGTTTTAAATCATACTTTCTCATATATCTAGTCATTCAGGAGTTTGTGATCATATTATGACTCCTATTTGTTTCAGTTTTCTGAAAAGGCTTGAGGTTTCCTTGCGTAGGTTATTAAAGAAGGATGGTATGATGGAGGAAGCATCACCTTTGCTGTTCTTTTGGTTATTTTTATGACAGGTAAGGCAACTGTTTTTATTTTTCCAGTGGTTATGATATTTGAAATGTACTTTCTCATATATTACTGTGTTCTGTGAACTATAATAGCAACAAGTGATTATAGACGGTCCCTACAGTTTCAGAATCTAAATGAGGAAAACAGAAATATACAAATAGATGTTTGTGTGTTATTTTAATGAGTAAGATATTATTTTTATTATTATTCTACCTTTAGTTGTGTCTTCTTAACATATGCAAATTGAAGTAGTTATTGATCCACAGTAAGTCCATGGACTGATTTTATGCTTATAATGTGTTTTTGGATTATCCTGTAGGTAGCATCTCAGCTTCTGATTAATTTGGTGTATTATTTTGGAAGGTTGATCCTACTACATGACCAATAATGATCTCTAGGGTCTGCTAGAAGGATTGAAGATTGAAGTTAACCTATATGGCCAATAATGAACTAGTTCAACTATTATTTGTTGATGACTTTCATCTCTTTCACATTTGATGTATTACATTTGTCTACTATTGGAATGATTATTTGTATGACATTAACTTTTGTGCAATGGATTGTATTTTTTGTATATGGTATTTTATTTTCTATTATGAGACATGAAATGTAAATTTAATTAAAAAATTAGTAAATCAATAAATCATTTTTTTTTATTTAAAATTATGATACGAAAAAATGTGTGTCATCTTCATTTATGACATGGCCTTTCTTGACAGCGGCTTTAATGATACGCATTGCGTGTCATAAATGCGCGTTGTAAATGTGCGTCGTCTCTCGTTATGACAGGGCCTTCCTTGACGCGCATTTGCGCGTCGTCTGAGCGGTTTACGACGCGCAATGAGCGTCGTAAAAGGCTATTTTTCTAATAGTATATCGATTGAATGATCAATGATGATATATTGACTGGTTTCTGCTCCTTATAAAGGCTTACAAAGATACATCGAGGATTGAACAAAGCTACACAAAAGCATCGAATTTTTTTAGCTACTGCAAAACCATTATTGAATTTCATTGGTAGTAATTTTCTTCCATTAGGTAATGCAATCTACTTTTGTCTAACTGGATTATTTATGTATCTATGACAGTATTTTACAAAATACTAAAAGAAAGGGTTAGAAAAAAAAAACACACACACACACACACTTGAAGCTTTTATGTAGCTTCAATCAAGCTTTTGTCAACTTCACTGAATCATTAATGCCTACATATCCTTGGTTTCTTAATTAACATGATGCAGCTCTTATTAGTGGAGTAACTTAGGCCTCATAAACCCTAGTCTTGGATGCCTTGCTCACAAATATCATGTAGCAAAATTTAGCACTTGTGGGATATTTCTCATATCAGGTTATTACTTGAAAGAAAGTCATGCTTTAAGTTATTCACCAATATGGCAAATATTGTATGTCTTTTTGGTTATTAAACATATAAAAAATTAATTTGCTTATAATTTCTTGTTTCCATATACAGGACTCACACTGCTCAGTGAAGAAGTAGGTATAGCTGTTGCAGCATGGCTAGTTGGACTTTATGGGCTTGTATGAACTAAAATTTATAAAATTTCCATCAAATTTATAGGTTCATTCTTTTCACTCCCCCTTTTTTAATAACCATAGGAAATTAGACAAATTTAAATATTTTGAAATCATCACAGGCTTCTATTCTGTTGTTGACTCCCTTTTTTTCAAAAATCATCCTGTAAATTCACCTTCAACCTCAAATTAACAATCTTTTGGTGAAATTTGTCATAGAGCTTATTATGATGTACAATCTTTTGGTGAAATTTGTCATTGATCTTATTATGATGTATGACAAGTGTTTGTGGAAGTTCCTGAAAAATAATCTGACCAGACCATGTGGTATTCATTCTATCAGATTTACTAAATCTTTGTATTATTTATTTGCCATGTAAAAGCATTCTCAGAGAATATATTCGTACATGATTTGATTCATGACAGTTATTTTCGTAAAATGCCTAATTTCATTGATGATTAACGGCTTGAGGATAGATGATGATTGAACAATTGTTACTGGTCTTCACAAAGGAAAGAGTTATTCTTCTGATAGAATAATCTGCAATAGAATGATAGGAGTATATGTAATAATATATTCTGTTAGAATATTCAGGTCGAATAATATACATGGGTTTGTTTATTATTAATGAGTATTTCATTGTCATAGACTATTATATAAAGTTTTTAATTTTGTAAGAATGTAATGAAAAATTTGAAGTTGTATCCAAATATTTGTTATTAGTCCATGTTGGCGTTCTAATAGAATATCATTCTAATAGAAATATGTATCCTAAAATTCCTAGAGAATATGATTCTAATAGAATGTTATTCTAACATAATAAAATCGGGTTTAATTATAAAAATTACGTTATAATTAAAATTAAAGTAATTAAAAAAATTAAAATTTTAAAATCGAGAGAGTTAATTATCCCAAAAAAATGTGAAATTTTGCTTTTTAAAATTTATCTCAATTGTCTAAAATACTCTTAGAATGAAATTAGATGGTATTTTTCATATATCTTTAATTTAATAATATGTATTAATAACTTTCTTAAAATAAGTAAAATGATTGACCCATATTTATAAATACAATAACATAATAATTACTTTGAATATATTAACCTAAGCATATATATATATATATATATATATATATATATATATATATATATATATATATATATATAATTTTAAAGTATATATATATATATATATATATATATAATTTTAAAGTATATATATATATATATATATATATATATATATATATATATAATTTTAAAGTATACTTTTTTATTTTAGGGTCATGTTCTTAAATATATCATTTTATTAAGTTCTTCAAACTATAAAAAAGAATAGTAATAGGAACTATTATTGTCATTTACAACAACATACATTCAAAATGCGTTGTCATGTTTTCTCTTTTATATTATCAATCCGTGTTTTAACCTATAAATGGATCTTAAACATATATTATGTTCTATAAATCTTAATTATATTAAATGTCTTCAAATATAGATAACATATATCGGATATTCAAATTAAAGTGAACATTAATTTTATATTTTAAATAGTCAATATAAAACACTAAACAAAACAAAACATATGTCTTACTAGTTTAATAAAAAAATTTAAATCGTTTACCTATAGTTTCCACGGATTATAATCTAGTATAAAATAATATAAAATTTTATAAATCGTTTACCCATAGTTTTCACGGATTATAACCTAGTATAAAATAATATGGAGATGATATGATATGAAATAAACAGAATGGTGTGTATGGTGTCTAATCGAATGCACCAGCCTTATAAAATTCATAGAAGGCGTTGACCCTAACATGGCAACCTTAGAAAGCCAGATCTCTCTTTTGTTTTTCTACGAATCTAGTGAACCCGATGAGACTCATATTAATTTCTCTAATTTCTTATTGCGTAGTTTAATTGGCTTTATAAATGATCAAATTTAACACAAAAGGTGCTTAATAGTTAGATTCAGAGTATTCTTTACAATATTTGAGATAGATATTGTAATGTTTAGTATATTTTCCTTTTATAAGTAATGGATCCGGAAAGTAATTTAACGGGATTGTGATATAAAAATCAATAATATTTTTAAAGGTTTATTTGGGTTGTTTTCGACGAGAATGACAAATATGCGCAAGTGGAAACCAACTTGATACTTTTATTGAAAACGATTGGCTACTAAAATACTAGATAATAGCAACTGCAAATACAAAATAAAATAAATTAGTTGAGATTGTATTTACATGCTAATGAATTAAAAACTAAAACTTATAATTACTATTTTTTTAAACATTAAAAATATTTCTGAGTACTTACTATAAGATAATCATTTATTTTATAATTACTATTTTTCAAAAAGTTATATATAATTTAATATGTATTTAAAAAAAAAAAAACAATTTCACAATAAAAATGGTTGTTCTATTTCTATTATAGTTTTTAATACAAACCCCTCCCGATTCTTTTAGCTCACTAAATCCGTTCCTTTTTTTGTTGGCCCAAAATTAGGTCCATTAACCTGTTAACAGCTTTTCAGTATCCCTTTTTTGTACAGTAATTCTTCGTTGCTTTGATTTTTCTACACTGGAGACCTGTTTCCTCACAAATTTGGGATGTGGACATGGCGATTAAAAAATCACACTATTGTTTATCGGTGGTCTTCAAAAGTTTGGTGCTATTTTTGAGATGGGTTTCTAAAGTTGGTTGCTATCTTGGAGATGATTCTCATAGTATGTGGTTGTTTCCACTTTTTCTTTTTGTAGCTGTTCCCAACTCTTTGCTGTTAAAAAAAAATGTACTTAAAGCTTGGAAGTGGCTATCTATTTTATGTTTGATGACAATCTTTGAATGCTTGATATTTAATGGACTAACTACTTGCAATGACATCATTGGCCTATTTTTTATTTTTTTACAACACACTTATATGGATAGAAAATGACTTATGATGGTAATGAATGGTTGATTTTTTTTATGATATATTTATAGTACCTATCCATAACATATGTAATGTATTGATTATGACATCGTTAGTGTTTTGTATTTTAAAACAATATCTTTACTCAATATATTTTAATAAATGAGACAATTTGCGCAAAATATTTTATTATACTAGAATTTTCCGTAAACAAATATAATATGATTTTGAAAGCATAAAGAATTTTTTTTTCGGTTATTAAAAATAAAGGATGTCATATTTAGTCATTTTCTTTTTGTATATTATATAGATCATCAAACTTGTTGAAACTGTTCATGTTATTTTTTTACCTATAGTAGAAAGTTAAAAGGATAAAATGTGAACAAGTTTAACAAGTTTGATGATATATGATATATTAAAAAAAAAAAAAAAAAAAAAGGTTACCAAACGTAAGCAAAATCAACAGTTACGCTCATAAAATCATTTTCAAAATTTACATTGAACAAAAATATTTAGATGACTAATTATATTTAGATACATGTATAGTTATATTAACTAAGTTTGCTTATATATATAAAAAAAGTTATATTTTCGCATCTATTTTTTATTCTTTTACATGGGGCCCTTAAAATCAAAGGGAGGCCCTGGGTACTTGATGCTAATGTAATTGTGTTTCAGTTTTAATTGCTAAAAACTTTCAGCATTGGAAGGTTTTGTTAGCAGGCAAGCAACATAATTTATGGTTTTGCATTACATTGATGATTGGTATATGCAACGAAAAGTACATTGGAACAAAAATAATGATGTTGAATATGGTTTAGGAGTACAATTCCTAGCTCATGAGAGCAGTTTTAACCTTTATACAAAAAGGACAAGGTTTATTGCTATCTAGTTTGAGACCGACTTAAAATAAGTTAAATATGGGAGTGTTTAGGTGATTCCAATAACATGATTTAAGAAGCCCTCATTAATAAATGTCATGAGATATCTTAGCAGGTACCGATTGGATGTAGGGTAGTAAAAAAAAACTAATCACCGAACGGTTTATGATGTGTTTGATAGGATGGTTTTTTATGTTTGCATATTTAATAAACAATAAATATGAATAAAATTTTCTATTTATTTAGTTAATCAAACAAACATGAATTATGGTCTGGATCAATCATTTATGTTTGTGAATAGTTGTTTGTATTTGTTTATTTATATTCATTCGTTTAAGTTCGCATATTTAATAAACAAACATATATTAACAAGATTTTTTGTTTGTTTAGTTAATCAAACAAAGATGAACTATGATGTCATTCGTTCATCTACATTCATGAATAGTCGTTTGTATTTGTTCGTTTATGTTCATTTTTTATGCACATTTATTATAGTTATTAAAATCAGAAAGAAAATAATTCAGTTATTATTAAATATTATGTAATCATAATAGTGAAGGACATGTTAGAAAACGCATTATATAGACATAATTTTAGAATCTACATTCATGAATACCAATTTTCTTTCTCAATCTTCCATAGCCACAACTGTGTAAGTTTGTTTTCTTCATGCTTACCACTTTCTCTAAATCACCATGGGCAACAAGCCAGACCCCTAACCATACCCAAGCAATCCACCCCACCTACATAGTCACAAGTATTAAGAACAAGGTACGAATCCTAGATGGCAATAAAGTTACATATTCATCGTGGGTACGATTGTTCAAGCTTCATGTACGGGGATACAAGATCCGCGCCCACATGTACAGCCCCTCGAGCACCCACTGATCTGAACTATGAAGCTTGGTTATAAATCAATGTTATTGTAATCTAATGGATCTAGGAGACTTACTCCGACAATCTCATTGCTCAAGTCCTCGACCCAGAATCAACTACTTGTCAAGCATGGAACAAGGTAAAGGAAAATTTCCTAAACAATAAAGGTTCTCGTGTTGCTTCCTTAGAAAATGAGTTCAACAATTTGACTCTTCGTGCCACAACCTCTCTTGACGTGTACTGCACGTGTCTCAAAGATCTTTCCAGGAAGCTTGAAGATGTGAAACGCCCCATCACAGCTAACCGACTCATATTACAACTTGTTCGCAACCTACCTTCCGAGTTTGATCTTGTTGGTTCTTATATCAACCAAAACCTACCTACAATGGACACAACTAATTCCATGCTTTAACTTGAGCATCAACGTCAACGTGTTTGGGATACCCACTCATTAATAGAGATTGCAACAACTGTCAATCATGAACCACTTTCTAATCCCTCGCCACTTCACAAACCCCCTACAAGTCGCAAACATCAATCCTAAGAGCTCCACCCTAGCCACATGTTCTCTCCATCTAGATCTCAAAATAAGTCGACTAATCAGCCACTTGGTCAATTGACCAACTCTACTCAAACAACCGTTGCAGCCCACCCTTCGGCCACCAATGACCCTCTTGGTCTGCCTACTTGCCACCGTATTAGGCTACTTCATGGTGGGAATCATCGTCTCTATATCTGTATCTAACCCAAATTGACTAGACCACTCCTTGGGCCACACCTCCCGTTGGTTCGTCTCGGCAATCCAACCGCCATCCACATGCTAATCTCGTAGAAGTTTACCTACTGGAACCATCTGAAGTTGAGGCTACCTTTTCATTTATGACTCTCAATCCTAATGATAGCCAATAGTACATAAGCTCAGGTGCTACCACTCATCTCACTGCGGATGCAGGTAAAATCTCTACCCCTTGTGTGTAGTCTATCAAATTTGTGTTTGTTGGCTATGCTACCAATACTGCACTATAGTGGTGCTATACCAACGCCATAGAGTTTGTTGGTGGTACAAGTTCGCTACTTTCAGAATAGCGTTTACGAATAACGGTGACGCTATTATCGGTGATATTGACCGCTATTTACTGCAAACCCCATCACCATTATAGTGGGGTCACACGTGCTTTTACACTTTCATTCACATTAGGCTACTTTGTTAAAGAAAAAAAGTAATTATGGGCTTATTTCAATGTTAAATCTTTTTTTAATCATCCCACTACATTTGCATTTTAATTAGCCCACATAACAAACATAATTAATTACAAAGTAGAATATTACTTATGGTATATGTTATGCTTTTATGAATTTTTATGATATTAGTTCTATATAGTATTAATACTATAATATATAAATTCTATATAAATATACAATATGAATTATACATAATGTTAAACACCACTATACACCCGTGTTAACTATGATTTCGAATAGCGGTCTGTGACGACTATTGAAATTTTGACCGAAATAACTACATAGTTTGTTAGTAATGGTAATCATGTACCGGTTCTTGGATAATGACACACCTTATTACCCCACCCCTCCAAACATGTTCACCTTAAACATATCCTATACATACCCAATGTTGTTACAAACCTTGTGTTTGTATGTAAATTTTGTTGTGACAGTTTCATTTCAGTTGAATTTGACCCATTTGGTTTTTCTATTAAGGAATTCAAGACTGGAAAGCTCATGACGAGGCAAAATAGCTCTAGCTATCTCTACCCCTTCACCAACGAATCTCACGCTTTATCTTTATTATTTATTGTTTCTTCTAGCCTACCCATTTGACATTTTAGACTAGGACATCCGAGACATCATGTAACGGATTTCCTTAGTTTTAATAAACACAATTCTTGAAATAAAGTTGATAAATCTTTTTTTTTTTTGAAAGGGAACTTCCCTAACGAGGGTTTCCGGGCCAGCTTTCGCGCACCGACTAATCCCCCGCTGCAAACATAAAGCTTTGCCTCATGCCCTGGAGTCACTGCAGGCGAACCTCCATGGCCACAAGGGCTGAGTGGTGCCAGGATTTGAACATGGGTCAATAGGTTATCCACCATATCTTCCACATGCCTTACCAAGTCACCACAACCTAAGTGGTTTTGATAAATCTTTTGTAAGTCAATCCTGTCAAATTTCCATGCATAAATGTTTACCATTCAAAGACTCCACATCTACCACTTTAAAGTCATTTGACCTTGTTCATGCCGACTTGTGGAACTCTCCCATCTCGAACAAAACATGGTTTAAATATTACCTCATCATAATCGATGCTTTCACCCACTATACATAGGTCTTTCCCCTCAAATTTAAATATGAAACTTTTAAAAAAATTAAATACTTCCACAACTTTATTAAAACAAAGTTTAACACAACCTAAAAACCTTTCAGTGTGATAAAGGTGGTGAATTTGATAACCACTAATTCCATACTTTTGCTTCCACTACCAGTCTTCATATCCGTTTTTCATACCCACATACTTCCTAGTAAAACGACATTGCTAAATACATGATTTGTCAACTAAACAAACTCATGTTATCCCTCTTCATACATGGTATCATCGGTTTGAAACTTATATCCAAAATCACGGCTATAAAAGCGCTAATAGTGATACATATTTATTTATCTTCAAACATGGCACCAAAATAGCTTATCTACTTCTTTATGTGGACGACATCATTTTAACTGCATCAAACACTACTAGTTTATGCTATTCAATGATCTATTGTCTCATGAGTTTGCAATGTCTAACCTTGGCCATATTCACCACTTCCTTGGTATTCAAGTTCAACATAAAAACGGAGGATTATTTTTATCTCAAGAGTAATACATGTATGGCATCCTCAATTGAGCTAAAATGCAAGACTGCAAACCATCCACTAGGCATGTTTATACCAACTATAAGATCATTACAACCACAGGGAACCCATTGCCTAATTCTTCTCTTCATCGTAGTCTAATCGGGGCCCTCTAATACTTGACATTCACCCGCCCGAACATTGCCTACACTATTCAACAAGTGTTTCTCTTTATGCACATCCCGTGAGAGCCATACTTCCATTTTTTAAGCACATCCTAAGATACTTTAAAGGCACCAATAGTTACGAACTCTATAATTCACCCTCAAAATCCAGCATCTTATCGCTTATTCCGATGTAGATTGGGAGGTGGTGCCCTAAATCTCAGCGATTCATATCCGATGTTTCTCAATGACAATCCCGTCTCATGGTTATTTAAATGACAACCTACCATCTCTTCATCAAGCGTTGAAGCTGAGTGCAAAGGAGTTTCTAATACAATGGCTGAAACTACATGGCTTTACAATATTTTTCTTGAACTACACCTTCCTTTACTCTAAGCTATGATTATCTATTGTGACAACATTTCAGCCGTTTACCTCGCTAAAAATCCAGTGCAACACCAACACACAAACCATGTTGAAATTGACATCCACTTTGTCTATGAAAAAGTGTTTTTGGGTTCTTTACGTGTGCTACGTGTTCCGTCTGATTATCAATATGTCAAAATTGTTATGAAGGGATTCCCACATCAACTTTTCACTGGCTTTCGCTCCAGTCTCACAGTCTCACTATCTGACTAACTACATATTCGACTGCAATATTTTACTTGATATTCAAAAATCCACATTGCTTTTTTTTTCTTTCATGATTTTTGTAGTTAGTTGTGTGTCTTCAGTCCCTTCCCCTTCAATATTTCCGAGTTTCATTAGGAGGCAATATTGGATTTTAGCCACGACTTTTTACATTTTTCACCATTCGTCAATGATTCATTAACCATATAATCATGCTTATCATTTCCCTCTCCGGTACTAGAATTTGATGAATATGACATTAATCGATGACCTAATAATGAAAAAACTAATCATGATTCAGATCATTTAAAGTGAATAAATATATAAAAAGGGAGCTGATTTGAATATAATATTTTTTCTTCATACATAATAATTTAGGATTTATTTAATTGTATAATAAAACTTTTTAAGTATAAATTTGTTGTGTGTAGAGAAAAACTATTGTTTATGAATCAAATCATATATAAAAACCACATCATCAACCTAATAAATTGAATTTTATTGATTTATGTCTTTTGATAGGACAAAATATGTCTAAAGTTGTGGGTTGGAAACCAATAAAGGAGAAATTTGATAAGAAGCTATGTAGGTGGAAAATATCTACTCTATCTATTGGTGGTCGTATGGTGCTTCTTAAGTTGATATTGGGTTCCCTTAGAACATGTTATATTTCACTTTTTATGTTACATTTTGCAGTTGCAAAAGATTTGGAATCGGCCCGTGCTATATTTTTTTGGGGGAGTCAGGAGTATCACCGAAAAACCTCATGGGTGATGTGGGATTTGGTGTTGGCGGATCTCATTCAAGGAGGGTTGGATATTGGAAGTTTGACTGTGTTGAATTTTTCTCTTATTTAAAAATGGTGTTGGTGTTTTCTTAATAAGCAATATCTAATATAGGTTTCGTTTATTAAATTTATTTATGGTGATAATGGTGTTTTGGTCGTGGTATATTAAGAGTTGTTGGTTCTTCTCAATGGTTAAAGATTATTGCTTCCTAGTTGAAATTAGAGGAAAAATAAATCATTTCAGAACAAATTATGAGAAAAAAATCGGTAACTGGAAATGCTACTTTATTCTGGAATGATGCCTGATTAGAGATCACATTTTAGCTATTTCTTTTCCTCGTTTGTAACGGTTAGAACTCGATAAAAATTGCTTCATCTCTGATCGTAAAAGGGGTGTTGTGTGGACTTGGCAGTGGCAACAAAATATAACGGGAGGTGAGTAAGAATATCAATTTAAAGAGTTGTTGGTTGCCTTAATGGTGTTGCCCTTACGGATTGAGTTGACAGGTGGACGTGAAATTTAGATCATTTAGGTGAGTTTAAAGTTTCTCTATTAAGAAGATGGATAGATAATTGCATTCTTCCTTCTGTTCATGTGCAAACTAGATGGAATAAATCCCCTCCTCGAAAAGTTAATATTTTTGTGTGGCGTATTAAAATGGATAGACTTCCTACCCTTATTAATCTTGATCATGGGGGGTGGATGTTCCTTCTACTCTTTGTCTATTCTGTAATTTAGAAGTAGAGCAACTTAGTTATTTTTTTTCTTAGATGTGAGGTAGCAGCTAGAACTTGGGATGATGTTTTTAAATGACTTGGTTTGGACTTCCTCATTTTTCTTCTGTGACTTGCCTTTTCGAGTATGTGGACTCTTTGAATCTTCAAACTACAAAAAAGAATGTTATTGATGCAGTGGTGGGTACTACCTAGTGATATATTTGGAGGTTTAGAAATGATAACATTTTTGATGGTAGAAAGCTGAAAAGAAGAGATATTTTAGACTCTATTCTAGAGTTTTTTTGACAAACAAATAGAAATAGGAATTGTTCTAGAATTGCTCATTGCAATGTCCTTTGAATTCTTTGTAATTTTTTGTTCTTTGTAGTTCCTTGTTATAGTTTTTTTAATACAATATTGGTTATTTTAAATAAATAAATTATTTAGGCCAAGAGGGGTGTTGGCTATCACATCCCCTCACATTTTCTCAGCATCACTCATCCACGCATCATTTTCTCATCATATTTTCCTCACCCCTCCTTTCACTAATAGCAAATAATCACTATCATCCTTTTACTTTTTTAATATATATATATATATATATATATATATATATATATATATATATATTAAAGAAGGACAATGCTTAGGAACAGTAAAGTTTCTAAGCTTTTGGCAAAATGGGTCCCCATCGTTGGAGAAGAAAACCACCATACCTGCAGATTTGTGGGTATTATATGGTCCGAAACTTAGGTTACAAATCTGTAAATATTTTTTTGAATTTCCCCACTTTTACAGCAAATAGAACGATATATTTTTATTAAAAATTTTCCAATATTCTACATCTGATTTGCAATCTCCATTCATTTGTACTTTTAAATAGTTTCTTAATAGCCTCTGTAATTTTTGTTGTATATTATGGAACCTGATGTATTCATTTAATTTACTTCCCAAGTCATAGGTGTATTTGGATACCAATTATAGAGAATTTTACAGTTTATCGTATCCATCGCTATCACATCCATGAGGCAGAGTAAATTTTTTCATCTATCTTATTCTGTTCTTTTCATTTAAGTCTATCTACTATAAATTTCATAATTTGTTATGTTTCCTTTGTAGGTTTTAAAGAATTTTAATGGGTTTCAAAAAAAAAATCAATTACAAAAATAGAGGATGGTTAAAGGTATGTATAGTCTCTTAACATACAATTTATATAAATATGATGTCTTTTGCCCTTATTCAAGTTTTGGGATTGATGTATAGTTCAAATTCCTCATTTACTGTCTTTCACAAGGTGACTCGGATGGATCTGACGAGGCTGTTATAAGGTTATTTTTGTCAAATGAAGATGAAATACATCTAATGACGCAGGGTAACACCAACTCCTTCGTCAAGCCCCAACACCTATCTATTAAAAAAAACTTATATTTTTCCATTTGGTACTTTTTTGTGTTATTAGTTTGACTTTTAGTTGTGTGATTAGTTTATGTGATGTTTGTTATAACAATTTTGCAGATTTAAAAAAAAAATCAGGACCTTGATTGAAATAGTATGTTGGTGTTAGAGAAGTATCCATATATATTCTTGCTCACAAGGTGTTTGGTTAAATGCTTAAATCGTATTTGAAATATGCACCAGCTTTTGTTACAACATTCTTATGTAATTTCCTTATGAAATGCACTACGTTTATAGTTATCAATGTAACAACAGAAAAATTCAGGTCAAAATTTAAACTTTTATAAAACCGTAATTAAGTATACTAAGTGGTAGATATCGTAACAAGGTTTTCATACATATAAAGAACACTAAAATCCAAGTTATAACAAAGAAGTTATGACCATTCTAAGTTTCCCGACAAAAACCGGTAATACGAAGTTACGTAAAAACGCAAAGTTTCAATAAAACACTTTTTGACCTTAGGTGTCTAAATGAAAGTCATAGATATCGTCAAACCGTAACCGTACATAAAAAGAACGTCCAAATCTGACTTTGTATGAGGAAGTTGTGATTTTTCTAAGTTACAGATATAGCAGTAGACAGCTAAAAACTCGAAATAGAGATTGAGAGACTTTTGGCCGACACAATCTAAATGAGAATCGAAGGGCTCAACAATACTAGCGCAACGGTAAAAAGTCTGACGAAAACAGACGTCGGATGAAGAAGTTATGGAACTTTAACGGACTTTTCCTGTTCCGACCTATTAAAAATATAATTTTAAAAATAAAGTCAAAACTAGCCGACTGAGTCTAAACAAAAGTTGTAGATCGTAGTCTCACCTTCGCGTAGATATAAAGAACGTCGAAAACGGAGTTCGTATGAGAAAGATATGAATTTTTGAAGTTTGCTAATTAATTAAAATATAAATTTAATTAAAACCCGGTATTATCCGAAGTACGAGTCAGCGGTCCGATCCCTCGTACGTCCAGCGTACCGTCGTACGCCCAGCGTACTCGGATGCTAGGCTCCGGTTCGTCCACATCGCTCCAATGTTTCGACCGAGGATGCGCTCATGCATGACGCATGAGTACGCAGCGCGTACTCTAGTACGCCCCGCGTAACGCAACCTCTCAGACCCCTATAAAAAGGATGCGAGGGTGCCGGCCAAAATTGTTAATTTCCTTCCTTTCTCGCGCCGAAGCTCTGCGTTTCAACCCTCGGAATCATCCCAAATGTCCGGTTTTCATATCCAAGGTGGGAAGAAAGTTTTACGCTCCCGAGACTCTCGAGATTTCCCGAGAATCTCGAGAGATCCGATTTCTCGAGTAGAAGTTCTGCTCGGTTTTCGTCACGCTTTCTTCAATCGATCAAGTGAGTTCATACCCCTTTCAAACACACTTTAAATACATTTTAAATGCTTTTATACTCTTTTAGGGGGGAATACAAGTAAACATACGGTTATTATCGTGTATTTTATAAAGTTTCCCTTCGCTTGTTTTACCGAATAAATCACTTGGAACTCATTACTATTATGGAAAACTCTTGTCATACTTTGTGTGCATTAGACTTATGCAAAGTATATAATGATTTCAAAGTACCTTTCATTGTTATGTCGTTTTATACATTCTAAAAACTTATGATTTATGCTTTGTCAAACATTGTGAAAAAGGATAAACTTTGCATACAAAAACTATCACTTTAATACAGGCTTAGTTGAGAATCCATGAGACGTGTATATCTTCAAACATTACTTTTCTTTATTAGAAAGTAATGCTGCAAGTCTTGTCTATAACCAGAGTCTCCCGTTCGGAGAACGTGTCAAATGTGTATAGATCTATACGGGAAGTCATGATCCCGCGCCCTGACTGTTAGCTACAGTCCGTCCTTTGGGGTGACAGTTGTCATAACGCTGCGACGCCTAAAGAACGTCATTATAGGCGTATTATGTTTAGTATGGTTATAAAACTCATCGGATATACAATTATTATGGTATTATGCTTTTATGAACGAGTAGCTATTAAAAAACTATTCTTAATCTAACAAATGCGATCTTCGTATAGCTTTATTATATAAAACTATGACACAATTTTTAAGAACGTCGGTTTCTTGTGATTTTCGGTCTTAGAGACTGCCAGTTATATTAGGAAAATAAGGGTTTTTCCTGTATACAAACCAAACAACTAATAGGAAAATAAGGGATTTTCCTGGTGCAATTATTTACAACTTATAACACGAACATTCATATGCATTTCATACTTTTATAAGAAAATAAAGGTTTTTCTTGGAAAACACAACAATTCATATCTCAACCATTAGGGAAAATATGGGATTTTCTGGATCTAATACATTCACTTTCAACACAACAAATCACAACTCTTTACATTTGAAATACTGTGTTTTCTGAAAAACATACACGAACTTTCGAATGGCGTACATTTTCTCAAAACACTACTCATGAACTCACCAACTTAATTGTTGACACTTTTTCTTTGAAATAACTTGTATTCTCAGGGAACCGCTAAGCAGATTTGGAAATCAACTTTTGGGGATTAACGTACTGATGTTAATTACTTCTTTTGAAAGATGTTTATGTATTTAACTTTTGAACATGTAACGAATACAATTATGTAAACATTTTGGAAACTTTAATGTATATGGTAGTGTGTACTTTCCTTTCTATGAACTGTTATGATACTGAATATGACGTCCTCCGCCCCCGAACGTTTCCGCCGTTCTGGTTTGGGGGTATGACAATCAACGTAAGTTTGAGTTTATTTTCGCTATTGACATAGCTGTGAAAATTTGTCCACTTTTGTTGATTATAATTGGTAATGGAATTCCTAAGCCATGTCAACAACAGACTGAAACACCAACAAATTAATAGGTTTTCCTTTGGAAGTGTTAATGAGGTTGCTGCTTCAGCACCAATCGAAATAACATGAGTTGTTTACATCTAGTCAATCTCTGGTATGACAATCTCCACTACCTTCAATACCAAATGTAGAAAAAGTTATATATTTAATAAAGACAAAATAATTGAGGATGAATTTTCAAAATTTTATCCTAAATTACAGCCGTAAATTTTTACTAAGTCTTTAATGCTTAAACTTTTTAAAAATTCAATCTTTAGTGATTGACCATATTGAACCTTCTCAAAAGCATAATCACGAAATATGAAATGAAAGTCGATGCTATTATTAAAAATCCATTGATAGTTATAACATGTTCACTTTTTTACCCATTCAATTATTTTCATAATTTTTTTGTTAACAATACCTGATTTGTATTTGTTTTTGTTTGTTGACAAATTTGATGACGTAATGAAATATAAACAAACATCGAATAAAAGATGCACATTGACATTAGAAGGAGAAGAGAACATAAAAGATGTAATTCATGTAGCTTATGTCTTTTCAATATCACCTTGCAACCGAACCCCGTGATTCAGACATTGGTAATAATTAATGCCTTCATCCCTTATCAATCACAAGTTACAAATTAAGACCTTGCAAAATAATATCTTTACTAGCAAGTAAAAATAACCGGTCTCTAAAAAAGATTACAAACATTAATGACATTCTCTTTGTTTTTATATTCACCAGATTTGAACTTTCAAAAATTTGTTGATTAAGAAATGTTAAACAAAAACATGCAAAAAATATCCTTGTATTTTTATTACTTTGTTTATTACGACACCTTACTTTCATTTTTTGCTATCACAATGTTGTATTTAAAATATCCCATTATAACAATGTCCTTTAGATACTAAGAAAAAAAAATGAAAGTATAATGGCATAATAAAAGGAAATGAAAATGCAGTGCTGCAATAAACATATAATCGAAAGTTAGTTGCCATTTGTTACATTTAGCTCCTTTATTTGTGCAAGCACCTAATAAACTTGATATTTGAGTGAGTGGAGTGTTTCATGACTTTGTGGAGCTAATGAAAGGAGAAAAGGCGAGTGCATGAGTTATAATTGATGCAAATCTTGATAAAGAGTATTAGAAGACTTTTATTTATTGCTACTCCATCAAGGATTAAGATTCCCGTGTTTTTTATAAAATATTATCAACGATTTAGGGCAATGTCCCACAATTGTCCAATTTGCCTCAAGGTAAAATTATGCAACCAATTGTTTCAATTTAGAAAACTTTTCTTGATTTTGAGAGTGAAAAGTTTTAATTTGTATTTTTATTTGCAGTTTTTATTTGATGTATTGAATGATCTTACAATTTTACCATATGAACATACAATATATTTGGATTGTGCTGAAGAAATTAAACAATGTCACCACCTTTCTTGTCATGTTTGGTCAATGGGTTTGGAAAGACTCATAGATGAATAAGTCCAAACCATCAATCACAAATTCTATCAAGATTCAACTGAAATATAGATGTGATCGGGACGTATGTATTCTGGAATGGTCATCAACCCTAACCGGGCAACGTTAGTGTCATATTTTGCAAATAGACTTATATTTGACTTTTCAAAACAATCAACAAAGCAATTCGTATTAAATACGCTTTGTTTTGAGTTTTGGATTTGTTGTTTGTTTGATGATTTGTTTTGTAGTGGCAATAATTATAATTTTAGATTTTTAATCCAAATCGAATGAGAAGAAGAGTTTCGAGAGTTTCAAGCAAAATGGGTCAGATCCGTGATTTTCCATTATTTAAATAGCAATGTAATATGAAGTTGTACCTATTTTTTCTGTTTTTTACATTGCCATTTGGTGAGTTTTTCATTTTTAACATTGTAAAGCTATTAAATGATTTACATTAGCTAACAAGTTTTACAACTACTCATATAATAACAAAAAAACAATCAAAAAAATTTTGTGGATAAAAAAATATGTGGATAGTAACAGTAATAATAAGCTACGAAGTAATCTCCAAAACCCGCAATGTCTTTCAAGAACGACGGTCAAACAATAACATCATCTTTAACCTGATGTCTTCCATTGGTTTTCTTTAGTATTAGCAAATCCAACCCCCGCAAAGCGGGATTTCTAATCTAGTTAAATATAAAAAATTATAATTTGAAATTGCCACAATTACCCCCTTTAACTATACTTTTACCCTTTTCATTTTTGTAATTTGGTTTCGATAATTTGCAATTGAACATGAATTTTTATTTTGCTAATAAAATATTAATATTTATTTTGGTAGTCGAATGCTCATGTTTTGATTTTCGGGTATAACATTTGAATCTACATTTGTGAATTCTTGTTATGGAACAAATTCACACCTACTAAACCATTGTTAAAACAGAAAATTGTACATTTACTAATAAACAACGAAGACCTAGAGGTTCCGTGAGTAATTTGCATCATCGCTAATCCGTCGTTGATGATAGCAACAAGTGTTTTTCGACTGACGATTCCGCGTTAATCCGCCGCTATAAAATTTAATGAAATATCATAATCAAATTTATGATACATAGCCCCTTACATATGCCAATCTTTGCAAGTGCAACCAAGAAACATTATTAATGTCGAGTAAATATTCAAATACATGAAATTACAATATTCCATGCATAAAACCATGGGACACGATTTTTGATAATGTACCCCAATTAATAAGTTCCTAGTTGAATTCAGAAAAACATATAAATGTATTAAGATATGTAATGTAGGTTCATCTCACTTGGAAGTTCAATGTCCTTAAACAGAAGACATAGATGCCAACAAACAATACACAAAAACCAACAAGAACCACAGCAACCGGACCCATGAAATCTAATCTATAACCATAATAGTCTTGGATATACAAATTTATGGGCTGATCATATGACATCCCAGGCACCTTGATCGTTTTCTCAACATCATGGTATTGTGAAACAATGAACCCATAAGCAGTCCAAGCCAGTGGACACATCCAATAATACCACACCCACCACTTTGGAATTCTCTGAAATTCACCAATAGGTATAGTACTTTAGCCTCTAGATGAATAAATCATTACAATCAATAATCATGGAAAATGACTTACAGGTCTAGGGATGTAAAACCCCGAAAAGAAATTAAAGACCGAGTAAAATGAAGCTGCCAATATGGCTGCCAGTTGCTCGTTTGGTGTGATGGAAACAGTCATGAGTCCGTAGTATGTAAAATAGAGGAATGAAAAGAAGTTGATGAAAAACGACCAAAGAAATTTCGATGCTGTCCATTGAAACGACACCATGGAATACACTATTATTGTGTAATAGGCAGCTTCAATAAATACGTATGGTATCTCTACAAACACCTGAATATGTATCTCCGTTTGTTAAAACTTAAAATGATTGGTTTGTTATTTCGTGAATATTTATTGAAATTTACACCTGTGCCATGGCATATGGTAATACTGAGTACATTCCAGCTGCTCTTTCTCGATAGAAGACTGTTCTTTCTGTGGCTGCTACTGGTTGCACAGTCTGGCAGTTGTTCATACCAACAAGGAACACACCACCATACATGGCTCCAATGATGGTGTTCAAATTGTTGGTGTTCTCCCTGAAGAAAGAGTTGGAGAAATTAAGAGTGATGAAGATGATCATCATATATAAGTGATGTTATGTTCAAGTGTTTGAGAGTGACCTTATTTCACCAATCTTCCAAAACAATGTTCCAACAATGAGTGCAGCAGCCAATGTGAAGAAGTTGCGAACAAGATTATAATCAGGATTTCTCCAGTAACTCCACCACATCTTCCATATACAAGACTTGAATTGTTCCCATGTAGACTGAGAATATTGTGTTTCAAAATGAAGATCTACTGCTCCAGGAGGGGGTGTAGTTAATTGCATCACTAAATGCTTGTTTCTCCTATTGAGCATAAGAGCATAGACATGATTTTTGTGTTACTTTATAATTATCATTAGAAAAAAACCTTACTGTTGAATGATTGATGATCTGAAGTACTCAGCAAAATCCATATTGAGTCGGATCTCTGCAGCATTAGAACTGACTTCCAACATCCATGTTGCAGGATTGTATTTTTCTGGAATCTTTGAGACCCCAGGAATTTCCTGTTCGCATTATATATATGTGACTAGTTAATCACTTACGCATATGTCAATATTAATTAAGGATCGATTGTCTAGGTTTTAAAAATATGCATGTCATATATATATACCTCAAAATATTCTACAATGTTTTGAGAATTCCTGCCAAGTGGTCCTGCATAGATAACTTGTCCTCCTCTTTTCATCAGCAACAACTCATCAAAGGATTCAAATATATCGATGCTAGGCTGATGAATGGTGCATACAACAGTTCTCCCTGTTTCCACGGTGTTTCTCACAGCTCTCATAACAATGGCAGCTGCTCTTGCATCAAGTCCGGAAGTCGGTTCATCCATGAAAATAATTGAAGGATTTGCAACAAGTTCTACTGCAATTGTTAGCCTCTTTCTTTGTTCAGTTGATAATCCACTAACTCCTGGAAGCCCAACTATTGCATCCTTGAGGTTGCCTAGTTCTATTAGTTCTAACACTTCATGGACAAAAATCTGAAAGACACAAAATAGGAGAAAATTAGATCTCTAGCCTTCTTCTTATCTTGTTTGACAAAAATTTGAATGCATTCTCTTTCCCACTCCCTCACCATCTTATCTTTATTTCCCACTTCTTTTGGTAATCGAAGGAAAGCCGAGTAAATCAAGGATTCATGAACAGTTATTTGTGGAGAGTGGATATCGGTTTGCTCACAATATCCAGAAATTCTAGCAAAAGTTTCTTGTTTCTTTGGAAATCCTGATATTCTTATATCTCCTTCAATATAACCACCTGTTTTTCTTCCTGCTAAAACATCCATTAATGTCGTTTTACCAGCTCCACTTACTCCCATTAAAGCAGTTAGGACTCCAGGCCTAAAAGCACCAGTTACTTCACTAAGTAACTGCAACCTATTTTCTGTTACCCCTTCTTCTCTCATTTCCTGTTTCAACAATAACCGTTGGATTTGTAATAAACTTTGTTTTACGATTCTTATTAAGTTTTGAATTGGAATTCATATCGACAACAAGTTAAAGAACATGAGAATTTAATTACTTGGGGCATATCAACAAAATAGTTGATGCCATCAAATGACATGGCAAGTGGAGTAAATGGTAAAATCATTCCCTTTCTACTAACACCCCCATTAGAATCATAAGAGTTGGATCCACTTTGTCCGAGTTGCATTTCAATAATTCCTTTTACAGAAGACATACATTGTGTTAGTAATACTGATAAAAGTGTGACTAGGTGAGTGAACTTCAATGTTTTTTTAAACTTGTTTTCTTACTCGAATTGCTTCCATTAGCAACAAATAACGATTGAGGAGTTACATCTTGCTTTGATGCAATCTTTTCAAGTGTTGGTTGTTGGTTACTATTTTGTTGATTCTCCATCCCTAAGGCTGTTTCTTTGGAGATAATTGGTTGTGGTTTTCCAGGGGCTTATAAATTAATATGACAATCAAAGGTTAGTTATAGTTACAAGTTCTTGAAGAACTTAACAATCTTAGGTGGAAACTTACGATCAAAATACATAAGTACAAAAGTGAAGAGAATGTTGAATAGAACAGCAAAACCAAGAAGAGAGGCAACACCAATCCAAAACCAGCTTCTTTGTTTTGGTATATCCATATTTTCTAGTATTGCTATACCCAAGGTAGTTACATTATCCGAACTCTGTGAACAACAAAATATAATGAATACACTTCCTTTTATTATAGTTTTTATGCTTTTAATTAGTTACTTACCATTTTCTTCATCCATCTAGGTGCAAAGAACTCATTCACTGCAAAAGCTTTAAAGCCATATGACAATGGTGATAGCCAATAACTCCATTCCCACATATCAGGAATTTGAGCTTTTGGAATAAGAAAACCACCAAAAAAGAATATGAATAGAAGTACAAGAGTTCCACCCGCATTTGCCATGTTCATTGTCCTACACACTCCAGCAATAAGCCGAAAAAGCCCCCCTGACACATTCTGTATCGTAAACACTACCAGGAAATGCTTGAAAAACCTGTAGTCAATAGTAGGATATATATTTATAGATCTTTTGATTAGAAAACTTATAATGTCACAAATGAAATAGTAATCACACAACAATAAATTAAAATTCCGATACCTGTTAACTTCAGGAGCAAACCCAACACCATAATACACGATAACCATCCATGCAACACTCTCAAACAAAGATATTGGTAATCGAAGCAAGAAGGTTGGAAGTGTGTAAGCCCATGATGGGTGAAAGAGAAGGTCTCTTTGCTTAAAAATTACAGGAAGCCTTATTATGGTGAGGGAAATTTCAGCTAGACCATTAAACATGTTTACGAGTAAGCTTAACAAAAGTGCTCCTATATAGATTGCACCATCTTGTTCATCCCTAGTATGCATTGTAGTTCTAAAAAACAAAGTCATCCCAACGAAAGCTACAATGATAAATTGGACACTCTTGAAAATGTAAATGAATCTGTTTCTCTTTAATAGGAGCCATTCCTTATCCCATGAGGCCTTCAGCATCTCCCTGTTTGACACCAAGTATTTTTTGAAGACTAAAGCTGCTTTATGGCTTTGGGTTTTGTCATATGGGAGTAAAAGCTCATTATTTAACTTCTCACCCACGTGGAAATTCTTGAAGTGTTGAGCAAATTCACAAACTTGGATATATCTGTATGGTTTGGTTCTATCTATCCAATATTGCTCTTGATCCTTCCTAGAGGTAACCTATCATTAATTAAGATAAAATAATGTTGAAAATCTTGTGATTTGATGTTCTATTAACTTAATGGTTGTTTGTATATACCTCTTGCAAGAAATCAGCAGTGCCCTTTCTTTCTGGACACATGAATCCACAACTCGTGAAAAAATCATGAACATGTTCTCGTGGTCCTTGATACACAATTTGTCCCTCGGATATTAGAATGATGTCATCAAATAGATCGAATGTCTCTGGAGCAGGTTGTAGTAGAGACATTAAGATTGTTGAGTCGGTGAGGTGTACAAGTTGTTGCAAGCACTTCACTATCTGAAATGTAGTGGAACTGTCTAGACCGGTTGATATCTCGTCCATAAATAAAGTTTTTGTGGGTCCCACAAGCATCTCTCCTATACAAGGACCAAAACCAAATTTAATATTTTACCAAAGTCGGTGTCCGATATAATTAAACGTAGTGAAATTGTATAGACCAAAAGAGAGGAAAATAACCTGTAGTTAATCGCTTCTTTTGTCCACCAGAGATTCCTCGTAGTATTGCATCACCTACGAAGGTATCACGGCAGATATCCAGGCCCAATATCTAATTTGCATTAATAGACGCATTAATTAATAGACAAAAGAAAATTTGTATTTAGATAAAGTTTTCAACTGTAGTAAATATAAGATCACAAAGGTTCTAGAGTTCGAGAGGATCTATATATCTTACTCTAAGAGTATAGTAAGTAATCAAACTGCTTGCTTCCCCTTCAATGGCAGTTGCCTTCATAAAAAGGTCGACTTCAGCTTCTGGGTGAATCCCTGCTTGCTTCTCTCTTCTTGCAAGCTCCACTAGCATTTCTATATTTCATATTTTGGTTATTAATTAATAATCATATGATATTTTGTTTCAAGTTTTAAAAAAGCATTACCTAACTTCGATCCAACTCCTTGGCACCTTGCTGAGAAATCTAAGGTTTCCTTGACAGTCATTTCTCCAACATGAACATCGTTCTGGCTTATGTAGGCTGATGTCCTTCGAGGTTCAAATTCATTGAGCTTATAACCATTGTAAGTAATGTCTCCTTTAACCTGTTTAATTTATATTTTTGTCCAGTTGATATAGTTGTACACCTCATAGTAAATGTAAATTCTACACTTCATTGGAAGCTTTAATCATATGTTTAATGTTTGTATCGAACATTTAAACACTCTAATGACCTTTAAGCTGTGGTCAAGCTTTCCGGCCATAGCCAACAGTAGTGTGGTCTTTCCAGAAGAAGGGGGGCCCAATAAAAGTGTCATTCTGTAACGTTACAAATCCATTGTTACCCATTAATATAAATTATTATACTATACAAAATTTAACGGATTGTGTATAATTTTATCATTTAATTTCTAAAAGCATTGCGAACTCCAAATGCGTTAATAAATGTCAACTTGTTATTTCTCTATGTTTGGTTTAATCCATTAAATAATAGTATTCAACCTCATTCGATCATTTCCACTAAACTATGGATTGTGAATGTTCTTATAATTGCTCTAGTATGAGTGGGATCCTTAATTGAAATCGCTATGATATACGTACCTTGAAGGTTTGATAATTCCCGATGCATCTTTAAGAATAGTGAGTTTAGTCTTTTTAGATAAACTGATTCCAATATTACCCAAAATTGCTTCGAAAGTGTTTCTGGTGGCGTTTGGAAGTGAGGGAAGTGCTCTATCACCGATATAGCAATCTGCTTCTATGGTCAAATTTTGAAATCGAACTTCTACTGTTGGAAGAACGATGCCAACCCTGAAATATTAAGGGGATTAATTATTTCGTAATCATGTTGATAGATAGTATCAATATATGGCAGGAATTAACCAACATGTCAATAAATTAAATGTAAATAGAATAACAATAAAAATGAAATAGATTATGAAGTACAAGGCTTACTTATCAACACGATCTCTAAACTTTTTCAAGAACATTTCGTTATCTTCTTCAACAACCTTAAATGTCTTGTCGATGAAGTCTTGTTGAGAATGTTGGTCGAGCTCTCGGACATCTAACAGCAACTTATCAGCTGGTGTTTGGTTTTTAAGATCAGCTGGAATATTATAAGACTTGAAGATGGTTGTTCGTATCCGTTTGTAGGTTGGGAGTTTCTCCAAAGCTGCCCAGCGCAACGCCTCTTCGTCTTCCACAGAGTGGTGGCTGCTCCTTCCATGGTGGGTGCTGCCATAACCAATGGAGAACACGTCTTCCATTCTCAAACTGCCAGCTGCCCTACTCAAACTTCTACCTAAACTCCTGATTATGCTATCTCCATTCTCTTCCTCCATCACCCTTATAACTTTCGCAATCCCCAAGTTCTTCGAAGATTGCAGTTATATATGTCTGTTCGGTCGTCTTGTTTGCCATTAATCCAGTTTTATAGACACTGAATCCTGGAATACGGAGATGATTGATTGGACGGAGGATTCAGGAATACGTGGATGATTGGACGTCGTTCGTTCTGGAGAATTAATTTTGTATTAATGGTTTATGCATGCAAGTCGTAGCAATTAATTGAAAAATTAAGTTGCTTTATAAGTGCATGGACACTACCAATCTAGAGTTTCATTTTTTCTCTTTTTCTTTTATTTTTCTTTTATTTTTTTTAATTTAGTTTATCACGTTTCCTTGACTTTTTGTCTACATGGCTATACACTACTAGAAAATATGGTGTTTTCCTACGAAAAATATCTACTGAAAATTTCCGTAACTAATTAGCTACGGATCAGCTACATAATGGGATGCTCTAGTTTAGTAACGGAATAGCTACGGAATAATTTCGGAATAACTATGGAAGCGGGTCCATAGCTATTCCGTAGCTAATTAGCTATGGAATAGCTACGAATTTGCATATGTAGCTATTCCGTAGCTAATTAGCTACGGAATAGCTACATATGCGAATCCGTAGCTATTCCGTAGCTAATTAACTACGGAATAGCTACATATGCAAATTCGTAGCTATTCTGTAGCTAATTAGCTACGAAATGGCTACGAAATGGCTACAAAATACCTAAGGATACTAATTACCTACAGATTAGCTACGGATTTTTCTTATTTTCATTTTTTCGGGCACCAAACGTCGTTTTTTTCGCTTCGTTTTTTTCACACCTCTACTATACATGATTATCTTTATTTTCACCAACATGTAGCTATTAATATCGTTCATAAAGTTGTGTGCCCTTCGGGATCAAGTGCTCATTTCATAGTTTAACATTGTAATACATATACTTTTCATCAACCTGTGATGAATTATGTTTTTATATGTATATTTATACACATGAATTAGTTATGGTATATGTGTACGTGTATATGTGTATGTATACGTGTTTGTGAGATGTATGTGAACGTATTCATATGCATTATAGTGTTAAACCACTAAACGAGTAATGGATCTCGTATGTGCACACAACTTTATGAATGATACTAATAGCTATAAGTTGGTGAAAATATAGATAATCATTTATAATAAAGGTGTGAAAAAAAAAACGGAGAGAAAAAACGAAGTTTGGTGCCCGAAAAATCAAAAATAAGAAAAATATGTAGCTAATCCATAGCTCATTGTTTAACGTTGTAATGCTTACATATACATTTACACACACATACATATACATAAGCACACACATACATACTTATACATATATATACTAGGTTATAACCCGTGGGCACCACGGATATGAATAATTTAAAAATAATTTTAATTAAACTATAACTTAATTATTAAGAATTGATAATAAAAACTTTAATAAATAATAAATATATATTTTTTGTCAGTAATATCACAATGACATAATTATTGACTAAAATAAGAAAATGATATTGGTTTGAATATCCAATTGGCATTTTGTATATTTAGATATGTTAGAAAATCATAATTTTGTAGAATGCAATATGATATAAATAACAACAGAAACTGAAATCTATATACATAATAAATATATACAAAGGTCTTATAATAAAACTTGTTTATATACAATATTGAATGTTTTATTTGATAGTCTATCATCCTTATCGAAATACATATCAACAAACACAAGTGGAAGCTTTGTTTCTTATCCAATTATCCCTTTGTGTAACCTTTTGAGGTTGGGCTTTAAGCCTTTGAGTTTGGATCTTTTTCTAAGTAAAGCTTATTTAACATCTGAATAAAACATATTCATTTAGGCTTTTAATGTTTTTTTTTTTATTTCTAGGCATAAAAAGGAAACAAAGCAATAAACTTTGCCTGAATATTCTTGCATTAAGTTTATGTTATTATCATAAAATACAAAATGAAGGCAGAAGAGATAGGTCACCGCGTAAAGTTGATTTGCTTTTCACAAAACAGAACATATACATGACCAGCAAAAAACGCACTAACCAGGACACACCTTTTCTTTTTCTTTTTTTTTATCTTTTTTTTACAATGTTACCCTTTAAATTGATTCAAATAAAAGTCAACCGTTGAAAATAACATACAATTTGTGTGAAATTTGGCCCATGTGTTATTGAAAGATATGAGAAATAGTCCACCTGTTACTAAGTTTACAAAACAACCCTTGTGTTACAAACTTTCAAACATACAATTTTAATTTCAACAAATTACATAATAGCTCCCTATGTTAATGTATTTCATAGTACATTGCTAAAAATTACATAATATCTCCCTATGTTAATCAATGGACAGAATAACCACTAAATTTACAAAACATCCCATGTCTTAATACACGGTTAGAATATTAAAATAATTATGATATTGAGGAAAATGTAATTATTATAAAAAAATTGATATAGTTTTTGTATTACTCGTTGGAACCGTTTGTATAAAACATTGAGAGTGTTTGTGACGAAATTTGTCCAAATTATAAAATTCATTGCAAATATGGTCCAAACTTTTAAAGAAAAAAATTGATTACCATCTAAGATCACTTAATATACACGCGTTATATTCACTATCTATCATTTGTGAAAGTATGTAACATTTGACCATTAAGAAAACCATTTCTAGTGTTAAAAAGGGGGAAATATAGAAAATACATAATAGATTTCTCCATTTTATAGATTGAGCCATTAACTATTTTTAATAATTAAATTAATATGCTTTTTTGTCACATTTTAAAAAAAACATTATTCTTGATTACTTGACTTTGAAAAAGTGAAAACTACATAAACACACAATTTAGTTTCGTGGTTTTGTGGTAAAGAAAAAGAAAATATTAGTACTTGTTGACTTTTTGATGTAGTAGAAACAGACAATCCAAATCTATTATTCTGATTAAGGCAATTCATACATCTTCATATTAAAGGAGTTTTGTTCTAGTTCTTTTAGTCATCGTTTGTTCTAATTATCAAAATGTGTAATCATGAAGGAAAAATGAAAGTATGATCATTGATTGAAAGTGGGCAAGGAACAAAAGTCTCGTCTTTCTATCATTTTTTCTCTTATATAGAATTTAAAAAACAATACGGAAATTGAAGGATAATATGAAAACTACAACTTTAAAAGAATGAAAACAGGATTATCATTAAAAGTGAAAAGAAATAAATGTATCATGATTATCATCTTTCTGTCATTTCTTCTATTAGATGAAATATGAACAATAATATGTTATTTGAACAATAATATGGATAATAAAGTAAAACAAATAGCACCTCCATATTTCAACCAAGTTTCTGATCATCGTTTGCGACTGTTTAAGACCTTCAAACCAAAAACTCCCAACAATTTCATTTGCCTGCGTCTTAAGAACAGGAAATCGGTATCTTATAAGTTTATGACTTATTTCCAGCAATTGGTGATAGGCAAATGCAATCAGCTACTAAAGAAATATTCTAATTATTTCTATAACATCAAACTGGTTCCTTTTTCACACAAACTGTTTTGGTGAATAATGTGCTATCCTAATAAGTGATATTCAAAAATTATTATGGAGAAATGATACCAGACATTGGAAATTGGAAGGAAAAAATAAATGAAAGAAATTGTAAAAAGTTACAAACTTGGCATGAAGTGCATCATTTCTGTTATTCTCTATAGAGTCGTTTTTGCATGGAGTGAAAGAAAGAAGGTTGATGGATTGGATACTCACACATGGAGCCTACTTCATGCTTGATATCTCTGCTCAATAACACAAATGGTGAGATTTATGACAAAATAATATGAAACAAAAAAGGGTAAATCTATTTTCAAAAATCAACTATTACTCAATCACATAAATGACCCTCCTCAACAAAGATAAAACAGATAATGTTTTGGGTTAAATTAAATGTCATTCATACATTCAAAGGATTATTAATGAGCAAGGAGAAAACTCTTGATAGAAATTATGCCAAAAATGGAACTTGTTATATTAATATTAGAACATCCAAAACAACAATTGTTTAGTGTACTTTGAAAATGATAATTAAGGATATTTTAGTCCATCGAATTATAACCAAAACCTTTATTAATTGAGTAAAAATATTGTAACTTTCATTACAAGGAGAAGTAATTTATATGGATTTTAGCAACATTACAGACTCCACAAATTCACTTCATAATATTAACACTAGTATCTTTTCCCATATCAACATTTATTTTATGGTTCCATTTTCATTTGACCAGAGCATTTATGTTGGTGAAAAACCCACTTAAACTCTCTTGTATATGTTGATATAACTTTATTTTATCCATAAATAAATACCGATTAAGAACACATGAGAATATAAAAAACTTGAAAACAATTTAACCTGATCAACTATAACCTTTTTATTAATCAAAACTCATTGTAACAACAATGATGACATCGAGCATTTTTTTATGCTAACATATATAACTAAATGAAACATGAACCCTAAAAGTAATATTCAAATTAAAATGATGGCATCCAACAATTTTTATGCAAACAGATATTTAATAAGCAAAGATATAAATCACAAAAATAGAAAATAAAACCCAAAAAAATTAACATCAAACCTAATATCAATTTGCTTGAATCCTAAAAGTGAACAAAAATCACCTTCACATAATCTGGAGATTGAGTAGAATAAAAATCAGCGACATTATGAAAATTATAATATACAAAATCGCTTGAAGCCATTAAGAAGCGAAACTGAGATACATGTATGGAAGCTGCGATTTTTCGATGGAGGTTGTGATGTTGAAGCAGAGAAGTAGAAAAGTTCATAAGACATCGGATACAGACGAAGGGGGGAGTTTTGAGAGATAGATGTCGAGGCAGAGAAAATCCGGATTCAAAATTGAATCTGATAAGGAAAGGGGAGAAATATCAGGGATTTAAAATTGAATGTGTAACCCATCACCTCAATCAAAGGGATAATAGGTGATTTTGTTTCAATGAGAATCCTATTTTGTAGGATGGCATTAAATTAAATTAAAGACTAAAGATTAACAGTGAAGGAAGTGTATAGGCGGGAATTAGAGGAAAGGTTCTACCACAATATGACACGATGACACGTGGCAATTTAGAGTTGTAGAAAAATATCATGTGGCACCTTAGATAGGTTTTTATTAGGTTTTTATTAGGAAGAGAGATTTCCCATAATCATCATATTTTTTCATTATTTAATTTATACATTAAACGAATATTATTTTAATTGTTTGTTTGTGTGTTAACCACATTTTTAATTTTTTTTTGAATATTATTATTATTGAAAAAAAAATGAAAAAAATAATAATAATAGTGAAATTAAGACTTGAAAATTGAAAAGAAAATAATAATAATAATAATAATAATAATAAGCACACACATATATACGATCATAAAAAAAAACGTTTTAAGACTTGAATATTAATAATAATAATAATAATAATAACAAAGTCGTGAAAAACATTGTTTTTCAAAAATAATTATTAGGTACGATTTTTTTTTTAAGTTTTCAAAACAAATTTTTATAGTTTTAATTAAGGTTGTTATGATCTTAACGATCTCATCTAAGTATATGTTATTTGTATTGTTTACAGATAAGATCAATAATAATAATAATAATAATAATAATAATAATAATAATAATAATAATAATCGGAAAAAAAAAGTGTATAAAATTAATAGGAGACTAACTCAGTAAGGATGTTGCATGCTCGGCCGGATGGTAATTGTGTTGGTTACCTGCTGCAACAATTTTTTATTTTATTTTATTTTATTTGGGGGCCGGTATCTAATTTATATGCCCCTTTTCTCCTCTTTTCTGTCTTCCCCCTTCTCGCATCGTAGCTTACAAGAACCAAAAAAAAAAAAAAAAAAAAAAATGCTACCGGTGGTCGAGGCACTCTTCCCCTTGGTGGCGGCGCCCCTTCCTCCTCCTGCACTTTTTCGACGTCGATGGCACTGCCACTGCCGGTGCTTCTTCCTGCTGCATATTCCCGTCACCGAGCCAAAGGTAAACCCTAGTTTTTTTTTTTGTTTCTTTTTAAAAATTACTTTGTTTTAGGTGTAATTTTGTTGAATGTGAGCTAGTAAGGTTGATTTTTTTGTTGAATATGAGGTTTTAGGATGATTTTTTGTTGTTGAATGTGATGTTTTAGATTGATTTTAGTGTTTAAGATTTGTTAAAATTACTCCATCAATGTTCGCTTTTTTTCACTTCATCCTTATACAAACACAAGAGATTTGTTTATGTATATCATTTGATGATCGTTATCTAACGTCAAAAACCCATAAATGCATAAAAGCCCCTTTGACACACAAATATCAAATCCAATTGACTTTCTTTTTCTTATAGTTTTCTCTTGGTAAATTAATATCAATTCTCGTTTATTAAAAAGAAAGCAAAATATAATTTATATAAATTTTATGTAATTTTCAGAATTGAAGAAATTCGAAAAGAAATAGAATTTGGTATTTAGATAATAAGTTAACGTAAGTAGGAGTTGATATTTAATTTATTAATTAAAAGAAAACTAAATACGAAGAAAGTTAAATTAGATTTATGGTGCGTTTAACTGTGAATGGTAACAAGCAAAACACAAACATACACATCTTTGTATGTGTATCGATGATGAATCTAAAAGAAAAAGCAGAGCCTCGATGGAGTTTAAGAAACATATTCAAAGAGACAAAGAAAGAGTATTTTAGTAATATCATATGAAAGTTTGATTTTTAAATAATGTTTTTAATATTAAATTGATTTAATCATAATTGAAATAGAAGTTTGGATATAAATGTTAATTTTATAGATTTAAAAGGATATATACGTAATTTAAACATTTAATATTAAATGTTTACAAGGATATATATGAAATTTATCCTAAAAAAAATGCTAAGTTAATTTGTTAAATTTGTTAAAAATGTTAGTTAAATGTTTATATATGGATTTTTAGTTAATTTAAAATGCATATTATGATATTGATCATTTGTTGAAATGTTATGTATCGTTAGTCATACATATTAGATTAAATGGGATGTTACACTATTATATTGAAATGTTAGGATTCTAATTAACATTTTTAAATGGAAATGTAGTTTTAGATCAAAATGTTGTTTAATAGAGACTGGATGTACACGAAGAGACTTGATAGTCATCGTTTGTTTAATCCGCAATGGCCACATTATGTCAATTTGTTTTTGAATTTTGCTTACACGAACGCAACAAACATCCAATGTATTATTAGGGAAGGGGTGGAAGTTTTTGAAATTAGATGTCCGTGTGTGAAATGCAAAAATATTTATTACCACCTGAGAGAATCAGTTTTTAACCATCTTATTGCCCGGGGATTCATGAATGGTTATTCACTATGGTATTTACATGGCGAACCGCAACACCGCAGATTCTAGTGGGTCAACAGCAAGACACACTGCAGGTAGTATAGGATTTGACTAGCACCGTAGGAAATTAGTAAGTATCACAATAATAAATTTTATTATTCTTATTTTGTTATAACACTAACTACATTACTTGTACATTGACTTTTATGTAGGAAAAATTGATGGGTAAACCACCCACACAATATGATGTTTTCGTGAAGACGCATGGCACTGTTGAGTCAAAGAAAAAATATTTTGAGGGAAATCATGAAAATATTGAATATTGCTTGCAGACGGCCAAAGAAGCACTAGTAACTTATCTTTATCATTTATGTATATTGATTGTCTCATTTTTGTATATGACAATCATGTTTTTTGTAATTTGTAGGAGGGGTATCTGCAGGGGTTGGTCAACAAATTTGGTGAAAATCCTTCAAATCGTAAGGATGATATAGATGTATGGGAGGAAAGCCAACTTAGAAGAAAAGGAAAGAAGAAGGGTGATATCTATGGGATAGGAGCATCGGATATACATTTTTTGGTTTTAGGGACTCCATCTTCCCAATCCACCCAGTCGGATAGCACGCAACAAGAGGTATGTTGATAATACTAATTAAATTGATAATAAACAAAAATATGTTGCTATTATGGTTAAAAGTTAGGTAGTTCGGTGAGAATATTGATTAAATTGATAATAAACAAAAGTATGTTGCTATTATGGTTAAAGGTTATGTAGTTTGTTGATAATATTGATTAAATTGATAAAAATAAATATATGTTGCTATTATGGTTTAAAAGTTAAGTGTATTGCTATAATTATAAACTAAAATGCATTGTTACAATAAACTAAAATACATTGCTATTATTGTTTAAGTATTGAATTGTGTCACCATTTTTTAGGTTGATAGGCTGCGTGCGCAAGTTTCTGTCATGGAACAACAACAACAACAACAACAAATGAAAGAACAAATGGAGATGGTTATGAGGATGATAAATATGTCTGGAAATCAACCCCGTGGTCCCCCCGATAATCCACCCGAGGACAATTGATAAGTATTTTGGAGCAATTGATAAGTATTTTGGAACAATTGAATTTGTAAACACTTGTATTGTTTGCTTGTTTTGTTATACGTAATTTGTATGGTACTTGAGCTATTTGTATGGTATTTAAGACAATGGAATTGAATGTGTCAAAGTTGGTATTAGGGACATTTTTTGGTGTATTTTGGACAAATTGAATTGATATGGTATTTGACAAAAATGGAAATTTTTAAAATTTTAAAATTTTTTTTTTTTTTTGATAAAATGAAATTACCTACGGACTAGCTACGGAAATCCGTCGCTAAATAGGTCCGTAGGTATTCCGTAGGAAGAAAGTCAATTTTAGTCAAACTTGAGTTTTGTCGTTAATCCGTAGCTATTCCGTAGGAAAATACTTGCGTGGGTAATCCGTAGAAAATCCGTAGCCATGTTATTTCGTAGCTATTCCGTAAGAATATACACCCGTTGGCAATCCGTAGGTATTCCGTAGCAATTACTGGCTGTAGCTATTCCGTAGGTATTATACCTACGGAAATATCTGTAGCTATTCCGTAGGTATTATACCTACGGAAATATCTGTAGCTATTCAGTAACTATTCCTTAGCAATTCCGTAGGTAAAAATTTCCCACGAGCATTTATGCTACAGGGCATTTTCCGTAGCAAATCCGTAGGTATCGCCTTATACCTACCGAATAGCTATGGATTGTGCCGTAACTGTTGCCCTAGTTTTCTAGTAATGATACATTAACTTTTTTTAGACAAAATTGCAAAAATGGTCCCTGTGGTATGCATATTTTTAGGGTTTTAGTCGAAACTCTAACTTTTTTGGTTTCATGGTCGTTTTAAGTTAGTTTCATTGCAGATTTGGTCCCTCGGTAAATTGAAATGACTTTAATACCCTTAGGTATTTATTTTCTATTTCTAAATTCATTTTTTTAAAGTTTTAATAATTATTTATTCATTTTAATAATTAAAAAATGAAAAGGCTCTCTCTCTCTCTCTCTCTCTCTTTCTCTCTCTCTCCTTTACCGGCACACAACACAAACGCTACTACACCCCTTACCATTACCTCTGCCTTTTTAAACTTTCTTCTCCACCCTTAAGAGGCTTATCTCCTGTATAAGTTGAAATAAATAAGAGATCATGACATGTGAAGCAATAAACGAAATGTTAAGGGATTAACCTGTGTGGAGCTCCTCATCCCTACCGGCTACACATTACAGGCAAAGTATTAGGGGAGGTGGAGGTCCTCATGCCTACCACCGCTATCCGATGACTCCTACTTCCATTATTGATGCATCAGCTTTCTGATTTTTCCTTCCAGGTAACTCCTTATTCCATCATCAATTCCTAAAGGGTTTGCTATTATTGGTGTTTTTTGATGCTTAGCTTGAAATAAAATGGCAGAGAAGGAAGCCTTAGATTTCAAAAACTTAGATTGATCTTGAATTTCTGGTACCAAAGCTCATGTCGGCAATGAGATATGACCTATTGTAACGACCCGTTCCCGGTATGTTGATTTATTGGTAATTATAGTGAGTTTTTCAAGAGGGACTCGGCGAATTCTAGCCTGACTCGCCGAGTAGGGTCGCGCCTGAGGGCACGCGTGAGCTGGGGACTCGGCGAGTCCATATCCCTGACTCGGCGAGTCCATCTGTCTGGGTGAAACCCTAAATTCCCCGAGTTGCCCACTATTTAAACCACCTTATAGCCCCCATTCTCGCCTCCCTCACCCTGAGAACGCAGTGATAGAACCCTAATCCTCCCATGAAGAGCTTATATGTGTTTTGGTGCCATTTTGTGAAGGTGTGAAGAAGGAGAAGAAGGAAGAAGCAAGGAGAAGTGTTGTAGTGCAAAGATCCAAGGCCAAATCAGAGTTAATTGAGGTATTTTCGGAGTTCCATCTTGTTATATGCTTTAAACTTCCATTAGAGCTCTCCTAAGAGCTAGTTGATGCTTGTTCCAAGCCTTATGTTTGCATGAATGTCTTAATAAGCCGAAATAGCTATGGATCTGAATGTTGGGGTGTTGTAGAGCCCAGATCTACTGTCTTTTTGGAGTTATATTGCATCATAACCATAGATCTACCCATTTTGTGCATCTTTTAGCCTTATTTCCCTTATTCATGAGGTTGTACACGTAAAGTTGGAAACTTTACGTGGTAAGTCAGCTTATTGGACTCAGATCTATCAATTGTATGCATTGGATTCAAACAAAATCAAGTAAAAATCAGTTGCATGGCGGCAACTCGGCGAGTCGGAAGAATGACTCGACGAGTTGGGTCGCGAGTCCCGAGTTCTTCAGTTTTATCAGTGTCGAGTGGACGAGGTGAGTTAGGGAGTGGACTCAGCGAGTTGAGGGTAAACTCAGTGATGGGGGGGACTCGGCGAGTTGTTCATCAACTCGGCGAGTCCAAGGCAATCTTCTTAAAGATCAAGAACAACTCGTCGAGTTTGTTCATCAACTCGGCGAGTCGGATGAAGATTGTCTGAGTTCTTGGATCAAGAGGGTACTCGTCGAGTCGATGCCAGACTCGACGAGTAGCAGTGAGTAAGAGTGAAAAGTAAGAGTGGGACTCGGCGAGTTGGGTGGCCCAACTCGGCGAGTCAGCCCAAAAGATAATTGACTTTGATCGAGGGTAAAAGAGTCATTTTACCCCAAGCGCCGTGTTTAGTATTTGATTGAGTGTGTTTATGGACTTGTAGCCGAGGAGATTCAGGAGTAGCCGCCGTTAGCTTTCCGAGCCACACACTCAGCAGCCAGCTTACGAGGTGAGTTTCCTTCCAGTAGGAACGGGTCTAAGGCCACAATGCCGGCCCGTTCAGTTAGCAGTAGCTTCCGGATTTAGGTCCGATGCAGTAGTTAGTATGTTCGATGCCTTCGTGGCTCGAACAGGATTTATGTGCTATGTTTTATGTGTTAAGTATTATGTGTTCCGGGCCACGGCCCGATGTAGCATGTCGTATATGTGTTATGCTAGTTGATGTGTTATGCTATGCCATGTTCAGCCAGTCAGTTCCGTACTTCGATCTGATGCAGTTAGTTCCGGACTTCGGTCCGATGCAGGGGACAAGGTCCCAGTCAGTTCCGGACTTCGGTCCGATGCAGTTAGTTCCGGACTTCGGTCCGATGCAGGGGACAAGGTCCCCGTCAGTTCCGAACTTCGGTCCGATGCAGTTAGTTCCGGACTTCGGTCCGATGCAGGGGACAAGGTCCCAGTCAGTTCCGGACTTCGGTCCGATGCAGTCTCCGGGCTTCGGCCCGATGCAGTGGGCAAGGCCCAATATGTGTTTATATGTTATTGTATGGTATGTGGTAGTTTGGGGGAGCTCACTAAGCTTCGTGCTTACAGTTTCAGTTTGGTTTCAGGTACTTCTGCAAGCAAAGGGAAGAGCTCGGGGTGACAGCATCGCACACACCACAGCATAGCTTTTATCCTGGGGATGTCTTTTGATGTTTTGGATTGATGTTGTATGATACAGTTTTCCGCACAATATTTTGTTATGTTTTGGGGATACATCGCGTATGTTTTATGTTATGATACTTATATTATGGTTTTGATTATATTGAAAAACGAAAATTTTTGGGTCGTGTTTTTGGGTCGTTTCAAGTTGGTATCAGAGCCCTGGTTTGAGGGATTCGGATACACTTCCGGGTGTATCTGAACTCAAACTAAGGGAAATAAAAGATTTTAGTAAAATAAAAATGGTTTACAAAAAGAATATTGAAAGTACTTAGAAAGAAAGAATTGTTTTTAATAAGATAGAGGTGTGTGCATGCGGTCAGCCGAGCTCAAGTAAGTACTCCCAAATTACCCATACAAGTTATTTATTCAGTTTCAGTTTCAGTAGAACAGCATGCTAGTATAGGGCTAAGGATCTAGGAGAATGCCTTATGTGCCTGCTTATGTGTTACAGCTTTATGAGTATTGCATGCTAGAATTGAGTAGACAGCAGTAGGATAGCCTGTTTAGGTTATGCCTGATAGTATGAGCTTAGCATCCTATGCTAGTGCAGTTTCTTGTTATAAGAATAGTTTTGCCTGAGTCTGTTTCCCTTATCCGAATGTTGCTTGCTTCGTGCTTGGTGGGGTTCTGAGTACTGGGAGTTAGCCATTAGGTGAACACGTCACACCACATGTAATCAGGTTTGAATAATCCCAGAGTGCTGGAACTGGCCCTATTGCGCAGCTCTTGTTTGAGTCCAACCGTTGTAGGGACGGATCTTTTACTTGAAGGATTATCTGATCCTCATCACATGTGATGGTGTTTAGGTCGTGGCTAGCTGGCATTATGAGGAGACCTACAGCAGCTGAGGACCAGTCGTGTTGAGCTTGAGGTTTCCCTAGGCCAAGCCTAGGATGAGAGTAGCAGAGAATGGCAGTAGTAGAAGTGACTTGGGGGAGTCAAGGCAGTTCTTGAGGAAAGTACGGATAGATGTGGAAGGTAGTATGGGCCCGTACTACTGAAAGCAGAGGATCCGTACTCGAATCAAGGAAGGCCAAGACAAGACTAGGAAGCTAGTAGTAGTATCATGATCCCTTGAGATATTTCAGTGTTCTGATGTTGTTATGAAATGTTTCAGAATGGTAGTTTTGCGTCCGAGACCAGCAGTCGGCAGCTCAGATGCCGGAGGGGGATCAGGATCGGGATCAGGCCCGGAGGTCGGGCAGATGGATGAGCAGACTAGAGAGTTCCTTTCTTCTGAGGTTACCCGCATCATACTGGAGCAGACTCCTGTGATCTTCGGTTCGATCAAGGAGGGTATTTTAGAGCTGATGGATGAGAGATTGAGTACTTTCCGTGCTGAGATGGCGGCCGTGATAGGGTCGCGCACACTTACGTTCAGGGAGTTCAGGGCATGCGGGGCTCCAGACTATCATGGGACGCGGGACCCCATAGCGAGTACTAGATGGTTGGCGGATGTGGCCAACGCTTTCCGCACTAGCAGGTGTCCTGAGGGGGACAAGGTCAGATTGGCGTCCTGTCTTCTGAAGGACAGGGCACGGGATTGGTGGGAGGAGGTCGGACATGCCATCGGGGATGATGCGGCATTGGATGCCATGACCTAGGCTGATTTCTCTACCAGGTTCAGGAAGGAGTTTGCACCAGTCATTGAGGTGCAACAGTTACCTAGGGAGTTTCAGGACCTTACCCAGACTACAGAGACAATGGCGGAGATCACCGCCAAGTTCAGGGAGAGGGCCCTTCTTGTTCCTCAGTATGCAGCCGATGAGGAGATGAAGAAGGCCCGTTATCATGAGATGTTGCGGAGTGACATCCGCATGTTTGTGAGCCGGTCCAGTTGTAAAACGCTGGACGACATGATTGCCAGAGCTAGAGAGAGGGAGATTGATCTCGAGATGGAGAAGAAGAGGAAACCGGAGGTGGTTTCGGGTTCAGGCAGTGTGGGCAAAAAGCCCAAGGTTTCAGATCACAGGTCTAGGGGTCAGCAGAGCCACTGTCGGTGTGGCAAGTGTGGGAGATTGCACGAGGGGGCGTGCAAGGCAGGGAGTTCCGGCTGCTACAAGTGCGGTCGGACTGGGCATTTGAGTAGGGATTGTACGGCCCCTGCTACTACGGTTACAGCATCAGATCTGATTTGCTTTCAGTGCAATCAGAGGGGACATAAAAGGTCCCAGTGTCCCAGTTTAGCTGCAGCAGGGAAGGTGGTTGCACCTGCCCCTGCCACCTTGAGGATTACGGATGGCCGGCAGGGCCGATCTGATGTGCCAGTGGCGAAGAGCAGGGCATTTCAGATGACAGCAGAGGAGGCGCGAGCGACTCCTGATGTGGTGACGGGTATGTATCTTTCCTCCATCTCTTAATTGTTATAATATCGTTTGAATATTACTTGATGATATGTTTTATTTAGGGTCGTTCTCGGTGAACGGCATTTCTGCTTTGGTATTGTTCGATTCGGGGGCTACCCGATCATTTGTATTGCTTGCGCTTAGCAAGAGATTTAGCAGAGCTCCAGGGGAGCTGGATTGTCCACTAGAGGTTGAGATAGCAGATGATAGGACCGTGAGGGTCGGCAGAGTACATAGAGGGTGTTCCCTTCAGATATTTGATGAGCAGTTTTCAGTGGACCTGGTTCCTATTCCCCTGCGTGGGAATAAAGTTATTGTGGGCATGGATTGGCTGAGCCCCAATGGGGCGGTGATTGATTGTGAGCTTTAGCTAGTGAGGGTTCGCACTCCCAGTAGGGGAGATATAGTAATTCAGGGCGAGAGGCCCCAGCGAGGACCGATCTTTTGTTCCGCCGCAAGGGCGAGGCGCTATGTTCAGCAGGGTTGCGCCGGTTTTGTAGCTTACGTCTTGGATGCCCGGGAGAAGGGCAAGACGACGATTGATGTTGTTCCTATTGTTCGTGACTACCCGGATGTGTTTCCCGAGGATTTGCCGGGGATACCTCCAGAGAGGCAGGTTGAGTTCAGGATCGACCTAGTTCCTGGTGCGGCTCCGATAGCCAAAGCACCGTATCGACTTGCTCCCCCTAAGATGCAGGAGCTGTTAGAAAAGGGTTTCATTCGGCCGAGCAGTTCGCCTTGGGGAGCGCCGATCTTATTTGTGAGGAAGAAGGATGGGTCGCATCATATGTGCATTGATTATCGGGAGTTGAACAAAGTAACGGTGAAGAACTGTTACCCACTTCCGAGGATAGATGACTTGTTTGATCAGCTTCAGGGAGCGTCTTGGTTCTCCAAGATCGATCTACGCTCCGGTTATCATCAGATGAGGGTTAGAGATGAGGATGTACAGAAGACTGCTTTCAGGACCCGGTATGGTCATTATGAGTTCGTGGTGATGCCATTTGGGCTCACCAATGCCCCAGCCGCGTTCATGGATCTCATGAACCGCGTGTGCAGACCGATGCTGGATCGGTCGGTGATAGTGTTTATAGATGACATCCTAGTGTATTCCAAGACACAGGGGCAGCACGAGGAGCACCTGCGAGAGGTGTTGGAGACTTTGAGGAGGGAGAGACTTTTCGCAAAGTTCTCCAAGTGTGAGTTCTGGTTGCGCGAGGTGCAGTTTCTTGGTCATCTCGTCAACCAGAAGGGTATTTTGGTAGATCCGGCCAAGATTGAGGCCGTGATGCAGTGGGAGGTCCCGAGGTCTCCATCTGAGATTTGGAGCTTCCTGGGGTTAGCAGGGTATTATCGGAGATTTATTCAGGACTTCTCCAAGATAGCAGTGCCGCTCACCCGGCTAACCAAGAAGTCGGTGGTTTTTCGTTGGGGGCCTGAGCAGCAGGCGGCGTTCGAGACTCTCAGGCAGAGATTGTGCGAGGCTCCGATCCTTACCTTGCCAGAGGGAGTAGAGGATTTCGTAGTCTATTGTGATGCTTCGATCACAGGTATGGGAGCAGTATTGATGCAGCGAGGCCATGTGGTAGCTTATGCCTCGAGACAGTTGAAGCCTCACAAGGCTAATTATCCTACCCACGATTTGGAGCTGGGGGCAGTTGTGTTTGCCCTCAATATTTGGAGACATTACCTTTATGGGGTCCGCTGTACTATTTACACGGATCACAAGAGTTTGCGATATCTTATGGATCAGCCGAGTTTGAACATGAGGCAGAGGAGATGGTTAGACGTGCTGAAGGACTATGACTGTGAGATCCTTTATCATCCAGGGAAGGCCAACGTGGTGGCCGACGCCCTGAGCCGTAAGGTGTCGGCGGCCCCTATCAGAGATCTGTGTATGAGGATGACAGTGATCACTCCATTGTTGGAGCGGATCAAGGAGGCTCAGATGGAGGGCCTCAAGGAGGAGAGGCAGAAGTGCGAGAGGATAGTGGGCCGAGTAGCTTCGTTTGATTACGACAGTCGGGGTTTGTTGACGCTTCATGGTAGGGTGTGGGTACCGTACTGGGGTGGGGTACGGCAAGTATTGATGGACGAGGCTCATAAGTCTCGATTTTCTATCCACCCAGGAGCGACGAAGATGTATCGAGATCTTCGACCTGATTATTGGTGGCCCTGCATGAAGCGAGATGTCGCTTGGTATGTGGAGAGATGTTTGACCTGCCGGAAGGTCAAGGCAGAGCACCAGAGACCTCACGGCAAGATGCAGCCGTTAGACATTCCCGTGTGGAAATGGGAGGATATCACCATGGATTTTGTCACCAAACTCCCCAGGACCGCACGCGGGGTGGACTCGATATGGGTAGTAGTGGATCGGTTGACGAAGAGTGCCCATTTTCTTCCGATTCAGGAGAGTATATCGGCGGAAAAGTTAGCCGATATCTATGTGCGAGAAATTGTGGCACGTCATGGAGTGCCGGTATCGGTGGTGTCGGACCGAGATGTTCGTTTCACGTCCAGATTCTGGAAGCGATTCCACGACGAGATGGGTACTCGTCTCCATTTCAGCACCGCTTTTCATCCTCAGACTGACGGGCAGAGCGAGAGGACGATTCACACTCTCAAGGACATGCTTAGGGCATGTGTTTTAGATTTTGGGGGCAGTTGGGATACGTATCTTCCGTTAGCGGAATTCTCGTATAACAACAGTTATCATGCGAGCATTGATCGACCTCCTTTTGAGATGTTATATGGCAGGAAGTGCAGGACCCCAATTTGTTGGGGCGAGGTCGGTCAGCGAGTCATCGGGAGCACCGAAGTGGTGCTCAAGACGACTGAGTTGATCCAGCAGGTCCGTAGTAGGCTGCAGACTGCGCAGAGTCGGCAGAAGAGCTACGCCGACAGGAGGCGTTCGGACTTGGAGTTCCAGGTGGGAGATATGGTTCTTCTGAAAGCCTCACCTTGGAAAGGTGTCATCAGGTTCCGGAAGAGGGGCAAATTGGGCACCAGATTTATTGGTCCTTTCAGGGTTTTGGCCCGGGTGGGTCGGGTTGCTTATCGGTTAGATCTCCCTGAGGAGCTTAGTCAGATACACAACACCTTCCACGTGTCGCAGTTGAGGAAGTGTTTGGTGGATGAGACAGCAGTCGTTCCCTTAGAGGACATTCAGGTTGATAGCGGCCTAAATTATATCGAGAAGCCGGTCGCGATTCTGGAACGGAAGACCAAGACCTTGAGGAACAAGGTAATTCAGCTAGTAAAGGTGCAGTGGCAGCACCGGAAGGGGTCTGAATGGACGTGGGAGGCTGAAAAGGAAATGAGAGCGCACTACCCGGAGTTATTTGCAGATCCAGCCGTAGCAGACTTTGAGGACGAAGTCTGAGACAAGTGGGGGAGAATTGTAACGACCCGTTCCCGGTATGTTGATTTATTGGTAATTATAGTGAGTTTTTCAAGAGGGACTCGGCGAGTTCTAGCCTGACTCGCCGAGTAGGGTCGCGCCTGAGGGCACGCGTGAGCCGGGGACTCGGCGAGTCCATATCCCTGACTCGGCGAGTCCATCTGTCTGGGTGAAACCCTAAATTCCCCGGGTTGCCCACTATTTAAACCACCTTATAGCCCCCATTCTCGCCTCCCTCACCCTGAGAACGCAGTGATAGAACCCTAATCCTCCCTTGAAGAGCTTATATGTGTTTTGGTGCCATTTTGTGAAGGTGTGAAGAAGGAAAAGAAGGAAGAAGCAAGGAGAAGTGTTGTAGTGCAAAGATCCAAGGCCAAATCAGAGTTAATTGAGGTATTTTCGGAGTTCCATCTTGTTATATGCTTTAAACTTCCATTAGAGCTCTCCTAAGAGCTAGTTGATGCTTGTTCCAAGCCTTATGTTTGCATGAATGTCTTAATAAGCCGAAATAGCTATGGATCTAAATGTTGGGGTGTTGTAGAGCCCAGATCTACTGTCTTTTTGGAGTTATATTGCATGATAACCATAGATCTACCCATTTTGTGCATCTTTTAGCCTTATTTCCCTTATTCATGAGGTTGTACACGTAAAGTTGGAAACTTTACGTGGTAAGTCAGCTTATTGGACTCAGATCTATCAATTGTATGCATTGGATTCAAACAAAATCAAGTAAAAATCAGTTGCATGGCGGCAACTCGGCGAGTCGGAAGAATGACTCGACGAGTTGGGTCGCGAGTCCGAGTTCTTCAGTTTTATCAGTGTCGAGTGGACGAGGTGAGTTAGGGAGTGGACTCAGCGAGTTGAGGGTAAACTCAGTGATGGGGGGACTCGGCGACTTGTTCATCAACTCGGCGAGTCCAAGGCAATCTTCTTAAAGATCAAGAACAACTCGTCGAGTTTGTTCATCAACTCGGCGAGTCGGATGAAGATTGTCTGAGTTCTTGGATCAAGAGGGTACTCGTCGAGTCGATGCCAGACTCGACGAGTAGCAGTGAGTAAAAGAGTGAAAAGTGAGAGTGGGACTCGGCGAGTTGGGTGGCCCAACTCGGCGAGTCAGCCCAAAAGATAATTGACTTTGACCGAGGGTAAAAGAGTCATTTTACCCCAAGCGCAGTGTTTAGTATTTGATTGAGTGTGTTTATGGACTTGTAGCCGAGGAGATTCAGGAGTAGCCGCCGTTAGCTTTCGGAGCCACACACTCAGCAGCCAGCTTACGAGGTGAGTTTCCTTCCAGTAGGAACGGGTCTAAGGCCACAATGCCGGCCCGTTCAGTTAGCAGTAGCTTCCGGATTTAGGTCCGATGCAGTAGTTAGTATGTTCGATGCCTTCGTGGCTCGAACAGGATTTATGTGCTATGTTTTATGTGTTAAGTATTATGTGTTCCGGGCCACGGCCCGATGTAGCATGTCGTATATGTGTTATGCTATTTGATGTGTTATGCTATGCCATGTTCAGCCAGTCAGTTCCGTACTTTGGTCTGATGCAGTTAGTTCCGGACTTCGGTCCGATGCAGGGGACAAGGTCCCAGTCAGTTCCGGACTTCGGTCCGATGCAGTTAGTTCCGGACTTCGGTCCGATGCAGGGGACAAGGTCCCAGTCAGTTCCGAACTTCGGTCCGATGCAGTTAGTTCCGGACTTCGGTCCGATGCAGGGGACAAGGTCCCAGTCAGTTCCGGACTTTGGTCCGATGCAGTCTCCGGGCTTCGGCCCGATGCAGTGGGCAAGGCCCAATATGTGTTTATATGTTATTGTATGGTATGTGGTAGTTTGGGGGAGCTCACTAAGCTTCGTGCTTACAGTTTCAGTTTGGTTTCAGGTACTTCTGCAAGCAAAGGGAAGAGCTCGGGGTGACAGCATCGCACACACCACAGCATAGCTTTTATCCTGGGGATGTCTTTTGATGTTTTGGATTGATGTTGTATGATACAGTTTTCCGCACAATATTTTGTTATGTTTTGGGGATACATCGCGTATGTTTTATGTTATGATACTTATATTATGGTTTTGATTATATTGAAAAACTAAAATTTTTGGGTCGTGTTTTTGGGTCGTTTCAAGTTGGTATCAGAGCCCTGATTTGAGGGATTCGGATACACTTCCGGGTGTATCTGAACTCAAACTAAGGGAAATAAAAGATTTTAGTAAAATAAAAATGTTTTACAAAAAGAATTTTGAAAGTACTTAGAAAGAAAGAATTGTTTTTAACAAGATAGAGGTGTGTGCATGCAGTCAGCCGAGCTCAAGTAAGTACTCCCAAATTACCCATACAAGTTATTTGTTCAGTTTCAGTTTTAGTAGAACAGCATGCTAGTATAGGGCTAAGGATCTAGGAGAATGCCTTATGTGCCTGCTTATGTGTTACAGCTTTATGAGTATTGCATGCTAGAATTGAGTAGACAGCAGTAGGATAGCCTGTTTAGGTTATGCCTGATAGTATGAGCTTAGCATCCTATGCTAGTGCAGTTTCTTGTTATAAGAATAGTTTTGCCTGAGTCTATTTCCCTTATCCGAATGCTGCTTGCTTCGTGCTTGGTGGGGTTCTGAGTACTGGGAGTTAGCCATTAGGTGAACACGTCACACCACATGTAACCAGGTTTGAATAATCCCAGAGTGCTGGAACTGGTCCTATTGCGCAGCTCTAGTTTGAGTCCAACCGTTGTAGGGACGGATCTTTTACTTGAAGGATTATCTGATCCTCATCACATGTGATGGTGTTTAGGTCGTGGCTAGCTGGCATTATGAGGAGACCTACAGCAGCTGAGGACCAATCGTGTTGAGCTTGAGGTTTCCCTAGGCCAAGCCTAGGATGAGAGTAGCAGAGAATGGCAGTAGTAGAAGTGACTTGGGGGAGTCAAGGCAGTTCTTGAGGAAAGTACGGATAGATGTGGAAGGTAGTATGGGCCCGTACTACTGAAAGCAGAGGATCCGTACTCGAATCAAGGAAGGCCAAGACAAGACCAGGAAGCTAGTAGTAGTATCATGATCCCTTGAGATATTTCAGTGTTCTGATGTTGTTATGAAATGTTTCAGAATGGTAGTTTTGCGTCCGAGACCAGCCGTCGGCAGCTCAGATGCCGGAGGGGGATCAGGATCAGGATCAGGCCCGGAGGTCGGGTAGATGGATGAGCAGACTAGAGAGTTCCTTTCTTCTGAGGTTACCCGCATCATACTGGAGCAGACTCCTGTGATCTTCGGTTCGATCAAGGAGGGTATTTTAGAGCTGATGGATGAGAGATTGAGTACTTTCCGTGCTGAGATGGCGGCCGTGATGGGGTCGCGCACACTTACGTTCAGGGAGTTCAGGGCATGCGGGGCTCCAGACTATCATGGGGCGCGGGACCCCATAACGAGTACTAGATGGTTGGCGGATGTGGCCAACGCTTTCCGCACTAGCAGGTGTCCCGAGGGGGACAAGGTCAGATTGGCGTCCTGTCTTCTAAAGGACAGGGCACGGGATTGGTGGGAGGAGGTCGGACATGCCATCGGGGATGATGCGGCATTGGATGCCATGACCTGGGCTGATTTCTCTACCAGGTTCAGGGCAGAGTTTGCACCAGTCATTGAGGTGCAACAGTTAGCTAGGGAGTTTCAGGACCTTACCCAGACTATAGAGACAGTGGTGGAGATCACCGCCAAGTTCAGGGAGAGGGCCCTTCTTGTTCCTCAGTATGCAGCCGATGAGGAGATGAAGAAGGCCCGTTATCATGAGATGTTGCGGAGTGACATCCGCATGTTTGTGAGCCGGTCCAGTTGTAAAACGCTGGACGACATGATTGCCAGAGCTAGAGAGAGGGAGATCGATCTCGAGATGGAGAAGAAGAGGAAACCGGAACCGGAGGCGGTTTCAGGCAGTGTGGGCAAAAAGCCCAAGGTTTCAGATCACAGGTCTAGGGGTCAGCAGAGCCACTGTCGGTGTGGCAAGTGTGGGAGATTGCACGAGGGGGCGTGCAAGGCAGGGAGTTCCGGCTGCTACAAGTGCGGTCGGACTGGGCATTTGAGTAGGGATTGTACGGCCCCTTCTACTACGGTTACAGCATCAGATCTGATTTGCTTTCAGTGCAATCAGAGGGGACATAAAAGGTCCCAGTGTCCCAGTTTAGCTGCAGCAGGGAAGGTGGTTGCACCTGCCCCTGCCACCTTGAGGATTACGGATGGCCGGCAGGGCCGATCTGATGTGCCAGTGGCGAAGAGCAGGGCATTTCAGATGACAGCAGAGGAGGCGCGAGCGACTCCTGATGTGGTGACGGGTATGTATCTTTCCTCCATCTCTTAATTGTTATAATATCGTTTGAATATTACTTGATGATATGTTTTATTTAGGGTCATTCTCGGTGAACGGCATTTCTGCTTTGGTATTGTTCGATTCGGGGGCTACCCGATCATTTGTATCGCTTGCGCTTAGCAAGAGATTTAGCAGAGCTCCAGGGGAGCTGGATTGTCCACTAGAGGTTGAGATAGCAGATGATAGGACCGTGAGGGTCGGCAGAGTACATATAGGGTGTTCCCTTCAGATATTTGATGAGCAGTTTTCAGTGGACCTGGTTCCTATTCCCCTGCGTGGGAATAAAGTTATTGTGGGCATGGATTGGTTGAGCCCCAATGGGGCGGTGATTGATTGTGAGCTTCAGCTAGTGAGGGTTCGCACTCCCAGTGGGGGAGAGATAGTAATTCAGGGCGAGAGGCCCCAGCGAGGACCGATCTTTTGTTCCGCCGCAAGGGCGAGGCGCTATGTTCAGCAGGGTTGCGCCGGTTTTGTAGCTTACGTCTTGGATGCCCGGGAGAAGGGCAAGACGACGATTGATGTTGTTCCTATTGTTCGTGACTACCCGGATGTGTTTCCCGAGGATTTGCCGGGGATACCTCCAGAGAGGCAGGTTGAGTTCAGGATCGACCTAGTTCCTGGTGCGGCTCCGATAGCCAAAGCACCGTATCGACTTGCTCCCCCTGAGATGCAGGAGCTGTTAGAAAAGGGTTTCATTCGGCCGAGCAGTTCGCCTTGGGGAGCGCCGATCTTATTTGTGAGGAAGAAGGATGGGTCGCATCGTATGTGCATTGATTATCGGGAGTTGAACAAAGTAACGGTGAAGAACCGTTACCCACTTCCGAGGATAGATGACTTGTTTGATCAACTTCAGGGAGCGTCTTGGTTCTCCAAGATCGATCTACGCTCCGGTTATCATCAGATGAGGGTTAGAGATGAGGATGTCCAGAAGACTGCTTTCAGGACCCGGTATGGTCATTATGAGTTCGTGGTGATGCCATTTGGGTTCACCAATGCCCCAGCCGCGTTCATGGATCTCATGAACCGCGTGTGCAGACCGATGCTGGATCGGTCGGTGATAGTGTTTATAGATGACATCCTGGTGTATTCCAAGACACAGGGGCAACACGAGGAGCACCTGCGAGAGGTGTTGGAGACTTTGAGGAGGGAGAGACTTTTCGCAAAGTTCTCCAAGTGTGAGTTCTGGTTGCGCGAGGTGCAGTTTCTTGGTCATCTCGTCAACCAGAAGGGTATTTTGGTAGATCCGGCCAAGATTGAGGCCGTGATGCAGTGGGAGGTCCCGAGGTCTCCATCTGAGATTTGGAGCTTTCTAGGGTTGGCAGGGTATTATCGGAGATTTATTCAGGACTTCTCCAAGATAGCAGTGCCGCTCACCCGGCTAACCAAGAAGTCGGTGGTTTTTCGTTGGGGGCCTGAGCAGCAGGCGGCGTTCGAGACTCTCAGGCAGAGATTGTGCGAGGCTCCGATCCTTACCTTGCCAGAGGGAGTAGAGGATTTCGTAGTCTATTGTGATGCTTCGATCACAGGTATGGGAGCAGTATTGATGCAGCGAGGCCATGTGGTAGCTTATGCCTCGAGACAGTTGAAGCCTCACGAGGCTAATTATCCTACCCACGATTTGGAGCTGGGGGCAGTTGTGTTTGCCCTCAATATTTGAAGACATTACCTTTATGGGGTCCGCTGTACTGTTTACACGGATCACAAGAGTTTGCGATATCTTATGGATCAACCGAGTTTGAACATGAGGCAGAGGAGATGGTTAGACGTGCTGAAGGACTATGACTGTGAGATCCTTTATCATCCAGGGAAGGCCAACGTGGTGGCCGACGCCCTGAGCCGTAAGGTGTCGGCGGCCCCTATTAGAGATCTGTGTATGAGGATGACAGTGATCACTCCATTGTTGGAGCGGATCAAGGAGGCTCAGATGGAGGGCCTCAAGGAGGAGAGGCAGAAGTGCGAGAGGATAGTGGGCCGAGTAGCTTCGTTTGATTACGACAGTCGGGGTTTGTTGACGCTTCATGGTAGGGTGTGGGTACCGTACTGGGGTGGGGTACGGCAAGTATTGATGGACGAGGCTCATAAGTCTCGATTTTCTATCCACCCAGGAGCGACGAAGATGTATCGAGATCTTCGACCTGATTATTGGTGGCCCTGCATGAAGCGAGATGTCGCTTGGTATGTGGAGAGATGTTTGACCTGCCGGAAGGTCAAGGCGGAGCACCAGAGACCTCACGGCAAGATGCAGCCGTTAGACATTCCCGTGTGGAAATGGGAGGATATCACCATGGATTTTGTCACCAAACTCCCCAGGACCGCACGCGGGGTGGACTCGATATGGGTAGTAGTGGATCGGTTGACGAAGAGTGCCCATTTTCTTCCGATTCAGGAGAGTATATCGGCGGAAAAGTTAGCCGATATCTATGTGCGAGAAATTGTGGCACGTCATGGAGTGCCGGTATCGGTGGTGTCGGACCGAGATGTTCGTTTCACGTCCAGATTCTGGAAGCGATTCCACGACGAGATGGGTACTCGTCTCCATTTCAGCACCGCTTTTCATCCTCAGACTGACGGGTAGAGCGAGAGGACGATTCACACTCTCAAGGACATGCTTAGGGCATGTGTTTTAGATTTTGGGGGCAGTTGGGATACGTATCTTCCGTTAGCGGAATTCTCGTATAACAACAGTTATCATGCGAGCATTGATCGACCTCCTTTTGAGATGTTATATGGCAGGAAGTGCAGGACCCCAATTTGTTGGGGCGAGGTCGGTCAGCGAGTCATCGGGAGCACCGAAGTGGTGCTCAAGACGACTGAGTTGATCCAGCAGGTCCGTAGTAGGCTGCAGACTGCGCAGAGTCGGCAGAAGAGCTACGCCGACAGGAGGCGTTCGGACTTGGAGTTCCAGGTGGGAGATATGGTTCTTCTGAAAGCCTCACCTTGGAAAGGTGTCATCAGGTTCCGGAAGAGGGGCAAATTGGGCACCAGATTTATTGGTCCTTTCAGGGTTTTGGCCCGGGTGGGTCGGGTTGCTTATCGGTTAGATCTCCCTGAGGAGCTTAGTCAGATACACAACACCTTCCACGTGTCGCAGTTGAGGAAGTGTTTGGTGGATGAGACAGCAGTCGTTCCCTTAGAGGACATTCAGGTTGATAGCGGCCTAAATTATATCGAGAAGCCGGTCGCGATTCTGGAACGGAAGACCAAGACCTTGAGGAACAAGGTAATTCAGCTAGTAAAGGTGCAGTGGCAGCACCGGAAGGGGTCTGAATGGACGTGGGAGGCTGAAAAGGAAATGAGAGCGCACTACCCGGAGTTATTTGCAGATCCAGCCGTAGCAGACTTTGAGGACGAAGTCTGAGACAAGTGGGGGAGAATTGTAACGACCCGTTCCCGGTATGTTGATTTATTGGTAATTATAGTGAGTTTTTCAAGAGGGACTCGGCGAGTTCTAGCCTGACTCGCCGAGTAGGGTCGCGCCTGAGGGCACGCGTGAGCCGGGGACTCGGCGAGTCCATATCCCTGACTCGGCGAGTCCATCTGTCTGGGTGAAACCCTAAATTCCCCGGGTTGCCCACTATTTAAACCACCTTATAGCCCCCATTCTCGCCTCCCTCACCCTGAGAACGCAGTGATAGAACCCTAATCCTCCCTTGAAGAGCTTATATGTGTTTTGGTGCCATTTTGTGAAGGTGTGAAGAAGGAAAAGAAGGAAGAAGCAAGGAGAAGTGTTGTAGTGCAAAGATCCAAGGCCAAATCAGAGTTAATTGAGGTATTTTCGGAGTTCCATCTTGTTATATGCTTTAAACTTCCATTAGAGCTCTCCTAAGAGCTAGTTGATGCTTGTTCCAAGCCTTATGTTTGCATGAATGTCTTAATAAGCCGAAATAGCTATGGATCTAAATGTTGGGGTGTTGTAGAGCCCAGATCTACTGTCTTTTTGGAGTTATATTGCATGATAACCATAGATCTACCCATTTTGTGCATCTTTTAGCCTTATTTCCCTTATTCATGAGGTTGTACACGTAAAGTTGGAAACTTTACGTGGTAAGTCAGCTTATTGGACTCAGATCTATCAATTGTATGCATTGGATTCAAACAAAATCAAGTAAAAATCAGTTGCATGGCGGCAACTCGGCGAGTCGGAAGAATGACTCGACGAGTTGGGTCGCGAGTCCGAGTTCTTCAGTTTTATCAGTGTCGAGTGGACGAGGTGAGTTAGGGAGTGGACTCAGCGAGTTGAGGGTAAACTCAGTGATGGGGGGACTCGGCGACTTGTTCATCAACTCGGCGAGTCCAAGGCAATCTTCTTAAAGATCAAGAACAACTCGTCGAGTTTGTTCATCAACTCGGCGAGTCGGATGAAGATTGTCTGAGTTCTTGGATCAAGAGGGTACTCGTCGAGTCGATGCCAGACTCGACGAGTAGCAGTGAGTAAAAGAGTGAAAAGTGAGAGTGGGACTCGGCGAGTTGGGTGGCCCAACTCGGCGAGTCAGCCCAAAAGATAATTGACTTTGACCGAGGGTAAAAGAGTCATTTTACCCCAAGCGCAGTGTTTAGTATTTGATTGAGTGTGTTTATGGACTTGTAGCCGAGGAGATTCAGGAGTAGCCGCCGTTAGCTTTCCGAGCCACACACTCAGCAGCCAGCTTACGAGGTGAGTTTCCTTCCAGTAGGAACGGGTCTAAGGCCACAATGCCGGCCCGTTCAGTTAGCAGTAGCTTCCGGATTTAGGTCCGATGCAGTAGTTAGTATGTTCGATGCCTTCGTGGCTCGAACAGGATTTATGTGCTATGTTTTATGTGTTAAGTATTATGTGTTCCGGGCCACGGCCCGATGTAGCATGTCGTATATGTGTTATGCTAGTTGATGTGTTATGCTATGCCATGTTCAGCCAGTCAGTTCCGGACTTCGGTCCGATGCAGGGGACAAGGTCCCAGTCAGTTCCGGACTTCGGTTCGATGCAGTTAGTTCCGGACTTCGGTCCGATGCAGGGGACAAGGTCCCAGTCAGTTCCGGACTTCGGTCCGATGCAGTTAGTTCCGGACTTCGGTCCGATGCAGGGGACAAGGTCCCAGTCAGTTCCGGACTTCGGTCCGATGCAGTCTCCGGGCTTCGGCCCGATGCAGTGGGCAAGGCCCAATATGTGTTTATATGTTATTGTATGGTATGTGGTAGTTTGGGGGAGCTCACTAAGCTTCGTGCTTACAGTTTCAGTTTGGTTTCAGGTACTTCCGCAAGCAAAGGGAAGAGCTCGGGGTGACAGCATCGCACACACCACAGCATAGCTTTTATCCTGGGGATGTCTTTTGATGTTTTGGATTGATGTTGTATGATACAGTTTTCCGCACAATATTTTGTTATGTTTTGGGGATACATCGCGTATGTTTTATGTTATGATACTTATATTATGGTTTTGATTATATTGAAAAACGAAAATTTTTGGGTCGTGTTTTTGGGTCGTTTCACCTATACTTCAAAACGTTGGGATCACTTGCTCAAATATTGACACCAAATCCCATCCCCAAAAATTAGAGATTTGCAGGTTTCAACAAAAGAGGGATAACAGGATCATGGTTTATCAGGCAATGGGTTAGGGAACAAGAAGATGGGTGGGGTTTTTCTGTTCTTTACTGACGAGAGAGAGAGAGTTTTTGAGGTCTCTAATCGTAATAGTTTGTGCAGCTACTGTCTTCGTTGACCTATTGTTCATCATTTTTCCTATGCGATCCAATGTTCATCTTTTTTTTGAACCAGGCCTTCAATCCAAAAACAATGGTAAGAAAGGGAAGCATTGGGGAAGAAAAAGATGGGGTGCGGTTTTTTTATTCTTTGTTGACGAGAGAGAGAGAGAGAGAGAGAGAGAGAGAGAGAGAGAGAGAGAGAGAGAGAGAGAGAGAGAGAGAGAGAGAGATCCATTTTCTATATTTTTTTATTAATTATAAAATAGTTAAAAAGGAAAGAAAATGAAAATAAATATATCAAGGGTATTTTAGTCTTTTCAATTTAGGGAGGAACCTTTTCCACATACAAATTAGCTTAAAAGGACTACCAATCCAAAAAAGTCGAGGTTTGGATTAAACCTAAGAAAAAATGCATACCACAGGTATCATTTTTGCAGTTTTGTCCTTTTTTTAAACAAAAAAGAAAATCATGTTAATCTATTAATGTAATTCATGGATCTTCTATATCAGTACTTATTATTTAAATATTTTCATACCTAGTAGTATTTCTTGGAAAGTATCCTCAATAAAATATCATTTACGCTTGTAGCTGAAAATCTCAGTAACTATAAATGAACTTTGAGTAAAGCTCTCGGAAGAATATGAGTCTCAACTTACCTGTCGACAATTAGTGTCATAACGACCATAGACTATAAAATTGGGTTTTACATATGGAATATTGGGTTGTTTGTGAAAGTGTTTAGATTATTAGTTGTGAACAACATATAATTAAATGTTATCACATCCAAAAGGTGTCACTCATCATCATATTTATACATTATTCGTATTATAACACCAAATGTGAAAATTAACAACATCAAATAACATATGATAAAACCTTCTATTTTTTTATATCTTTTTTACTTTTTTTTTTGAGTTTTGTAATTTCTATTTTTCCAATTTCTTATTTATTTTTTATTCATGTCATAATATTTATAAAAAAACATATAAATTAATAACACATCTAATTTAATTAATCATAAAATAAAAGTAACATTTAAAAACTAAAAATAAAATTTTAATAAATCCTGAAGTACCCTTTTTTTTCCTAAATTATTCATGTTCGTTACCATCATACAAGGTTCTAAATGGTCTGAGGCGTCGTATGACGACAATGTCAAACCTCAAGCTTAACGAGTGATGACGAGCCATAGCGTTTTTCAAGGTGTGATGTAAGGCGACAATTTTGTATTAATTTATAATTATATTACCTCATAAATATAAATTTATATGAAATATACTACTTTTTAGAAGTGTTATATTAACAACTAATAACAAAATTAAAATTAACAAAAAGCACAATACATGTATCCCCAATTAGAAAAGACATAACAAAGAACAAAAAAAAGTGTATCAAACGAAAAAAAAAAACACATTTCATAACGCGTCATGGCACACCATATCACGCTTGGCCACATGTCACGCCTAACAACAATGTTATAAGGCTTTTCGTAACGGCGAAATCACGTCTCATGCCATGGCACGCGGAATGGCACACCATATCACGCTACCTGTGTTTTTGCTTGTCTTGAATATCAATGACTCTATGTAAGTATGCCGTGATCCTTAGTTAAAATTGCACATGTCTAAGTTCCATTGCCGAATAATCCACAATATTTCGTCATTTATCTTCAATCACCATGTTATACATTATTATACATGCATACATAATATCTCGTAAAGTATCCAAGTGATATGGTCCCGTCGTATGTTCAACTGTGTACTATTTTGATTTCAGAACCCCAAAAGCACGTTCAATGTCCTTAAATGCTCGTTTTTGTCTTCTCTTGAAAAATTTGTCTCTTAGTGCTATGGGGTGTCAAAACGCCTTAACAAACGTGTAATATGTTGTATATATTACATCCGTGAGGTAAGACTCAAACTTATACTCATGGCCATTCAATGTGAAAAGAGCATCCGGTGTCTTTCATGACAAAAGATCCTCAAATATTGGCGACTGATCAAGAAAGTTTATGTCGTTATTGGAACCCGCAACCCCGAGAAAAAGCATGTTAAATTCATAAGTCTTGTGAAAGCAACAACATGTAATACCAATGGAGGCTCTCCAAGATAGCCACTTGTGTATTGGCCTTTCCATGCAAGACAATTTCTCCATATCCACTTTGTGCAATCAATACTTCCAAGCATACCCGAAAAACCATGTCGTCGTTCATATGCCACATGTAGTTGTTTCATATCATTCAATGAATGTTTGCACAAGTATTTGTCACTGAAGGTTTCGATAACACCTTTTGCCAATCTATACAAACTTTCTCTAATTTGGTGCATTATTTTTCGTTACTCTTTAATTTGGTGCATTTGTAGTTCATCGAAGATTATGATGAGCAATGTGGTTTGGAATGCAAAACCATGGAACTAGCTTTACGAAGAGGTAACTATTTATTTTCTTTTGTTTCGTTAAATTTCCTTTACTTAAATGTTCTTGCTATATTTTTTCTGTTAAGGACCATCTGGCTTCTGAAAGATGAAGATGTGTTGAACTAGTGGTATTTTAAATATTTGATTAATAATCAAGATACATTTAATTTAGAATTAGAATGTATTTATTATGGTGATTTCAGGTGCGGATCTAGGATCTGCAGAAGATGTTATCATCAATGGAGTCCGTTGAGCAATAGGTAAGTTGTTTAGACTAATGAAAAGCAACTTCTAAGTGGAGGTGGAGTTTAGAGATGGATAGCTGGATAAATTGGTGCAGCGAGGCCAATATGAAGCATACCATTTCTTTTTAATACTATTATTGGTTAAAGATACATAGATTGCTATTTTCCATGATTTTGGTATGTGATAAATACTTCCAAGCACAATGTACAATAGGCTAACCATATTCCACCCCGCAACAAATGTTGCATGTAGCTTTTTGCTAGTTGTAATTTAATTCTCATAAATTCTTGTGTTTGGTTCAATAAATATGAGAAATTAAACTACCACAAAAACCTCAAAATGCCTAAATAATTTTTTTTATAAAACCTTCCTATATCTAAAGCATTTTAATTCCCAAACTTTTATTATTTAAAAGGGACCATTTTCGGAACACTCAACATTGTATAAAAAAGTTGCAAATGCTTTCATTCTATTAAATTTAATGTTTCATGCAATAAAGTTAGCCTGCAAGATGGATGAACATTTTCATACTTTCATTACAATATCTTTGAACATATACAATTACAAAATACATCCCAAAACCTCTCCATACATTATAAATCTAATACCCTATATCCAGTTGTCACCAATTTCAAATGGCTCAATAACATGTGCCTATATTTTACAAGTTGTGACCTAACTACCTCATTTGGAAGTTTAGTGTCTTCAAGCAATATGCATACATAAAAGCAAAAAAGGCCGCAAAAGCAACCAAAACTATAGCAACGGGTGCCATGAAATTCGGGTCATAACCATAATTGTCTTTCACGTAATCTTTAATTCTAGGATCAAATGACATCCCGGGCACATTAATAGTCGCCTCCACATCACCGTATTGTGACACAATCGCACCGTATACAGTCCATGCCAACGGGCAAATCCAGTAGTACCATATCCACCACTTGGGTATCCTCTGAATTCAACAAAAAAGTTAAAATATTAATTTTATGAGTTGATAAGTTCCTATAACTAAACTATTAGTGTCCAACATCAACTAGACACTAACACTGTCTCATCTGTCTCTATATATGTTGGACTCTGTCATGTCAACATGCCAAAAAGTAACTTATAAGCTACCTTGTTATCCATTTATTTTTATTAATTATACAAAAAATCATTCTTCTACATGCCCTTTTATGTCATTTCACATTTTCCAGCAAATTTTTACTAAACGTCATTTTTTATCGGTTATCAGCTAGCACCAAACATAGACAAATGATGTTTTGGATAGAAAATGAAGGACTTCACATATCTAACATGGTATCAGAGCAGCCTAGGTCTCGGAGGGTACGTTAGTATCCTACATCTGTCTTAAGTCTACCCTCTCTCAGTAGTTCTCTTCTAGGGCTCTTTTGGAAAAACAATCAGATGTAACAAAAAGAAACTAGGAAAGAGAACTTACGGGTCTTGGAATGAAGAAACCGGAGAAAAGATTGAAAAGAGAGTAGAAAGCGGCTGCAAATATAGCTGCGACTTGGTGGTTTGGTGTAATGGAAACAGTCATCATTCCATAGTACGTGAAGTAAAGGAACGAAAAGAAGTTTATGAAAAAGAACCAAAAGAATTTAGCTGCAGTCCATTCGAATGACACCATAGCGTACACTATGAGAGTGTAGTATGTTGTTTGAACAAATACATACGGTATCTCCACAAACACCTGCATTTCATTATTTTATGTAATTTATCAGTAAAAAAATATAAAATTGAACTGTGTGATGATTTTTTTAGTTTTGTTTTTTTAACCTGTGCCATGGCGTATGGTAATGCGGAGTACATTCCAGCAGCTGTTTCGCGATAAAATACGGTTCTTTCTGTTGCTACGATTGGTTGAACCGTTGAACAGTTGTTGATTCCCACAAAAAGAACAGCAGCATACATTGCTCCAATGATTGTTGTCAGATCACTACTACTGTCTCTGAAGATTCAGAAAAATAGTAATAAAAATTAGGAAACGACTTTTAAATCTGTAATTCTTAGATGAATTGGTCTTTAAACCTTTTTTTTACCCAAATGTTGATCTTGAAAAGATAGTTAATCTTTTTGTATTTTATTTATATGAAAAGATATTTCATGTTTTCAAATATAAAAAGTTGCTGACTCTTTGAAATATATAAAAAAATGTAAAGTCAACTTAATATGTCATAAAAAATTTCCTTGTCAAAAAAAGTAACTGTTTTTTCTTTTTTTCGAAAAATCCTGTCAGAATTAAAAAAAAAATGGTAAAACAGCAAGTCACCTAAGAATTACGGTTTTACCACAAAAAAAATAAAATAAATCAGGGTCAAAAGATATTATGAAATGAACGAAGTAAAAAAGAAGAAAAAGATGATACCTTTTTTTCCCGATTTTCCAAAAAATAGTTCCCACCATGAGTGCACAAGCTAAAGTGAAAAAGTAACGCACAAGATTATAATCAGGTGATCTCCAATAACTCCACCATTGTTTCCATAAACACGATTTGAATTGTCCCCATGTTGATTGAGAATATTGCGTTGCAAAATAAAGATCTTTTGAACCTGAAGGAGGTATACTCAACTCCTCAACCAAACCTTTGTTCCTTCTGCATTTCAATATTATTTTTCAATTAATTTGTTCCTTCAACTAATTACATAAATAAAAATATAAATTCTCTTCTTAGTTCTTAGTTCTTACTCATGCAAAGCTGAATTCCTGTAGTGTTCAGCAAAATCCATTCCAAGTCTAACCTCTGCAGCAATAGAACTTACTTCCAACATCCATGTTGCTGGATTGTACTTCTCTGCTATTTTTGGTACCCCTGGAATTGCCTGAAATATACACTCATCTTTTTTAATTTTCTTTCTATATTTGGTAAAACTGAGCTACTCACAATATTCAACTTTTATCATAATATCTTATACATTTTTTATCATTTTAGTGATTAACTCATTCTTTTTTAGATTGGTATTGGTTTATGAGAAATACCTCAAAATATTCAACAATTTTCTGTGAGTTCCTGCCCAATGGTCCCCCATAGATCACTTGACCTCCTCGTTTCATTAGTAGCAACTAATAGCAAATGATATATTATGATAAAGATCAATAACTTGTGTATATATATATATATATAATTGGTATAGAAAATTAGAAATAGATATTGTTTAAGTTTACCTCATCAAATGCTTCAAAGATATCAATGCTAGGTTGATGAATAGTGCAAACAACGGTTCTTCCAGTATCCACAGTGTTTCTTACAGTTCTCATAACAATGGCAGCTGCTCTTGCATCAAGCCCAGAAGTTGGTTCATCCATGAAAATAATTGAAGGATTTGCAACAAGTTCAACTGCAATTGTAAGCCTCTTTCTTTGTTCTGTTGATAAACCAGTAACTCCTGGAAGTCCCACTATTGCATCTTTCAGATTATCTAACTCAACTAACTCCATCACTTGGTCCACAAAAGTCTGAACAAAAAAAAAAAAAGATTATAAATTTATAGGGTTAATGTCATAAATAGGTAACTAACCATTTTGTTTACCCATTAAAGATTAACAGTTTTAAAATTTTATCTTGAGAAAAGTTATCTCACCATTTTTTCTTCATTGCTAACTTCTTTGGGGAGACGGAGGAAAGCCGAGTAGATTAAAGATTCACGAATTGTGATTTGGGGTGTATGGATATCAGTTTGTTCACAATATCCAGAAATTCTTGCAAAAGTTTGTTGATTTTTTGGGTATCCGGATATTTTTATATCACCTTCGATATAACCACCAGTTTTCCTTCCTGCTAAAACATCCATTAATGTTGTTTTTCCAGCTCCACTTACTCCCATCAATGCAGTCAAGATTCCAGGCCTAAATGCACCCGTTACACCTCGAAGTAATTGTAACCTATCTTCTGTCACCCCTTGTTCCTTCATTTCCTGTTTAATTCATTATTCAAATTTTAATTACCATATTTGGTTGACATTTATTTCTTGTAAAAAGAGTCCAAAGCTTTCGTGGCAATGTGCCACAATCAAATACACTTAAAGTGTTTGGTTCTTTCTTTCTTCTCTTATGTAAAGTGTGTTTGGTTCTTTCTTTCTTCTCTTATGTAGAGTGGGTTAAATTTTTGGAGAACGTGAGATAGCGAAATTTTCTTTCAGGAGGCCCATGGTTTTTATCCGATTGTTAGAGTTTCCACGTATATTCTTGTGTTTAGTTTTCTCTATTATTTAGGGTTGTTGGGAATCTTTGAGGCCGTTTACCCAACCTATGTATCATAGCGTACTAAATTAAAACAAGTTATATATGAAACTTACAGCTGGCATATCGACATAATAGTTGACACTGTCGAATGACATGGCGAGAGGAGTGAAGGGTAAAACCATTCCTTTTTTAGGGGATACACCGGTTGCAGTTTCGATATATAAATCTTGTTCTCTTTTTATTCCATGGGCATGACTTGGATCGCTCATACGTTGCATAGCTACTTCCCCTGTAATTTTAAAAATGAGTCGCGTATAAATATAAATACGTAACTATGAATGTAACATTTTTTTATATTTGTTTTTCATACTTGTGTTGTTTCCATCAGCAGCTGATAAAGATTGAGGAAGTGTATCTCTTTTTGACGGATTTACCCTCAGTCTTGGTATTTCGGTATTTTCTTCTTGGTTTGCTTCCATTTCGGCTGCTGTTTCTTTCGATATTATTGCTTGTCGTTTCCCAGGGGCTAAATTTTATAATTTTATAATAAAAAAATTAGTCTCCATTCAAAAATATATAAATAAATAAATGTAAATTGAAACTTACCATCGAGATACATGAGAGCTAAAGTGAACAACACGTTTAGGAGAATTGTGAAACCCACAAGGGCAGCTGTCCCAATCCAATACCAGTTGCTTTGTCTAGGAACATCGAAGTTTTTCAAAATTTGTAAACCCAATCTTGTTACATTGTCGGAAGCCTATATAGATTTAATCATGTTAGTGTATTATTCGATATATATATTTTTTTCAAATTTATAAAGAATTGGAGAATTATTATGACTTACAAATTTATTCATCCACCTATTAGAAAACATCTCATTCACTGCGATCGCATTGTAAGCATACGTAATGGGTGAAACCCAATAACCCCATCCCCACCAATCCGGGATTTGACCTGTTAACACACAAACTCTTGAGTAAATTCATTGGGGAATTTCGTCGAACAGTTTATGGGTGTGATTTTTTTATACATTGGACTAACCTTTAGGAAGGATGAAACCACCGAGAAGAAAGACAAGTAGAAGAGTGAGAGCTCCACCGGTGTTAGCAATGATCATGGTTCTACAAAGCCCTGCAATAACCCTAAAGATCCCAGCAGCCATTTGTTGGACTAGAAATATCAACAGGAATTGCTTGAAGAATCTGCTAGCTTCAGGGGCAAATCCAATGGTGTAATAAGAAACAACCATCCAAACAATCGTCTCCACAAGCGATATAGGTACACGAAGCAGAAAGGTCGGAAGAGTAAACGCCCATGGCGGATGAAACAACAAATCCCTTTGCTTATAAAACACCGGAAGTCTTTGAATCGTGAGTGACAATTCAGCAAATCCATTGAACATGTTGATAAGCATACTGAACAAAAGTGCACCGATGTAAACAGCACCATCTTGTTCGTTTCGTGAGTGCATTCTAGTCCTTAAGAAGACTGTTGATCCAATGAAAGCTACGATTATGATTTGAACGGTTTTGAAAACGTAGACGAATGAGTTTCGTTGGATTAAGAGCCATTCTTTGTCCCATGAAGCTTTTAGAAGATCCATTTTGGAAACCAGGTATTTTTTGTATACCAATGCAGCTCTGTGGCTTCTTGATTTGTCGAATGGAACTGAAAGTTCATTCTCGAGACGAAGTCCGACATGGAATCGTTGAAATCGTTTTGTGAATTCGGTGACTGATATGTATTTGTATGGTTTGTTTCTGTCAACCCAGTATTGTTCTTGATCCTTCCTTGAGGTAACCTATCAACATGCCATAACAATCATTAACAAAATATACCCGATTTACTTCCATTTGTAGAAAAAATATATATATGTAATCTTTTGTCATAGAATCGCTTTTTTTTTTTTTTTTTTTTTTTTTTTTTTTTTTTTTTCCATAAATAACCATGGCAATAGTATCTAAAATGATTCCTTTTGTATAATGTTTTGGGTTATTTTGTGAAAAGGGGATGTATCATTGCAAAATATATGGTTTATTACTTTATTTTATGGAGAGTGTAAAGTTTTGGGTTTTTTTGTGACAAATTATATGTTAATATGGCTACATTTGTCTTTTACTTCTATATTTAACATGTATAACTAGGGTGTTGTATAACCCTACCTCTTGCAAGAAATCTGCGGTCCCCTTTCTTTCTGGACATTTGAATCCACATGTTTCGAAAAACTCAACCACATGTTCTCTTGGGCCTTGATATACGATTTGGCCTTCTGAGAGCAATATGATGTCATCAAACAGATCAAATGTCTCTGGTGCTGGTTGTAGTAGGGACATTAACACAGTGGCGTCGGTGAGATGAACAATTTGTTGGAGGCATTTCACAATTTGGAATGTGGTGGAACTGTCTAACCCAGTTGATATCTCGTCCATAAAAAGTGTCTTCGTAGGCCCAACAATCATCTCTCCTATTTTATACATCAAATAACATTCATCAAAACTCAATTTATTTATATAATTCGTCATTTTGATAGTAGTTGTATGTCATATTCTATCGCATTTATATTGTCACACTAAGTGTGAGATATATATATTATACAAGTTAATTTTAAAAAATATATATATTAAAGTGTAAGCAGTAAATATTTTTTAATTTAAAACTTTAAAATAAAAAATAAATAAACGAATATCATATATATTATTATATTAATATTTTACATATATAATATAAGACTTTAATTTTAAAAATAGAAACAAACTAGAAATTGACAAATATATAATATTTATTTCAAAAATACAAGTGACAAAATTATTTTAATTTATTAGGGAGAATTATCAAACTCCTAAAAAATGTCACTGCAAGTTGTGTTGTTTTTTTTTTTTTTTTTCACGAGGTGGTATATTTGCAGAAATAGTCAACAATTTATATATAAGGGAAAATAGTTTAGGACTTTGAATTCTAATTTGGATTTGTTTTTTCGAGGACAACGAACTCTTATCCAAAGAATATTATGTATCCGATTTATATCTTACATAATATATCGAGTGAGTATGAGCAGTCCATAAGTTGTTATAAACATACGCGGAGGAAGGAAGAGTCATAATTATTTTAGGGTTTAATTGTTTTTACTTGGTGGCTTGAGGGTTTATGTGTATTTCATTAAAATATAATATAAAAAATAATTCATCCTAAACATAATAATAATAATAATAATAATAATAATAATAATAATAATAATAATAATAATAATAATCTAACATTTCTTAAGAAGCATCTTGAAGAATATCAATTTATTTGGTGAAATTGAATTTTACACTATGTTACCAAAAAGTTACCAAAAAGGGTGAAAGTAAATTACTAAAAAAATGTATGGTTAAGCTTGTATTTTTCTATGGCGTGGTCCATTGTTGATGTGTTGAAGATTCATCCAAAAACACAGCCATATAAGTCAGGGGACTTGTGGATAATGAAGTAAGGTGTGGACCCTTATATGATGACAAATACAAACTGGTCAAGCCAGCTACAGTTTCTTGGCACATTCTTTTAGGGAAATGCAAACATGATATTTTCTATTTTTTCTCTTACCATTAAACGTCATACATTATTCTTAAATGATTGTTCATATTTTATCTATGAAAAGATACTTTAATTATAAAAAAATATATAATATAATAGATTCCATGAAATTAACTATGAAAGGAATTGTGAATCTAACATGTCTATATAAATACTTTAAGGATGAAAACTAGGGAACAAATAGACTCCCTCATTAATTATGAAAGTAACAATTGATCTACCATGTCTCCAATCATATCAAACTTGGTTTCACCTAACATGACTTGGACTCAATTGGGTGTGTTAGGTTTGGACCTTAGCTTCATTTCCCACTTAACCACTTAACCCATGACTAGTTTGATTAGGTTAATATGAATCACTTTATTTGGTGCAATCAACCACCCACTATGAGATTGACTCGGATTTAGTTATTTCAAATCATTAGTATTTGTCAATACATTGATTAAAAAAAACTTTATTTAACTTATATAACTTGTTTTTTGAAAATATAAATCTTGTTGTCATTTTTAATCTCATATATGTAAAAAAAATAACCTGTTGTGACACGTTTCTTTTGACCACCAGAGATCCCTCGTATCATTTCATCACCAACAATGGTATCTCGGCATACATCAAGCCCCAAAATCTGTAACAAATATTTTAATTTAAAATTTAGTATTTTTTTTTTAAATTAGTTCACCAACTACGAGGTTGAAAAACGCGAAAGGCATTTACCAATTAATTAATAAATGAGCAGTCACCGTTGACCAACAAAATGAGAATGAGAATAAAGAAATAAATAAGTTGGTCGAATTTTGTTTGACTTTTGACTTACCCTAAGAGTGTAGTCGGTAATTAAACTACTTTCAACTCCTTCCATTGATGTTGCCTGATTTATAAAAATCAAGATTGATTAAAATGACAATAATAATATACAAATACAAGTTTATAGTCGATTACTTTCGGGATTTGATTTTAGCAAAAGTTAGTTACCTTCATGAAAAGATCGACTTCGGCTTCTGGGAAAATCCCGGCTTCCTTTTCTCTCCTAGCAAGCTCGGTTAATAACTCTGTTGTTTTTATTACATTTTTATATTATATATAACACGAATAAACTTAGAATAAATTTAGAAAATATCGGTTACAAAATAATACCATAACGTGACCCGACTCCTTGACACCTTGCAGAGAAATCTAGTGTTTCTTTAACTGTCATTTCTCCAACATGAACATCGTTTTGACTAATGTATGCTGATGTCTTTCGTGGTACAAATTCAGTAAGTTTATGCCCATTGTATGTAATCTCTCCCTTAACCTGTTTTTTATTATTAATGTTATGATCATTGATTTAGTTTAAGATAATTTTGATATAAATTATATGTAAATTTATATTTAGAAGTTAAATTATACCTTTAAGCTATGGTCCAACTTTCCGGCTAGTGCTAATAAAAGAGTTGTTTTCCCGGATGACGGTGGGCCCAACAATAGTGCCATCCTAAAAAGATAATTGAAAACAAACAAAAAAATCGTTAATTTAATCAAATATGTTCGTTTTCTAAAAAAATAGAATATTATCTAGATTTATATTTAGTAAACGGTTAGGTTAAACTATTTGATTCATATAATACATGAGCAACAAGCCAAGAAATACACATCTAACGGGTTGGCTTATTATATAACTTATCTTTTGATATTTCTACTTTATAATATGTCTTTGAAATTGTTTTTTACTGGCAACTTGCTAGTTTTTAATAATATATGTCGTTTCAAAAGAAAAATATAGTAAAATTCAGATAAAATTACTAATAATTTAATTACCTTGATGGTTTTATGATCCCTGATGCATCTTTAAGAATTGTAAGTTTAGTTTTTTCAGCTAAACCGATCCCTAAGCATCCCAAACCCGATTCAATCAAATTTCTAGTAGCATTTGCTAATGAAGGAAGTGCTCTGTCTCCAATGTGACAATCAGCTTCGATTGTCAAATGTTCAAACCGGACTTCAACGGTTGGGAGCGTGATGCCAACCCTGGAATAATTGACGACAAAAAGTTATATATCTTTTAAAAATTATATTCCGAATTTTAAGATTTCCAAGTTTTATTCAAATGAAGATTTTCAATGATTACGTTAGTATCGAAGGAAAGTCCATTAAAAGTGGAATAGTTCATTATTAGACTTATTCTCAAAAAAAGTTATCCAAATAAATTAATGGTTTTAGAACATGTCTTTCCCTTTTTTTTTTATATATATTCTTAACTTATTCTTTACATTATAGTCTTGCATCTATGACAGCTTTCCCTAGCCAAAGGAGATTACATATGAAAGTTTGACTTTTGCATGCATGTGGACAAAATTATTGTCAAAAAGAGTTTACTATTGTTACATAAACTACTAATGTTTGTTGAATTTTACATCTTTTGGTAAAAAAAAGAAAGACATTGACATCGATTTACTGTTTTGGAATTGAAGATTTTGTAGTAATGCTTCCAAAAAATTTAGTTTTTCTCTTTTGACAATATGTAAAAGTGGTAAGATAATGGACAACCACAGTAAAATTTGATTTTTTTCGATTGTAACACAGTAAACAAATAGTTGAAAATGATAAGAAGATAAAACTTACTTATCAATACGATTTCTGAACTTTCTCAAGAACTTTTCAATATCTTCTTCCGCAACCTTAAAAATCCTATCAATAAACTGCTGTTTATCGTTTGGATCAAGCTTTCGTACATCTATTTCTTTATGTAAGATGCTAGTCCTTTGACGTTGGTTTTCATCTTCGTTTGTATAAGACTTCATGATGGTGGTTCTTAAACGATCGTAAGTGGGTAGTTTTTCCAACGCAGCCCACCTGAGGGCCTCTTCATCTTCCTCAGAGTGCCGACTAGACCGCCGGTTGTAGCTGCCACCACTCCCGGCGGCAAACACGTCTTCCATACCCCATCTTGCCGTACTTCGGTTCCTGCTAATTGTCCGGCTGACACTTCGCCTGACTGAGCCCCTGGCTCTCGCTTCTTCCATCTTTAGTTATTAACTCGATGAATGTTTGAAAAGGGTCGTGAAGTTTTGTATAAAAGATGAAATGATCGATGGGTGAACTAATTATCGGAGTTATATGGTGGCGGAGGTGGTTGGTGAAGGTGGGAGGAAGAGCATTTTGTGGTGAAAGGGTCTCAGGGTGACTATGTCTTGGGTTCGTGTTCGTTGATAGTGTCAATGGTACACCTATTTATACAATGGGTTCGTCGGCTAAATAGATGTATAATATTTCCAAGTGTTAGAAGGATTAAATTAAGGTTATTTTAAATTTCAAGTTGCCTTTTTTGAGTTCTTTTTTACTGTGGAAATGTGTGGTTGGTGAAGGCTGAAGTCTATGAAATATTGAAATGGAAGGAAAAAAACAGAAGTCACGGTGAATATATATATATATATATATATATATATATATATATATATATATATATATATATATATATATATATATATATATATATATATATATATATATATATATATATGTGTGTGTGTTTTAATTGTTATTTATGTAAAACAAATAACTTAGTATTGCCCGATCATTGTGACATCACCGATTTTGACTTGTTCAACATTTTAGATGTTAAGGTTGAAATTAATGTTTATTTGATGTTCTTGATAAACAAATATAACACACACACATATATATATATATATATATATATATATATATATATATATATATATATATATATATATATATATATATATATTCATATGTTTAAACTAATTATTATGTTATTATAAGCATCATTGTAGACTAATCATTTTAAAAGGGTAAATATGTAATATTACATTTAATTAATTATGGTAAATATACAAAATCAATTAATACCCTTTTAATTTAGGAATATCAGTTAATATCCTTTTAATTTAGAAATGAGTATTGATATGAAGTCACATTACACTAAGAGATTAAGGATATATAAGTCACTAGTGATAATGAATGTAAGTTCTGTTTATGCTTATGTTTTTGTATTGACGATGACATCTCAAATGTTTTAAAATGAATAAAAATACTTTTCTTCGGAAATACTTTAAAAACGTATTTATCATGTTTTACTGGGAACAAATTCCGCAACATTTTTATTAAAAGAGGTATTCTGATTTTTATAAATCATAAACAAAATCGGTCTTTTTTGGCCGTGAAAATGGGGATGTCACAGTAAGTGTATAACACATCATGAAATATGGAGTGGAAAAGTTTTCTTACTCATGCACATTTGAGATTGGATGTTGTGATGTTTTCGATAAAAGAAAGATCAACTAAGACCAATTAAATGAAGTGTTGTTGTTAATAAGAATCCACACTAACTCTTGAATGTTTGTTTATCAGGAAATGTTCCTTGACAGAGAATCTTATATGTCAAGAAGTCAGTGGGAGTCTTAATGATCTTGAATAGTTTCAAGAACTAATCAAGAATAAAACTATTGTTTATCACTAGCAAACGACTTGAGTTTCTTAACCTATCGTGTATACATATTCTTCTTTTTTGTGCCATTCCATTTAATTTGACTATGCATGTGAATTTTATAAGTTCTCATTTGATCGTATAAGGCAAAGCACCTTGATAAGTGAAAGCACATTGATCTGTATGGGTGAGCTGCTCAATAACTTGGAAGCAATGGTAGGCCCTTGTGCTACCAGATGGCAAGAATTTGAGAATAAGCAAGTATAGTCCATATGAGTTTGAACTTTGTCATGAACCTTGTCTTTATGATGATGGTTGGAAATGATGAATTCACATGGATAGGAACACATACACCATAAAATGTAAGTGGTAAGAAGTTTCTCTATACATCATGAAAATGATTGTGAGGAAACGCTTTCACTAGTGGATTTCAAAGGATTAGAGTTAGCAGTTGTGGTAATTTCGTTCTCAAATTTGAGTATGATTATGGCATCCCTCTTCATAGTTCGAATTGTAAGAAATGACAAATAGTTTGAACACTCGGGAATTATCACTATAAGGTTTTGAAAGGGTTTAGACACACACATATGTTATCTAATAAATGGTGTTTGAGCTTGAAAAGTCTAGATGAAGACTTATCGAAGCACCTTGTTGAAACATCCCAATTTTCAAGGCCAAAAATTTTGTTTTAATTATGTTACTTGTAAAACAGTTCACTGAAAAACATCATCAATATCATATAAATCCATAATCCTATAAGTCAATGTCATAAAACATGTCGTGGAATACTAATAATTTCATAGTACAATCCAAAGAATCTCATAATGCGAAAATCAGGTGTGCATGTGATGTGCAGCTACTGTGCCGACTCCTCCCTCTCCGCTGAAGAGGTACCTGAAACCAAAACTAAAAACCGTAAGCACAAAGCTTAGTGAGTTCCCCCATCATACCACATATCATACAATAAACATACTGTCAGAAAAATTTTGGGGTGCCCAACCTCCCATGTCAAGTAGTTTTAGGGTGCTGACCTACCCTGCCAAACGACTCTGGGATGCCCGACCTACCTATGTCAGACAGTTCTGGGGTGCTGACCTACCCTCCATTTTATTCCAACCAGCTCCAGGGACTATTTCACCCGTACTACTAACACACAAAACATAGCATAAACATACTGTCAGGTATATCGGGGGTGCCCGACCTACCCTTCGATCCTAACAACCGAACTTGGGGACTATTCCCCTCCTACTACCATTATCACATATAACGTATCATGCTAGCACATAAACATTTCAAGTAGTAGCAAACCAGACAATTATCATAAAGACAATCATCTCAACTATAATCAACTACTACTAGTGGGCCGGTATTGGTGCCTTCGACCCAGTTCTACTGGAATGTAACTCACCTAAGTGTCGTGAAGTATATGAATTGTCCTCACTGCATAGATCAACTCCTCTCAAATCCTGAACATAATCATCTTCCTTATTTACCATTTCATGGTCAACTTAGGTTAAAGTCAAAGTCAACTTTCTGTCAACTAACCGAGTTGGTCCACCAACTCATCGAGTTCCCTGATACAGAGTCAGGACCCCTTACAATTGACTCGGTGAGTTCTTCCTTTGACTCGCCGAGACCATCTTCATGCTATTTTGGACATTTAGTCCTTGACTCGTCGAGTTCCTCATGAACTTGTCGAGTTCATCTTCATGCAAGGTGATGCTCTTAGTGTTGGACTCGCCGAGTCCATCTTTTTACTCTTAGGACATAGCCTTGAACTCGCCGAGTTAGTTCATACACTCGTCGAGTCCCATGATTCCCAGGTCCTTACTGAGCCCAACCGACTGGGTGTTCATCTAACTTAACACATGGTCCATTATCAAAAGGGATTTGGTGGGAAATATGTCCTGACTCGCCGAGTCCCTCTATGTACAAAACTATACACTCGATTTCATAACATAGATCTGACCTCCTAGGGTCCATAATACATGTAAAGTCCCAAACATGACGTCCATGCATGGGGTATTTGGCCTGAATGGCCCTAAATGGAGTCTACAAGATGCATGGGTTATGGCAACAAAGTTGGCACCTTTATGCAATAAGAAACTTCAATGGTTCCAGATCTAAAGTCATACCATCTTAGAACCACACAATCTCGAATGTGGCTCTATAAAAGTTTAGAAAATGTCGAAATGATCCCTAACTAAATATCTAAGAGATCAATGGTCAATGTTGAAGCTTTTTACCTCTAATGAGCTGGAAATGGGATACAACCTCTGGATTTACTAGCTTCCACTTGAACTTCCAAGCTCCTTCTTCCTTCTCAAGCTTCACAACCACCACAAACACACAAAAATGGCTCAACAACACTCAAAAAAGGTTAGGGTTTTGATTTAGCGCTTTCTGGACACATGGAGGCGATGGGGGAGGCCACAAATGGAGAGTTAAGGTGTTTAAATAAGGTGCAAACCCTTAAATTAGGGTTTCATCCAGATAAGCCTACTCGTCGAGTCAGGGCATCCGACTCCTCGAGTAGGTTCTTTTTCCTACATCCAAACTCGTCGAGTAGAGGTTAGAATTTAGACGCATGCAAAAGAAGCTACTCGAAGAGTCGGATTTTGGATTTCGATAACTGGGAACTAACCTCCCCTTCGGTATCTTTCAGCCGGTATCTTGAAACTAACCTCCCCTTTGGTATCTTTCAACTAGTAACCGGGGACTATTTCACCCCTTCTACTACTAACACATAATAAGCATGGCAAGCATATCAAGCATAATCATATCATTCACGACAAGCATATCACATAACAATCCCAGATAATTATCACAAAGACAATTATCTAACCAAAAATCTTACTTGTGGGCCGACATTACGGCCGTAGACCCACACCTACTAGGAGAAGACTCACCTCAAATTCGTGTAGTATCCGAACTATCCTTGGCGTGAAAACCGAATCTCCTCGACTCCTCAATCCCTACACGACAATTCCTCTAAATTATCAACTTCTACTTGTAACCGTAACCAAAGTCAACTAAAATCCGGTCAAAGTCATCATCCAGTTGACTTGACTCGTCGAGTTGTCTACCAACTCATTGAGTCCATAAAACTCTAACCCAATAAAATCCCCGACTCTACTCGTCGAGTCTAGCAAGAACTCGACGGGTTCTCATTCAATCATAACATTGAGACTTTCTTCATCCGACTCACCTAGTTCGCCCCTGAACTCGTCGAGTTCATCTCCCTCATTTGAATGTGTCCAGTATATGACTCACTGAGTTATATGAACAACTCATTGATCCCATCTTCATGGATTGGGAGATTACCTTGGACTCACCGAGTTTGCTCATGCACTTGTCAAGCCCCATGATTTCAGGTCTACAATCTTGTTCGTCTTTGTTAGGCCCTTCTCTAGACTCCACTAGACCCTCAAAACAACAAAGGTTGGAGAACTACTACCCAACTCATCGAGTCCCAAGAACAACTCGCCGAGTCCACTAAAGTCCATGTCCATAAACTCAAATTCTGCTAAGATCATCCCATCAAAAGGGTAGATCTAACCTCCTAGGGTCGATATAGCACGTAAAGCCACGAACTTTACGTCCATGCATGGGTCTTTTAGCTCTAAAGGACCACAAATGATGTCTAAAAGGTGCATGGGGCTCTCATGGCCATATAGTTGGCACCTTTATGCCATGAGACCCCTCCAAAGTCCAAGATTTGAAGTCATAAATCCATATTACACTTCACAACCTGAAAATGGCTTAGAAAGCCTAAATATACCAAGATCCAAGCCCTAAAGATGATTAATTACATGGAAGATCAAGATAGGAGCTTTTTACCTTAAATAAGCTGGAAATGGAACACAATCTCTGGATCTCCAAGCTCCAACTTGAACTCCCAAGCTCCTTTCCTCTTCTCAGGCTTCTTAATCCACCAAAACGCACAAAATGTCATTAGAACACTCAAACAAGGCTAGGGTTTCAAAATAATGCCTTCTGGGAGTATAAGGGACGATGGAGGCTGAGATGGGGGATATAAGTTATTTAAATAGGGTCCAAACCCTAAAATTTAGGGTTTCACTTAAACATGACTTACTCGCCGAGCCGGTCTCCTGACTCATCGAGTAGGTCACTTAAACTTCCCATGGGTCACGAATCTACTCGACGAGTTAGGCCACCAACTTGTCCAGCCCCAGAGAAAAATATAAGGATTTCTAGAATTAACTGCATACCAGGAATCAGGTGTTACATAATTATTTATTGTAGGTTGAAAAGCCTATATGCTCACCAGGCTCCTAAGCCTGACCCAATCAGTTTCTTTGTATTACAGGTAGTGATGCGAGAGCATAAGCTGGAGAACTTGTGAAGATATTTTTGTTTATAGACCAGTAATTGTATGTAACTGTGTAAGGTCTATGTTTCATTGTTTATGCTTTTGTGTCTACATTGAAACATGACATCCTGAGTTTTGATAAATAATGAAAATACATTTCTTTAAGAAATGCTTTGATAAACCTATTCAATCATGTATTGTTTTGGGGATAAATTTTGCAACTCTTTTAAATCAATGGATTTACTCTGAAATTATTTTAAAAGCATAAATGAGACTGGTCTTTTCTAGCTGTGATTTTGGGGATGTCACAGTTGGTATCAGGGCATTAGTTTAAGCGAACTAGGAATTTGTAGGATTTCTAGACTTAAACTTAGAATGCTAAGTGAAATTGTGAGATGTGTGTCTGTTATATTTTAGACACGAGCACTAGTTTATTTTAGGAAAGTTTCCTAAAATGCTTTTACGTGCTAAATGTTATATGTTTACCATATATGATATTATTTGTTCAGATCTACGGTTTGTTGCCAACCGGATTTGAAAGCTTATGTGTTTAGGATTCTAAGCGTATGACTACGGTATTACAACTAGCATGTAAAAGTTTCGGAGTGATAAAGATGATTTAATTATCCATCATGATTAAGGATCTAAATTCACCTTATTCGGTGTGTAGATCAAAATTGGTAAGAACCAGAAGTGGATTTGGAAACGTGAACGAAAATAGGAATCAACCACATATGAGCAGCAGCACCCGAGCCAATGACAATGGCTGGTGTACAAATGATGATTCAAACAATGTTGGATCGTCAGATGGAAGAAACGAGACATATGCTTAAGCAGAATCGTGAAGAACTGTTAATTCAAGTGGAAGATACCGAAGTGAATGGAGGGCACTCGGAGGGAGGTAACTTCAGTGGGATCATTGGCCAAGCCAACCCACCGATAGTTAGACAAAACAACAACGATGGAGGAAATGATGGACTTGGATACAAGTACAAAGACTTTTTGACTTGCAAACCATCGACCTTCACTGGAAAGGAACATCCGATTGGAGTCATAGATTGGATCTCAGAAATAGAGATAGCCTTCATGATGTGTGGTTGCAGAGGCAAGTTGCAAACCACATTCACAGTACCTTAGTTCAGGGGTGGAGCTGTTCGTTGGTAGAACACTCTGGGGAAAACCCTAAGCGCTAATGAGCCACTACAACTGACCTGGGTAGAGTTCTTGGTGCAGTTCAAGCGCAAGTTCTGCTCGGCCCAAAATATACTGGAGTTGGAGAACAAGTTTCTGACATTGGCAAAAGGTAGCATGTCAGTCGACGATTACAGTAATGCCTTCACCGAAAAAATGGAGTTTGTTTTGCGCATCATTCCAGACGAGTTGACGAAATTTGATCGATATGAAAAGGGACTCCCATGGGAGTACGCGGTGCCAGTACGTCAGACACATACTCTAGAGGCAGCTATCTGGGCTGCCAACTCTGTTGAGAACATGATCACAGGGAGAACCGCCAGTAAAGTTGAAGATGGTGAAAAGAGAATGTTTGAAGGAACTTTAGGTTCCAGCAAGAAAAGAAAATTTTCTAAGTCTGATTCGAAAATGTTTGGAGGAGGAAAAGGGGGCTAATCGAAATCGTGTGAAAGGTGCAAGAAAAAGCACTCTGGGAAATATAGTGAGGAAGTGACTTGCTACAAGTGTAGAAAGACGGGGCATTACGCCAACGAGTGTCCGTCCAACAAGAGAGTGTGTTTTGGATGTAATGAAGAGGGACACATTTTGAAAGACTGTTCGAAGAAGAAAGAGGCAGCTAGACCCAATATTCCCCCAAAGCCGAAAGCAAAAGCTTTCCAGATGACACTGGAAGCTGCTAAAGAAGAAGCTGATGTCGCTTCAGATACCTTTCTTGTAAATGAATTGCCTACCCATATGTTATTTGATTCTGGAGCCAACTACTCCTTTACTTCGCATGAATTTGGTAGAAAACTAGCTTTTCCTATTGATAGACTAGATAATGCTTTATTAGTCGAGGTTGCTATTGGCAAGTTTGTACCTGTTAGCCATCTTATGAAAAATATCTTCATCAATCTGAATGGGAATAATTTACACGAGGAGTTATTGCCTATCGTGCTGAATGGTTTCGACATCGTGCTGGGAATGGATTGGCTTAGCGCCAATGACACTGAGATATTATGTAGGAAGAAGATAGTTAAAGTAAACCCGTCATGGAAGGAGTAATTTATGGTGTATGGGGACAAACTCATAGTAAATTCTGGAATCATTTCGCTAATGAAATCCAGAAAGTGTTTGGTCAAAGAATGTACATCATATTTGGCATTCGTAATCGATGCAGAGAAGGAGAAAAAGGAGATGCATAGCATTCCTATGGTGTGTGATTATCCGGAAGTATTTCCCCAAGATCTTCCTGGATTACTGCCTGATAGACGAGTGGAGTTCATAATAGACTTGTTACCAGGAAGCACGCCGATAGCAAAAACACCTTACAAACTAGCACCGACGGAGATGAAGGAGCTGATGATGCAGCTTCAGGAGTTGTTGGTCAATGGTTTCATTAGACCTAGTTCATCATCCTGGGGAGCTCCAGTGTTATTCGTGAAGAAGAAAGATGGAAGTATGGGAATGTGCATCGATTACAGAGAGCTGAACAAGGCAACAATAAAGAATAGGTATCTATTTCCAAGGATTGACGACCTGTTCGATCAATTACAAGGTTCAAGTTATTTTTAAAATATCGACCTATGGTCAGGATATCATCAGCTGAAGGTGAGAGAGCAGAATATCGAGAATACTACATTCAGAACACGATATGGACACTACAAGTTTTGGTTATGTCGTTTGGACTAACCAATGCTCTAGCAGCATTCATGGATTTAATGAACAGAGTTTGTAAATCGTTCCTTGATAAATGTTTGATAGTGTTCATAGATGACATTCTGATTTACTCAAAAAGCCAAGAGGAGAATGGAATTGCGAGAAGTGTTGGAAGTCTTGAAGAAGGAGAAGCTATATGCAAAGTTCTCTAAATGTGATTTTTGGATTCGAGAAGTCCAATTCTTGGGTCACGTGGTCAACCAATAATGGATAATGGTTGATTTAGCAAAGATTGAAGCTGTGATGAAGTGGGAACAATCAAAAATTCCCACGGAGATCCGAAGCTTTCTGGGATTAGCCAGATATTACCGAAGGTTTATCCAAGGCTTTTCTTTGATCGCTACTCCACTAACAGCTTTGAACCATAAAGGAGTGACTTATGCTTGGAGTGATAAGCATAAAGAAGCATTTGAGAATCTAAAGAAGAATGTGAGACACTGATTCTTTCTTTACCCGATGGAGTTGAAGACTTCGCTGTCTATAGCGACGTGTCTGGGGTTGGGTTGGGTTGTGTTTTGACCCAAATAGAAAAGGTGATAGCATATGCATCTCAACAGCTGAAGGAGCATGAAAAGAACTACCCCATTCACGATTTGGAGCTGGCAGCGGTAGTTTTCGCTCTGAAGATATGGAGGCATTACCTCTATGGAACGAAGTACAAAATTTTCATTGATCATAAGAGTCTCCAATATCTCTTTAGTCAGAAAGAATTGAATATGAGGTAGCGACGCTGGCTAGAACTACTTAAGGACTACGACTGTGAGATACTTTACCATCCCGGTAAACGAAATGTTGTCGGTGATGCTCTCCGATGGAAAGTCAATCTTGAAAGAAAAATGCCAAGAGCGTTGAGAATAGAAGTTGTCTCAACCATTGTGGAAAGTATAAAGAAAGCTCAAGAGGAAGCTTATGTAAAGAATGACCAGAAGGAGAAACGTTTGGGCAAAATGATGGTGTTTGGTACAAACGGTCATGGACTGAAGGCATTCCAAGATCATATTTGGGTACCTAAGTCAAGAGCAATAAGAGATCTTCTGATCGATGAAGCTCACAAAACCATGTACTCAATTCATCCTGGCAACACTAAAATGTATAGGGACCTGAAACCCTATTACTGGTGACTGACGATGAGGCTTGATATTACAAAGTATGTGGCGGAGTGTCTGACATGTGCGCGGGTCAAGGCACAACATTAGAAACCATACGGTAGTTTAGAACCTTTACCTGTGCCGATAGGTAAATGGGAATACATTGCTATGGTTTTGTCATTAAGCTGCCCAGGACAAAGAATGGTCACGACATGATTTGGGTGGTCGTTGATCGCTTCACTAAGAGTGCGCATTTCATAGCGAAGACCGATGACTTTTGAAGTTTTAGATTCGATTTTGCTTAAAGTCTCACTGTGGAAGGGACTTCTAAGATTTGGTAAAAGGGGAAATTTAAGTCCAAGATTTATTGGACCGTTTAAAGTTCTTCATAGGGTTGGGAACCAAGATTACAAGCTCGAATTACCCGAAGAACATAATGGAATTCATAACGCTTTCCATGTGTGTTATTTGAGGAAGTTCACGGGAGAAGTTCCCAATATAATTCCAATTTCTGAGTTAAGAGTTGATGAGAGCAAAAGGTTAATTGAAGAACCAGAGGTAATCGTTGACCGAAAGACTACGAAGTTGCGACGCAAAATGGTCGAATTAGTGTTTGTCCATTGGAAACATACGAATGGGCCAAATCTCACATGGGATATGGAGAGTGACATGAAGATTTTCTATCCGCATTTTTTTTGTTGATGTGTGATTCCGGGGACGGAATCATCCTAAGGGGGAGAGAATTCTAAAACCATGTTTCTAGGCTAGGCATTAATGATGATGTAATAGTCTATGTTAACCTTTGTAAACTATTATGAAATAATAAAAATGTATTATTATGAATGTTATGTGTTTTATGCTTAATTGTGTGACTTAAATGAATTAATAACAAGAATAAGCATAATAATAAAATATTATATAAGCCCGATATCTATACATGAAGTTGTAGTGGTTGTTATGAGGATTCCGAAAATATAAGGAATGCTGAAATCCGAGTTATAACGAAGAAGTTATGACCTGTCGAAGTTTCACGAGAGAACCGGTACGACACTGTGTGACGTAAATAGTGAATTTACAATAGAGTGATATTTAGCCTTAATAATTTAAACAAAAGTCGTAGAATACGTTAAACCGAGAGCGTGTATAAAAAGAACGTCTAAATCTTACTTCGCATGAGGAAGTTATGATTTTTCTAAATTTCGACTTAGCAGTATGCAACCCAAAGTTCGAATATGAGGTCAAGTGATTTCTAGCCGAAACAATTTATACGAGAATCAAAGATCTCATCGATAGTAATGTAACAGTAAAAATACAGATGAAAACGGACGTCAGATGAAGAAGTTATGAATTTCTAACAGAGTTTTCTTGTGCCGTCTTACTAAAAATAGTATAATAAAAGTTAAAGTCAAAATTAGCTGATGGAGTCTAAACAAGAGTTATAGAGCATAATCTCACCTATGTGTGCATATAAAGAGCGACAAATACGGAGCTCGTATGCAAAAGATATTAATTTCTAAAGTTCGGGGCACAAACTTCCACCCGTGTCAGAGCTCACAACGTAAGCACAGTGTTCACGACGTGAGCAAGTGATGGACATCTTCCAGGGTAAGTGGCCTGATGACGAACGCCATGACATCGAGCTCACAACGTGAGCAGTTGTGGTTCACAATGTGAGCATCGAATTTCAGCCTTATAAATAAAAGTTGAAGGGTAGCCGACCATTGTTGCTAATTCCCTACTCTCTCGCTCCCGATACTCTTTCTAGCCGTCTTGAAGTACCCCCGAAGCCCCGATATCATCCCGAAACCCAAAGAAAGTCCCGAAGCTCCAAGGATCTAGAGAAGAAAAGAGTTTCGAGTCGAAGCTCTGCCCGCGAGAAGCCCGGTGTGTGAAGATATCACAGTTTCACCAAAGAATACTATACTTAGAGTTGTAGTGTTGTCTGATAAACATCTTATCAAGTGAGTGCATAGTCCCTTTCACATACATGATTTTAATACAAGTATTGATGAATGTATTAGATATATGATATGAGTAAGTGTGTAGTTGCTTTTTGATAATACACATATATGAATTATACTCTATGAAATACGTGCTATGTGATTATATACTATTTGTTATGTGGTATGAGTATTGAATGAATATGTTATATAGGTTTTAAGTTGTATATAAACAAGTATATTTTATCTACAAATATTTTGGGTAGAACATGGGTAGATAGTGATGAGTGATGAAATAAAAGTGATGAGAGGTCTCGATATGATTGTGATCTAATCGTCCAGCAAAATGTGGATGACGACCATGGGCTTTTCTAGACAGTTGAGTGGAACGCTCGCAGGCTCATAACCTATAGGTGTAGTGAACTTGGGTGTGCATTTGCTGTATTTTATCCCCCTCACGGTTGCCTTTGGACATTCATTGCTAAGGAAACCCCTTTATAGTAGTGTCCGTCTTGATGAAAATCCTAGATTAGGTCCCCTGTAATAGTTCATAGGGACGTAAAGTGAGGACAACGACAATGGGTAATCAGGTTATTGTTGGTTGGTGAAATTAAATATAATTACTTATTGTAGGTTGAAACACTATATGCTTACCAGGCTCCCAAGCCTAACACACTCAGTTTCTTTATATTATAGGTAGTGGTGCGAGAGCATAAGTTGGAGAATTTTTGAAGATATTTTTGTTTATAGACCAGTAGTTGTATATAACTGTGTAAGGTCTATGTTTTATTGTTTATGCTTTTGTGTTTATATCGGAACATGACATCCCGAGTTTTGATAAATAATGAAAATACATTTCTTTAAGAAATGCTTTGATAAACCTTATTTTATCATGTATTGTTTTGGGGACAAATTCTGCAACTCTTTTAAATCAATGGATGTACTCTGAAATTATTTTAAAAGCATAAATGAAACCGATCTTTTCTGGCCGTGATTTTGGGGATGTCACAAAATCAATACAAAACTCCACCTGCCTCTCCAGAGGCACCCCTGGTAACTCCTCGTGAAAGACAACCTGGAACTCCTGTACAATCGAAACACTATCCATGTCCCTCGTGGTCTCAACCCTCGTATTGGAGATAAAAGCCAAAAATCCCAAACAACCCTGATGAAGAAATATCTTGGACCTTGCGGCTGAACAGAGGGTCGGCCCCTGCGAGGCTCCTTCTCCGTGAATAACCAGTTCTCCCCCACTTGGCGTTTGAACCCTCACCAGCTGGCGCTCGCAGTCGATCATGGCCCCATTGCCCCCCAACCAGTCCATCCTAACAATTACTTTTAGTCCTCGTAGTGATATCGAGACAAGATCAACACGAAACCTCTTCCTAAGAACATTTAGGACATAGTCCCGATACACCCTCAAAACACTCACAGTGCGGTCATCTCCAATCTCTACCTTGATCAGGGAATCCAAAGTTCCCGGTGCATCCCGAAACTTCTTGCTAAGTGCAAGAGACACCAACGATCGGGCAGCCCCCGAGTTAAATAGAACGTGAGCCGATATACCATTGACCAAAAAGATCCCTATACATAAGTACAATAAACACATAAGAAATTCAAATAAATATAGATCGTGATAATAGAATATGTACCAGCTACAACGTCTGGCGCTGCCCAAGCCTCCTCGGTAGTCAACTGAAATGGGTGGCACTTCACCGCTACAGCATCCACCTTAGCAGGGCGGTCATCTGTGATCCTTAGTGTGGTAGGCGCAGGCACCGCTATTGCTCCTCCCCCTCCCACCAACTTCGGACAATCGGCATGCTTGTACCTGGTCTAGTTGCAGTGAAAACTAACCAAGCCCTTCTTGGGGAAATCCCTGATCACGTGGCCCGACTGGCCACATGCGTAGCATCCCAATCCTGCTACCTAACAAGCTCCACTATGCGGTTTACCACACTTGGCACACCGGCCACGACCCTACTGGCCTCTACTAGATGAATTCGAGGTCTTAGGGTTTTACACCATGTGAAGCTCACAAACTCCTATATATCACCCCTCAACATGGAATGATACCTCGTCCTCCTCATGTCCTTATCGGTGGCATACTGAGGAATCAACAATGCTCATTCCTGAAATTTGGCGATGATTTCCGCCACAGTCTCGGTGGTCTACAGCAGGTCATGAAACTCCCTCACTAGTCGTTGCACCTCGATCGGTGGTGAAAACTCCAGATCAAATCGCCGAACAAACTCGGCCCATGTCATCTCAGCCGCGCCGGCTGCTCCCACCTGACTAGTCACCTCTCCCCCACCAGTCTCAGGGTCTATCTCTCAGCATACACGAAGCAAACTCACCTTTTCCGCATCAGGGAAAGAACTCGTGTGATGGGCGTTCTCAATATTCTCCATCCAGCATCGACTAACAATGAGGTCCCTGACCCCGAAAAACTCCAGCGCCTTACACGCCTTGAACTTCCGGAATGAGGGAGTTTGGGCCTCGACCTGCCCCGTAGAAATCTCCGTTCTGAATGTCCCGATCCTCTCCTCCCACTATGTTCCTCCTTAGAGTTTCCAGGTTTAACATTAGTTCGGGTACAGGTCCTGTGCTTTCGGTAGTACGGGCCCAGTACTACCTTCCACACCTACATGTACCTTTCCCAAGGCTATACCTAATAACTCTAATTCATCCCAAAAGGAATCGTATCTCATATGCTACTGTATAGCTCAAATCCTAGGTTGTCCTAAGATTTTCTGTACCCATATCAATCATAACAGGTTTCCTTATGCATGCAAATTATAAACAAAAAAGGATCAAATAGACTTTCAAATAATGGACTCTACCCTAAGACCACAATCAAACAAGGAGCATGAAATAAGGCCAAATCAATCATTATGAGGCTATAAGACCCTAATCGTATACAATTTAGAAAGCATACACGTAGCAAGATTCCTACAATTATCATAACCCACATATTAGTATACATGGCTAACATGTTAGGGAAACAATTACTTGGCTCGGTTGATCACGTGTGTTACAGTCTCCTCTTTTCCATACTTTAAAGCTCTAACTTTTATTTGTTATAATAAAAAGAATTTTACCATCTCCTCAGTTTGAGTCCTGACACACCCGAGGGTGCGCCCAAATCCCTCAAACCAAGGCTCTGATACCAACTTATAACGACCCATTTTTCAAAGGAAAATTTTCATTTTTGATTAACCAGGATACTATCCACAAAACATGAAATCCCAAATACAATTGTTTCAAAATTCATATTAAGTACAATTTTATTTCAAATCATCAGAGTGTCCCATAAGAAAACGCCTGAGAGAGTGCATGCTGCGCCATCAAGCCTTGCTCTTGCCCTTGGGCTTAGATGTACCTGAAACAAATCCATAAACTATAAGCTAATGCTTATTGATTTCCCCAAAGCAAAACGCACATACAATCCACATAACACATATCATATTAGCCATAAAAACTACACATATCACATAATCCATGCATACAACAAATAAGGATGTCGTGGACTCCTCCTAAGGTCTTACTCCAGGATGTCATGGGCTCCCCTACATAGTCTTATACCTAAGTGTCATGGGCTCATCCCATGGTCTTTAACTGGAAAGCCATGGGCTCCACAACATGGTCTTACACACAGGTAACATGGGCTCCCCCATGGTCTTTACTTGAAAAGCCATGGGCTCCCTCACATGGTCTTACATTCAAGTGCCATGGGCTCCCCCATGGTCTTCCTTGTAAATAACACATATAGATAGCAAAGCACTAACATAACTAACTATCATAACACGTATCTCTAGAATCAACAAGTATGCCACATATCACACAAAATGGGCCGACCTTAGTGCCTTCGACCCATTGGTATGGTGAGGACTCTCACTTCTCACAAATGTTGTGCGGACAAGATAAGATCCAATAAGTTCCAACACGCAGCTCTAAATCAACTTCCTATAAGCATCATAAGATTAACCTGTCATAGTCCAATAATTACCCTCAAAGTCAACTTTGGTCAACCCTGGTCAAAGTCAAGGTCAACAGTGAAGGTCAATAGTCCATGTTGACCCCAACTCGTCGAGTGTATCTAGAAACTCGTTGAGTTCTTATGGAGTCCAAAAAACCTGAACAAACCCTAGCCAACTTGCCAAGTTGTTTCATCAACTCGACGACTTCACTTGCTATCCAGTAGACGGGGAAACCCAATCCGACTCGTCTAGTCCCCCTCCCTGTTTTCTTATTATGATGATTTACTGAATATAGGGACTCTAGGGCTTAGATCTGAAACCCTAAGGCATCCAAAAGGATAATGTTTCCAAATTTACCCTCTATAACCACTATGAATGCTCTAAGGTCCTTATCTAAAGTTGGAAAGCTCAAAAGTCTTGCCATGCATTCCCAAAACTTTAGGGATCTTGAACCCTCCTTTCTAGAGGACTTTCTAGTCCTCAAAACGTTCCAAAGATGGAGGCTTTATGGACATGCATGTCCAATGCATGTCTTTAAGTCAAAATGGACAAAAAGGGGAAATATACTCTAAAAACCCTTGCATGACATCCTTGCTTGATCAAAAGCTAGATCTAGCTAACCTTGGAGCTATTTTGCCCTGGAGATCCATGAAGTTGCAAACTTTATGAACCCCATGCATGCAATCAAAAGGAATGATAGGAAATGAAGAGTAGACTCTAGATCTAGCCCTATTCTAAGATAAAAATCGAATCTTGAAGACTTACCACAATCCATAAGATGGTCAAGCTCAAGAGTGAGGGCTTGGTTTGCTGGATCTTCTTCTTCTTCTCACTATCTCCTTCTTTTAAAGCTTCACAAGTCACTCTAGCTCACAAAATGAAAGAGAATGGGGATTAGGGTTTAGCACAAACATTCTTAGGGTTTGGAGGCTGATTGAAGGTCAGCCTCAAGGTTCTTAAGGAGGTTATATAGGATGTAAACCCTAAAATTAGGGTATTTCCTTTATAGTACCTACTCGCCGAGTTGGCCTTCTAACTCGTCGAGTAGGGCCTAGTCATTCAAACGTTCTCTACTCGATGAGTCGGGGCTCCAAACTCGTCGAGTCCTAGTATCAAAGACCTAAAACTTAGAAAATTAAAGAATAATTGAGACATGTGTTACATAAAAATTTAAAATTTAAAATGTTGGTGTAAATATGAAAATTTAAAAGTTTGCTGTAATATTTTAAAATTTGAAACCTTAAAAATTAAAAAAATATATATATATTTTTCGAAAATATACATGAAATATTTTAATAGAATATTATACTATAAATATTCAAATTGAATTTTTAGAATGCTAGAATATTTTATTTAAATATTAAACTATAAATATACAAAAAAACTCAAATAGAATATTATTCTAATAAAATAATGGATTGTTTTAAGCTTTCTAGAAATTTTAGTAGAATATTATAATATTCTAACATTATAAAAATTTGATTTGATTATTTACAGTTTAATATTCTATTGTAGTATTTCATGTATATTTCGAATAAAAACGTTAATATTTCTAATTTTTATTAATTTTATTTTATTTGGATAAATTAAATAACAAAAATAATATTTAAAAAGGAATTTTGGGATTTTTCTTTTTATTTTGCATTATATATATATATATACACACACACACACACACACATAAAGGTTGTGTTGAGATTCAAAATAAAATAGAGATCTTGAGATCCAATCTCAGCCATAAAATTCACATCTACCGTTCTAACTCTCTGGCGTACAGACGCGGCAGGTCAATTATAATCATAAATTATTATGTAGAGCCGTCCGTTCCTTTCACCTCCACCACCTTCCCCACCACCACAACCGTCAACGACACCATCACCTCTGCCACCAGCCGACCCACCATTGCCACCTCCATCACTTATACCACGACCATCTCTGCGACCACAACTTTTTTGTCATCAACCATTCTAATCATATATGATTACTCAATCTGTGAATAGACATATATGTATAATTATTTGTGATTAGACATATATGTATAAACATGTATAATCATATATGCTTATACATCTCTGCAATATAATCAATTATTATTAGACATACTTCGCTGCTACCGGTATGCTGGAGTGTTAGAGAGGAAAATGAGAAATATGTGGTTGAGGTTAAGTCTCAAGATCTCTATTTTTTTAAAAAATTTCAAGTGAACCGTCCCCTATATATATATATATATATATATATATATATATATATATATATATATATACGTAGGTTCCGTTGAGATTAAAAATAAAATAGAGGTCTTGAAATTCAACCTCATCCATATATTTCACATATACCGCTCTAACCCTCCGACGTACCTGAGTGACATACTATTAGACAACATTAATGTCTCCTGTACATCTTCTATTTTGTGTGTATGTAATTGTATGTTTTCTAATTATTTGAGGATGTATCTTGTAAATTCCTTTTGTATAAATCTATTGTCTCTCCACCTTATTTGGTGTGACGAGTTATATTCTCATGGTATCAGAGCTCAGGTCGGCTCACTTTCTTCCCTAATCAATCCATCCGTATCTCTTCTTCTTCCCTCTGTTACTTCCTGTCTCATCTTTCTTCTTCATCTATGGCTTCCTCTTCTCAAGATTCTACCCTCCCAATGAACACCATCCTTCATCTTATCACCAATCGATTATCCTCTTCTAATTATCTCCTCTGGAAAAACCAAGTGATCCCTCTTCTCACATATCAAAATCTTATGGGACATGTGGATGGAACTCTCTCAAAACCAGCCCCTGAAATTCTTGTTGATGGCAAATCTGTACCAAATCCGGCTTGTTCTTCTTCGGTCTTGGCTGATCAACGAGCAATTATTCTCCTTCAAGCCTCTCTAACAGAGGAAGCATTCTCAGAAATTGTTGGCTTATCTACTGCCTATCAGATTTGGAGAATACTTGAACGTGCTTACAACAATTCCTCAATTGAGCGTGTTTAAGCCTTGCGTGATCAGCTTCGCCAAAACTCCAAAGGTTCGTCTACTGTTGCTGATTTTTTTCGTAAGTTTAAATCTATTTGTGATCAGTTATCTGTTGTTGGTCACCCGGTTGATGAATCAGATAAAATTCATTGGTTTTTATTTGGTCTCGGGTCTGTTTTTGAGACTTTTTCTACTGTTGTTCATGCTTCTCGATCTCCTACTACACTTCGAGATCTTCTTGCCCAGGTAGAAGCACATGAATTATTTTTACAATCCTTGCACGAAACTACCTCTTCTGCTGTTGCATTCACTGCTAACACCAGACCACCAAATTCCTACCGTGGTTGTGGTGGTCGGTTTAATAAGGGTGGTCGTGATCGTGGTCGCCGTCCTCCACATTGCTAGTTGTGTCATAAGGATGGTCACTACGCCAATACATGTCCACATCTTTCTTCCTATGCCACTCATAAAACCGGTACAGATACGAAATTAGCAAAAGCTTTCCATGCTCAGTGTCATGTTACTACAAATGCTCCAGACTGGTTTGTTGATTCCGGAGCTACAAATCATATGACGTCTTCCACAAATTCTGTTACACAACCTGCTCCCTATGATGGTCATGCAAATGTTATTTTTGGAGATGGTAATACTCTTCGCATCTCCCATGTTGGTCAATCTGTCCTTCATAATAATGTTCGGCTACGGGATGTGTTGGTAGTCCCAAATATTACAAAGAATTTATTGTCTATTAGCAAGTTGACAACTGATAACAATGTGGATGTTTTGTTTTCCCAACCCAATTTTTTTATTCAGGATCGAGCAACGAAGCGGGTTCTAGCAAAGGGCCGATGTGAACAAGGACTATATGTTCTCTCTCATGAATCTCACGCACTTACAGCTGTTGCACGTTCAAGACTGAGGGCATCATTTGAACTTTGGCATTCCCGTTTGGGTCATGTCTCTTTTTATACTATTTCTCTATTAAATAAAATGGGACACTTATCGGTGACATCTTTATTACCGTCACCCGTTGTATGTTCTCCTTGTCAACTTGCTAAAGCACATCGCTTACCTTTTAAACTTAACGATAAACGTGCTTTACATGTGTTAGATTTAGTTCATTGTGATCTATGGGGACCCTCACCCGTGGATTCTATTGATGGTTATCGCTATTACGCTCTCTTTGTGGATGATTATTCGAGATTTCTGTGGTTCTATCCTCTCAAAACCAAATCAAGTTTTCATATGGTTTTTAGGGCTTTTATTAATTTTGTTCAAACACAATTTTCTTCAAAAATCAAGGTTTTTCAAAGTGATGGGGGCACGGAATTCATAAATCATCATGTTCGCAATTTGCTTGAAAAAATGGCACATTTCATCGCATTTCTTGCCCGTACACTCCACAACAAAACGGGAGGGTGGAACGAAAGCACCGTCACATCGTTGAAACCGGACTTGCTATGTTATTCAATGGGCACTCTCTTTCCTCTTATTGGGTTCATGCATTCCGTACTGCAGTCTACATTATTAATCGTCTCCCTACTCGGGTGTTGCAAAATAAGTCACCTTTTGAAGCATTGTTTACTCGAGCTCCATCTTATGATCATTTTCGACCGTTTGGGTGTCGAGTATATCCGTACTTACGTAACTATGCGGATCATAAATTTTCTCCATGAAGCCTTCCTTGTATCTTTCTTGGGTATTCCGTACAATATAAAGGCTATCTATGTCTCGAGCCTGCTTAATCTCGTATTTATGTTACCCGACATGCCAAGTTCGATGAATTCTCATTTCCCTTTTGTGGCTCTTCCTCTCCCACTTCACTTAATGACCTTCTTTTGGTCACTTTTCACGATGATACCCTATGTTCACGACCTTCATCTCCCATTACCTCTTCCCCTTCATCCACCAACTTCAATAATTGTGGCTTGTGTAATGAAAACCCACAACATGTGGGTTGTCTTGATGACTTAAACCAATCATCTTCAACCCCAACTGATCATGTTTCGTCATCTCCATTACCTGAGGCAACTCAAACACCTGCAACCCCCTCGACACACTCACCAGCCCCCTCGGCCCAATCGGCAATTGAATCCATTCAGATCGATACCTCCACCTCACCTGCCCCTGCCTTTAGCCTACCACACACAACCACACAACCATCTGCTCCAATTTTTTCAACGCATCCTATGGTTACACGGGCGAAAGCCGGGGTTTTTAAACCAAAGTATCGAGCTGATCTGTCATACACTGCTCTTCATTCGACATTATTTGCTGCTAGTGATCCCACCACCTATGAGTTTGCCGCCTCAGAATCACATTGGGTAGATGCCATGAATGCTGAAATGTCTGCCCTTCATCTTAATAAAACTTGGACCTTGGTGCCTAGGCCTGATGATCGTAATGTGGTCATTTGCAAATGGATTTTTCGAACCAAATATCTGGCTGACGGCACGGTTGATCACCATAAAGCACGTCTTGTTGCCCAAGGTTATAGTCAACTACCGAGTGTTGATTATTCTCTTTCCTTTAGTCCGGTTGTCAAGGCATCTACAGTTCGTATTGTTTTGTCATTGTCGGTGATTAATGATTGGCCTCTGCATCAACTTGATGTAAATAATGCATTCCTTCATGGTACTTTAAGCGATCTTGTTTTCATGGAGCAAGCTCCGGGGTTTTCTGATCCTTACTATCCTAATCACGTGTGTCGCCTAAACAAAGCTCTCTACGGTCTAAAGCAGGCTCCTCATGCTTGGTTTCATCGCCTTAGTACCTTTTTAACGAGCAATGGTTTTGTGTGCAGTCGTGCTGACCCCTCACTCTTTGTCTTCAAATGAGATTCATGTTTGCTTTACCTATTGGTCTATGTTGATGACCTCATTCTTACCGGTAATGATCCCACCATTCTTCGCTCTATCATCACTCATTTGGATAAAGAGTTTGCCATTAAAGATCTTGGCCGACTAAATTATTTTTTGGGTCTCGAAGCATCGTACACATCGACTGGTATATTTCTTAGTCAGTCTAAATATGCTCATGACATCCTTACACGAGCTGGTCTCCTTGATGCTAAACCTGTCCCCACTCCGCTTGCCTCCAACACACTGTTTATTTCCAGTGGTGATCCTTACTGAAATCCTTCACATTATCGATCTCTTGTTGGTGCCTTGCAATATCTTACAATCACTCGACCGGATATTTCATATGCTGTTAACCAACTCAGTCAGTTTCTTCAAGCTCCCACTACTTTTCATTATCAGGCAGTTAAACGGTTACTTCGTTACATCAAGGGAACTATCCCCTTTGGTCTTTCTTTTTCCAAACCAAAGTTTACAACAATTGTGGGTTATTCAGATGCTGATTGGGCTCGATGTTTGGAGACCCGTCGCTCCACTTATGGCTACTCAATATTCCTGGGGGGCAATCTTGTATCCTGGAGTGCCAAGAAACAACCAACTGTCTCTCGATCTAGTTGTGAATCTGAATATTGAGCTATGGCCAACACTACTGCAGAAATTATTTGGATCACTCATCTACTACGAGAGCTTCATGCTCTTCCACCCTCTAGACCAACGTTGCTATGTGATAATCAAAGTGCTCTTTTTCTGACTCAAAATCCGGTCTCTCACAAACGTGCCAAGCACATTGATCTTGACTACCACTTCATCCGTGAACTCGTATCGTCTGGGAAACTTCATACTGAGTTTGTTCCTACCAAGCTTCAAGTGGCTGACATTTTCACCAAGAGTTTGCTGCGTCATCAATTTGAGTTCTTTCGAGAAATGTTACGTATTGGTCTGCCACCGTTTCGCTTGAAGGGGGATATTAGACAACATTAATGTCTCCTGTACATCTTCTATTTTGTGTGTATGTAATTGTATGTTTTCTAATTGTTTGAGGATGTATCTAGTAAATTCCTTTTGTATAAATCTATTGTCTCTCCACCTTATTTGGTGTGACGAGTTATATTCTCACATACCTATTATAATTATAAAGGATTATATATCGTCGCATGTTCCTTTCTCCTCCGCTAGTATCCCAACCACTACAACCACCACTGCTACCACTACATCTAACACCAGCTAACCCCACCAGGGTCACCTTCGTCACTCATACCATCGCTACCTTTGTCACTAACATCTCTTCTACCACCAATTGTAATTATTCATTTATGACTACTCAGTCTATGAATATACATAGATGTATAATAATTTATGGTTAGGCATACCCTATTGTTGTTGGTACGCCAGAGCGTTAGAGCGACACATGAGAAATATATGGCTGATTTTAAATTTCAAGATCTCTAATTTTTTTAACTATATATATAGAGTTAGGTTCAGGTGTTTAAACCACTTATTGTGTTATTGTATGCATCAATGTAGGCCAATCATTTCAAAAGGGTAAATATGTAATGTTACATTTAATTAATTATGGTAAATATACAAAATCAAAGAAATATATGGCTGATTTTAAATTTCAAGATCTCTACTTTTTTTTAACTATATATATATATATATATATATATATATATATATATATATATATATATATATATATAGTTAGGTTCAGGTGTTTAAACTACTTATTGTGTTATTGTATGCATCAATGTAGGCCAATCATTTCAAAAGGGTAAATATGTAATGTTACATTTAATTAATTATGGTAAATATACAAAATCAATTAATATCCCTTTAATTTAGGAATATTAGTTAATATCCCTTTAATTTAGAAATATGTAGTGTTATCAGAGCATAGCGTAAAGGAGCAGGGTCTGTCTTTAAATCTCATACCCACCATCGAAAATGGTGAATCGATTTTCAAAGTCTCAATTTTGACTTTCAACATCGACATTTAATTATGAACGGGTAAACACCATTATTCCGAATCCTGATTTCATTGGTTCCGACTCCGATTTCAATCGATCACAGTGAGTCCGCTTGCACCAAAGAGTTCGCAAGCTGGTCGTTCGTTCCATAAGATTCACAATATCAATTTGACTATTTCTGTTGAATAGCAATAGCAAATAAGCACACAACCACCCTAATTTCGTTCATTCACATGCTACTTCCGATTAAAATTTCAATTACGAACGCATAGAGCCTGTTTCCCCCAATTTTGACTTTTTAGATTGACTTGCAAGAACATCTACTTATTCCGATAATATCCAATCTCGATTTCAATCGATCGCATTACACATTCGGTCACGAATCTGATTAAGATTACAGTCCTAATTTTGACTTTCTATGGTTTGACCATCCAAATCGAAATACACCGATGTTTATCTGTTCATCATTAGCCTTAGAGATTTCAATCAATCAAGCCCCAAATCGATTCATCAAAGATCGATTGCACTCATGGATCATCAGAAACAAGAAGCAACAGGGGTGGAATGGTGGCAGGGTGGTGACCGTGCAAAGTGGTGTTGGGGGAGGCAACAACTTCGGTTGCTCCTGTGTTTCCCGATGAACAGATCAGAAACGAGAGAGAGGAAGGAGGCATTTGAAGGAATTCAGCAAATGATAGATATTTGATCAGGTTTCTCTATGATCTCTTTATACAACTGTGAACTATGATCTTTTTTTTACAATTGTGAATCAAGCATTGGCGATAAGTTATTAAATTTTATCAGGTTATGGGTTTGATTATTTGACAGGAAAGAAGGAAGAAGGAAGAGCAAGAGGGGACAGCTGGTGTTTGGGTGGTCTGAGCCTAGTAGTGAAGAAAGGAGTGTACTTTAGTTCAATTCAGAAAGGGTAAAGGGAACACCATTTCAGTTGTACAAAATTAGATATTTTGGGGTTGCTTTTTATAAAAAATCGATGGGTGTTTGTAGAGTTGATTGGGTTTGTTGTTTTCATAGGAATGAGAGAAGGAAGAACACGAATGGGAAACTACCCTCTTTTTTCTGTTGGTTTACTGGTACATAATGGCAAGAACAAGATCGTTCTTGTATTTCTTGACAGTAATCCGTGTGACAACATTTATTGTGAAAAGGAAACACTTTTTCCTTTGGGTTTGAGTGTAGTAATGTCCTGAAAACCATAATGAAATGGAATCACAGAATGGTATTGGTGAGATTCCAATTCTATTGGAATAGAATCACGAATTCCAATTCTATTGGAATGGAATCACGAATTCCAATTTTCTTGGAATCACAGAAGTTGATGCTTGAAGAACGGACCAGAAAATTGAAACGGACCACATTATTCTTTTATAATGTATTAGTCGTTGTTAGATTTTGATGTTTTCTTTCCCGTTATGAAAGTTTTTTTTTTAGTTTTATTCTTTAACAATACATGTAATTGTTACCTGTATTCTATAAGAAATAATGTATTTTTTGTTTTTATTCTTCAATTTATTCTTCAAGAATTTGTTAGTCTACAAAAAGTTTTTTAAATTCATGATCAAGAAATAGGTTCAAGAATATTTTTATTATTTATGGTTCAATAATATATATTTTTTTTCAATATACTCATAAATATATTCTGTCAGAATGTCCGAATTAAAAAAATTATAATTCGTAAAATCGGATTTTTAAAATTAATAGAATCTATTATCCCTTAAAAATGCAATTATCCTTTATTAAATCTATATTAATTGACTAAATTATCGTTGTAATTAATTAAGATGATATTTTCAATTATATTTAATTCAATAATATATATTAATCATTTTCTTCAAATAAGTAAATTTGATTAGCACACATATATGCATACAATAAACAATAATTACTTTGAATAGAATATAATAAACAATAAATATATATATATATATATATATATATATATATATATATATATATATATATATATATATATATATATATATATATATATATATATATATATATATATATATATATATATATATATATAGGTTATTCTATCAAGTGTTTAAATTTAGAAAATAAAATTTTATTATTTCATGATACTATTTGTTTATAAATTATAGTTATATTATTTTATAAAAATCGGCACGTGTAGTTACATAAATTATTTTCCTAACATAGTCATTGAAAACGAAAAAATTAGGCAAATTTTCTCTGAAAAAGTAATATAAAACTATAGAAGAATAATAGTTAATTTTTGTCTGAAAAAGTAATATAGAGGAAAAAATAATTAATCTTAGTTCTCTTTAATACTTACCTATGTTACGGTCAATATAAAGTTAGTTATTTAACTTGGAATAGATTAGATTATTTAAATTAGTAGAAAGTGGTCGTACATAATAGTTTTTGATAACAATATATGACAAAAAGTGGTTGTGTACATCGTTAAACTCTTCTAAAATATAAATTAGTATGGAAAACATAAAATATTGTATATGGATAAATTTGAATATCAATATCTTCTTGTTCAAACATATCATGACTTTAAATTCTGATACACAAACAACTATTTTAATAATAGATATCCAGTCATCTTTAGAGATTGTTAATATATTTTACCGATGTTAATTAGATTAATTATTTTTGTGTTTACTATTAATAATAATAATTAAATTAATCATTTTTATTAATAGTATATTCAATTATTTTTATTAATAGTAAACAAAAAAATAATTAATCTAATTAATATCGCTAAAATATATTAACAATCTTTAAAGATGACTAGATATTATTTTCGTGTTTACGATTAAAAAATTAAAAATAGCCTTCTATTAAATCCTTTTGAAAATTAACCTTCTTTTTGGGAGTAAGTCAATCTAGACCCGAAAAAAAAATGGATCAAAACTCATATTTGTGGCCCCTATTATATAAATGGGACAAAATGTTAATGTAACATTATTCAAGATTTTTCTGAAAAGTTTACAGTACAAGATTTAAAGCTTGTTTCGGAAAGAAATATGGAGTCTGCGAAGCAAGCTAGTTTCACGTATTTTTCTATTAAGAAATTAACATATAATATGTAAACTATCTGGAATACAAATAATGAGTCTGGAATGTGACAGCCAATCAGAAAGTTTCTTGTATGAAGGCTTCAATTTCGTTTTTTCTATGTTTTGCTGCTAGTTTATGGTTTTTCGTTCTGTCTACTTGTACATTGCTTTGCCTCATCTCTTTTCCATCACTCTATGATTTTAAAATGAAGGCTAATGTAAAATAATGCAAATATGCAGCTAGTAATGATATCCAAATGAGAATGATAAAATGGAAAAGTCCTCAATGATGCAAAAGAAGGAGACCATGAAACATTAAGGATTTAAGGCTACCGATATCACCTCAAAAGGAAGACTATGATCATGATTTTCGATCTTAATGCTGCAAGAGAAGGCTACCTAGGAAACATAAGAATTAATCCATCATTTTCTTCAACATAAGGCTACCAAAGTTAGCATAAAAGAACTTATAATTGTCTAATCGCTATGACCATGTCTTTCTTTTGAATAGATCATGTATATAATATCTATAATTTTTCTATATCTTTAAGAATAAAAAAAAATATGTTCTTAGTTGGTGCATTGTTGGTTCCTTATTTTAAAAATAACAACCTTCTTATGAGGATGGTTCCTTATTTGAAAAATAACAACCTTTTATGAGGAATTAATAATTTGTTTTTGATAGTTGATCTAAGAGTCTATTTACTAGTTTAACATTGTTAATTATCACATTCGCGATATTATATATATTCATGAGGTAATCAATTGAAATATTGCTTGTGAGTTGTGAACATCTCATGAAGTCGCCCAACGTATTAATTACATGTAACACGTGTCTATATATATATATATATATATATATATATATATATATATATATATATATATATATATATATATATATATATATATATATATATATATATATATATATATATATATATATATATATATATATATATATATATATCAGTGTTGCAAAAATCGGCATTGGCAGTCGATTAATCGTTTGGCGGTGTTGAACCGATTATGATTAGGGTGTTTGACTGAAATTTGTCAAAATCGGTCAAACTCAGGCTTAGCGGTCCTTGATCGTCCTCGGTGGTCATAAGTGAGAAATATTTAAAAAATTCAAAAATTTTAATTTTTAAATATTACACCAAAATTTTAATTTTCAAGTTTTTAAGTGTTTGTTATAAAATACGATTAAATAGCAAGATCAATTATAAAGTAAAGAAAAACATGAGAGTAGAGAGAATTTTTATTCCAATACTTGTGATGAAATCATCAAACTTTACAATACATAATATTCACTATTTATACTAGACAAAGAAGATTAAAGGTGATGTATGATATGAATGCACATTATAGTGGTGCATAACTAAACTATAAAACTCATAAGAATGTTTGCTATAATGTTCACTAATTATGGAGAGTAATGTAGGAATATGGAGAATCCAATAGTCATTTACTAAATAATAATTTATAAGACTCCCCCTTGAATGACGATTGTATCATGTGTCGTTAAAACCTTAATCGGTAAAACCTCATAGGGAAAACCCTTTATTAAGGAAAAAGGGTACATGATTAATAATAGATATTGGAAACAATTATCTCGTTAAAAACATTGCTAAAAGAAACCCGATGGGAAAAACATAGCTAAAGAAATCAGTACAATATGTTTCCAACTCCCCCTGATTAGCACATCACTTGATTTTCTTGAAGCTCCGCATAGCAATGTTTCGTACCATCTTTTCAAATTTTGATGTAGGAAGTGCTTTAGTAAACTAATCAGGAAAATTGTTACTAGATTGAATTTTCTAGATGTTGATGGCACACCCTTTTTGAAGATCATGAGTGAAAAAACTTTGGTGATATATGTTTGGTTCTGTCTCCTTTAATAAATCCTTCCTTAAATGGAGCTATACAAGTTGTATTATCTTCATATAATATGGTTGGAACATCCAACGTTTGAAGTTAGACCACAATTCTTGCAAATGTGTTGAGTTAATTTTTTTAACCAAATACATTCATGACTTGCCTTATAAATTGCTATAATCTTTGCGTGGTTAGAATAAGCAGCAACTAAAGTTTCTTTAACAAAATGACAAGAAATTACGTTACCTCCACTAGTGAATAAATAACATGTTTGGGATTGAGCTTTGTGTGGATCAGTAAATATCCCGCATCTCGATGATTTCAAAGAATGTGTTTGACTCTATTCCGGTATCTTCTTGTTGGACAAGAACAATATCTTGCTAATAAGTTTACGACAAAAGATTTATCAGGTCTTGTATTAATAGTAAGATATATTAGTGCACCAATAGCACTAAGATATAGTTCTTCGGGAACTAGAAGATTTTCATGTTTTTTATGATTATGAAATTGGCCCTTTTTGTCATCTAAGTGCCTTACCACCTTCGGGTTACTCATGGATGTGAGTTATTCATATAAAACCTTTTTAGCACCTTTTCTAGATATTAATGTACAAAAACTCCAATTTTGTGTGCTTAATTTGAAGACCCAAATAGAATTTCATCTTACCAAGATAATTCATTTCAAAAAATTATTTCAAACAAGAAGTGACCTTTTCCAATTCTCTAGGAGTATCAATTATGTTCAAATCATTTACAATAACATAAATTATGATAAATTCTTATATGGGTCTTTTTATGAATACATATGGCCTTAATGGATCATTTTTATAGTACTCTTTCAATAGAAATGTACTAAAATAATTGAAGCACATACGGCCAGATTGTTTCAATCTATACAAAGATTTATTTAAATTTTACCAAATATACTTCACGAGAATTAGAAGTTTATGCTTCTGGCATCTTAAACCCTTCTGTGATTTTCATATAAATATCATTTTCAAGTGAACAATATAAATAAGCGGTAAATACATCCATTAGACACATCTGCAGTTTTGCATATGTTGTTAAACTTATAAAATAAGTGAATGTAATTGCATCAACTACCGGAGAATACTTTTCTTCATAATCAATTTCAGGCCTTTGGGTAAAACCTTGTGCAACAAGTATTGCTTTATATCTCACAAATTTATTTTTCTCGTTTCTTTTAAGCACAAATACTTTTTTTTTTGTGTCCCACTGCTCTTACTCTGTTTGGTGTACGGACTACAGGTCCAAAAACTTTTCGTTGGCTAAGAGAATTAAGCTCGTTATTTATTTCATCTTTCCATTTTGGCCAGTATTTTCTATTCATACATTTCTCAATTAGGTTCAAGATCCTCATTTTCTTTATAATTGCGTGTGGAACATGATATGAAAAATTATCGTCGACTTCTGTTATGTTGGTTCCATCTTATTCCTATCATGACATAATTTATTAAGATCTCATCATTTTCATTTTTCCAGGTACCTTATATTATTTTGTTATGTCATTGGGCTCTTCTAGAGCTTCATTATTCTTTTCAAGAGATTTTGTTTTCTCTTTTGGACCATAAATTGTATTTGCTCCATTTCATTTTCGAGGATTTTTATCTATCGAACCGGCTGATCTTCCACGCTTCAGGCGTGCCTAAGATTCATTTGTAGTTGTATTTTTTTCTTCTAGGATATCAATTCTAACCGGAGTATGTATAGTTGATACATGAGACTTTGTTACTCACTTAGGGTCAGTAAATTCTTCTGGCAATTGATTTGCTACATTTTGTAAAGGAATTATCTTTTTTATTTCAAGTTCACATTGACTTGAATGAGTATCTAAAACTGAAAGTGATAATTCATTTCAAGAGATTTTATTTTCCAGCTTCTTTATTTCTCCCCTAATGTTGGAAAATATTATTCATCAAAATAATAATCATCAAATATAGCTATAAATAAATCTCAAGTTGATGATCTTAAATATTTTACTATAGATGGAGATTCATATCCAACATAAATTCTCATTCTTCTTGAGGACCCATTTTTGTGAAGTGGGGTGGAGAAATAGGTACATAAATGAAAGACCTATTTTTCATTCTTTCTAAAATTACATCATATTTTTGAAAGATCCAAAATTTCATACTTCACAATATTATTACTCCGAAACATGCTACATGCACATTTATAAAACAATATTTTACATTGATCGTTTATTTACATAGACTGGATACAAACCGATTATATAAATTTTTACAAAGTTTTACAAATATTACATATTTTCCCAGGAATACAATACAAAAGTTATAATATTATCTATTCTACATCTTCTACCAGTACAAAAGTATATTGGCTGCTTATGACTTGTAATAGTTTTAAACATTGAGAGAGATAAGCGGGTGACACTTAGTGTGTTCAATAACAGTTATAATATAATATTATGCCATATACATATCAATATGACAGAAGCATAGAGGGACAAGGAAGAAGATAAGAAAATGAGTATCATATGACAGACTTTCCATAACAACGAATAATCAGATTCAAAGATTTGAATTCAATGAGACATAATAATTTCGACACTTGATATACATCAATAAGACTTCAGCCCAAGAGGCGTAGAAAATATATGATTTTAGAATATTATTTCACTAGAATACACATGCTTTTAGCCATGTCCTTGTATTCTATTATGTCAAAGTGATGCTTATGTCATACACTTCATGGCCAAACGCTACATACTAGTACCTAAGTGATGTTTATGTCATACACTTTGTGGCCTAAGGTATAGTTCATTATCATAATAACATGGAAAAGAAAATTGAATAGATAACACATGACATACAGTTATACCTATATTGAAACTCATCATGATATAACTGGGGGGGGGGGGGTGTTAAAATAGTAATTTGTGTAACACTTCGTTATAATAATAATGTTTCTTCTATGAAAATCGGGAGCTTTATTGAAAACCGGACACTACGAGGGTTGAGCTTCAAACAGAAAAGACAAATTTCTCGGGCTCTTCGGGCACTTCGGAAAATGTTTCGAGTGTTAAAATTGATACCGGGGCTTCGGGGGAAGTGGAAGTAGTTAAAATATGAGTTTAAGGGTGAAAAGTGACAATTTTCCAACATTTACCCGGGAGGTCTCGCACCATTATATAGGTGCGAGCCTCAGATCCGATGCAAGAGGAAAGGGGGCAGGTGGCGCGAGGCTCAGATACACGACAGCAGGGGCAAGGCTCGGATGACAGGTGGCTCGGTTTTCAGGTCAACACAGGGAGGGCAAGTGGCGGTCTTGGATTGGCCGAGCCTTCGGTTCGAGAGGGTTGCGACACGCGTCGCATGTGAGGCCAAAACATAGTTGTGACACGCGGCGGTTTGCGATTAGACCGAACCTTGGAGTCGAAAAGAATGTGACACACGTCATACATGCGAGATTCCAGATGACGTGTCCGGGTACTGTTCATGCGAAATTTCTCAGTTCTTGGGATTTTTCTCGGTTTTTGTGCCCTGAACTTCAAAAATCCATAACTTTCTCATACGAGCTCCGTTTTTTACATTATTTATATGCATGTGTAGGTGAAATTATGATCTACAACTTTCGTTTGGACTTCAACGGCTAATTTTGAATTATTTTTAATATTATTATTTTTAACAGACCGGGACAGGAAAATCTGTTAAAAATTCATAACTTCTTTATCCGACATCCGTTTTTGTCTGTCTTTTTACCATTATACTACTATTGATGAGACCTTCGATTCTCGTTTAGATTATTTCGGCTAAAAATCACTCAATCTTTATTTCGAGTTTTTAGCTGTCTATTGCTATACCGAAACTTAGAAAAATCATATCTTCTTCATACGAAGTTAGATTTTAACGTTCTTTTTTTTTTATTAAAATTCACGGTTTAAGGAATACTACTAATTTCATTTAGATCACCAAGGCTAAAAAGCAGTTTATCAAAACTCACTTTTTATGTCATTCGGTATCGCGCCGGTTTTGTCGCGAATATTCGATTGGTCATAACTTCTTCGTTATAACTCGGATTTCGATGAGGTTTTCGCCTAAATGTTCCTAACGAGATTCTTTACAAATTTTAATAATAAAATTTTACTTATTTCAAATTTTATATTTTTCGTTACATTTCACTATTTGACATTTGATTGGAATCTCATAAGACTTCTAATATTTTCCGAGTGGTTCTAAATATAGTTTTACTTCAGTTCTAGTATAAACTATCTATTAGAACTTAATTAATCAAATTCACATAACATTTCGTAATATTATTTATTACAAAACATGATTTCAAAACGTGTATGTTACAATAAATTATACATCCAAATATCATTGGATGGTAAATATTTGGTTCCTGACCACAAACCAGTTGAATAGGGGAGAACTCATGATAACTAGTTGACATTATTCCTATAAGTGATGTTGCATGTAAAATTTCATGCCCTTATATTGATTAGGAAGTTTATAATGCATTAGTAATAGTCTTGCAATTAATTAAAGGTGTTTGATTAATTAATCAATTAAACCATTTTTCGTACGAACATGTGTAACAGGATGTTCAATCCAATCGATATGCAATAATCATTAATAGCTTGGAATGAAATTTTGCAGCATTATCAAGTCGAATTATCTTAATTGGGTAATCATGAAAATGTGTCCTTAGGCTGATTATTTATGCAAGTAATATTATATCCCTTTGAATTTTTTCTAAAGCTATGACTTTAATACCCAACTTTGTTCAATGATGGATGAGAAATTAATTTTCCTTGAGAGCATACAACACAAATCAATTATTATCTTGAAAAATCTTCTAGTTTTTCAAGGAATGACCACTTGAAGTTTCATTTATTCTACATACCATAATTGATCCGAGATGACCCAATCAGTAATGTCAAACTTTGAAGGTATTATCATACGTTTTATTTTCAATATCATGAGATTCAATCATTCTAATATTTGTATAATACAATCTGGAGAACAATAAAGGTAATTTGTTAAAAAACTTTCTTACCCGATATCATTTTTGTAATATTGAAATAATTTTTATTACCATCATTCGTTCTTTCAATATGATATCCGTTAGACCGAATATCCTTAAAACTTAATAAATTTCTTGATTATTTTAATCAAAAATAATGCATCACCAATTGTAATTATTGTCACTTGTGGTAATACTATATTCGTCCTTTCGGAGCCTTCAATCTTGGTTATTTAGATGAAAATAATCCATCACTAATTTGTAATTAGTGTCCCTTGTTGTAATATTATATTCGCTCTTCCGGAGCCTTCAATCATTTTTTTATTACCTTTTATTATATTAACATTTGCTTCTCTAATTGATAAGTAACAAAATACTTTTCATTATTAAAAATGCTATGTGTTATTGCATTGTCTTCAAGAAATATATCTTCATTATTTCTTTTGCGAATATTCATATTTCTTTTTAATAAATAAATAAAACATAAGAAACATTCGACTTAGACAAAGAAATTCATATTTTATTTCATTGATAAGATTGTGATGACATTATTTCTCACAGTATGAATATGACATAAAAATATAATAAATGACATGAAACAAAACTACACATTATTCTTCAATCACCATCCATATCACCACTTGTCCCTTCTGGGTAGACAAGAAAATCAGCAACATCCAAATTTGTCATTTCTGGTTGATCTTCATGAATATCACTTTGAATAAAATTTGTTTTGATATTTTATTTTTCTTTAGATTTTAGATAAGTTTGATAAAGATCAACAAAAAGCTTTGGTAAGCGGTACAATACCAATGATCGGTCATTCCACATCAGTGACAAACATTTTCAACTTTTTTTTTTTTTTTTGCCTTGACCATTTTATCATTAGGATGTGGATTTTTGCTATTTTCCAACTTCAGGTGGTTACTTGTAATCTTGTTATTTTTATGATAATTATGATAACCTCCACGACCTCTGTTAGACTCATGCCTATTATGATTATAAAATGTTGCATTCACTTCAAAGAATGCATCAGAACCGATCGGGATTGATTGATGATTTTTCATTAATAGTGAAAATACTAATTAAAATAAATACTTGCATCTTAAGGAATTTTTAGTTAATAAATTTCATAAAATAATATGTAATCATTGTACATGTGAAATTATAAAAAATACATACCTGAAAATAACAAGAGCGATAAATAGTTAGAGCTCTATGGCAGAGTCGTGCTGATAACGTGTTATAAAATATGATCAAATAACAAGATAAATTATAAAGTAAAGAAAGACATAAGAGTAGAGAGGACTTTTATTCCAATACTTGTGATGAAATCATCAAACTTTATAATACGTAATATTCACTATTTATACTAGACAAAGAAGATGAAAGGTGATGTATGATATGAATGCACATTATAGTGGTGCATAACTACACTATAAAACTCATAATAATGTTTGCTATAATGTTCACTAATTATGGAGAGTAATGTGGGAATATGGTGAATCCAATAGTCATTCACTAAATAATAATTCATAACACTTTTATGGAGAGTAATGTGGGAATATGGAGAATCCAACATTACAAATCGACAATTCCAACAATATTACAAATATAAAATATAACAAATCCAACATTACAAATATAAAATATTTACATGTTCAAAAATATATAATCAATTCACTACAACTTCAATATCCATTAATTGGAAATGGGAAAGTGAAACCTAACCTAAACCTACAATTAAAAAAATCTATTTTGTATATGTATTTTATATTAAATATATATTTTTTACATAAATGTACAGCCGGTGCCCCTTTGCGAGTAAAGGACTGAAATACCAACTCCCAACCCCGGTCCCGGAAATAAACAGGGTTTAATTCTGCCCCCGCCCCCGCTCACGGTCCCGATTTTTTTAAAGTAGTATTGCATACGATATCGGGGTCCCATGGAAACGGTTTCCCACGGATGTTTTTGACATCCCTATTCACAACCTTGATATATATATATATATATATATATATATATATATATATATATATATATATATATATATATATATATATATATATATATATATATATATATATATATATATATATATATAGGGAAAAGTGAATATACCCTTAAGGGTATATATAAGCTTATGTATCCAAACACACCATAATACGTCTTTTTGTTTGATATATTGATTATAATGTTCTTAAACTTCAATCCCTAACTTAATTTACTTTCAATATTTTCAAAACTTCACTATTATCTTTCTCTTACATCACAACTTTTTGTCGACCAACTACTAGATTTATATATATATATATATATATATATATATATATATATATATATATATATATATATATAGTTGAAAATGAAGATTATCTACGAGGAAGATAAATGTGTAATTTATAAAAATCATCAAAGTAAATACAGTTAAAAGTTCAATTATAAGAAAATTGAACATTTAGAAAGTTAAATTATAAGAAAATTGGACATTTAGAATGTATTATATGACAAAACGATGTGATATGGTGAATTTGAGTACCTAAGTTTATATACCCTTAAGGGTATATTCACTTTTCCCATATATATAATAAACCAAAAAATATATTGATTGCGAACACATTGCAATATTCTTACCTAATAAGGGTATGGGTAATGATTATAATATGTTCACTAAAAAAGTGATGTCATCTATACGTCACATCACCTTCATTACATGTTCATTAAATGTTAACTAATATTTTAAAATGGTTACCACTTCATATTATTTATCTTTTTATTTTTTATTTTTTGACATTATATTAAATAAAAAACACAATTATTAAACATACCTAAATATTTTATAAATAAAAAAAACATTAACTAAAATAAAAAATATTTTTAAAATTCAACATACATTGTACTAATAAAAAAATAACATTAGTAAAACACCGAAATAAAAAAAAATATTACTCCTCGTCATCGTTGTCCTCGATGTCAGACTCTTTCTTTTCGTCCGTGTCCTCATCTTCCTCCTCGTCATTGTCATTGTGCTCTTCAAATTATCGTTTTCATATGTGCTCAGTCAAATCTTGACGTAGATTTTGATGTGTTTAACTATTTTGTATTTCCAAAAGCCTTGTAAAGTATGCTGGGTTGCCAACTTGTATTACTACAGGTGGATTGAGTATATCGTTCGAAGTATATGTACAAATAGCCTTACCTTCTTCTTATACATGTTATGTAAATAACACACGCTTGCATCACATTCATCATTTTTATCCTATTTCATGCTTGTGTTGGATGTTTAATTATGTGCCACTTTTGTTTGAGGGATCCAAAGCCTGCTCCACATCCATCCTTGCAGATTCCTGTGCTAACTTGAACAATTTTCGTTTTTCACCGGTTAGATATGTGTATGACTTGAAAAATGTAGTGTACTTTGGATATATCCCATCACCAATGTAATATCCATAATTGTATTCATGTCCATTTATAACGTATGGCATGTTTGGTGCTTCATCCTGCAAAATGTTGTTAAATAACGAAGATGCTCAAAGCATATTCTGTAACGTTGCAAAACTCATAACCAAACTTTTTTGTTTTTATATTAAATGAACCATCAACCAACATGTTCATCAATACCATAAATATTCATTGTAACCAGATAACATCCCAAAAGTACATTAAAGTCAATAAACAGAAAAATCATGGTTTGTGCAATGCGATAATCCCGAGTTCTTCCCCCTCGATCCGGAGGTACCTAAAACATAAACTGAAACCCGAAACCACAAAGCTTAGTGAGTTACTCAAAATACCACATACCATACATATGAAGCATATATAGGGCTCTACCCGACATTCATCAGGCCCCAGCCCGACATCGGGCCTCACCCGGTATTCATGGGGACCCGCCCGATAAAGATCTGTCAATAACATGTGATGGGCCCTACCCAATAGATTTATTAGGCCCCGCCTGATATAAATACAAACACATACAACATAAGCAAGAGTCACAGAGAGAGCTAGTATACAGATAACAATAATCCATGGGCCGACATTGGTGCCTTCGACCCGCTAAACACTAGGAGGAGACTCATCTCAAACTGCTGAAAATCAGATAAATGTTTGGACTATTGGTCCTGGAAATCTCCGCACTAAATATGAACAAATAATACCCTAGTTAAAAGTTATGATAAACCATAACCGAGACTTTAATTCACAATTCTCGTCTCCAAGGATAAAAGACCATTTTACCCTTATTCAAATGGCCCAAACTAAGTAGCACTCAAAGCTCTAAAATGGCCCAAGTCCATAAGACATTCAAGGCCCAAAATCCTATAATCCAAAAGCGAACCAAAATCAAAGGAAGCCCACACCTTGGCGTACGCCCTGCGTATGCACGTTGACCCAGAAGCGGGTTGTTGACCCAGTACGTGCACCATACAAAAGAGTACACCCGGCATTTTGGCCAGAGTCCCAAAAGCCAACTTAGGGTCTTAATTCCTTAAGAACTTAACGTCCAAACCTCAAATCTACTTCAAAATAAGGTCTTAAATCATAAAGTTAACAACTTTACTAACTCGCATGGCTAAAAAGGACACAAAACCAAACCCTAGGTACAAAACTACATAAAAACGCCAAAAACTTAAGCATGGGTGAACTTCAACCCTAAAGGTTCAATTTTTATTACTTAATACAATCCTAAATGTACAAAAGGACAGCGTAAATGGTATAGAGTAGTTCATACTCCATAAGGCCAAGCTTTTGGGACAAAAAGTACATAAATATGGATCCAAGGACTTAAATGCACCACTCTATCTTGAAGAAACTTCCTTCACCACCAAGAAGCCCCTAAAATCACCAAAAGGAAAATAAAAGGCTCAATAAAACACAAAATTAGGGTATGGAGGTTGAAGATGGGAAACGTATTCGGTCCATGAGGACGCTTAAATAGGGTCCAAACTCTAAAAATTAGAGTTTAACCCCGAACACCGTACACCCCGCATACGCACATCCTCCCTAAGATTTACACTTTCTCCCACTAGGACCCAATTTTCAAACTAATTTGACATAAATGGTCAAAAAATAAATACTTGGAATCCTGGTGTTACAATTCTTCCTCACTTGAATAAGATTTCATCCTTAAAGTCTGCTACTACAAATAACTGTAGGTAATGCTCCCTCATTTTGTCCCCAGGCTCCCATGTCCACACCGAACCATTTTGGTGCTGACACTGCACCTTCACAAGATCTACCACCTTGTTCCGAAAGGTCTTCGTCCTCTTATCAAGGATCGCCACTGGCCTCTCTTTATAATTTAGGCAATCATCCACCTAAATGTCCTCCAACGGAACCACTGCGGATTCATCAACCAAACACTTTTGTAGCTGAGAGACATCAAAAGTGTTGTGAATCTCTGTGAGCTCCTTCGGCAACTCCAAAACGATACGCAACCATGCCCACCCGGGCTATCACCCTGAAAGGACCAATACACCTGGGGCCTATCTTACATCACTTCCTGAATCGGATGACACCTTTCCAAGGTGACAACTTCAGGAGCACCATGTCCCCAACTTGGAATTGCAAGTTTCACTGCTTCCTATCTGCCTGACTCTTATGTCGGCTTTGTGTTGTCTGAAATCTGCTACAAACCTACTAAATCAATTATGTCATCTTGAGTACTACCTATGTACTCCTCATGACACGTTGACGACCTCACCCCAACATATTGGGGTCTTACACTTCTTCCCGTAGAGCATCTTAAAAGGAGGTCGATCAATGTTGCATGATAAATGTTGTTATGCGAATATTTCGTCAAAGGAAGATATGTATCCCAACTACCCCCAAAGTCAAGAACAAACGCTCGTAGCATGTCATCCAATGTCTAGATAGTCAACTCACTCTGACAATCAGTCTGTGGATGGAAGGCCATACTACAGTGTAGAAGATTACCCAACTCCTCGTGGAATCTCTTCCAAAACCTAGAAGTAAACCGAACATCCCTATTAGATACCACAAAACGGGCACCCTATGTCATGACACCGCCTCACGAATGTAGATGTAAGCCATCTTCTCTGCTGAAATGCTCTCCTGGATCTGAATAAAGTGTACAATCTTGGTAAATCGATCCACATTGACCCATATTGAATCCACTATGTGTGTCGTCCCTGCTAAATTTGTGATAAAATCCATTGTAATCTCTTCCCATTTCCAAACAAAAACTTCCAACAACTACATTTTTCCATGGGGTCGCTGATGCGCGACCTTGACTTTCCTACAAGTCAAGCACCTCTCCACATACCATACCACATCTAGCTTCATACATAGCCACCAATAATCAGGCCGGAGATCCCTATACATCTTTTTCGCTACGAGATGAATAGAGAATCTTGACTTATACGCTTCCTCCATCAATATCTTATGTGCACCAACCTAATATGGAACTCACACCCTCCGATGAAGGGTAAATAATTCCCGATTGTGATAATCGAAAGAAGCCACCTGAACCACTATGCGTTCACTCTTCCCGTGCACTTCCTTCATAGCCTCAACCTGAGTCTCTCGAATCCGCTCTAATTAGGGATGAGCATCGGAACCGGGTACCCGCTTTTGGAATCGGAACCACCTTGGAACTGCCTGTTTTGGAACTGGAACTACCTTAAGCGGTTCTGGTTCCTAAAGTTATGGAACCACATTAAGTGGTTCCGGTTCCGGTTCTCATATTTTCAGAACCGGTTATATATATATATATATATATATATATATATATATATATATATATATATATATATATATATAATTTCATATAAATGTGTGTTACTTAGACCGGTTTAGAATATATTGGTCCGATTTTGTCCGTCTTTGGTCCAAGTTATCCCTAACAACACTCTTACTGGCCCGGAGATCATAAGAGAAACTACAGAAAAGACTGTTTGAATCCGAGAACAATTAAAGGCTTCTATAGACAATCAAAAGAGTTATGTGGATAATAGACGAAAACCTTTGGAATTCATGGTTGGAGATAGGGTGTTGTTAAAGGTTTCACTCTGGAAAGGCTTACTATGTTTTGGAAAATGTGGAAAACTGAATCCAAGGTATATCGGGCCATTCGAGATCCTCATCAGGATTAGCCTAGTAGCATATAAACTTCGGTTTCCTCAAGAACTCAATAAACTAAACCCTACCTTCCATGTGTCCAACTTAAAGAAGTGCTTGTCTGACGAGACACTTGTGATCCCTCTCGACGAAATCGAAATCAACGAGAGTCTCCACTTCGTAGAAGAACTAGTTGAAATCATGGACCGAGAGATCAAAAGAACGAAACAAAGTCGCATTCCCATTATGAAGGTTCGATGGAACACTAAACGAGGGTCCAAGTTCACCTGGGAATGCGAAGATCAGATGAAACAAAAATACCCACATCTTTTCCCAAGTTCCTGAAGTCCTAGTCGAAACTCTAATTTTGGGATGAAATTCCCTCTAACCAGGGGGTGATGTGACAACAGTCAAATTCTGGTCAAGTCAAAGTCATCCAAAGTCAACAGGTCAAACATATAAACTCAATTAGTGCTTGTATGATAGGGTTTATTATATGTTTACTAACGTACAACTCTATATCATAATACAAAGTGTCACTCAGAAGTCTCAAATGTTCAGAAATTGTAAACCTTAGCCAGGGTTAGTGATGTGACGACTCTATAAAGCACTATTAAGAACCCTTTGGGGGCATAAAACACTAATAACAAGGCATAATGGGGTTTTCCAACCTTGCATTACGAGGCCAAACTCTAGTGAGGGCTACAAACAAAATATCTTAATCTCTCCTGCTATATCTCTATCTCTCTTAAATCTCTCTCAAAGATCTTGGTAATAAAAATCACTTTTGCCAATGTTTTTATGAACATCCATGCCATCCCGAACCTTCCCTTGGCTGAAAACAACTTAAAATGGAAGAAGGAAGTCAAGAAGAGGCATGAAGGTTCGTAGATCACTATTCACCTATGAACCCTTGCAAGTCCTCGCAAACCCCTCAACCACGTTCATAGTCAGATGGAGGTTCGTATCTACCAGGAGATTTCGCATGAGGCACCCCTCGTAGCGAACCGAGCAAGCTCGCATGTATGATCTTCGTTGCGAAGCAGGCATGTTCGCTTCACCATGAACAGGCTTGCATCCGACACCTTCGCATGAAGATGATGTTCGCAGCTTGGTGGGAGTTGGGATACGTATCTTCCTTTAGCGGAATTTTCATATAAAATCCGGTGGAGTATTGGGGAGGGTAGAAAAAGGACAATGATTTGGCTAGGTAGGGTGTGAATAGTGACATAGAGTTGATGTGGGCATGGCTTGGAGTCATAACTTTTTAGAAAAGTCAAAGAGTACCTTTAGACACTATTTGAGCAAACTATATGATTTATAATAATAATTTCCCCAAAATAGGGATAAAATATGTGTCTAGGGGTTTCAATATGTCAAAAATACGAATTAGGTGAAAATCCTCCGTCAAAATCATCAAAAACAGGTTTCAAATGCAAAGGTGGTCAAACACCGGGAAGGAGAAGCGAATTTGTGAGGGTAAGGCTAAAGATTCGAGAGGTTTCGCAGGGGAGGGGTTCGTAGGGAGAAGAGGCAGGTGCGAAGGAGGCGCTCGCGCGAAGGTGGAACTCGGTGCGAAGGGGACCAAAGCTGCGAAGATCATCTTCATGCGAAGGTGTCCGATGCGAGCCTGGTCATGGTGAAGCGAACGTCTCCGATTCACAACGAAGATCATACATGCAAGCTTGATCGGTTCGCTGTGAGGGGTGCCTCATGCGAAATATCCTGGTAGATACGAACCTCCACTTGACTACGAACGTGGTTGAGGGGCTTGCGAGGACCTGCAAGGGTTCGTAGGTGAATAGTGACCTGCAAACCTTCATACCTCTTCTTGACTTCCTTCTTCCATTTTAAGTTGTTTTCAGCCAAGGGAAGGTTCGGGATGGAATGGATGTTCACAAAAACATTGGAAAAAGTGATTTTTATTACCAAGATCTTTGAGAGAGATTTGAGAGAGATAGAGATATAGCGGGAGAGATTGAGAGATTTTGTTTGTAGCCCTCGCTAGAGTTTGGCCTCATAATGCAAGGTTTGAAAACATTATGCCTTGTTATTAGTGTTTTATGCCCCCGCAGGGTTCATAATAGTGTTTTATAGAGTCTTCACATCACTAACCCTGACTAAGGTTTACAATTTCTGAACATTTGAGACTTCTGAGTGATACTCTGTATTATGATATAGAGTTGTACGTTAGTAAAAATATAATAAGCCCTATCATACAAGCACTAATTGATTTTATCGGTTTGACCCGTTGACTTTGGATGACTTTGACTTGACTAGAATTTGACTTTGTCACATCACCCCCTGGTTAAAGGGAATTTCATCCCAAAATTAGAGTTTCAACTGAGACTTCAGGAACTTGGGAAAAGATGTGGGTATTTTTGTTTCATCTGATCTTCGCATTGCTAGGTGAACTCGGGCCCTCTTTTAGTGTTCCATCGAACCTTCACAATAGGAATGGGACTTTGTTTCGTTCTTTTGATCTCTCGGTCGATGATTTCAACTAGTTCTTCTACGAAGTGGAGACTGTCGTTGATTTCGATTTCATTGAGAGGGATCACAAGTGTCTCGTCAGACAAGCACTTCTTTAAGTTGGACACGTGGAAGGTAGGGTTTAGGTTATTGAGTTCTTGAGGCAATTGGACTTTGTATGCTACCAGGCTAATCCTGATGAGGATCTCGAATGGCCCGATATACCTTGGATTTAGTTTTCCACATTTTCCAAAACCTAGTAAGCCTTTACAGAGCGAAACCTTTAACAACACCCTATCTCCAACCTGGAATTCCAAAGGTTTTCATCTATTATCCGTATAACTCTTCTGTTTGTCTATAGAAGACTTTAATTGTTATCGGATTCAAACAGTCTTTTCTGTAGTATCTCTTATGATCTCCGGGCCAGTAAGAGTGTTGGTAGGGATATGCACTTGCGGCCATATAGGGCTTTGAATGAGGCAACCTTGATGCTAGTGTGTAGCATCCTGTTTATTTAATAAATAAATAGATAAAAAAAATGAAGAGCGAATAGCCACCCCAAATCTATATTATTTAGTGGATGGTTGGTTTCGAGGATCCAAATGATATATTTTAGACTTTCGAGGATCAAAGTGTAAATTCGAGACTTGTTTTGCAAATATTTTTAGAAGACGTGGTGTGTTTGGTATTATTTGGACCTAATATGAAAGGATTTATGGAATTAGGGGCTAAAAAATAAATTTTGGACCTAATTTGAAAATAATTTGTAGAGGGAGGGGTTTTTTGGTAAAATATGGACTTAATTTGAAGGGTTTTCGGATGGCTGGGGTGAAAAAGGTAAATTGTGGTCTTGTTTTGAAAAAAAATGGAGACTGAGAGACCAATTCTACCATTATGGCAATCATTTAAAATGGAGCGGGTATTTAATGGTTGCCAAACCCTAACCATAGAGGAGAGGTCGGCCATTACCCCCCCCCCCCCACTCCTTCTTCATCCTCCACTCGCAAGCCACATCGCTCTCTCTCTCCCAGATTTTATCTCATTGGCCAGTAGCTGTAGCATCGAGTCCAATAGCCCTGTTCCGCCTGCTGCCTCGTCGGCGATCATTTCTGCCTTGCCACCTGACATCGCTTGCAATATCGTGGTTGGTCGGAAACCCTAGACCAAAGTGTGGTACATAAACAAAGAAGAAGAACATGTCATGAACGACCATGATGCCACCGTTGTAACTTCTATGGCCAGAGAATCCGAGAACTCCGAGTATCAACGTGTGGACCGTGAACGGTTAGGTCCTTCTACTGTTGTATTGAAGCCGTTATACGTTGCCACAGTTGCATCCGCTGCCGGTAAAGAGGTGAAGCGACGGAAGGAACTTTGAGGACATCTGGAGAAGCTGGAAGAGCTGGAACATATTTGTGATGTCGCGAAACCTTACTCTTCTCTGGTTTGTTGCTGCAACACCATAATTACTGCCTTAAGCCACCGTTATAGCTATTGTTGCCGTCCCTACGCACCACTAGGTGAGTGGTTGCGTCCAGTTTTCCGAGCACAGGTGTATGGGTGTATTTCTACTTCTGATTCGCATGTATGTCGTGTGTGTGATTTGTTGGCCAAAAATGTAAAGAGACCACCATGGCCGCCAACCATGGTGGTAACCACAATGAAGCACCACCAGCCACCATAAGGGGTGGCTGTGTGTGTATTATTTTATGAGTGTGTGTGTTATATAGACATTATTGTTATTATATTTTAATCCATATCGGAATAATGAAAAAGAATAGTCTAAACCACTATCGTGAGGTAATGGCTGTCGCCTCCTATCGCCACCGATCGCCGTGTTGGGTGGCGGTGTGCCTTGCATTGTTGCGTTTGATTCGATTGGGATGCTTTAAACCCTAATGGGCCCAATAAATCCCCAATGGGCCTAATGAACCCTAATTGATCAAAAGACCTAGCTATTGGGCCTTTTAGGCTAAGATGGGGTTGGAAACCCAAGTTAGGGTTTAAAAAAACCCTAATATTGGATTTATGGGCTTTGGACTTATCAGGACCCACATTTGGGCCATTGGAATTAGACTATGTAGTAAGCCCAATCACACCATCAGTTTTATCTAGTAGAGTGGTGGACTTAATGGATTAAGTCCTTAATGGGTTAAGTCCTTAATGGGTTAAGTGTTCTCACTTAACCCTAATTGTCATTTTATGTGAAACCCCAATTTCACTTGGGCCTTGAGTTGGGCCTTTCTTTTGGGCTTTCGTGATTGGGATATTCATGGGCCATCCAAGAACAATATTGTGGACTATAATAAATTAATGGGCTTTAGGGTAAGCCCCATGTGAAGGTTTGGGCCCAATTTGGAGAATTGGGCCATAGATGGGCCATAATTGAGCCTTTTTGGATTATGAGATTCTGGGCCATTAGAAATGCAAAATGTTTGGATTGGACTAAATGGTTCGGCCTTTGAATGGGACCATGTAAAGGTTGGGCCCAATTTGGAAAATTGGGCCATATGTTGGGCTTTGGTCCATGGTTTGACTTTTAGGCCTTTGGATTAGGTCTTGGATTGAATAAAGCTAAGTTAGGGTAAAGTAGTCTTTTACCTTGAGTATGGAGTTGTGGTTATGCATTGGAACCAAATTATTAATTGGGTATTGTTTGATGTTGGCTGTTCGGGAATCTGTCAACCAGCAGTTGGAAGTTCATCCGCGAGACTTCAGCAGTGCGAGGTGAGTCTTCTCACCATACCAATGGGTCTAAGACACCAAGTCTGGCCCATTTTATGATACTTGGTATATTTGCGAAGTAAAGGTGTGTGATATGTATGTATGCATGATATACGGCAGAGATAGCCTTTGTGGCTAATGGTAGAGATAGCCTTTTGGCTAATGGTAGAGATAGCCTTCTGGCTAATTGTAGAGATAGTCTTTGTGGCTAATGGTAGAGATAACTTTTATAGCTAATGCTATGTGGTAGAGATAACTTTCATAGCTAATTTTATGTGATAGAGATAGCTTTTATAGTTAATGTTATGTGGTACAGATAGCTTTTGTAGCTTATATGATATGTGGCATGTGATAGAGATAGCTTGTATATCTAAGATGGTATGTGATATGTGGTAGAGCTAGCTTGTATAGCTAATATGATATATGGATTGTGTGTGGGGTATGCTTTGGAGAACTCACTAAGTTTCGTGCTTACAATTTTGTTTATTGTTTCAGGTATCATCGGTTTGGAATAGAAGAGCCCGGATTGACCGCAGTGCACACACCCATGTTTTCCGCATTGAATGATTTTGGGATGGACTTCGATAAATGTTTTAATTTATGATGTTTTGGATGTTGGAAATAATGATATGTATGTTTTGACTATATTCAAAATGAAATTTTCTACCCTTGATTTTTGGGTCGTTACAAGTTGGTATAAGAGCCTTGGTTTGAGGGATTCAGACACACTTCCGGGTGAGTCTGAATTCAAATTGAGGATATGTAAAGTTTTCAAAAGGAAATGTTTTTAAGTAAATAATTTCTATGATAAGAAAGGGTGTGATCCATGCAATCAGCCGAGCTCAAGTAAGTTTCCCTGAATACCCACTTATGTTGTCTGTTATGATTTAATTATGAATCTATGAATCGCATGCTAGTTAGTGCTAGGGGAGATGCTTGTATACGTTTTTATAAGCTGGTAGAGTTGCATGCTGATGCTGAGTAGTCATTAATAGGTTGGTCTATATGTGATACTTGTAGCCACGAGTGGAATATTGGATGTCATGATTGACTGAGAATGATAATTACTGCTATGTGTATGCTTTTAAAATTGTATACGGTTAGGATCTTATAGCCTTAGAATAATTGATTTGGCCTTATTTCCTGTTCCTTGTTCGGTTGTGGTCCTAGGGTAGAGTCTATTATTCGACAATATATTAGATCCTATTCTGCGTATACTTTGCATGCATAAGGAAACTGACAGTGAGGATGGATGGATGTGAGTAGTACGGGTTGCGATATATGCACAAAATGTTCTAAGGCAGTTCTTTCGATCCAAGTGTTACTGCTCGAAGGCTGCTTGCTTTGTGCTTTGTGGAACTCTTGAGTGATGGGAGTCAGCCACTAGGTGGATATGACAATATCCAGGAAGTGGATGGTTGGCGTCATGGGGAGTTACTCAGCAGCTGATGGTAGGGCGAGTTTGGGAACCTAGGAAAGCCTAGGATGTGCTCCAGTGAGTTAGTGGGGCGGTTCGGTGAGGTTGGAAGCCTAGGAGGTGCTTCGGTGAATATTGTGTTTTTGTTTAGCAGATGTTCGGTGCATCAATGGGGTAGGTGAATTAGAGGATTCGGGAAGATTGCTGAGGGAAGTATGGATATGTGTGGAAGGTAGTATGGGCCCGTACTACTGAAAGCATAGGATCCATACTCGAATCAGTGAAATTCTTGGAGAATCTAAGAAGCCTGGGAAGGAGAATCCTTGATTATGATTGGAACATCGGAATAGTTGCTATGTAGAATGCGAATGAGCACACAAGGAGAAGGACCAGGGTTTGGTCCCAGCTCCGGTAGTGAGCCACATTGTGGAAGAGCTGCCATGATTTTGAGTTCGCCATGGATCTCTTGTATCAGGCGGCAAGGATTGATTATGCGATCTATTGCACTTCCGGGATTGGAAACTATGTCTTGGGGATAGTTAGTAGCTTGGTGTAGAGCAGAGGTTGCTTCAGATACTACATTTCAGTTATTGATGAGTGAGCCGGTGAGTGGGTCAGGGTGCGAGACCCTAAATGATATTATTTTTGGAGCTAGAGAGCAGGGATTGATTTGGAGCACGTTGGGAAGAAGGGACTAGATTGGGTGCCTATATTAGAGGGCCTTGGGAAGAGACCTAAGAGTTCGAGTCAGTTTTGAGAAGCTAGCACAGCCGGATTTAGTGCGGTACTTGCAGGAAACTGCACGAGGGAGTTCTCGTTTCGAGGGTTTTAGTAAAGTGTATCTCTGTGTCTATTGCCCTGCCTGTGATTGGATTATGCCTTCAAACATTTGTCATATGCCATTTGCATACCGTGAGTTACGGGGTGATTAGTGAAGGTCGTTTCCTTCTTCAAACATTTGTCATATTCCATTTGCATACCGTGAGTTATGGTCGAGATCAGTTGAGGTACATGATGCGGAAGGTCTACGAGCATGATTAGTGACTTGGCTGTTATGCTCGAATCGACTTTTGGAAGCACCAGGGGAAGTTGTTTACTATTAACGTTTTGGTTTGGATATCGATTATTTGGACTTCAAGATATGAGTGTGGCATCATTTCAAGGTGACTGAGGTTATTAGTTTTGCTAGGATTCGAGAAGTGTTTGTCTGATCTTTAGGAGTTGTGTGGTCCTTAGGGATTTGGGCCCGTAATAGAAGACTTGCATGGACAAGGAACATGTTGTTAGCAGTTGGTTATTTAACAGTAAGAAGGATTGGGAATCCTTCAAATCTCATGTATTGCAAAGACTTAGTTGAATCTAAGTGGGATAGAACCGTACAGACATTCAGGACAGCGGCATGTATGAGACCGGGATGTGCTCCTCGTCCCCATCGAGGGGAAAATGGTAGCCCAAGTGGCTATTTGGTTTGAGGGTTGTGTGAGTTTGGAGTCCGATAAGACTCCCCACCATACGAATCGCGTCTTCACGGGGGCTTGATAACTAAATTGGGGAAACAGGTTGGGGCTCCAGTCATGAATGGAGTTCAGTTCGGGTGCTCGGTGGAGAGTGTGCTCAACTATGTATGCGTTTCGAACCAATAGATTAGGGGTAAGGTATTGGGCTATGGTTGTGTTGGTATGGAAGTGTTGTAGGACTACAGGGGATCCGTACCATTCACTAATAGTCAGTTGGTATGAAAGTGTTGTAAGACTACTGGGGAGCCATAGAATTCCCTCATGGTCAGTAGGGTGAAAGTGTTGTAAGACTACCAGGGAGTCATTGTATTCACAACAGCCAGATAGTATGGGAGAGACAGATATGCTGCAGGGTAGCTGTGGCATTCACGGATTCGTTCGGATGACTTGGGCCAGTGTGGAATAGTTCACAAGGTTGTGAGTAGGTCACAATATAATTGAGTCAGGAAACGGTAGGTCGAAGTGGACCAGGTATGAAGTAAGACTACAGTTATTCTGGTAGCATTCACCTTTTTGTGTCAGAATCAGCAATGACAAATTGTCAGCTTATCATGACCACAAGGATCATAAGGATTAGATGAGCCATGAGTGGCGGTATAATTAGAGCAGTTATTGTCGGTAGAGGTATCATTCATAGGTCACGTGGGACTGTTGAGTGTGTTTTGGCTCAACAATCGATTAAATGTCCATTGTTTCGAGGAATTATCTGAACTTCGGTTAGACATAAGCATATTGCAGGGAAATTGGTTCGTGACCCAATTTTCTAGTGAGAGCCTCAGGTTATCAGTAGTTGCGTAGCCAGTTGGGTGATAAGTGTAATGAATTTGACAATGATTCAGTGCGGACACTCTGTCAGGGATCAGACCCTCTCATGACTGCGAAATTTTAATGGAATAGATGTGATCTTGTTGTAGGAAAGTCTTTCATATTCGGGTTCTAGAATATTGTGAGGGCTGATCACGGTTACCCTGGGAAGGCTAGGGTGTGCCTAGGATTGTGACTATGTCGTCCAAGTTGTCAGGTGTGTAAGGGATGGTAAGGAGTGATTTCGAGGATGAAATCTAATTTAATTGGGGGAGAGTTGTAACATCCTGTTTATTTAATAAATAAATAGATAAAAAAATTGATGAGCGAATAGCTGCCCTAAATCTATATAATTTAGTGGATGGTTGGTTTCGAGGAGCCAAATGATATATATATTTTAGACTTGCGGGGATCAAACTGTAAATTCAAAACTTTTTTTGCAAATATTTTTAGAACACAGGGTGCGTTTGGTATCATTTGGACCTAATATGAAATGATTTATGGAAGCAGGGGCTAAAGAATAAATTCTAGACCTAATTTGAAAAAAATTTGTAGAAGGAGGGGTTGTTTGGTAAAACATGGACTTAATTTGAAGGTTTCGGATCTGGGGTTAAAACGGTAAATTCTGGTATTGTTTTGAAAGAAAATGGAGACTGAGGGACCAGATCTACCATTATCGAAAACATTTAAAATGGAGCAGGTATTTAAAGGTTGCCAAACCCTAACCCTAGAGGAGTGGTCGGCCGTTACCCCCCACCCCCACTCCCTCTTCATCCTCCATCCGCAAACCCTATGGCTCTCTCTCCCAGCCATCATGTCATCGGCCACCAGTTGCAGCATCGAGTCCGACAGCCCTGTTCCGCCAAACGCCTCATCGCCGATCATTGCCGTCCAGCCACCTGACACCACTTGCAATGTCGTGGTTGGCCGGAAACCCCACCGAGACCAAAGTGTGGGTCGTGAACGAAGAGGAAGAACAGGCCGCGAACAACCATGATTCCACCATCGTAACTCCTACCACTGGAGAAGTCGAGAACCCTAAGCACCGACGTGTGGGTTGTGAACGGTTATGTCCTTCCATTGTTGTATTGAAGCAGTCATAGTGCCGCCACTGTTTCATCTGTTGCCGGTGAAGCGCGTGAAGCGACGGAAGGAACACTGAGGACGTCGGGAGAAGATGGAAGAGATGGAACGTGGTTGTGATGTCGCGGAACCTTCCTCTTCTCCGGTTTGTTGCTGCAACATCGCCATTATCGCCTTAAGCCACCGCTGTGGCTATTGTTGTCGTCACAGCGCACCACCAGGTGGGTGGTTGCGTCTAGTTTTCCAGGCACGAGTATATGGGCGTGTTTCTACTTCCGATGCGTATATATGTCATGTGTGTGATTTGTTGGCTGGAAATGTAATGGGACCACCATGGCCGCCAGCCATGGTGGTTACCACCATGAACCACCACCGACCACCACAAGGGGTGGTTGTGTATGTATTATTTTATGAGTGTGTGTGTTATTTAGACATTATTCTTATCGTATTGTAATATGTATCGGAATGAAAAAGAAAATTCTAAACCACCACCGGCAGCTGTGTCGAGTGGCGGTGTACCTTGCCTTGTTGCGTTTAATTTGGTTGGGATTCTTGAAACCCTAATGGGTCCAATGAAGCCCTAATGAACCTCATGAACCCTAATTGATCAATATACCTACCTATTGGCCCTATTGGGTTAAGATGGGGTTGGAAACCCAAATTAGGGTATAAAAAACCCTAATATTGGATTTATGGGCTTTGGAGTTATCGGGACCCACATTTGGGCCACTGGAATTAGACTATGTATTAAGCCCAATCACACTATATGATTTATCTAGTAGATTGGTGGACTTAATGGATTAAGTCCTTAATGGGTTAAGTGAGAAACACTTAACCCTAATTGACATTTTATGTGAAACCCACATTTCAACTGGGCTTTGAGTTGAGCCTTTCTTTTGGGCTTTGGTGATTAGGATATTGATAGTGATGGGTTTTGGTCATAAGACATCCTATGTGCTCATACAAACCCTAATGCTTGGATCTAGGTTTCTCTATTGTACATGCTTTGAATCCAAGACTATAAACCCTAATTCTAGCATACATATAATCATATTAACATGAGAATAAGTTTATAGTGTTACCTTGATTGTTATGTAGCAATAACAATCCCAATTCCTCCTTGAATTTGCTTTGGAAGGCTTAGAGTCACAAGTGTGAATCCTCTAATGGCTTACAAACACCATAAGCAAATGGAGAAGGTATAAAGAGAGAGGTGAGAGGTTAGAATTCGTATCTAGGACCTCTTAGGAAGGGATACACAAATTCATGACCCTAGGGGTGTTTATATAGGTGTAGAGATAGGGTTTCAGTCATTATCCTTATCTAGTTGATTATCCATTAAGCAACCAATAAGATAATCCTTGAATCCTTATCATACTCGAATTCTAAGGCTTTCCAACCTTAAATTCGTCCACCATATAAATAAGATAATCCTTACCTTATTTTGTAACTATCACATAATTACAAATCAGCCCCTCTAGTTTAATTAATTACATTTGATCACAAAACTAATTCTTAATTAATTATTGACCAATATTAATTAAACAAATATGATTTCTCCTTTAATATATTATTCCTATAACATATTAATAAATCATATTATCCTTTCTCTCTTTATTCATTTCTCCAATCAAGTTGCTTTGGTGAAGGCAACCCAAAAGGACCATGCACCATCGGGTCAAGTACATACCAAAATAGTTATGGACTTAGACACTAATCCAACAGTCTCCCACTTGGATAAGTCTAACAACTATTCTGCGTATGACTTCAGATCCTGATCTGCAATCGTAGCTTTCCAAAGCCGCTGTCAACTCTGATCATATCAGATACACGTGTCCTTAGATAAGGGATCATATATTCCTCCATTCTAGATATCGTATGAGATATGATTTCTAATCATTCTCTTTGTACTATATCTCGATTTCCGATTTATGACGACAGACTAATTGAACAAATCAAATTAGCCCTAGCCCGGCCGACCATTTACGTATGTCATCACTAAACCATCGAGGGGCCCAAAGATATCGCTTTTATCCTACTTTGGATAAGAGGAACAGATAAACTTTGATACAATGCTCGCTTGCACTCACTCACCGAATTACACACAACAATATGTTTTATAACACCAAGTTACTGGTGCGTTTACATATTATCAATGTGCAACCGATTCGCAAGATACAACTCACACATCTCGGTTTCAAGAATATAAGATGTTATCGTCTCACTAATCACTCGTAATACAATTCATGGAGTGGTCCAAGTGAGCGTGGGTTTAATCCAATGCTCAAATCATATTCATAAGCACTCATGAACGTTGCAGCAACCATTTGCTTATGTCTAATACTTTTCTAGACAATCCACACACCAATTCATGACAGTCTTCATTCATATCTACTTCCCACATATGAACGACTGTGGCCCGTTTGAATAATTCGATTATTCTTAATAAACTCAATTATTCTGGAAGTCAAAACATGCAAAGTGAAACACAAGAATAATACTAATCCCATATGGCCTCAAACCTTTGAGTATAAACAAAACACGTTTTATTTATCACCATATCGATTACTCATTATTTGTCGTTTCGGGTAATCAACTTTATACTTGAATTATTACACTTGTCCCATGCTCCTAGCATGCACACAATGTTTACCTATGGTTCTTACTTTTGTGAAATAGACAAATTGAACACGTTTCCAATCATTCTCATTTTACAACTCCAAATCCATTTTCTTAAGTGTAAGAATATCAAATTCTTGTTACTTATAGAATCTACTAGATTCTAACACTTTATGCAACGATCCTTTTGTAATGTCACTGCACCAAAGTCTCAAAGACTATTGCCAATGATATTACAAAGTCCTCTATCGGAGATTGTTACAAGACAATTCCTTAGATATGATGTCTCTCTCTCAAAGTACATTCCTTTGAACATCCTTTTGCATAAAAGTTTCTAATCTAGACATAGATTTTCAATATTTACTTCCCAATATGGACACGCTTCCATATTTTCCATATGACAACTAATATCTTAATAGAATCTTATCTATTCGTAATGATGTCGATATTGTCCATCCATTATGGAAACATTTCCATAATTTCCAATCCTATACTTCCAACTACTCACAAGCAACCAATCCTCGTCGAACTTTGGATTGTCCTTTGATAGTTGTTTAATTATTTTAGTCAAAACCGATTCTAGTCCCTTTTCCCTCTAAATGCACTAGACATTTGGAAAATCTTAGAATGGTCAAACATTAAATCATTTGCAATCGATCCTATACTCGAAGCGTATGGGACACGACGCATAATGTTTTATTTGCTATGTTCTCAAAATTTGAATTGTGAAGAGGAATGCCGTAATCATAATCGAAACTTTAAGAATACACTATGTACCTTTGACTAAATTTATTAACATTCCACAACCTAATCCTTTAGATTTCAAATGAAGCATAATATTCTCTCCCTTAATTATAGCAAAACAACTTTATAACCCTTACTACTTTGCAAGGTTTAACTCTTGTTTTCTATAATTAATATTGCTAACTTTGCAATACGTGTCTTAATAATCATACAATCATAACATTTATGCTCCCACTATCATGATGATTATTATAAAACATAACACTTATGCTCCCACTAGCTTCGACATGTATTCATAAACATCTTAACTTTTAGAAAACAATACTTATTGAATTTCTTAAGTTCATGTTTCTAATACTTAGTGCTTTGATAATCTTTTATCAAGGCTTCTTGAACTTATACACTTTTTCCTTAGATAGTTCATATGTGTGTCTTAACAATTAAGACTAATTACCAAACCTCACAATTCAAATTATGGAAAGGGATGCCATAACCATGATTGAATTCGAGAATGCAATTTTTCAATCACTATCTTTTAAAATCTTTCTTAGTGAAAGAATTTTCTCACAATCATTTTCATGAAGGAGGAAATCTTATGACACTTAGATTTAAACGGTGTATGTGTTCCTATCCATGTGAACTTGCTAAAACCAAAGTTTACAACAAATTCAGACTTATATGGACCGAACTTTCTTAATCTTGATTTCTTGCCTTATGGTAGCACAGCTGCCCACCACATCTTCCAAGTAGTTAAGCATCTCACCTTTTTCCTATCAATGTACCTTTCATTGATCAAGGTCCTTGCCTTTTATGCATTCAAATGAGAACTCATAGGACTCACATGCATAATTAACTCGATTGGATTGGCACAGAAAAAAATAATGTCTTCACGATAGGTTGTAAACCTCAACTCGTGTGCTAGTGATGATTGATAAGGTTTACTTGATTTGTTCTTGAAACCTTTCAAGACCATTAAGACTCCCACTGACTCCTTGACATATAAGATTCTCTTGTCAATAAACATTTGTTGACAACCAAATATTCAAGAGTTAGTGTAGCTTTTATCAAAACACTTCATAAAATGGTCTTAGTTGGTCTTTGTCTTATCCAAGACATCACAACTTTCCACAATTGATGAATGTTATAAACCTTCTTAATACTATTCACTCAATGTTACAATCTTGACTTTAAGACTTGTTTTGGAACGAAGTATGATTGACTTCTTGATTTGACCATTTCTTCAATCTTTGATTCCTCTTCTTGGACATACAATTGTACCAAGACTCACTTAGAGGATCAATTGAGATATGGTTCTAAATCATTAAGACCTATCATAAAGCATAAAAGTTACTCTCCCTTCTTCTTAGAATGGAGAAACTCTTATCTTTCTGCCTACTTGATTCTTCTTATTCGTTTTGCTATTGATCTAAACCCTTTAATCAATTCAAAATTACACTTAATCTTGTAAATGTAATCATATTTACTAAGCCTTTAGTAAATCATGACGAATATATTTGTTACTCTTATGGTGAACTTGATCAACACACAACTTTGTGTACTCGATCTCCTAATCCTTCACTTGACACTTTGTCAATGAATTAGTCTAATTTCCAAATATGAAATTTCTCATTCATCATGCAACCAAGTTGCGAGATTCCAAATTTCTGTCCAATTGAAACTTTGGGCGATGAGAAACTCTCCCTATTTGGTAAATTCTCGACGTTTCCATAAATAACATAACTAAGAATCATATCCATTCGTTGTAGAAATATGTAAACATCAATTTTCATAACGATTTCATTGCAAGGAAATAAACAAACAAATAAGTAAGTCAAAATTTGTTTTATTTATAAAAGCAGCGGAAAAACATTTGTCCTTACAATGCAAAATCCATTGAAAATTATGTAAAAAATGAAGAATTTCTAACAACTCAATCATAACTATCTAAGCTCAAAATCCAATCTTCAAGTCCATGCGATCAAGATCCATCTCTTGTGATTAGATTCATCTTGCTCTCTTATCAAGCTTCCTTTCTTTTCACCGATCCTTCAAAACATTCAAATGCAATCTTATCACATCATGTATTAAGAATCAGTGAATAGGAACTTAATGGAGTTAGATAGTGGATTCTTACCTAAAGCGTAGTCATACTTTTGACTCTCCCATCTCTTAGATCTCTTAGGTAAATAGGGCAACTTCGTCTCCAATGCCCCTTCTCTTGGCAATAAAAGCAAATTGACTCTTTTGGAACAACACATGGAACTACTTCAGACATCGCCTTTCTCTTATGATCAAACTTTTCGATCATTGTATGTCTTTCATTGCCATTGTCTATATCCATAGAGGTCTTGAAGGCAGATTCACCAATCAACTTTGCTTTTCTATTGCGCCAAACCATTGTTGATTCAGCAGCAATAAGCATGTAGGTGAGATCTATAAATGTCACGTCATGGTTCAGCATATAGTACTCTCTTATGAACTCACTATACGAGTTAGGAAGTGACTGAAGAACCCAATCAACAGCCATCTCTTCACCGACAACGGATCCCATCATTCTTAACCTATCAATGTGTGACTTCATCCCTAAGACATGTGCACACACCGACTTGCCCTCTTTATGTTTACTTGCCAAAAGGGCTTGAGTGATATTGAACTTTTCAATTTTACAATCTTGTGGGTTAGGGAGAATAATTGGAGGAGGAGGAGGAAGTGAAGCATGATTTCTTATTCCTCGATCGAATCGTGGAATATCATCTTCATGTGGAATGCTTGTTCCACGGGATTTGAGAAGACTATAGTTGTCGAACTTTGACATCGGGAGAAAACGAATTCAAGTTAGTTGATTGATTGAGACCTTGGTAAATCACCCAAATGAAATTCCAAGGCTAGGACCCAACACAATATCCTACAACTCGGGAGAGGGATGCCGTAACCCAAATTGCAGAACATTTGAAGGTAAGTGAATGACGATTCACTAATTTCCACCATGAAAAACGAAAAAGAAATTTAAGTTTTAAATCTATGAAAAGAAATTTGAGATTCATTGAACATTTCAATGGCATGTTTAAATCTCGATATGCCCCTCTTGTTTGTGACTGGGATGCCGAGGATCACAAAGCGGGTGTGAATAACCATGCAAACTACATGGTGCCCTCACATGTTACAATCACCTATTCGATGTGCCGGTAAACCACACACGCTCCACCGAATTATGACAAACATTGAGTCACCCTTTGCTACCTTTGCTTAGAACCATTTAGTGTCTCGGTTAACCACACACGCTCCACTAACGTCTTCGCAAGGGCACAAAGTGTAATTTCATGGAATTGCATCAATTCACTTTTCCTAAGTAACTAAGATTGGGAATTTTGAAAAACATTTAGTTACTTTAGTAATTCATTATACTTATAATGGAAGGTTTCGTCCTATCCTACCCGTTCGGCTAATGACCCTCCACTAGTCAAGAGTGCGGTGGGTAAGAGTGGATACCCATTCAATCGCCATTTTATAGGCAATTTCCTTAAACACCCCTTATAGACCAGCTTCGTGAATGAGGCCTACTAAAGGTAATACTGAATTTTACTCATACATATATATAATGTTATACTTTTAATGTTATATATAGTATATGGTGTATTTGTTGGGTTTTGAGCATTCTAACACTCCTAAGTGTACATGCAACCCTAAATACCTTGGATCTATGTTTTCTCTATTATACATACAAATAAGAATATCCAAGGTATTATCCTAATCTATCATACAAAACATGAATATAACAAGATAGAATACATACCTCTTTGACGTAGAAAGTCTTCATGAAGCTTGAGTGCCTAGCCCCAATAGTGTGGAAGCCTCAAATGGAATCACAGTTATCAAAACACTTAGAATAACTTGAAAGAGTTCTACACTTCATGAAATCGGCTAGCCCTTTTCTTCACTTTCTAGTGTGATTCTAGTGGCCGATTTTTGTCAAGAATAAGATCTTTATATAGTGTTACAATTAGGGTAAATCCTTAATTGTCATGGCTTTCCATTTCCTTGGATCCATGGGTTCAAATACACCATGGAGCATCCATGGACCATCCTATGGGTTTTAGCCCAACTTGATTATCCATGGAGCATTAGCCCACTATATAAGTATGGATGATTTACACAATCAACCCATATATTTAATTAGTCTTCTTTTGATCACTTAATTAATCCTACATTAATTCTTGATCAATACTAATTAAATAATCTTATTATTCTTATTATTAATATACTAGAACTTATAATATATTAATAACCATAAGTGTCTTATTTCTCTCATTATAGTCTATCCAAGTGCATGAAGGTTTGCAACCCAAATGGACCATGCCGGGTCGGGTCAAGTCTTACCAATTATAGTTATGGACTTAGACATTAATCCAACAGTCTCCCACTTGGATAAGTCTAAAACTATTATTGCGTATGACTTCAGGAACCAACTGGCAATGGTAGCTCTCAAAAGCTTCTGTCGAACTCTGACCTTGTAGATGAACTCTGATCTTGTCAATGACTTGTCCATTAGATAAGGGATCATATAATCCTCTTTTCTCATGATATCAGCCGGACAAATACATGGAACAACATCGTACTTATTGTCCAGCAGTTTGTTTCCCGATTTTCGATTTGTTTGACAAAGAACTTAATCGAACACATCAATTCAGTTCTGACCGGCCGGTACATAGGTCACAACAAAATCATCGAGGGGCCCAGATATCGCTTCTATTTCTAGAAGGAACAGATAAACTTCGACTCATATGCTTGTTCTACTACTTGTTGAATTGTACACAAAGGCATGTTTTATAACATCAAGTTACTAATGCGTTTAAGTGCAATCAATGCACAACCAACTCATAGGTAACAACTCATATCTCTAGATTTGAAGATTTATATGATATTACCATCTCACGATCACTCGAGATAAATTCCATGAAGTGATACAAGTGAGCGTGGGTTTATTCCAATACTCATAACTTATGAGCACTCATGAATGTTGTAGCAACCATTGCCATGACTAAACCATTTAGCCATCTACAAACCCGATTCATGACAGTCTTGATTCATACCTACTTCCAACATATGAACGACTGTGGAGTGTTTAAATAACTCAGTCATTCGAAAAGAATAACCTAGCTATTTTGGAAGTCAAAACATGCAAAGTGAAACACAATAATAATCGAATCTAATATGGTCTCAGAACCCTTTTGAATATAAATAAAACCACTTTTCATTTATCACCATATTGATTACACATTATTCAATGTTTCAAATAATCAACTTAAGACTCGAATAAAACAACAGTCGTCCCATGCTCCTAGCATGTACACTTTGTTTTCTAAACAATAGTTATGCCATACCCCAAGTATGCACACTATGTTTGTCTATGATCCTTACATTGTGATGTAGATCAATTGAACATGATTCCAATGATACTCATTTCACAATCCCAAATCCTTATTGTAAATGCAAGAATTCCAAATTCATGTCATTTACTAAAATCTGTTAGATTCTAAACTTATATGCATTGATCCTCTTGTAATGATTATGCACGAAGTCAGAAGGACTTGACATCAACCATTACAGAGCATTCCAAAGGAGATCAGCTCCTTGGGAACATCCTTCTTGCATTATGTTTCCTAATCTTACATAGATTGAATAACTTCCACCTATGGAGACATTTCCATAGTCCCATTTGACTATCACTTCCGAACAAGAGTTACCTCTTTTCAGAAAATGTCAATATGGTCCTACCAAAATTAACACTAGACTTCCAAATGTCCTTGAGCAACCAATCTTTGGCGAACCTCAGATTGTCCTCGACAATTGCTTAATCACTTTAGTCATATCCAGTTCTAGACTTTTCCCTTCTAAATGCCTTAAGCATTTGGAAAATTTAGAAAGGATGAATATTATAGCACGCGAAATCGATCCTATATCCGAAGCATATGGGACACGATTCATGATGTTTGACATAAAGACATGATACTAGACCAGTCTTTTGCTACAATATTTTTTTATTTGCCATGTTTTCAAAATTTAACTATGAAGAGGGATTGTAATCATAATCGAATTTTGCAAACGCAATATATATATAGAATTTCTTCAAGTTGAACCATTCCAACACAAAATTCATATATCTTCTTGACTAAAGATGATTAAAATCTCAATCTAAGCTTTAGAATTGAAATGAAGTATAACTTCCTCTCCCTTAATTATAGCAAAACAACTTTTCAACCCCTGAAACTTCACGGATTGAAACTTTGTTTTCTATAATTAACATTGCTAGCTTGCAATACTAATCATAATAATCATGCTCCCACTAACATGATGATTATTAGCATAACACTTATGCTCCCACTAGCTCTGACATATTTTCAAAAATCTACTGGACTTCTGAAATTTAGATTCATACACCTTTCCGTAGATAGCTCAGCTGTGTGTCTAAGCAATTTCAAGAACTATGAAAAGGGATGCCGTAATCATAGTCTCAATTGCTTAGGCATTTTCCATTTCTCACAAGTCCTTGTTAGTGTGCCGGTTAACCACACGCGCTCCACCAACGACTTTTGAAAATGCAAATAACACAATTGCTATCTACGTAAAATCTACTTAGTGAAATCGTTTCCTCACCATCATTTTCATGAATCGGAGAGAAACCTTATGACACTTAGATTTTATAGTGTATGAGTTCCTATCCATGCGAATTTGTCAAAACCATAATCACAAGATAAGGTTAGTGACAAATTCAGCCTTACATGGATTAAACTTATTCAATCTTAGTTTCTTGTCACCTTGGTAGCACAAGGCCCACCAATGCTTCCAAGTTGAACTCTGATAACTCACATGAAAATCCAACTTATTTGAAGTAGGTACAGAAATAAGAATTATGTCAACACGATAGGTTGCAAACCTTAAGTCGTGTGCTAGTGATAAATTACAGGTTTCACTCTTGATTAAATCTTAAAACTCTTTCAGGATCTTTAAGGCTCCCACTGTCCCCTTGACATATAAGTTTTTCCTAGTCAAGAACCATTCCTTGACAAAACAAATATTCAAGGGATAGTGCGGATTCTTATCAAGACTAACACTTCACACAATTGGTCTTAGTTGGTCTTTGTCTCATCCAAGACATCACAACTTACCAATCTCAAATGTACAAGAGTAGAAAACATTTTACACTACATTTGATAAGTGTTTTAAACCTTACTTTATGTCACTCAATGTTACAATCTTGGAGTATGACTCTAAGAATTGTTTTGGAACGAAGTATGACTCATCTTCTTGATTTTAACCAATCCAACAATTCATGACCTCTCTTCTTAGCCATAACAATGCACTAAGACGTCCTTAGAGTATGAATTTGTGATATGGTTTCTAAATCATTAAGATGATCATAAAACTGATACTAAAGTACTCTCCCATCTTTTCAGATTTGAGAAACTTTTATCTTTCTGCCTAATTTAATTCTTCTCATTTGTTTTGTCATACATTGGAACCTTTTCAATGTTACAAAATTATACTTAACCTTATAAGTGTAATCATATTTACTAATCTTTAGTAAATCACGACAAATCAATCTTTGTGGTGGACCTTGACCAGTGCACACCCAGTGTACCTAATTCCTTAGTCCTTCAATTGGCTCACATATACATGTGATCAAAGAATTAGTCTTAATTTTTCAAAGATGAAAATTCTCATTCATCATACAATACAACTTGTATGATTCCAAGTTTCTGTCCAATTGAAACTTGGGTGATGAAAAACTTTCTTCATTTGGTAAATTCAGACACTACCACAAATGAAGAATCAAATCCACTTTCCAATATTGCTATTACTGGAAACATATAAGCAACAATTTTCCACAGATGCCATTGTAAGGATATTTTTAAAAATAAATAAAATTAAAACCCTTTTTTTTCTTTTATTTTAAAAATTTGCGGAAAAACTTATGCTTACAATCCACATGAAAAACTTGTTGTTATTTATTCACAAGCAATATATTATAACTCCTAAGAAGTAGCTCAAGAATCCGATCTTCAAACTACGCGATAGAAATCCATCTACGCGATCAGATTCAACATATTCTTTCTTTAAGTTTCTTTACCTTTTCTTTGATTCTTAAAACATCACCATGTGACCCAGTCACATCATGTATCAAGAATCTCATAATAGAAACTTAATAGAGTTAGACAGTGGACTTTACCTAAAGTAGAGTCAATCTTATCGACTTTAACATCCTTAGGTAAATTATGGCAGCTTTGCAACCAATGCCCCTTTCTTTGGCAATATAAACATATGGACCCTTTGATAATGGTACACGGGACTATCACATACTTAGTTTTTCTCTTTACCATTTAGTCAACCGAGTTGACTATGGCCGGTCCCTTTCCATTGGGAAGAGAATGCTTTTCTGGATTTCCTGTGTCACTATTGTCAATGTCCATCAAGTTTTGAGGAAGTCGATCTTAACAAATAGATAAAATCATTAAGGGTCTTGTCATAGTCTGTTTCATAGGTGTTCCAAAAGAACTCACTATGTGACTTAGAAAGTGATTGAACCACCAACTTTCTCAAGACTTTGACACCCAACTCTCCCGGCTTGTCAATATGTGACTACATCTCCAAGATGTGACCACACCAAGACCTTTACTTGCCAATAGGGTTCGAGTGACTTTAAACTTTTCAAGAACTTGTGGGTGAGGGAGAATAATTAGAGGATGTGGAGGAAGTGAAGCATGATGTTGAGGAACATCATCTTCAAGAGATTTGGGAAGATCATAAATGTCTAAACCAGACATGTTTTGGGAGATATTCAAGATAGTTGATTTAAAGTCCTTAATATGACACCCAATATGAAATATTAAGGCTAGGACCCAACACACTATTTTATAATTTGGAAGAGGGATGCCGTAATCCAAGCTATAAAATATTTGAAGGTAGGCGAATGACGATTCACCAATTTCCACCATGAAAAACGAAATAATTTATTAGGTTTTAATTGGATTTGAAATTCCTAGATCATTTGAGATTCATTGAACTTTTCAATGGCATGTTTCAATCTCGAGTGTGCCCTCTCAAATTTTGTGACTGGGATGCCGAGGATCACAAAACAAGGTGTGAATAACCATACCAATTCACTTGGTACCCTTAATATTGTCACCTAATCAATGTGCCGGTTAACCACACACGCTCCATTGATCTATGACAAACATTAAGTCACCCTTTGTGGTCCTTACTAGTCCAAGTTAGTGTGCCGGTTAACCACACACGCTCCACCAACGACTTGGTAAGGTACAAAGTGTGAATTCCATGGGCTAGCACCAAATTCACATTTTTCCTAAAGTAACTAAGATTGGGAATTATTAAGATTTTAGTTGCTTTAGTATTTATCATTAATACTTTTAATGAAGGGAGAATTTAAAGTCATTGTCCTACCCGTTCGGCTAACGACCCTCCACCAGTCAAGCAAGCGGTGGGTGAGAGTAGACACCCATTAAGTCGCCATTTTATAGGCAACAACCTTATACCCACCTTATAGACCGGTTTCGTGAATGAGGCCTACTAACGGTAAAACGACTTGTTCTTATACATATATATAATAATTAACCATTAATGTTATAAATAGTATAAGTGTTGAATTTTAACTCTTTAGAATTCTAAGGGCTAACTTGGAATTAAAGTATTCATATGAGAAAACTTTACAAATTCCAAAACTTGAGGGCAAGTTTTGAAACTATTCAAAACTAATTAATTCCATAACTTATGTGTTTAAAGTAGCTTTAATCCAAAAACTCTTCAAGTTCCATAACTTATGGAAGACTTTAAACAAATAAAAGAATTAACTTTTCTTTATTTTTTTATAACTTATGGAATTAATTAAGGTTACACTTTATTTATTTATTAATGAAGTGACTCTTGAATTTCCATAACTTGAGCACAAGTTATGGAGTCATAAAAAAAAACAATGATACAAGACTCTTCATTTTGTAACCATTACCAACTTTTATGAGTTTTATGAGTCTTTAATGTTACTCTTCATGTAACTTGAGGACAAGTTACACAAACACATTTTATACTCAATTCTTAGATTAAAATGGATTGAAAACAACTATTTCAATTAACTTTTCTATTAATCTAAGCAACTCATAAGAACAAGATAATTCATATCAAACTTCTTCATGTAATTAGTCTAAACCTTAAACTAATACAAAACATGAATCTATTGACAATTATCTTTAAAAATGGATTAGCATGAACATTACCACATTAAAAAACAAGTTTATAAGTTCAAAAACAACTTAGGGTAATGTTCCTAGTCCATTTCTAGCCAAAAACCTCGAAAATATGCTGTCTGGGGTCCAACTCGTCGAGTGCATGAACAAAACTCGGCGAGTTGGATGCATTTTGCCTTGGACTCGTCGAGTCCCTTCATGGACTCGACGAGTCTGCTGGGCTGACAGCATCAAAACTCGATTTTTCAGCTTCTATTGCAAGTATAACAAGAAAACAAGCCTAGGCACTGATACCACTGTTGGGTTTTGAGCATTCTAACACTCCTAAGTGTACATGCAACCCTAAATACCTTGGATCTATGTTTTCTCTATTATACATACAAATAAGAATATCCAAGGTATTATCCTAATCTATCATACAAAACATGAATATAACAAGATAGAATACATACCTCTTTGATGTAGAAAGTCTTCATGAAGCTTGAGTGCCTAGCCCCAATAGTGTGGAAGCCTCAAATGGAATCACAGTTATCAAAACACTTAGAATAACTTTAAAGAGTTCTACACTTCATGAAATCGGCTAGCCCTTTTCTTCACTTTCTAGTGTGATTCTAGTGGCCGATTTTTGTCAAGAATAAGATCTTTATATAGTGTTACAATTAGGGTAAATCCTTAATTGTCATGGCTTTCCATTTCCTTGGATCCATGGGTTCAAATACACCATGGAGCATCCATGGACCATCCTATGGGTTTTAGCCCAACTTGATTATCCATGGAGCATTAGCCCACTATATAAGTATGGATGATTTACACAATCAACCCATATATTTAATTAGTCTTCTTTTGATCACTTAATTAATCCTACATTAATTCTTGATGAATACTAATTAAATAATCTTATTATTCTTATTATTAATATACTAGAACTTATAATATATTAATAACCATAAGTGTCTTATTTCTCTCATTATAGTCTATCCAAGTGCATGAAGGTTTGCAACCCAAATGGACCATGCCGGGTCGGGTCAAGTCTTACCAATTATAGTTATGGACTTAGACATTAATCCAACAGTATTTTATACTTTTAAAATACTATATGGTTAACTTTTACAATTACACTTTTAATTCAATTAAATGGTTAACCTAAACCTTTATGGATTTATTAAATCTCTTTTAATTATACTCCTTAATTAATTAATAAAACCATAAGGGTGTGATTTGAACTTTTCAAAACATTACTAGGGTTTCAGAATTTAACATTTCTAATTAAACTTTTAATCAACTTTTAAATTCCAAAACTTGAGGGCAAGTTTTGAAACATTTCTAAACATTAGGGTTTTAACTATTTAAATTTCAAAACTTCAAAACTTTTTGGGTTCAAATTTAAACTATAAAACCTAAAGGGGAAAATATGAAACTTTTCATAACAACAAGGATCAAATAACAAATAATCTAAACTAACATTTAATTACATAATTATCCATATTTGATTTGTTTAATGATTTCTTGCAAAACAATTTATCAATTTACTCAAAATAATTAATCAATTATCTTATAAGGAAACAATTATCTTGTTAATTGATAATTATCTTTAACTAGATCAAGAATATAGTCATATATATCATAAAATCGGATTTATATTGATCTAACATGATAAGGTAACTATCCATATGCAAAAACAACAAGAAATCCCGAGATAAGCATTATCTGACGAGTTGACTCGTCGAGTCAGGCATGGACTCGGTGAGTTCAGCCATGGACTCGGCGAGTCCAGCCTCCATAATCTAAAAAATCGAATTTTTCAGTTACACAATGCATCAATACAATTGAAACCAAGCTAGGCTCTGATACCACTGATGGGTTTTGGTCATAAGACATCCTATGTGCTCATACAAACCCTAATGCTTGGATCTAGGTTTCTCTATTGTACATGCTTTGAATCCAAGACTATAAACTCTAATTCTAGCATACATATAATCATATTAACATGAGAATAAGTTTATAGTGTTACCTTGATTGTTATGTAGCAATAACAATCCCAATTCCTCCTTGAATTTTCTTTGGAAGGCTTAGAGTCACAAGTGTCACTCCTCTAATGGCTTACAAACACCATAAGCAAATGGAGAAGGTATAAAGAGAGAGGTGAGAGGTTAGAATTCGTATCTAGGACCTCTTGGGAAGGGATACACGAATTCATGACCCTAGGGGTGTTTATATAGGTGTAGAGATAGGGTTTCAGTCATTATCCTTATCTAGTTGATTATCCATTAAGCAACCAATAAGATAATCCTTGAATCCTTATCACACTCGAATTCTAAGGCTTTCCAACCTTAAATTCGTCCACCATATAAATAAGATAATCCTTACCTTATTTTGTAACTATCACATAATTACAAATCAGCCCCTCTAGTTTAATTAATTACATTTGATCACAAAACTAATTCTTAATTAATTATTGACCAATATTAATTAAAAAAATATGATTTCTCCTTTAATATATTATTCCTATAACATATTAATAAATCATATTATCCTTTCTCTCTTTATTCATTTCTCCAATCAAGTTGCTTTGGTGAAGGCAACCCAAAAGGACCATGCACCATCGGGTCAAGTACATACCAAAATAGTTATGGACTTAGACACTAATCCAACAGATAGGCCATCGAAGAACAATCATATGGACTATAATAAATTAATGGGCTTTAGGGTAAGGCCCATGTGAAGGTTTCGACGGAATTTGCAAATTTAGGCCATAGATGGGCCACAATTGGGCCTTTATGATTATGAGATTTTGGGCTATTAGAAATGCAAAACGTTTGGACTAGACTAAATGGTTGGGCCTTTGAATGGGACCATGTAAATGTTGGGCCCAATTTGGAAAGTTGGGCCATATGTTGGGCTTTGGTCCATGGTTTAACTTTTGGGCCTTTGGATTGGGCCTTGGATTGAATAAAGCTAAGTTAGGGTAAAGTAGTCTTTTACCCCAAGTATGGAGTTGTGGTTATGTATTGGAATCCAATTATTAATTGGGTATTGTTTGATGTTGGCTATTCGGGAATCTGTTAACTAGCAGCTGGAAGTTCATATGCGAGACTTCAGTAGTGCGAGGTGAGTCTTCTCACCATACCAATAGGTCTAAGGCACCAAGGCCGGCCCATTTTATGATAGTTGGTATATTTTCTAAGTAGAGGTGTGTGATATGTATATATGCATGATATGTGGCAGAGATAGATTTTGTGGCTAATGGTAGAGATAGCCTTCTGGCTAATGGTAGAGATTGCCTTTGTGGCTAACGGTAGATATAGATTTTGTAGCTAATGTTATGTGGTATATATAGCTTTTATAGCTAATGTTATGTGATAGAGATAGCTTTTATAGCTAATGTTATGTAGTAGAGATAGCCTTTGTAGCTTATATGATATGTGGCATGTGATAGAGATAGCTTGTATAGCTAAGACGGTATGTGATATGTGCTAGAACCAGCTTGTATAGCTAATATGATATGTGGATCATGTGTGGGGTATGCTCTGGGGAACATACTAAGCTTCGTGCTTACAATTTTGTTTATTGTTTCAGGTATCATGGGTTTAGAAAAGAAGAGCCCGGATTGATCGCAGTTCACACACCCATGTTTTCTGCATTGAATGATTTTGGATGAAATCTGATAAATTTTTTAATTAATGATGTTTAGGATGTTGGAAATAATGATATGTATGTTTTGACTATATTAAAAATGAAATTTTTACTCTTGATTTTTGGGTCGTTACATAGTGTGATAGATGTTGTATGAGAATTCGATAAGTGGTAAATGCATATCCCAAGCTTTTTCAAAATCTACCACACATTCCCTCAACATGTCTTCTAGGGTTTGTGTAGGTCTCTCACTCTGCCTATCAGTTTGTGGGTGGTAGACTGTACTCTTGTCCAACCTAGTCTCCAATGATTTCTTGAGTGACTGCCAGAACCATGAGGTGAATCGACTGTCCCTGTCAGATATAATAGATTTTGGCACTCCATGTGGCCGCATGATCTCCTTAATGTATGTCTTGGTCAACTTTTCCATTTTGTCGGTTTTCTTTATTGATACAAAGTGTGCGGATTTGGTCAATCTGTCGACGATTACCCAAATGGTATCGAGACCAACCATTATCTTGGGCAACTTGGTTATGAAATCCATTGTGATCCGCTCCCACTTCCACTCAGGTATTAATGGTTTTTGCAACAAACCCGCGGACTTTTGGTATTCTACCTTGACCTTGCAACATGTCAAGCACTTACTCACAAAGGTAGAAATTTCGACTTTCATGTTCGGCCACCAATAAAGTTTCTTGAGGTCCAGATACATCTTGTCTGAACCGGGATGTACGGAGTATCGGTTTTTGTGTGTTTCGATCATGAAGACGTCTTTGAATCCACCATACTTGGGTGTCTAGATCCGACTCATGACATAGCGAACTCCGTCACCCTTGATTCTAAGTTCTTATCCATTCCTCTTAGGACTTCACCTGCCATGTTTTCTAGTTTCAGGGCTTCCAGCTGAGCCTCTTTCATTTTTGTGGACTGGTGAGAATGGATTGTCATGGTTAACGACTTTACTCGGTGGCCTGAGTATTCCTTTCGACTAAGGGCATCAGCTACTACATTGGCTTTGCTCGGGTGATAACAAATTCCGAATTCGTAATCATTCAGTAGTTCTAGCCATCACCTCTGCCTTATGTTGAGCTCCTTTTGATTTAGGATGTGCGGAAGGGTTCTATGATCAGTGAAGATAGTACATTTCGTTCCATAGAGGTAGTGCCTCCCGATCTTTAGGGCGAACACTACTGCTCACAGTTCAAGGTCATGTATGGCATAGTTGACCTCATGCATTTTTAGTTGCCTCGATGCATAGGCAATGACCTTTCCTCGTTGCATTAACACACATCCAAGACCCTGGTTTGATGCGTCGTAGTAAACCACAAAGTCTTCTATTCCTTTTGGTAGGGATAAAATTGGATCGCTGCATAGAGCCTGCTTTAGCGTTTGGTACGTAGTTTCTTTCTTTTCTCCCAAGTCGAAGGATACACCCTTTTGGGTCAGGGTGGTAAGTAGTTTAGCGATTTTGGAGAAGTTTTGGATGAACCTCCTGTAGTAGCCAGCGAGGCCTATGAATTGGCGGATTTCTGTAGGTGTCTTTGGTGCCAACCAATTTTCAATCGCCTTGACTTTGAAAGGATCCACGTGTATCCCTTCCTTGTTAACCACATGACCGAGGAAACTCACTTCTTGGATCTAAAATACACATTTTGAAAACTTTGCATATAATTTCACCACCCTTAAGATTTCCAATACCTATCTTAGATGCTGGTTGTGTTCTTCCTCACTACTTGAATAGACCAGAATGTCGTCTATGAAGATAATCACGAACTTATCTAAGTAAGGCCGGAATACCCGATTCATTAAATCCATGAACATCGCAGGTGCGTTTGTTAATCCGAAGGGCATCACTACAAACTCGTAGTAACCGTATCGGGTTCTAAATGCCGTTTTATGAACATCCTCCTCTTGAACCCATAGGTGGTGATATCCTGACCTTAGATCGATTTTGGAGAAGTAAGTTACCCCTTGGAGTTGGCCGAATAGATAATCGATTCGGGGTAGAGGGTATCAGTTTTTGATAGTAAGCTTATTTAGTTTGTGATAGTCGATGCACATGTGGAACGATCTATCCTTATTTTTCATGAACAAGACCGGTGCTCCCCCAAGGCGAAAAGCTCGGTCTGATAAAACCTTTTCTTAGCATTTCTTTTAGTTGCTTGTACAATTCTTGCATCTCGGTTGGCGCTAGGCAGTATGGTGCTTTGGCTACGGGAGTAGCCGCAGGGATTAGGTCGATTCGGAGTTTGACATGTCGCATGGGTGGAAACACATCAGGGAAATTACAGACCTCCGGAATGTCCTTGAAGTCTTTCACCTCTTTCTTCTTATCCACTAAGTAGGCTAAGAAGGTGTGGTATTCCTTATGAAGATACTTTTGGGCTTTGGCGCAAGAGATGATTTGTAGGTTCGTACTAGGTTTATCGCCATAAACGACGAGAGTTTTGACACTCGACAGATTAAGGCGAACGGCCCTTTCGTAACACAGAATGTTAGCATGATTAGAACTTAACCAATCCATGAAAACAATGATGTCAAAGCTTTTTATTGAAACCAACAATAGATCGATGCTGAATGAGTGGTTGTCTAGAGTAAGGGTACACCCTGTGTATATATCGTTAGTGCTCTCTTCCTTTCTATTTGCCATTTCTATGATGTATGTATCTTGTAGTGATTGGGGATTTTGTGTTAGTAATTTCTTGAACTTGTGGCTAACGAAACTCCTCTCCGCTCTACTATCAAATAATATATATGCATATGAGTTATTGAGAAACGTACCAGTAATCACCGTGGGATCTTCCATTGCTTACCCTTGCCCTAAGGACAAGAGCCTTAAGACACCGCCGACATTTGCGTTTCTTGCTTTTGGGTAGTCTCTTTTGTAGCAGGCGCAACTTGCTCCAGCATTGGCGGCCGATCTGGCTTGTTGGGTTGGTGCCCTACAAAAGTGGGTGGTATGCCCTTTCTTGTTGCAATTGTTGCAGTGCATCTCGCGAAAAGATTCGGTGTGATGAAACATGCACTTGTTACATTTGGCGGGGGGGGGGGGGGGTTCCAACATACTGCCTCAGGGTTGTTGGAGCGGTGGTGGTAGTGGCAGTGTGAACCGCCACTACTTGTTGTATCTTGGCAGAGTCCTGGGCCAGCTGGTTCTTCTTGTTGTTCCAGAATTTCCTTTTGTTGTTTCCCCCTTTCGCTTGTTCAGAGGTGGCCACCACAGTGCCATGGCTAGCCCTATGGTCAAAATGAGTTGTTGTGCCAACTGTTTGGCGCTATCAAATAAAGTCAGTCTTGAAGCCAACATGTTTCCTTGAATCTAGGGTGTTAGTTCCCAAATGTATTTTTCCACATTTTTACTCTCCGGGGTGACCAACCCGGGACATAGTATGGCCAGATCGATGAACATGGTGTTGGATTAGTGTCTACGTCCATAACTATTTTGGTATGAACTTGACCCGATGGTGCACAGTCCTTATGGGTTGCCTTCACCAAAGCAACTTGATAGGATGAATTATGGAGAGAAAGGATTAAATATGATTTATTAATAGATTATGGGAATAATATATTAAAGGAGAAATCATATTGTTTAATTAATATTAGTCAAGAATTAATAAGAATTAAGTTTGTGACTAAAAGAGATTAATTAAACTTAAGGGACTGGAATTGTAATTATAAGATAATTGAAATTGGGCTATGGATTGCCTTATATTATAAGGTTGGACGAATTCTATGGGGAAACATATTAGAAATCGTCCAAGGCCTTTAAGGAAAGGAGTCCATGGGTTGCTTAGGGCTTAAGCATCCAAATTAGGGTTTTCTTGTTAGATAACCCTAATAGCCTCACTATATATAGGAGCCTTATGCTCCAAAAACGTGGTGAACTAGTTGTCTAGGGTTTCCACACGTTTTTTAGAGTCTCCTTCTCTTCTCTTCTTCATCCTCTTGCTCTTGGTGTTTGTGAACCATTAGAGGAGTGACATTTGTGACTCTAAGCTTTCTAAAGTCATTACAAGGAGGAATTGAGATTGTTATTGCTACATAACAATCAAGGTATGATATAAATCCTAATTCATATGTTGTATTGATTATCATATGCTAGATCTAGGGTTTATAGTCTTGGATAAATTGCATGTACAATAGAGAAACCTAGATCCAAGCATTAGGGTTTGTATAAGCACGTAGCATGTTCTTATGGCTAAAACCCATAAGTGGTATCAGAGCCTTGATTGGTTTCTATTGTATTGATGCACTATGTAGCTGAAAATCGAAATCTGGCTTACTGTTCGACTTGACTCGGCGAGTCACTACTTGGACTCGGTGAGTCAGCCCTACACGGTGAGTTCTGGAGTGTGAGTCGGCGAGTCCGAGCGTCACACAGAGGGAATTTCAGATTTTGTTGCTGTTTTGCTTAAGGATAATTACCATATTTGTTTTAAACCTATAAAATATAAATTTTATTGTTTCTTAAATAATACCCTTGCCAAAACACAAGATAATTACCAATTGATTAGATAATAACTTCCTTATATGATAAAGATTGGATTATTTGTATTAATTGAGTAACTTATTTTGCAAGAAATTGAAATCAAGTCAAATATAGATAATGATGAATTTAATTGTTTAATTTATATTATTTGTTATTTGATCCTTGTGTTATGAAAAGTTTCAAACTAATCCCTTTAGGTTTTATAGTTTAACTTTGAACTTAAAAGTTTTGTGTTTGAAATTTAAATAATTAAAACCCTAATGTTTTGAAATGTTTCAAAACTTGCCCTCAAGTTTTTGAGTTTAAATGTTGATTAAAAGTTAATTTAGAAATGTTAAATTCCTAAACCCCAGTATTGTTTTGAAAAGTTCAAATCACACCCTTATGGTTTTATTAATTAATTAAAGTGTATAATTAAAGGAGATTTAATAAATCCATAAAGTTTTGGTTTACAATTTAATGAAATTAAAAGTATAATTATTATTAAATTTGACCACCTAGTATTTTAAAAGTGTAAAATACATAACATTAAAAGTCCAAAATTATATATATGTAGGAGTAAAAGTCAGTCTTACCGTTAGTAGGCCTCATTCACGAAGCTGGTCTATAAGGGGTGTTTAAGGAAATTGCCTATAAAATGGCGATTGAATGGGTATCCACTCTTACCCACCGCACTCTTGACTAGTGGAGGGTCGTTAGTAGAACGGGTAGGATAGGACAAAACCTTCCATTATAAGTATAATGAAGTACAAAAGTAACTAAATGTTTTTAGAAATTCCCAATCTTAGTTACTTTAGGGAAAAGTGAATTGATGCAATTCCATGAAATTACACTTTGTACCCTTGAAAAGACGTTAGTGGAGCGTGTCTGGTTTACCGGCACACTAAATGGTTCTAAGCAAAGGTGGCAAAGGGTGACTCAATGTTTTTCATAGTTCGGTGGAGCGTGTGTGGTTTACCGGCACATCGAATAGGTGACCATAACATGTGAGGGCACCGTGTAAGTTTGCATGGTTATTCACACCCGCTTTGTGATCCTCGGCATCCCAGTCACAAACTAGAGGGGCATATCGAGATTTAAACACGCCATTGAAATGTTCAATGAATCTCAAAGGATCTAGGAGTTTCATAGATTTAAAACTTAAATTTCTTTTTCGTTTTTCATGGTGGAAAATTAGTGAATCGTCATTCACTTACCTTCAAATATTCTGCAACTAGATTACGGAATCCCTTTTCTAGGTTGTAGCGTATTGTATTGGGTCCTAGCCTTAATATCTCATTTGGGTGATTTATTAAGGACTCAATCTATCAACTAACTTGAATTTGTTTTCTCCCGTTTTGTAGATGTCAAAGTTCGACAACTATGGTCTTCCCAAGTCCCATGGAACAAGCATTCCACATGAAGATGATATTCCACAATTCGATCGAGGAATAAGAAATCATGCTTCACTTCCTCCTCCTCCTCCAATTATTCTCCCTAATACACAAGATCGAAGAATTGAAAGGTTCAATGTCACTAAAGCCCTGTTGGAAATGAAACATGAAGATGGTAAGCCCGTGTGTGCCCATGTTCTAGGAATGAAATCACACATTGATAGGTTGAGAATGTTGGGTGTATCATTCCCGGATAAGTTGGCTGTGAACTGGGTTCTACAGTCACTTCCCGAATCATATAATGAGTTCAAAAGAAAGTATTATATGATAGATCATGACGAAAGCCTCATTGACCTAACTTACATGCTCATTGCTGCTGAATCAGAAATGATTTGGCAAAGCAATGGAGCATATTTGTTGGGAAAGTCAACCAACCATGCTTCCAAGGATGTTCTAGGAGAAACGACATGCGTTTGCTGCCAAGAGAAAGGGTGTTGGATACAAGTCTGCCCTAAGAGCCTGAAGAGTCTAGAAGATGGGAGAGTCAAAGTTTCTCATCGCCCAAGTTTCTATCGGATAGAGATTTGGAATCGTACAACAAGAATTGTATGATGAATGAATAAACTTTCTCATTTGGAAATTAGACTAATTCGTTGACAAAGTGTCAAGTGAAGGACTAGGAGATCGAGTACACAAGGTTATGTGTTGATTAACTCCACCACAAGAGTAACAAAAATATTCGTCATGATTTACTAAGGTTAAGTAAATGTGATTACACTTATGAGATTAAGTGTAATTCTGAATTAATTGAAAAAATTTAAATCAATAGTACAACGAATAAGAAGAATCAAGTAGGTAGAAAGATAAAAGTTTCTCTATTCTAAGAAGAAGGAAGAGCACCTTTTATTATGTTTTATGATAAGTCTTAATGATTAAGAACCATATCTCAATTGATCCTCTAAGTTAGTCTTAGTACAATTGTACGTCTAAGAAGAGGAATCAAGAATTGAAGAAATGGTTAAATCAAGAAGTCAATCATACTTCATTCCAAAACAAGTCTTAGAGTTAAGATTGTGACATTGAGTAATAAGAAGGTTTATAACATTCATCAAATAAGGAAAGTTGTGATGTCTTGGATAAGACAAAGACTAACTAGAACCTATTTATGACGTATTTTGATAAAAACTACACTAACTCTTGAATATTTGTCAAGAAATGTTTATTGACAAGAGAATCTTATATGTCGAAGAGTCAGTGAGAGTCTTCATGGTCTTGAAAGGTTTCAAGAACAAATCAAAATAGACCTTATTGATCATCACTAGCACACGACTTGAGGTTTATAACCTATCATGTTGACGTTATCTTGTTTCTGTGCCATTCCAATTGAGTTAATTATGCATGTGAGTTCTATGAGTTCTCATTTGAATGCATAAAAAGGCAAGGACCTTAATCAATGAAAAGTACATTGACAGGAAAGGGTGAGCTGCTTAACTGTTTGGAAGACATGGTGGGCAGCCGTGTTAAAATAAGGCAAGAAATCAAGATTAAGAAAGTTCGGTCCATATGAGTTTGAATTTGTCATAAATTCACATGGATAGGAACACATACACCATTAAAATCTAAGTGTCATAAGATTCCCTCCTTCATGAAAATGACTGTAAGGAAATGCTTTCACTAATAGAGATTTTAAGAAGATAGTGATTGTAAAATAGTATTCTCTAATTCAATTATCGCTACGGTATCCCTTTCCATGATTCGAATTGTGAGTTTTGGCAATTAGTATTAATTGTTTAGACACACATATGAGATATCTAAAGCAAAGGTGTATAAGTTTGAGAAGCCTTGATAAAGAATTATCATAGCATTAGGTATTAGAAACATAAACTTAAGAAATTCAATAAGTATTGTTTTTCTGGAAGTTAAGCTGTTTTCTAAATACATGTCAAAGCTAGTGGGAGCATAAGTGTTATGTTTATAATAATCATCATGATAGTAGGAGCATAAATGTTATGATTGTATGATTATTAAGGCAAGTGTTGCAAGTTAGCAATATTAATTATAGAAAACAAGAGTCATACATTGCAAAGTTGTATGGGTTGAACATTTGTTTTGCTATAATTAAGGGAGAGAATATTATGCTTCATTTCAAAACTAAAGGATTAGGTTATGGAATGTTAATAAATTTAGTCAAGGATACATAATGTGTTCTTAAATTTCGATTATGATTACGGGATTCCTCTTCATAATTCGAATTGTGAGAACATAGTATCTGACCATTCTTTATGTAAAACATTATGAATCGTGTCCCATACGCTTCGGGTATAGGATCGATTGCAAATGCTATAATATTTGACCATTCTAAAATTTTCCAAATGTCTTGCACATTTAGAGGGAAAAAGGACAAGAATCGGTTTTGACTAAGATAATTAAACAACTATCAAAGAACAATCCAAAGTTCGCCGAGGATTGGTCGTTTGTGAGTAGTTGGAAGTATAGTATTGGATGGAGTATATTGACATTATTATGAATAGATAAGATTCTATTAAGAATAAGTTGTCATATGGTAAGTATGGAAAGGTTTCCATATTGGGAGTTAAATATTAAGAATTTATGTCTAGATTAGAAACTTTATGCAAAAGGATGTTCAAAGAAATGTACTTTGAGTGAGAGACATCACATCTATGGAATTGTCTTGTAACAATCCCCGATGGAGGACTTTGTAATTTCATTGGCGATAGTCATTATGACTTTAGTGAAGTGACATTACGAAAGGATCATTGCATAAAATGTTAGAATCTAACATATTCTATAAGTGGCAAGAATTTGATATTCTATCACTTGTGGAAAGGATTAGGAGTTGTGAAATGAGTATGATTGGAAATGTGTTCGTTTGATCTATTTCACAAAGAAAGAACCATAGGTAAACATTGTGTGCATGCTGAGAGCATAGGACAAGTGTTATAATTCAAGTAAGAAGTTGATTACCCGAAATGACAAATAATGAGTAATCGATATGGTGATAAATAAAAGGTGTTTTATTTATACTCAAAGGTTTGAGGCCATATGGGATTAGTATTATCCTTGTGTTTCACTTTGCATGTTTTGACTTCCTGAATAATTTAATTGCTTTAGAATAGTCAAATTATTCGAACAGGCCACAGTCGTTGATATGTTGGAAGTACGTATGAATGAAGACTATCGTGAATTGGTGTGTGGATTGTCTAAAGAGTATTAGACATAAGCAAACGTTTGCTGCAACATTCATGAGTGCTTATGAATATGATTTGAGCATTGGATTAAACCCACACTCACTTGGATCACTTCATGGATTTTATCACGAGTGATTGGTGAGACGATAATATCTTATATTCTTGAAAGAGAGATGTGTGAGTTGTATCTTGCGAGTTGGTTACACATTGATAATATGTAAACACACTAGTAACTTGGTGTTATAAAACATATTGTTGTGTGTGATGGGGTGAGTGAGTGCAAGCAAGCATTAAGTCAAAGTTTATATTTCCTTTTATCCAAAGTAGGATAAAATCGATATCTTTGGGCCCCTTGATAATTTAGTGATGACAAACGTAAATGCTCGGCCGGGCTAGGGCTAATGTGATTTGTTCAATTAGTCAGTCGTCATAAATCGGATGTCGGGAAATATTATAGAGAGAATGATTAGAATTCATGTCTTATGATATCTATAATGGAGGAATATATGATCCCTTATCTAAAGGACACGCGTATCTGATAGGATTAGAGTTGACAGCGGCTTTGGAAAGCTACGATTGCATATCAAGATCTGAAGTCATATGTGGAATAGTTATTAGACTTATCCAAGTGGGAGACTGTTGGACTACTGTCTAAGTCCATAACTATTTTGGTGTGAACTTGACCCGATGGTGCATGGTCCTTTGTGTTGCCTTCACCAAAGCAACTTGATAGGATGAATTATGGAGAGAAAGGATTAAATATGATTTATTAATAGATTATTGGAATAATATATTAAAGGAGAAATCATATTGTTTAATTAATATTAGTCAAGAATTAATAAGAATCAAGTTTGTGATTAAAAAATATTAATTAAACTTAAGGGACTGGAATTGTAATTATAAGATAATTGCAATTGGGCTATGGATTGCCTTATATTATAATGTTGGATGAATTCTATGGGGAAACCCATTGGAAATCGTCCAAGGCCTTTAAGGAAAGGAGTCCATGGGTTGCTTAGGGCTTAAGCATCCAAATTAAGGTTTCCTTGTTAGATAACCCTAATAGCCTCACTATATATAGAACCCTTATGCTCCAAAAACGTGGTGAACTAGTTGTCTAGGGGTTCCACACGTTTTTTAGAGTCACCTTCTCTTCTCTTCTTCATCCTCTTGCTCTTGGTGTTTGTGAACCATTAGAGGAGTGACATTTGTGACTCTAAGCTTTCTAAAGTCATTAAAAGGAGGAATTGAGATTGTTATTGCTACATAACAATCAAGGTATGATATAAATCCTAATTCATATGTTGTATTGATTATCATATGCTAGATTTAGGGTTTATAGTCTTGGCGAAATTGCATGTACAATAGAGAAACCTAGATCCAAGCATTAGGGTTTGTATGAGCACATAGGATGTTCTTATGGCTAAAACCCATCACATGGCTTTGATACCAATCTGTCACACCCAAACCAAGGATCGTAGAAACGTCCGGGGTGGTGGACTTCATGTAGAGTATCATAACAGCGAGTATAATAGTGATCAAAGTAAATACAACCATCAGAAATATAATCGACAAAGTTACATGATTTCATGAGTTACATGTTTCAAAATCGATTACAACATAATGATAAAATGGTTTCTCTAACGCCGTAGCGTTCCATCCTCAAAAGCGGGTAGTCACCTGATTTTATTGATTACCTGAGAATACAAGTAATTTTGAAAGAGTGTCAACAATCAAGATGGTGAGTGCATAAGCTTTTGTTTATAGAGTTGAAAACCTTTCTTTGTAAATGTAGTGTATGCACAAGAAAAATCAAATATTTTTCTTATAAAAATGAGTTGTAGTCTTAAAACCCAAAGACTGAAATGTACAAGTATTTTCCATACTTATAATAGTATGTGCAGTTTTAAACAAATAAAACCCAATTGAATGTAGAAATCCCCATAAACCATATGTGTTGTTATTTCCCTATGTGAGCGAAGATCATACATGCGAGCTTGCTTGGTTCGTTGCGATGGGTGCCTCATGCGAAATCTCCCAGTAGATACGAACCTCCATCTGACTACGAACGTGGCTGAGGGGCTTACGAGGACTTGCAAGGGTTGGTAGGTGAATAGTGACCTGTAAACCTTCAGGACTATTCTTGACTTCCTTCTTCCGTTTTAAGTTGTTTTCGGCCAAGGGAAGGTTCGGGATGGCATGGATGTTCATAAAAACATTGGAAAAAGTGATTTTTATTACCAAGAGCTTTAAGAGAGATAGAGATATAGCGGGAGAGAGTGAGAGATTTTTTTGTAGCCCTCTCTAGAGTTTGGCACCGTAATGCAAGGTTTGAAAACCCCATTATTCCTTGTTGTTAGTGTTTTACGCCCCCAAAGGGTTCATAATAGTGCTTTATAGAGTCGTTACATCACATACCCTGGCTAGGGTTTAGAATTTCTGAAAATTTGAAACTTCTGAGTGACCCTTTGTATTATGATAGAGAGTTGTATGTTAGTAAACATATAATAAACCCTATCATACAAGCACTAATTGAGTTTATCGATTGGACCTGTTGACTTTGGCTGACTATTGACCAAAATTTGACGGTTATCACATCACCCCCCCCCCCCCTTAGAGGGAATTTACTCCCGAAATTAGAGTTTCGAATGGGACTTCAGGAAGTGGGGAAAAGATGTGGGTATTTTTATTTCTTCTGTGCTTCGCGTTCCCAGGTTAACTCAGGCCTTCGTTTAGCGTTCCATCGGACTTTCACAATGGGAATGCGACTTTGTTTCGTTCTTTTGATCTCAAAGTCCCTTATTTCAACTGGTTCGTCTATGAAGTGGAGACTCTCGTTGATTTCAATTTCGTGTAGAGCGATCACAAGAGTCTCGTTAGACAATCACTTCTTTAATTTGGACACATGGAAGGTAAGGTGTATGTTATCGAGTTCTTGTGGAAATAGGAGTTTGTATGCTACTGGGCTAATCCTGGTGAGGATCTCGAATGACCCGGTATACCTTGGATTTAGTTTCCCACATTTTCCAAAACGTATTAAGCGTTTCCAGGGTGAGACCTTTAATAGCACCCAGTCTCTAATCTGGAATTCCAAAGGTTTTCGTCTATTTTCCGTATAACTCTTCTGTATGTCTCTAGAAGCCTTTAATTGTTCTTGGATTTGAAAAATATTTTCTGTAGTTTCTCTTATAATCTCTTGGCCAGTGAGAGTGTTGTTAGGGACTTTCCTCTTAGCTAGTTGCATGTCACCCACTTAGCATAGCACAGTGGTGATCTGCACTTGGGGCCATAGAGGGCTTCGAATGGGTCAACCTTGATGCTAGTGTGATAGTCCCTGTTGTATGAGAATTCGATAAGTGGTAAATGGGTAGATATAAACCTCCATATGTCTACGAACGTGGCTAAGGGGTTTTCGAGGACCTGTGAGGGTTTGCAGGTGAATTGTGACCTGCGAACCTTCATGCATCTTCTTGACTTCTTTCTTCCGTTTTAAGCTGTTTTCGACCAAGGGAAGGTTCGGAATGGTATGGATGTTCAAAATAACATTGGAAAAGTGATTTTTATTTCCAATAGATTTGAGAGAGATAGAGATATAATGGGAGAGATTGAGAGAGACATTGTTTGTAGCCCTAGCTAGAGTTTGGCCCCATAATGCAAGGTTTGAAAATCCAATTATGCCTTGTTATGAGTGTTTTATGCCCCTGAAGGGTTCATAATAGTGCTTTATAGAGTCGTTAGATCACTTACCCTGGATAGGGTTTAGAATTTTTGAACACTTGAAACATCTGAGTTACACTTTGTATTATGATAGAGAGTTGTATGTTAGTAAACATATAATAAACCCTATCATACAAGCACTAATTGAGTTTATCGGTTTGACCTATTGACTTTGGCTGACTTTGACTTGACCAAAATTTGACGGTTGTCACAATGTCATTATGTCCCTTGCATTAGCCTCCTTATCATCTTCCTTGGTTCAGAAACCCTCAAATCTAACCTTCATCATCCTTTTGTGTTCTTGACCTTGTGGAGTTCATTTTTGTTAGCTTTGAGACTTTTAAATAAACAGATGAAGTTGTTGAAGGAGAGTTAGTGAAGCTTGCTAGGGGTAAAATATTCTTTTACCCAGGCAATGATTTTTGGTTAAGGATGTAAATATCAAATGCTAATTACCTTTTATTTGGAAATGGTTAGCTTAGGCAGCTGTAGGACCAGCAGTCAGGGATCATTCATTTCAGAAAGCTTATCGAGGTGAGTTTCCTCACTCGATTTTGCAAGTCGAAGACACCAATGTTGGGACATGTTTATGGTATGTTAGTATGTTAGTTATCTTCGTGACTCTTGCATGTGTATATGTTTATATACATGTCGGGCTCGAGCCCGATGTTGGGCGGGGCCTGATGACCATTTTGTATGTTATGTATCTTTATTATTAACTATTATATATGTTATATGTATGTTGGGTAGAGATCGATCTATTACCGAGCTCAGCTCGATGCAGGGGTGGCGCAATGCAGGACGGGGCCGAATGACAGGGCGGAGCCCACTATATGTTTATTGGATGTATGATATGTGGTAGTTTCGGGGAACACTATAAGCTTTGTGGTTACGGTTTCTAGTTCGTTTAAGGTACTTCTGGTTCCAAGAGGAAGAGCTCGAGTTGACTGCATCGCACAAACCATTGGAGTTTTGCATTTGACATTCACTCTATTTTTTATAACACTTGATACGTTGGATTTGTTGTGATGAAAGTTTGATATTTGGAAATACTATTTTATTTATTATCAGAAAATAAAAATTTTGGGACCATATTTTTGGATGTTTCAATTAGGGGTGTGTGTGGTGCAGTTTAGAGTCTAAACTGCAAACTGCACCGCATATGCGGTTTAAATATGTTAGAAACTGCAAACCGCACCACAGATGTTCAAAACAGTGTTATGCGGTGCAGTTTATGCAGTTTGGTTGCGGTTTGTGTGGTTTGATGAGTTGCTTATCATTAAATGTATCAAAAACCAAAATTGACACGGGTAAAATAATTGATTGCTTACATTTTATTAAAAAAAAATTTCAAGTTAAATTGTTTTTAATAAATTGTGATTCATGCTACTATTTTGTAAGTATCATTTGTAACATCCGTACTTCCAGGTATATTGCTCATTTATTATTTTTGGAAGGACTATTGAGCCACTCGAAGAGTTGGTGCTACAACTCATCTAGTAGGGCCGTGATGTGCAACGTGGAGTAATGATCTACTTGACGAATCCAAGAGCCGACTCGCCATGTAGACGCTGTAAAGAGAAACCCTAAATCCCCAGGTTTGGGGCCTATTTAAGGACATTTATAGCCTTATTTGTGGCTCACCAACTGTTTACCTTCACTGACAGAAAACCCAAATCAGCCATTCAGCTAAGAGAGAGTATTTGAGCTAACTTTGTGTATTTGGTGCATCTTTTGAAGACAAGGGAAGGATTCCAAGCCAAGGCATGAGAAGGGGTTGTTAGATCTGCGGTTATTTCACCTTAGAGCTTCCGGGAAAGGTATAAAGCTCACATCTTTCGCATTTTGTTGAGTAGATCTCATGATTTTGGCAGTTTAGGTCTCTTTCCATCTAATTTGAGGACTTTGTGTGTTTTGAGTTCATATAGAGGTTTGGACTTCAGATCTGGACCATGTGAGGTCGCTAGAGTCCAAAAGTCCCAGCTTTATTTAGCCATAATAGGGCTCTTGAGTGAAAAAACCCTTAATAGAGTATGTTTTTGTCATTTCAAGCCCTAAGTGACATGCATGGACGTAAAGCTCGTGGATTTACGAGATAAACGACCCTTAAGAGTCTAGATCTAAATTTTGGGAAGGTTTTAAGCCTTGAAATCGTCTGAATGAGAGAATATTTGATGATTTGACATTGTGACATTTTATGTTTTATTTATTAAGATAAATGTGTTTTTAAATTGAAAATTTTGGTTTGAAATTTTGTGTTGCTACAAGTTGGTATTAGAGCCTTGGTTTGAGGGATTCGGATGCACCTCCAGGTGTGTTTAGACTCAGACTGAGGATTTGAGAAGAATTTTTCAAAAGAAATGATTTTTCTAAAACAAGAAAGAGTTATAAGAGAAAATGAGTTGGACCGGTGTGTACAATCAGCCAGAGCCCGAACGGTGATTTCCCACAATACCTTACTCTTGTGTTATGCAGTATTTATGAGATATTTTAATAGAATTGCATGCTAGAGGGTAAGCTAGGTATTTCATATTCTAGGGCGAGAGTTGCCTGATTTGTGATGCCTTAGCCTAGGAGATGCTTTTGATCAACGTTATATGTTATTTGATGAGTTCATAGTCGGGAGATAATCTAGGATGAGATACATAGATGAGCTTAAAAAGGGGTCTTCTGAGAAAGTAGTTTGAGATTTGTGAGATATAGAGTATTTGTGAATTAGAATCCTAGGAGGAGGACTTGGGGTTACTACAGATGGGGTGTGAAAGGTAGTATTGGGCCCGTATTAAGGAAAGCACCCGGTCTGCAGGCAATCAAAGTAAGAATCCTTAGGATGCTAAGGATCAAGTAGTGATGAGTAGTCGAGTGTGAGAATGCTCGAGAAAGTCTCTGCTAATTTTCTATTGTGTTTCAGAGACATCATGGTAGGTACACGGCACACCCCAAGGAGTAGTAGAGCTAGCGACAATGAGATTCGCAGGATGACTAACAACGAGGTGGCCACAACTATACGAGAGGCTATTCTAGAGATGTTTGGGTCTAGTAAGAACACTTTGATTGAGACATTTGACGAGCGATATGCTGCAGTTTTTGAGGCGGATGCTGCTGCAGCCACCGCAACGGTCGCTGCTGCCAAGCCACAGGGTGGTAAATCGTTGTTGTACCAGGAGTTCAGCAACACGAAGCCACCAAAGTTTCATGGGACATAGGATCTGATTGTTGCGATGAGATGGATTTCTGATATCGAGGGTTTTTTCTACACTTGTTCATGCCTAGAGCATTTGAGGGTATGCTTCACACTGAACCAACTTTTCTTCGGAGCGAAGGACTAGTGGAAGTTTGTGACGACCACTTTTACTCCTGCAGAGCACGCTGCAGTGACTTGGGAGAGGTTCACTGTGATGTTCCGAGATGAGTGTATTCTCCCGGTAGGGAGGGAACAGTTAGCCTAGGAGTTTCTGTTTCTTAATCAGAAGACAGAGTCGATGATTGAGATTACGAGGATGTTTCATGACAGGGCACTGTTCTGCCCTGAGCATGTGTTGACAGAGCAGGCACGTATGAACCGGTATTTAACCATTCTGGAGAGGGATATTTTCGAGTTCATGGTGAACTAATCGTATCAGACATTTTTTGAGCTTCAGGAAAATTCCAGGAGGAGGGAGATCGAGCTGGAGACTCAGGCTAGGGAGGATGCAGTGTCTTAGGTGATAGATCAGAGGCAGGCACAGTCGCAGCCGAAAGCTAAGCGGACTAAGCCTGCTAATTCGATGTCTAGGGGCCAGAAGGGCCACACTTCTGGAAATTGCAGGAAGAGTCACGAGGGGTCGTGTCGAGCAGGGATTTGCTACAAATGTGGCAAGGAGGGGCTCCAGCAAAGGATTTCCCAAAGGGGTTTGCATTTTGTTTCCACTACAATCAGGTTGGCCACCAGAAGGCTGAGTGCCCCCAGCTTCGTTAGGGATCAGCACATAGATCTGTACCTTCTGATTTGCGTGCTACTGAGAGTCGTTCGGTGAAGGCCGAGGCTCCGAGGGCTAGTTATAGAGCTTTTCACCTGACAGCTGAGGAGGTCCGCGCAACACCTGATGTTGTGGCTGGTATGTATTTTCCCTTTTTTTTAATTATTTTGAGATTTATTGTGCTTATTATGTGTTCTATTTAGGTACATTTCTTGTAAGTTATGTACCTACTTTAGGGTTATTCGACTCGGGTGCGAGTCGATCCTTCGTGTCCTTAGCTTTCATTCATCACAACAGTATCCGACGAGAGGTATTGAGTCGACCTTTAAGGGTTTCTATAGCTGACGAGCGTGCAGTTTTCGTTACTGATGTGTTAAGAGGATGCGTGCTGAAGATTTTTGGTGTCCAGTTTCTATTGATCTGGTACCGATTGCGATGGGGGATGTTTGTGTCATCGTGGGTATGGATTGGTTGAGTCGATTTGGAGCCGTGATTGACTGCGAACGTCAGTTGTTGACTATACGAGACCCTAGTGGGGGAGTGCTTACAGTGTATGGCGAGGGTACCGGATCTAGGTCAACTTTCTCCTCTACTGCCAGGGCGAGGCAGAATCTACAACAAGGTTGTATGGGTTTTCTAGCATATGTGTCGGATACGCAAGTCGCTATCGAGAGACCGGGTTCTTCTGCTGATGTTCCGATAGTGAAAGAGTATTCAGATGTTTTTCCTGAGGAGTTAACGGGCGTGCCTCTTGAGAGGCAAGTGGAGTTCCGGATTGATTTGGTTCCAGGAGTGGCACCTATCGCCAAGGCACCTTATCGCATTGCACCGCTAGAGATGCATGAGTTATCCTCACAGCTCTAGGAGCTACTGGGGAAGGGATTTATTAGACCGAGTAGCTCGCCGAGCGGAGCGCCGATCCTTTTTGTCAAGAAAAAGGATGGCTCACACCGGATGTGTACTGATTACCGGGAGTTGAGAAAGTTAACGGTCAAGAACCGTTATCCAATTCTGAGGATCGATGATTTTTTTGATTAGTTGCAGGGGCGTATTGGTTTTCTAAGATCAATTTGAGGTCGGGATATCATCAGATGAGAGTCCGTGAGGAGGATATCCAGAAGACGGCCTTTAGGACTCGTTATGAGCACTACGAGTTTGTGGTGATACCTTTTGGTCTCACTAATGCACCAGCAGCGTTCATGGATCGACAGTATCATGGTGTATTCAAGATCTAGAGAGCAGCATGAGGAGAATTTGAGAGAGATTTAGGGGTTTTGAGATCGGAGAGGCTATATGCCAAATTCTTGAAGTGTGAATTCTGGTTACGAGAGGTTCAGTTCCTGGGACAACTCGTTAATCAGAATGGGATATTGGTTGACCTGGAAAAGATTGAGGCAATTATGCGATGGGAGATGTCGAGATCTCGATCCGAGATCAGGAGTTTTCTGGGATTGGCCAGCTACTATCAGAGATTTATCAAAGATTTCTCCAAGATTGTCGTCCCTCTCACCAGGTTGACCCGGAAGGCATATTACTTTTATTTTGGGTCCCAAGCAGCAGACCTCGTTTGAGATGCTTCGCCAAAGATTACGCAAAGCCCCATTGTTAGCCTTTCTTGAGGGAGTGGAGGACTTTGAGGAATACTGCAGATGCATCTATATCAGGGATCGGTGTGGTGCTGATGCATAGGGGGCACATGATATCATATGCATCGAGGCAGTTGAAGCCTCACGAGATGACATATCCCACCCATGATCTAGAGCTACGACAGTGGTGTTCGCCCTAAAGATCTGGTGCCATTATTTGTATGGGGTTCGGTGTACCATATATACGGACCAAAAAGTGTGAAGTATCTCATGGATCATCCCAACCTAAACATGAGACAGAGGAGATGGTTGGATGTGGTGAAAGACTATGACTGTGAGATCCTGTATCATACGGGCAAGGCTAATATGGTAGCCGACTCCCTGAGTCGTAGAGCTGAGAGTGCTTCAATCCGAGATGTGTGTATGAGGATGAAAGTGATGACTCTAGTCTTATATACCATTCGAGAGGCTCAGGTGGAGGCTGTGAGACCGGAGAACCGCAAGAGGGAGCGGGTGATTGGGCAGGTGTTTGAGTTTGTGACGGACAGTTGTGGGCTTATGACTTTTCGAGGGTGGATTTGGGTTCCCTACACAGGTGGAGCTCAGCATACACTAATCGAGGAGAAGCATAAGTCGCGATTCTCGATCCATCCCGAGGCCACTAAGATGTATTCGAATCTGAAAAAGGATTACTGGTTTCCATGTATGAAGAAGGATGTGGCTTGGGTAGTTAAGAGGTGCCTGACTTGCCACCAGGTTTAGGCAGAACACCAGTATCAACATGGTCCGTTGCAGCGTCTGGAGATTCTCCAGTGGAAGTAGGAATACATATCTATGGACTTTATCACCAAGTTACCGAGGACTGTCCATGGAGTTGACGCAGTTTGGGTGATTATGGACCAACTGATGAAGAGCGCTCACTTCCTCGCAATCAGTGAGAGTTCTTCTGCAGAGAGATTGACCGAGATTTATGTGAGGGAGGTGGTAGCTCGGCATAGAGTGCTGACCTCGATAGTGTCAGATCGAGAAGTGTGTTTTACTTCCAGGTTCTGGAAGAAATTTCATGAGGTGTTGGGTACCCGGTTACATTTCTGTACTGTATACCATCGGAGGAAGTTGGGACACTTATTTACCCTTGGCTGAGTTTTCTTACAACAAGAGCTATCATTCGAGTATCAGTATGCCTCCCTTTGAGCTTCTTTATGGGCGAAAATTTCAGAATCCCATTTGTTGAGGAGAGGTGGGGCAGCAAGGGATGGGTGGCACTGAGTTAGTGCTGAAGACGAATGAGCAAATCCAGTAGGTCAGACAGAGGTTACTGACAACCTGGAGTTGCCAGAAGAGTTATGCAGACAAGCGACGATCCGAGCTGGAGTTCCAGGTAATAGATATTGTACTCCTGAAGGTATCCCCTTGGAAAAGAGTGATCCGATTCAGGAAACGGGTCAAGTTGGGGCCCTAATACATTGTTGCGAGCCTGAATTACATTGAGAGGCCGATTACTATCATGGATCGAAAGGTGACGGTTCTGAGGAACAAAGACGTGCCCCTGGTTTAGGTCCAGTGTCAACATCTTAGGGGGTCCGAGTTGACTTGGGAGCCAGAATCCAAGAAGCGGGAGCAGTACCCAGAATTATTTCTAAGGCATGACCTTGAGAGAGAAGTCTGATTCTAGTGGGGGAGAATTGTAACATCCGGACTTCCAGGTATATTATTTATTTATGTTTTTGGAAGGACTATTGAGCGACTCGACGAATTGGTGCTACAAATCGTCGAGTAGGGACGTGATGTGACACGTGGATTAATGATCTACTCGACGAGTCCAAGAGCCGACTCGCCGAGTAGACATAGTGAAGAGAAAACCTAAATCCCCGGGTTTGGGTCCTATTTAAGGACACTTGTAGCCTCATTTGCGACTCACCGACTGTTTACCATCACAGAGAGAAAACTCTAATCAGCTATTGAGCTAAGATAGAGTATTTGAGCTAACTTTGAGTGTTTGGTGCATCTTTTGAAGAGAAGGCAAGGATTCCAAGCCAAAGGACGAGAGGGGACTATTAGATCTGTGGTTATTTCACCTTAGAGCTTCTATGAAAGGTATAAATCTCACATCTTTCTCATTTTGTCGAGTAGATCTCATGATTTTGGGAGTTTAGGGATTTTATCCATCTAATATGAGGACCTTGAGTGTTTTGAGTTCATATAGAGGTTTGGACTTCAGATCTGGACCATGTGAGGTCCCTAGAGTCCAAAAGTCCTACTTTATTCAACCATAATAGGGCTCTTGAGTGAAAAATTCTTAATAGAGTATGTTTTTGGCATTACAAGCCCTAAGTGCCATGCATGGACATACAGCTCGTGGCTTTACGCGATAAACGATCCTTAAGAGTTTAGATCTAGAGTTTGGGAATGTTTTCTTCCTTGAAATCATCTGAATGAGAAAAGAGTCTGAATGGACTCACCGAGTCGATGAGCTGACTCGATAGGTCGTTTAGGGTTTGCCCCGATGATCATAATCATGCGACAACTCGGCATGTTGAGGGTCAACTCGACGAGCTGAGTTGAACCTTCACAAGACTTTTGAGGAAAATGAGTGGACTCGATGAGTCACATGAGTACACTCGACGAGTCAATTCAAACATCGACTGTTGACTTGAGTTTGATGTTGACTTTAGAGTTTGGTCAAATATGAGCAATGGAGACCATGGAGGGGCATAAGAGTCTTTTTCCCATTCCAAGAGTTAGAGAGAGAGAGAGAGAGATCAACCCTTGGTATATTTTGAGTATGAGTAGAGTAATAATTAGAGATAATTATCCTATGTGTTAGGCGGAGGCTAGTTTGAGATTTTTGAGTACAAGACTTTTGCTTGCTTGCTTATAAGGTGAGCCTTCTCACTATACTTACCATGAGTGGTATCTTTGTGTGACTAAGTGTAACGCCCGTAGATCCGGGCTAGTTAATTTAGAGATAATAAGGGTCGAAAACGACTTTTTGAAAAAAATATTATTTATAAAAAATAATCTAAGCCAAGTTTTAGAATACGTCTCAAGGGTTCCGTACATATAAAGAACGTTGAAATCCGAATTATAACGAAGAAGTTATGGTCCGTCGAACTTTTTCGGCAAAACTGACACGACACCAGGAGACGTAAATAGTGAATTTACGATAGATGACTTTTTAGCCTTAGTAATCTAGACAAAAGTCATAGAATATGTTAAACTGAGAGTGTCCATAAAAAGAACGCCCAAATCTGACTTCGTATGAGGAAGTTATGAATTTTCTAACATTTGGCATAACATTGCACGACCCGAAACTTGAATTTTAGTTCGATCGATTTTTGGACTACGCGACCTAAATGAAAGTTGAAGATCTCATTAATCGGAATTCAACGGTAAAAAGACAGAAGAAAACGGAGTCCGTATGAAGAAGTTATGAATTTTACGCGGACATTTAACAGTATAATCTCCTCCTGCTGTTAAATTTAATATCGGTCAAGAACTAGCCGACGGAGTCAAAATGAAAGTTGTATAACTTATTTTTACCTACTCGTGGATATAAAGAACGTCAAAAACGGAGGTCGTATGTGAAAGTTACGGATTTTAGAAGTTGGAAGTGTGTTGTGCGAAAATGGGTGATGTGGCACAATCTTGGCCATTGCTTTCTCCCCAAGTCTTACCATTAGATGGTGACATGTGGCACCAAGTTCAACCATTTTCACCCTATAAATATAACGTATCCCACCCTCATTTTCTTCACACATTTCCCATTCTTTCTTCTCTTTACTCTCTCTCTAGAACCTCTCTCTAGCCCCGAAACCCCCCGAAAAGCCTAGGAACCTCCCTAGCATGAGGCAGAAGCCTCGGAGTGCTCGACGGCTCCGAGAAGAAGCGCTTTTCGGCTCGGGAATTCTGCTCCAAGCAAAGCCCGGTTTTCTATAAAACTCGTTGTAAGTGAGCTACGTCTACACTATTTTTAATATATCGTTTATTTAATTATAGTAACGTTATTAGGAACTTATAATAAGTACTTGGGCTATTATTATGGGTTATATAAGTATTTTCTAACGCTTATATAATAGTAATAATAGCTATACTATTAATTAGTCTCGGCAAATAATAGACTAAACTCTAGTGGTAATAATACTAGGTTTTGTCGAAAGAATTTTTTTTTTTTAAGAAGCGAAGCCCTGTTTGAGTTCGGATTCACCACCTTAACAAGTGAGTGCATGGTCCCTTTCATATTACATATAGATATTAAGTATTTAATATAAGTTACGTGCTATGTGTGAATATTGTCTGAATGCTTGCTGTTTATGATGGGTGAAACGTTTTTATACACGTTTTAAATGATTTAAACTGTATATGTATTTTATATTTACAAAATGTGTTGGGTAAAACATGGGTAGCTGTAATAGTTGTTGTGTGACCAAATAAAATAATGAGAGGCATCGATATAGATGTTATCGATGATCCAGTCATCTAGCGGAGTATAGATGACGACCACAGACTATTCTAGACAGTCCAGTGAAACGCTAGCTGGCTCGCAACATGTAGGTGTTTATTTGAACTATGTGTTTATTTGAACTGTGTGCTCACCAGTAGTACTCCATCCCCCACATGGTTGCCTTATTTGACATGAATTTCTTAGGAACCCCCGAGGCATGTGTTGTCACACCGATGAAAGTCCCTTAGACTAGGTCCATTGTGTTAGATGTTTTAGGGACGTAAAGTGAGGATAATAGGAATGGGTAATTGGGTTTGTTTGGTTTGATAAAGTTAATAAACTTATTTATTATGGGTTGACAACCCTATGTACTCACCAGGTTTCCCAACCTGACACACTCAGTTTATTTATATCACAGGTGTTGATATGAAGTCACATTACACTGAGAGATTAAGGAGATATAAATCACTAGTGATAATGAATGTAAGCTCTGTTTATGCTTATGTTTCTGCATTAACGAATGTAAGCTCTGTTTATGCTTATGTTTCTGCATTAACGATGACATCCTAAATGTTTTAAAATGAATAAAAATACTTTTCTTTGGAAATGCTTTGATAACGTATTTATCATGTTTTACAATGAACAAATTCCACAACATTTTTATTAAAAGAGGTACTTTGATTTTTATAAAGCATAAACAAAATCGGTTTTTTCTGGCTGTGAAAATGGGGATGTCACATTGAGATGTCTTATGTGCTTATTTGTGTATTGTGATACTTTGCATGTAATCCTTGTGGTTTATGCTTATTGTTACCAACATATTGAGTTAGGGCCGGAGGGTCCTCCAGATTGGTGGGACCAGAGGGTCTCCACTGGAACACAATGACCAGAGGGTGGTATTGAGTTACCCTCAAGTGGCTAATGTGATATGTGTGGTATTTTGTTTTATTTATTAAGACAAATGTATTTTTAAATTGAAAATTTTTGTTTGAAATTTTACATCGTTACATCATTGTTGTTGCTTTATATTGCCGTTATAGTTGCTATATTTTTCTAAACCGTGGGATCCTGATCTAATAGTGATGTAATGTTACGTTATAGATATTTGGTTATTGTAAGAAATATATTTATATACATCGTTTCTAAATGGTGATTTGAAGTTATATCAAAGTATATATATATATATATATATATATATATATATATATATATATATATATATATATATATATATAACATGTGGTGTGGTGCGGTTTGAACCGCGGTTCTATAAATACAAACTGCAAACCACACCGCATAGTGCGGTTTGATAAAATGATAAACCGAAAACCGCACCATGAAGTTCTAAACCGTATTACGCGGTGCGGTGCGGACGGTTTGTATGGTTTTTTGCACACCCATAGTTTCAATCTTAGGTGACAACATGATATTGTGGATTTGTTGAGTACAATTGAATCAACATTAATATATTTTTTAATTAGTATTTCTTGACAAGAAGATGGTTCGAGAAGGTCTCGAGCCAGGGTTCGGGACATGGCTGTTGGATGATGAATCTTGAAAGATGTTGATATCGATGAATCTTGAAAGATATTAACTATAATGTAAAAAGAAATTGTCCTTTATCGAGATGGATTTTTCTTTAATTATTGAAGGTTTGATTTATGGGTTATTTGTTATGTAAATATTAAGATATGAGATAATTATAAATTTAGCCAAATATATACTAATTATCCTACAAATATAGCCAAAAATAACCAAAATCACAATTTTAACCACTGAAATCGCAGATGGAAATGACCCATCTGCGATTTTGGGTTTCCATTTGCGAATGTACAAGCGCCTAAAGCACAACTGTGCTTTAGGCACTTGTACCTTCACAGATGAAATAGTCCATCTGCGATTTAGCCTATTCCACCTGTGATTTTCGGAAGAAAACTCTATAAAACCTTTTTTTTCTTCATTTTTCACTCTTCAATTTAGAAAAACCCTCTCTCGGCAATTCTCTCTGACGATTTCTTAAAGAAAAACGGACGATGTTTTCAACACTCCCGAAAATATGGTTAGATTTTAACTCTTTTTATGCTTTAATTAACATTTATTTAGTATATGTTTTTATGATTGTATTAGTTAGTGTAAAAAAAGTGAAATTATATTGTTTGTGATTGTGTAATTTTGTTGAATTTGATAGATTTAATATTATTTATTAGTAACCTTGAAACTTTAATGTTATTTTGTTAGTGGTTGTATGAATGTACAAGTATAGACTGCGTAGAATGTGCATTGGTTTGTTGTATATTTAGTAAAATGGTTAGAATATGTTATTTTTTTTAAGTTCAAAGTTAAATAAATTGTTACAATAATGTTTACAATATGTTTGGTTAGTTGTTTAAGTTGAGAAATTGATATAGCATGGTTAGAATATGTTATGTCATTTGTATAGTTGTTGTATAACGTGAAAATTTGTATATAACTGTCGTATAGGTGGCCGTATAACTTGAAAAATTGTTATAATGATGTTTACAATATGTTTACAATAGTTGTTTGTATATTTATCGTATAACTTGAAATTTTGTATATACTTGTAGTTATGGGAAATGGAAAAAAAGTGGTATACCATGTGGCCACGCCGTAGCATCTCTAAGAACTTGTACGTATGAAGGCATTCACGAAATGGTTGATTATAAGTTCACTACTGTCGTGTATCGAGTTCCAATTAGATTTGAGTCGGTGAATTATATACCATCACATGTGCACTGGGAAATACCAAATGAAAGGGCGGTCCTGTTACCTCCCTAAAAGAAGTAGTTATTCATGTACCCCGTTTGCATTTTATGTCCTATTATGTATTATTTATTTATGTACGACGTTGCATTTTATGTCATGTTATGTACTAGTTATGGGTTAATGTTTTAATGAATTAATTATGGACCAGTTATCTTAATTCATTTTTAATTGAGTTTGAGGAAACAACATACATTAAAAGTAAGGGATATTTATTAACTGCTAACAAAACACACGTACAAAAACAAGCAATGTAACTAACGAAAAACAAACAAGTTAACCAACATGCATATTAAAACTGAGGGACATTCTTTAAAAGATTCCATGCATCTCCGTGGGTAAACTCTCTACCATCATATTCGAAACATTATAGTTCCAAAGCCACATGTATGAGAATGTCTTAATCCATACTCATGTTCATTATCCAGCTCATTATAAATACGTTCAAAATGCTTGACCTTTATTTTCAAATCCAGAAACTTCACTTTGACATCTCTTCTTCTTCGATATTGAGTACGCCCCATTTAATGGTGAAACAAATGAAAGACACAAGACCAAAGTGATCTGATGCGAACTTCTGGTGGACCCGGTGGAAAGTCATCCTCTATAGTTACAATCCAAGCTTGAACCAAGGTGACCTCCTCTTCATTCCTCCATCTAAGTGGTACAGGTGAGTCTATAGTTACAAGGGGAAAAGTAATGCGATACAATTAAAATGGATATGAACAACTATTTATAGCGACTCCTTATTTTCCCAGTGCAATGGATTATTAACTCAAGTAGCAGTGTATTGTGTTGTCATTCGATGCAATGGCTTGTCAACTCGAACAATGATCTCTTGTTTTCTTAGTTAGTACATTACGTTCTTCAGTTAAGTTGGACTATGAATTGCAGACAAATTAGAAGATTGGACTGCGATAAACTACTATAAAATGACATTAAGTTAAAAAAAAACAGCTTACTAAACAATGTTAAAGTTATTCATATATTATTTCTGAAATTTTACTCTCTTTGTTTCACTAAAAATGAGTTCTATACCATAGAGGAATGAGTAGTTCTTGGTTCTTACATGTGCATATATTCATGTGTACGAGACCAGCAAGTTGAACGATCTAATGTTTTGGACTCGTTTAACCAATATCTTCAAACTTGAAAACCTAATGACTACAACAAACGATAGTGACGAACTAGACATCTTAGCAAGATGGTATGAAATGAAAATTGAAGTTCTATTATTCAACGATCTTTATACCAAAATAGACGATACTCGTTTAAATGCTACTGAGGAGGTCATCTTGGAAGCTGCTAAGGAGGAATACAAGTTATTAAGTGACGGGTTGGAATTCTAGTTTAAAGCCCCTTAGAATATTTTGAAATATATCACATTTATTTAATATCTATCTCTATTTATTAGGTGTGTACTAGGTTATTTTCATGCATTACGTGTGTATTGGATGTACTTCTTGTGTTTAATTTTAATTAATAAATGCTCATTGCATTAGTTTTCACGATACATTACAATACATTACTAATTACAATTCCATGAACCATTAAACTTAAGACATTTCAAACATTACTAAAAACAAAGCATTAAACTTAAACTATTAAACTAATAACCATTACATGAAACATTGAATTTAAAACATTACTACAAACAAAGCATTAAAATAAAAAGAGTAAATTACACGAATGGTCCCTATGGTTTGCGGTAATTTGCGTTCTTGATCCCTAACTTAGTTTTTTAACTCGGAAGGTCCCTATGGTTTGTTTTTGTTACGCGTTTGGTCCCTACTGTTTAATTTTGTTACGCGTTTTGTCCCTATCTTATCTAAAAAAAACTATTATTTAAAGAGGAAAAAATGATGGGGTAGGTGAGGTAAGGTGAGGGGGTGGAATTAGGGGTGTGTTTATTTAAATAAATTAAAAAATCAAGGGAAAAATAGTCTTTTTAGGTAAGATAAGGACCAAGCGTGTAACAAAAATAAACAATATGGACCTTCCGAGTTAAAAAAATAAGTTAGGGACCAAACGCGCAAATTACCCTAAACCATAAGGACCATTCGTGTAATTTACTCAAATAAAAAACAAGTCCATGGGTTATTTTTAACGGAAAATAAAACGGTCTACATGAAATACTGATTATTTTTAACAACCTTCCAAACTTCCTCATATTCGAAGTCTCTGCCTTCACACTCACAGATGTAAAAATTTGTAAGAACTTCCAAGAACTTTTCTTTGTCTCAACAACGAAGTTTGGTACTTTTCACATAATTACATGCTCAATTGAACCATGTGACTTATTCCTTTACATCCATCAATTTACTAACAACATCTAATTGTTGTCATTGTTTTCCTTCTCCCATCTCATGGTTGAACAAAGCTGTCATGCGGGTCCATTCATCACTTACTAGGCAATGTGGGGGAGCAAGTAACAGTACACCCTCCTTAACACTTAGACAGCATCGTGTTAGAACCAACACCTCGTTTGTCGTCCATGGTCGTTCAGAATTGGAACCATGTTCTTCATTCGAAGAAGTTGCTGCATTCGATGACATTTCTAAATATCGAAGTTGGTTTCGTTTAGATGATATGGGTGTTCGGTTTGTAGAGCTTAAACATCTATTTATATTAATAAATACAGGACTATGAATTACAACTTTGACTGGGAAATCGTTGCATTTGGACTATGATTTGCAGGTTACTGCAGTGACTTATCATGTCAAACAGTCATTTATGTCTTGTCACTTCAGAGTTTGACTATGATTTGCAGGTTACTTTAGTAACTTGTCATTAAGGTGTAGTTATTTCAAAGTTCGACTATGAATTACAACTCTGACTACAAAATGGTTACATTTGGACTATGATTTGCAGATGGACTAGTATCTATAAATACCACTTATAGCACCAGTTTATTATAATCTCGACTTTATTATGAGTTCCTCACAAAATTTCAAAATTTGCTCATGCAACGAAGTATATTATTACTACTGTGATTTAGTGGACCATTTTTTACACCCTCTTAAGTCGGCCCATATATGTTAGATGCAAATTTTGATGAATTAAAGAAGGCTGAAGAACAACAAGAACAGGACAAAGAGTCATCAATATCATTCCCACTCAACGTGGTAATGATATTGCATCAAAATGCAAACAAGCTCAAGAATGTATTGACCTCAATAAAAACAAAATCAAAGCGCATGAAGAATGGATAAAAAAGACTAAGAAGGCAATCAAAACGACTGAAAATGGCTTTCTGAGAAGGACGAGCAGTTGATACACCTTAGGGTGCAAAAGGATCGTTTGGAAGATAAAATGAGAATTGGGAATGACTATATAACAATCGAGAAATAGAAGTACTCATTATAGTTTCCTGAATTTAAAAATTAGTTACAAAAATGTTGTAACATTATCATGATATACCTTAAGATGCAAAAGGATTGTTTGTTGTATGTATTAAATAACATCTTGTAATTGTTATAATCTACAAAATAAATATTATAATATAAAAGCTTCATTAATTGTTATAATCTGCAATCTAAACTAAAATATGAAAGCATAACAATGTCTTGTGATATTTAATAAAAAAAATTACAATACGTAATAAGTTAACAACTCTTCATTTCAAGGTTGTTTTATATCAAAATCAGTGTCATAGGTTTGTGAGAAACTCACTTAAGCACCAACTTAAATGTCATTTCTATAGTAGAAATTGGCGTGCGACGTGCTCCACTACCGGACGCCCTTCCAGTATAATTGTTTCTCGTGTGTCCTACTTGACCTCATGTGGAACACTCTTTTCTAATTGGACCCTCACATTGGGATGGAATGCGGTCTATGTTTCTTGGCTTGCCTGGCTGACGTTTATTCATTATAGGTGGCTTAACAACCATCAAATCATTGGAGATATCTCATTCGGATGGCTTTAGCAAAGGTTTTATTGATCCTTATATGTTTTCCTCTGTGTTTCGGTAAAGTAAGCATTTAATGCATACCTCGAGCACTCTTGATAATTTTTCACTGTTAAACATCTTATGACATGACCACAAGGTATCCCATCAAGTTGCCAATGCGTACATGTACATGTCATTTGTTGGAAATCAACAATCACGTTTTGGGCCCCCTTTTTGACCTTACATTTCGTATTTGAGATCATGCGAACATCCCACTTACTAAAAGTTTTTTGTGTTTTCTTTTACAATATCATCGACCCAAGGGTGAGTGTTGTTGTTGCTTCCGCTTAAAAAACAGACAAAATGAAGAAGTTAAGATCAATAACATTTAATAAAACATTAACATTAAAAATTAACTTGATACCTGCAAAGTTATGTCTTTGAAACCACCATTGTTGCATTGTTGCACGAAAAAAATCAATCAACATAACTATCGGCACCTTACGTGTGTGTCTAGATAATGCATTTATAAACTCCGCATTGTTGGACGACATAAGATTGTATCGGTTCCCTCTAAAATGTGCCCTAGACCAAGTTTCTGGATTTATACTTTTTAAGTACTCCCATACTGGTTCTTTTGTCTTTTTAATAAGTTCCATGGCAACATTAGAAGCATTAACTGTGTACGCTCTACAAGTCTCCCAAAAAATTCCTTTAAATGTGTTAGTCTTCCCAAATCTAGATATTATGCTAAAATACAAATGGACACCACATATTCCATGATGAGCGTGAGAAAAAATGTTGGCAACGGATGTCGCTATAGATGGAGACCTATCATATATAATTATAAGCTCCTACTTATTGCCTATGCAATCACGTAGTTTTTGAAAAAACCATGTTCAAGAATCTGTACACTCATTTTTGCATATACCATATGCAACCGGTATTATTTGGTTTTGTCCCTCCTTAGTAACTGCAAGTAGCATGGTACCTTTAAACTCGCCCTTTAGGTGGGCTCCATCTACTACAAGGGTCGGTTTACAAAAATTGACAAAGTGCGTACCTACAATACATTGTATATCTATTCAAATACACCAAAATAAAAATAATAAAATAATAAATTATTAAAATACTAACCAAACAACCAAGTGGGATGTACGAAAACTCAAAGCAATCATCAACATCTATTTTAATATGTGTCGCTGTACCCGGATTATATTTGACCAAATTGTGGAAATAAACTGGAAGTTCAGTAAAAGAATCATCTTTTGTACCCCTTAACAAAAACAATGCAAATTCCTTCACACGCCATGCTTAATCGTATGAGATATTGATATTCAATTGAGCATTCATATAATTAATAATATATTTTCCCAGATAAACTCTACTATAATCTTCAGTCAAAACATCAACAAGATATTCACCCAAAAAATATTTGTTTGCATGTCGATGATTAGGTTGCAAAATTGTTAAAGAACATGTGTGTACATCAACATATTCATTCACTTGGAAAAGTCCATCATAATTTTTAATTGCTATTGCTCTTAATACCCAAGAACAATTTTCGAAACACACAGCCTCATACCTTGATTTGGTGGATCTACTTTCCTCGTCTGAAACCCTTCTCGAAGACAATTTTACCAATAGCTCGCTTTAAAAGTTCTTTGTTCTTAAATACACTCTCACATTCAATCTTTTGAAGATTGATGTCTACCATCTGTGTTGAGATATCTTTATTAATATCAATTGGACAAGCTGGTAAAGGGGGCATACGTAAAAAAGGCTATTGGGAAACTTAGCTTTATCTTCATCACCCAACTCATCTCCATTTGAATTGTTATCTAAGTTGGTTATATCTAAAGCTACATCAGCAACATCAACATAATCCTCGTAAACATGCTTTTTTTAATCTTTTTGATGCATTTTTTTCTTTTGTAGTTTTATCTACTACACGCCTATTCATAACTCTAACTTCTTGTTCAGGAGCATCAACACAACGACCACCCACGTCATTAAGATACATGCCAACATCATCATCACCAACATTGTAACACCGTAATTTTTCAAACAAATTTTTGAAAATTAAAATAGTTTATCTCTTTAACGTTTTTCATAAAAATCCCATTTGTTTAATTTACAATAGATAACTCTTTTGTTCAATCAATTAATAAACCACGATCCTCAAACAAACGCTTCCCCCGATGTGTACAATCGAGCTGGTGTCGTCCCGTGAACTTGAGAAACCTGAAACACATAACACAAAACACTGTAAGCACGAAGCTTAGTGAGTTCCCCAAAATACAACTCTCACACATATTAGCCACTCAAGGCTATAACTCTATTGACCCTTTGGTCTGTGTGTCTCAGTGGGACCCTCCAGTCCCAACTCTCTGTGGATCCTCTAGTCCTAACTCTATGGACCCAAAGGTCCTAACTCTGATAATTCAGAATCATGCATATCACATATCACAATAAATCTCATAAAATAAATAGCATACAATTACACTGGCACATAACTCTAAACCTAACTCTGTGGATCCTCTGGTCCTAGCTCTGTGGACCTTCCGGTCATAACTCTGATATACACACAGCATAAATCACATAGAAATAATGCAGTGCCACACATAGCATAGATAACATACAATAACTCTGTCACATAACTCTATTACCACTCTAGGTAAAGTATAGTGAGAAGACTCACCAGCTACTGCCGACTGAAGAACAAGATCACGCTGCTCCGACCACCATCACGAACTCCACCACTGAATCACCGAAACCAATAAATACCAATAACAACGAAAATACCCCTGGATGTCAACTGGTCAACTCTTGGTCAAAGTCAAAGTCCTCAGTCAAAGCCAACCTCCTGACTGACTCTACTTGCCGAGTAAACCTGCTGACTCGTCGAGACCCCATGCTCTGAAACTCCCATAACACGACTTAACTCGCTGAGTTGCCCCAAGACTCGCGGAGTCCCACAACTCTGAGTTAAATCGTACTCAGCTCACTGAGTCTTCCCTTGACTCACCGATTCTCAGCTTAACCAGAAAAGGTTAGGACCTCAAGAACAGACTTCCCGAGTCCAAGGCTATCTTCAACCAACTCGGCGAGTTGTTCTTCCAACTCACCGAGTTTCTTCCTATCCTCATGCAACTCGCTGAGTACACCCATGTGACTCACCGAGTACCACTAGCTCTTAACCCATACAGAGGCTTTCCAAGCCATGCAGGGTCTCCAATCCATAGATCTACTCTTATACAAGCCATCCATCACGTAAAGTGGCAAACTGTACGTGAAACCAAGGAGATCTAAGCATAATACACACTTGGGCTAAGGTTTGGGGCTAAAAGACTTCATCAACAGCTCTTGAACAGGGACTTTATGCTCTTTTAAATCATCACTATTCTAGATCTGAGGTAGCAACCTCGGGTCTAACCTCCAAACTCAAGATAGCACTAGATATACACCCAAAAAATCCCACAAATGATCGATCTAGATGGATAACAGCTCAACCAATGAATCATTACCTCAAAAGAGGGCTCCAATAGAAGAATAAGTCAAAACCTTGAAAAGCCACTTGCTCCAAGCCTTTTAATCTTCAAAGATCTCTTCAACAAACACCTCTTCAAGACCCAAATGTTCTCTAATTCTCTCACAACGAATATTAGGGTTTCTGGACTTCAAAGGAGAGCAAAGAGGCTAGGGAGAGGGTATTATGTTCTTTATATAGGGCCAAATGCCTAGGATTAGGGTTTTCTCCACACAGCACCAACTCACCGAGTCCAGTCACCGACTCGCCGAGTTGGCCACTAGACATGCGACCAGAATCGCGAACCTACTCGTCGAGTCTACCCATGGACTCGCCGAGTTGATCATTCACATTTTCACTTTCAACCCTGAACTTTGCACCCCTTAAATCGGGATGTTACAATTCTCCCCCACTTAACTTAGGCTTCCTCCTCGAATCCTGTGGCTACACAACTCCAAAAACTACTCTCGCAATGCACCACCTGGCATTAACCAAACCAGGTTCCCCAAAACACTACCACCGAAACCCACAACCTAACTCTTCCCCTGCGATGTCCTGGGCACCGCCTTATCCTCTGATACCCACACTTATCAACCGAGTACCACTCCATGATACTTCACTCTCTCTAAATCACAACGATCGCTTGACCCTTACACAACTAGACGTCACCCCGGACCACCGGGTCCTAACCTGGTACCAAAATGCTATCCCTTTCCTTGATTAGCATAACCTTTATCGAATTCACTCCTGGGACTCATCCCACTTTCAATCCGAATCCAACTCTTTTCTTTCCGTGCTGACAGGATGACCCATCCTTCAACTCTTGAACAACTCTCTCCTAAGCTCTCCTCTACAATCGCATACACATGTTGAGCCTGTTCTACATCCTCGGGTTGGAAAAACCCGACAGACTGACGATACCATCAAACATTCCCAGGATGAATTACCACCTTATACATAACCTCCTAATCATAACCATACTTAAATTCAAGGCTCTATCCTTGCATTTCTTCCGAATTCCTATGGTTCTAAACCACCGGAGATTCTTCCGCAACCTCAACAGACACCCAACCCGGATGGGCTTCTATACCACTGGCACATACACAGTGTTCAACCACCCTACTCTTAATCATCCATTTTCACTACTGCTTTCACTTCTGTGAACCAACACTCCTTTCTCTTTCCTTACCCAAGGAAATCTACTTGTCAACCTTGCCACTTCAGACAAGTGCCACGGTGCTCACACCCCACTCTACACTATCCCTCGTGGAGTAACCACTACTCCATGTATCGTACATGCTCTGAATCTGCTCGCAAGGACTCTCAGGTCCATGCACCACCTCTTCCCAACAAATGGGGTTCCGACACCTCCTCCTATACAACAGCTCAAAGGGTGGCATACCAATGCTCGAAAGATGGCTGTTGTATAGGAAAACTAAGCCAAGAGTAATTGCGTGTCCCAACTCTCTCCGAAATCTAATACACATGCCCGAAGCATGTCCTCGAGCATCTGAATCGTCTGTTCGCCCTGAAGTGTCCTCAGACATCACCATGATAAACTCTAGCTCATTTCTTATATCCCACTTTGATACTAAGTACCAGGTCAGCTATTGACTCCACAGTTGAACCTCCAAAGATCATCTATAACATGATCCAAAATATCTCACTAGCTTCCTCCCCGTGACCACTATCTCGGCCCAGTGACTCACAACTCACGAAATTCTCTTTTCCTTATACGAAAAATACAATCCAAGCGAGGATCAACTCAACTCTAACCTCCAATTCCGCCCTTGGTTCAACCACTAGGCTCCAAAAACTCTATACTAAGGCTACTCAAGCCTAAAACTCTTCTGCATCATACCTTGATCGGGGTACATTCGAACATCACACTCTCTTTCCATATAGTGAGTATTACGGCTCCCCGCAATAACACAACAGCCTCTGACTAGTGAGTACTACGGCTCCCCATAGTACCACGACTCCCTCTCTCTGAATTGTGAGTACTACGGCTCCCCGTAGCATCACAACACGCTCTGACTAGTGAATACTACGACTCCCCGTAGCTTCACCCCATACTCTCATTGTCATCCCAACGACACACTACGCCCACTAACTCATGCTCCATAGACTAACATAGATCGCTACACACACTTGCCCCACATATGCATCACAGACTCTAGTGGCAACCGCTATAACAAAATACATACCTCTGCGGAGATCCACTTTCTTAAATAATCCCTCTTGATGCCAATACCCGAAGGGCTCCCATTGGAACTGAAAATACATGATACACCACTAGTCGTCCCAACTCAAGATTCTAAACTCCAAAATCGGAACATTATACCTGGTCACCACGGAACACCGTTACAGAACATCGCAACGTCCTGCCTTAACCACTAATCTCCTACTCCCAGCACCATATAGATACAACAACACATTTCCTCTGAACTCCATAAATAATTCCTCATTTTACCCAATGCACAACTTCAGTGTATTCAAACACTCAATTGGAATACAAAGAAGGCGCTAACACTTCAGAACACGCTGATGATCCTCTGAAAACCCTTTCCCCTACTGCTCAAAATCCAAGCAAGTATACACATACCGGCCCGGGAGTTGGCTGCTTGATAATATTCTATCCACCCTAAAAAGGGCATAAATAATCCATACTTCGACCTAGAAGTCCTCAACTGCCCATAGCATCGATACGAGTCTTCCCTTTGAAACGGCCTAGGCCACCACCAGATTCCTGACCATTGGCCAACTGCCGAGGAGACACCCATCCTTTCTCAGACACATACCACATGCATTATCTCGCTCTGCACCTTTCTTTGATCACCAATGGCCCTGACCTCATGAATTCGAGCTGCAAATTTCTGTATCCAACCCCTACCCTCTCTTGCACAAATATCTGGTTCCCTCAATAAAATACCCGGTTCTCCCCCACTTAGGGTTCGAACCATCACCAATTGACGCACACACCATCCCACAGACTGCTTCCACTAGCAATATCGCACCTGCCCTTGGAAGATGCTACGCAACGCCTGATAATCTCCTTTAAAGAGATCAACCTATCTCAAATACCCTGAAGCTCAGAAGAAATCCTTAGGAACTTCTCATCACGACTGACTCTAGTTGTCACACCCCCGAACCAGACGGCGGAAACGTCCGAGGGCTGTTGTGACTCAATTGAATACCATTACATTGAATATACATGAAATATAACATCATTCATCACCATGCATTGAGATAGTACAACTGAGAGAGTTTACACTTAGTACATTGTTTCAAACATTACATCCCCAAAAGTAAATTGTTCGATAATAGTTAAACAAACAGCAAGTCATCACTGAGTACATTTTTCCCTCAGTTTACCTGTTACCTGAGAATACAAGTATTTTGAAAAACGTCAACATATGAAATGTTGGTGAGTTCATAAGTAATGTTTGAAATAAAACGTCTTGTATTATTTTGAAAACCACCAGAAAATCCGATATTTTCTGAAAAGAGTATCGTATAAAAACTGTGAAGATCCGTAAGTATGCTTGTTTGTTTCTATAAATGTAAAATGAATTTGTTGTACTTGGTATGCATCTCATAGTCCTATGAATTGAAAGACCCTAGGAAAACCCGATGTTTTCCTAATTCTTTGAAGTACGCTTTTTGTGTGGTGTTGTATCGTTGCGACATGTGAAGTCAATGATTCCAGGTGACATTGAATTAAATGTGTATTATGAATTGTTATAAACACACGTTAATAGAATCGACTAGTTTACAACCATACTAACGATCCATTAGGCGTCGTCCATACTATTCACTTAATCCAACCACCCTGACTTCTCGTAGCCCCACAACCGAGGAGAAAAGAGGGCACGAAGACCTTAATAATTCCATAAGTCGTTCAAGGCTATAGTGAATGCGAAGGGCCCTTGGCCCGACCCGCATTTTTGTCAATTCTCGACTTTACTAGCCGTACCAAAGGACCCTTGGGGCCCAATAGCCTAAAAGCCATTGAAAGTCCTTTTACATGGAGTTAGGTCATGTCAGACCCAACAATCATGTAACTAAGTTGTCTTCGGGCCTAAAGATCAGGTCATTGGGCTAGCTAGGCCCAACAAGCAAGATTTGACACTTTTGGGCCCAAAGATGGTGTATCGACGTCTGCGTAATCTCCCGTATGTATTGACTTCCTGAAATTTCCGCGTGTGTATTGAATATCGTCGTGTTAGTAGTTTCAGATTCGTTATTGATTCGAGACCGAATCAATTCGTTTAGTAACGATTTTTGGTATTGATGTTGTATTAGGTTTTGTCGGTAGTCACGGTACCAGTATTTTATCTCAACGGATTTATTGTTTAAACTTTGGAGTTTTTCTGTTTGCAGCCCCTTTTTTTTATGAGTTTACACTTTTAACCCTTCGAATAAAAGAATTTCCAATTTAGTCCTTAGACCATTTTTCTTGACATTTTAATATCAAAACTTGTTGAGAATGGTATTTTTCAGCTCATATTTATTTGAAAACAGTTTTAGTCCCTCAAAATGAATTTTTCTTGGTTAAATCCTCATTTTTCGCAACTTTTACACTTTTGGCCCAAAATAATTTTTTTTTGCATCTTTGGTCCTTTTGAAACATGAAAAGTGTTTTTAACCCTTGAAATGGACTTGGAGCACTAGTAGTCCCCTGTTTTATAGAAAAATACAGTTTCAGCCCTTCAAATTTGAAAGTCTCGCATATTGGGCCTTGTTGGGCCGAAAAATTCATTTTTGGCCCATTATACTTAAAATTTTACATTTTAGTCCTTCAAAAGAGTGTATTTCTAGAAAATACATTATTGAAACCGTTTTGACTCACTTCAACCATCAGAATTGCTATTTTGTCATTTTGGGCCCTTATGTTTTATATTTTTGACATTTTGAGTCCAAAAATGGTTTTTATAAGCCCAAAGAAGTTCATATTAACCAACATGGTTATTTTTCTAGAAATGATTTGTATGTATTAATATAATTTATACTAATATCATATAACTTGATGCAATTCTCGGTTTTAAGGGCTTTTTGACTAGATCCAACATCGCAATCACATAAAAACACAAATATAAACATAGAAATCACACAAAGCATACATATACACATAGATCTACACATTTGCTTGTATTCCCCCCCCCCCCCCTTATAAAACTTGTAAAACCAAAAAATAGGGAGTATGAAGCTCACCTTGAGTTGTAGTTTCGGTTTTGAAGAGAGAAAAGAAGAAAATTTCGATCCTAGCAAGTCTCCTTGGTAGATCTCGAGTTTAGTGATTTCTAAGGTGCATGATCACAAGTTGGAATAGATTTAGAAGATATTTTTGATGAAATGAAGTAGCTAGATCATGGACTAGTCATCAACTTACCTTAGATGATGTGTTTGTGGGAAAAACCTCCTTGAAAAGCTCTTGATTCTCGAAATTTTTGAAGAAGGAGGGAGGAGATGTTCTTCAAGAATTAGAGAGAATGGAATGAATTTTTGTGAGTTTGTGTGTGTTATGTTCGGCCGAGAGTGAGAAGGAGGGAAAGAGAGAGATCTTGAAGTGATGTATGCATGGAAACATGGGATAAGATGCATGGAAGACCCTTGAATAATTGTGAGGTGGCACTTCTCAAGTCAACTCCTCACTCCTTGGATTTGGGCTTTGGGCCGAGAATTGGAAAGAAAAAGGAGATTATTGGGCTTTAATGCCCCTAAGCCCATATAGGATTTAGGTTGAATGATTGTTGACCTTATAAAATATAAGTGTGATTTTTATGCTTTATTAGGCTAGATTAGGTTAATTATGGTCCATAATAGTTCCTATAATTGATTTATTTCATTCTAGGCCCAATATTTCCCAAAACATTGAAATAATTGTAAGTGGGTCCAATTAGAGCCCATTAAGAGTTCTAAGCCCAAGATAGTCAAATTGGAAGTTTATTGGTCCATTAGGCCCAATAAGGAAGTCCTAGTCCAAAATGGACCTAAACAAGAACTTCTAGGGTTTCCAATTGCTTGTTGACTATTTGAAATGCTTGTAGGGTGTACTTGATTGAAACTTTTGTTGCCATGAAGTAAGCATCTTACATGCTCTTAAGTTTTTGATTCAACATTTTACTTGAGTGTTGTGATTACAAGGCACAAAATTTCTAGTTGTGACACTAGTTGTTCAAAGTCTCATACCATCCCAATACTGAACATCTCGACTGTCAAGTAATATCACTGACTCTTAGACTGAACAATAAATCATCGTACTCATCAACCTCGACTTCTCAACCCATGTTCCAACACCTGAATCATCACAAGAACAGGGTATCCACTCCCATACTCAATATCCATCATAGACAGAAGAGCCGCCGCCCTGATATACTCGACTGGATTACCCGCTGATACCATCACCACACGCCCTACTATACTTAATTAGGGTGTAATGTGGTCCTTGACCATATCAGTCCCCACTGACTACCTGCTCATGGTAGATCATTTACACGCGGTGGCCATGCTGCCTGATACGCTGGTGGAAAAATCGACATCAATGTCAACCCGCTGGGTTTTACTCCTATACCCCAAAACTGAAATCTCACGTTTCTCCTGTTTCCCACAGAAACATAAATAGTACCCATCAGGTCACAAAAGGTGACATCTCCTTCATTGACTGATCGCTCATTCAGGCCGTAATCCCCCATAAATGCCTTCTCTACAAATCCCTGAGTCTTGCGACTACATCTGACATCTTACCAATAATACTCTAAAATGCTCTTGACCTCCCTCTCAAGGGATGACTTTACGGACTCAATCATGGCCCTCAGGCCTAAAACTCCATCGCTTCCAAACTCCACCAATCAATCCTGATCGGACCACCGGAGAATCACAAGCATCAATTGCTATGAACCATGGTACTCGGCCCCTGACATCTCTTCTCAGTTTGATACGATGTATGGTACTCGAACCATGACATCACTCCTCAGTCTGCTACGATGTATGGTACTCGAACCATGACATCACTCCTCAATCTGCTACCATGTATGGTACTCGAACCATGACATCACTCCTCAGTATGCTACTTAGGCCCCGTTTGTTTACCTCTTAATTGAAAAATTAAGAGGTCATCTCTTAAAAAATCAGATGTGGGTCGTTTGGTACCCTCTTAATAAAAACCTCTGAATCTAAAAAATGCCTCTTAAAAAATAAGAGATCAACCCGCATCTGAAAACAAAAAATGACCGCGCTACCCTCCCTCTCCTAGGTCTCGCTCTTTCTTTCATGCCTCCACTTTTTTTCTTTCTCATCTCCGCACACCAGAACCTCCCTCCCGATCCGCTGAGAAGTCGTGTTCCCTCCCCGTCATTGCAATCGTCGGCTTCCTCTCCGCCTCCGACATCGTCGTCGGCTTCCTCTCCGCCTCCGGGATCGTCGGCGTCCTCTCCGACAGCTGCACATCTGACGACTTCTGCAGGTAAACTTTCAATCGTCTCTCTTTCTCCTAATATGTAATCTTTTCTCTATGTAATCGTTCTTCTGCTATGTAATCTTTTCTCTGCATAATCAGAAGGTTTGTATATTTTATCTGCAAGTCACGATGAAATCAAACCCTTAAATGTGGATGAAATCTATAATATGATGTTATTGTTTAATATGCTTGAAATCTGATGTTTGATAAATCATAAAATTGTTTGATATGCTTGAAATCGGTTTAGGTTTTTTTTTTCTTTTTTTTTTTTTTTTTTTTTATTTGTCTTTATGTTGAATACGATTGATGAAATTGATAGTTTATACTCTGTTTTATGTCTACGCAAAAGTGAAGTTTAAGGCAGCAATAGTTAACGACAATGAGGTATGTGTAAAGATTCAACCATTGGAGTTTTTCCTTTTCTCAAAAACTTTTTTACCCTTTATGCGACTCATGCTTTACAGAGATTTTAACATTTGTTGCGAGTTTTTAATAAGCGAATCGAATTTTTATTTGCTTAATCAAGATTACGTATAATTTATGTATGTTCTGCAAACTTTTAATTCAACGATTCCAATAGACGTGTGTTATGAACTTTGATTATTATATCTTTTGCTAATGGGCAATTTCTTGCTGAAATTGATGATTTCTATTGATTTGTGCTGAAAAGTTTTGGTTAATTTTTTGTTGATAAAAGAGTGATAAATTGTATGGTTGTTTCTTAAGTATGCAGAAAATAGGTCTTTGGTTCACTAGTTGCACCATGGATTGAAAGAAGTATTTTTTTATTTGGCTATTGTATGTTGTTTTATGTTGGATTGAAAGAAATGAATTTAGGAGAATTTATGTTTAATTTGGTTATATTGTATGATTTTTATGTTACAATTCAGGTACGTCGCTATTCTTCTTTCTTCCTTATTTGTTTCTGAAAATCGTTTTTTTTTTGCTATTCTTCTTTCTTCCTTCTTCTGAAACCGATTTCTTGCTGGGAGTAAATTTCACAGCAGCTCTTTCTTCCTTCTTCTGAAACCGATTTCTTCCTTATTTGTTATTTGCTCCTGATTTCTTAACCTTCCCTTCGTGAGTAAATTTCACAGCATTTCTTCCTTCATTTATACATACATGGAATATGTAATCTTTCATGTATAAATAAATAATTCATTTGGGAGATATGCATTTATCTTGTGTTAAGAAACGTAGTAGTAATAATTTGCCGAATTCGTAGAACATCACCAATAACCTGAAAATGAGTTATGATGTTAATGTATAATTACTTATTTGCCCTTTATATATAATCATTTCAAATAAACAGAGATGTAATAAATTTTTTTGTATAGCATCATAAATTAACGATTTTTCATGTGCATACACTTCCAAATAGAAATTACTAAGCGTAAAGGGTAAATATGTCAAAAAGAACTTGCCTCAATAGGGACATCATATGCTACATTTCCTCTACAAGAAAATAGATTGCATATAACTTTAATAACCATAAAAAAAAAATAAGAGAACGTATAAGAAGTAACAATGTACTTTTATTTATTTTTGAAATCATATATGCTCTTGTTGTTATTAGGAAATGTGCATTATATGTTGATGTTATACGCTGAGTTTGATGTTAAATGAACGAATCCTAATGTTTTCAATGGACATAATGAAATGTTGTTATTAGGATTATATGTTGATGTTATGTGCATTTGTAATGCATTATATGTTGATGTTATGTGTATTTGTAATGCATAACTTGTTGCTAAAATATGCATTTTTTTTGTTGAATTGATCAAAGAAATGGGAGAAAAGAAGGATAGGATTAGTTGGAAGGTAGAAGGTGTAGAGAAAACATTTCTTGAAGCTTGTTTACGTGAAGTTACGATCAATGGACGGGAAGGGAGTAGTTTGAAAGCACTTTCTTGGAGAAATGTAGCCGAAACACTAAAAATTGAACATAACTTTATTGCCGACCAAAAACAAATGAAGAACCGTTATGACTACCTAAAGTCAAAGTTTGGTGCTTTTTTGAAGTTAAAAAACAAAACCGGTAATGTGTACAATTCAACAACCAACACCTTTAATCTTTCCAAAGAAGAATGGGAACTAGAAGCGAAGGTATTTTGTTAATTTATAAAAAATTGATTTTCATGTTTTTAAATAATAAAATATTTTTTTCCAAACAGTCAAACAAACATGTGGATTCTTTGAGACGCACACCATTACCGTATCCCGACCTTTGCACACAGTTGTTTGAAGGCGCGACTGCGACAGGCATGCATAGTTGGGGACCAACTTCTACCCTTCCCCGTCCTACTCAAGACTCAAGCCACTATAGTTTGCATGACTTTTATGACATCGATTGCACTCAACAAGAAACTGTAGGTCTCAGTGACGAGTCATCCGCTCAATCAAAAAAACAAAAGACTACAGATACGGCAAAGAGTCAAAATAAAAGTAAAGACAAGGGTAAAGATAAGGGTAAAGATGCATCCAACTCAAGATTGCTTGAAATCGGTGAAGATATTGCCACAGTTGCTAAAATATTTGTGGAAAAGCATTCTTCTTCAAATTTGGATGCGTGTATGGAAAAATTGGAGAAATTAGGATGGGGAATATTTGATCCAAGATACACTACTGCTGTTGCTCTTTTTGGTGAAAGTGCGGATAAGAGGCACGTGTGGTTAACTATTGATCCAGCTATTTGTGAGAATTGGGTCAAGACTGTTGGAGCACATTACGGAATGTTTCGCTAAGTAGATTTTTTGAATGTTTTGATGGTTTTTTTTGGATAACTAGATGTTTGGTTTGAACTAGATGGCTCTTTTTTTGGATTACTTGACATTAATGACTTGATGTTTTGGATTACTTGATGTTTTGGATTACTTGATGTTTTGGATTATTTGATATTAATGGCTTGATGAATTTTTATATTATATGTTGTTAATATAATTGTTATGTATTTTCAAAATAACAGATTGCTTATGGATTCGGATGAAGAAATTGCATTTTTCATGTTACTATGTTGCTATTGGTTGAATCTAGCATTCAACAGAATTGGAAGGGAAATTGATAATGATTCGGAAATGAGTGGTCATCAACATACACAAGAATTGTTACATGGAACTTCTACACAATGTAAAGACTTGATGCGTCTTTCACGTGAAGCATATGTACTTTTATGCAATCATTTTAGACGAAATAATTGGTTGCAAAGTAGTAGGCATATAAGCGTTGAAGAAAAGATGGCTATGTTCTTAACTACTATAGCACATAATAAACGGTTCAGGATTATCAAACGAAGGTTTCAACACTCCACAGAAACAGTTCATAGATGCTTTCATGAGGTGCTAAATGCAATGATGATTTTTGCAAAAGAAGTTATAGTGCCAACGAATTCTAATGCAACTGTGAATTCCTCAGAGAGGCATCGTAAGCTAAAAGAAATCTTTCCTGGAGCAATAGGTGCGCTAGATGGAACTCTTGTACATGCAGTTGTGCCTGCTGATCAACAAACTCGCTATAGGGGAAGAGGAAAAGGTGAATGCTTTCAAAATGTTTTAGGAATTTGTGATTTTGATATGATGTTCACATTCGTATGGGCCGGTTGGGAGGGTATAACACATGATTCGCGAGTTTTGAAAGAAGTTGCATGTAACCCGACTTCAGGCTTTCCGTTCCCTCCTCCAGGTTTTTAATTCTTTTTAAGATTATTCTAAAATACGATATTAAATTTCTATATATAATACTTCCTTTACTCATGTGTACAGATAAATATTACCTTTGCGATGCTGCATACACCAACACTCGTGGATTTATGACTCCTTATTGCAACACGAGGTATTGGTTAGCCGACTATCGACGGCGACGTCCGTTAACTAAGGAAGAAAAATTCAATCATGCACATGCACAACTCAGAAATGTTATTGAACGTGCTTACGGTGTTTTGAAGGCGAGATTCCCAATTCTAAAGCGAATGGCTCCTTTTCCTTTTTCAGTGCAAAGAGATATAGTCGTTGCTTGTTTTGCAGTCCACAATTTCATAAGGAAATGCGATATTCATGATGAGTTATTTATGGCGTTCGAGGAGAACAATGCTCAACCACAAGGGGGACAAAATGATGTCGAAAACGTACACGATATGGAATGGGGTTCACAAGGAAATGAATACATGGATAATTTACGTGACCAGATTGCGAATCAATTGGGATGAAATTAGATTTGTAGGATTTTATTTGGATTTTAGTATGATATTGTGGATTTAAAAATATTTATGTTTGATTTGGATTTGTGTTTAATTTTGATTTATGCTAAATTTGAATTTTATATGGTGTTTATATATTTTTTAATACATAATTAAGAATTTTTATTAGGTTATTTTCTAAATAAACAGATGAATTTAATTAAAAAAATAAAACAGAAGGGTAAAATGGTCATTTTAATAATTCAGCAGAACAATTCAGAGGTCCCAACCAAACAGCATGTTAAACATTCAGCTCTTAAAATTTCAGACCCTCTTAGAAATTCAGACCTCTTAAAAATTCAGATCTTAAAAATTCAGATCCTGCCAAACAGCCCCTTAGAACCTTCAAAATACTCCCTGTATCGAGTATGGGTCCTCTGATTTCAGTAGTACGGGCCCATACTACCTGCCACATCTACCTATACTTTCCACACGAACTATCCCAAAGCTCCTAAGTAGCTGCTCAATCTTCTTGTTCACCAATTCTGCCACGCGTGCTTTCTCCTCAACGAAATGCTCTACTCCACCAACGTACTCATCTGGCTAAGGTCACTCCCACTTCTCCGCCATCAGTAGCTGAAGAGCTCCGAATGATGCTAGTCATCTACCTCCTGAATATCGTCATATTCACTTGGTAGCTGACTCCCATCATCGAGAGTTCCACAAAGCACGAAGCAAGCAACATTCGGGCATCGAGAATACATAGAGCTCACTCTGGATGATAACTCCGCTTGCTCTGCTCATTCTCAAGGTACCACCGAAGTCTGCAACTCTACCCCTTGCAGGTTCTAACTATTCTTTGATAAACACCACAATACTCATCTAGGCGTCTCTTTTAGATTACTCCTCTACTCAAATCCCTAAAAGGATTCCAAGTGAATACTCTCACTCATACTCAAAAGCACATCACAAACAACAACTCCTAGACTAAGGCATCACAAATCAGGCCACTCTAGTCCTAAGATATGAAATACCTAGCCTGTCTCTAGCATTCAAAATATCTTATAAATGTATCATAAATATCTCATAACACAAAAGTAAGGGTATTTTGGGAAATCACCGTTCGGGCTCTGGCTGATTGTACACACTGCTCTTTCTCGCTTCCTCTTTAAACTCTTATTCACTTTTAGAAAATCATTTCTTTTGAAAACTTTCCGTACTTCCTCAGCTTGAGTCCAGAGTTACCGAAGGCGCATCCGAATCCCCAAACCAAGGCTCTGATACCAACTTGTAACACCGTAATTTTTCAAACAAAATTTTGAAAACTAAAATAGTTTATCTCTTTAACGCTTTTCATAAAAATCCCATTTGTTTAATTTAAAATACATAACTCTTTTGTTCAATCAATTAATAAACCAGGATACTCAAACAAAATGCTTCCCCCAGTGTGTACAATCGAGCCGGTGCCGTCCCGTGAACCTGAGAAACCTGAAATACATAACACAAAACACTGTAAGCACGAAGCTTAGTGAGTTCCCCAAAATACCACTCTCACACATATTAGCCATTCAAGGCTATAACTCTATTGACCCTCTGGTCTGTGTGTCTAAGTGGGATCCTCCAGTCCCAACTCACTGTGGACCCTCTGGTCCTAACTCTATGGACCCAAAGGTTCTAACTCTGATAACTCAGAATCATGCATATCACATATCACAATAAATCTCAGAAAATAAATAGAACACAATTACACTGGCACATAACTCTAAACCTAACTTTGTGGATCCTGTGGTCCTAGCTCTGTGGACCTTCCGGTCCTAACTCTAATATACACACAACATAAATCACATAGAAATAATGCAGTGCCACACATAGCATAGATAACATACAATAACTCTGTCACATAACTCTATTACCACTCTAGGTAAAGTATAGTGAGAAGACTTACCTGCTACTCCCGATTGAAGAACAAGATCACGCTGCTCCGACCACCGTCACGAACTCCACCACTGAATCACTGAAACCAATAAATACCAATAACAACCAAAATACCCCTGGAAGTCAACTGGTTAACTCTTGGTCAAAGTCAAAGTCTTCAGTCAAAGCCAACCCTCCTAACTGACTCTACTCGCCGAGTCAACCCGCTGACTCGTCGAGTCCCTATGCTCTGAAACTCCCATAACACGAATCAACTCGACGAGTCGCCCCAAGACTCGCCAAGTCCCACAACTCTGAGTCAAATCGTACTCAACTTACTGAGTCATCCCTTGACTCACCGATTCTCACCTTAACTAGAAAATGTTAGGACCTCAAGACCAGACTCGCCGATTCCAAGGCTATCTTCAACCAACTTGTCGAGTTGTTCTTCCAACTCGCCGAGTTTTTTTCTATCTTCATGCAACTTGCCGAGTACACCCATGTGACTCGTCGAGTACCACTAGCTCTTAACCCATACGGAGGCTTCCCAAGCCATGCAGGGTCTCCAATCCATAGATATACTCTTATACAAGCCATCCATCACGTAAAGTGGCAAACTTTACGTGAATCCAAGGAGATCTAAGCATAATACACTCTTCGGATAAGGTTTGGGGCTAAAAGACTTCATCAACAGCTCTTGAACAGGGACTTTATGCTCTTTTGGATCATCACTATTCTAGATCTGAGGTAGCAACCTCAGATCTAACCTCCAAACTCAAGATAGCACTAGATATACACCCAAAAAATCCCACAAATGATAGATCTAGATGGATAACAGCTCAAGCAACGAATCATTACCTCAAAAGAAGGCTCTAACAGAAGAATAAGTCAAAACCTTGAAAAGCCCCTTGCTCCACGCCTTTTAATCTTCAAAGATCTCTTCAACAAAACACCCCTTCAAGACCCAAATGTTCTCTAATTCTCTAAAAACGAATATTAGGGTTTCGATTCAAGGGAGAGCAAAGAGGCTAGGGAGAGGGTATTATGTTCTTTATATAGGGCCAAATCCCTGGGATTAGGGTTTTCTCCACACAACACCAACTCGCTGAGTCCAGCTATCGACTCGCCGAGTTGGCCACTAGACACGCGACCAGAATCGCGACCCTACTCGCCGAGTCTACCCATGGAGTTGTCGAGTTGATCATTCACATTTTCACTTTAAACCCTGAACTTTGCACCCCTGAACTCGGGATGTTACAAACATACTTGTAATTCTTAGGATCCACATAGTGAATAGGTGAATAAGTAACATTAACATTTTCAGAAACACTGTGAAATTAAGGTACACTAGGAATATTGAAAGTACCAATCGGATCGTTGCTTCCTTTATAGCTGCATAAATTACTAATTGGCTGATTTCCACTTTGACCACCCTCATTAACCTCATCTCCTTTATCAACCACCACAAACACCTTCACAGCCCTTGTTCCACTACATTTGATTACATTTATCAATATTCTAACATCCATGTCTTCAACTATGGCTATGTAATAATTCAATTCAGGATGATGGAAACGAAGACTAATTCTATATTTGTCTAACAAACCCATTTTACTTCTCATCAAAGATACAAAATCACTATAACTAATATACTCAAAAAATATCAAAGCGAATTTAGAAATACCTCTCTGTGGACATACGTATTCCAGATTTGTTTCAATAACTTTCCATCTCCCACTCGTTACAAGACAAACCCAATATTCAATTATTTTTTAGAGAGATTTTAAAGAAATTTCCTAAAGAAGTAACAAGTAAACTAATAATTTTCTACAAAAGTTTATATATAATAAGGTATTTTGTAGTCAAATCCATTGATTTCATTGTCCAAAAAAAAAATTCGCAGATCAAAGAGAGAGGAAATCGCAGATGGATACAGTGCATCTGCTATATATACGAAAAAATAAATTAAAAAATTACCTCAGTTGCAAATGTACAAGTGGCTAAAGCACATCTGTGCTTTAGCCACTTGTACATTCACAGATGGGATGTGAAAATCGTAGATGAACCATTCCCATCTGTGACTTCGGTGACCAAATTTGCAATTTCAATTTTTTTTCCACAAAGTAATTAATATATTTCGCTAAATTTGTTATTTCTTGTTAATATATTTGTATAAGAGAACACTGTTTTAGAGTAACTAGGGGCAATTTAGTCAAATCAGTTATATGTAAAAATAAAGGTATTGATATTTAACGACAATAGCGTCAATCTACTTATTAATTTTTAATTATTATGATTATTAAGCATAAAAATTGATTATAAAATATTTAAATAAAATATTTGGGCAATATACAATATTTTAAAGGTTAGAAAGAATAAATACGTTAATCTGGATACGATATTTTGTTCACATACATAAAATTTGTCTATAAATTAAAGAATAGTTAAAAATATATTTGCGGCAAAAATACTACCTTTGAAAGTATACGTTATTGAAAAATTTCACAAAAGTACAAAATAGGCTTTTACAAGGACTGATCTAAATAGCCAAAGCTTGTGGCTGACATATATTACTGATTTAATTTTAATTACACTAGTTATCTAATAAACGAGATTAAAATAAACAAAAAAATCTCTAAAAAATCCGAAAAAACTAAATTAAAAGATCGATCTATAACTGTTGTGTAAATTTGTAATACGGACAGAAAGCTATAGTTCGTTTAATACCGAGTAGTTTTCCTACATATTTCCATATTCCCAAATATTTGAACTTACAAGTTACTTAATTATTTAAATATGGATCAAGTTAATTAACCCATAAATTTTCGCACACGAGGATATTAAGTTGAACGTTATTCATAAGAAAGTACAATTTAGTGAGAAAGTGGTTTTGCTGAAATTGTGTAAAAGACAAGAGTAGCATGATAATTCAAACATGATGGGCGCGGCATAAGATTCCACTTGAGTCATGATTTTAAGATAAAAAAATGAATCAGTAGTGATGCAACCCATTGGCTCCTTCCTCGAACCAACATGATGAATGTCAATTGCAACTTGGAACATGTCCTCCTCTCTAGCCACTCTAATAGACCCAACCAAACCATGGTTGGTGGTCCTATCTAATTTGGACTATATAATATCTTACAAGACAAAGTCAATTCCGCAACATGTTCAAAATCAAAAAAATAAAGAACATATATATATATATATATATATATATATATATATATATATATATATATATATATATATATATATATATATATATATAGACACAGAGAGAGAGAGTAGATGTATGCCCGCGTAAAGCGGTAACGATGAACAACTCTTTTCGTGAATAATTTTCTTATGGGGAAATAATTATTTGATATTATTATTAGTTATTATATATAAAAAATTGTCGTTTTAACATAAATTTATGTTTAAACGTTATATTTTTATTTTTTGTTTATTAATTAACATCGATGTCTAGTTTAATAAATTAAATTTCTTAAACATCTTTCTTAATTCAAGTCTTTAAATTTTTGGTAAGTATTAATGATTTATTTATGTATAATTGATGTGTATAAAAAAGTTTTGTATCTTACATGTCTTAAATTTCAAGATATGACTAATATATATATATATATATATATATATATATATATATATATATATATATATATATATATATATATATATATATAATAAGTTTTAATTAGTATGATTCAGAGTCAAAACCAGTGATTGGTTGGATTAATGTAGGACGTGCAAATAAGGACGTAAGTTGCGGTGTCGGACCATAATCATCATCGGGATGATTCCCTTATGTTGTTCATTATTAAAACAAGTATCCTTTTGTGACAACCCGAAATTTTTATCTTGTACAAGCCATTCAACTCAATCAAAGTCAGACTTGCATTTGCTATCTTTTAGCCTTGTTAAGGGTCTGTTTGAGTGTTCTAAACTCTGTACCTTAAAGGATAAAATGTTAGGAAGTATTGTATAGAGTTCAATGTGCAACATACAAGCCGAAAACTCCACCATAACGAGTTTACGGCTATAAACTAGAGTTTATGGCCGTAAACACCTCCTTGGTCGTGAACTCACCCCCCTTAAATATGACATTCCTTCTTCCTTCAACCCTTTTTCCCACCCCCAACTCAAGAACTCAGATTTTCTCTCAACATTCTTCAAGTTTTTACCTTGATCTCCCATAATGTAAGCAATCCTTCCATTTTATTTGTTGTTATGCTTCTTGATCTAGTATCACATTTTGATTTCATCCATGAAATTTATCATTTTGGTTAGATCTTCAAGATCTTCATCTTTCACCAAGAACACACTAGTTCTTGGACCGTGAACCCCCTCCGAAGCTTCAAAAACGTGAGTATCTCTTCTATCTCCTAGTTAGACTTGTTAAACTCTTAATTTCTAGCCTTGGATCATCATAAAATACATGAACATCAAGAGTTTATGGTCGTAAACCCTTGCATGGCTGTAAACTCTTGTGTTGGTGGATGTTTTGGCATTTAAACTCCCCTATGTCCGAGCCTAGAATTGAAAGCACTTGATGAATGCCGAATAGGACCATAAAACACCTCGTTTGCAAGCCCTTCAATGAGTGTACGACCGTAAACTCCATGACCGTACACTCATTAGCCGAAAACTCCCTTAGGCCATAAACACAATGGCCATAAACTCCATTGATTTCCCGTAAACCCCTTTTAGGCAATCCTTTGTGATTGTAACACTTCAATCCAAGTGTTTCCTAGTCCTTAAGGTTGTTTCCTTGCATGATTAGTTGCTTATACACTAATTATATCAATATATGTGTCATTTTATGCTTATTAGGATCCGTTTGTGCCCAACATTTCACTTAGCACTCAACATCCTTTATTGATTTTTCATTCGAACCACTCACTACATGTGAGTTCATACCCCTAACTAATGTTTTAAATGCTTTTATGGGTGGGTGGGGGGGGGGGGGGGGCGATACAAGTTGAAGCATTATAGTTATTATATCAATCACATTTGAATAATAATTGTCAAACAAATGGATTTCTTATATTTGAAAACTGTATTATCAAACAAACTATTTCAAAACCCTTTTATCAAACTCTTTTATATGCTAATTTCTTTATCAAACTCTTTTAAACCTATATATTGTCAAAATCATTTAGATATAGTTATACAAATAAGATTGAAAGGGCTTAGGACTGATACCCCGCTTTATTTCCTAGTCCTTGTTTAGTTGTGGACTTAGGGTATTGGTTGTTTGGCCAAATGTCGTTTGAATTTTAGTTATATGTTATGTATATTTGTATAGATATAAAGGTTTCTAACATCATTTCAACACCTTTGAGTATTCAAAGGTGTACAAACATACTCAGTTATACACACAACATCACTAGTAAACTATAATATGTATAGTTTAAAAGATTTACTATTCACTATTTCTAGTACAATGAAACATACAATAGTCTGTTCACACATGAGTCACTTCAAACATACTATAATGAGAAACATATAGAACATACTATACAATATACAAAGATAACATACTATATAGTATACAATTAGAGCATACTATACAAATACAAGAATACTATAACATTTATGTGAGCCACTACTTCGTGGCATGGCATCATACTGTTGTGTCTCGTTTTGTAACCAGAGTCTCCAGGAGTGATAATGTGAATTTGTGTATAGATCTATACTGGATTTACCACCCTACACCATGCTGCTAGCTACAGTGGGACCTGCATGTCTACGGGTGATGAATGTCATAACATTTAGACGTTTTCGAGCATCATGTTTTCTACAAGTCGATCAAGTATGGTTACAATAATATCACATTATACCTTAATTAACAATTGGTTAAGGTAGTTAGTACAACAGTAGTTACTATATACAATACTACATTATGTTATTAGGGATAATGACTTGAAAGGGTAACGAACTTTCGACTTTGTTCACATTTAGTCACTAAACTTTTTTTCGTTATCTATTTGCCATTGAACTATTGAAACTGTTCACATTTTACCCGTATGACCGACTGTTATCGGTCATAAGGGTAAAATGTGAACAGTTACAATAGTTTAGTGGCAAATAGATAATGAAAAAAAGTTTAGTGACTAAATATGAACAAAATCAAAAGTTCGTTTCCCTAAAAAAAGTTCAATGGCTAAGTGTGAACAAACTTCCTATTGTATTATGTTTTAGCAAATTATTTATTTTTGTTTAATTGTAACAACATTTGTTGATGAAGAAATCTATGAAATAAAAAAACAAAATGTAACATCCAAATTTCCAAGTATCATAATTTAAGTATTTTTCTTTTGAGTTAAGAAGAGAGACTCGACGAGTTGACGCCTCGACTCGTCGAGTAAGGTCGCGACTGATGACTCGGATTAATGAATGGACTCGACGAGTCGGTGAGGCGACTCGACGAGTCCGCGTTGTTGGCAGAAACCCTAAATCTTTGGGCCTGAGCCATATTTAAAGGAACTTATGGCCTTCAATTGCGACTACCTTTCCCATAAGTGAGAACCCTAGCGAGCTTGAGTGTGTAGAGTGAGAGGAAGAGCTATCTTGAGCTTTTTGGTGTGATTTTGCAAGAAAGGAGAAGAGTTCCCGCAAGAGGGACCAAAGAAGGTTATTGTTATGAGTTATACAAGCAAGGAACTTCATTCTGAGGTACAAAAATGAACCCCTTTCCTTCCTTATTCTGTAGTTTCCATTTTGGGGTTAGCGATTGAATCACTTCATCTTTGGGGTTTTGAATGCCTCAAACCCCTCTTGCAAGTTTGTGTTATAGATCTGGACCCTTCTTGGTCCAGAGAGCTGAGAATATGAAGCTTTAGTGGAGTAAACCTTGGGGTTTGAAGTTAGGAATCTGGACCCCTCTAGGTCCAGAGGGCCAAAAATATGAAGCTTTAGTAAAGTAAACCTTGGGGTTTGAAGTTAGGAATCATTTATGGGATTTTTATGGTATATATAGTTACTTTCATCTTACACATAGATATGAAGTATTTTATATAAATTACGTGCTATGTGTGCATATTATTTGAATACTTGTTGTCTATGTTGGATGAACGATTTTATACATGTTTTACAAGATTTAAACGGTATATTTATTTTATATCTACATATATGTTGCGGATGAAACATGGGTAGATGACATAGTTGGTGTGTGATGAAATAAAATGATGAGAGATAGGTGATGATAATTAGGTAAATAGATGATGATGAATAGGTGATGTAGGATGAAAGGAGATACCATAACCTTAACTGGCAATGTGGCGATGTAGTCATCTACCAGAATATAGATGACGACCACAGACTATTCTAGAAACCCAGTGGAAACACCAGCAGGCCCATAACTTGTAGGTGATGAATTACGAGTTCAGGCGATGTTGTAACTACGTATTCATGCAATGATACTCTAACCCCTTATTATGAATTACGAGTTCAGACGATGTTGTAACTACGTATTCATGGGATGTAACAAATTCCGCATGCCAAACCAATGGTCATAATTCACATCAGTGAGAATGATTTTTTTTTTGTAAAACCAAAATCAGATTGGAAATTTTGATTTTTTATTTTGGAAAATGTCAAACCATTGGTTTTTTATTTCGGCTTCGGTTTTTTGTTTTTTTTTTTTAAATATATTTTTAAGGGTTTTTTTTTTTTAATTTATTTATTTCATAGATTTCTTCATCAACAAATGTTGCTACAATTTAACAAAAATAAATAATTTGCTAAAACATAATACAAGAGGAAGTTTGTTCACATTTAGTCATTGAACTTTTTAGAGGGAAAAGAACTTTCGATTTTGTTCATATTTAATCACTAAACTTTTTTTTCGTTATCTATTTGCCACTAAACTATTGAAACCGTTCACATTTTACCCTTATGACCGGCAACAGCCGGTCATAAGGGTAAAATGTGAACAGTTCCAATAGTTCAATGGCAAATAAATAACAAAAAAAAGTTTAGTGACTAAATGTGAAAAAAGTTGAAAGTTCATTACCCTTTCAAATCATTATACCACTTTATTATTTTTCCCATTGCGGTCACATTGTGATCTTCTCACATAAACGGTAATGTAAAACTATATTTTGGTAATGATAGTCACACTTGGAAAAAACACTCACTTTTACAAAGAAACAAACATTCAAAACATTCGGGTCTTGGTAGAAGGCAACATTTTAGTAGAAAATATAGGATTTTCTAGGAGATTTAAACATTACAACAAACTTTCAATACAAACATTTACAGACATTTACAACATTTACAAACACTTTTCCTCAAACTTATACAACTTTGATGCTAAATACTTATGAACTTACCAACTTAAATGTTGTTCCTCTCTTTCAAAATAAATTGTATTTTCAGGATACCAGTAGATAGGTATAGATGACAAGTTTTGAGAAGACGGAGCACTTTCAGACTCATCTTTATTTTGATTATTTATTTTTGGTGTCTTATTATTATTGCACAGAACACACTTGTATTGAGTTATACTATTAATGTAATAGATAATGTTGTTGTTTGTTTACTGTTATGCATTGTTATGATACTGTGCATGACATCCGCCGACCCCGAATGTTTCCATCAATTCGGTTTGGGGGTGTGACACCTTTCATAAAAACTCTTAAAATAAAATTAATTAAATATAAGTAAGTTTTCATGGTTATTATCCAAAAACATATATTCTTTGAAAAAATATCAATAAAGAACAAGATTATGATGATAATCAAATAAATTCTATCGAAAAAAGTGGTGATGATATAAAACAAAGTTTAAATGATTGGACAATAACAAAAATATATATAGATACAATATACAAAATAGGAACAAATGATTATTTTCAATCAAAATGACAGAACAATCTGTGTCTATTTGGCAAAATCAAAAAAATTTAAATCTATTATCATTAAGATCCATTTTACAACATAGACAAAAATATGAATTTCTTCATATAAGCTTAGTACAAATTTTTATTAAACCTTTATTTAGAATTGATATTGATGTTGTTGTTCTCCTAATTTTAAGATATAAAAGGCATAAAATTGTTTAAAATTCTATTTTAGCTATATATGGCAAAGACAAATATTGCAAATAGACCAATTCATTTTAATTGTTATTCAAAATTTTCTTAGGATTATTTGATAAAAAGATATTAGTTACTTTAGTTTAACCGTAGAAACAAAAAATTTAGAATTTAAAGATAATACCAAATCCTTAATAATAGTCTATCATGTTTGTTATTAGACTATGACAACCACTTTAGAACCAAAAGCTGGTTTATCAAGTCCAAGAAATGAAATAAATATTTTTTAAGTAAATACAAATCGTACTACGGTCTATATGCTTAAAAGGCTTATATGCCCAATAATTACTCAATTATGTAATTGAAATTTGCAAAACGCTATCGAACCAACAACTTTAGATTCTTCAAAGTAAATTTCTAACATAGTTTAACATAATGATGGATCAGTTGATCTAAATTTCACTTCTCTAAATTTTTTATCATCACATTTTTCAACAAGTTCAATTCTAGAAGTTAGCAGCTCAAAACATTCTCTTCAAAATCAAGTTATTTGAAACCAAAAAATTGTTGATTATGTTAATTCTATTCCAAAATGGCTTTATTAAGATTTACAAAATAGCAAAACTAATTTACCTAGTCAAACCAAATCTTATTTTATAGATGAACTTCAAAATTACAAACAACAATTATAAGTAATAAAATTTAGATAAATTGAAATTCTAAAAATACGTATTTAGTTAATTCACTCTAAAGAGATCAAAACTCTTTAGAGACTACTAAAAGAAACCACAATAACTTTAGAAGAAAAAGAAGCTCAACAAAAATTATTTATCTCAACAATTAAAAATAATCAATATTACTTTAAAAGTTTCAAAAGCTAGTCAATTTGCCGAGCTTGGACAAATAAAAAGTGCCATAAGTTAAAAAAAAAACACTAATAAAAAACACTTGAATAAATCAATATGTAGATATTCTACGAGTCTAACAATGTATCCATGTTAAGTTTATGAGTTCTAAAATATTCTCAAGTTCAAATACTTTTCGGAATAATTTAATTAAAAAAATGGAAATTCATTAAAAATATATTCATATATACTAAAGAATTAAAAATAATAAATACAAGAAGATATAAGTTTATTAAAATTTAAAAGAGAAACAATTGGATACTATCACCAATAACAAAAGTTTATCAATAATGATTAAATGGAAATTCGCAGTATTAACTATGATAAAAAATATATTTTTTTAAAATTAAATCAAGCAACTTGTTAATATGACACTTTATATTAACAAATCTAATTTAGTATCATAGGTTAATTTTGATTATTTAAAAGATGTTCGAATTTTACAAAGAATATAATTCTAAAAAAGAGAGTGTGGCGTGAAAGAATTTTTTCATATTATATAAGATTTATACATATAGAACTTTGGGAAGATTATATTTTATCAAACAATATTCATTCTTTATTTTTTCAATGGTTTGAATTATTTTATGCTCCTAAATATAATATTGATTATCCATTCAAAATAGATTTTATATTATGTCTGTTTTCGATAAAAAGATTAATATATTGACAATATCTATAATTAAGAAACTATTTCGAATTATCCACAAAAGAAATTATTATTGATAAAGATTTTTTTAGCAACTCCTATTGTAAAGGTTCGAAATCAACAAACAACTGAAAAGGGTTTGCAAAATATAATTTATCAAAACAATTACTCAAATGAAGTTTTAACAACTATTGAAGAACAAATTGATAGAATAGAAGAAAAGGTTTTGAAGGAAAAACCTATACACAAGGTTTTAATAGATTTAGAAATAGAAAGAACAACAATAAATAAGACATTAAAAAATATAGTATTACAACTATTTAAAAGAAACGAGAAAAAAAGATGAAATAAGTTTTAATAAAAAAAAAGACAAAGAAAGTTCTAGTAATTATTCAAATATTAGTTTTGTCCCTTATCAAATTGAAGGAAATTCTAATTTTAGAAATAAAGATGTGATAGACCAATTGGAAAAGAGACTTTCAAAACTAAATATTAAAAATATTAAAAGTCTTAAACAAATAGCAACTGATGAATCTAAAGAAATTAATAGTGAGTGAAATTGATATTAATACTATTGCTCAACAATTTACAAATGATCAAGATATTAATCAACTTACTAATAATTTTTATAATAAACTAAAATTAATCAATCTGAACATAACAAATTTGGAAGAAATCAAAAACCAACACTTAGAAATTTTGGAATATACCTTATTTTCCTGATGTTCATATTAAAGAAAGCGCATTCTCATACGATCGTTCTGCTTATACTGGAACTTCTGTGGTTGCTTTGAACATCAATATTGTTCAAGAAATTACTATGGCATCCAATGCTTACAAATCAAAGGTAATTCTCAAATTCAAATAGTTAATATTATTCTTTCTAGTTTCACTAGCACTCTTTAAGGTTGATGGGATTTCTATGTTACATCAGAAGAAAGGAACAAAATTTTAACTGCTACAAAAACCATAATAAAACAAGAAAATAGTCATCATATACCAAAGTTAGAAGAAGATATTATTAATGCATTAATTTTTTCTATTATTAAATTTTTTTTGGAGATCCAATTATGTTTCAAGAAAAAACTTTAGAAATACTAATGAATTCACATTGTAGAAAATTTACCGATTTTAAATAGCATAAAGATAATTATCTTATTAAAGTTGTCTCAAAACCTGACTACAAAGAAGCTTATTGGAAAGAACAATTCATTGTCGTCACTCCAATATTATTTGTAGAAAGAATTAGACAAAAATTAAAAGAAAATTTTAATAATCAAGTTCCCTATCAAAATCTAACATATGTACCCTTATTCATCTTTATATTTACCAATTGTCGAATCAAGTGAACCTTATCTGATGCTGAAGGTTTTTCATACATGTTAGATAGCACCTTGATCATCTCACGAGTTGTCTTCACACTGAAAATGTTGTAAGCTACATTCTTTTCCAAGGATAATCTCACCACACCAAGTGCCTTTTGATCTAACAAATCCCGACCCCATGCTTTATTTCTTAAAGTTTACTTTGGCATAATGGTTCATGCTAATTCTTCTAGCAGATGTAGTCTTCAATTTGCATTTTCCAGCAGGTAAAATCTTTTCCATTGAACTTGTCACTCTTAACTCTCCTATATTCAGCCATGGCTCTGATAGATCAAAAGATGTACCTACGTTTGCTAAAAGACCAACCTATTTCAGTTTTATTTACATAAGGAACCATGTGGTTTTTGGTTCTAGATTCGCCGCTGAGTTAAGGTGATCTACGTCTATTTGCAAACAATAGAGAGAGATGGAGAGAGAGAGGGGGAATTTTATTAAGATTCGACAATTACAATCATACACAAAGGTTACACCTGACTTGATCTCTCAAAGCAAAAGAAACTCTCATGTTTACTATTTGCTCCAAAGGATGTGCTGCCAGCCTCAAAATTAATACTCTATTGAAATTTCTATGTACACTCACAAAAGCATGCTCTCAAAAGGAAAAAAGATTGGTATATGAACCTATTTATAAGCAAGCACGGGAAACCCTAATTCTAATTCGCCTAGTCCATCCATAATTGGCCCATGAAGGGGATACCCTAATTTACAACCAATAATGGCATGCTATACAAGCGATTCTAGAACCTTCATACTTCAGATACATCATATTTGGAACCATCAATACACCACTGGAACATTAGTTGTCATTAAGTGGCACCCCTTGTTATTTAGTTCCACCTCCAAGAACTTAGTGGTACCTCTTGTCACTTGGCGACACGTCCATGTCACTTGGTAGCATCTCCTATCACTTGGTGGCATCTCCTATCCCTTAGTGGCACATCTTATTACTTGGTGTCATCTCTTGGGAATGACAATTCGTCGAGGTGCTAGTTGGCACATAAATAGATGTCCTGGCACATCAGTAACACATGTGGCACACTAGGAACATGTTTGGCACACCATGAATATGTATGACACATCAAGCCACCTAATAACACATCCTCCACCAAGATGACAGATCCTCCTTCTAAATGGCACAACCTCCTTCTAGATGGAACATCCTCCATCAAGATGTCACCTCTTGATTCCAAAATGGCACACCTTGTCTATAGGTGGCACACCCTCTTCTAAAATGGGGCATCCAACACTTCAAGATACTCCATTCCTTTCCTAGGTGCTCCATACCCCCTTTAGGATGAATTGTTCCTTTGTCATGTGATACGTTCCTTTTCCACATGAACCATTTCCTTATCATATTTCCAATTCTTTTTTCATATACATCATTGAACTCCAAGCACTCCATTGAGTTCAAAGTGCTTCAATGTTGGACAAGACTTCATACCCCAACACTATATACCCTATTAAGTCCCCCTCCCCAGTTTGGATTATTATTTTTCTCGAAAGTGACAATTCAAATTATATGTATTAACAATGTATCTCTTAGGGGCAAATAAGGATAACCACCTATATTTAAAGTTTACTTGATGGTTTGATGACTATAGTGTTCATCAATTCCCATATAACCATCTCTTAAGTTCTTTTTCCATTTAAGGGTGGTACAATGTGTAACCACCATTTTGTATTTTTTGAAAATGCGCCATTGTTCCATTTTGATATGCATCGCTTCTCATTATGCTATTTCTCCATATTTCTCTCTTTGATAAAAACTTCTCCATTTCCTTGTTTTGATGATAAAATCTCTTCATGGATAGTAAAGGCATCTCAAACATCTATAATGTGATGTCCAAACTCACCTCAAAAAATTTGGCAGATATCATGTAAAATTATGATATTGACCTCAAATTTAATCCTTGCTATCCAGAGCCTAGGAATCCCATCATTGATGATCTTGAAGAGTTTATCAGCATATATCAGGTATTCTTCAAATCTGGTGTTTAAATTTTTGAAGGTGGTTCTAGATTACGATGGCCTTCATATTGCACATACTACTCCGCATAGGTTTTAGAAGATAATATGTTATGTTATGTTATGCTCTGCTATGGGCGTTGTTCCCTCTATGATGATGTTCTTTCACTTTTATGTAACAATGTCCATCGGGGATTGGCTGTTTTTTTGTCTTTGTCATGGTCTATTGGAGCTTTGTGATGGGCTTTTGACTTCTATCAACTACTAGAAAGAAGAATTATTTCTTTTTCATGCTTCTATGTTTCTTGAACCGATGACTTATGGTGCTTTTACTGATAGAGATGTGGATCCTGATCCTAAATTGACCCACGAGGAACAAGCTATCACTGATCGTTTTCCGAAACATTTTGTTAAGTGGCTGGATCCTAAAGAAACCATGTTTGTTATGGAAAAGATAAGTTCTTATTAGAACAAATTGGGGAAATGGACATTAGAAACCCTTGTGGGGGGGGGGGGGGGGAGGTGGGGGGTGTCACACCCCCAAATTGGAACGGCGGTAACGTTCGGGGGCGGAGGACGTCATGTCAAGTATCAAAATATAACACCCATAAAATACAAGCCAAATTAAACATATAAAAAACATTTTTAAATCAATAGTTATTACAACTTTGTTTCCAAAATAGTCAATATCAGAGTTTTTCCCAAAAACCATAACAAGAGATGAGGAGATGTACGATCACGCCTTTGCCTTGCCGCGATCCCCCAATGTACCTGAAACAATAAACTAAAACTGTAAGCCCGAAATCTTAGTGAGTTCCCCCAAAACACCCATACTCACAATAATACACATAGAATCACAAACAACATACTATGGGTCCAGTCAACCATTGGGTTGGAATACCCAAGGCCCATAACCAACAGGTTTGAATGCCCACATACTATGGGTCCAATCATCCTCGGGATGGAATACCCCAGTCCTACAACTGACAGGTTGGAATGCCCACATACTATTAGTCCAATTATCCTCAAGATGGAATACTCACGGCCCACAACCAACAGGTTAGAATGCCCAGGTCTATTGGCCTCCGCACAAAGTAGATAAGCCTCAACCGCCAAAGAAACATGTGTACACACACACACACATTATATATATATATATATATATATATATATATATATATATATATATATATATATATATATATAAAATAGATAATCACATAACGGTCTATAGACAACAAATGATCTAACGGATCATACCACATAGCACCTAATACCATCCTATCTACCAGGATACCGATCTAACAGATCATATACCCTCGAGGATACCGATCTAACAGATCATACTAGCATAGCATAACTAGATAACAATCCAAAGGGCCAACCTTGGTGCCTTAGACCCTTGAGTGTAATGAGGATAACTCACCTTGCAACTGTCGACTGGAAATAGAAAGCTCAACTCGCAAATCATTGCCACAAACTCTTCCACTTATATCCAACACATCACAAGGTTCATAAATTCCCAGATACCCCCAGAAGTAAGCTTGTCAACCCTTGGCCAAAGTCAAAGTCAGAATCAACTAGCCGGGTCAATAGTCCATGTTGACATAAACTCATCGACTATATCAAACCACTCACCGCGTTCCGCTCGTCGAGTCACCAGAGTGACTCATCGACTTCCTAAGGCTCGCAGTCAAAGCTCCTTGGCCACTCGTCAAGTTTTCCCCCTTGAAACTCGACAAGTTCACACGCATCTAACTGTTGGGAAACAAAGCATAACCGACTCACCGAGTCACTCTATTGACTCGCCGAGTCTATGATAATCTTCAACGGACTCGCCAAGTTGTTCGTCCAATTCGGCGAGTTCAGGACCATCTTCATAAGACTCGCCGAGTCGACTATGCGACTCGCTGAGTACTTTCAATCCTTCATCCATACAGATGATTTTTAAGACATGAAAAGGTTCCAGGTTACAGATCCAACCTTCCATGGCCTGCCTAAAACGTAAAGTTGAAAAATTTACGTGCATGCAAAGCTTTAAGGCCCAAAAAGACAAAACTAAGCTTGAAGTGAAGTCCAACACTTGAGGGAAGACTCATACTCATACAAGTTACTATTTTTATGGATCTAGAGAACAAGGGAAGTCCAGACCTGAAGTTGCAACTTAAGATCTTGACTTTAACACCAAAAGCCTTTCCTAAAACCCATCCAAAAGAGATTAAAAGGGAGTTGAGCCAAAGAAGCAGCTTAATACCTTCTAGTAAGTGACAACTAATGAATCTCTTAACTTCCCACGAGTTCATAGCCTTGATTTTATTGCTTCCCCAAGTGTTCCTTACCAAGATCCCTCTCTTACAAGCTCTATCACACCAAAGAAACACGCACACACGATTTAGGGTTTAAGAGTGCCAAGAAGCTATAAAGGAGAGGCTGGGGAAGGGCAATGATCCTTTAAATAGGGTGCAATAGCATGATATTTAGGGTTTCATCTGCCAACTCCTACTCGTTGAGTCTCTTCTTGGACTCGGCGAGCAGATCACTAAAACACGCAGACCAACGCGCTGGTACTTGACGAGTAGGGCATCCAACTTGTCGAGTAGGCCTTGAAATCAATAAAATTCTCACATGACCAATACCTGAAAATCGGGGCATTACAATTCTCCCCCACTTGAACTAGACTTCGTCCTCGAAGTCTGCCTTGGCGAGCAGCTCCGGATAGTGCTCCCGTATCTCTGCCTCTGGCTCCCATGTCCACTCGGATCCCTTCCGATGCTCCCATTGCACATTGACCAAAGGTATTTCTTTGTTCTGCAGAGCTTTCGTCTTCCTCTCTAGAATGGCCGTAGGCCTCTCCATATAATTCACGCGCTCATCGACCTGAATATCATCCAACGACACTACTACCTCCTGATCCAAAATGCACTTTCAGAACTGCGAAACGTGGAAAGTGATGTGAATTCAGCTAAGCTCCTCTAGTAGCTCTAGCCAATATGCCACCTTGCCAACCCTGGAAAGGATGCTAAATGGACTAATGAAACGCGGACCCAATTTTCCCCTCTTCCTGAAGAAGGGTGAGACCTTCAGGAGTACCATATCACCCACCTGAAACTCTTACTTAGATCGGCGTTTGTCGGCGTAACTCTTCTTCCGAATCTGAGCGGTTTGCAATCTCTGCCTAATCTGCTGAAGTTTCTCGGTAGTCTGCAGAACTACCTCCTTACGTCCCATCACCCTGTGTCCGACCTCACCCCAACAAAGGGGGTGCGACATCCTCACGAACATACATGTCGGCCAACTTCTAAGCCGAAGATGTAACATCCGGATTTTACTAGGTATCTTGTAAATCTAATTTTGTCATATTGTGAGAGGGACTCGGCGAGTTGGAGCTCAGACTCGCCGAGTAGAGACGCGGAATTGAACATTGGTGCGCGCCTGGACTCGGCGAGTCCAGGATATAGACTCGGCGAGTCTGCGCTGTGTAACGAAACCCTAAATCTCCGGGTTTGAGGCCTATTTAAAGGGCCTTATGGCCGTCATTTGTGCTCACCCAACCCTCAGTGAGTGACCCTTGTGTTCTTGAGCTATTTGTGAAGAGAAAGGAGCCATTCTTGATCTTGTGTGTGTTATTTAGCAAGAAGAAGGAGACCCTAGGCAAGAGGAAGCAAAGGAGGTTGCTATTTCGTGGATTTGGAGCTTAGATCATCACTCTAGAGGTATTATCTCGGACCATTTTCTGTTTAGTGAAGCATGATGCAATTTAGGGCTTGTGGTGGTCATTTATGGGATGATTTGATGCCCATTGGTTCCCTCTTTGAGTTGAGGCCATGGATCTGGATCCATAGAGGTCCAGAGAGCCTCACTCATCAAGCTTTATGAGTGACAATAGAGTCTTTGACCTTGTGTTGTAGTATTTGAGTCATAAACATCATATATGGTCATATAGAGGTTGTATGTGCATCAAGATTGTAACTTTACGTGCTAAACGAGCTTGGATGGACTGGATCTATGGATTAATGAACTGGATCTGACCTTTAGAGCAAGATTGAGTCAGTGCATGGCATGGACTTGCCGAGTCTGAAGAACAGACTCGGCGAGTAGCATGAATGTTGCCCGACCACACTGTGAGTGGCCTCGCCGAGTTGGGAAAGGTGGACTCAGTGAGTCAAGGGGGAGTCAGAATGGACAGGTGGACTGAGTCTAACTGGACTCGCCGAGTTGTTCTTGAGACTCGGCGAGTTGAGTCGTGGTGGCCCCACAACTCGTGCCAGGTGGAACTCGTCGAGTTGAGGGAATGCTCGACGAGTCAAGGGAGGATTCCAGGGAAATTGGTGTATACGCCCAGACTCGCCGAGTCGCCTGGGTACTCGTCGAGTCCGGTCAAAGTTGACCGTTGACCGTTGACCAGCGTTGACCTAGATTGTCTTGTTATAGTGTGGTCAACCCTAGTTGGGAAAGTGTTAATTAGAGGTGTATTGTGCTATAGGGGGACGACAGCTCGACAGGTCGAGTGATTAGCGATTTCAGGTTTACGATTTACCGAGACACGCGAGGTGAGTCTTCTCACTATACTTTACCTTGAGTAGGTAACCAGAGTTATGTGATAGAATATTTGTATGCTATGTATGTTATGTGTTGTACTGCATTACTTCTATGTGTTTGATGCTGTGCATGTTTACAGAGTTAGAACCGGAAGGTTCATAGAGTTAGAACCTGAGGGTTCACAGAGTTTGGGTGCACGGACCCACAGAGTTATAGCCTCGAGTGGCTAATATGTGTTATATGTAGTATTTTGGGGAACTCACTAAGCCTTGTGCTTACAGTGTTGATGTTATTGTTTCAGGTACTAGTGACGACCGCGGGAAGGCGCCGGCTTGATCCGTACACACACACATTCGGAGCTTGATATCATGATCTTGGGATTTTGTATTGTCTTGTTTGGATAATTAAAATGGTTGTTTAATGAATATCAATGGAAGTATGTTTTATAAAAATTGAAAAATTTGTTTTGAAAATTTTCGGTGTTACAAATTGGTATCAGAGCCTTGGTTTGAGGGATTCGGGTACACCTTCGGGGGTATTTGAACTCAAATTGAGGAATTGAAGAGATATTTCAAAATAAAACCAAAGTTTCTAAGAGTAAAAGATTTTCCAGGAAGAAACGTGTGTACGATCAGCCAGCGCCCGAACGGTGAATTCCCAAAATACCCTTATATTATGTGATAATTATTATTAATGTGATGTATTTGCATGCTAGAGTAGGCTAGGTATTGCTAATAGGACTAGAGTGGCCTGTTTTGTGATGCCTTAGCCTAGGGAGGGGTGAGCTGCTATGAGATGCTGAGAGTAATTAGGTAGCAGCTAGGACTTTGTGTGAGACCTGTTACAGAGTGATTTAAGTATAATAGAGTACTTGGGGATTGGGATCCGAAGAGGAAGATTTGGGGTATGTACTGAGATGGTGCGGACAGTAGTATTGGGCCCGTACTACTGAAAGCACCGGTGCGGTACACAGTCCAAATAAGAATCTTGGGATACCAAGAATCAAGGAGGGGTGGATTGTCGAATGTAAGAGTGTTCGAGTAAATTCTAATTATCGCATGTTGTATTTCAGAGGTTGATCATGGTGAGGACACGTCACATGCCGGAGGATGCCGGAACTAGCGATGAGGAGATTCGACAGATCATTCATGAGGAGGTGGCTGCGGTCATCAGAGCTGAGTTACCAGAGATGTTCGGGTCCATTAAGACCGCGTTGATTGAGACATTTGACGAGCACTATGCCGCTCTTTCTGAGGCTGCGGTTGCAGCGGCTACCGCAGCGATTGCTGTGGCAAGACCCTAGGGAGGTGATGCGACATTGTTTAGGGAGTTCAGCAACACCAAGCCACCAGAGTTTGATGGTACGCAGGATCCGGTGGCAGCTATGAGGTGGATATCTGATATGGAGGGATGCTTCTTCACTTGCTCGTCCCCTGAGCATTTGAAGGTTCGGTTCGCGCTGAACCAGCTTCGCTTGGGAGCGAAGGACTGGTGGAAGTTTGTGACGGCACACTTCACACCGACTGAGCTTTCGGCAGTGACCTGGGAGAGGTTCACTATCATGTTCCGAGATGAGTACGTTCCTCAGGTGGAGAGGGAACGTCTGACACAGGAGTTTCTGACCCTCAAGCAGGGTACCGAGTCAGTCACAACTATTACGAGGATGTTTCATGAGAGGGCGATGTTCTGCCCTGAGCACGTGTCCACCGAGCAGGCACGTATGAGCCATTACCTGAGCATTCTGAGACGGGATATTTGGGAGTTCGCTGCGAACTCCTCGTATCGGACATTTGCCGAGCTTCAGGCAAATGCTCGGAAGAAGGAGATTGAGCTTGAGACTCAGGCCAGGGAGGAGGCGGAGTCTCTGGGGAGGGTTCAGCGGCCGGCACAGTCCCAGCCGGCAGCCAAGCGGGCTAAGCCCGCTGATCCCCGACCCGGGAGCCAGAAGGGCCGCACTTGTGGAAAGTGCGGTAAGGGTCACGATGGAGTCTATCGAGCGGGGTTTTGCTACAAATGTGGCAAGGAGGGGCATATGGCCAAGGACTGCCCCAAGGGGTTTACAGTGTGCTTCCACTGTAACCAGACCGGACACCGGAAGGCAGAGTGTCCGCTGCTGCGCGGAGCATCTCAGGGGTCTGCTCCCGCTGCCATCAGAGCTACTGCTACAGAGAGTCGGCCCGTGAAGGCCAAGGCACCGAGGGCTCGGGGGAGAGCCTTTCAACTGACTGCGGAAGAGGTCCACGCTGCACCCGATGTTGTGGCTGGTACGCTTTCTTTTTATTATTTATTCATGGTGTCGAGATATTATGCTTATATTATGCTATGCATAGGTACCTTCCTTGTGAATTCTGTACCTGCTTTAGTGTTATTTGACTCGGGTGCGAGTCGATCTTTTGTATCTTTGACATTTAGTCACCATATCAGTGTTAGTCGTGGGGCATTGAGTCGGCCCCTGCGGGTTTCCATAGCCGCCGACAGAGTGATTTGTGCCACGGAGGTCCTCCGGGGATGTGTACTGGAGATTTTTGGGGTTGAGTTCCCGATCGACCTGATTCCTATTGCGATGGGTGATGTCTGTGTTATAGTGGGCATGGACTGGTTGAGCCAATTCGGCGCAGTTATCGATTGCCAGCGTCAGCTGGTGACTATACGAGATCCTAGTGGGGGAGTTCTTTCGGTTTACGGCGAGGGTACACGTTCTGGATCAGCCTTTTGTTCGGCTGCTAGGGCGAGGCAGTGTTTACAGCAGGGCTGTAAGGGTTTTGTTACGTATGTGATGGATACGCGAGTGATCTCCGAGAGACCGAGTTCGGTGGATGAAGTTCCGGTGGTGCGTGAGTTTCCAGATGTCTTTCCCGAAGAATTACCAGGTGTGCCTCCCGTGAGGCAAGTGGAGTTTGGTATTGATTTGGTTCCGGGAGCCGCGCCTATCGCTAAGGTGCCGTATCGCCTTGCGCCTCCAGAAATGCAAGAGTTATCCTCGCAAATTCAGGAGTTGCTGGGGAAGGGGTTTATTCGGCCGAGTAGCTCGCCGTGGGGACCACCCATCCTGTTTGTGAAGAAGAAAGATGGCTCGCATCGCATGTGTATTGATTATCGGGAACTGAATAAGTTGACGGTCAAGAACCGTTACCCGTTGCCGAGGATCGACGATTTATTCGATCAGTTACAGGGAGCATCTTGGTTCTCCAAGATTGATTTGAGGTCGGGCTATCATCAGGTGAGAGTACGGGACGAGGACGTCCAGAAGACAGCATTCAGGACGCGTTATGGGCATTATGAGTTTGTGGTGATGCCTTTTGGGCTCACCAATGCCCCGGCTGTGTTCATGGACCTCATGAACAGGGTATGTCGGCCGATGTTGGATCAGTCGGTGATTGTGTTCATTGATGATATTCTGGTATATTCGAGATCTAGAGAGCAGCATGAGGAGCATTTGAGGGAGGTTCTTGGAGTTTTGAGATCGGAGAAACTTTATGCAAAGTTTTCCAAGTGCGATTTTTGGTTGCGGGAGGTCCAGTTTCTGGGACATCTCGTTAACCAGAATGGGATATTGGTCGATCCGGCCAAGGTTGACGCAGTGATGAGGTGGGAGGTGCCAAGGTCACCTTCTGAGATCCGGAGTTTCCTTGGGTTGGCAGGGTATTATCGGAGGTTTATTAAGGATTTCTCCAAGATTGCGGTCCCACTCACCAGATTGACCCGGAAGGGTGTTACATTTCTATGGGGTCCCGAGCAGCAGACCTCCTTTGAGACGCTTCGCCAGAGGTTGTGTGAAGCTCCGGTATTAGCTCTTCCAGAAGAGATGGAGGGTTTTGTGGTATTCTGTGATGCATCGATTTTAGGACTGGGAGCGGTACTGATGCAGAAGGGACATGTGATAGCATATGCATCGAGGCAGTTGAAGCCTCACGAGACGAGGTACCCCACACATGATCTGGAGTTGGGGGCAGTGGTGTTCGCCCTCAAGATTTGGCGGCACTACTTGTATGGGGTTCGTTGTACGATTTACACGGACCATAAGAGCTTGAAGTACCTGATGAATCAGCCTAACCTAAACATGCGGCAAAGAAGGTGGTTAGATGTGGTCAAGGATTATGATTGCGAGATTTTGTACCACCCGGGCAAGGCTAATGTGGTAGCCGACGCATTGAGTCGCAGGGCGGAGAGTGCGCCACTGCGAAATGTATGTTTGCGACTGACTGTGATAGCTCCAGTTCTGGACGCCATTCGTGGGGCACAGGCCGAGGCTGTGCGTCCGGAAATGCAGAAGAGAGAGCGGGTCGTTGGGTTGGTTTCGGAGTTCGTATCGGATAGTCGAGGTCTTATGACTTATCAGGGCCGGGTCTGGGTACCGTTTGTAGGCGGTACACGTACTACATTGATGGAGGAGGCTCATAGATCGAAATTTTCGATCCATCCCCGGGCTACAAAGATGTATTTGGACCTAAGGAAGGAGTATTGGTGGCCTTGTATGAAGAGGGATGTCGCATGGTTTGTCGAGAGGTGTTTGACCTGTCGAAGGGTAAAGGCCGAACACCAGAGACCGCATGGCAAGTTGCAGCCATTGGAGGTTCCCGAATGGAAGTGGGAACAGATCACTATGGATTTCATCACCAAATTGCCGAGGACTGCCAGAGGAGTCGATGCAATTTGGGTGATTGTGGATAGGTTGATGAAGAGCGCTCACTTTCTTGCCATCAGTGAGAGTTCTTCGGCGGAGAAGTTGGCGGAGATTTATGTGAGGGAGGTTGTATCTTGGCATGGGGTGCCGATCTCGATCGTTTCAGACCGCGATGTGCGTTTCACCTCCCGCTTCTGGAAGAAATTTCATGAAGAGTTGGGTACTAAGCTGCATTTTAGTACCGCATACCACCCCCAGACCGACGGCCAGAGTGAGCGGACGATTCAGACACTTGAGGACATGCTTCGGGCATGTGTATTGGACTTTGGGGGTACTTGGGATACGTATTTGCCTTTGGCGGAGTTTTCCTACAATAACAGCTATCATTCGAGCATCGGTATGCCGCCCTTTGAGCTGTTGTATGGTAGGAGGTGTCGGACTCCAATATGTTGGGGAGAGGTTGGGCAAAGGGTAATGGGCAGTACAGAGATCATGAATCAGATGACAGAGCAGATACAACTGGTCAGATAGAGGTTATTGACCGCTCAGAGCCGACAAAAGAGTTACGCGGATAGACGCCGGTCCGAGCTGGAATTTCAGGTCGGCGACTTTGTTCTCCTGAAGGTTTCTCCTTGGAAAGGAGTGATCCGGTTCAGGAAGAGGGGAAAATTGGGGCCCCAGTTTATAGGTCCGTTTCGTGTGATCGAAAGGGTAGGCCGGGTAGCCTATCGGCTGGAGTTACCAGCAGAGTTGGGGTAGATTCACAACACTTTTCATGTATCGCAGTTGAGGAAATGTATAGCCGACGAGTCGGCAGTGGTTCCATTAGAGGATATTCAGGTAGATGCAAGCCTGAATTATGCTGAGAGACCAGTGGCTATTAGGGATCGGGAGATCAAGATTTTGAGGAACAAGGAGGTACCTCTGGTATTGGTATAGTGGCAACATCGGAAGGGATCGGAAATGACCTGGGAGCCGGAGGGTATGATGCGGGAGCAGCATCCGGAGCTATTTTAGAGCGAGACTTCGAGGGCGAAGTCTAGTTCTAGTGGGGGAGAGTTGTAACATACGGATTTTACCAGGTATCTTGTAAATCTAATTTTGTCATATTGTGAGAGGGAATCGGCGAGTTGGAGCTTAGACTCGCCGAGTAGAGACGCAGAATTGAACATTGGTGCGCACCTGGACTCGGCGAGTCCAGGATATGGACTCGGCGAGTCCATGATATGGACTCGGCGAGTCTGCGCTGTGTAACGAAACCCTAAATCTCTAGGTTTGAGGCCTATTTAAAGGGCCTTATGGCCGTCATTTGTGCTCATCCAACCCTCAGTGAGTGACCCTTGTGTTCTTGAGCTATTTGTGAAGAGAAAGGAGCCATTCTTGATCTTGTGTGTGTTATTTAGCAAGAAGAAGGAGACCCTAGGCAAGAGGAAGTAAAGGAGGTTGCTATTTCGTGGATTTGGAGCTTAGATCATCACTCTAGAGGTATTATCTCGAACCATTTTCTGTTTAGTGAAGCATGATGCAATTTAGGGCATGTGGTGGTCATTTATGGGATGATTTGATGCCCATTGGTTCCCTCTTTGAGTTGAGGCCATGGATCTGGATCCATAGAGGTCCAGAGAGCCTCACTCATCAGGCTTTATGAGTGACAATAGAGTCTTTGACCTTGTGTTGTAGTATTTGAGTCATAAACATCATATATGGTTATATAGAGGTTGTATGTGCATCAAGATTGTAACTTTACGTGCTAAATGAGCTTGGAGGGACTGGATCTATGGATTAATGAACTGGATCTGACCTTTAGAGCAAGATTGAGTCAGTGCATGGCATGGACTCGCCGAGTCTGAAGAACAGATTCGGCGAGTAGCATGAATGTTGCCCGACCACACTGTGAGTGGCCTCGTCGAGTTGGGAAAGGTGGACTCAGTGAGTCAAGGGGGAGTCAGAATGGACAGGTGGACTGAGTCTAACTGGACTCGCCGAGTTGTTCTTGAGACTCGGCGAGTTGAGTCGTGGTGGCCCCACAACTCGTGCCAGGTGGAACTCGTCGAGTTGAGGGAATGCTCGACGAGTCAGGGGAGGATTCCAGGGAAATTGGTGTATACGCCCAGACTCGCCGAGTCGCCTGGGTACTCGTCGAGTCCGGTCAAAGTTGACCGTTGACCGTTGACCAGCGTTGACCTAGATTGTCTTGTTATAGTGTGGTCAACCCTAGTTGGGAAAGTGTTAATTAGAGGTGTATTGTGCTATAGGGGGACGACAGCTCGACAGGTCGAGTGATTAGCGATTTCAGGTTTACGATTTACCGAGACACGCGAGGTGAGTCTTCTCACTATACTTTACCATGAGTAGGTAACCAGAGTTATGTGATAGAATATTTGTATGCTATGTATGTTATGTGTTGTACTGCATTACTTCTATGTGTTTGATGCTGTGCATGTTTACAGAGTTAGAACCGGAAGGTTCACAGAGTTAGAACCTGAGGGTTCACAGAGTTTGGGTGCACAGACCCACAGAGTTATAGCCTCGAGTGGCTAATATGTGTTATATGTAGTATTTTGGGGAACTCACTAAGCCTTGTGCTTACAGTGTTGATGTTATTGTTTCAGGTACTAGTGACGACCGCGGGAAGGCGCCGGCTTGATCCGTACACACACACATTCGGAGCTTGATATCATGATCTTGGGATTTTGTATTGTCTTGTTTGGATAATTAAAATGGTTGTTTAATGAATATCATTGGAATTATGTTTTATAAAAATTGAAAAATTTGTTTTGAAAATTTTCGGTGTTACAGAAGAACTCTCCCGTATAGCCAAGAAGTGAGCACTCTTGTTCAATCGATCTACGATGACCCATGTCGCATCAAACCCCTTCACCGTCCTTGGTAGTTTGGTAATGAAATCCATTGTGATCTGTTCCCATATCCACATGGTAATATCTAGAGGCTGCAGTATACCATGTGGCCTCTGATGATCGGCCTTGATCATCCTACAGGTCAAGCACCTCTCGACGTACCAAGCGATTTCTCGATTTATACATGGCCACCAATAACTCAAACTCAGATCCCTGTACATCTTGGTGGCCCCCGGGTGAATAGAGAAGTGAGACTTATGAGCCTACTCCATGACTGTCTGTCTGACTCCTCAAGACATCGGAACCTAAACCTGACCTCATTGGGTCAATAATTCCCGACTATCCTACATAAATCGGGCGTTCTCGCCCTTGATCCTCTCCATCTTCCAGTTCACCGGTTGCATGCCCTCAACCTGGGCATCTCTGATCAAACTCACAAGAGGAAAATCCACCACTATCCTCATACATGTTTCTGGGGTGGAAGACCTAGTTGACTTGCGGCTCAAAGTATCCTCAACCATATTCGCTTTACTGGGGTGGTAAATGATCTCGCAATCGTAGTCGTTGACTACATCCAGCCACCTGTGCTGCTTTATATTCAGGTTCGGGTGATCCATGATATGCCTCAAGCTCTTATGGTCTATATATATGGTACAACGGATCCCATACATGTAATGTCTCCATATCTTGAGAGCGAACACCACTACTCCTAACTCTAAATCATGAGTAGCATACCTCATCTCATGGGACTTCAACTTCTGCGATGCGTAGGCTATCACCCATCCCCTATGCATGAGGACTACCCCCAAAACCGTGATGGATGCATCACAGAACACCACAAAATCCTCCAGTCCCTCTGGGAGTGTCAAAACTAGGGCCTCGCGCAACCGTTTTCGGAGAGTCTTGAATGCTCTCTGCAGCTTAGGGCCCCACGGGGATTCCACCCCCTTCCTCGTCAGACGAGTGAGGGGTACCACAATCTTGAAGAAATCTCAAATAAATCTCCAGTAGTACCCTACCAAACCTAGAAAACTCCTGATATCCGAGGGAGATCTGGGTACCTCCCACTACATGACTACCTCGATCTTGGCTGGGTCAACCAAGATCCCCTCCTGGTTGTCGAGATGTCTGAGGAAATAGACCTCTCGTAACCAAAACTCACTCTTCGAGAATTTGGCACACAACCATTCTCTTCTCAGAACTTCCAATAACTCCCTAAGGTGCTCGTCGTGCTGCTCTCGGGTCTTGATATATACCAAGATATCATCAATAAACACGATGACCGAGTGATCAAGCATCAGTCTGCAGACCCGATTCATTAGGTCCATGAATATTCTCGGCGCGTTGGTGAGCGTAAACTGCATATCCACAAAGTCGTAATGACCATAACGAGTCCGGAACGCGGTCTTCTCCACGTCCTCCTCTCTGACCCGAACCTGATGATAACCCGACCTCAATACAATCTTGAAGAACCAAGATGCACCTTGTAACTAATCGAAGAGGTCATCTATCCTCGAGAGTGGATAATGATTCTTCACTGTTAACTTGTTCAACTCCCTATAGTCAATTCACATCCGATGCAAACCATCCTTCTTCTTTACGAAGAGGATCGGTGCTCCCTATGGAGAACTACTAGGTCGAATGAACTGCTTGCCTAGTAGTTCCTGCAGTTGTGACTACAAGTCCTGCATCTCTAGCGGTGCCAACCGGTATGGTGCCCTGGCGATAGGGGCCGCACCAGGCACCAGGTCGATCTGAAACTCGACCTGCCTCTCTGGAGGTATTCATGGCAACTCCTCCAGAAACACGCCTGCAAAATACCTGACCGCAGGAACTTCGGAAACTGAAATCTGATCCCTGGCTCCCGTATCTACTACATATGCTAGAAAGCCTGCACACCCGTGCTGAATGTACTGCCGAGCCCTAACAGCTGAACATAACCCCAATCCCATTATGGTTCCCTCGCCATAAACAATCAGTTCACCCCCACTTGGGTTTTGAACTACCACTCGGTGGCGCTCACAATCTATCATGGCACCAAATCGACTAAGCCAGTCCATCCCCACAATCACACATACTTCCCCATGGAAATCAAAATCAAATCAATCGAAAAGGACACTCCAAAGATTTCCAACTCGCATCCTCGGTAGACGGAAGAAGCAGAAACTCCATGTTCGTTCATGATAGGGACTCGCAACGAACACTCTAGATCACCTACTGGAGCACTGAACTCCCTACTAAACGCCTGAGACATGAAGAACTGACTCGCCCCCAAGTCAAATAGAACCAAAGTGGTCAATGAGTTTACTAAAAACGTACCTAAAAACAGGTATAACAGATAAGCATAACACATATATAATAAATGTGGTAAAGAATAGAAACATACCAGGAACAACATCCGATGCTGCCCTGGCCTCCTCAGCCGTAAGCTGGAAGGCACAACCCTGAGCCTTCGAAGGCTCTACCTTAACTGGCCTCCCATCTGCAATCCTCAGAGTTGCCGGCGCTGAAGCCTGCACTAGCTTGGCGGCTAGAAAAGGGCATTGGGCCTTCATATGACCCACCTGCTCACAGTGATAATAAAGTATGACCTCGGAGGCCGGAGTCTGCTATCTGCAATCCCTAGCCAAATGGCCCTACTTGCCACACCGGTGGCACCCACTCCCTGAACGGCACGTCCCTGAATGAGCCTTTCCTCACTTTCCACAAGTGTGGCTTGGCTGTCCCCCAACTTTGGTATCGATGGTCTTGGACTGCTTCAGTGCCGGCTGCGACTATGCCGGGGCCTACTGCTATTCCCTCAACTGCAGCTCGATCTCCAACTCACACCGCCTCGCGGCCTCCTGTAACTCCAAAAGAGTATCACATCGTTGGGTAGACACAAATTGTTGGATATCGGTCTTGAGCATGCTCAGATAACGAGTCATCTGAGCCTGCTCGGAAGCAAACTCTGGGCAGAACATCACCCTCTCAGTGAACATGCGAGTGATCTCCGTCACCGACTCCCCATCCTGTCTCAAACTCAAAAACTCCTGAGCCAAACATTCCCGCTCAACCAATGGAATGTAACGGGTGCGGAACATGTCCCGAAACTGCTCCCAAGTGACAACAACTATGTGCTCGTCAGAGTACGACCCTGTCGTCAGCCTCCACCAGTCCTTGGCCCCGAGCCTGAGTAGGTTCAGGGTACACCTGACCCTCTGGTCAGAAGGACATAAATAGGTATAGAAACATCCCTTCACATTGGAATTCCACCGCATAACTTTGATAGGGTGCTGGGTCCCATCAAAAATAGGGGGTTTCGTTTTGTTGAAGTCCCTATACTGGAAGCCCCGACCGGCTCCCACTCCACCTCCTGCTGCGGTTACATCGGGTGTAGCTGCAATGGCAACCGTCTCCACAAGGGCTGTGTATATGTTATCAAGGTACTCCATCATGGCGGACTTAATAATCCCAAACAACTCCAGAATTTGACTTCGGACAATCTCGACCACCTCCTCACGGATGATCTCCCTGACTTAATCCTATGTCAACACTAGCTCCTCCTAACTAATAATCTCAGGGGCTACTGGGGCCTCCTGATCACCCTGCCTTCATTCCGACACAAAACGCCTCGTGACCACCATACTGTAGATACAATAGGAAGATATCAGATAATCCACACAAATATTAGGGGATTGGATCCCGACCAAACCCTAGGGGTTGTGACTTCCTTACTACGTGTATAGGTACTATGCTTTCAGTAGTATGGGCCCATACTACCTTCCACACCTACCCATATTTGTCTCAAGTATCACCACAACACCTTATCCATATACATAAACATAGCGAATGCTCAATCCTCACCCATAGAGGAATAACTATCTCATAATTGGCCTCCAGGCCTCTTGCAACCCACCCATGAAACTTCCACCAACCATGTAGCACTAATGTATGCTAGGCATACATAAAGCTGGACTCTATAGAATTTCGAATATCCAATCCTACCCTAAGCCCTACTCAATAGGAACAGAACATAAGGCCAAATCAAACATTCTCAAGCTATAAGATCTTGATTATATACAACCGTGATGCATACATAAGTAACTACAGTAATGATGTTAATCTCATGTAAGGAAAACCCTAGGCTAGCAGGTATCATATAATCAGACAATTCTATCATGCAATTCCTGAAGATCCCTAGCCTAGTACTAGCATGTTGTTCTAACATATCATATAATCAAATAACTGTATGGCATTTTGGGGTCTACTTACTGGCTCTGACAGACCGTACACTCGGCACCCTCCTTTACTTATTTTGAAAATGATTTAGAAATTATATTTAACACTCCTTCCTTGATTTGAGACTAGATTCACATGAGTGTTCCTCCAATTTACTCAAATCAAGGCTCTGATACCAACTTATAACACCCATAAAATTCAAGCCAAATTAAACTTTCAAAAACATTTTAAATCAATAGTTATTACAACTTTGTTTCCAAAATAGTCTTTATCATAGTTTTTCCCAGAAACATATAACAAAAGATTAGGACCTGTACGATCATTCCTTTTCCTTGTCGCGATCCTCCGATGTACCTGAAACAATAAAATGAAACTGTAAGCCCGAAGGCTTAGTGATTTCCCCCAAAATACCCATACTCACAACAATACACATAGAATCACAAACAACATACTATGGGTCTAATCAACAATCTGGTTGGAATACCCCAGGCCCATCACCAACAGGTTGGAATACCCACATACTATGGGTCTAATCAACCTCGAGATGGAATACCCCAGGCCCACAACCGATAGATTGGAATGCCGAAATACTATGAGTCCAATCATCCTTGGGATGGAATACTCACGGCCCACAACCAACAGGATGGAATGCCCAGGTCTATTGGCCTCCGCAAAAAGCAAATAAGCCTCAACCGCCAAAGAAACATGTGCATATATATATATATATATATATATATATATATATATATATATATATATATATATAACAGATATTCGCATAACGGTCTATAGACAAATAATGATCTAACGGATCATACCACATAGCACCTAATACCATCCTATCTACCAGGATACCGATCTAACAGATCATACCTCATACTACATAATATTATCCTACCCTCTGGGATACCGATCTAATAGATCATACCACATACCCCATAATATTATCCTACCCTCTAGGATATCTATCTAACAGATCATACTAGCATAACATAACTAGATAACAATCCAAAGGGTCAGCGTTGGTCCCTTAGACCCTTGAGTATAGTGAGAATAACTCACCTTGCAATTTATGACTGGATATAGAAAGCTCAACTCCCGAATCAACGCCACGAACTCCTCCACCTATATCCAACACATCACAAGGTTCATAAATTCCCAGATACCCCTAGAAGTCAACTGGTCAACCCTTGGTGAAAGTCAAAGTCAAAGTCAACTGCCTGGGTCAATAGTCTATGTTGACCTGAACTCATTGATTGTATCCAGCCACTCGCCGCCTTCCTTGCACAACTCGTCTGCTTGCCGAGTCATTAGAGTGACCCATCGAGTTCCTAAGGCCGGAGGTTAAAGCTCCTTGCCCCTCGTCGAGTTTCCCCCTTGTAAGTTGACAAGTTCACACTCATCCAAATTTTGGGGAAAAATCCTAACCGACTTGCCAAGTCGCTCTACTGACTCGCCGAATCTACGACAATCTTCAACAGACTCGCCAAGTTGTTCATCCAACTCGGTTAGTTCAGGATCATCTTCATATGACTCACAGAGTCGACTATGCGACTCGCTATGTCCCTTCAATCCTTTATCCATACAGATGCTTTTTAAGCCATGCAAAGGTTCCAGATTACAGATCCAAACTTCCAAGGTCTGCTTATCACGTAAAGTTGCAAACTTTACATGCATGCAAAGCTTTAAGGCCCTAAAACGACAAAACTAATCTTGAAGTGAAGTCCAACACTTGAGGGAAGGCTCAGACTCGTCCAAGTTACTATTTTTATGGATCTAGAGACCAAGGGAAGTCCAGATCTGAAGTTGCAACTTCAGATCTTGAATCAAACACCAAAAGCTTGTCCTAAAACCCATCCAAAAGAGATTAGAAGGGAGATGAGCCAAAGAGGCAGCTTAATACCTTCTAGGGAGTGACAACTAATGAATCTCTTAGCTTCCCACGAGTTCCTAGCCTTGATTTTCTTTCTTACCCAAGTGTTCTTTACCAAGATCCCTCTATTCCAAGATCTATCACACAAAAGAAACACATACACATGATTTAGGGTTTAAGAGTGCCAAGAAGCTATAATGGGGAGGCTGGGGAAGGCCAATGATCCTTTAAATAGGGAGAAATAGCCCGAGATTTGGAGTTTCATCTGCCAGCTCCTACTTGTCGAGTCCCTTCTTTAACTCGGCAAGTAGATCACAAAAACACATGGACCAACCCGCTGCTACTCGACGAGTAGGGTAGCCAACTCGTCGAGTAGGCATTGAAATCAATAAAATTCTTACATAACCAATACCTGAAAATCAGGGTGTTACACACAACATATGCATTATAGAAATGAAAGTACAACAACCATTGCATTAATAATGTATAAGTTTTTACATAAGTGTTTATACATTAGATAGTCGAACAACAAAAGTAGACATAGTAAAAGACAAAAGACGCAGCACAATTCTAGGTTGTCTTCTCGAATGCTTCGGGAGTATACATGTCAATTGGATTCTTGAGAATACAAGTTATTTTGAAAGAGAGGATATCAACATTTAAGATGCTGAGTTCATAAGTATTCGTTTTATTTATGGTTGTATTAGTTTTAAGAAAGTGACTGATTTCGTTCCAGAAAATCCTATATTTTCTGATGTAAAAGAATGGTAGTTTTAATCCCATAATACCATTCTGTTTAAGTGTTATTGTAATTATGACATAATATTATCATACCATAAAATTGTAAGAAGAAAATTTAGTGTTTTGGTTATGGAAATGTAACCATGCTGAAAGACTAGAATGAACACGACGCTCTAATAACGTCGAAACTGAATATGTGACACTTGTCACTCCATGGCTTGTCTGCTGGACTGTAGCTAACAGTCGGGATGTGGGATTGTCAGTCCTGTGTAGATCTATACACACAATTCCCGCTATCCCTCCAAGAGACTCTGGTTACAAGAGTGTAACATAGCAAGTATATTGCTATGTCTTGAAAATGTACCATCACATTTTGGTTTAAGTAAAGATTAAATTATTCTATTTTTCTTGACAGAGTAGTTTAAACCTTTTATACTTTTCTAGAAAATAGATTTCTCGTTTGTTTCATAAATTATACCTATTATAATTTATATGTTCTATATGATTAGCATGATCTCTCAAGGATGAACACCTTTGCTCAGTGTGATACAAAGGTAATGAAACCGACTGCAATAACCTTTTATATTCATGTATGTATAATATATATAATTAAGAAGGAAACGACCTTCAGACAAATAACACTACTTTAAGTCCACATCCAAACAAGTAAAAGGAAATAAGACAATTCACTAGTCATAAGTCCTTTAAGTCTTATTTACATACTTATACATATATAAACATGATTTTGACAATTATATGTCTGAAGATTTATAAAAACATTTGAAAGAGTTTAATGTTATTGTGAAGAGCTTATGTGACTTTTAAAAGAGTTGACATGACTTAAAGTCGTTTTAGAAGTATTGGGTAGTCTTTTATTTTAAACACAATATTTAAAAGATTAAGAATCAACATTAATGATTCTCTAGAAGAATGGTAACCACAATAGTTTTCTACTATAATTACTTAGTTTATACTAACTATATATAATCTAATATCGAATAGACAGTTAAATGTATGAATCTGCCCTAAGCCCACAACCAAACAAGGAACAGGAAGTAAGGCGGAACTCACACATTCCCCTGATTGTCGGATATTAATTATCTATAACTCTGATGTATAAATTAAAGAATTATAGAATTAACCATTAAAAGGTCCTTTATGTTATACTAGTTTAATAATAAATATTAAACCTTTTGGTTGATTGATATCACAGGTAATTATTAACAAAATATAATTGTGTTCAACTTGTATCCCCCCTCCGGTAAAAGAATTTAAAAGTATTTAAAAGGTAGATTATAGGGGTATGAACTCACATGATAGGTGGCGATTCGGGCAACATTTCGTTCCTTAGAAATGAGTTTTCTTGATATAATAGAGAGTTTTGATGAAAAGACGGCTTTACTCGGGAAGAGTTTCTGCTAAATGATTGAGAACTTCGGGGCTTCGAGGCTTGGTTCAGGTGATAGGGGTGTTCCCGAGGCTTCGGGGGTTTGTAGGAAGGCTTAAGAGAGTAGGTAAAAATCTAACCAAAACCCACAGGTCACAATTTCTATTTATAGGAAGCTGAGGACTCCCCGTACGCTGGGCGTACTCATCAATTACGTGTGGCGTAGTGCCTCACGAGTCTCCTCACCGGGCGTAACCTCGTACACGGGGCGTACGAGTGGATCATCTCTGACGCGTCGGTGCTATGTACACGTGTCGACCATGTGTTGGAGTAGGCTTCGTAGCTGATTCTGGATCGAATATGTGCGAATTACGTTGGGCATAATCTTTATGTACGTTGGGCGTAATCTTTTCGGCCAACCTCGAAGTTCGTGCCCAAAACTTCAAAAATCCATATGTTTCGCATACGAGCTCCATTTTTGAAGTTCTTTATATTCACGTGTAGGTGAGATTATAATCTACAATTTTTGTTTAGATTCCATTTTCGTCTGTCTTTTTATCGATGTACTACTATTGAAAAGTCCAACGATTCGGCTTCAGGTTGTTTTGGCCAAAAGTTGTTCAAACTAAAATTCGAGTTTCGGGCTGTGTACCGCTGTTTTGAAACTTAGAAAAATCATAACTGCTTCATACAAAGTCAGATTTTGACGTTCTTTTTATGGACACTCTTGGTTTAACGTATACTATAACTTTCATTTGAGTAAATTACATGAATCGTCCCTCGTGCAAGTGCCAATAAGCACGTCCAGTCCCTATTTTCAAAAATTAACTCAGACCGTCACTTGTTTGGTTGAAAGTTTCATGTTTCATCCCTCGTTAGTTTAAATTTACACGCTTAAGCCCTTGCGAGACATGAAATGACTACAATGCCCTTTTCAATTTTATTTTCCATTTACTTTTAACATTTTTTTATTACTTTTTAATATTAAAAAAATATTTTAATTTAAATTGTGGGTCCATTTATCTTTAAACCTAGTATATTTATATCTCTTTTTCGTTTGTTGAACACTTAACCACCTACACTACCACCGGAAAATTAAGCACCCACCCCTTATCTTCTTCTCCCGGTTTGCTCTTCTTCGAAAATCGAAAAAAAATCTAAAACCTATAACATGTAAAGCCAAATGATTTTAGAAATTGAAAATCATTTCAGAATCTCAAAATCCTTCCAAAATGTAAAATGGTGGTGGGTCTTTTTAAAAATCCGAAATATACACACAACGATGGTGAATCACAAATTTGAAGCTTGTAACCCCTTCACTTTGTGTGTTTCTGATCGAACAACACAAATAAACACAAAATATACACACAACGCACAAAAATATACACAATTTGTGGATCAAATCCAATCATTTACTAAAACGACCTCCACTGAAAACTCACGTACAAGGAAATTGACCCTCACATCACCCTATCCCCGCTTCAAACAATCTTTGAAAAACAACAAAACTAAATGTACTAAGAATTAGGGAAAAATCAGTTTGGTTAAATCCAAAACCCAAAACCAATTTACTCAATTCTAATAAGAAAAAACACAACCCTCAATCAGAGTTTGAAGCTAGGCTTACTGTGGTGGCTTATTTCGAATGGAGAAAATAGAAATCGAATCGTCTATCGGAAAATCAACTGATGCCGAATGGATTGAGGTGAGAATCGATAGCTTGAAGGATAAGTTTATAGGAGAGATCAATGGCTTCAGGTCGGCAATGCATAGGTTGACGGCGACATGCTCACATCGATGGCTTCATGTTCGTCATTTTGTTTCATGAAAGCTGGGGGAATGGATTAACGAAAGCAATGGGAAAAGGTTTGAGGGATGAAGTGGATTTGGTTATTTTTTATTTATATTTTAAATTTAAAATAGATAAACAAATAAAAGAAAATTAAAAAAAAATCATTAAGAGCAAAATAGTCTTTTTATGTCCAGAGGGATGAAGCGTGTAAAGTTAAATAAAACAAGGGATGATCCGAGTTAACTTTTTAAAAATAGGGATTGAACGTGTCATTTGGCACTTGCACGAGGGTTGATTCGTGTAATTTACTCCTTTCATTTAGATAGTTAAGGCTAAAAAGCATTTTCTTGAAAATTCACGCTTTACGTTAAACCGTGATTTGCCGATTTTGACGTGGATCTTCGATTGGTCATAACTTCTTTGTTATAACTCAGATTTTAGTGTTCTTTATATTTTTGGAAACCTTGTTACAATATCTACTACTTTATTTATCCCGTTCAAGAATATTAAATAATTTGTTTTTGACGCTATTTTAAGTTGACTTTTATTGAACATGAATGACTTTGGGTTGACTTTTGTTGACTTCAAAGGCTAGAAAATAACGGGTTGTTATAAGGGTAGGAGAGTGGTTACTCTTTTGTAGCAGTTACACAGAAAGTAACTATCAGCCTCTAGCCTGGTTAGGAAGGAGGCATCTGTACCTAATTCACATTATTGCTTAGAATGTAGCATGGATTCCACCACTACTATGCTCACTTTTCTAGTCAAGAAATGTATAGAGATAGAGAGTGACAACGGGAATACACTTTCTTCTTCTACTAGAGCATCTTTCAGGAACTTACCCTTGAAAAGGAAGCCTGGAGTAAGGGTGATAAGACCCTTTCTTTGGAAGGTGTGAGGACTCAATCGGATACCGTAACTGATCTTATTCCTAGAAAACGAAAAAGGGTTGTTCGTGGTGGTGATATAAAGAGCCATGGTATAATAAACTTGAGTATTGAACCTTTTATTGAAGTCCTGAATCGAGATTCTTCTTTAGAGCCTTCTCCAACATTTACCCTTCACGAGTGTTCACTTACTTCTAACTCCAAATTAAAGTGTGTTGAAGAGTCTCTTCCTATACCAGATGTTGATATCCCGATCCTAAGGATACCCCCATTTTGTATTTGGGACCCAACCAATTGTTTGTTCTCTAAATCAAGTATTAAAAGGTCATTCTTCGTATACTGTTTCTCTTGCCGCTGTTTTTCAACATAAACTATTTAGCTCTGGATTTGGTCAATTTTCGGTATCAAATGTTGAGTCTATAATTGTGACAGTGGACCCTCTTCCTCTTGGTTTTGGTCCCCCGATAACTGGAACATCGCTCCCTTAGATGTTCTTGATACCTCTTCCTTGTTTGGAGATGATACCCATCCCCATCCTTCAATATATGTTTCCCAAAAATCCTTTTAACCTACTTGGTACATTTCTTATTATATATATATCCTATGTAGCTTGTTTTTCATTGTACTCCACATTATGATGATGTGGCTTGATAATTTTGAAGTTATTCGTTCTTTTAGGAAGGAGGCTCCCATACCATCTCTTGTTACTTTTTCTGCGTCGTTTCTTATAGTTTAACGGCCATTTGCCACAGCCATTATCCCTAAGACTCCCAAGTTTACGGATATGTCGGATGAAGAAAGCCTTGATAAGAATAATTCCTGTTTGATTGAAGGAATTCATCAGTTGAACAAAGTGTCTTGTCGCATTCGCAATCGTCCTAACCTAATCACTACAAAGCAATTAAAACCCCACGAAGCTTTCTAGGCTTTGAAAGGTATGTGCACCAACTATATGAATTCCTAGAATTGGAGGTCAAAAATCTTTGGGGGGAGGTATCCAGTTTTTCGGAGAGGAATTTGTGTTTAGTAGATGACTTGAGTGAGAGTCTCCATTGTTGAGATGAACTGAAGAAATTGAATCAAGATGTGTAGATTAAAGTTGATGATATTGTTGGCCAATATTTGGAGTTGAGCTAGGAAATCGTTTGAGGAATTTCATTATTGTTTTCATTTGTTGATTCGTTCTCTCTGATAAAACTTTTTCCGCATTAGAAAATGTTTTTCTTCGAGAAATCTTTGAGATCGATCGATTTTGCATTTGAGAATCAGTCAATTGAATACGATTTCATCGTGTCTAAGTTTTTCTTCTTTTCTGAACAAAGCAATTGCAATCATGAATGTGAATACAGTCATGTATCAAGCAAATCTTTATGGTTTTTCCATGAAAATCACAATATTTCTTCAAGAGTACTATGATCAGTGAGAGGATCGAATGGAGGATTATCTCACGAGAATCAGCAAAGATTTAAGGTATTCAACTGATAAAATACCATATAGAGTTAATCTTGTTCAAGCAGTGGGAACAACAGTGCAAAGTGAAGATATGATAGTAGCTCATTTGAAAAAAGAAGTAAATGATAAAAGATGTATTTATGAATTGCAAGGAGCCTTACCTCTAGTTTTTTACAATTACATTGGTGGATTTAAAACAACACAAGAGATCTATAACATTCGCAAAGAAAAGAGCGCACGGAGAAGAGTTCAGTGATTTAATGCTTGTATGAATTACTTGATTTCAAGTAGAAAGAGACGGAGTCAATCGAAGCTTACTATGATTGTTTCAATAAGTTGATCTACAAATGCTCAAGGTAACATGTGGTTCAAACTATTCAGGAGTTCATTATTACCTTCATTCATGGTTTAAGGAAAGAATGGAAGAAGATTTGCTTGATGAATAAAACACATGAGAACTTTGGCACTACACTTTTTTGAATCATTACAACATACTCAAAGCTCACGAGTATAAGGTTTATGAAATTGCTGATGATAATAAAAAAAATGAATTTTGCTGGTCCTTTAGCATTAGTGTCAAAAACAAATGTTAAATAAGTTTATTATGATGGTGAAGATGGTATTGGCGAAGAAGGCTTGATAATGAATTCAAATGATGAAGTAGTGGCCTATTATTCAAACAATAGTGTCAAAATCTTCTATTAGAAGCCTATGAATGGTAATTTCAAAAATAGTTCATTCAAGAAATCATCTTCGATATCCAGTTCTAGTGTCCAACAAAAAGGCGATGAGAAGGTTGATGAAAAGAAGGCTGAGAAAAAGCTCATTGGAGATTCAGGATGTGATTGTAGTTACTGCAATAGAAAGAATCATTTGGCAAGAGATTGTATAATGAAGAAGAAGGAGAAAAATAAAGAGAAGGTCATGAAAGAGGCTTATTATGTCATGAATATCAAAGAGCTTAGGGCTTTGTCTATGAACCTATCTCTAGTTGTGAAGAATTCAAGTGAGGATGACAACATTTATTAAATCTAATCGTCTTGATGAAAATATGTGCCACTCGATACATGGTGCATAGCTTGAAAAGAATCAATGTGAACAACTAGTTGAGAAGATGATGTTTGTAGGGTTAATGATGGATAGCGAAAGAGAGAGAGTTCTTACATTTCCATATTAGTACACTTGAGATTACTTTCCAGACTAATTGAGCTTAAACAAAATGATTTACACCTTTTATTGATTTCCTTATTATTTGATTCATTTTTTACATTACTTTATGGATACCACTTGAAAGTCTCCGATGAATGATAAGGTACGTAATCTCTTAAACTCTCTTAATATTCCTTCAAATTATTATAGTACCGTATTATTTGATATTGATGATTCTTATTCATATTTGAATGACGTGTTGATTCCCTTGAGTAGCGAATTAGAGAAAATGAACTTGTTTTTATATGATGCTAAGAATAAGGTGGATGAGAGAAACTCTAAGATAGATAGTTTACAGTTGAAATTAACAAATGCTATGGTTGATACGGATTCACTTCATATGGATAACATTTTGTTAGTTAAACAAATAAACATTTTCTATAATATTGCTAAGAGATTGTATGGAAAGCTCACTCTTCTCTATCATTCATCTGAAATATGCAAATAACAACATAACCACTTGTTCCTTTCATAAATTTTAAAAGAGAACCTGTAGATGAAATTACTTATGATTGTGAAAGAAAATTTTCTGAGTTTATCAGTTTCCAAATGATTCATATGCTTATGGTCTAGTTAATATTGATGAATGTTTGGATGCTGAGGATTTGGTGAATATTGTGAATGATACATTGACCAAAAATGAAGAAATTGAACTTTGTGAACAAAAAAATCTTCGACACAATGTTCTCAACAAAAAATTTGCTGATATCAAAGATGATTTTGATAATATCAGTGAAATTGAAGAGGAGGAATGTGTTGGTTGTTCAAATTTGCCTGTCATTAAAATTACTTCATTAATTACAAGACAAGAATATTTTGAATCAAACCGAAGCTTAATAATGATTCATCTCCGACAACCAAAAACAATGATTCTCAAGAGTCATTTATTGTCGAAGATATAACTTACAATGAAAGTGACAGTGATGATGATTCTAATTAAAAAAAATTCCACGAATTATTGAAACACAAGTTTTTAAGTACATAGAGGGGTATACATAGATTTTAAAAGAGAAAGCAAAATATTATCTTGAACAAAGTGCAATGCTTGATCCATAATTTAAAGATTTTCCAAATCAAGTTTTTTGTTACAAAAGGAAATGGTGATAGTGTTGATTAAAATTGAATGATTTTTGATTGAATATAATTTGAAAGGGACTAATGAGGGTTTTTAATCAAATCAAAATATTATGGAGAAAGGTTTGAATGAAAGATAAAAAAAATTCAACGTGAAAAGAGTCATAAGTTATATTCTAAAGAAAACAAAAGTATTAAGACTGGAGTTTGGTTTGTGAGGGGAATTCAATCTTCTGTTGAAGATAAGTCAAAATTTGTTGATAAGTCTTTGCCATATGATTTAAAAGATCAAACCATGCAGGTTCAAGAGTCTAAAAATGATGTTGAGAAATTAGAGTTAAAACAATATTTGTAAAATCGAACGGAACAAAATAAAGCCTATTGGAAGAAATACGAGATCTTCTAAAACAAAAATGTTCCCAATAAAATTCACAAAAAAATCAAAAAATAAAATTTTAAAACATACAAAAAATCATTTTTCAAATGTATCACTAAAAGTTTTTAACAAAGGAGTGCACAAAAATGTAAAAAACAAAAAATCAAAATGGTTATCGACAAGACTTGAAGTGTGAACACAATCAAAGGGATCAAAATCATGTTACAAATTCATAAAATCACAAAAGTTTTCAATAAGAGTCAAGTTCTGGATATCAAACTCATTTTCAATAAAGATCAAATAATTTTTTTTTCAAAAGCAAGTTAACCGAAGCAAACAACAAATGTAACAAAGGAAAATGTTCCATTTAAAGCTGATGATCCATGTTTTCCAAATCCAAATTCAACACAAAATCAAAGGTTTCATTCTCAAAAGGAAAAAGTGAAATGAATATTTTCAATGATTTGTTTGAAAACAATGGAAAGAAGTAGCAATCAAAAGAGTTTTCTCAAAGTCTAGTCAAAGAAGCTTATGAGAATTACTTGAGTGAATCAATGAATCGAAGTACTTTGTCAAAAGATTCATCGTCAAAGCCTTTAAAGTAGAAAAAAGTTCAACCAAAATAAAAAACTGAGTTTTTAGAGTGTAAAGTTGAAAAAAAATAGTTTAAAGTTAATGCTTCGATAGTCAATGAATATATTTCTTTGTCTGAAGATAAAGTATTTGATTTGAATGATAGAATAAAATTAAAAGTTCAAAATTGGAGTTATAAATCTATACTTCACACTACATTCCACGCTAATATCCAAGGAACCGAAAATCCTTGGGTACCTAAATCTCTCTAGTTGTTGCACGTACTATGAAAAGAGCAATGTGATGAGAATTGGTATATAGATAGTGGATACTCATGTTACATGGCTGGAAGGAAATAATGTTTGAGATATTTTAGGTAGTTAGAAAACACTGGAGTCGTGAAGTTTGGAATAAATCAAAAGTGAAAAATCAAAGGATAAGGTATGATTAATAATGGGAATTTTGTAGTCAATCGAGTTTCTTATGTCGATGGTTTAAGGAACAACCTAATAAGTGTAACGCAATTGAATGTCGGCATAGGGAATCAAGTGTTGATTGATGAAGAATGAAGTATTATGTCAAACAAAATGATGAAGAAAGTTTTAGAAAAGCTAAATAGAAAGGGAGATATGTTCACTCTAGACATGAAACCTACTATACATGTGGTATGTTTCTATTGCAGAATGATTCAATGTCACACCCCCGAACCAGACGGCGGAAACGTCCGGGGGCTATCGTGACTCATTGAATACCATAACAATGCATATACATGAAACATAACATTATACATCACCAACATTTGGAAATGATACAACTGGTAACGTTTACATTCATTACATTGTTCAAAAATTACATTCAAAGAAAATAACTGATTGATGCTACTTAAGCCACAGCAAAACGTCAGAAAGTACAAATCATCTTCACTTTATCTGTTACCTGAGAATACAAGTATTTTGAAAAACGTCAACATATGAAATGTTGGTGAGTTCATAAGTAGAGTTTGAAATCCAATGTGTTGTTTGAAAACCTTTAGAAAATCCGATATTTTCTAGAAATAGAATAGTGTAACAAAAATAGGTGATGATCCATGAGTATGCTTGTTTGAATTCTATAGATGTAAGCGTAAGAGTTGTGAAATTCGACCGGAAATTCGTAATTGTTATTGAAATCCTAGGAAAACCCGACGTTTTCCTATCATTGTATCGTTGTATTCCGGAGGCATCGAGAATACAGAGAGTGGTGAAGTGTTGGGACATGCGTTAGTGAAAACGTCAAGTCAACAACCTTACAAGTGATCCTTTTAGGCGTTACTCGTAAATCTTCACGCGACTCGATCCTCCCGAACTTGTAAAGTCCCACGACCGGAGGGAAGGGAGAAGGTACGAAACCTTCGGTATTTCCCCGCGTCGTTCGAGACCAAATGCAATTGCGAAGGGCCCGAAGCCCAACTCGCAATCGTGAGTTACAGACTTTACTAGCAGCACTGAAGGATCCTTGGGGACCAGCAGCATGTTTGCCATTGAAAGTCCTTTTACGTTATGTCGAGTCGGCAAAACCCAACACTTCGTAAGAGAGAGAGACCTTCGGGCCTTAAGATCAGGTCGTTGGGCTAGCTAGGCTCAACAGACAAGATTTTACACTTTTGGGGCCCAAAGATGGTGCGTAGACGTCTGTGCACACTCGCATTGTAATAGTAATCGTTATGGTTATGAATCGAAATGTCGTAGCTTCGTCGTGTTAGTGATTTTGGATTTTTATTGGTTCGAGACCGAACCAATTCGTTTAACAACGACTTTTGGTATTGTAGTATATTGTATTTCGTCGACAAGCGTGGTACCATCAATTGGTCAAATTGAATGTATTAACTAGCCTTGAAGATTTTCTGTTTTTAGCCCTTCGTTAATTATGGAATTTACTCTTTTCACCCCTTTATTTAAAAACTTTCCGGTTTGGTCCTTAAACAAATTTTCTTGACATTTATATATTAAAAATCATTGAAATAAGTATTTTCTAGCATTTTTATCATAGAAAACAGTTTAAACCCTTGTAATATCAGTTTTCTCGGTTATAGCCCTTGTTTTTCGCAACTTTTACATTTTTGGCCTGATTTGGAAAATTTTTACAATTTTGGTCCCTTTTAAATTTGAGAAGCATTTTAAACCCTTGAAAAGCACATGGAACACTTATAGTCCACTGTTTTACAGAAAAATGCAGTTTTGGTCCTCCAATTTAGAAAATTTTGCATATTGGGCCTTATTGGGCCGAAAATGTCACATTTAGCCCAATAAGCTTGGAATTTAGGTTTTTAACCCTCTAAATAGCATATTTTCAGAAAAATACATTATGTAAACTGTTTTGGTTCATCTCACCCATCAGATTTCGAAATGTTTCATATTGGGCCCTTCAACTTTGTATTTTCAACATTTTATGTCAAAAAAAATGAGTTTTTAGCCCAAATGAAGTGTTGTAAAGCCATTTGGCTATTTTTCTTAGTATACTTTGCATGTGATAGTCTATTTTGTGCTAGGATAAAATATATGTCTCGGTTTTTAGCATATCACCCTAGATCTATCAATAAAATCATACAAAACATACATGTAAGCATAGAAATCAACCACAACATACACATAATGATGGATCTACACTTTTTCTTGTATTCTCCCCCATAAAAACTCATAAAAATCGAAAATAAGGGGATATGAAACTCACTTTGGGTGTTGATTCGGTTTTTGGAAGAAAGAATGGAAGAAATGAAGTAACTTTGGCCTTTGCACCCTTGATGAAGTTTTCGAGTTTATGAAGCTTTCTAAGGTGAAAAATCACGATTTTTGCATGGATTAGGAAGGGATTTGATAACAAAAAGAATATAAATCATAGATCCATGCATAATCTTACCTTAGATGAAGAATTTGTGGAAATTTCCCCTTGAATGCTTTCTAAAACTCGAGATTTTGAGTGGAGAGGGAGAAGTGTTCTTGAGTGTTCTTGAGAGAGAGTTTGAGAGATTTTTGGTGTGTGTGAGTGTGTGTTCGGCCGAGAGTGAGAAGAGAGAAGAGAAGAAGAGGTGATATTTGAGGTGATGTGCATGGAAGAATGAGAATAATGCATGGATGTCCAATGGACAATAATGAGGTGGCACAACAAGTCAACTTTCATCTCATCTTCTTGGAATTGGGCCTTGGGCCGAGAATTTGGAAAGGAAGAAGGAAAAATTGGGCTTTAATGCCCTAAACTCATGTAGATGCTAAGTTGGATGGTTTTTAGTCCCAAAGAATTATAGTATGATTTTTACACTTTGTTGAGCTAGTTTGGGTTAATCATGGTTAAAATTTTTGTTATTTATTTCACTCTAGGTCCAACATAGCCCAAAGTATTGAAACAAACAAATGTGGGTCCAATTAGAGCCCAATTAAGGTTCTAAGCTCATGATAATCTAATTGGAAGCTTATTGGTCCATTTGGATCCAATAAGAGAGTCCTAGTCCAAAGTGGACTTAAACAAGGACTTCTAGGGTTTCAAATTGTTTGGTGACTATTTGTAGTACTTGCAGGAAGTATTTGATTGAAGTTTTTGATTCACATTAGCTTGAATGTATAGACTACATGACACAAAATTTCCAGTTGTGACATCATCCCCCCGTTAGAGGGAATTTCGTCCCGAAATTCTGTTTGAAATCTAGATTTGAGAATGCTAAAATAGGTGAGGGTACTTCTGCTTCATTTGGTCTTCGCGTTCCCATGTGAATTCTGGCCCACGCTTTGCGTTCCACCGTACCTTCACAATCGGGATGCGACTCTGCTTAGTACGCTTCACCTCCCTGTCTATGATTTCGATGGGTTCTTCGACGAACAGGAGATTCTCATTGATTTCGATTTCGTCAAGAGGGATGACAAGGGTTTCATCTGATAGGCACTTCTTCAGATTAGAGACATGAAACACGGGGTGTACACCACTTAGCTCTGCGGGTAGTTGCAGTCTGTATGCTACCGGACCAATTCGAGCGACGATTTCGAAAGGTCCAATGTATCGCGGGTTCAGCTTTCCCCTTTTCCCGAAACGTATAACCCCCTTCCAAGGCGAGACTTTTAACAGTACTCGATCACCGACCTGAAATTCTAAGGGTTTTCGTCGTTTGTCAGCGTAGCTCTTTTGTCGGTCACGCGATGCTTGCAATCGAGCCCTGATTTGAACGATCTTTTCCGTGGTTTCGCGAATGATCTCAGGTCCCGTTAGTGTTTTGTCCGACGCATGTATTTTTGCTAGCTGGGTGTCACCTACTTCAGCCCAACATAACGGTGATCTACATTTACGCCCGTAAAGTGCTTCGAAAGGAGCCACCTTGATGCTCGAATGGTAACTATTGTTGTATGAGAACTCGATTAATGGTAGGTGAGTATCCCAAGACTTTCCGAAGTCTATCACGCATGCACGGAGCATATCTTCGAGTGTTTGGATAGTTCGCTCACTTTAACCATCCGTTTGAGGATGATAAGCGGTGCTCATATCAAGGGTTGTTCCCATCGCCTTATGAAGTGATTGCCAAAATCGGGACGTAAACCTACTGTCCCTATCCGAGATAATAGATTTTGGCACTCCATGGAGTCTCACGATTTCTCGTAGGTACAACCGTGTCAGTCTCTCCATCTTGTAAGATTCTTTGATTGGCAGGAAATGGGCAGATTTCGTCAGTCGATCGATGATTACCCATATGGTATCCAGTCCGTCCGACGTCTTGGGTAACTTGGTGACGAAATCCATTGAAATCCCCTCCTATTTCCACTCGGGAATTTCCGGTTGCTGCAACAATCCTGATGGTTTCTGGTATTCCACCTTTACTTTGGCGCATGTAAGGCACTTGCTGACGTAGGTCGCGATTTCCGCCTTTATGTTAGGCCACCAATAGTGTTGTTTAATATCCAAATACATCTTATCAGAACCGGGGTGAATGGAGTATCGCGTCTTGTGGGCTTCCTTCATGACAACATCTCTAAACCCTCCCAGTTTAGGTACCCAAATACGGTTCATGAAGTAGTATACCCCATTCTCCCTTGTTTCTAGGTTCTTTTCCATCCCGCGCAATGCCTCGCTAGCTCTATTTTCCATTCTCATGGCCTCTGACTGGACCGACGCGATTTGAGTGGCTAGATGAGATTGAATGGTGATTGAGAGAGTTTTCGTACGACGGTTAGAGTACTCCTTCCGGCTTAATGCATCAGCTACTACGTTGGCCTTGCCTGGGTGGTACTTAATCTCGCACTCATAGTCGTTTAGCAACTCAACCCATCTTCGTTGCCTCATGTTTAACTCCTTTTGGTTTAAGATGTGTTGGAGACTCTTGTGATCTGTGAAGATGGTGCACTTTGTACCATACAGGTAATGTCTCCAAATTTTTAGGGCAAAGACTACAGCTCCCAACTCTAGATCATGGGTTGTGTAGTTCACTTCATGCGTCTTTAGCTGGCGGGATGCATAGGCTATGACTCTCCCACGTTGCATGAGAACGCAGCCTAAACCCTGATTTGATGCGTCGCAGTAGACTACAAAGTCTTCCGTTCCTTCAGGTAGGGATAGTACAGGTGCGCTACAGAGAGCTTGCTTCAAGGTTCGAAATGCGATTTCTTGTTTGTCTGTCCATTTGAATGGTACGCCCTTTTGTGTAAGCGAGGTAAGTGGCTTGGCGATCTTAGAGAAGTTTTGAATGAATCTCCTATAGTAGCCTGCTAATCCCAAGAATTGACGAATTTCCGTGGGCGTTGTCGGGATTGCCCAACCTTCTACCGCTTTGACCTTAGAGGGATCCACATGGATTCCATCTCGGCTGACTACATGGCCTAGGAAATTCACGCTCCGCAGCCAGAACTCACACTTGGGGAGTTTGGCGTAAAGTTTTTCCGATCGTAGAGTTTCTAAGACTTGTCGGAGATGTTGGTCATGCTCTTCCTTGCTTCGAGAATAGACGAGGATGTCATCGATAAAAACAATGACAAAGTTGTCGAGAAACGGTCGGCAGATTCGATTCATTAGGTCCATAAATGCGGCAGGGGCATTCGTTAGACCGAAGGGCATTACGACAAATTCATAATGTCCGTAACGAGTTCGGAAAGCGGTTTTTGGGATATCCTCTTCCCGGACTTTAAGTTGGTGGTACCCGGACCGTAAATCTATTTTAGAAAAATAACTAGCCCCTTGGAGCTGGTCAAATAAGTCATCGATTCGTGGGAGTGGGTAGCGGTTCTTGATTGTGAGTTTGTTTAATTCTCTGTAATCGATACACATTCTAAAAGATCCGTCTTTCTTTTTGACAAAGAGCACCGGGGCTCCCCATGGCGAATAACTAGGTCGAATAAATCCCTTATCCAAAAGTTCGCTGAGTTGGCTAGATAATTCCTGCATTTCGGCAGGAGCCAACCGATAGGGTGATTTAGCAAGAGGAGTTGCTCCTGGGATAAGGTCAATTCGAAATTCGACCTGTCTTTCTGGGGGCACTCCCGGAAGATCTTCAGGAAATACATCCGCAAATTCACATGCCACTGGAATGTCTCGAACGTTAATCTCCCCCTTGGTCTTGTCCACCACATGAGCCAGGAACGCCAGATTGTTCCGACGTAGATATTTTTGTGCCTTGACACACGAAACGAGGCGAAGGTTCATGCTAGATTTGTCTCCGTAGACCACTAGGGTTTCGTGATTTGGAAGACGAAGACGGATGAACTTCTCGTGGCACATAATGTCGGCATGGTGGGGGCTTAACCAGTCCATACCGATAATCACGTCGAAGCTCCTAATTGATACTGGCATTAGGTCTATTTGGAAGACGTGTTGATTAAGAGTTAGGGTACATTCGATGTAGATTTCCCCAGTGGATTCGGTTTTCCCATTGGCCATTTCCACCGTATAGGCTTCATTTAGCTTTTGGGGAGGTTGTTTTAATAAGTGTTTAAACTTATTGCTTATGAAGCTTCGCTCCGCTCCGGAGTCAAATAAGATGCATGCATAAGCGTGGTTTAAGAGAAACGTACCGGTAACAACAGAGGGATCCTGAATAGCTTCCCCCTGACCCACGGTCATCATTCTTCCTGTTCCTCCATTTCTTGAATTGTTGTTGTTGGGACAGTCTCGGCGGACGTGTCCAGTCTTTCCGCATCCGTAGCAGGTGTAGCTAGGCCCTGTGCTGTTGCCGCTGACATGGGTGTTGTTGTTGTTGCGAGGGTTGTTGTTGTTGATTCCCTGATTTTGGTTATGGGGGGGGGGGGGGTAAGCTTTGCAATACTTTGTAGTGTGACCCCTTCGGTTGCAGTTGGCACACTGAAAATCCTTGCATTCTCCATAATGATGGAAACCGCACTTGTTGCATTTAGGAAGATTACCGGAATAAGGTTTGGAAGTATTTGAAGTGGCTGAGGTTGGAGCATGTGGTGCGGCTGGAGCCGATGTAGTAATGGCATTTACCGTCACTGTCTGCTGTTTCTTGGAGGCGTCGGGGCCCTGACGCCCCTTCCTCTTGTTGTTCCTTCCCCTCTTGTCATCTCCTTCCTTCTTCTTCTCAGCCTCCACTGGTTTCTCTCCCTTTTTGTTATTATGGTCGTACAACCTCTTCGCCAATCTCTTTGCACTGTCAAATGTTTCTGGGTTTGCAGCTATCACATTCCCTTGAATTGGTGGTGTGAGTCCCCAAACGAATCGCTCGATCTTCTTTCCTTCCGAGGTGATCATACCCGGGCACAACAGAGATAGTTCGCTAAACCTCGATATGTAGGCATCGATATTCGCGTTCTGCACAGTGAGGTTCCATAGCTCTTGTTCCATCTTCTGTATTTCGCCTCGTGGGCAGTACTCTGCCATCAACATTTCTTTCATTTCTGTCCAGGGGATAGAGTTGGCTACAGGGAGCGTCATGGATTCTACATGTCCATTCCACCAGGTGAGCGCCTGATCCACAAAAGTGCAAGCTGCGAACTTCACCTTCATGTGCTCAGGGCAGTCGCATATCTCGAATATTGATTCCACCTTCTCGATCCAGCGTTTCAGAGTGATCACTCCTCCGGTACCATTAAAAGTTCGTGGTTTGGCGTTGGTGAAGTCCTTGTAGGTACACGTCTTGGTGGATCCTTGATTCGTTCCATTGTTTGAACTTCCGGCTCCTTGCCCATTTACTCCTCCATTATTCCCTTGTTGAATTTGCGCAATCGCCGCAGTGACTGCTGCCGATACAGCTGCCTGAAAGGCGGCTGAGTCAACTTCAGGTGGGGTTGGTCCTGGGTTTCCGCGAGTAGTTGGGCGAGGCATCTTTCTGTCATGAAACGGAAAGATGTTGAGTGTTCGTGGTTTCTGTGAGGTTGCGACCCTACTAACTAGGTGTATGATGCGAACCTAAACATTTCTACCATCGAGCATACAATCATAATGTCTCAACACATAACGATTTGCAATATTGTAATAAAACACATAGAAATTTACTAATATTATCCGCATTTGATACATGAAAATTTGCTCGTAAGAGCATACATAAGTAACACTAATCCGACAGCATAACGGCTCCATGAGTAGTGTAGTCACTTAAACATAGAGTCGGAGTACATAGCATATTTCCTAACGAACTACTATGATGAGTCTACCCCTAACCGCGATGAGCTGTGTCCTACTATAATGGTGAAATCATATGCCGAAGTGCTGAGCTAGCAGCTGCGCCATCTCTGTCATGTCTATAATGACCTCATCCCTCTCAAGCTCTGCTCGCACGGCTCGCGCTTCCATGACGAACAGTTGTTGTCGTAAGTCGGCAATCACGGTTTCTGGGGAGCGATTCTCCCGCAAGGGATTCACTGGTGGGACGTGGGGATCCCGTTGCACTTCGCTAACAGGAGACACGAAGTGACCTGTGTCCGGGGCCTGATCCTCCTTCATGTCATCGTCGGTTTCCTCCAACTCGTAGTCGGTGTCCATGTACTCGTCTGGTTCAATGCCGTAGGCTCCCTCTTGATTCCCTTCTGGTTCGCCTTCGAGTACCCCGTGTGCCTCAGGGGCTTGGAAGAACTGAATGCCCTGATGTTCTCCCTCCATGACGACTGAGAGAAAGTATGAGAATAAGCTATCACTTTCCTATGATTCTAACGCTATGGCACCAGCTAAACCGACATCCTATTCTTGGTGGTAGGGGTATAGTTTTAGGTTCCCTAGCTATCCCGACCTCAACGAGACGTGTATTAGTTTTACTTTAGAGAGAATGTAGTTGATCAGGCTACATTCACTCCTTGGTATTACTAAGAACAGTCCCAATTTAACCGAGACACCAGCATTATTGTGTTTGATTCGGCGTGGTGTTCTTATTCCTAATACAAGCAAGCGTATTTTATTTACTTGTTTTGTTCAGAGTTATGTTAGTCCCTCTTTTTGGTTTATAGTTACATATCCGTATGCGGCGAGATATGCTAGTTCACTATAAACAAAGCTCTGATACCAACCTGTCACACCCCCGAACCAGACGGCGGAAACGTCCGGGGGCTATCGTGACTCATTGAATACCATAACAATGCATATACATGAAACATAACATTATACATCACCAACATTTGGAAATGATACAACTGGTAACGTTTACATTCATTACATTGTTCAAAAATTACATTCAAAGAAAATAACTGATTGATGCTACTTAAGCCACAGCAAAACGTCAGAAAGTACAAATCATCTTCACTTTATCTGTTACCTGAGAATACAAGTATTTTGAAAAACGTCAACATATGAAATGTTGGTGAGTTCATAAGTAGAGTTTGAAATCCAATGTGTTGTTTGAAAACCTTTAGAAAATCCGATATTTTCTACGAATAGAATAGTGTAACAAAAATAGGTGATGATCCATGAGTATGCTTGTTTGAATTCTATAGATGTAAGCGTAAGAGTTGTGAAATTCGACCGGAAATTCGTAATCGTTATTGAAATCCTAGGAAAACCCGACGTTTTCCTATCATTGTATCGTTGTATTCCGGAGGCATCGAGAATACAGAGAGTGGTGAAGTGTTGGGACATGCGTTAGTGAAAACGTCAAGTCAACAACCTTACAAGTGATCCTTTTAGGCGTTACTCGTAAATCTTCACGCGACTCGATCCTCCCGGACTTGTAAAGTCCCACGACCGGAGGGAAGGGAGAAGGTACGAAACCTTCGGTATTTCCCCGCGTCGTTCGAGACCAAATGCAATTGCGAAGGGCCCGAAGCCCAACTCGCAATCGTGAGTTACAGACTTTACTAGCAGCACTGAAGGACCCTTGGGGACCAGCAGCATGTTTGCCATTGAAAGTCCTTTTACGTTATGTCGAGTCGGTAAAACCCAACACTTCGTAAGAGAGAGAGACCTTCGGGCCTTAAGATCAAGTCGTTGGGCTAGCTAGGCTCAACAGACAAGATTTTACACTTTTGGGGCCCAAAGATGGTGCGTAGACGTCTGTGCACACTCGCATTGTAATAGTAATCGTTATGGTTATGAATCGAAATGTCGTAGCTTCGTCGTGTTAGTGATTTTGGATTTTTATTGATTCGAGACCGAACCAATTCGTTTAACAACGACTTTTGGTATTGTAGTATATTGTATTTCATCGACAAGCGTGGTACCATCAATTGGTCAAATTGAATGTATTAACTAGCCTTGAAGATTTTCTGTTTTTAGCCCTTCGTTAATTATGGAATTTACTCTTTTCACCCCTTTATTTAAAAACTTTCCGGTTTGGTCCTTAAACAAATTTTCTTGACATTTATATATCAAAAATCATTGAAATAAGTATTTTCTAGCATTTTTATCATAGAAAACAGTTTAAACCCTTGTAATATCAGTTTTCTCGGTTATAGCCCTTGTTTTTCGCAACTTTTACATTTTTGGCCCGATTTGGAAAATTTTTACAATTTTGGTCCCTTTTAAATTTGAGAAGCATTTTAAACCCTTGAAAAGCACATGGAACACTTATAGTCCACTGTTTTACAGAAAAATGCAGTTTTGGTCCTCCAATTTAGAAAATTTCGCATATTGAGCCTTATTGGGCCGAAAATGTCACATTTAGCCCAATAAGCTTGGAATTTAGGTTTTTAACCCTCTAAATAGCATATTTTCAGAAAAATACATTATGTAAACTGTTTTGGTTCATCTCACCCATCAGATTTCGAAATGTTTCATATTGGGCCCTTCAACTTTGTATTTTCAACATTTTATGTCAAAAAAAATGAGTTTTTAGCCCAAATGAAGTGTTGTAAAGCCATTTGGCTATTTTTCTTAGTATACTTTGCATGTGATAGTCTATTTTGTGCTAGGATAAAATATATGTCTCGGTTTTTAGCATATCACCCTAGATCTATCAATAAAATCATACAAAACATACATGTAAGCATAGAAATCAACCACAACATACACATAATGATGGATCTACACTTTTTCTTGTATTCTCCCCCATAAAAACTCATAAAAATCGAAAATAAGGGGATATGAAACTCACTTTGGGTGTTGATTTGGTTTTTGGAAGAAAGAATGGAAGAAATGAAGTAACTTTGGCCTTTGCACCCTTGATGAAGTTTTCGAGTTTATGAAGCTTTCTAAGGTGAAAAATCACGATTTTTGCATGGATTAGGAAGGGATTTGATAACAAAAAGAATATAAATCATATATCCATGCATAATCTTACCTTAGATCAAGAATTTGTGGAAATTTCCCCTTGAATGCTTTCTAAAACTCGAGATTTTGAGTGGAGAGGGAGAAGTGTTCTTGAGTGTTCTTGAGAGAGAGTTTGAGAGATTTTTGGTGTGTGTGAGTGTGTGTTCGGCCGAGAGTGAGAAGAGAGAAGAGAAGAAGAGGTGATATTTGAGGTGATGTGCATGGAAGAATGAGAATAATACATGGATGTCCAATGGACAATAATGAGGTGGCACAACAAGTCAACTTTCATCTCATCTTCTTGGAATTGGGCCTTGGGCCGAGAATTTGGAAAGGAAGAAGGAAAAATTGGGCTTTAATGCCCTAAACTCATGTAGATGCTAAGTTGGATGGTTTTTAGTCCCAAAGAATTATAGTATGATTTTTACACTTTGTTGAGCTAGTTTGGGTTAATCATGGTTAAAATTTTTGTTATTTATTTCACTCTAGGTCCAACATAGCCCAAAGTATTGAAACAAACAAATGTGGGTCCAATTAGAGCCTAATTAAGGTTCTAAGATCATGATAATCTAATTGGAAGCTTATTGGTCCATTTGGATCCAATAAGAGAGTCCTAGTCCAAAGTGGACTTAAACAAGGACTTCTAGGGTTTCAAATTGTTTGGTGACTATTTGTAGTACTTGCAGGAAGTATTTGATTGAAGTTTTTGATTCACATTAGCTTGAATATATCGACTACATGACACAAAATTTCCAGTTGTGACATTCAATATAAAATTTGACGTCATTTATATAAGGGTTTTCACGGTTCTAATTTAATTTTCCGATCTCCTAATTTTTTTCAATAATCCTAACCCTAAACTTCTTTATGCAAAATTCTCGCAAAATGTTGATCATCATGTATAGTGCTACTGCTACAATCAATCAATTTGACACCACTGATGAAGTTGTTTTTATCCCTAAGATGAAGATACGTCAAACAATGTTTGGTTTAATCCAAACATATTTGCTTATCCTGAAGATTTGAAGATTTTCATTAAATCTTTGAACAATTTTGTTCTTTCTTATGCTTTATCCTCTTCTTTTTCTATCTTGATGCAATGGTTGTCTCTTTCGTGTTCAATGAAAATCTATAACACAAATACTGATGTAGTTACGTTCCAGATAGAATCGAAAGAAATAAAGAAATTGGTGAAGAAGAAATTTACTCAGATTCTTCAATTGCAATCTGAACGACTGTTTGAAGTTCCACCTTTTATAAGGTGCTTCAAATGTTGAATGAAATGGGGTACAATCCTCATATCTTTGTTATCAGTGATTTTAGAAAATTGAATTTACCGATTATATGGAGTTTTTTCTTTTGTGTTATGATTCGATGCTTGACGTGGAGAAGTTTGGCCTTGACAAATCCAAGATCCAATTATACTCTATTATGGTTGGATTGTATTATGGTTTGAAGGTGAATTATGCTTTGTTTTTATGGGTTGAATTTACCACCTATGTTAAGCATTCCAAGAAGACATCGGAAATAGCTAGTGCTTTATTTTGGAGTTTTTTTTTTTTAAGAAAAGAGTATAATAAAGCTGGAATTCAAATTCCTAAGACTGTTGTTGACGATCTTATCGAGTTTCCTTCAGTTGGAATGGTTATTGAGGTTGTGTTAGTTTTGGTAGTTATGTCGAATCTTGAGTTGGTTCATTACATGAAAATCAATCTGATGGGAAGTTGCTGAAAGGGATTGAAGCTTCTCTTAATAAGTTTTAGGAGGAGATATCAAAGGTTGTAGTGTTTTCTAAATCTTTGATATCTAAAGAAACACTTTCTACTGTTGTATCTTCTATTGAAGCATCTTTCAAAGCTCAATTAGCTCTAATTCTGGACATGGTGCTTTGATTACCTACAAATACTCCATGACCGATGCTTGTGTCATAAGGGGAGATAAGCATGGATTATTGAAATTTTGAGGTGTTGAGAAACCTAATGTGATTGGGAAGATCTTTTCAAGAGAAATTCCTACTCTTATTACTCTCAAACCTGTTCAAACTATGGCAACAACAACAAATTCGACACTAAATGTTGATATGTGGATGTTATATTCAAAGAAGGGCTTAAATATAAAGTAATGTGGTTCTGGTGATGCGAGTACCAGTGGTTAGGTCATTTATAGGGAAGAATGGTTGATTGTAGTTTAGGTTCGTCTATATTTTGATATGTTTGTGGTTATAATATTTTGGTATCAGTTATCAATGTTTTATCTTGTATTTTACTATGTCTTGTTGTTGACTCTTAAATGGTATATGCAGCCTTCTTGTCTTTTTTCTTTATTCTTGGAAAATCTTTAAGCCTTGTCATAATTTTACTAATCTCCCAATGATTCTTGTATCTTTTATGGAATCACCGAAGCATGGTTATGGTCGACTGTTTTGAAAGAAGTTATAAACTCTTAAAAGAATTTATTTTAGCGATAGCGACTTAGATGTTTGAATCGTCCTTTCAAGGTTTTTGGTTCACTATATATGGAACCATAAATTAGCAAATTTTATGATCTTTTATAAAGATAGTATCAAACAATGATTTGGCGGGTCATGCTGATATACTTGTTATAATGATATTAATCCGTAAACTTTCAAGGTGTATGGTTTGTGGCAATGATTGTTTCGGACCATGATTTGACGGATCATGGTTATTAAAATAATATCAAACCATTACCTCTTAAAGTTTATGGTTCATGTTGATAATAGTATCGGACCACGACTTGACGGATTATGGTGGTTAAAATAATGTTGAACCACCAACTCTTAAAGTTTATGGTTCGTGATAAAGATAGTGTTGAACCTTGATTTGGTGGATCATGGTGATTTATAGATCAAAATGATGGTTTTTGGTCATAAGAACATCCTATGTGCTCATACAAACCCTAATGCTTGGATCTAGGTTTCTCTATTGTACATGCAAGTTGTCCAAGACTATAAACCCTAATTCTAGCGTTCAAGTAATCATGTTAACATGAGAATAGGTTTAAGATCATACCTTGATTGTTATGTAGCAATAACAATCCCAAATCTCGTTGTATTGACTTTAGAAAGCTTAGAGTCACAAATATCACTCCTCTAATGGTTCACAAACACCATAAGCAAGAGGATGAAGAGGAGAGAGGATGGAGGCTGCCCAAAAACGTGTGAAACCCTAGAAGAAAGCTTATCCACGTTTTTGGTCCTTAAGGGGTCTATATATAGTGAGACTATTAGGGTTATCTAACAAGGAAACCCTAATTTAGATGCTTAAGCCCTAAGCAACCCATGGACTCCTTTCCTTAAGGCCTTGGACGATTTCCCCATAGAATTCGTTCACTCCTCAATACAAGACAATCCATGGCCCAAATTGCAATTATCTTATAATTACAATTCCAGTCCCTTAAGTTTAATTAATCTCTTTCAGTCACAAAACTAATTACCAATTAATTATTGACTAATATTAATTAAACAATATTATTTCTCCTTTAATATATTATTCTCATAATATATTAGTAAATCATATTTAATCCTTTCTCTCCATAATTCATCCTATCAAGTTGCTTTGATGAAGGCAACCCAAAAGGACCATGCACCATCGGGTCAAGTACATACCAATATAGTTATGGACTTAGACACTAATCCAACAGTCTCCCACTTGGATAAGTCTAATAACTATTATGCATATGACTTCAGATCCTGATCTGCAATCATAGCTTTCCAAAGCTGCAATCAACTCTGATCCTATCAGATACGCGTGTCCTTTAGATAAGGGATCATATATTCCTCCATTCTAGATATCACATGAGACATGATTTCAAATCATCCTCTTTGTACTATTTCTCGATTTCCAATTTATGACGATTGACTAATTGAACAAATCAAATTAGCCCTAGCCCGGCCGAGCATTTACGTTTGTCATCACTAAACCATCGAGGGGCCCAAAGATATCGCTTTTATCCTACTTGGGATAAAAGGAACGGATAAACTTTGATACAATGCTTGCTTGCACTCACTCACCGAACCACACACAATAATATGTTTTATGACACCATGTTACTAGTGCGTCTACATATTATCAATGTGCAACCGATTTGCAAGATACAACTCACACATCTTGGTTTCAAGAATATAAGATGTTATTGTCTCACCAATCATTCGTGATACAATTCATGGAGTGATCCAAGTGAGCGTGGATTTAATACAATGCTCAAATCATATTCATAAGCACTCACGAACGTTGCAACAAACATTTGCTTATGTCTAATGCTCTTTAGACAATCCACACACCAATTCACGACAGTCTTCATTCATATCTACTTCCAACATATCAACGACTGTGGCCCGTTCGAATAATTTTACTGTTCTTAACCAATTAAATTATTCAGGAAGTCAAAACATGCAAAGTGAAACACAAGAATAATACTAATCCCCTATGGCCTCAAACCTTTGAGCATAAATAAAACACCTTTTATTTATCACCATATTGATTACTCATTATTTTTCGTTTCTGGTAATCAACTTCTTACTTGAATTATTACACTTGTCTGAAGTTCTTTCGCATGGACATTATGTTTACCTATGGTTCTGTAACGACGTAAATTTTGAAACCAATTTTTTTCATTTTTGCAAACATCAAACATCGATTAATATTTCAAATTCAAATGTAAACAGTATTGTCACAACCGAATACATCACAAAGATCATAAAAATAGTTTTCCCCCGATAATGTGTACGAACACGCCGCGCCTTGCCACGGTCCTCGCTAGTACCTGAAACACATAACACAACAACTGTAAGCATAAATGCTTAGTGAGTTCCCCAAAATACAACTTACGCACATACGCCTTTCCAGGCCCTGACCTTCCGGTCCATGTGTCTCAGGGGACTTCCGTCCTGACTAGGTAAACCTTCCGGTCCTACCCACGTCAACCTTACGGTCCACATCACAACGCCTTCCGGCCCATAACATATTCGCCTTCCGGCCCATAACATAATGCCTTCTAGCCCATATCAAGCATATCATACATGGCACATATAACGATTAACTTATCACACATAATGCATATATCTCATATCATATTTGACCTTCCGATCACACAGTCAAACCCTTCCGGAATCTCAGCCCGGATCGCTGCAGCCACCTCCTCATGAATCATCTGACGAAGGTCCTCGTCACTCACACTGCTCGTACCAGGTCTATGGCGTGGTCCAACCATGATGCCTCTGAAATACAACATAGAAATATCAGAGACTCTATCGAGCATAATCGCACTCGATAACGCAACCCTACCCAGTCTCCGATACCCAGGGATTCTTACTTGGGTTGCCCACTGACCCGGTGTCTTCAGTAGTATGGGCCCAATACTACCAACTACACCGCATCAGCATGCACCCCAAGTCCTCCTCCCCAAACCCCGGATCATGAGTACTCTATTCTTGCCATGCACTAGCTACCACTCGCTCTCAAAGCACCTCATAGCAGCAGATTTCCCTAGACTAATGCATCACAAATCAGGCCACTCTAGTCGTAATATGAATACCTAGTCTACTAGCATGCGTATCATATCATATCATATCTCATAACAAATATTGTAAGAGTATTTTGGGGAGTTTAACGTTCGGGCACTGGCTGACCGTACACACTTTTTCTTCATTGATTGTTTCAAAATCTCTTATCAAGTTTTTATTGATTTTATTAATTAAAAATTTCTCAAATCCTCGGTTTGAGTTCAGTTACGCCCGAAACTGTATCCGGATCCCTCAAACCAAGACTCTGATACCAACTTGTAACGACGTAAATTTTAAAACCAATTTTTTTTAATTTTTGCAAACATCAAACATCGATTAATATTTCAAATTCAAACGTAAACAATATTGTCACAACCAAATACATCACAAAGATCATAAAAATAGTTTTCCCCCGATAATGTGTACGAACACGCCGGCGCCTTCCCACAGTCCTCGCTAGTACCTGAAACACATAACACAACAACTGTAAGCATAAATGCTTAGTGAGTTCCCCAAAATACAACTTACGCACATACGCCTTTCTAGGCCCTGACCTTCCGGTCCATGTGTCTCAGGGGACTTCCGTCCTGACTAGGTAAACCTACCGGTCCTACCCACGTCAACTTTACGGTCCACATCACAACGCCTTCCGGCCCATAACATATTCGCCTTCCGGCCCATAACATAATGCCTTCTAGCCCATATCAAGCATATCATACATGGCACATATAACAATTATCTTATCACACATAATGCATATATCTCATATCATATTCGACCTTCCAGTCACACAGTCAAACCCTTCCGGGTACAGTATAGTGAGAAGACTCACCTCGTGGAAAGTCTAAGATTTCGTGTCCTCGCTATCACCGAATCTCAACGACGACTCTACCTCGCCTAAACATAAAAATATTACTATTATTTAATACGCAAAGACTTCCACCACTAAAACTTTATCCGTTATCATCATTCTTCAAAGGGTAAAAGACTATTTTACCCTTCCTTGACCTAAACTCCTCATGTTGACCAAAACCCTAAAAGTCAACAAAAGTCAACCCTGAGAGTACGCGGGGCATACTGCTAGATGTACGCGGGGCGTACATCACCAACCCCCCTGGATCGGGGTCTCCACCCAGTACGCTGCGCGTACTGGAAGTTATGCCCAACGTAACCTTCAGAATTAGCCACTCTTCATTTCTGGTCTTAATCGGTTAAGACATTACTCCAACTTCCAGATCCGACTCCTTTAGTGTGTCTAAACCCATAAACTCGAGACCTTTAAGCCTTGGCATGGCTGTAAAGGTTCCAACATCACATAACAACCTTTTATTCAAACTCAAGGACCTAGATCTCATGCATGGTGCAATATCCGCATCCAATATGCCATTTTTATGAGTCTACAACTTCAATTGATCAGAAATATGAAGTATCTAAGCTTATGGAGGCCATTTGCACAAAAGTCTCCACCTTTGGCACTTAAACCCTAGAAAATGACATCTAAAGCATACAACATGAATCAAGTGACAAGATCCGAACTTTATACCTGGAAATGAAGCTTTAGCCCTTGCAAAGCTCAGATCTACACTTGAGCACCACTTCTAGCCTCTCCAACAAGCTCTTCTTCTCCTTTGCAAACTTGGAATGGCACCACCAAGCTTAGAATACACACACAATGGCTAAAGAACGAAGGTACACTCTTTTTAGGGTTTCACTCTGAGGGAGGGTGGCTGAGAAGTCCAGCCACACATTCCTTTTATAGCCCCTTCAAAGGAAATTAGGGTTTGGGTTTGAATGAGTTACGCCGGGCATAACCTTGGGTACGCCCCGCGTACGTGAGGGGGAACGCGTCCAAATGAGGCGTGCGAGTACGCGCAGCGTACACCTTGTACGCTCAGCATACTCGCCTACCATGGAAACCCTAAATTTACAACTTAATCCAAAATAGAAGAATACCTGAATTCGGGCTGTTACAATTCTCCCCTACTAGAACCAGACTTCGTCCCCGAAGTCTTATACTGAAAACAACTCGGGATACTGATCCCGCATCTCAGACTCAGACTCCCATGTCAGCTCGGACCCCTTCCGATGTTGCCACTGCACATGTACCAGGGGTACTTCCTTGTTCCTCAGAACCTTAACTTTCTGATCCCTGATCGCTACTGGTCTCTCCACATAGTTCAGGCCTGCATCCACCTGAATGTCATCCAACGGCACCACTGCCGAGTCGTTGGCAATACATTTCCTCAACTGCGAGACATGAAATGTATCATGGATCTGCCCCAACTCAGCAGGTAGATCCAACCGGTAGGCTACCCGGTCCACCCTAGCAATCACCCTGAAGGGTCCAATATACCGGGGTTCCAACTTGCCCCTCTTCCTGAATTGTATCACCCCTTTCCAAGGAGAGACATTTAGGAGCACAAGGTCACCAACCTGAAACTCAAGCTCGAACCACCGCCTGTCCACATAACTCTTCTGGCGACTCTACGCGGTCAACAACCTCTGCCTGACCTGCTGAATCTACTCATTCGTCTGGAGTACAATCTCCGTGCTACCCATCACCCTCTGCCCCACCTCTCCCCAGCAGATGGGGGTGCGACACCTCCGACCATACAACAGCTCAAAGGGTGGCATACTAATGCTCGAATGATGGTTGTTGTTGTACGAAAACTCTGCTAAAGGTAGATAGGTGTCCTAGATCCCTCCAAAATCCAATACACATGCTCGAAGCATATCCTCAAGCGTCTGAATCGTCCGCTCGCTCTGTCCGTCTGTCTGCGGGTGGTATGCGGTACTGAAATGCAGTCTCGTACCCAACTCCTCATGAAACTTCTTCCAAAACCTGGAAGTAAAACACATATCCCGATTTGAAATGATCGACATCGGAACCCCATGCCACGATACCACCTCCCTCACGTATAATTCTGCCAACTTCTCCGCAGAAGAGCTCTCGCTGATGGCTAGAAAATGAGCGCTCTTCGTCAATCTATCCACGATCACCCAAATTGCATCGACTCCCCTCGCAGTCCGCGACAATTTGGTGATAAAATCCATGGTAATCTGTTCCCACTTCTATTCGGGAATCTCTAGCGGCTGCAATTTACCGTGCGGATGCTGGTGCTCGGCCTTAACCTGTCGACAAGTCACACACCTCTCAACAAACCATGCAACATCCCTTTTCATACATGGCCACCAATAATCCTACCTTAGGTCCAAATACATTTTTGTAGCCCCGGGATGAATCGAGAATTTCGATCGATGCGCTTCCTCCATAAAAATAGTATGCGTACCACCCACAAATGGTACCCAAATTTGACCCTGAAAAGTCACAAGCCCTCGACCATCCGTAACGAATCCTGATACCTGACCTACAACTCATTCCCTTTTCTGGTTTTCTGGTTTCGTAGCCTCAGCCTGAGCTCCTCGAATGGTGTCTAAAATCGGGGTCAACACCGTCAACCTCATACAAATATCTCGGATCGAGGCGGTTTCTGCCCTACGGCTTAACGCGTCGGCTACCACATTAGCCTTGCCCGGGTGGTACAGGATCTCACAATCATAATCCTTCACCACATCCAACCATATCCTCTGTCGCATATTCAGAATTGGTTGATCCCTCAAGTACTTCAGACTCTTGTGGTCCGTGTAGATGGTACACCGAACCCCGTAAAGATAATGCTGCCAGATCTTGAGGGCAAACACCACAGCCCCCAATTCCAGGTTGTGGGTGGGATATCTTGACTCATGAGGCTTTAACTGCCTAGAAGCCTATGCTATCACATGCCCCCTCTGCATAAGCACCGCCCCTAAACCCGATATAGATACATCACAGTACACCACAAAATCCTCTATCCCTTCCGGAAGTGCAAGCACTGGGGCCTCGTACAATTTCTGATGAAGGGTCTTGAATGTGGACTGCTGCTCCGGTCCCCACGAAAATGCAACACCCATCCGGGTCATCCTAGTAAGTGGCACGACGATCTTGGAGAAATCCTTGATAAACCTGCGATAATATCCAGCCAATCCCAGAAAACTCCTGATCTCAGTGGGCGATCTCGGCACCTCCCACCTCAACACCGCCTCAATCTTGGCCGGGTCAACCAATATCCCTTTCTGGTTAACAAGATGCCCGAGGAACTGGAACCCTCGTAACCAGAAATCACACTTGGAGAATTTGGCATACAACCTCTCCGATCTAAATACCCCAAGAATCTCCCTCAAATGTTCCTCATGCTGCTCCTTAGACCTTGAATATACCAAAATATCATCAATGAATACGATCACAGACCGATCCAACATCGGCCTGCACACCCGGTTCATAAGATCCATGAACGCGGCTGGGGAATTGGTGAGCCCAAAAGGCATCACCACAAACTCATAATGTCCATAACGAGTTCTGAATGCAGTCTTCTGAATATCTTCATCCCAAACCCTCATCTGATGATAACCCGACCTCAAGTCTATCTTGGAGAACCAAGATGCCCCCTGCAACTGATCGAACAGATCGTCGATCCTAGGTAACGGATACCGGTTCTTAACCGTCAACTTGTTCAACTCCCGGTAATCGATACACATCCGGTGTGAACCATCCTTTTTCCTGACGAACAAAATCGGTGCTCCCCAAGGTGAGCTACTCGGTCGAATAAACCGCTTCTCCAACAGCTGCTGAAGCTGCGAGGATAACTCCTGCATTTCTGGTGGAGCGAGACGATAAGGCGCCTTGGCGATGGGCGCCACTCCGGAACCAAATCGATGCGGAACTCCAATTGCCTTTCCGGAGGCACACCTGGTAACTCCTCGGGGAACACATTCGAAAACTCGCACACTATAGGAACGTCATCAACTGAATTGGGCCTCCCCACGACCACTCGAGTATCCATCACGTAGGCTATGAATCCATTGCAGCCCTGCTGCAAACTTTGCCTCTCCCTGGCAACCGAACAAAACGCCGACCCACACCGGGTCCCCTCACCATACACCATAAGCATTCCCCCACTAGGGTCTCGAATCGTCACCAATTGTCTCTCGCAGTTAATGACTGCCCCAAACTTACTCAACCAGTCCATGCCCACGATGATGCAGACATCCCCCATCGCTATAGGAACCAAGTCTATAGGGAACTCGACCCCAAAAATCTCGAGCACACATCCTCGAATCACATCAGTGGCGTATACCGCTTTCTCATCCGCTATAGAAACTCACAGGGGTCGACTCATCACCTGCCGATCAATACCGATGTGTTAGCTAAAAGCCAACGATACAAAAGACCGAATCGCACCCGAGTCAAATAATACCAAAGCAGGTACAGAATTCACAAGAAAAGTACCTACGCATATCATAATATAAGCACAATACCTTATCATAAAAGTAAATATGAGAAAGAATACATACCAGCTACAACATCAGGCACCGCGCGGACCTCCTCCGCAGTCAACTAAAAAGCTCTCCCACGAGCCTTCGGAGCCTCGACTTTCACCAGCCAAATCTCGGTAACCCTGGCAGCAGGCGTAGATCCCTGGCGAAGCTGGGGGCACTCGGCCTTCCGATGGCCGGTCTGGTTGGAATGAAAGCAAACCATAAATCCCTTGGGGCAATCCCTAGCAATGTGCCCCTCCTTGCCACACTTGTAGCAAACACCCGATCGACATGCCCCCTCGTGACCCTTGCCGCACTTTCCGCAAGTGCAGCCCTTTTGACCTTCCGATCTTGAATCGGTGGACTTGGTCCGCTTGGCTGCCGGCTGAGACTAAGCCGGCCGCCGATCCACCCATTGAGACTCAGCCTCCTCCCTGGCATGGGTCTCCAACTCGATCTCACGCTTCCTGGCATTCGCCTGAAGCTCAGTAAAAGTCTGGTATGATGAGTTCGATATGAACTCCCGGATATCCCTCTTCAGCACACCCAAATACCGGCTCATTCAAGCCTGCTCCGTGGACACCTGCTCAGGGCAAAACATTGCCCTCTCATGAAACTTCTGCGTGATCACCGTGACAGAATCATTACCCTGCTTGAGGGTCAAAAACTCCTGAACCAACCGTTCCCTCTCCACCAGGGGAACGTACTCGTCTCTGAACATAGAGTAAACCTCTCCCAAGTCACAGCTGAAACCTCCACCAGAGTGAAGTTCGCCGTCACGAACTTCCACCAATCCTTTACTCCCATGCGGAGCTGGTTCAAGGCGAACCGTACCCTCAAATGCTCCGGACATGAACAAGTGTAGAAGCATCCCTCGATATCAGCAATCCATCTCATCACAGCGATCGGATCCTGCATCTCGTCAAACTCAAGTGGCTTCGTGTTGCTGAACTCCCGGAACAGCAACGAGTCACCTCCCTGTGGTCTGGCAATGGCCACAGCTGCGGTAGCTGCAGCAGCTGCGGCCTCAGTCAACGCGGCGTACCGCTCATCAAAAGTGTCCATCAGTGTGGTCTTAATAGACCCAAACATCTCCGGAATCTCAGCCCGGATCGCTGCAGCCACCTCCTCATGAATCATCTGACGAAGGTCCTCGTCACTCACACTGCTCGTACCAGGTCTGTGGCGTGGTCCAACCATGATGCCTCTGAAATACAACATAGAAATATCAGAGACTCTATCGAGCATAATCGCACTCGATAACGCAACCCTACTCAGTCTCCGATACCTAGGGATTCTTACTTGGGTTGCCCACTGACCCGGTGTCTTCAGTAGTATGGGCCCAATACTACCAACTACACCGCATCAACATGCACCCCAAGTCCTCCTCCGCAAACCCCAGATCATGGGTACTCTATTCTTGCCATGCACTAGCTACCACTCGCTCTTAAAGCACCTCATAGCAGCAGATTTCCCTAGACTAATGCATCACAAATCAGGCCACTCTAGTCCTAATATGAATACCTAGTCTACTAGCATGCGTATCATATCATATCATATCTCATAACAAATATTGTAAGAGTATTTTGGGGAGTTTAACGTTCGGGCGCTGGCTGACCGTACACACTTTTTCTTCATTGATTGTTTCAAAATCTCTTATCAAGTTTTTATTGATTTTATTAATTAAAAATTTCTCAAATCCCCAGTTTGAGTTCAGTTACGCCCGAAACTGTATCCGGATCCCTCAAACCAAGGCTCTGATACCAACTTGTAACGACGTAAATTTTAAAACCAATTTTTTTTCATTTTTGCAAACATCAAACATCGATTAATATTTCAAATTCAAACGTGAACAATATTGTCACAACCAAATACATCACAAAGATCATAAAAATAGTTTTCCCCCGATAATGTGTACGAACACGCCGGCGCCTTCCCACGGTCCTCGCTAGTACCTGAAACACATAACACAACAACTGTAAGCATAAATGCTTAGTGAGTTCCCCAAAATACAACTTACGCACATACGCCTTTCTAGGCCCTGACCTTCCGGTCCATGTGTCTCAGGGGACTTCCGTCCTGACTAGGTAAACCTTCCGGTCCTACCCACGTCAACCTTACGGTCCACATCACAACGCCTTCCGGCCCATAACATATTCGCCTTCCGGCCCATAACATAATGCCTTCTAGCCCATATCAAGCATATCATACATGGCACATATAACGATTAACTTATCACACATAATGCATATATCTCATATCATATTCGACCTTCCAGTCACACAGTCAAACCCTTCCGGGTACAGTATAGTGAGAAGACTCACCTCGTGGAAAGTCTAAGATCTCGTGTCCTCGCTATCACCGAATCTCAACGACGACTCTACCTCGCCTAAACATAAAAATATTACTATTATTTAATACGCAAAGACTTCCACCACTAAAACTTTATCCGTTATCATCATTCTTCAAAGGGTAAAAGACTATTTTACCCTTCCTTGACCTAAAGTCCTTATGTTGACCAAAACCCTAAAAGTCAACAAAAGTCAACCCTGAGAGTACGCATGGCGTACTGCTAGATGTACGCGGGGCGTACATCGCCAACCCCCCTGGATCGGGGTCTCCACCCAGTACGCTGCGCGTACTGGAAGTTACGCCCAGCGTAACCTTCAGAATTAGCCACTCTTCATTTCTGGTCTTAATCGGTTAAGACATTACTCCAACTTCCAGATCCGACTCCTTTAGTGTGTCTAAACCCATAAACTCGAGACCCTTAAGCCTTGGCATGGCTGTAAAGGCTCCAACATCACATAACAACCTTTTATTCAAACTCAAGGACCTAGATCTCATGCAAGGTGCAATATCCACATCCAAGATGCCATTTTTATGAGTCTACAACTTCAATAGATCAGAAATATGAAGTATCTAAGCTTATGGAGGCCATTTGCACAAAAGTCTCCACCTTTGGCACTTAAACCCTAGAAAATGACATCTAAAGCATACAACATGAATCAAGTGACAAGATCCGAACTTTATACCTGGAAATGAAGCTTTAGCCCTTGCAAAGCTCAGATCTACACTTGAGCACCACTTCTAGCCTCTCCAACAAGCTCTTCTTCTCCTTTGCAACCTTGGAATGGCACCACCAAGCTTAGAATACACACACAATGGCTAAAGAACAAAGGTACACTCTTTTTAGGGTTTCACTCTGAGGGAGGGTGGCTGAGAAGTCCAGCCACACATTCCTTTTATAGCCCCTTCAAAGGAAATTAGGGTTTGGGTCTGAATGAGTTACGCCGGTCATAACCTTGGGTACGCCCCGTGTACCTGAGGGGGAACGCATCCAAATGAGGCGCGCGAGTACGCGTAGCATACACCTTGTACGCTCAGCGTACTCGCCTACCATGGAAACCCTAAATTTACAACTTAATCCAAAATAGAAGAATACCTGAATTCGGGCTGTTACAGGTTCTTTCTTTGTGAAATAGATCAAATTGAACACATTTCCAATCATTATCATTTCACAACTCCAAATCCTTTTCCATAAGTGAAAGAATATCAAATTCTTGCTACTTATAGAATATGCTAGATTCTAACATTTTCTGCAATGATCCTTTCGTAATGTCACTACACCAAAGTCACAAAGACTATTACCAATGATATTACAAAGTCCTCTATCGGAGATTGTTACAAGACAATTCCTTAGATATGATGTCTCTCATTCAAAGTACATTCCTTTGAACATCCTTTTGGATAAATGTTTCTAATCTAGACGTAGATTTTCAATATTTAATTCCCAATATCGACACGTTTCCATATTTTCCATATGACAACTCATTCTTAATAGAATCTTATCCATTCGTAATAATGTCGATATGGTCCATCCAATAAGGAAACATTTCCATATTTTCCATATGACAACTTATTAATAGAATCTTTTCTATTCATAATAATATCGATATGGTCCATTCAATACCATGCTTCCAACTACTCATAAGCAACCAATCCTCGTCGAATTTTGGATTGTCCTTTGATAGTTGTTTAATTATTTTACTCAAAACCGATTCTAGTCCTTTTTCCCTCTAAATACGCTAGACATTTGGAAAATTTTAGAATGGTCAAATATTAAAGCATTTGCAATCGATCCTATTGTAACAACCCGAAGTTTTCCATCGTCGAAAACCCATTCTACCCGTAAAAATTCGTCGTCTGTCAATTTGTTCCGTTTTCATTTTGGGTTAAATTATCTAAATTTATATGTTTATTATAATCCAATGAGTGTCCAAACCCTTTGGAACTCATATAATTAGCCCAAAAATGTTTATTTCTAAAAGTTAGAAACGTCCCCGCCGGGTTACGAAAACTTAATCGGGTGCGACCTAAAACCCCGTTTAATGTCGGTATCGGGTAAAATTCCACTATGTCCAAGTTTTAGGACCTATTTAAACGTGTTTAAACATCCATTTGAATCTTTTGCTTCCTCTCTCTACTCTCTCTCTAACCTCTCTCCTAAATCCAAGTTTAAGGGTCCAAATCATCAATTTAAGGCTCCAAATCTTTCAGGTACCTTCTCTAACTTGTTATGCAACCTCTCTAGCCTTCAAATTCGAGTTTAAACCATGGATTAGGATCATTATCATGAGTTTACGGCCCTAGAACAGTCCTAGGCCGTAAACTCATCTAAATGGGGTTTTTGGAGCAACAAAACCCTTCCAAACCACAATTGGACCTTAGATATGGCTAGATGACTTTCTGGAATGGACCTAGAATACCTTAAACCATGATTTAGAGCCTTGTTCATCAGTTTACGGTGCTGGAGCATGTTTGGGCCGTAAACATATATAAATGGGGTTTTTATGCCCTTAAACACTTCCAAAACACCAACAAAGCTTAGTTACGACTTGTAGAATTATGGATTTGGCCTTGGAACACCTTGAACATAAATTTTGAGGGGTAAATGGGAGCTTACGGCCAAGGCACATGCTTGGGCTGTAAACTCAATGTTCTTGGGGAGTAAACTCCTCTAAAGGTGTTAAAATGCCACTTTAACACACCTAAAGCCTTGGAATAAATTCTAGAAGTGTTTACAAACAAGTATTGGACCTTAAAAGACATTATTTTCCCCATCTAAGGAGTTCACAGCCATGAGGGTGTTCATGGGCTGTAAAATCCTAAATCTATGCCAAAAGTCCCCTAAAAATCCATACAAGGCTTGGGAAAAATCATGGGAATCACATGTGATTGTTTAAGGACCAAAACATTAAATATTCTATGTATGGGGGAGTTTACGGCCGTAAACTGCATGTTTATAGCCGTAAACTCCAATAAGTGGTCCCTATGTGTGTTATAATCGATTCCAAAGTCAAAAACCAAAGTCTAGCATTTATCCCCAAGTGTTTAAAGCCATTTTGCACCATAAACCACCCCACCATGAGTTTATGGCCGTAAACTCTTGGGGAATGGGTGTTATGGGCTGAAAACTCTTATATGAGTTTACTCTTGGGGAGTAAACTCAAATTCCAAGTCCCTAGTGCCATTACACGTCCGTAGATGTCACCCGGGTCCTTCGAAACACTTGAAATGAGGTGTTTCCGCAACTAGAAGTGTTTGTCCCTAACAAATAAATAAACTAAGTCCTAATTAGATACAAATGTGTATCTTTTCATTATACATAGGAATCTCGTACGTTTGCAAGCCTCGAATCAACGTTTAGCACACGAAATCGTCACATTTCTCGTCCGGTGAGTTCATACCCCTACGCTTTTTCAATGGTTTTTCAATGTTTTCAGGGGGGGGGGGGGGGAATACAAGCAAACTACAATAGTTTTCAATACATAACATTGATGCATTTCAAATAATATCTGGAAAACTTATAAATACTTTTACCCCTTATGTATTATGCTGAGCATAAGGGATGATTTATCAACTACAACTATATGAATTTCAGTTAAGGAAATAACCAAACTAATCAAATTATTATGGGAATAATTTGGGGTTCTTTAGTTCTTGTTTCATCACAACCGTTATGTATACAAAGTTATTAGATAAACTATGTCCGGTACAGTTTATCTCCGTTTCATTTTGAATGTATTGCCAGATGATTTCTTTGTATGTAGTTGTATTCACTGTATTATGTTTCATAATCTTTTTTATGTTTGATATCATATGAGAACCCTGTGAATAGTTTAGTACTACCTTGTGAGTTTGTCACTACCCTTTATGGATGATTAGTAAATCCTCCCCGAAAGTGTAACCAAAGTCTCCTGGAGGGAGAGCGAGGAATTTGTGAATAGATCTATTCGGGACTGACAATCCCACACCTTAACTGCTACCTACAGTTAGGCGGGCACACCTGGGGTGACAAATTTCTGGATATCATCCGACGTCTGACAAACGTCAAGGAGGTCTCGTTGTCATATCATCATGGTTATCCGACTCACAATACGTATTAATATAAGTTTATTCACAGTATCGCTTTGGGTTCGGTTTGACTATGTTTCGATTCCATATCTATCTTCTATCTATAGTTTCCATATCTAGTACGGGATGATAATCCCATGGTTTTTAGTCTATTGATCTTATATCTAATGTGGGATGGTAGTCCCAGGGTCTTTAACTCATATCTAGTACGGGATAGTAATCCCATGATTTCAACCTATATCTTATACGGGATGGTAGTCCCAAGGTTTTGAAACTATATCTAATACAAGATGATAATCTCATGGTTTTGAATCTATATCTAGTACGGGACGGTAGTCCCATGGTTTCCAATCTATATTTTCATGAATATTAAACTATACTGTATCTACTACGGGACGGTAGTCCCATGGTTTTCAATCTATATTTCAACGAATATCAAACTATATTGTATCTAGTACGGGACGGTAGTCCCATGGTTTTCAATCTATATTTCCATGAATACTAAACTATATTGTATCTAGTACGGGACGGTAGTCCCATGGTTTTCAATCCATGTTTCCATGAATATCAAACTATATTATATCTAGTACGGGACGGTAGTCCCATGGTTTTCAAATTATATTTTCGTGTATATCAAACTATCTTATATTTAGTACGAGATGTGTGTCCCGTGGTTTTCAAACTACTTTCCATCTATAGATCTCACATTTCAAACTAATTCATATCCAGTTCGGGAGAGTAATCCCATGATTCTCAATATATAGATTTATGTATTAAACTATACTCTGTAATATACAACCGATCTTACATTTAGGAAAATATGGGATTTTCCTGGGGTAAAATACAACACATAAACGAATTGGTAACAAGTGATAACTAAACCAACTTTACATAAGAAAATATGGGATTTTCTTAGATAACAACCTCTTTGGTAAACCAACTTTAGATAAGAAAATATGGGATTTTCTTGGATAACAAACTCTTTGGTAAACTAAAGGAAACTGGTACATTTTCAGAAAATAAACATCTTATGAACTCACCAGCTTTATGTTGATTTTCAAACTGCTTGTATTCTCAGGTCAGCGATAGATAGGTACCCAACAATCCTTTTTGGAGAAGACGGAGCATACTGAAGACCTCGTCTTTACTTTTGTTAATATGATGCATATGTATATCACTTGTATAACTTTACTTTTTGAAAAAAATGTAAATTTCTATATGTAATGTAATGGTTGTTTACTTTACTTACTATGTGCATTGGATTTGATACTCAACGTGGATTCCACCCCGGAAATGTTTCCGCCTTCGGTTTTCGGGGTGTGACAGATTGGTATCAGAGCCCTTGTTTATAGTGAATGAAGTATACCAAACCTTACATGGTATAAAAATATAAGCACTAAAGTGCCTAAGTGCTCTGAATTAAAAGTATCTTCAAACTACAAGTATTTTCAAAAGTATACAAGTATACCTAACCGTCGAGATCCGTAACTACAAGTAGATCAAAACATAAGTAAATGGGTGTTGTGTGCTGTGGTTAAACCTGGGCAGTTATGTAGTCGTGTCTAGGATCAATATAGCCTGGCCAACTATATTCATTCGAGACACGGCCAACATGTGCTTGGGAGTGACTGTGGTGTGCGGCATGCCTAAAACTTACCCAATACCCCAAACAATGAGTCGTCGTTGCAACGAGACAAGAAATACTATGGGAGTATTTCTTGAGTCAATCCTTTGTAGAAAATCCTCGTATACGCGTTGTTACTTGATCATTCCTCTAGCGATAAAATGTTCTGCCTTGATAACTATTTCCTACTTTATCGCTTGATATAATGCTATATCTATCTTGATGAAATATCCCCTGTTCCATATCCCTTGATTCAATTCAGAGGACTTATGATCCTCTCTTTCCTGATCTTTTTAGATCACGATGCCTCCAAGAAAGAGATGCAGCCCAAAGAACAACGACAATCCTCCTCCGCCACCACCTCCTCCTCAATTTGATCTTGCATCGCTCCAGATAGTTCTGACTGCCACAATGGTGGCAGCCATGTCGCAAATGAACCTCGGTGGCTCAGGAGGTGGTCCCTAGCCCCAAAACCCAGAAGAGAGCCAGGGACACCGAAAAGGGGGTTCCTATGAAGATTTCATGAACGCGAAACCCACATCGTTCGATGACACTGGACGTGTCATTTCTCTAACTTGATGGTTCGAGAAAATCGAATCAATCTTCGAAATATGTGCCTGTTTGGAGTCTGACAAAGTAAAGTTCGCCGCCTGCACCTTCCTTGACAAAGCCCTGACTTGGTGGAACGGCCGAGTCAAATCCTTAACTCTACCTGTAGCAAATGCCATGGGTTAGGAAGCCATGAAGGAGCTTCTGCTCACAGAATATTGCCCTCGGGGCGAAATTCAAAAGCTAGAGCACGAACTCTAGAACCTTAAGATGAAGGGTTCTGACATAGCCGCTTATACCTCAAGATTCGATGACCTGGGATTACTCTGTCCGGGAATGGTTACCCCGGAGAGTAAAAAGATCGAGAGATTCATCCGGGGATTGACCCAGCCAACAAAAGGGAATGTCTTGGCTGCGAAGCCAGACACCTACGATAGCGCTAAGTATCTTGCACAAATCCTGATCGATCACGAAGACAACTCTGATGAGGAGGACACCACTCCTGAGAAAAACACAAGTGGAGGTGGAAGTAAAAAGAAATTCTGGAATAAGCGGAAGGCCCAAAGTACGCAAGGTTCCTCTAAGAAACAACAAACGGTAGCAATCCATGCTGCTACTACCCCTATTGTTGTTTCAGCTGTCGGGTCCACGGTCCAAACTCCTACTAGTGGATACACCGATACCCTTCCTTGGTGTGGTAAGTGCAACTACCATCACCGTATCCCTGGTCCATATCGCGAAAGGATCTGTGACAACTGTGGTAAGAAGGGCCATCTTGCTCGAACCTGCAGAAAACCAGCCAAATCAACAAACCAATCATCCGGAGCGGGAATCAGTCCGGCCTAGCCACTTCAAAAGAAATTGCCCTAAAGCAGCAACAACCAGCAACACCGGAAGAGTCCTAGCAATAGGACGAGAGGAGACAACTGTTGATCCTATTGTCACCACAGGTATACTCCCTTTTGACAACTCTTGTACCTGCAACTCTTTTTGATTCTAGTACCAAAAGGGCAACCTGTTATCTATCTATTCTAACAACTGTCTAAACTTAATCTTTTGCTGGTAATCGAAAACGTGTATCGTCGAGACGACTAACCAATGAGATAGAGAACGCTAACTTCATACATATAGATCGTATTCTCAGTTCGGAGGATCATTCTGTTCCATTCGATTAAATGGGAAACTTTTCAAGAAATGCTTATGTTTGACATGAAATGACCGAGTCTCATTCATGTTGTTATTCTTGGTTTCGAAAGGGTCGCCTGTCTAGATCTTTTCCCCGACCCGACTCTCGTGATCTTCGGCATCAAATCTTCGTATCATTTCATACCTTAAATCTTGAAAAGTATTCCTGATAAGAATTGACACGTATCACTCGTTCCTGCGATCATCGGAAACGAGAAGTCTACAACTCTTTTCCCTAAATCTCTTTCCTGAAGGATTCCGAGAATTCCTTCCGAACGTACAGCCAAGTCTTGCACCGGTCTAATCTCTGGAACCACCTTGTGACCGAACCTCAGTAAGAATGATGTGTCCAAGACGGTGACCAAGAATTGATTTGATCACTACGGGTTAGTAGTGGTACCCTTTCGGTCAAATCATTTCCCTTGATCATATAGCTAAGCAAAGCAGTCATACCCGTGAACTTTTCAACAACTAAGGCGATAGGGAATTAGTCGGCATCAGGGATACCCATAGAAACCTATCAATTCTTGGGTCCCATCGATTATTATCACCTATATATCCATAAATTTCTTCTAGAACCATCAGACCCTTCGTGATCCTCGTAGAATGGATTCCGCAATTTTCAAACTTCGGCTACCCTCAAAACTTAGTAACATACATCCAATACTTCACGTCTCGAATCCCTAGAAGTACCTACCCGACGAAACCCTAGCGATTTCTTTGAGAAGATCAAAGTCATCAAGGGTTAGAACCTCCATGGGAAAACCGATTGAGATCGTGGATTGAGAGAGAGAGTTAACCTACGAAACAAAGACACGTCCCGATAGTGAGGATTCGCTGGAGCGCCCAACGGAGACCCGATTCCACTTGAGAGCGTGAAGATCCGAGGCAACAAGTCTATCCATATCTCATTCCAATTCATGACCTATATCTTAATCTTTGAATTTATGGACGAAATTCCCTCTAACGGGGGGATAATGTAACAACCCGAAGTTTTCCATCGTTGAAAACCCATTCTACCCGTAAAAATTCGTCGTTTGTCAATTCGTTTCGTTTTCGTTTTGGGTTAAATTATTTAAATTTATATGTTTATTATAATCCAATGAGTGTCCAAACCCTTTGGAACTCATATAATTAGCCCAAAAATGTTTATTTCTAAAAGTTAGAAACGTCCCCGCCGGGTTACGGAAACTTAATCGGGTGCGACCTAAAGCCCCGTTTAATGCCGATATCGGGTAGAATTCCACCATGTCCAAGTTTTAGGACCTATTTAAACGTGTTTAAACATCCATTTGAAGCTTTTTCTTCCTCTATCTACTCTCTCTCTCTCTAACCTCTCTCCTAAGTCCAAGTTTAAGGGTCCAAATCATCAATTTAAGGCTCCAAATCTTTGAGGTACATTCCCTAACTTGTTATGCAACCTCTCTAGCCTTCAAATTCGAGTTTAAATAATGGATTAGGACCATTATCATGAGTTTACGGCCCTAGAACAATCCTAGGCCGTAAACTCATCTAAATGGGGTTTTTGGAACAACAAAACCCTTCCAAACCACAATTGGACCTTAGATATGGCTAGATGACTTTATGGAATGGACCTAGAATACCTTAAACCATGATTTAGAGCCTTGTTCATGAGTTTACGGACCTAGAGCATGTTTGGGCCGTAAACACATATAAATGGGGTTTTTATGCCCTTAAACACTTCCAAAATACCAACAAGGCTTAGTTACGACTTGTAGAATTATGGATTTGGCCTTGGAACACCTTGAACATACATTTTGAGGGGTAAGTGGGAGTTTACAGCCATGGTACATGCTTGGGCTGTAAAATCAATGTTCTTGGGGAGTAAACTCCTCTAAAGGTGTTAAAATGCCACTTTAACACACCTAAAGCCTTGGAATAAATTCTAGAAGTGTTTACAAACAAGTATTGGACCTTAAAACACATTATTTTCCCCATCTAAGGAGTTCACGGCCATGAGAGGGTTCATGGGCCGTAAACTCCTAAATCTATGCCAAAAGTCCCCTAAAAATCCATACAATGCTTGGGAAAAATCATGGGAATCACATGTGATTGTTTAAGGACCAAAGCATTAAAGATTCTATGTATGGGGTAGTTTACGGCCGTAAACTCCATGTTTATAGCTGTAAGCTCCAATAAATGGTCCCTATGTGTGTTATAATCGATTCCAAAGTCAAAAACCAAAGTCTATCATTTATCCCCAAGTGTTTAAAGCCATTTTGCACCATAAACCACCCCACCATGAGTTTACGACCGTAAACTCATGGGGAATGGGTGTTATGGGCCGAAAACTCTTATATGAGTTTACTCTTGGGGAGTAAACTCAAATTCCAACTCCCTAGTGCCATTACACATCCGTAGATGTCACCCTTGTCCTTCCAAACACTTGAAATGAGGTGTTTCCGCAACTAGAAGTGTTTTTCCCTAACAAATAAATAAACTAAGTCCTAATTAGATACAAATGTGTATCTTTTCATTATACATAGGAATCTCGTACGTTTGCAAGCCTCGAATCAACGTTTAGCACCCGAAATCATCACATTTCTCGTCTGGTGAGTTCATACCCCTACCCAACTTTACATAAGAAAATATGGGATTCTCTTAGATAACAACCTCTTTGGTAAACCAACTTTACATAAGAAAATATGGGATTTTCTTGGATAACAAACTCTTTGGTAAACTAAAGGAAACTGGTACATTTTCAGAAAACAAACATCTTATGAACTCACCAGCTTTATGCTGATTTTCAATCTGCTTGTATTCTCAGGTCAGCGATAGACAGGTACCCAACAATCCTTTTTGGAGAAGACGGAGCATACTGAAGACCTCATCTTTACTTTTGTTAATATGATCCATATGTATATCACTTGTATAACTTTACTTTTTGAAACAAATGTAAATTTCTATATGTAATGTAATGGTTGTTTACTTTACTTACTATGTGTATTGGATTTGATACTCAACGTGTAGTCCACCCCATAAATGTTTCCACCTTTGGTTTTTGGGGTGTGACACCTATACCCGAAGCGTATGGGACACGATGCATAATGTTTTATTTGCTATGTTCTCAAAATTCGAATTGTGAAGAGGAATGCCGTAATCATAATCGAAATTTTAAGAACACACTATGTACCTTTGACTAAATTTATTAACATTTCTCAACCTAAGCCTTTAGATTTGAAATGAAGCATAATATTTTCTCCCTTAATTATAGCAAAACAACTTTACAACCCTTACCACTTTGCAAGGTATAACTCTTGTTTTCTATAATTAATATTGCCAACTTGCAATACGCGCCTTAATAATCATACAATCATAACATTTGTGCTCCCACTATCATGATGATTATTATAAAACATAACACTTATGCTCCCACTAGCTTCGACATGTATTCATAAACATCTTAACTTTCAGAAAAACAATACTTATTGAATTTATTAAGTCCATGTTTCTAATACTTAATGCTTTGATAATCTTTTATCAAGGCCTCTTAAACTTATACACCTTTTCCTTAGATAGCTCATATGTGTTTCTAAACAATTAAGACTAGTTGCCAAACCTCACAATTCAAATCATGGAAAGGGATACCGTAACGATAATTGAATTCGAGAATGCAATTTGACAATCACTATCTTCTTAAAATCTTTCTTAGTGAAAGCATTTCCTCACCATCATTTTCATAAAGGAGGAAATCTTATGACACTTAGATTTAAACGGTGTATGTGTTTCTATCCATGTGAATTTGTTAAAACCAAAGTTTACGACAAATTCAAACTCATATGGACTGAACTTTCTTAATCTTGATTTCTTACCTAATGGTAGCACAGCTGCCCACCACATCTTCCAAGTAGTTAAGCAGCTCACCATTTCCTATCAATGTACCTTTCAATGATCAAGGTGCCTTTCCTTTTATGCGTTCAAAATTAGAACTCATAGAACTCACATGCATAATTAACTCAATTGGAAACAGCACAGAAACAAAATAATGTCAACACGATAGGTTGTAAACCTCAACTCGTGTGCTAGTGATGATCGATAAGGTTTATTTGATTTGTTCTTGAAACCTTTCAAGACCATTAAGACTCCCACTGACTCCTTGACATATAAGATTCTCTTGTCAATAACCATTTCTTGACAAAACAAATATTCAAGAGTTAGTGTAGCTTTTATCAAAACACTTCATAAATTGGTCCTAGTTGGCCTTTGTCTTATCCAAGACATCACAACTTTCCATATTTGATGAATGTTATAAACCTTCTTAATACTTTTCACTCATTGTCACAATCTTAACTTTAAGACTTGTTATTGGAACGAAGTATGATTGACCTTTTGATTTAACCATTTCTTCAATTCTTGATTCCTCTTCTTAAACATACAATTATACTAAGACTCACTTAGAGGATCAGTTGAGATATGGTTCTTAATCATTAAGACCTATCATAAAGCATAAAAGGTACTCTCCCTTCTTCTTAGAACGGAGAAACTTTGATCTTTCTGCCTACTTGATTCTTCTTATTCGTGCTGCTATTGATTTAAACTTTTTTCAATCAATTCATAATTACACTTAATCTTATAAGTATAATCATATTTACTAAACCTTTATTAAATCATGATGAATATCTTTGTTATTCTTGTGGTGGACTTTGATCAACACACAACTTTGTGTACTTGATCTCCTAGCCCTTTCACTTGGCACTTTGTCAACGAATTAGTCTAATTTCCAAATATGAAATTTCTCATTCATCATGCAACCAAGTTGCGTGATTCCAAATTTCTATCCAATTGAAATTTGGGTGATTAGAAACTCTCCCTATTTGGTAAATTCTTGACATTTCCATAAATAACATAAACAAGAATCATATCCATTTGTTGTAGAAATATGCAAACATCAATTTTCATAACGATTTCATTGCAAGGAAATAAACAAATAAATAAATAAGTCAAACCAAAATTTATTTTATTTATAAAAATAGCGGAAAACATTTGTCCTTACAATGCAAAATCCATTGAAAACTATGTATTTCAAAAAGAAAATTTCTAACAAGTCTATCATAACTGTCTAAGCTCAAAATCTAATCTTCAAGTTCATGCGATCGAGATCCATTTCTTTGTGATTAGACTCATCTTGATCTTTGATCAAGCTTCCTTTCTTTTCACCAATCCTACAAAATATTCAAATGCAATATTATCACATCATGTATTAAGAATCAACGAATAGGAAATTAATTTAGATAGTGGATTTTACCTAAAGCACAACCATACTCTTTGACTCTCCCATCTTTGGAATCTTCAGGCTCTTGTGGCAGATTTCTATCCAACACCCTTTATTTTGGCAGCAAACACATGTTGGTTCTCCTAGAACGTCCTTGGAAGCATGGTCGGTTGACTTTCCCAACAAATACGCTCCATTGCTTCGCCAAATCATTTTTGATTCAGCAGCAATGAGCATGTAAGTTAGGTCAATGAGGTTGTCGTCATGATCCATCATATAATACTTTCTTTTGAACTCATTATATGATTCAGGACGTGAATGCAAAACCCAATTCACAGCCAACTCATCCGGGAATGACACACCCAACATAATCAACCTGTTGATGTGTGATTTCATTCCTAGAATGTGGGCACACATGGATTTACCATCTTCATGTTTCATTTCCAATAGGGCCTTAGTGATATTGAACCTTTCACTCCATAATCAACCTGTTGATGTGTGATTCCATATTGAACCTTTAATATATTATTCTCATAATATATTAATAAATCATATTTAATCCTTTCACTCCATAATTCATCCTATCAAGTTGCTTTGATGAAGGCAACCTAAAAGGACCATGCACCATCGGGTCAAGTATATACCAAAATAGTTATGGACTGAGACACTAATCCAACACAAAATAATGTCGAACCATAAACCCTTAAATTTATAGATCAATGGTGATTTATGGTTCGTGATAACGATAGTCTTAAATTTTATGGTTCGTGATAACAATAGTATCAAGCCATGATTTGTCAGATCATGGTTATTTATAGATCAAAATAATGTCAAATCATAAAGTTTTAAAGTTTACTATTCGTGACAACGATAGTATCGAGCCATTTTTGATGGATCATGGTGACTTATAGATCAAAATAATGTCGAACTATGAATTTTTAAAGTTTGTGTTTTTTTATAAAGAAAGTATCACGCCATGATTTGGCTGATAATGACGATTTATTGATCAAGATAACGTCGAACCATGAACTCTTATAGTTTATGTCACATGATAACGATAGTATCGAGCCATGATTTGGTGGATCATGGCGAATTATTGATGAAGATAATGTTGAACCATAAACTCTTAAAGTTTTTGGTTTGTGATAACGATAGTATTGAGCCATGATTTAGCAGATCATGGCGATTTATTGTTCAAGATAATGTCTAACCATGAACACTTGAAGTTTATGGTTTGTGATAAAAATAGTATCGAATCATGATTTGGCAGATCATGGCGATTTATGGATCAAGATAATGTCGAAACATGAACTCTTAAAGTTTATGGTTTGAGATAAAAATAGTATCAATCCATGACTTGGCGGATCATAGCGATTTATAGATCAAAATAATTTCTAACCATAAACTCTTAAATTTTATGGTTCGTGATAATGATAGTATCAAGCCATGATTTCGCGGATGATGGCAATTTCCTGCTTGTTAATGAAAATGGATAAAAGGTTAAAATATTTCATTCAAGATCATATTTATGTTTTGTGCAAAAGGTGTCTATTTCATCTAATTCAATTAGTACATCTTCTGACAATCTGCAAGTAGATTCTTTACCATCATTTAAAAATGGAACTTGTGTAGATTTTGCATGTTGCATGTTGTTGTAAGTCAGATTCGATTCATGTTTTCTATGACATATGAGGCACTATGCCTCGCTTCAATGACTCAATATGATCTGTCCTAATTGGGGCTTAACATACCAATGTGCTATTGATTACTATTTTTATTCTTTTGAAGTAGTAAGTATCTTACCTTTCACATGGTGCCTTTGACTCACACATTGTAATAACATTCAATCGTTGTTTTGTAGGAAACTTATTGTATGGATGCATCATTTCATTTTTTTCCATGAGATTTAGATCTGACTGGAAATCTATATTGTTTGTGCTTTTTGTATGATTCCTAGTTTGAGTACTTCGTACTGTTATTTCTATAAGAATGACTGCTTGTACCTCATATACTAAACTGAAAGGGGTTTCCTTAGTTTTCGTGTGTGTCATCGTCCAGTATGCCTATAAGATGTTCTGTAATTCATTGAACTAATTTCACTAAGCTTGTCCTAACCTTTTCTAAAGTCCTTTTACTGAAAGGGGTTTCCTTAACTTCCACTTTTCCATTTTCCTGGTGGTGAGCCACCGAGGTGAAATTTTGCTTGATTCCTTTCTCCTGCCAAAATTTTCTAAATTGATTTTTGGAAAATTTCTTGCCATTTTCACTAATGATGTTGTATGGGAGATTACTGCAAATGCTTCCAGTTCCACCCCCTTAGTAAAGTAATGCATGACCACTATCAATAATTTCATCCTTTATGGTGCTTCATGGAAAGGACCACCGATATTCCCTACTAGAAGAAAGGCCAAGGGCTTGTGATGCTTGTTAATTTTATGGGTGAAAGAGTTGGGATGTTCAAATGTATTTGGCAATCATGATGTTTCTAAATGAACGTGTTCGTATTACTGGTCATTGATATCCAAAAATATTTTGAATGTAGTATATGTCGTCTGATTACCCTCGATCTTGTGTGCACCCCACATATTCCTGAATAGTTCACTTATGAGGAGGTCCACTTCTCTTTCTTTGATACATTTCAACCAAGGGTTAGAAAATCCTTTTCGATACAACCAACCCTTATACATGGTATATTGCACATCGTTGATTCTTACCTTACAGTCTTCTTTTTCTTTTTTAGGAAAGATACCTTTTTGAAGGAAATTGATATATGGTGTCATCCAGGACTCGTTGTCTTAAGAAAGTTCTAGTATTTATGTAACTTATCCAACAAGGATTTTCTTTGATAATGTTTCTACCAATAGATTTTTTGTAAGATTGTTGAAAACCAACAATGCTAATTTACTCAGAGAGTCTGCTTTCTTACTTTTTGACCGATGGATTTGGGTATTTTTGAACCTTTGGAAATGGTTTATCTACAACTTCAATTGAAATAATTACTTCCTAATATGCATTTCCTTCGTTTCATAGTCTCCCTTAATTTGGTTGACCACCAACATCGAGTCGTTAAACGCCTGTAATTTTGAGACATGCATGCTTTGTGATAACTATAAACCTGTGAGTAAGGCTTCATACTCTACTTCATTGTTGAAGCATCATAATTCAAATCTCTAGTGATGAGATTTATCAATCTTTTAATCTATGAAGATCGATTATATCTTGAACAAGTAAGTAAACAAAGACAATAAAACACAATAATAAGAACGAGACAATATAGAATCAAACGTGTCGAATGATTAAACAAAATCCTCAGAAGAGCTCGATTAAGAACATCAACTGTAGAGGATTGGAAGGTTACAAGAATGATCAAAGAAACCTGTTGTCGTCTAGATGTGTCGCTATTCTCAGATCTCTAAAACCTTAACCTAATATGCATGCAAGCGTAAACATATATACAAAACATAAAAGGTTCACGGTTGGACAGGCCCAAACCGGTACACAAAAAGCCTTAGGCTAAGCGAGCCCAAAAGACGCAATCAACAAAAATGATCTTCAGCCCAACAATCTCCCCCTTTGCATCAATTTGGAGCGAGACCTTCACTTATTACTTGGGCCAGCAGCTGAAACCGGTACCTTCTTCACGGTACTAAACAGACATTTGGTTATTGAAAGAATGGTCTGTCTAAACCGGATGTACCAGTTAATCATATCTTCAAAATACTTGACATCATCGGCCGAGTTCTCTTTACACCGTTTGACAATGAACAACACATGCTCCAAACAGGTTGTGGTGTAAAGATGCTTGTCAGCTAAAGCGAAGAGACATTTCTGTCCTTCCGCTCGAGTGAACATAACTGTGTTGCGTCTCGGGTCGATCCTGCCCAGTAGCATTTGATTGAGATCACTGGCCGATCCCACAGGAGCAATTTTGGGTTTCTTCTTGAAGACTGTGGCGACCTCCTGATCCATTAGGGCAACCTCCATGATGTAGCAGATTAACATCCTTTTGACATGGTCTAGAATGGGACCATATTCAGCTTCATTAGTCAAAAGGATATTGTACAGGACGATCCAATCATGAGGATTTAGATTCGGTAGATCTGCCAGGGAGATAAGATGAGCAGTCTTTGCAGATCCCCGAATCAATTTGAACCGAACGTTTATAAAACGTCCCTCAGTATAAGGTTTTAGCACCCGAACGTTGACAATCTTCTGGGCGCTCCATGTAAGGAATTGTGGACGAGCGGCCACCAGATAGAAGTTAATGAGCTCCCTGTCAAGCTCAGCGTTCGGGTGAGGGACTTCAAAGATGTTAGAGAAGACGTGGAAGATGAACGCCTTTCGAGTCAGCGGCATATCGAACTGCGAATCGACAGAATTGCTACAGTCAAACGATATAACCGGATCGAGCCATAATATGCTGGGAGTTTCAATGGCCTCTTTGATTAAGCGTTCCCTGGCAGGGAAGAGAGTCTTTCGGCTCTCAAGGAGATCGTGGGCTTCTTTTTGTTTGCGTTCGGCTTCGGCAGCCTCACGCGCCACACGACTGGCATCTTCACCAACCTTGCGACTGTTCTTTCGTTTTAAAATGTCAGCAATGGTCTCCTTGTCGCCTTCTTCATCTTCGTCCTCAGCTATGTTTTTGCCTTTGTTCTTCACACCCGAACCTAAAGTTTGATCAGTTGGAGATGGTTCGGTCGTGTGAGTAGCTTTGGAGGAAGGAGGTGGTTTTGATCCTGTCTTCTCATCTCCCCCTTGTTTCGGAATGGACACAAAACTTGGGAGGCCTTCGACTTTGTTGAGAAGATCGATGGCTGTAGAGAGCTTTTCAGCAAGGGAACGCCTCACCGAAAAGTTTAGGATGGGATCGTGTGCTTCCAGAATGTTGGATATAACAGCGTGGACAACCGAAACACACGTCTTGACCACCTCCCGTTCAGAGCGAAGATCTTCCAGTTGTTGTTGGGATTGAGAGAGTTGTGTTGTCTTGACCTCAAGTGCAGTTGTTTTGATGGCCAGATCGTCCATTAACGAACGCTCGGTTGCCAGATCTTCTTGTAGCTTGGCGAGGCGAGCATCAATGGAGGCAGTAAATGCCGAGTTGTCGTCGCGTATGGTTTGACGTAGAGTTGCGAACGAAGGCAACTCCGATGAGACAAAATTGACCAATTGTTGGAAAATTGGTTCCAAAGATGCCTTTGTGGCATCTGCATTTTCCTGCAAGGACTGCAGCAGGATAGAGGCATCAGAAAATAGTTTATCGACTTTTTCGGTCGTTGCCTCGCATGCCCTGGTAGATGCCTGAATTGCAGCAGTTGCTGAGGCTGTTGAATCATGTTGAGCCCTGGAGAAGGCATCAACAATCTTCTGAAGGGCAGCTTCAGACAAAGTGGACTGTTGGTTAGACGAGGAGGCGAGAAGTAGGTCAATTTTCTCGTTGAGCTGTTTGAGATGTTTCTTGGTTACTGGAGCATCATCCTCCTCGTCACTTTGAACTTGAACCGGACTATAGTAGACCGAATCAAAGATCATGTTTTCTCCCCCAAGATAAGGTTGTTCACCCTCAGATGCATTTCCATGAGATGAAGAGGGTGGAGAGGTTGGGGGTGTTGAGGGTTTGGTAGGAGCAGGTTAGGTGGGTGAAGGTATAGTTTCGGTTGGTGGTTGAGTATGAGTAGTTTCGGTTCTGTGGGTTTTGGGTTGAGGAGGTTCGGTTACATGTGGTGATTCGGTTGTAGTTGTAAAAATTGGTGGAGGGGAAGGAATTGGGGAAATGGGTAGTTCAATCTCTAGGGTAGGGGACCGAGGTGGTGTATTGCCTCTTTGAGGAGATGCATCCCCTTGAGAGTCGTCAGAACCCGAACTCTCACCCTCAGAGTCACTCGAAGAAGAGGGTATAACAAGATTTCGCTTCGGTTGGGTCTTCCTCTTCTTTGGTGGTGGGGAAGGTGCGGCCTTCGGCTGTTTCCTCTTTTTAGGTGAAGGTCCCTTTGAAGCTTTGGAGGCTTGCTCTCCTTTTTCTGCCTTTTTACCCCTGCTCACCGGTTTATCTGCATCATGAATAGACCTGAGCATATCCGGGGTCAGATCCCTTGGACCAGATGGCCTTAGCTCCTTGAGCTGCCGAATCAACCTGCTATCCGAAGGCACATCACCATACATTGACTCCGGGATAGAGCCAATAAAGGAGAATTTTGATGCATCTGAGACGATGATCTTCTTGGTATGGAAAGTACCAACAGAAGAAATCGATGCACCTTCAGCAGTGGGAACATCGAATCTGTCCATGGCCCATTTAGTTATCAGTATCCAGAATCGGGCCAACGAAACTTCAGAGTGTTAGGATGAAGAAGAGAGGCTTTGAATAAGTTGTTGCCACAGAACAAACCCATAATCCAGGTTGATCCCATTGTAAACTCCGTACATGATGGTGAGGAACAGACGACTTGCACCATCTGAACCTGAACTTCCCTCCGACAATCCCTTGAAAAGGATTGTAAATAAACCGTTCCATTGTGGCGGCAAGCATGACTTTTTGAATTTTGCAACGGAGGTAAGAACTTCTGTGTATCCCATGTTGTAAAACATGTTGTACAGATGACCAATCTGTATCGACTCCGGATGAACTCTGGAATGGTCAGTGGCAAACCCGAGCAAAGAGCAGAAACGCGGGCGAGAGACGGAGGTTTTGTGGTCTCCAATCTCGAAAAATACCCGGTCGACAGCTTTGTCGTAATATGCAGTCGCGTAGACCTGCGATAGGGCCGCCATCGGCACCGATTCGATTCTGGAAAGTGCTAGAACGAGTTGAGAATACTTTAAGCACTCTATGACCGGCGACATGTAGGGGTCGTATGCCTTTGGGTTAAGATCAATGACCAAACATTGTTGTGGGCGAATGGGAAGAATCTGTGAGGTTGCATGAACTGAAGAGGAGTCAGCCATTGATGCAGGTGAGAAGAAGATGATGAACAGGAAACTGTCTGGGAGTGTTTGCGTTTCGGAAATTTTGAAAGTGGTAAAGAGGTAAAAGGAGGTGTAACGGGCTATTTATAGTGGGTGATAAGAGAGAGAAAAATCGGGTCAAATCTCTTATGGATGACAGTTGGAACGTGCGATGATCACGTAGGAGAGAGAGTGTCAGGTTCCTAGGACCACGCCGTCCAATAAGCGCCGTTTCATAGGGACAAGCCGTTACTGTTTAACCACGCGCATTAAATGCCACAGGACAAGAAAGAACTTAAGGTTTAAAAGAATGTCCGTTGAAATTACGATCAACCATTTATAAAGAAATGTTGAAAGGCTTCTTTTAATTAGGCTAAAAACGACTAGCTTGAAAATAAAATCTCAGAAAGAAAAATAAGAACGAGATCCCAAGGGAAGAAATGTTATGGGTTTGTAACAATTTCATAGGAATCACATAAAATTGGATTTTTAATAGGGTACATTCATCAATTCTTTAGTGAGAACTTGAGCAATTTAATTGTTCACCGTCAATTCGTTAGGTGTGGAATTTTGGGTTTCACTTAGTTCGTAGTGACACAATACTAAGATCATAAACACAGATGTTGTGTAACCATAAACCTCAGTGGTAATTTTTGAGAGTCTCAAGGGTTACCATGATGGAATGAGTGTAGTGGAGAAGTAATGAAGAGATGGTGTAAGAGAACAAAGTACCTCTACTGCGAAAAAAAGGACCAAGCAGGAAATTCTTAACTCATGTGAGAAAAGAATGAGGTAGCTCACGATTAGAATAAATGAATTGGCCTTATTGGGAAGACAAGGTTTGTGTATACCAGGTCATGAAGGCCATTATTCAAAATCTTATGAGGCTTGAGACACATACAGCAGCATGCTTCTAGGGACATTTAGGTATTTCATCAAAAGTATCCCCATAAGCGAACACTAACATACAAGAAAAAAATTTGGAATTTTTGAAATAAACCGAACCCGAACCTTCGGTTGGTTTCGGTTGAGAAAAGTTTTGAAAAACCGAACCCGAACCTTCGGTTGATTTCGGTTCTAGAAAATTCTGAAAAACCGAACCCGAACCTTTGGTTGGTTTCGGTTCTAGAAAATTTTGAAAAACCGAACCCGAACCTTTGGTTGGTTTCGGTTCTAGAAAATTTTGAAAAACCGAACCCGAACCTTCGGTTGGTTTCGGTTGAGAAAAGTTTTGAAAAACCGAGGAATGTAGGAAAACAAGAATATATATATATATATATATATATATATATATATATATATATATATATATATATATATATATTTATAAACAAACGAGGAAAAACAGAATTATACAAGAATTATACAACATTGAAAAACTATCTTTGAAGAAGTGAGTGGGTCAGATAGTTGAACCGAACCCGAACGTTCGGTTGGTTTCGGTTCTTATGTTTGAGTTTGAGAGGTAGCGTGAGGTACTGACTCTGATTCCATCATACCTAGTCCTTGCAAGATTTTATTGAATGATGCTTCAGGAAGAGCTTTAGTAAAGACGTCAGCTAGTTGATCAGTGGTTCTTACGAAGTGAACTTCGATGTTTCCATCTTCCACGTGATCTTTGATGAAGTGATACCTCAGTGCTATGTGTTTGGTTTTGGAGTGTTGCACTGGGTTATGACAGATCCTAATTGCACTTTCAGAGTCACAATATAGTGGGATCTTCTTCATATTGAGTCCGTAGTCTCGAAGTTGACTTTGGATCCAAATCACTTGTGACGTGCATGATGCAGCTGCAATGTATTCCGCTTCGACAGTAGATAGCGATACACACGTTTGTTTCTTCGATTGCCAGCTGACTAACTTCCCGTCAAGAAATTGACAGCCACCAGTTGTGCTTTTACGGTCGAGTCCACATCCTCCAAGGTCAGCATCAGAATAGGCTTGAACAAAGAAGCCTGAGTTGGATGGATACCATAGACCTAAGGAGGTGGTTCGCTTGAGGTAGCGTAGGATGTTCTTCACTGCAAGCATGTGAGGTTCGCGTGGGTTTGCCTGAAATCGAGCACAGTAACAAACAGAAAACATGATATCAGGTCTACTAGCGGTTAGATACATTAATGAGCCAATCATTTGACGATAGAGCGTGATATCAACAGCCGGTTTGTCTAGGGATGGGGTAAGCTTGGTGCCGAATGCCATTGGGACTTTGACTTTTGAGTCTCCCATCATTCCAAACTTTGCTAAGAGAGTCTTCGTGTAGGCTTCCTGATTAATAAAGATGCCTTCGGGTCCCTGTCTTATGTTTAAACCAAGGAAAAAGTTAATTGGACCCATTGAGCTCATTTCAAACTTAGTCTCCATCAGCTTTCTGAATTCAGCCGTTAAGCTGGGATTCGTGGAGCCAAAGATGATGTCATCGACATAAATTTGAACTATCATAAGGTGGTTACCTTCCTTTTTGCGAAAGAAGGTTGGGTCAACCGAACCTTGTTTGAATTTAGACATCTTTAAAATTTTTGTAAGCGTTTCATACCAGGCTCTCGGAGCTTGTTTAAGGCCGTACACAGCTTTATCCAGAATATAGCAATGATTTGGATGCTTTTCGTTCACGAACCCAGGAGGTTGCTCCATGTACACTGTTTCTTTGAGTTCTCCATTGAGAAATGCACACTTGACATCCATTTGGAAAACCTCAAAGTTCTTGTGAGCAGCATAAGCCAGAAATATTCTAACAGATTCTAGCCGAGCTACTGGAGCGAAAGTCTCTTCATAGTCTATCCCTTCCTCCTGACAATGTCCCTTTACCACCAGACGAGCCTTGTTCCGTATAACATTACCTTCCTTGTCCATTTTGTTCCTAAATACCCATTTGAGACCAACGACCGAAGCATCTGGTGGAGTTGGAATGAGGCGCCAGACTTTGTTCCTTTCAAATTCGTTCAGCTCGTCTTACATTGCTTGAACCCAATCAGAGTGATCGAGGGCAGTATTAACTGTCTTTGGTTCAACTTTTGATACGAATGAGTTGAACATGCAAAACTCAACCTTTGAAAATAAGGAAGTCTGTTTTGCTTTCAGTTGTGATCGGGTCAGGACCTTTTCAGAGACATCTCCAACAACTTGAGAGATAGGATGATCTCTGGTCCATTTGATAAGAGGAGGGTAATTTGGATCAAAGGTTGGGTCTAGTTCAGCATTAATTATTTCTTCTGGCTCAGATTGGCTATCGTAACCGAGCGTCATATCATTATGTTCCCCCTCAATTGATGAGCTTTGAAAAACATGAGGTTCAAGTGTTTCTTGTGGTACTGAGCTTCCTGGTGTTGAGGCCTCTTTGGTTGATGAAGGACCTTCGGTTGAAGATTTAGAATTTGGCTCCCCCTGGACTTGTGAGCTTGTCTCCCCCTCGACTTGTGAGCTTGGCTCCCCCTCGACTTGAGCGCTTGGCTCCCCCTCGACTTGAGCGTTGTTGGATGGAGAGTTGTCAGAGGTTGATTCTCCTTCATGCATTCTTCTTGTAGCATCTTCGACAATCTGCTTCATGTGATCAACTTTGTTGTCTACTGCACTTGCTTCGGAGAGTGAAGCTTTCTCTGGTTCGTCAAAGAGCTCCAGAAATTTCTCGTATAAATTAGCGATCGAGACTGTGATTTGGCCAGTTAGAGGAAAGATTTCCCCTGCGGTGTCTTCTTTGGCCTGTAGCTTCTTGACATAGGAGTCGTCAAAGGTCACATAATATGTCTCTTCAATCTTTCTTGAACGCTTGTTTAGGACCCTGTATGCCTTGGATGTGAGCGAGTAACCCAGAAATATTCCCTCGTCGGCTTTGACATCAAACTTGTTGCGTTGTTCTTTAGAATTAAAGATGAAACACCTTGAGCCGAACACATGGAAAAATTTCACATTTGGCTTTCTGTTGTTCAGTATCTCATATGGAGTTAGCGTGAACCTCTTGTTGAGATATGACCTGTTCTTTGTAAAACAAGCAGCTGAAATAGCGTCAGCCCAAAAATAAAGAGGTAAGGAAGCAAAACTTAGCATGGTTCGGGCAGCTTCACACAAAGATCGGTTTCGTCTTTCGACTATTCCGTTCTGTTGTCGTGTGTAGGGAGCTGAGAAATTGTGACTTATTCCCTTTTCTGCAAGAAACTCTTCAAACTCCCTGTTCTTGAATTCGAGACCATTGTCGCTTCTGATGTTGCGAACAACCTTCTTAAGTTGTACTTCAATTTGCTTGATAAACACTTTCAGCTTTTGAGTCGCTTCAGATTTGAGCTTTAGAAAGAACACCCATGTAAATTGTGAAAAGTCATCAACAATAACAAGAATATACTTGCTACCACCGATGCTTTCGATAGATGAAGGACCACACAAATCGATATGAAGTAATTCGAGTGGTTCAACAACTTTTGTGTTGATTATAGATGGATGACTTTGACGACTCTGCTTCCCCATTTCGCATGCAGCGCACAGATGATCCCTGTCGAACTTGAGCAATGGAAGGCCCCTAACATGACCTCCAGTAACAAGACGGTTGATATCTTTAAAATTAAGATGAGATAATCTTCGGTGCCACAACCAACTTTCGTTGGTTTGAGCTTTTGACAACAAGCATATAGCTGGGTTTCCTTTGATGGGTTTAAGGTTTAAGGGAAACATTTCACCCTTTCGCTCTGACTTGAGAATCACTTTCTTTGACTTTTTCTCTATGATTTCAGAACCTTCATCATCGAACGAGACTTTGAGACCTGTACCTCCAACAAGCTGAGATACACTAATGAGATTGTGTTGGAGTCCTTCTACATAAGCCACCTTCCTTATAGTGAAGTCCCCATTGGTTATCATCCCGTATTCCTTTATGGTGCCGAATGAATTGTTTCCAAACTTGAAGTTGCCACCATTTGCAAGAGATCTGTATTCCCTAAGCTCCTCTTTCCTCCCTGTCATGTGACGTGAGCAGCCACTATCGATGTACCATTCTTCGTCGAACTGCTCGTCACTTATAACCTGCAAAAATTAGACAGATTTAGGAACCCAAAATTTCTTGGGTCCACGTGAGCTTTGCATGGGAACGGGAACAATAAGAGAGACATCAACAAGATAAGTTCGTTTTACAAGAGTTGTTTTATCTTTCCTTTTAATGGTGTAAACCTTTATTTTGTTAGGATTGGGTGAATTAGGTTTGGATTCTGGTTGGGATTCATTGACCTTTTTCTTCCACTTTTGCTTAGTTGACGAATGAGATTTTTGAAAACAAGAGAAATCAGCTTTAGAGTAAGATGGAGATGAATCGGTGGGAGTAGAAGAATTATGAGACTGAGAAGAGGAATTAGAAGAACGAGAAGAATTTGAACAGGAGGGTTTGGATTGAGAGAAGTTCCGGGCTCGAGACTCTAGGTGACCCTTTTGCTTTTGATCATTGGAGGGAATGGCCTTAGAGTTTTGTTCTCTTTTGACTTCAGAACCGAACCTTTGCGTTCGGTTGGAACTGTCCTTGGAACCGAACCTTTGGTTTCGGTTGAAGTCCTTTTTAGAACCGAACTTTTGCCTTCGATTGATATCTTCTTGTGAACCGAACCTTGGCTTTCGGTTGATATCTTCTTGTGAACCGAACCTTGGCTTTTGGTTGATATCTTCTTGTGAACCGAACCTTGGCTTTCGGTTTTTGTGACTTCCAAGCTTTCCTTTAGGATTGTTTTCCACCTTTAGATTCTTGTCTTGATGAGAGAAATATGCATTCTGGGAATGCCAGAATTGTTTCCTTTCAGAAAGATTCTTCCTGTATCTATTGTTCCTTTCTATCTTCCTATTCCTCATCTGAGAAGGTTGATGATGAACATTTGCTTTCGTTTTTGGTGACTCCTTGGCTGGTTCCTTTTGAACTGCAGGAGTTTTACTTTGAGCTGAAGGAGCCGAGGGAATGTCTTCTTTTGCCGAGTGATCATTCTTCTGAGGAATATCTTTTGTACCACTGGTGCTCGGCTCATCGAAGTTGTTCGGCTTATTCAAGGGTTCAGGTATGTATCTTCCTTTGCTCTTCCAGGAAGTTCTTTCAGATAAACCAATGGTTTCGTCTGCATTATCAATTGGAGCTTCCCAGAAGTACTCATCACAACCATCAGCATTGTCTTCGTTTACAATGGCTACAAGTTCAGCTGTTTGATGTTCGGTTACTCCTGTTACCTTGTATACTTGATTTGGAGTGGTCCTGACCTTTTGATACACAACAGCTTTCTCAACTAATTTTGGGGACTTTTGATGGGACAACCGAGCGAACTCCACTGAATTTTCAGAAATTAGATTCTTGTGATTTTCAGGCTCGGTTTTAATAAATTCTGAGCAGTCAACCGTGTCCTCTACAGAAATTTCGCTCATGTTATCGTCCTCGTTAAGCTCAGATGCATTTTCAACATCAATTTTGTTTTCTGAGCTTACGTTGGCGTTTAAAGAGTCAAATTTTTGCATGGTTTCGGTTCTCAGTTTAAGTCTGTCATTTTCATCCAAAAGATTTTTAAGCATGTTCTTGTGGTCTTTGGATTTAATGAAGGACTCAATTTTGTCCAGTCCATACATGTAGGTTGGATTGACATCATCAGATGATATCACACTCTCACAATTATAGGGTTCGGCATCGATTTCATCTTCCTTAAACTCTAGGAAGGGCAAGATCATGCGATGAATCCTTTGGCCTATTTCACAATCCAAGTGAAGCTGAGTAATATTAGAATACAGACGTTTAGCAATTAAACAGAAAACATTTCGTTGTTTTAACAATTTCAAATTGTCTCTTTGCAAATAAATGTTTTCATCTTTAACTTTGACTAATTCCGACTCCTTTAACTCTATCCACATTCTCCGCTCCTCACTCTTCGACGCTGCCCTGCTCAATTGATCAGTTAGGTTAGAATTTGTGACCCGAGTTTGAGTTAAGCTACTATCTAGATGAGATAGTCTTGTATTGACGTTTTTTAGTTCTTTCTCATAAGAGGATGATGGTACTTTGCATGAAATAAAAAAAGATTGTACCTTCTTTATCAGTTCATCGAGCTCATTGAACTGCTGGCTGAGAGGTTTGGCTGTAAAGCACATGTCCTCCTTTGCTTTCTGTCCATCAATACCTCCATCGGTGTTGTATCCCCTCATTTGAGATACGTCAGAAACTATGAGGCATTTTCCACCACTGCTTTCTTCCTTAGACAAGTAGGCCTTTCCATGAGTAGTTTGCCTCACTTCCTCGTCTTCTGAGTCGGTAGACCAAACTTCCGTGCTACCGAACTCATCACCTAGAACAGAACCCTGCACAATAAGAGCATTAATAGTCGGGTTAGCAGCAGACTTCTTCTTTCTCAACTCATCCAATCTTTTCTGCAACACAGCTTCCTCGTCGTTCCCATCATCTTTTTCAGCCATTTTCTTAAGGACACAGTCCTTAGCATAATGATTTTTTCCACCACAATAGAAACAGCTCACTCCAGAGTCGCCATCCACCTTCGGTTCCTTCTTGTGCTCCTCAGCTTTCGGTTCATTAATCACCTTTTCTGAGCTGTAACTCCCATGCCAGTCTCGGTTTTTGTTGCTGGGGAATCTCTTCTTTACGAACCTTTTGGGATTGGACACCATCAAGGCATAATCCTCTGATGTGAGATCATATTCTTCCAGGTTGAGGTCTTCATCCTCCATAACAGCTTTACTTTTTGACAGGAGGGCCAACGAACCAAGACTGGAAACGACGTTCTTTTCTTGCACCACGATCTTCTCTTGAGACTTGAGAATTCCCACCAGTTTCGCCAAAGAGTACGATTTAAACTGCTCATGGGCCTTAACTGTGGAAACTACTGCTCTCCATTCTGACCTCAGACCATTCAGGAATGTAACCTTCCATTCTGACCTCAGACCATTCAGGAATGTAACCTTCTGTTCGATGAGCTTCATTTCAATATCGTGTTTGATCATCTTGCTGAGAAGATGATTGAAGCGATCAAACGTCTGGGTAACAGATTCTTCAACCCCTTGCCTGAATTCTCCAAACTCAGATAGAAGCAAAGTTTGAATCGAATGTTCAAGATATTCGTCTGTAGAATACAGTTCGCGAAGTCTATCCCAAACATCCTTTGCCGTCGTGTATGAGCTAACCAATCTGAATGTATCGGACTGAAGGGCGAACCGGATCAATCTTAATGCCTTGATATTGCATTGGAACTTATCCTTTTCATCTTGTGCAATATCTTTCACGTCCTTTAGCAGATCATTGTATTCTTTTTGAGTCTTGATGATTCTGGACGTTGCAGAATGAGAAAACGGTCCATTGGTGATGGCTTCCCAAATCAGATACCCATTCTCCTCGGATCCAATAACATAGTCTTCGAAGTGATGTGCCCATACTTCATAGTCATGGGTGTATAAGATCGGAATCTTTGTCGTCGAACCAATGCTGTTGGAAATATTAATAAGGTTTGATTGTGTCGCGTCCGTTATGATCGTAAAAACCTGTTCAAAGATCATACTTGTAATAAAGCAGATTAGGGCAAAGTAATAAATATCAAGATACGTCAATAAAGAGATGACGGCTCAATAAATATTGATGATTGCGGAAAAACCCTAATGGAAATCTTTTTCACAGAAAAGATGTGTATCAATTACACAGCCTCCTGCTCTGATACCAATTGATGAGATTTAACAATCTTTTAATCTATGAAGATCGATTAGATCTTGAACAAGTAAGTAAACAAAGACAATAAAGCACAATAATAAGAACGAGACAAGATAGAATCAAACGTGTCGAATGATTAAACAAAATCCTCAGAAGAGCTCGATTAAGAACATCAATTGTAGAGGATTGGAAGGTTACAAGAACGATCAAAGAAACCTGTTGTCGTCTAGATGTGTCGCTATTCACAGATCTCTAAAACCTTAACCTAATATGCATGCAAGCGTAAACATATATACAAAACATAACAGGTTCATGGTTGGACAGGCCCAAACCGGTACACAAAAAGCCTTAGGCTAAGCGAGCCCAAAAGACGCAATCAACAAAAATGATCTTCATCCCAACATCTAGGTGTAGGTTGATTTGTCTCCATTAGGGCTGACTAGGATAATGCAGCCCCCGAACCATATTTTCTTGATGGCCCATCTATATACAATATCAAATTTCCTGATTCTTCTTGTTCATAGCAACTTGGTTCCGTAATGATCATTGAGAAGTAGTATCTTTGATGGATGTTGTAGAGCTATATTGCTTGTCAGGCATTTCTATATGGAAGTGGGTGAGGGCTTGGCCCTTAATGCTAGTTTGTGGCTTGTAACTAATGTCATGTTCCCCAAACTCAATTACCCATTTGGTCATTCTTCCTGATCGTTTAGGCTACATAAGAATTTGCTTAATGGGTTAATTGGTTAAGACTAAGACCGGGTGTGCTTGTGAATATCTATGTAGTCGCCTTGCCGCATAAACAAGGGAAATAATACCTAACTTCTTAATGATTAAGTAATTGCATTCGTGTAATGTATTGAAAATAGTAATAAAATTTTCTTGTAAAAGCTTATCAAATTATTCATTAATTGTTCAAAATCAGTCCAAGTCATAATCTTCAAAACATCATAATACAAATATATCAAATGCGGAAATCATTAGAGGATGATGTTGTGCGATCACGCCTGACCCTTCCCTTTCAAACTTGATGAACCTAAGAATGTAAGCATAAAGCTTAGTGAGTTCCCCAAAATACCACATAAACAAAACATACAAGTGTCATGGGCTACGCCCATTGTCTTTCCTTGCTATGACGAGGGCTAAATCTCAATCTTACATATAAGTGCTATTGGATTCCACCATGGTCTTTATTTGCAATGCTGAGGGCCATATCTCTGTCTCACATACAAGTTCTAGGGCCATATCCTGGTCTTTCATACAATTGCTAGGGGACAGATCCCAGTCTTTCATACAAGCATCAACCCACATAACAAATAATGTGCCGACATTGGTGCCTTCGACAAACGAATATAGTGACAAAAATCACCTCACAGACAGATAAGCAACCTAAAGAGCATACCACTCCGATATCAATGCTACCAATCGCCTTAATAAACTCAATGACGCAATCTCAACATATAGTCAAATTACCTAAAATACCCATAGTTCAAAACCTAGTGAAAACCCAGGTCAAAGTCAACTTAGTCAAACGACTTGACTTAGTGAGTATGTGGGGTTATCACTTACGTACGTGGGGCGTACTACGTGGTTGACCAAGGATCGAGGAACTGACCAAGTATGTGTTGGATTAATGTCTAACTCCATAACTATAATTGGTAAGACTTGACCCGACCCGGCATGGTCCATTTGGGTTGCATACCATCATGAACTTTGATAGACTAAATGAGAGAAATAAGACACTTATGGTTATTAATATATTATAAGTTCTAGTATATTAATAATAAGAATAATGAGATTATTTAATTAGTATTGATCAAGAATTAATCTAGCATTAATTGAGTGATCAAAAGAAGACTAATTAAATATGTGGGTTGATTGTGTAAATCATCCATACTTGTATAGTGGGCTAATGCTTCATGGATTATCTAGTTGGGCCAAAAACCCATATGATGCTCCATGGATGCTCCATGGTGTATTTGAACCCATGGATCCAAGGAAATGGAAAGTCATGACAATTAGGGTTTACCCTAATTGTATAACTATATAAGCATCTTATTATTGAGGAAAATCAGCCACTAGAGCCACTAGTGAGAGTAAGAAAGGGCTAGCCGATTTCATGAAGTGTAGAATTCTCTCTAAGTTATTCTAAGTGTTTTGATGATTGTGAACCATTTGAGGTGTCACACTTGGGGCACTAGGCACTCAAGCTTCATAAAGACAAGCTCCATCAAAGAGGTATGTATTCTATCTTGTTATATTGATAGTTTTGTATGCTAGTTTAGGATAATACCTTGGATATTCATATTTGCATGTATAATAGAGAAAACATAGATCCAAGGTATTTAGGGTTGCATGTACACTTAGGAGTGTTAGAATGCCCATAACCCAACAGTGGTATCAGAGCCTAGGCTTGTTTTCTTGTTATACCTGCAATAGAAGCTGAAAAATTGAAATTGGTGCTGTCAGCCCAGCAGACTCGCCGAGTCCATGAAGGGACTCGATGAGTCCAAGGCAAAATGCATCCAACTCGCCGAGTTATGTTCATGCACTCGACGAGTTGGACCCCAGACAGCATATTTTCGAGTTTTTTTGGCTAGAAATGGACTAGGAACATTACCCTATGTTGTTTTTGAACTTATAAACTTGTTTTTTAATGTGGTAATGTTCATGCTAATCCATTTTCAGAGATAATTATCAATAGATTCATGTTTTGTATTAGTTTAAAGGTTAGACTAATTACATGAAAAAGTTTGATTTGAATTATCTTGTTCTTATGAGTTGCTTAGATTAATAGAAAAGTTGAATGAAATAGTTGTTTTCAATCCAAATTAATCTAAGAGTTGATTCTAAAATGTGTTTTTGTAACTTGTCCTCAAGTTATATGAAAAGTCACATTTAAGTTTCATAAAACTCATAAAAGTTGGCAAAGGTTACAAAAAATGAAGAGTCTAGTTCTAATTAATTGGAGTTATGACTCCATAATTTGTCCTCAAGTTATGGAGGACCAAGAGTCTCTTCATTAAATAAATAAAAAAATAAAATAAAAAATGTAACCTTAATTAATTCCATAAGTTATAAAAATAAAGAAAAGTTAATTCTTTTATTAGTTTAAAAGTCTTCCATAAGTTATGGAACTTGAAGAGTTTTTGGATTAAAACTACTTTAAACACATAAGTTATGGAATTAATTAGTTTTGAATAGTTTCAAAACTTGCCCTCAAGTTTTGGAATTTGTAAAGTTTTCTCTTATGAATACTTTAATTCCAAGTTAGCCCTTAGAATTTTAAAAGTTAAAATTCAACCCTTATTCACGAAGCCGGTCTATAAGGTGGGTATAAGGTTGTTGCCTATAAAATGGCAACTTAATGGGTGTCCACTTTCACCCACCGCTTGCTTGACTGGTGGAGGGTCGTTAGCCGAACGGGTTTGACATGACTATAATTCTCCCTTCATTAAAAGTATTAATGATAAATACTAAGTAACTAAACTCTAAATAATACCCAATCTTAGTTACTTAGGAAAATGTGAATAAGGTGCTAATCCATGAAATTACACTTTGCACTTTGTTTAAGTCGGTTAGTGGAGCGTGTGTGGTTAACCGGCACACTAACTCGTATTTAACAAGGTAGGCAAAGGGTAACTTAATGTTTATCATAGTATCGATGGAGTGTGTGTGGTTAACCGACACATCGATTGAGGGGTAAACACTTAAGGGTACCAAGTAATTTGCATGGTTACTTCACACCTTGTTTTGTGATCCTCGGCATCCCAGTCACAAAACCTGAAGGGCACACTCGAGATTGAAACATGCCATTGAACAGTTCAATGAATCTCAAAAGATCTAGGAGTTTCAAAACCAATTAAAACCTAATAATACATTTCGTTTATCTTGGTGGAAATTGGTGAATCGTCATTCACCTACCTTCAAATTGTTTTATAGCTTGGATTACGGCATACCTCTTCTAAGTTATAAAATAGTTTGTTGGGTCCTAGCCTTAATATTTCATATTGGGTGTCATATTAAGGACTTTAATATCAACTATCTTGAATATATCCCAAAACATGTCTGTTTTAGACATTTATGATCTTCCCAAATCTCTTGAAACAAGCATTCCTAATGAAGATGATGTCCTATGGATATCATACTTTTTTCTCCTCCTCCAATTATTCTCCCTAACCCACAAGTTCTTGAAAAGTTTAAGATCACTCAAGCCCCATTGGCAAGGCAAGGTCTAGGTGTGATCACATCCTGGAGATGTAGTCACATATTGACAAGCCGGGAGAGAAGGGTGTCAAAGTCTTGAGAAAATTGGTGGTTCAACTACTTTCTAAGTCACATAGTGAGTTCTTTTGGAACACCTATGAAACAGACTATGACAAGACCCTTAATGATCTTATCTATTTGTTAAGATCAACTTCCTCAAAACTTGATGGACATTGACAATAGTGACACAGGAAATCCAGAAAAACATTCTCTTCCCAATGGAAAAGGATCGGCCATAGTCAACTCGGTTGACCAAATGGTAAAGAGAAAAGTCTAAGTCTGTGATAGTCTCGTGTACCATTATCAAAGGGTCCATATGTTTATATTGCCAAAGGAAGGGGCATTGGTTGTGAAGCTGCCAAGTTTACCTAAGGATGTTAAAGTCAATAAGTTTGACTCTACTTCAGGTAAAGTCCACTAATTTAACTCTGTTAAGTTTCTATTCTGAGATTCCTGATACATGATGTGACCGGGTCACATGGTAATGTTTTAAGAATCAAAGAAAAGTAAAGGAACTTAAAGAAAGAATATGCTGAATCTGATCGCGTAGATGGATTTCTATCGCGTAGTTTGAAGATCGGATTCTTGAGCTACTTCTTAGGAGTTATGAGATATTGCTTAGGAATAGATAACAACAAGTTTTCATATGGATTGTAAGGATAAGTTTTTCCGCATAGTTTTAAAATAAAAGATATTTTTGATTTTATTTATTTTAAATATCCTTACAATGGCATTTGAGAAAAAATTGTTGCTTATATGATTCCATTAATAGCAAGAGTGGAAATATGAAATTGATTCCTTCATTTGTGGTAATGTCTAAATTTACCAAATAAGGAAAGATTCTCATCACCCAAGTCTCAATTGGACCGGAACTTGGAATCATGCAAGTTGTATAGCATGATGAATGAGAACTTTCAAGTATTGGAAAAATTAAGACTAATTACTTGTTCACATGGATGTGTGAATCAAGTAATGGACTAAGGGATCGAGTACATAGTCATGTGCACTGATTAAGTCCACCACAAAAGATTGATAAGACTATTCGTCATAGTTTACTAAAGCTCAGTAAATATGATTATACTTACAAGCTTAAGTGTAATTCTGAGACATTGGAAAAAAAGGTTCCAATGTATGACAGAGCGAATAAGAAGAATCATATTAGGCAGAAGGATAAAAGTTTCTCAAATCTGAAAAGATGGGAGAGTACTTTAGTATCAGTTTTGTGATCATCTTAATGATTAAGAAACCATATCAAAATTAGTTCTCTAAGGAAGTCTTAGTGCATTCTTATGACTAAGAAGAAGGGATCTTGAATTGTTGAAATGGTTAAATCAAGAAGATGAGTCATACTTCGTTCCAATACAAGTCTTAGAGCCATACTCCAAGATTGTAATTTGGGTGACATGTCTTAAAGAAGGTTTAAAAACACTTATCAAATGTAAGAGCAAAAGTTTCCTACTCTTGTACATTTGACATTGGTAAGTTGTGATGTTTTGGATAAAACAAAGACCACCTAAGGCCAATTGTGTGAAGTGTTTGTCTTGATTAGAATCCGCATTATCTCTTGGCTGTTTGACAAGGGAGTCTTATAGGTCAAGGGGACAGTGGGAGTCTTAAAGGTCTTGAAAGTCTCAAGAACTAATCAAGAATAAAACCTAAAGTTCTTCACTAGCACACGACTTGAGGTTTATAACCTATCATGTTGACATATTTTGTGCCCATTCCAATCAAAGTTGGCTTTGCATATGAGTTCTTAGAGTTCTCAATTGGTTGCACAACAACTTGGAAGCAATGGCAGGCCCTTGAGCTGCCAGGTGGCAATAAATTAAGATTGAGTTCAATCCATATGGTTTTGGATTTGTCATTATCCTTGTCTTGTGATTATGGTTTTGACAAATTCATATGGATAGGAACTCATACACCATATAAATCTAAGTGTCATAAGGTTTCTCTCCGATTCACGAAAATGATGGTGAGGAAACACTTTCACTAAGTAGATTTTAGTTAGATAGCAATTGTGATATTTGTATTCTCAAAGTCGTTAGTGGAGCGTGTGTGGTTAACCGGCACACTAACCTGGACTTGTGAGAAGTGGCAAAAAGGTCTAACCATTATGATTACGGCATCCCTCTTCATAATTGTTTAGACACACAAGTGTGCTATCTAAGGGAAGGTGTATGATTTTGATAAAGTTTATCAAAACAATCCAGTATCAGAAATCTGAACTTTGGTAAGAAAGTCAATAAAGTATTGATTTCTAGAAGTCCAGCTGATTTCTGAGTACATGTCAAAGCTAGTGGGAGCATAAGTGTTATGCTAATAATCATCATGTTAGTGGGAGCATGATAATTATGATAAGTATTGCAAGTTAGCAATGTTAATTATAGAAAACAAAAGGTTTCAATTGGGAAAAAGTTGTTTTGCTATAATTAAGGGAGAGGAAATTATACTTCATCTCAAATCTATAAGCTTAGATCGTGAGGTTTTAATCATTTAGTCAAGGATATATATGAATTTCATGTTGGAATGGCTCAACATAAGGAAATTCTGTATATGGGTCCATTATTTGCGTTCTAAAATTCGATTATGATTACGACATCCCTTTTCATAATCTGAATTATGAGAACTTGGCAAATAGAAATGGAAATGTTATAGCAAAAGACTGGTTTAGTCTTTATGTGAGACATCATGAATTGTATCCCATATGCTTCGGATATAGGATCGATTACATGTGCTATATTTATCCTTTCTAAAAGTTTCCAAATGCCTGGGGCATTAAGAAGGGAAAAGGTTTAGAACTGGATATGACTAAAAGGATTAAACAATTGTCGAGGACAATCTAAGGTTTACCAAAGATTGGTTGCTCAAGGACAGTTGGAAGTATAGTGATAATTCTGGAAGGACCGTATTGACATAATCTGTAAGGAGGCAACTCTTGTTCAGAAGTGATAGTCGAAATGGAATCTGCAAATGTTTCAAAGTCAGAAATTTCAATCTGTGTAAGATTAAGGAAACTTAATGCAAGAAGGATGTTTCCAAGGAATTGATCTCCTTTGGAATACTCTGTAATGATTGTTGCCAAGTCTTTCTGACTTTGTGCATAATCATTACAAGAGGATCAATGCATATAAGTTTAGAATCTAACAGATTTCAGTAAGTGACATGAATTTGGAATTCTTGTATTTACAGTAAGGATTTGAGAGTGTGAAAAGAGAATCATTGAAGTTAAGTTCAATTGATCTAGTTCACAAAGTAAAGATCATAGACAAACATAGTATGCATACTTGGTGTATGGCATGACTAGTGTTTAGAAAACATAGTGTACATGCTTGGAGTATGGGACAACTATTGTTTTAAATTCAAGAATAATGTTGATAGCTGAAACAGTATACAATGAATAATGTGTAATCATATGGTGATAAATAAAAGGTGTTTTATTTATGATCATAGGTTTTGATAACATATTGGATTCAATTATTATTGTGTTTCACTTTGCATGTTTTGACTTCCCGAATAAACTAGGTTATTCTTCCGGAATGACTAAGTTATTCAAACCATCCACAGTCGGTCATATGTTGGAAGTAGATATGAATTAAGACTGTCATGGGTTGGCTTGTAGAAGTCTAAGGTGTTGGACAAATGGCTACAACACTCATGAGTGCTCATAAGTTCTGAGTATTGGATTCAACCCACGCTCATTGGAATCACTTCATGGATTTTATCACGAGTGATCATGAGACGATAATATCTTATATTCTTCAAACCTAGAGATATGAGTTGTTACTATGAGTTGGTTGTACATTGATTGCACGAAAATGCATTGGTAACTCGATGTTATTAAACGTGTCTTTGTGTATGATTCAACAAGTAGTAGAACAAGCCATATGAGTTGAAGTTTATCCATTCCTTTTACCTTCGGGATAAAAGCGATATCTGTGGGCCCCTCGATGATTTGATGATGACAAATGGAAGTGCTCGGCCGGGCCAGGACTGATTTGATTTGTTCAATTAGTCAGTCGTCATAAATCGGTAATCGGGAAACAACAAATGGACAGAGAGAATGATTATAATCCATGTCTCAGTCCATATGATATCTAGAATGGAGGAATATATGATCCCTTATCTAATGGACAAGTCATTGACAAGATCAGAGTTCATCTACAAGGTCAGAGTTCGACAGAAGCTTTTGAGAGCTACGATTGCGAGTTGGTTCCTGAAGTCATACGCAATAATAGTTTTAGACTTATCCAAGTGGGAGACTGTTGGATTAATGTCTAAGTCCATAACTAGAATTGGTAAGACTTGACCCGACCCAGCATGGTCCATTTGGGTTGCATACCATCATGCACTTGGATAGACTAAATGAGAGAAATAAGACACTTATGGTTATTAATATATTATAAGTTCTAGTATATTAATAATAAGAATAATGAGATTATTTAATTAGTATTGATCAAGAATTAATCTAGCATTAATTGAGTGATCAAAAGAAGACTAATTAAATATGTGGGTTGATTGTGTAAATCATCCATACTTGTATAGTGGGCTAATGCTCCATGGATTATCTAGTTGGGCCAAAACCCATATGATGTTCCATGGATGCTCCATGGTGTATTTGAACCCATGGATCCAAGGAAATGGAAAGTCATGACAATTAGGGTTTACCCTAATTGTATAACTATATAAGCATCTTATTATTGAGGAAAATTGGCCACTAGAGCCACTAGTGAGAGTAAGAAAGGGCTAGCCGATTTCATGAAGTGTAGAATTCTCTCTAAGTTATTCTAAGTGTTTTGATGATTGTGAACCATTTGAGGTGTCACACTTGGGGCACTAGGCACTCAAGCTTCATGAAGACAAGCTCCATCAAAGAGGTATGTATTCTATCTTGTTATATTGATAGTTTTGTATGCTAGTTTAGGATAATACCTTGGATATTCATATTTGCATGTATAATAGAGAAAACATAGATCCAAGGTATTTAGGGTTGCATGTACACTTAGGAGTGTTAGAATGCCCATAACCCAACAGTATGCATAACGTACCTCTTGGTATGCCCAATATACACGACGACTCACCAGTTTACCTATTAAGTGCTTAATCCTTAATCATTTAGGTCAAAATTCTAGACCTAGGCTCAAAAGGATGTTCTTAACCATAAAGTTTCCAACTTTATGGTTTAACATGGCTATTAAGACCTTATCTCCAAGTACCCTTGCTTCTTTACCTATTAAGACAATTTAGCTCATGCTTTAGAGAAACGAATGAGCAAAAACACATTTTTATGAATTAAAACACTATAAAACCTCTAAAAGGACAACTAAAACTAGATCCATAAGATACATACAACAAGGTTCAAGCTTTTTACCTCTACAAGGTGCAGAATAAAGAGAAAATGATGGATTTATGGTCTTAAGATCAAAGCCAATTCCTTGATGATCTTCCATCAGAACCAAGGAAGCCCACAATTCACTCCAAAAGCTCAAAATGTTCAAAATAGATTATGGTTTGCAATGAGGGTCGACTTTGCGATGGATCCTGATAAGGGGAAGGGTTTTGGGACTATGATGGTACTGATATAGTGAAAAAACCCTAAATATTATGCTTGTGTCTAAGATACGTACGCCCTACGTACCAATGTGTACACCCAACATACACAGGTGATTGCCTAACATACACATGTTGCACCCTTTATTACGAAATTGCCATTAGGGACCAATCTTTCAAACATATCTTAATTCAAGGGTAAAAAATCAATACCATGAAATTAGATGTTACAACTCTCCCCCATATGAACTAGACTTCATCCTCGAAGTCTGCTGCTGTGAATAAATTGGGTAGAACACTTGTATCTCCGCCTCAGGCTCCCATGTTCACTCAGAACTCTTCCGATGTTGCCACTTGACCTTGACCACTAACACTTATTTGCTACGCTGAGCCTGCGTATTCCGATATAAGATCACCACCAGTTTCTCCAAGTGATTCATACGATCAACAACCTGAATATCATCCAGAGGAACAACTGCGGACTCATCAGCCACACACTTCTAAAGTTGAGACACATGGAAGGTGTTATTTATCTAGCTGAGATCATCAGACTAATCCAGCCGGTATGCAACCTTGCCCTCCTGGCCTGATATCCTAAAAGGACTAATGAACTTGGGCCCCAGCTTGCGCCACTTTAGAAATCGGATGACACCTTTTCAAGGCGACACCTTCAAAAGCACCAAGTACGCTACCTGAAACTCGAGGTCTACATGTTACCGATCTGCATAACACTTATGCTGGCTTTGTGCGACTCACAACCTGTTGTGCACCCACTAAATTAACTCAGTAGTCTTGAGTACAACCTCTATACTCCCATGAGTTAATGCCCGACCTCCCCGCAACAAACCACGGTCCTGCATCTTCTTCCATAAAACATTTCAAATGGTGACTGGTCGATACTTGCATGATGGCTGTTGTAGGAGAACTCTTCCAATGGAAGGTAGGTATCCCAACCCACTCTAAAATCCAACACATAAGCCTAAAGAAAATATTTGAGCATTTGAATCGTGTGCATGCTATAGCTGTCAGTCTGGGGACGGTATGTTGTACTAAAATGCGACTAAGTACCCAACGCCTCATAAAACTTTCTCCAAAATATGGTGGTAAAACGAACATTGCATTCCAAAACCACTAAAACTAGCGCCTCTTGCCGAACCACCTCCTCTTAAACATAAATGTCAGCTAACTTCTTAGCGGATATGCTATTGCTCCTTTTTTATTGTATGAAATGTGGACTCTCGTTAGTCTATCAATGATGACCCGAATAGAATCAACACCACGTTCCCTGCTTGGCAATTTCATAATGATATCCATGGTAATCTCTTCCCACTTCCACATGGGAATGGGTAAGGATCCATATTGTTGTGGGGTGAGTGATGCTCAACCTTTACTTTCCTACAAGTAATGAATCACTCAACAAACCAAGCTATCTCTCTCCTCATAAAGGGCCACCAATAGCTCAACCTCATATCCATGTACATCTTCGTGGCCCCCAGATGGATAGAAAATGTTAACTTATGTGCCACCTCCAAAACCGTCTGTCGCACCCTACCTGATGCTGGAACCCAAACCCTACCACATTGACTTAACAACCCTTGACTGTCTCTGACACATAAGGGAACCTATCCCCTGATTCGTTCTGTTTTCGAATTATCCTTTTTCAATGCCTCCACCTGAGCCTTCTTGATCAAATTCATCAAATGCAAAGTGACAATCATCCTCTAGTAGATATCCTTGATAGAAGAACACATTGAATTCTAGCTCAAAGCATCAGCCACACATTGGCCTTCATAGGGTAGTATAGCATCTCGCAATCATAACCTTTACCACATTAAACCATCTCTTCTTTCGCATATTCAGATTCGGTAAGTCCATCAAATACCTTAAACTATCATGGCCAATATAGATAGTATACTGAACCCCGTATAGATTGTGCCTTTAGATATTTATGGAAAAATCCATAGCCCGTAACTCCAAATCATTCGTAGGGTTGTTTTCTTCATGAGGCTTCAGCTGCCTCGAAGCGTAAGCAATCACGCGATCCCTCTGCATAAGAACAACACCCAATCCCAAAATAGAGGTTTCAAAAAAACCACAAAATCATCCAAACCCTCAGGAAGCATGAGAATAAAGGCCCAACACAATCTCTTCCTCAGAGTCTCAAAAGCCAACTGTGACTAGGCCCCCACCGAAAGCTCACATTCTTCTTTATCACATAAGTCAAGGCACTGCAATCTAGGAGAAGTCCTGGATAGACCTCCGACAATACCCCAGGAAACCTCAGAAACTCTGAATCTCAGATGTAGTTCTTGGAATCTCCCATCGCATCATGGCCTCGATCTTGTCCTGGTGGACCAAGATACCGCTCTAGTCGATATGCCCCAGAAAAAGCACCTTGTGCAACTAGATATCACATTTATAGAATTTAGCATAAAGCATCTCCCTCCCCAGGGTCTCAAACATCTCTAAAAAATGCTCCTCATGCTTCTCCTTTATCTTGCAGTAGACCAAAATATCATGAATAAATACAATTACAAACCGATCCAACATCGGCATGCAGACTCGGTTCTTGAGATCCATGAACAATTAAGGTGCATTGGTGTTCCTGAAGGACATCAATACGAAATCATAATGACCATAAAGAGTCGTAATGGCTATATTGTGTACATCATCCTTCTAACCCTCATCTGATGGTACCCTAATCCCAAACCAATCTTGAAAAACCAAGAAGCACCCTAAAGCTGATCAAGCAAGTCGTTAATCCTTGGGAGTGGGTAACAGCTCTTCACAATTAGCTTATTCAACTCTCAGTAATAATTGCACAATCTTTTTGAGCCATCCTTCTTTTTCACAAACAGAAATGGTGCTCCCCATGAAGAACTGATCGGACAAATAAGACCTTTTTCTGGCAGCTCCTAATGTTGCGAAGACAACTCCTACATCTCAGGTGGCGCCATGTGATATGGTACCTTGGGTATTGCAGCCACACCAGGTACTAGATTCATCCTAAACTCAACCTGCCTCTCTGGATGCGCTCCTGGTAAATCCTCGCGGAATACATCTAGAAAATCCCACACAATAGGCACCCTACTCAACTCCGATGTTCCCTTAACTTGAGTGTCTCCAACATAAGCAAGGAATCCAGAACAACCGTGATGCATATATATCCTAGCCCTCATAGTTGAACAGAGAGTTGGCCCATGCGAAGCTCCCTCTCTGGGAATAACTTGCTCTCCCCTACAAGGGGTTTGAACTCTCACTAACTGCCGCTAAAAATCAATCATGTCCCTATTGGGGCCTAACTAGTCCATCCAGATAATAACCATCAATACGCTCTGAGGAGTCAACAACAAATCAACAAAGTACCTCTCGCTAAATAGATTTAGAACACTCACGTGATGAACCCTTGAAGCACTCAAAATACAAACATGTGCAATCTTTACCTCCAGTGAAGCATCAAACATCCCCAGAGCATCACAAAACTTCTTGTTGTGTGCAAGATATATGAAGGAATGGGTATCCCCGATTCAAAAAAACATGAGCAGTCATACCATCGACGAAAAAGGTCCCTATACAAGATCAAAATAATCACAAGCATAAACAAAGAAAGCAATAAAAGATAGGGACAAAACATACTAGTAACCACATCCAACGTTGCAAGGGCCTCTTCGATGGTCAACTGAAATGCACTGATCTTCACCATAGGAGCCTCCGTCTGGCCCTGGCGGCCTTCAGTAATCGTTAATGTGATTCACGCAGGCGACACCACATCTCCCCCTGACAATCATGGAAAATCAGCCTTTTTATGGCAAGTCTAATTGCAATGGAAGAAAATTAGAGCACTCCTGGGGCAGTCTTCACTCATATGACCCGACTAGCCAAACAATAACAACCTCCACCCACCGCTCGCCAAGCCATACTGGGAGGATTGGCACACTTTTTGCAATGGCCCTAACACTACTGGTCTCTGGTACGAGCATTAGAATTTTTGGAACTCTTAGCCTGGCCTACAGTCGTCTGTGCCTGCTCCGACTTCCGCTTTGACCGAAGCTGCAACTCAATCACTCGCTTACGGGCCTTCTCGATCGTATCATTTATGGTATTGTACTTGAAAAGCTCACGAATTCCCTAATATCATTACTCAACATGTCATCGTATCTCTTCTTCCTCATCTCCTTACCTGCAACGTACTACGGGATCAAAAAATCCCTCTACCTGAATTTGGCAGTAATCTTTTCCATAGTCTTGAAAGTCTGGCGAAGGTCCTGGAACTCGCATGCCATTTGCTTCACCACGATAGCTAGTGCGAACTCCCTCTAAAATGTCTAAAAAAATCCTCCCAAGTCATCATTTCCATTGCCACTATCCTAACGGCTCGGGTAACCCTCCTCCCACCTATCTCGCGCTCTGTCGCTCAACACACATGATGCAAATACCAAATTTGCTCCCTCAAGGAAAAATCACATCTGTTGAGTATTCTTCTTGTCAGGGATCCAATGTCAGCTAGCAATGGGGTCCTTAAACCCAAAGAACTCAAGAGCTCTATAGGCCTTAATTTCCCAAAATGAGGGAGCTCGAGCTCCAATCTGACCTACAGTAATCTCGGCCTGAAAAGACCAAAGCCTATCATCCATCAACTCCATAATCACCTCTTTAATGGTACAAATAGCATCCAAGATACCACAAGTAACCTCATTTGAAATGAACTCGCGTATTCTCTTATAAAGTGGTTTAGCACTTGAGCCAAAGCCTAAACCAGAACCTGAACTTGATTCTCATCGAGTAGTCATCACCATCCTCCAAAATGAAAGATAACATATAAACGATCCACACTTGAATCAAGGGAATTCCACCATATAACCCTCCTTAGAATTGCTAGGTCTGCTCTTATCTTACGTACAAATCTTATGGTTCCAATAGTATGGGCCCAATAATACCTTTCACACCAACCTATACCTTCCTCAAGGTCAATCTTGATTCCTCCAATTCAGCACACTAAAGGTTTTACACCCTATTTAAACACCTTAAGTCCTCGGTGTTGACCTCATTTCCAGCCTCGATAGCCTCTAACCCTAATCTCAAAACCCTAGAGCCTCCTTGAGTGTTGTGAGCTTAGTGTGGGTGTGTTTGGTGTGTTTGAAGCTTATTGAAGGAAGAGAATCTTGGTGCAAGGTGGTGGTTCAAGTAGGAGCCTTTAGATCTTGATTCTTTGCATTATTTCCAACACATTTCGGGTATAAAGTTCTAACCTTGCTTAATATTTGCTTCGATCTCTTTTGGGTTGGTTTATATTGTTTTAGCCATGTTTGGGTGATTGATGGGATTGTAGGATGTCCCAAGTGTTATTCTTTCAGATCTATGGTCCTCACGAGCTCTTTTGGCATAAAGTGCCAACTTTATTGTCTGATAGGCTTCATGCATTCATTAAGTCCTTCTTATGGCTTGTTTTGGGTATTTGAGCTTCTTCTAGTCATGAATGAGTATAAAGTTGGAAACTTTATGTAGTCATTTAGCTTTTAGGGCCAGATTTATAGTTTAGGGTTATGCCTTTGGTGACTTAGTGCTTAATGATTAAGTCCTTACACTTTTAAGCCAAAGGTTTGGGTTGTGAACCCGTTTGGTGGTTCTTAGGGGTAAAATTAGAAACTTTACCCTTCTTGAGGCCATTTCAGTTAAGATCCAATTCATGAAGCTCTTAGTTTCATTAAGATCGACTTAATGAGTTAAGATGTTGGATTTCTGGAGAACTAGATGAGTTTATGGATGAACTCAGCGAATTGGAATGATTTCTTCCCGACTGTGTAGTCTAATGGATAAACTCGATGAGTTGAAGGAAAACTAGGCGAGTTGGGTTGACTTGGATTGTTGACTTTGAATTTGACTTTGACTTTAGCCTTTGATCAAGTTTGACATTTAAGGGGCTTTTGGGCTTTTTGTGTTGAACTTAAGGAAGTATTTTGTTTTTAGGGGTTAAGTAGATTCGATATCCAGAGTCGGGATTCGTTCAACTACTTTTTTGTATTCGAGGTGAGTTTCCTTACTGGGTTAAGTGTGTCGAAGGCATCAATGCCAACCTAGATTTATGTTATGTTGTTAGTATGCTAGTTGTGTTAGTGACTCCTACATGTGCTTGTGTTTATATGTTTTCCGGGCTAAGTCCCGATGTCGGGCGGGGTCTGATGGATATTTTTAAGCTATGTATCTATGAGATTAATGCATGTGTATGTCATTATTTGATTTAGGTTATTGTATGTTGGGTCAGATATTTTTTACTATGCTCAGGTCGATGTTGGGCGGGGCCCGATGCCGGATAGGGTCCGATGTCGGGCGGGGACTGATGAATGGCGGGGCCCACTATCTATTTATTGTATGTCCCCATATGGTATTTTGGGGGAAGTCACTAAGCTATGTACTTACGGTTTTTAGTTTATGTTTTAGGTACTTCCGGATGTAAAGGGAAGAGTTCGAGATGATTAAATCGTACACACCATTGAGATTCCGCTATGATGTTTTAGTCTGATTTATGACAAATTGGTACATTGGTTTTATTCAAATGTTTGGATGTTATGGGAAAAATACTATTTTATCAATTATCAAATTGAAATTTTTGGTACCATATTTTTGGGTGTTTCAAGTTGGTATCAGAGCCTTGGTTTGAGGGATTTGGTTACACTCTTGGGTGTGCTTGAACTCAAACTAAGGACTTTGTAGAAATTTTTAAAAGACAAACATTTTTATCAAAAGGATTTCTATAAGAGAAAAGGGTGTGGTGCGTGTAATCAGTCGAGCTCAAGTAAGTTATCACAAGATACTCATACTTGTTTATATATGATATGAATTGTGAAATTGTAAATCACATGCTAGAATAGGGCTAAAGATCTAGGAGAGATGCCTTTGTATGCCTACTATATGTGTTTATAGATTTGCATGCTATTATTGGTCAATCAATGATAGGATGGCATGATTAGGTTATGCTCTATTCTGATTACTTTATGCTCAAATGCTGCTTGCTTTGTGCTTTTAGGAGCTCTTGGTAATTTCAGCTAGCTAGTAAGAGAATATGCTAAATGACATATTATGAAATCTAAATAGTTTTAGAAGGTTATGTTTAACTCTGTTGCACAAGTCTTGTTTGAGTCCAACCATTGTAGAGAGAGACCATTCATTCGAACAAATATCTAGTTTTTTAATATGTAATTTTATTCGTGAGCTAGCTAGAGGAGGTTAGCGTTAGTTCCGTTTGCAGCTGATGACATATAGTGGTGTGGAGTTTTCCCTAGGAATACCTTGGATGATATTTAGTGCTGCGAACCATAGTTATGAGGGCTCTGTTGGTTATAGAGCAATTTGGCTGAGTTAATGTGCTTCTTGAGGAAAGTATTGATAGATATGGAAGTTAGTATGGGCCTATACTACAGGAAGTTTAGGATCTGTACTCGTTTCAAGGAGGGATGCAATGAAGCCAGAGAGCTTGTGTAGTTATGATCTCCCCGATGCATGTATTGATGCTTATTCTAATAATTTTATGGTCTATTTTCGGTATTCTGGTATTGCGAGGCAGACCAGTGGGTAATTTCGGTGTTGGGGAGGGTTCAGGATTAGGTTCTGTAGTTGGGCAACTTAATGTCCAGACGAGCAAGTTCATCTTGTCTGAGATTACGTGTAGCATCCTTGATCAGACTCTAGTGATCTTTGGCATATGGTCAAGGAGGGTGTTTTGGATATTCTTGATGACAGATTGAGTGCCTTTCATGCCGAGATTGTGGATTTGATCAGGACACGCTCTCTGAACATCACAGAGTTTCAAGTGTGTAGAGCGCCAGACTACCATGGGGCCAAGGAACCCATTATGAGCAGTATGTGGTCGGTAGATGTTGCCAACACCTTTCACACCAGTCGTTGTCTCGAGGGGGACAAGGTCACACTAGCTTCCTGCTTCCTGAAAGACAGGGCTCGTGATTGGTGGGAGGAGGTAGGCCATGCTATAGGAGACGATGGTATTGATTTGATGACCTAGAGTGATTTCTAAACTAGGTTTTGAGCCGATTTAGCACCGGTCATTAAGGTGTAGCAGCTGGCGCAAGATATTCAGGATCTCCGTCAGACTACTAAGACGGTGACTGAGATCATTGCTATGTTTAGGGAGAGGGCACTTCTGGTTCCGTAGTATGTGGCGGACAAGGAGATGAAGAAGGCCCAATATCATGAGATGTTGAGGAGCGATATTCAGTAGTTTGTGAGCTGATCCAACTACAAGACAGTAGCAGACATGATAGCGAGGGCTAGGGTGAGGGAGATTGACTTAGAGATGGAGAGGAAGAGGAAGCCAGATTCTACTTCGAGTGTTCAGGGTTCGGGAAAGTGTCCCAAGGTATATTGTTCTGGACCGGGAGGCTAGCATGACCGTAGCCGTTGTGGCAAGTGTGGAAAGACGCATGAGGGGGCGTGTAGAGGGGTGGTTCTGGTTGGTTCAATTGTGGTTAGATGGGTCACATCAGAAGAGATTGTACTGCTACCACCCTAATCACTCCGGTATCTGATCTGATTTGCTTTTGGTGCAATCAGAGGGGCAACAAGAAGGCCCATTGTCTGAGTTTGGATTCTGCAGGGCCGGTGTCAGCACCCACTCCTACGACATTGAGGATTACGGACGGCCTCCAGGGCCGGGCAGATACACCAACAACGAAGAGCATGGCGTTCCAGCTGATGGCAGAGGAGGCGTGTGTAGCTCCCGTCGTTGTAATGGGTATGTATCTTCTGCTTATATCTTTGTTTATATCGAATTGTTGCTTATCTTTATATGTTTCATTTTTTAGGATCGTTCCTTGTGAACGACATTTCTGCTTTAGTATTATTTTATTTGGGGGCTACATGATCATATTTATCTCTTACGCTTAGCAAGAGATTTGCTAGAGCTCCATAAGAGCTAAATTGTCCTTTAGATGTCTAGAGTGCTGATGACCGGTTTATTCGGGTTGCGATGGTTCATCAAGGTTGTACTCCTCAGTTATTCAACAAACAGTATCTAGAGGATCTGGGTCCTAATCCTTTGCGAGGGAGCAAGGTTATCTTAGAGATGGATTGTTTGAGCCCGAATGGGGCCGTCATCGATTGTGAGCAGCAGTTAGTGCGGGGTCGAACCCTAAGTGGGGAAGATTTGGTGATTCAGGATGAGAGACTGTAGTGTGGGCTGATTATGTGTTTAGCACTGAGAGCCAGATGATATCTTAATCAGAGTTGCTCGAGTTTTTTCGCTTATGTCATAGCTACCTGGAATTTGGGTAGGGCGACCTTATGCATTGTGCTAATTGTATATGAGTACCTAGATGTGTTACCAGAGGATTTACTTGGGGTACCTCTAGAGAGGCAGGTGGAGTTCAGGATTGATTGATTCCAGGTGCAACTCCGATAGCCAAGGCACTATATCGGTTGGCTCCTACCGAGATGCAGGATTTTTCTACATAGATACATGAGCTATTAGACAAGGGATTTATCAGACCGAGAATTTCACCTTGGGGAGCCATGATTCAGTTGGTGAAGAAGGAGGACGGATCTCATCGGATGTGTATCAACTACCAGGAGTTGAATAAGGTAACATTGAAGAACCGTTAACCCCTCCCAAGGATTGATGATCTTGTCGACCTTATTCAGTGTGCATCTTGGTTTTCCAAGATTAATCTATGACCAGGTTATCATCATATGCGAGTTAGGGACCAGGATGTATAGAAGACATCCTTCGGGTCTCACTATTTCCAATATGAATTTATGGTGATGCCATTTGGGCTCAACAACATTAACATCCCGAATACCAAGTATAATATTTAATTATTTTCCATTCTTAATTTCAGAGAAACTCGACAAGTTGGATACCCCAACTCGCTGGGTAGAGGAGTTAATGGACGAGTGATTTTTACAGTCTACTCGACGAGTTGGAGGACCCCAACTCGATGAGTAGGCACTGAGTGAGAAAACCATATATTTCAGGGTTTATGTCCTATGTGAAGGACCTTAAGCCTTCATATCTGTCGCCCTTGTACTCTAAACAAGATCCATTCATTGTGTGTATGTGAGAGAGAGAGAGAGGTTAAATTTGAGTATTCTAGTGCATTTTTGGAAGGAGATTGGAGAGCAACACGACTTGGATCGAGGAGGGAATTTTGGATCCAGTGTTCGTCAGTGTTAGCTTCTGTTTGGGGGTAAAAAGCTACCATCTTGACCATTTCTTTTGTTAGACCACTTCCTAGGTTATTTGGGGTTTTCTCTCATCCATATTTTGGTTATTGAGTCACTTGAGCATGGCATGATATTTAAACATCAGATCTGGATAGTTTGACATCCTTTGAATCCACAGATTCAAGCTTTATTAAGATAGAGACAAGCTTTTATACATTTAACCCTATATAGAGCTTATGTTGGCATTTCGAGCCCTAGATGTGATGCATGGACATAAAGCATGCAGTTTTAAAGGGTATTACAGCCTTGAGAGGCTAGATCTAGAGTTTGGGACCTTGTTTCTCCATAGATTCGTTTGAATGAGAAATTGTCTAGAGGGCCTCGATGAGTGCATAATCTAACTTGACGAGTCAGTTAGGGTTTTCCCTCTTAGAGTGGACACACTACAACTCGGCGAGTTGATGAGACAACATGATGAGTTGAGTTGGATTTCCCCGATATTTCTGAATAAAACGAAGGAAGTCGACAAGTTGCGTAGAGGCACTCGACGAGTTTAGTCAGCATGGACTGTTGACTGAAGCATTGACTTTCGTTGACTTTTAAGGTTTGGTTAACTGTGGACCTTAGAGACCACGGAGGGGTAAAATGGTATTTTCACCCTTTTTGAGATTTAATGGACAAGTTAGCTTAGCATATCAAGTGGTTATTACAATTTTCTTGTAGAGATAATTATATAATGTAAGAGTCTAGACTGTTCGTTGGGTGCTAGATCTATTTGCTTACTTTTAAGGTGAGTCTTCTCACTATAGTTACCTGAGTGGTAATATTGTGCAACCGGAGGGTCTTATTTAAGTTATCAACTAGAGGGTCATATGTGCTTATACTGAGTTATGTGATATTATGCATTTTGTCTTTGTGATATATTCTATATTATTCTGTGCTTTACTGAGTTAAGACCGGAGGGCCAAACTGAGTTGTGAGACCGGTGGGTCTTCACTGAGATATAGGACTGGAGGGTCCAACCTGAGCTGTGAGACTGAAGGGTGCTCACTATGACACATGATCGGAGGGTCCACACCGAGCTGTGAGACCGTAGGGTCCTCACCGAGATGCATGTGACTGGAGGGTCCATGCCGAGTTATATCCATGAGAGGCTTATGATTTGTATATTTGGTATTTTGGGGAAATCACTAAGCTTCATGCTTACTGTGTTGTGTAATATGTGTTTCAGGTACTTCTCAGGATTGCGGGAAGGCGCCGAATTGATTGTACACACATGTTTGAGACTATATAGAGGATTTTGGGATCTTATTAGTTGATTTGTTAAATCGTGTTTCGATATTTGATACATTGGGATATTGGGAAAATGAAATACTAGTTTTAGGTGAAAATTTAGAGCATTACACCAATGCTCCTGCCGTGTTCATGGATCTCATGAACCGCGTGTGTAGACCGATGCTGGATCGGTCTACGATAGTCTTTATTGATGATATCTTGGTCTATTCCAAGATGCGGTAGCAACACGTGGAGCATTTGAGAGAGGTGATTGAGGCATTGACGAGGGAGAGACTGTTTGCAAAGCTCTCCAAGTGCGAGTTCTGGTTGCGCGAGGTGCAGTCCCTGGGGAACCTTGTCAATCAAAAGGGTATTTTTGTCGATTTCGCGAAGGTCGAGGCCATGATGTAGTGGGAGGTTTCGAGGTATCCATTTAAGATTCGAAGTTTTCTTGGTTTAGTGGTTATTATTGGAGATTTATCTATGATTTCTCCAAGATTGTTGTTCCACTGACTCGCCTGACCAAGACGTCAGTGACATTTTGTTGGGGGCCTGAGCCGTAGGCATCCTTCGAGACTATTAGACAGCGGTTGTGTGAGGCGCTAATTCTAACCTTGCCAAAGGGTTTCGATGATTTAGTGGTCTATTGTGATGCAACGATCATGGGTTGGTGCAGTATTGATGCAGCAGGGTCGCGTGATCGCATATGCTTTGAGGTAGCTGAGGCCTCATGAGTAGAATTATCCACCGCATGATTTAGAGCTGAGGGATGTGGTTTTTTCCCTCAATATTTGGTGGCATTACCTCTATACGGTTCGTTTTACTATTTACACGGACCACAAGAGGCTAAAGTATTTGATGGATCAGCCGAACCTGAATATGAGACAACGTCATTGGTTGGACGTGGTGAAGGATTATGCTATACAACATACGCATCCTAGGTTCTCCTAAGAAATATCCACTCTCACTAATTGCAATACCAAGAACCTCAATAAACATCGTTGGTTGCCCTATACATGGACGTTGTAAACAAAATAGGATCATATAGACAGTGAAATGATGTTCTACCTTAAGTCCACAAACAAACACGAAACTGGAAATGAGGCCAAATGGATCATTTTAGGGCTATAGATTCCTAATCGTACACAACTTTGAAATATACATTTAGCAAATAGATGAGATGATATCAATTCCAAGTAATACATAACATCAAGTTCCACTAGGCTATAACACATCACAAAAATCAAGTAGTTCTATCATTTGATTCCTGGAAGTATCCTTAGCCCTGATCAAGCATGCAACTATGATATCAAGCGTATTAACCATAATGCATATGTACACATAATTAGGGAACCGCTTACTTGAGCGTGGTTGATCGGACACATCGCACCCTCTTCTTCTTAATAATACCTTTTTAGGAGTTTAAATTCATTTTCTTAAGAACATGAGCGTGTGAGTTCCAACACACCCGAAAGTGTTCCCGAATCCCTCAAACAAAGGCTCTGATACCAACTTATAACGTCCCGAAAACAATAATAAAATTCTTCTTTTAAATTTTTTTATCAAATCATTCATTAATTGTTCAAAATCATCCGAAGTCATAATATTCAAAACATTAGAATACAAATATTTCAAATGCAAAAATAATCAGGAGAGGATATTTTGCCATCATGTCAGGCCCTTCCCTTTTGAACTGGAAATAACTAAATGATAATGTAAATTGTAAGCATACAGCTTACTCAGTCCCCCAAAATACCATATACTCCAAACATACATGTTCCATAGGCTACCACCATGCTGTGGGCTAAATCCTAGTCTTACAATCAAGTGCCTGAGGCCAAATCCTGGTGTTTCATACAATTTCCAGGGGACAGATTTAGGTATTTCATACAAGAAACACGGAGACAACTAGCATTCCAAATAAAAAGTAATGTGCCGAAATTGGCGCCTTCGACAAATAGATATAGTGAGAAAACTCATCTCATAGATAGACAAGCAAACTGAAGAGCACACCGCTCCGAGATCAACACTAAAAATCACCTTAATAATTTCAATGACACAATCTCAACATATAGTCAAAATACCAAAAATACCTATAAGTCAAACCGTAGTGAAAATCTAGGCCAAAGTCAACCGAGTTACCTTAGTAAGTATGCGGGGTATACTCCTTATGTATGTGGGGCATACTTCGTGGTTGACCAAGGATCGAGGATTTGACCACATATGCACAGTCTACCTCATGGTATGTCCAGCATATGCGGCTGCTCACCACCATACCTATTAAGTGCTTAATCCTTACATGTTTATGCCTAAGTACTAGATATAGTCTCAAAAGGATGTTCTTAACCATAAAGTTTCCATCTTTATCGATTATCATGGCTATTAAGACTTTCGCTCCAAGAACCCTAACTTCTTTACCCATTAAGACAATCTAGCTCATGCAATGAGAGAAACTAATGACCAAAAATACATTTTTTATACTTAGCACACTCTAAAACCTCTTAAATGACAAGTTAAACGTCTTGGAGTACCTTCTACTCATAAGGATCAAGTTTGGGACAAAAAAGTGACAAATTTGAGATAAAACTAGATCTACAAGAAACATACACCAAGCTTGAAGCTTTTTACATCCACAATATGCCAAATGAAGAGAAAATGATGGACCTAAGGTCTTGAGAGTAAATCCAATTCCATGATTATCGTAGATCACAACCAAGTAATCCCACAATTCACTTTAAAAGGCCAAAATGCTCAAAATAGATTAGGGTTTCAAGGAGGGTCGATTTTGGGATGGAGGTTGCTAAGGGGAAGGGTTTTGGGAATATGATGGTACTGATATAGTGCACAAACCCTAAATATTAGGGTTGAGTCTGAGCTGCATACTCCATGCATACAAATATGTACGCACAATGTATGTGCATGGGGACAAGTGTAACAACCCGAAATTTCCGCTTCATTTTAATGTAACTTTTTCATAAATCAACTCGCGTAACCGATCGTCATTCCGATTTCCAATTTCTGATTTCTCCGTTTAATTAAGCCATTAATTAGGACACATTTAAAATGGCTTAATGGGTGTATTAATACATTTAGAAATCAATTTAACACCCAACTTTAGTGATCGGAATAATTATAGAATTTACCGTATCGGGTTACGGTAACTCAATCGGGTACGACCAAAAACCCCGTCTAACGCCGGTATCGGGTAGAATTCCACCGTGTCCAAAACTTAAACACTATATAAACGTGTTTAGGACTTCATTTGAAGCCTTTGGTCAAATTATCACTAAACATTACCCACCTCTCTCCTAATCCAAGTTTAAGAGATCAAAACTCAAAATTTAGGCTTATAATCTCTAAGGTACCTTCCTAGCCTTAATCTCTATCATATTTAGCATCCAAATTCGAGTTCAATTCATGTAATAGGCCAACATTCAAGAGTTTACGGCCATGGAACATTCATGGGCCGTAAACTCATATTTCAAGGGTTTTTTAAGCCCTAAAACCCTTCCTTTGCATAGTTGGACTCTAGATATGGCTTAAGGGCTGAAAGGGATGAACTTATAACATGTAGAACATGGATTTAGAAGGACAAAAGTGAGTTTACGGCCAAGGAACTCTCTTGGGCCGTAAACTCATATACAAGGGGTATTTAAGCCATTTAACCCTTCCAAAAACGTAGTTCGGACTTAGACATAAACCTTGGACTTGCTAATCTAGACTTGGAACACTTAAAACTTGAATTTTGTGTAACAAAGAAGAGTTTACGGCCAAGACACTCTCTTGGGCCGTAAACTCCTCTAAAAGGGTGATTTAAGGCCTTTATACATGTCCAAATGCTTCCAAACTCAATCTATGACTTTGTGGTAAAATCTAGATGCATCTAAAAATGGTTTAAAGGATTGAAACACAACAAAAGTATGATTTATGAGAGTTTACGGCCTGGGAGCATACTCTTTGGCCGTAAACTCATGAAACAATGATTAAGATGCATCCAACACACCCAAATGGCTTGTATAAAATTCTAGAATCACATGTGATTGTTTTAAGCACCAAAAACTATCTTTTTCAAAGGTAAAAGAGAGTTTACGGCCTTAGAACATTCCTCTAGGCCGTAAACTCCAACAAAGGTCTTAATTGATGTTCTAAATTCATAATAAAACTTAGAAAATTAGTTTGAATCACATGTGATTGCCCTAAGTAGCTTAAATAAATTTTTCTTAGCCATTGTGAGTTTACGGCCGTAAACTCTATGAGTGTGGCCGTAAACTCATGTTTTAAGTGTCTTAAATCCATTTCAAGTGTTCCAAGGTGTTTAGATAATCATTCCTAGCAATCCCTAAGTCCAATTGAGCCCTTAAAACACCAAAACCTCACCCACATGAGTTTACGGCCGTAAACTCATGTATGTGGGTGTTCCATTGTTTTAAACTCTTTAAAATGTTTACTTATGGGGAGTAAACTCAAGTCCCAAGTCCCTTGTGTCATTACAAATCCAAAGATGTCACCCGGGTCACTCCAAACGCTCGTTTTGAGGTATTTAACCTCATTAGAGTGTAATGTTCCATATGATTAGTGAATGTATCTCTAATTGTATATATATGGACATTATATCATTTTACATAGGGTCATCGCGAGTAATCAAACCCCGAACCGACGTCTAGCATTCAAAACCGACACGTTTCTGAGTCCGGTGAGTTCATACCCCTACCCTTTTTCACTGTTTTCACTGTTTTCAGGGGGGAAACACAAGCAAAGTACAAGGGAATTCTTGTACTCATAACATGTTTTCAAATGTGTGTTTCATATTCTTATGCTTTTATAACTGATAACTACAACTGATAACAGATCGAACATACAAATCACGTAACATATATTTGTGAAATAAGTCTTTAAACTAGTATGTTTACATGTATTTCACAAAGGGTTTTCCACATTTTATCAGTTAAAAGCATGACATTAAAACATTTGAATATAATACCTGTACACTGTTTTGTCCTCGGTAACACTCCATGCACATACGCGAGTGGAGGACTTTCATATTATTACTAGTAAATTTGTTATTCCGGTATGATTGGAGACACGTCCTCGGAGAACACTCCACCTGGATTACGCGAGTGGAGGACTACACCCATAACCAGAATCTCTGGTATTTAGAGAGCGTGACTCGAGTGTATAGATCTATACGGGGCTGACTACCCCACACCTGGCTGCTAGCTACAGCCGAACCGAAATGGTTCAAGGGTGACGAAAGTCATAAGTATGTGGACGACTTATTGCCACATGTGGACTACTTATTGCCACAGGTTTCAGTCTATTGTATTGTTATGGAACTCGCAATTAGGATAACAGAGATTTACTTACAGTAATAATGGATCACTTTATACATCGTTTACATCTTTTACATCTTTTACTTACTGTAACTAACATTCAGGAAGGTACGGGACCTTCCTGGGGAAAACATGGAATCTAATCACGATTACATCTTTTACATCTTTCACATCGCTTACATAAGATACATATATGCAGGAAAGCATGGGGCTTTCCTGGGTAACACTTACATAACTAGAAAGAGTCACAGAATGGATAACATTACATCTTTTACAATTTGTAATATACAATAAGGAAAGTATAGGACTTTCCTGGTAACACACGATAAGTAAACAGAACAGTTTAACCAGTCAGATAACCAACTGTACATTTTCATATGAGTAAACATGTTTTCAGTGTACAAACTTACTATACTTTACATTTGGGAAACAATAACCAACTATTAAGAAAATACGGGATTTTCTTGATGTACATAACATTTCAGAAACAGAAAGGAAACCGAAGCATTTTTACAAACAAAAACCCCTTATGAACTCACCAGCTTTATGCTGATTTTCAAACCGCTTGTGTTCTCAGGTCAACGTTAGAACAGGTACCTGAAGATCCTTTTGCATGGAGACGGTGTACATGAAGACCCGTTACATTTTGTCTGTATATACTATGTATCACAACTGTACAAACTTTACCTTTTGAAAAAAAAAAAAAACTGTAATACTGTTATTATGTAATGTAATGCTTGTTTTACATTGCTTACTATGTACATTGGATTTGATACTCAACACAGTAGTCAACCCCGGAAATGTATTCCGCCTTCGGTTTTCGGGGTGTGACAGATTGGTATCAGAGCCCTTGTTTATAGTGAATAAAGTATACCAAACCTTACATGGTATAAAACTATAAACACTAAAGGGGACTAAGTGCTCTGAATCAAAAGTATCTTCAAATTATAAGTATTTTCAAAAGTATACAAGTATACCAAACCGTCACCATCCGTAACCACAAGTAGAACAGAACATAAGTAAGTGGGTGTTGTGTACTACGGTTAAACTTGGGCAGTTATGTAGTCGTGTCTAGGGTCAATATGGCCTGGCCAACTATATTCATTCGAGACACGACCAACATGTGCTTGGGAGTGACTGTGGTATGTGACATGCCTAAAACTTACCCTAATATCCCGAACATCGAATCATTGTCGTAAACAATTCATGGAATACTATGGGAGTATTTCTCGATCCCGATCCTCTGTAGTAGTCCTTATTCAAGTGGTTTCCCTGTGATCACTCTTAGCGATAAATTATCTGTTCGATAACTCTTTCCTGCTTTATCGCTTACTCGAATCATATAACTGTCATATCGATCGATTCAATGTAGAGGACTTACCATCCTCTCTTTCTTGATCTTATTAGATCAAGATGCCTCCCCGAAAAATACCTAGCTCAAAGAACAACAACAATCCTTCCTCGCCGCCACCGCCTCCCCGGTTTGACCTAGCATCAGTTCAGACAATGATGACAGCTGCAATGGTAGTAGCTATGTCACAAATGAACCCTAGTGGTTCAGGCGGTGGTACTCAATCTCAAAACCCTGAGGGTAGCCAGGGACACCAAAGAGGGGGTTCCTATAAGGATTTCATGAATGCGAAACCAACATCCTTTAATGGCGCTGGAGGTGTCATTTCTTTATCTCGATGGTTCGAGAAAATTGAGTCCATCTTTGAAATCTACGCTTGTGCGGAATCCGATAAAGTCAAATTTGCAGCCTGTACCTTCACGGATAAAGCTTTGACTTGGTGGACTGGCCGAGTCAAATCTCTGACCTTACCTGTAGCCAATGCCATGGGCTGGGAAGCCATGAAGGAACTTCTCATTGCTGAGTATTGCCCCCGTGGTGAAATGCAGAAATTAGAGCACGAGCTCTGGAACCTGAAGATGAAAGGTTCCGACATTGCTGCATATACTTCCCGATTTGATGATCTCGCACTTCTCTGCCCGGGGTTAGTCACTCCTGAAAACAAAAAGATCGAAAGTTTCGTTTGGGGATTATCTCAACCAATAAAGAGTCATGTTCTGGCTGCTCGTCCGGATACATACGATAGTGCCAAGACCTTAGCACAAATTCTGATTGATCACAACGACGATGTCAAAGAAATCACTACCACTTCTGAGCCGACTCAAAGGAGCGGTGAAAAGAGGAAATTCTGGAAAAAGAAGAAAGGTAAATCTTCTCAGGGATCATCTAAGAAACAACAGACGGTAGCAGTCCATGCTGCTACTACTACTCCTGTGGTTGCTGTTTCTGCCATGGGATCCACTGCCTCAACTCCTACCAGTAAATATGCTGGTAATCTTCCTCAATGCGACAAGTGTAAATACCATCATCATCCTGGTCCCTGTCGAGAATTGTCTTGCTCCAACTGTGGTAAGAAAGGGCACACAGTTCGATACTGCAGAACTCCTACCCAATCAGTTAATCAATCATCGGGAGTAGGTGTTAGTCAAGCCTGCTACAACTGTGGTGAAGTCGGGCACTTTAAAAGGGATTGTACCAAGAAGTCAACTGCTGGTAACACTGGAAGGGTCCTAACCATGGGACGGGAGGAAGCAGTTGCCGATCCCACTGTTGTTTCGGGTACGTTCCTTCTCGACAACTCATATGCTAGTATTCTTTTCGATTCGGGTGCTGAAAGGAGTTTTGTTAGTCATGCATTCAAACATAATCTAAAACCAAATCCTCAACCACTAACTGAAACGTTTACCGTCGAGATGGCTAATGGTGAGAAAGAAAGCGCTAACGACGTATTCATAGGTTGTACGCTTACCCTAAATGATCACTCATTTCCTATAGACCTCATGCCCGTTTCCATTAAGAGCTTTGATGTTATCATTGGCATGGATTGGTTGAGTCCCAATCATGCTAACATTCTTTGTTACGAAAAAGCTATCCGTCTCAATCTTCCTTCGGATCAGACTCTCGTAATCTATGGCGATAAACCCAGTTCCAACCTTCATATCAATTCTTGCATCAAAGCTCGAAAGCTCCTTCGAAAGGAGTGTGTTTCATTCTTAGCTCATGTGATCAACGAGAAACAAGAAGTTAGAGACCTCGCGAGCATTCCAGAAGTCTGTAACTTTCCCGATGTGTTTCCCGAAGAACTTCCAGGGATTCCTCCCGAACGTCAGGTCGAGTTCCGTATTGACCTAATTCCTGGAGCTACCCCGTAGCAAAATCCCCGTATCGCTTAGCTCCCGCAGAAATGCAGGAGTTATCCAGTCAACTCAATGAGTTGCTCAGTAAAGGATTCACTAGGCCGAGTTCCTCACCCCGGGGAGCTCCGATTCTGTTTGTCAAAAAGAAAGATGGATCCTTTCGAATGTGTATCGACTATCGTGAGCTGAACAAGTTAACCGTTAAGAACCGATATCCTCTTCCAAGAATAGACGACCTCTTCGATCAACTCCAGGGAGCCAGTTACTTCTCTAAGATAGACCTTCGATCAGGGTACCATCAGTTACGAGTCCAGGAGAATGATGTTCCCAAGACAGCTTTTAGGACTCTGTATGGACACTACGAGTTTGTAGTGATGCCCTTCGGTCTAACCAATGCACCTGCTGTGTTCATGGAGCTAATGAACCGGGTGTTCCGTCTCTTCCTAGACAAATTCGTTATCGTGTTCATTGATGACATCCTCGTCTATTCCCGAAGTGAAGAAGACCATAAATAGCACTTGAGGCTAGTGTTGGAAACTCTTAGATCCGAAAAACTGTACGCAAAATTTTCCAAATGTGAATTCTGGTTACGGAAGGTAACTTTCCTCGGTCACGTAGTAAGCGAGGAGGGTATTCACGTAGATCCTTCCAAGATTAAAGCGATAGAGAGTTGGTCGGCACCGAAAACACCCACGGAAATTCGTCAATTCTTGGGTCTAGCCGGCTACTATCGACGATTTATTCATAACTTTTCCAAAATCGCCTAACCTTTAACCACTCTAACACAGAAAGGTGTACCCTTTTGTTGGAGTGATAAGCAAGAAACTGCATTCCAAACGTTGAAGAGAGCCTTATGCAGCGCGCCTGTTCTGTCTCTGCCTGAAGGGACAGAGGACTTCGTTGTCTACTGCGATGCGTCTAATCAAGGTTTAGGCTGTGTGCTTATGCAGAGAGGAAAGGTGATTGCCTATGTCTCTAGACAGCTGAAAGCACACGAAGTCAACTATACCACACACGACTTGGAACTAGGAGCAGTAGTCTTCGCATTGAAGATTTGGAGACATTATCTATACGGAACCAAGTGCACAATCTTCACTGATCACAAGAGTCTGCAGCACATATTTAATAAAAAAGACTTAAACATGAGGCAACGGCGATGGGTAGAATTACTCAGTGACTATGAGTGTGAAATCCGTTACCACCCCGGCAAGGCCAATGTGGTAGCAGATTCCCTTAGCCGAAAGGATAGTACAAGCCACAAAGTGAAGAACCAGACGATGACCATCCATTCCAACTTACCTACGCAAATCCGAGAAGCTCAGTATGCAGCCCTCAAACCTGAAAACGTGTCAGATGAAACCTTGAGAGGAATGGAAAAGAAACTTGAGATCAGAGGTGACGGAGTTCACTGTTTCATGAATCGAATCTGGATTCCCAAATCCGGTGGATTCAGGGAAATAGTCATGGAGGAAGCACATAGAACCAAATACTCTGTTCACCCAGGTTCGGACAAGATGTATCTGGATCTCAAGAAACAGTACTGGTGGCCAAACATGAAAGCTGAGATAGCTACATTCGTGGGCAAGTGTCTGACTTGCGCCAAAGTCAAAGTCGAACATCAGAAACCTTCAGGTCTGCTTCAACAACCCGAGATCCCCGAGTGGAAATGGGAAATGATTACCATGGACTTCATCACCAAACTACCCAGGTGTTCTAGTGGGTATGATACCATATGGGTAATTGTCGATCGCTTGACAAAATCCGCTCACTTCATCCCAATCAAAGAATCATACAAGATGGAGAGACTCGCACGAATCTACATTCAGGAAGTAGTACGTTTTCATGGTGTACCTGTATCCATTATCTCTGATCGAGATAGTAGGTTTACCTCCAGATTCTGGCAATCTCTTCAGAAAGCCCTTGGAACCAAACTAGATATGTGCACGGCGTATCATCCTCAGACCGATGGACAGAGTGAGAGAACAATCCAAACCCTGGAGGACATGCTTCGGGCATGTATCATTGACTTTGGAAGATCATGGGATACACACCTATCCTTGATCGAGTTCTCATACAACAGCAGTTACCACACCAGCATTAGTGCTGCTCCGTTCGAAGCCCTATACGGTCGTAAGTGCAGATCCCCTCTGTGCTGGGCCGAGGTGGGGGATACACAGTTAGCCAGGAGTCGAGTCCCCGACAGTGCTCTCACTGGTCCTGAAATCATCCGCGAAACCACCGAAAAGATCATTCAAATCCGTAACCGACTGAAAGCCTCACGTGATCGTCAGAAAAGTTACGCTGATAATCGTCGGAAACCACTAGAATTCCAGATTGGAGACCGTGTCCTATTAAAAGTCTCGCCCTGGAAAGGCACTGTACGCTTTGGCAAGCGTGGGAAACTTAATCCGAGGTACATTGGACCCTTTGAGATCCTCTCCAGGATTGGTCCAGTTGCCTATAAACTTCATTTACCTCAAGAACTCAGTAACATTCATCCTGTCTTTCATGTTTCAAATCTTAAAAAGTGCCTATCCGATGAAACCCTAACAATTCCCTTAGGCGAGATCGAGATCAATGAAAACCTCAACTTTGTGGAGGAACCGATCGAAATCATGGATCGAGAAGTCAAACGTACAAAACAAAGTCGCATCCCGTTAGTGAAGGTTCGCTGGAATGCCAAGCGGGGACCGGAATTCACTTGGGAACGGGAAGACTCCATGAAACAGAAGTATCCACAACTCTTTTCTTATCCATGATTTGTGTCTTGTCTTATGTTCTTAACGGGGGTATAATGTAACAACCCGAAATTTCCGCTTCATTTTAATGTAACTTTTTCATAAATCAACTCACGTAACCGATCGTCATTCCGATTTCCAATTTCCGATTTCTCCGTTTAATTAAGCCATTAATTAGGACACATTTAAAATGGCTTAATGGGTGTCTTAATACATTTAGAAATCAATTTAACACCCAACTTTAGTGATCGGAATAATTATAGAATTTACCGTATCGGGTTACGGTAACTCAATCGGGTACGACCAAAAACCCCGTCTAACGCCGGTATTGGGTAGAATTCTACCGTGTCCAAAACTTAAACACTATATAAACGTGTTTAGGACTTCATTTGAAGCCTTTGGTCAAATTATCACTAAACATTACCCACCTCTCTCCTAATCCAAGTTTAAGAGATCAAAACTCAAAATTTAGGCTTATAATCTCTAAGGTACCTTCCTAGCCTTAATCTCTATCATATTTAGCATCCAAATTCGAGTTCAATTCATGTAATAGGCCAACATTCAAGAGTTTACGGCCATGGAACATTCATGGGCCGTAAAATCATATTTCAAGGGTTTTTTAAGCCCTAAAACCCTTCCTTTGCATAGTTGGACTCTAGATATGGCTTAAGGGCTTAAAGGGATGAACTTATAACATGTAGAACATGGATTTAGAAGGACAAAAGTGAGTTTACAACCAAGGAACTCTCTTGGGCCGTAAACTCATATACAAGGGGTATTTAAGCCATTTAACCCTTCCAAAAACGTAGTTGGGACTTAGACATAAACCTTGGACTTGCTAATCTAGACTTGGAACACTTAAAACTTGAATTTTGTGTAACAAAGAAGAGTTTACGGCCAAGACACTCTCTTGGGCCGTAAACTCCTCTAAAAGGGTGATTTAAGGCCTTTATACATGTCCAAATGCTTCCAAACTCAATCTATGACTTTGTGGTAAAATCTAGATGCATCTAAAAATGGTTTAAAGGATTGAAACACAACAAAAGTATGATTTATGAGAGTTTACGGCCTGGGAGCATACTCTTTGGCCGTAAACTCATGAAACAATGATTAAGATGCATCCAACACACCCAAATGGCTTGTATAAAATTCTAGAATCACATGTGATTGTTTTAAGCACCAAAAACTATCTTTTTCAAAGGTAAAAGAGAGTTTACGGTCTTAGAACATTCCTCTAGGCCGTAAACTCCAACAAAGGTCTTAATTGATGTTCTAAATTCATAATAAAACTTAAAAAATTAGTTTGAATCACATGTCATTGCCCTAAGTAGCTTAAATCAAATTTTCTTAGCCATTGTGAGTTTACGGCCGTAAACTCTATGAGTGTGGCCGTAAACTCATGTTTTAAGTGTCTTAAATCCATTTCAAGTGTTCCAAGGTGTTTAGATAATCATTCCTAGCAATCCCTAAGTCCAATTGAGCCCTTAAAACACCAAAACCTCACCCACATGAGTTTACGGCCGTAAACTCATGTATGTGGGTGTTCCATTGTTGTAAACTCTTTAAAATGTTTACTTATGGGGAGTAAACTCAAGTCCCAAGTCCCTTGTGTCATTACAAATCCAAAGATGTCACCCGGGTCACTCCAAACGCTCGTTTTGAGGTATTTAACCTCATTAGAGTGTAATGTTCCATATGATTAGTGAATGTATCTCTAATTGTATATATATGGACATTATATCATTTTACATAGGGTCATCGCGAGTAATCAAACCCCGAACCGACGTCTAGCATTCAAAACCGACACGTTTCCGAGTCCGGTGAGTTCATACCCCTACCCTTTTTCACTGTTTTCACTGTTTTCAGGGGGGAAACACAAGCAAAGTACAAGGGAATTCTTGTACGCATAACATGTTTTCAAATGTGTGTTTCATATTCTTATGATTTTATAAGTGATAACTACAACTGATAACAGATCGAACATACAAATCACGTAACATATATTTGTGAAATAAGTCTTTAAACTAGTATGTTTTACATGTATTTCACAAAGGGTTTTCCACATTTTATCAGTTAAAAGCATGACATTAAAACATTTGAATATAATACCTGTACACTGTTTTGTCCTCGGTAACACTCCACGCACATACGCGAGTGGAGGACTTTCATATTATTACTAGTAAATTTGTTATTCCGGTATGATTGGAGACACGTCCTCGGAGAACACTCCACCTGGATTATGCGAGTGGAGGACTACACCCATAACCCGAATCTCTAGTATTTAGAGAGCTTGACTCGAGTGTATAGATCTATATGGGGCTGACTACCCCACACCTGGCTGCTAGCTACAGCCGAACCGAAATGGTTCAAGGGTGACGAAAGTCATAAGTATGTGGACGACTTATTGCCACATGTGGACTACTTATTGCCACAGGTTTCAGTCTATTGTATGGTTATGGAACTCGCAATTAGGATAACAGAGATTTACTTACAGTAATAATGGATCACTTTATACATCGTTTACATCTTTTGCATCTTTTACTTACTGTAACTAACATTCAGGAAGGTACGGGACCTTCCTGGGGAAAACATGGAATCTAATCACGATTACATCTTTTACATCTTTCACATCGTTTACATAAGATACATATATGCAGGAAAGCATGGGGCTTTCCTGGGTAACACTTACATAACTAGAAAGAGTCACAGAATGGATAACATTACATCTTTTACAATTTGTAATATACAATAAGGAAAGTATAGGACTTTCCTGGTAACACACGATAAGTAAACAGAACAGTTTAACCAGTCAGATAACCAACTGTACATTTTCATATGAGTAAACATGTTTTCAGTTTACAAACTTACTATACTTTACATTTGGGAAACAATAACCAACTATTAAGAAAATACGGGATTTTCTTGGTGTACATAACATTTCAGAAACAGAAAGGAAACCGAAGCATTTTTACAAACAAAAACCCCTTATGAACTCACCAGCTTTATGCTGATTTTCAAACCGCTTGTGTTCTCAGGTCAACGTTAGAACAGGTACCTGAAGATCCTTTTGCATGGAGACGGTGTACATGAAGACCCGTTACATTTTGTCTATATATACTATGTATCACAACTGTACAAACTTTACCTTTTGAAAAAAAAAAAAAAAAAAAAACTGTAAAACTGTTATTATGTAATGTAATGCTTGTTTTACTTTGCTTACTATGTACATTGGATTTGACACTCAACACAGTATTCAACCCCGGAAATGTATTCCGCCTTCGGTTTTCGGGGTGTGACAACAAGTACGCCCAGTGTACCAAGGTGTATGCCGAACATACACACGTTGCACACTTTATTACAAAATTGACATTGAGGACGAATCTTGCAAACACATCTTAACTCAAGGGTCAAAAATCAATACCAGGAAATTAGATGTTATAGTTCGGCTCCTTGAAACACCCTACAAGCAAAGTACATTAGCACCTACTTCTTTTCACTTTTAGACATTAATATTGCACTAATCACTTATTGGCTTGTCGATAGTTACATTTTTAGTATTACACTTGCAATTGGGCTTGCCAACATTGGTAAGCATTTCAGATGTTGTGTCAACATTTTAAACGCTTCTTTAGCCTCGTTTGTCCAGATGATGTCATTCTTTCATGTGCGTATTTTCAACGCTTGAAAGAAAGGCAACAATTGTTCTGCCAATTTCGCCATGAATCTTCCTAGTGCAGCGGGTTTCCTGTTCATGCTTGATATATCTTTCACTTTTCTAGGTGTCCTTTCCTTTAGCAACGCTTCTATTGTCCCAAGATTCACCTCTGTTCTCATTATGGTGACAACATGGCGTAAGAATCTCCCCTTCTGCACTCCAAACACACATTTGTTTGGATTATGCTTCATGCTAGTTTGTCAAAGTGGTTTTAAAGTTTCTTCTATTTATGATAGAAAATTGTCATCCTCCTTACACTTTATCACCATGTCTTCCACATATACCTCTACATATCTTCCATTTTGTCGGTCGAACACTTTTTCTAACAACCTATTATATGTTAATCCTATGTCTTGCAATCCAAAGGGAATTTTTGTATAGTAAAATGTACCTTTCTCTGTATGGAAGGTTGTTTTGTCCTCGTTTGATGTTGCCATTTTCACCTAGTGGTACACTCTATATTCATCAAAAAGGATTTCCACTTGTATCTTCTAAGTGATTCTATATTTTGCTCAATCTCGAAGGGGGGGGGGGGGGGAGGGGGTAGAAGTCTCTTGGGCATGCTTTGTTAAGATCAGTGAAATCAACACATATATACGTGGTACCATCTATTTTTGTACTACCACCGTGTTGGCAATACATTTTAGGAGTTGAGTAGCCCTCAGGGGTCCTGCTGCCACCAAGTCATTTACTTCTTTCTTGACTATTTTATTTCTTACTTTTTCCATTATTTGTTTCTTTTTTTATTGGAACATGGCTAGGACTGATGTTGAGTTGATTTACTATCAATGACCTAGGGATTCGATCCATATCATATGGATTCTATGTGAATGTATGTACATACTATTTCAACAACATTATCAGTCCTACTGACAAGTAAATGCACAACTCAACACCGATCTTGACTTTCAGATCTTCATGTTTTTCATTAATAATGACTTCTTTGATATTTATCGAATGGATTCTTTCTTATGGGCCCTTGGGTAGTTCAAGAGTGTCAGGTTGTATATTGTGGCTACAATCCTACGCTCGCGCATGCACTAGGGGGGAGGGGGCGCTCAACGTCTTGCTATGGACTATTATAATACCCTCATCAGAAGGAAACTTATGCAGACGACAAATCATAAAAGGGACCATTAGTAACTTCACTAAGCTTGTCCTTTCCAATAGAATGTTATAGGGGGATGGTGCCTTTATTTTAAGAACATATATCAAGATGGTCTTTTGCTTACCTATTGTGTAATCCTATAATAAGGTAACAATATATTTACAATTGTCCATAAAGATTATCCTGTAAATCGAACAACTGCCGAGTTAAGTGGTCGACATAATGGTGAATCTCCTCTAACAGGTATTGTAGGAAATGTTCATAGATAATATTTAATGACCTTTTGTTGTCTACATAGATCCTCGACACCAATGTTCTTCATATTACTCCTTAAACTATCATAGTACCAGTTCCTTGATGATCAAAACGTACTAGACCGTGATGATTACACTCGATAGTAACTAAATTCTTTTTCTTAATTGGCTTAATACCACTTTCTCCTCCCCGACTCATCACAATTTCAGCATCGTACACTCATAACTCTTCCTTCTTTGGGGTGCCTTCCCCCATCTTGAGTAGCCGACTCTTCTCTTTCTCCCCCCTTCAGTCCTTCACATTCTTCCATTGCATGATCCGACTTTTTGTTAAATCACTTTATCAATCTATGTCTCCAGGGAATTTTTGTTTTTGTTATTGTTACCTCCTTTATTAAGGCTTCTCAAAAATGTAGGCTTCGTATATCTCTTGTCGGTATGGCTGAAACATATCATGCTGCCTACCTCTACCCCTAACAAGGAATCTTCTGTTTTGGTTGAAACATGGATTACCGCCAGTAGATGGTGCATTGTATTATCTAGCTTGTTCCTCTCATTTTCCACCTCCTGTCACTGCTTTTCCCTCAATTCTTTCTTTTTCGGCACTTTCCACTTCTTTCCTTAGGAATTGGTTAACCTTTTGTATCATTTTCTCCGCATTTTCCCATTCCATTCCTACCAGCTTTCTGAATAACTCTCCTTCTAAGTGGCCATAGGTAAATTCTACAATTGATCATAATGTCATCCCTTGTTTTCATTTTTCGGCTGATCATGTTAAATCGCTTGAAGTAGGCCTTGTTAGATTCTCCATTTTGTTGTTGACAGGATAATAGTTTAGCTGCAAATTTTCTTGAATTGCAAAAGAAACTTGAGAATAGGTTTGGTGATGATTTGAAATCAACTGTTGATGCATCTCACATCGATTCCCCAGCAACAGGTTCTCCAATAATTGATACCACCACAGATGATGCTCCCGTAGCTGATGTTGTTGCCTCTTCTCAACCAATCCGATCTTCCATCATTGTTGATCGCTTTGATGTGGATCCTGAACTGGCATCACGGGCGGCAAAGGCCAAAGGTACCAAAAGAAAGAAATCTGCTGCTCCTGAGTCAACTGAGAAAAATAAATGGCTTTTTAAAAGAAATGTAAACTTCAAGTCTCCATGGGATAGACCTCATGTCACGTTCACTGACCAAAGCACTCAAACCTTCAGAGACGTTTAAGGTGATTGGTCAGGGATCGTGTGATGGGGTTTTCACGATATTCAGAAGATGTTTATTGTGAGAAGGAAGAGCGGAAACAAAGAACTATACAAGGATACTCATGACTTCAACTCTTTCACTAAGCTTCACCTCATTGAGCTAGCCAAAGCTCCTTTTTCAAATCCTTCAGGAAATCCAACTGCCATCCAATTCAAATCATTTCTGGAAAATCGAGTGGCCAAAGGCTTTCCTTCAATGAAGACTGCTGAATCCTTCGTTGAAGTGCATAAACGTGTTTTTGATCCAGCCACAAGTGAACCTATTCGTGCAGTAATGTGGCTTGCCACTGCTCAAGTCAAGCACATTCCAGTCCCTCAAAACTGTCCTGATGGAACTCTACATTCGATGCTTTATTGGGTGTATGATGATTCAATAGATGATGCTGTTATCAAGCTGAAAGAAGACTGTATTCGCTTGTATGACAAGAGGGACCTTCTTCAGTTCGGTGAAAGGGATATTCATCAGCTCTCAACACATCAAATTGTTGTTGTTGATGATCTTTTTGAGCCTGCGGCAAAAGAATACACAAAGATGGTGGCCACTATTATTGATAAAAGAATATGGAACGGAGCGATGGGGAAAAGTGATGTGATGATGGTTGACAAGGATTGATCCCAAGCCTGCTCCAAACCAAGGGGGAGATTGAAGGGCCAAGAAATGGTTTGGGCTAGGCTTTGTGTGTGAATTGTTATGATTATGTGTCTGTATCTTAATTTCTAATGTTTATGATGTTTAGGGTGTTTACGGCCGTAAACATGTTTACGGCAATAAGCCCTATTTGCGGTCTAGTTTAGTATAAATAGTGTCAGTGTTAGTCTTTTGGGGGTTGGTTGCCACTCTGTTTACGGTCTCTATTGAGTTGTACCTGAAGATTTTGATATTCAATCGTGTGCAAGCTCTTTTGGTTTATCTTATTGTGTTATTTCAGTTATATGTTTGTTTGAGTACTAGTTTTAGATCCTTATTTGGACCTAACACATGTTTTTGAAAGCTTGATTATACTTCTTAGCCTACATAGCCTCTAATGACATTTCTCGATTTTTAGTGGGATATCTTTTCTTTGTTTAGGGTAAATGGAGAAGAATTTCCTTTTTTTTTTCTTGGATTTTTCTCAGGATTCTTGGTTCTTACTTTCGTTTCACCTGAATCTTCCATTTCGCTAGTGTGGAGGGAGAGTAAATACCATTCTTTTTCTTTTTAGGCTTTTTGTATATTTATATGTGCATGCCGCCTTCTCATATCCCTGAAGCTTTTGAAAGATTCGAACTCCTCTGTTACTCTTTTATCGTATGTTCTCTTTGAGTCAACCCTCTTTATTCTCCCTGGCCACTTGGCATCACAAATCTACCATTTTCTACCATAGTGATTTGTGGCGTTCCTTCGTGTTATTCTGAGTTTGGAATTCTTAGTATTGAACTCGCATCAAAAACTAGATTATCTTTGTTGTCCATTTTTCGCAGAGTTTCACAAATGTCGCCACTTGATGCGCCTCTGTGTTCGTTCTACAGAAACTTCTATCTCAAATGAATCCTTAGAAGTGATGAAACTTGGAGACACAAAAAATTTGTATGTCAATGACCAAGTGGAACTCTTGGGCTAACGCTCTGATGATAAAGTCATGGATATATTTGATAAATAGATCGTAATTTTTATCTCTCTTGTGATGACAACATGACAATGTATCTTGTTAAATGATTTAGAAAACTATATATAATCGATATGAGAGTGGGGAGCTCTTCTTCTATCGAGTAGGCAGTAAGTCTTGTCACATTAATGGTTTGACATACCGAAGGTACATCAACATGTCCTAGGTAGTCGTTTGATATTTGTTTCTCATGTATCTAAGGATCCATCAAATGTCAATCGTCATATAGACTGCATTACTTTAAGTTCCGATGTTCCTTGATACTTCTTACAATGATTATCTTTTACTTTAGTAATTGTTTTCATAATTCAACCTATATTCATGGTTCAGCATATGCATAGGCTTCAATACCTCCATATGGTTCGGTATGGTGAGGGTATAGACCTAATATCGAGCTATATACCCTATTATATTCCACATATCATCATATAATCATTATAGAATATCATTTCACTATCATGCTTTTTCCTACACTTCATATACAAATATATTTTAGAAATCACAACATCCATTCAACATCACAAACAACACAAAATCCTCTTTCTAGCATGAACCTACCACGCATCACACTTCAAATTACCAAAACAAAAGTCTAGCACGTAATACAATCTAAACTTTTAGCCACATAAAGGAACATCAATGCCAACAAACTGGTCAATTAAAGTTAGAGTACATGCATCCTACCAAATTCTATCTTCAGTCCAACCCATCTAAGATATATGTTGTTTCCAACCCATCTAAGATATGGAATTCCCTAACAAAGTAGTTGAATTTCCAAAAGGATTGACTCATCTTTGTCAAGAAATGCACTTACCCATTACAAGTCATGCAAGCACTTGACGTATCAATCTTTCCCCTAAGACAACACAAACAAGAATATTACTATATGTTTTCTAGATTAAAAATTATTATTCTATTTCCTAAACACATAAATGGATTAGTATATTAAAGTTCCACATTTTGACCCCAAACATCAGCTTTTTCATAGCAATTTTAACACCACCAAATCCTGCAAAAGATACAATCTTTTTCCATATTCTAGTATTTTGGGTTTTATTCAAAATTAGTATGATAAACATGATATTTAGCAACATAAGACTTGATGATTTGAATAACATAAAACAAGTTTATAACCCACTAAGGATCTTCTTGCAAAGTTTGGAAAGAAAACATGCACCAAAGAAGAAGATGAAGAAATAACAACCTTTGTAGTTCTTTGGATCCTCTTGGAAGGTTTCGAAGTTGATGAAGAATGATGAACTTTAGAGACACCAACAAGTTGTCAACTTGATCTAAGATGCTAGTCTTGTAAGAAAACTCTTAATCTCTTAAGCTTGAAGCTCATAACCAATATGAACTTCAAGAGAGTATAAGATGCAAGAAAACTTCAAAAGCATGAACAAAAGAGAGAGACAGAGATAGAGAGAGAGAGAGAGAGAGAGAGAGAGAGAGAGATCACCAAGCTCTCTCATGTTATGGTATTGACTAGCCTCAAAAAGTAGGAAAGAAACCCTTCTCTTAAAGCTAAATCTTTACCCACAAGTTCTTAACGCTTTAACACAACCCATGCCTCATTATAATATTTAATTCCCACACGTATGAAGCATGTTCCCTACAATACTGTATTCAAAATACATGTCTGCTATATCACTCTCTATTTTCGGCCATGTGTCAAAAAGGAAGAGAAATTGTTCAAATTTTATAAACTCTAAGTTTATAAAATATAAACTTTGTCTTTAGGTAAAAAGACAAAAGGATTCAACTAGTCCAAAAGGTGTACACGAATTATTAATTCATAACATATGAAATAATATTTTACCTGCTAATGAAAATTATTATTTCCTAGAAATAAATAATTTCCAATTAATTATAAGAGTTTATTTAATATTTATTGAAATCAATTTCTAATAAATAATCAACTGTATCAAGTTGTTGTTAGTGCGACACATTAGTTTCATATGTGAATTAGCAAGATCACTTTAATACTAATCTTGCGCATACTAGATCTTTCAATCTCCCACTTGCGCAAGATTCGTATTAGACTGATACACACAGTGGTGAATGTCTAGCAACATTTCACTACCCCCACTAACAGATAACTTTGTGACATTCTATCTACAGATAATTCCCAAAAATCTCCAAGCTACAATTGGTGTATAAGGTTAGTTTATCAGTTATCTATTTGTCACAGACATCATGTTAAACATATGAGACGTATCCCAATCAATCTCATATGGTGCTTAACTTTTGGTAAGGTTCCTTAGTTTTCTAACTCTCAACAAATAAAAGTTACAAATTCCATCTTGACTACATAAGCCTCTTGCACAGTTCACACCATACCAAAAAATGGATTTTATAACTGCTCGGTTAACGACCAGGGTTTGGCCATATCTATGCATAGAACTCCATACACATAAGTCTCACTATGTATCTCATGTGTTAAGGGTATAAAGATCGTACATTTTAATCTAGTAACATTCATGATAACGATCCATGAGATGATCTTGATATGTGTCAATTCAATGCCAGTTTTTTGACAAGTATCTATGAATCTTGGTTAAAACCCATTTCCTACTTTCATCTAGTGAAATTCAACCAATCCAATTCATATTAGTGTTATTTCATAATTGCTCCCACAATTATAAATGACTATGAAAATTTTGAAATAATATTATTCATGGGTTAAACATGTTTATATAGAACACAAAAAGTATTGATGTTACGAAAATATCCCAGTATATCAAAGCATTATATAATAGTTTTTGTTACAATGTTCCAATATCCAAACACTAAGTCCAAATCAAAATCACATTTATAGAATAATAAAATCTTCTAGTTGATTTGTTCCCATTCATATTTAGCTTAGAAAAAATGCTTTATTAATAGGTTCAACTAAACTTAATATGTGTGAATTCTGCGAATACTATCATCTCGATATTTGACTTTACTCTAGGTATAGTGAAATATATTGGAGTATATTATTGGTGTTCTTACATGACATAGAGTCCATTAGCTCGATTAAATATACTCCCGGTGTCATGAAGATTTCTATTTGATCCTTGAATGGCAGAAATCGACATAGTTTTTCAATGAACATAATTTTCCAATCATATTAGATTTCAACTTCTAAAGTATTTTATTTTTATTTTCATAGTAGATTTTGTCATTTTGTTTTACTTATACCTCATTCCAATTAAACTTACTCTTCATCCCACAATGAAGTCAGAATCCAAGTATAATTGATAATTGTCTGTGATTTCTTAGAAATCAGAATCTTATGTAGCTCTTTACATGAGTATTTTATTCTAAACTAATTATCTCATATACATTCTTTTAGTTCTTCTAAAGTACTCTTAAAATCTTCTTATAGTCATCCGGTGACTTAACCATGTATTTAATTGATATATTATGATATGCTCAGAGCAAAATTATATACCAAGTATTTAATTGATGGATGCGTTTGCCAAGAAATTAAATATAAATAATTCCAGTTAGTTCAAACCTATGAGCAAGGTTCTTTTGATGTAGGCTAAAAATCACTGCCATGTGATAATGCCAACATTCCTCCAAAAGAATTTTTTGTCTTGATCCCTTTCAAGATATTATCCATATATACATCAATATTTATAACTTCAACAATCATTTTATACCTCTCTATAGATTTCACATTTCAAGGATGTATCTTGTTCTTCATAAGTCTTTCATTTTAAAAATACATTCTGAATCAATGTGAAAAACCTTGGCATGGTTAGAATGTAATATCTTATGATTAATTATGTCTCACTTATAAAATATTAGGAATATCACTATGCTCCCACTAGTTCTAAGTAAACACACATATTCTATTCATTTTGATATAAAAGCATACCTTATGGTTTCATATTAAAATTTTGATTATGAAATTGAGATTCTTGCTTTATATCCACAAATGGATCTCAATCTGTACACATTTTGCTAGGATAACGTTGATTAAAAAAAACCTACAGGCTAATCTATATAGATAAATTCTAGTAGATGTCTATTAAGAAAAGCAGTCTTTCTTGAAATCTATTTGCTATATCTCATATTAAGAATATGAGTTTATAGTAAATAGTGACAATGTTGATCTAATCATAACTATTTGTGAAAAAAAGTTTGTTTATAGTCAATGACATGAGTATGATAAAGATCATAGAGAATGGCATGAGTATGAGAAAATCTTTTATAACAAGTGTTGCTTTAAATGTGTATGGTTATCTATGTAATGTGTTCTTTCTAGAAGAATCACTTACTCGTTCTAGCCTTGCTATAGGGAGGAAGTTCAATAAACACCATACTTTATTATAATAAATGGATTACATCTTAAGTTCATGACTCTAATTCATTAATCAGATTTGACATCTGACATAGCATCTTGGTATTTGATGGATTTTCCAGAAATTATTAATAAAAGTTCATTAATGAGAGATCCCATGTCTCCCATGTCATAGATGATCTCTACCGTTAATACAAACAATTTGTGTTTGTGAACAACTATTATTTAAGTTTAAAAATCCCTTGTTAAAACTAGTGCCAACCTTTAGTACATTAGGTTATGGTTCTTGAGTTGCTTCAAGTTCCATGCACCTCCTACTTGCTCTGTCATTAGAAGCTTGATTTCTGCTAACTCAGCTTTTAAAGAATAAGAGAACTTATTCTTGGTGGGTTTTTATATAATAATATAAGCCACATTTAGAGTATCATATACAAATATGTATTTAATAGATTTTGGGTTTAAAAGCTTTAGTCCAACATAGGCTTCAAATCCACAAAACATTTAATAAGATAGGGACAAAGCTTTTCCATACAAAATCTTCTAAAGAAAATGTTATATCTACTTACTAGTTTGTATTTGTACTCAATATATGCTTGATAGTGTTATACGTATTATCCCAAGGAAATAAAAGGAGGACGTTTCAACCGATTAGAACGTAAATCATACTAAGTAAGATTTAATTCTACCTTTATTATGATTAAGGATTTAGATAGTTCTTACCTGATTGTATCTCAACTTTATATTTTAAAAATTAAAAATGATTTCAAAATTATGGTTTAACATGTAAAATATAAATATAACTACTATAGTTGTTAATAACATTGATTTGATATTGTATGCTATATCTTAGACATTCATTAGAAAGGAAGACATGCAACATAATCTGTAGTTCCTTAATAACTATTTTCTCTACTACTTAGTGAAAATAACATTAGAAATCTTTATATATATATATATATATATATATATATATATATATATATATATATATATATATATATATATATATAAGATTTACATATTTCAAATAAACTACATTATTTTCCTTCAAGGGTCTCTTTCTTAAAGTTGGAATATGTAAATGTCACTTATATAATAAGCATAACAACGTCAAATATGAGTTTGATTTAAAGAAAGTTTAAGTAAAAAGTGTTTTGCACATAGAAATTGTTATTTATAAAACATTTATATTTACTTTATAATTCTTAATCAATAGATCTAGTCTCACAAAAAGAATTTTAATCATTTCTGAATATGAAGCTGATCATTATGAAAACTGATTTTAGTAAATAGTTAATCATTCATAAATTAAACTGAGACATATTTAGACAACCTAAATCAAAAACATATATTGTTAAAAAACAAGCATTGTTTTATATTACAAGTACATTGTGTTCTAATTAACACACTTAACTCTGAGAGTGTAGTTCCAACTTGATTGGGCTCAGCTACTTACTCTTTTGTAAATATCTGTAACTATTTACAAATATTAGATTAACATTTAAGTACCAAGTACTTGAGTGTTATATGAAAAGTATGATTTCTATCTAGTTGATATCTAAAATACTAGTCTCTTACAGACTTTTGTTCCAGGTAAGAGGAGCAGTTCCTATACCAATGTTCAGTTTCTGCATTGTAGAAACATGATCAGTGTTTGTGTGCATTCTTGGATCTCTTAGGCTTAAAGGAACCCTTTCCATGAACTAATAGTTTTTTTATAGCAGACATGGTGACTCTTTTCAGCCTTGAATTCTTCCTCTGTATGAGTTGGTTCATACAAAAAATTATTGTATCTTCGGAATAGTTGCTCAACCTGACTAAACATATAAAATGCTTATATGCCTTCCAGTTCCTCCCAAAGTTCTAGAATAACTAAATACAACATCTCTTTAGAATCACCATCGGAATCATTACAACGCTTCCACCAGACATTATGATTTGGTATGTCATTAATATCAAGTTGTTCAGGAGTAGGTCCTTTAAGAATGTAAAATTTATTATCCTTTTGGAGATTTTCTTTTAAAACATGCATCCATGATGGGTTTTGAGCATATCTACATTCCTATATGATCATAGAACCCTAATTGCTTTGGATCTAAGTTTTTCTCTATTGAACATACAAATATGAATACCAAAACATTAAACACTAAAACTAGCATACACAATTTGAAAATCATATGAACATTAGGCTTTGATGATTACCTCACTTATTATGTAGCAACAACAAGAACACGTTGAAGATCCTTGACCTTTGAAAGCTTAGTGCCCCAAGTGTTGCACCTCTAATGGAGTCACAAACACTCAATGCAAAGGATGAAGAAGTAGAGATGTGAAAATCGGCTAGGGAAACTCTTAGAATGCATTCCGCCGAAATTCATATGTAAATGGTCTATATATAGCTATGGCTGCTAGGGTTTTTAGGTGGAAACCCTAATTCCTAGCTTAGGCGCGAAGCAGCCTATGAACTCCATCTTTAGAGCCCTTGGATGAAATCTATAGGGCTCCCCTATTGGATTTCTTCCACTCGACTCTATGGAGTCCATTAGCCTAGTTATCAAACTACCAATGATTTGCACAACAGTCCCTTAATTATTGATTAGTTACTTTAATCCCAAAATTAATATCAAATTAATTTTTGATTAATTACTAAATAATAATATGATTTCTATATAATATATTAACCTTGTAATATATTAATAAAATCATTCAGAGTACCTATCTATTATACATATAATAAATCCTACTCTCTCTCCTCTAGTCATCCTATCAAGCTGCATGAGTGAAGGCGACTCAAAAGGACCATGCTATAAATCAAATTACCAAATATATTTATGGGCTTAGACACCTAATCCAACAGTCTCCCACTTGGATAAGTCTAACAACTATTTTTGCAAGTATGACTTCAAAATTTGACTAGCAATTGTAGCTTTGAAAAACCGTTGTCGAACTCTGATCTTATCAGTAATGTATCTTTTAGATAAGGGATCACATATTCCTCCGTTATAAAAGATATCGTATGGACATTAGACGTGGATTATAACCATTCTCTCTGTCCAAGGTTTGTTTCCCGAATTCCGATTTATGACGAATGAATTAGACTACAATTGAACACATCAACTTAGTCTAGGCTTGGCCAAGCGCTTAGAGTGTCATCACTAAATCATCGAGGGGCCCACATATATCACTTTTATCCCATTTAGGGTAAAATCAATGTATAAACTACGAGTCATATGCTTGTACTATTTACTCATCAAATCGCAGACAACAATAGGTTTTATTACATCGAGTTACTGATGCATTTACGTATTATCAATGTGCAACCAAGTTGTAAACAACAATTATATGCCTCCATTTCAAGAATATAAGATATTATCGTCTCAAAATCACTCGTAATAAAATCCATGAAGTGATTCAAATGAGCATGGGATTAATCCAGTACTCAAATTCTTATTTCAAGAGTACTCATGAACACTGCATCAAACATTTTCTATGTCTAACCACTTAGACAATTTACAATTAGATTCGTGACATTCTTACCTCATTACTTACTTCCAAAGTATTATCAACTGTGGGTTTATTAATAGTCTTATTATTCAGGAAGTAAAGCATGCGAAGTGAAACACAGGAATAATCTAATCCAATATGGTCTCAAAACTTTTGAATATAAATAAAACACTTATTATTTAATCACCATATTAATTAGAGCTTACTCATTGTATATTCTTTTGATTAATCAACTCAACACTTGAATTAAAACAATAGTCATCCCATGCTCCAAGCATGCACACTATGTTTTTCTATGGTCCTAACTTTATGGAATAGATCAATTGAACACATTTCCAATGATGCTCTTTTCACAATTCCCTAATCCTTATTACAACTGTAAGAATATCAAATTCTTGCCACTACAAGAATCTTGTTAGATGTAAACTTATATGAAATGTTCCTTTTATAATGCCAAGACACCAAAGTCACAGAGACTTCGCCAATGATATTACAAAACATTCCACTGGAGATTTGTTACAGAACAATTCGATGTAGATAAAGTCTCACATTCAAGGTATATTCCTTAAACATCCTTCATGCATAAGAGTTTCTAACTTACACATAGATTCTTAATATCCAACTCCCATTATGGAAAGATTTCTATAATTTCCATATGAGTATCTGTTCTAAATAGAATCCTATCTATTCAGAATTATATTAATATGATCCATCCATTACTATACTTCCAACTATCCACAAGCAACCAATCATTGTTAAACCTCAGGCTGTCCTTGACATTTGTTTAAAAAATTTAGTCATATCCGGTTCTAGTCCCTTTTCCCCTCTTAATGTGCTAGGCATTTGCAAAATCAAAACATGCTAATATTATATCATATGTAATTGATCCTATAACTGTAGCATATGGGATATGATTCATAATGTCTCACATAAAGACCTACTAGTCTCTTGCTATAATATTTCCATATATTGAATCTTCCTATGTTTAATCACTTCTACATGATATTCTTATATGTCTATGACTAATTTACATTTAAAATTCAAATCTAAGCCTTTAGATTCGATATGAAGTATAAATGCTCTCTCCCTTAAGCATTACTATAGCGAAACAATTACCAAATTTTACAACTTTGCAAATTTACAACACTTAACATAATAATTACACTCTCACTAGAATAAAAATTATGTTCTTATCAGCATAAGAATTATGCCCCCATTAGATTTGACATGTACTCAGAAATCAGGTGGCCTTCTAGAAATCAATACCTATTGACCTTCTTACCAAAGTTCAGATTTCTGATAAGTGGTCTCATTCATTAGATAGCTTATGTGTGTGTCTAAACCCTTTCAAAACACATAACAATAAGTCCCAAATGTACAAACTATTTTCCATTTCTCACAACTCAAACTATAAAAAGGGATGTCATAATCATTCTCGAAGTTAAGAATGCGATTATCACAACTGCTAACTCTAATCCTTCAAAATCTAATCGTGAAAGCGTTTCGTCACAATCATTTTCATTAAGTAGAGAAAAACCATTTACCACTTAGATTTTTAAGGTGCATGTGTTCCTATCCATGTGAACTTGTCATTTGGAACCACTATCCTAAGACAAGGTTTATAGCAAATTCAAAATCTTATGGACTTAATCTGCTTAATTTTAATTTCTTATTAGCCGGAAACACAAGGGCCTACCATTGCTTCCATGTTATTGAGCATCTCACTAATATTGGTCAATGTACTTTTATTGATCAAGGTGCTTTGCCTTATGCAATTAAATGAGAACTCATAGAACTCACATGAATAGTTAACATAATTGGAATGGGCACAAAAACAAGAATATATCAACACGATAGGTTATCATCCGTAATACATGTGCTAGTGATTGTTACAATGTTTATTCTTGATTGTCTTCCTGAAACATTCCAAGATCAACAAGACTCCCACTAACCTGTTGACATATAAGATTCTCTATCAAGCAATATTCCTTGACAAAAAAATATTCAAGAGTTAGTGAGGATTCTTATCAAGATAACACTTCATGTAATCAGTCTTATTTCGTTGTTTTTTAGCCAAAACATCACAACTAACAAATTTAAAATGTGCAAAAGTAAGTAAAGATTTCCACTCCATATTTCGTGAGATGTTGTAAACCTACTTAGAACAAATTACTCAAGGTACAACTTCGAGTACCTAGAGTATGAATCTAAAACTCGATTTTTGAAATATGCATGACTCATCCTTTTGATTTAACCATTCAAACAATTCCCGATTTCTCTCCTTAGTCATATAAAACATGATACCAAATTACTCTCCTTTCCTTAATCATTATGATGATCATAAAACACGATACCAAAGTACTCTCCTTTACTTTCAGATAGGAGAAACCTTTATCTTTCATCCTTATTGATTTTTCCTATTCGTTCTCCTATACATTGAAACTTTTTCAAGGTACTAGAATAACAATTAAACTTGTAAGCATAATCATATTTACCGAACCTACAGTAAATCATGACAAATAGACTTGTGGTGGATCTGACTTGTACACATGAATGTGTAGTAGATCCTTCAATAGTCTTTCACTTGACTCACATACATATGTGAACAAGGAATTTAGTCTTAATTTTCCAAAGATCAACATTCTCATACATCACACAATTCAATATTGCATGATTCCTTGTTTCAGTCCGATTGAAACTTGGGTGATGAGAATCCCTCCTCACTTGGTAAATTATGACACTACCACAAACGATATAACCAAGAATCAAATCATTTCTCAACATTTCTAACAATAGAATCAAAAAACCAATTTTCACAAATGCCATTGCAAGGATACGTAAAATAAGATAAAACCAAATTTTATTTTATTAATAAAATACGAAAAAACATGTCCTTACAAAGCAAATAAAATGAAAACTATGTTACTAGATATTTCTAAGAAATCTATCATAAGTCCTTAACATCTCCAAAATCCAATCATCGAACCATGTAATTAAAATCAATCTCTTCACGGTCAGACTCAACTTACTTCTTCTTTTAAGCTTCCTTCATTTTCATTGATCCTACAAAACATCAACATGCAATGTTATCACATCATGTATTCAGAATCTATAAATAGGAACTTAATAGAGTTAGATAGTGGATATACCTGATGTAGAGTCATACAATTTGACTTCACCATCCTTGCGATCTTTCAAGTAGATACAGCAGCTTCACATCCAGTGTCCCTTGTCCCGACAATAGAAACAAGTGGACTCTTTTGGAATGGTACATACTAGGAAGAGAAAACTTTTCTGGACTTCCAATGTTGCTACTCTCAATGTCCATGGAACTTTGTGAGATTGATCCTTCAGACTCTTTTGCTTAATGAGTGCTCTTTAGCATTTCTGCTTCAACAACAATAAGCAATTATGGTAGATCAATAAGGGTCATGTCATGATCTGTCATATGGTAGTCCTTAACAAACCGACCATATGAATCGGGAAGTGACTGAAGAACCAAGTTGTCACACCCCCAAACTAGAACGGATGAAACGTTTAGGGATGGAGGACGTCATGTATAGTATCAAAACAATTGTATAATTGTAATCAAAGAAAACACAATCATTACATTGATAAAGTAAATTATTTACATCTGTTCAATAAATAGTTTGTATGACATAAAAAGTGTATAGCAAAAGTATAAAAGATGCGACTCTACAAAGTGCCATCTTCTCAAAACCTATGGGTGTACCTGTCTACGGGTTCCCTGAGAATAGAAGTGGTTTTGAAATCGTATCAACATTTTAGTTGGTGAGTTCATAAGTATTTTTTGAGACGCAAACCTTGTCTTTGTTCCTTTAAAATGTTATTGTATACTTCCAGAAAATCCAATATTTTCTTTAGTGAATGAAATGTAGTCTTAGGTCTTAAGACAAAAATGTATGTAGTTACTGTATTGTGTCGTAGAAAACTGTAGTTTTATTAATAAATCAAACTATATCATATATGTTTCTTGAAATTAAATGTTGTATTTGTGTACTCTATACTAGGAAAGTAATGTATTGTAATTGTGTTTTTTATAGAAACCTATGTATGAATGCATGGATCCCACTTGTTGTAGTGTAAAATAGTGTACTGCAGTAGTGTATGTATGAAAACCTTTATATGAATGCCTGCATCCCACGAGCTGTAGTGTAAAATAGTGTACTGTAGTTTTATTATTTAAACTAAAACCTTAGAATTATTGTTAATCCTGTAAACAGGTGTTTCAAGTAATACTATTGTGAGTTTCATATAGCCATACTAATTTAACTAGTAGTCTCTACGACGTTCTTTAGGCGTCGAAATGTTATGACGTTTGTCACCCCAGGCCTGCCAGCCAAACTCTAGCTAACAGTTTAGGTGTGGCATTGTTAGTCCCGTATAGATCTATACACCAAGTCACTCTCTCCCTCCATGAGACTCTTGTTATAATTTATAGGACTTGGACCTGTATCCTGACGGTACAATTGAAGTAGTGCCTCAAAACCCTGTATTAGCTAGTTTACGTGTAGTATTATAGTGTTTTCCTGTACTTGAACCTGTATGTATCACCTCGTAGTAATTTACTTTGTAATGTAAAATAATTATAATTAAATAATTATTTAGTAGTGTATCCTTCAATAATTGTAATTTTGTAGTGGTCCATAAACTATATCAACTATAGTTAATATACTTGTTTCTGTATAGTGTTCTCGAACTTGTAAAATAGTATAGTATTTCCCAAACTATACCTATTATATTTTAAATGTATGTTCTTGTATCGGTTCTTGGACTTCGTAAAATAGTGTAGTGTTTCACAAACTATACCAATTATAGTTTAAATGTATGCTCTGTAATGAACAGAATCCTTTGGAATTTAACAGTATGTATAAAGTATTAGTGAGAGATTCATGAAAAATAACCTTTTGCTCGATATGCTACAAAAGGATTAATAATATATAAATATATTTTTTTTATTAAATGTGGCGATATCACGGTTCTTGTATGATACATGGGATCAAAATGAGTGTGTTTTTGGTTGAAAAAGTAAGAATGGCTTATGCTTTCATGTAGAAATATATATACCGAGAGGGTTCTCAGTCAGAAAGGGGTTTCGGACGAGATCTGTTTTGAGTGGGGGAGGGGGGGGGGGGGTTCGGTGCAATCTCGGTTCCAAAGGAAAAAGATGTGATTTTTACATGCATTTTATTCCTTTAAAATAAAATACTTATATATATATATATATATATATATATATATATATATATATATATATATATATATATATATGTATAAATTAAGCATAATTTATATAATTTAAATTATATTCTAACCCTTATGAACTTAACAAAACAATGATTTTTATTTAAAAGGGTTTGACTTTTATTGACTTGAGAACAACGTGTTGTTACGTTATCCCCTCGTTAGAGGGAATTTCATCTCGAAATTCTTTTTATAGTGAATACATCATGGACTAGGGAAAATATGCGGGTACTTTTGTTGCATCTGATCTTCTCACTTTCAAGTGAATTCAGGTCCTCGCTTGGCATTCCAGCAAACCTTCACTATTGGTATGCGACTTTGTTTCATTCGTTTAGTGGTTCTTCCATAATGTTAAGACACTCGTTCACCTCGGTTTCATCGAGTGCAATTACAAGAGTCTCGTCGGATAGATACTCCTTTAGATTTGATATGTGGAAGATAGGGTGTACTTTATCAAGTTCTTGTGGTAGGCGGAGTTTGTAATCTACATCGCCAATTCTAGCAAGAATCTCGAATGGCCCACTGTACTTTCGATTTAGTTTTCTATGCTTTCCGAAGCATATCATTCCCTTCCAGGGTGAGACCTTCAACAGAACGTGGTCACCCACCTAGAATTCCAAGGGTTTTCGTCTCTTGTCTGCATACCTCTTTTGTCTGTCTTTAGAGGCCTTCAGTCATTCTCAGTTTTGGATGATCTTTTTTGTGGTTTCTCAAATAATCTCCAGACCAATGAGAATGTTATCAGGGACTTTTCTTTTAACTAGCTGTGTGTCACCCACTCTAGCCTCGCATAGAGGGGATCTAAACTTATGACCATAGAGGGCTTCGAACGGGGTAGCATTCATGCTAGAGTGGTAGCTATTGTTATATGAAAATTCGAAAAGTGGAAAATGGGTATCCCATGCTCTACAAAAGTCGGTCACACAAGATCTCAGCATGTCTTCTAGTGTTTGAAAGGTTCTCTCACTCCGCCCATCAGTTTCTTGGTGGTAGGCTGTACTCATCTCCAGCCTAGTTCCCATAGCTTTTTGAAGTGACTGCCAAAATCTCGAGGTGAATCTACAGTCTCCATCAGAGATAATAGATATGGGTACACCATGCATTCATACTATCTCTCCGATGTAAGTTCTTGTCAATTTCTCCATCTTGTATGCTTCTTTAATTGGTAGGAAGTGTGCGGACTTGGTTAATTTTTCAACGATAACCCAAATGGTGTCATGACCACTCATTGTCTTGGGTAACTTGGTTATGAAATCCGTTCTAATCCGCTCCCACTTCAACTCAGGTATTTTTTGTTGTTGTAGTCTACCTGAGGGCTTCTGGTATTCTACATTGTCTTTGGCGCAATTTAGGCACTTGCCCACATAGGTAGCAATTTAGTTCTTGATGTTCGGCTATCAATAGAGTTTCGTGAGGTCCAGATACATGTTATCTGAACCTGGGTGAACCGAGTATCATGTCTTGTGTGCTTTATTCATGACTACATCCCTGAAACCACTAAACTTTAGGGTCCACATCCGATTCATGAAATAACGAACTCCGTCTCCCTTGATCTCTAAGTTCTTCTCCATTCCTATTAAGACTTCACCCACCACATTTTCCATATTTAAGGCTTCTAGCTGAGCCTGTTTGATTTATGTGGAAAGATGTGATTGGATTGTCATGTTTAGTGCCTTCAGTCTATGACCTGAGTACTTCTTTCGGCTAAGGGCATCTGCAACTACAAGTGCTTTGTCGGGATGATAACAAATCTTGCATTCGTAGTCATTAAGTAGTTCTACCCATCGCCTCTGTCTCATGTTAAGCTCCTTTTGGTTGAGTATGTGCTGTAGGATATTGTGGTCGGTGAAGATGGTGCACCTTGTACCGTAGAGATAGTGTCTCTAGATCTTTAGATCAAATAATACTACTCCCAACTTGAGATCATGAGTGTTGTAGTTGACCTCATGGGACTTTAGCTGTCTCTAGGCATAGGAAATGACCTTTCCTTGCTGCATAAGTACACAGCCTAGCCCTTGAATGGTTGCATCACAATATACAACGAAATCCTCTGTCCCTTCTGGAAGAGACAAGATAGATGTGTTGCACAGGGCTTTCTTTAGTGTTTGGAATGTCATGTCTTTTTTTTTCTCCCCAACTAAAAGTTACACCCTTCTAAGTCAGGTAGTAAGCGGTTTATCGATTCTGGAGAAGTTTTGTATGAATATGCGATACTAGCCATCAAGACCCACCAATTGATGGATCTCTGTGGGCGTTCTCGGTGCTGACCAATTCCCGATTGCCTTAATTTTGGAGGGATCCACATGTATAACTTCTTTGCTAATCACGTAACCAAGGAAAGTTACCTTCCTAATCCAAAACTTGCACTTTGCAACTTTCGTGTATAGCTTCTCGGCCCTTAATGTTTATAGAAGTTGTCTCAAGGGTTGACATTGTTGTTCCTTGCTTCATGAATAGATAAGTATATCATCTATGAATACTATCACTAATTTATCTTGGAAAGGACGACACACCTGATTTGTTAAGTCCATGAATACGGTGAGTGCATTTGTCAGACCAAAGGGCATCACTACAAACTCGTAGTGACCAGAATGAGTTCGGAATGTTGTCTTGGGAACATCACCCTCCTAGAGTCATATTTGGTGTACCCTAATCTCAGACCGATCTTCGAAAATTAGCTCACTCCTTGGAGTTGGTCGAACAGATCATCAAATCACGGTAGAGGGAAGCGGTTCTTAATGGCAAGCTTGTTTAGTTTGCAGTAGTCTATGCATATTCAGAAAGATCCATCCTACTTCTTCACAAACAAGATCGGTGCTCCCCAGGGTGAGAAGCTCGGTGTGATGAATCCCTTACTGAGCAATTCGTTAAGTTGGATAGATAACTCCTGCATTTATGTTGCTGCTAGACAATACGGAGATTTAGCTATAGGGGTAGCTCCAGGAATGAAGTCGATTCGGAACTCGACTTGGCGTTAAGGAGGAACTCGTGGGATTTCCTCAGGAAAGACGCCAGGAAAATTACTGACTTCAAGAATGATCCCGAGGTCTTTTACTTCTTGCTTTTCATCCATAATGTGGGCTAAGAACGCATGGTACTCCTTGCATAAGTATTTTTGGGCTTTGACACTACAAATCTGAAGGGTTGCACTGGGTTTGTCACTATAGATGACAAGGGTCTCCACATTTGGAAGATTAAGGCAAATGGCCTTCTCGTAGAATAGAATTTCGGCATGGTGAGGACTTAACCAATCCATGCCGATGATGACGTCGAAACTTTTTATGGAGACCGACATAAGGTCGACTGGAAAAGATTTATCTTTTAGAGTGAGTGTGCAACCTATGTATATCTCATTTGTGCTCACGGTTTTCCCATTGGGCATCTTGACGGTGAATGTTTCGGTTAGTGATTGTGGTTTTTGTTTGAGAAGGTGTTTAAATTTATGGCTTATGAAACTCCTCTCTGCACCACTATCAAATAGTATACATGCATAAGAGTGATTGAGGAGAAACGTGATGGGTTTTGAGCATTCTAACACTTCCTAAGTGTACATGCAACCCTAATAACCTTCGATCTATGTTTGTCTAATTATCATGCAAAGTTGAATTCCAACGTTATATTCCTATCTAGCATACATGGGGAACAATTTTAACTTAAAGTATAGATAGAATAACTTACCTTGTTGTTGTTTGTGTTCCTTGAAACCTTGTGAGCCTAGCACCCCAAGTGTGATGCCTCAAATGCTTCACACAACACCAAATGCTCTTGGAAGAACATATGAGAGAACACACACTTCTCAAAAATCGGCCAAGCCCTCTTGTTTCTTAGTGTAGCCAATTTTAGGTGGAGAACATGTTTCTTATATAGTGTTGACACATCTAGGATTAAACCCTAATGTGTCATGACTCTTCATTTCCATGACCCATGGGTTTGTAATTCCCATGGAGCATCCATGGAGCATCCTATGGGTGGAACCCAACTTGATAATCCATGGAGCCTCTTAGGCCACTATACAAGATATGGATGATTTACATAATCAACCCATATATTTAATTAGTTATCTTTTGATCACATAATTAATTCTAAATTAATTCTTGATCAAACTAATCAAATAATATTATTAATATACTAGAACTTATAATATATTAATAATCTCCAAGTGTTATTTCTCTCATTTAGTCTATCCAATTGCACGGTGCCATGCAACCCAAATGGACCATGCTGGGTCGGGTCAAGTACATACCAGAAATAGTTATGGACTTAGACACCTTATCCAACAGTCTCCCACTTGGATAAGTCTAATAACTATTACTGCAAGTATGACTTCAGGAACCGATCGACAATCGTAGCTCTTTACAAGGTTTCTCGGAACTGAGAAGATGATGGTACGCCATTTAAGATAAGTGATCATATAATCCTCTGGTCTAGATATCAGTCGGACAAATACATGGAACAATGTCTTACTTATTGTCCAACAGTTTGTTTCCCGATTTCCGATTTGTTTGACAAAGAACTTCATTGAACACATCAATTTAGTTCTGACCGGGCCCGGTACATAGGTCAAAACAAAATCATCGAGGGGCCCAGATATCAGCTTCTAATCCAAGAAGGAACAGATAAACTTCGACTCATATGTTTGTTCTACCACTCATTGAATTATACACAAGAGCGCGATTTATAACATCGAGTTACCAATGCGTTTTTCGTACAATCAATGCATAACCAACTTGTAAGTAACAAATCATATCTCTAGGTTTGAAGACTTATACGATATTACCGTCTCACGATCACTCGAGATAGAATTCCATGAAGTGATTCCAGTGAGCGTGGGTTGAGTCCAATGCTCAGAACTTTTGAGCACTCATGATTGCTGTAGCCTTGTCCAAGACCTCTACAACCAAACATGACAGTCTTGATTCATATCTACTTCCGACATATGACCGAATGTGGAGGTTTGAATAATATGTTATACCAAACAAAAATTATTCTGGAAGTCAAAACATGCAAAAGAAATATAGTAAATGATCGACAAGAGATAGCAACACTTTACTCATAAATAAAACACTTTTATTCATCATCAGATGTCAATTACACTTTACAAATTTCGAGGTTATCTAACTACTAAATCTAATATCATCCTTCAGCCCTATGCTACGACCATGCTGGAGATGCTTAACCCGAGTCAGTCCCTTCGTGAGGGGATCTGCTGGATTCTCATCTGATGATACCCTCTTTGCCACGAGGAGTCCTTCTTCGATCCGATGTCTAATGAAATGGTATTTTCTGTCGATGTGTCTGGATCTCCCGTGATCCCTTGGTTCCTTGGCTAAGGCAACAGCACTTTCACTATCACAGAAAATTTCCATTGGCTCTTTAATAGCTGGTACAACTCCAAGGTCTCCAATGAAGTCCCTCAGCCATAACGCCTCCTTTGCCGCCTCGCTAGCTGCAATATACTCTGATTCACAAGTAGAATCTTCCACTGTCTCTTGCTTGGAACTCTTCCAAGAAATTGCTCCTCCATTTAGGGTAAAGACCCAGCCCGACTGAGAGCGGAAATTATCCCGATCAGTCTGGAAGCCAGCATCACTATACCCTAAAACTCTCAAGTCATCACTCCCACCGAGGGTAAGGACACGGTCCTTAGTCCTTCGTAGATACTTGAGAATATTCTTTATCGCAGTCCAGCGTGCCTTGCTAGGGTTCCCCTGAAACCTGCTAACCATGCTCAGGGCAAAAGCTACATCAGGTCGAGTACACGTCATAGCATACATGATCGATCCTACAGCCGAAGCATAAGGTACTCGACTAATTTGTGCTATCTCAGCCTCAGTGCTAGGGCTTTGTGTCTTACTCAGTTTGGCGTTACTCTGGATGGGCAACTCTCCTTTCTTGGAGTCTTGCATTCTGAATCTCTTCAGCACCTTATCCAAGTAGGTACTTTGACTAAGTCCAATTAGTCTTTTACTCCGATCTCTCAAGATCCTTATCCCTAAAATATAGGCAGCTTCACCAAGATCCTTCATAGCGAAACACTTTCCAAGCCAGGACTTTACTTCCTGCAGGGTTGGAATGTCGTTTCCTATGAGTAGTATGTCATCCACATACAATACCAAGAAGCTAACTATACTCCCACTAGCCTTGACATACACACAAGATTCATCTTTACTCCTAGAAAAGCCAAATTCCTTGACCTTTTCATCAAAGCAAAGATTCCATCTGCGAGGTGCTTGCTTTAACCCATAAATGGATTTCTCAAGCTTACACACTCTATTGGGGTACTCGTTGCTGAAAAAACCCTCTGGCTGACTCATGTAAACATCTTTAGCCAACTTTCCATTAAGGAAAGCGGTTTTGACATCTATTTGCCAAATTTCATAGTCATGAAATGTGGCTATGGCTAACAGAACCCGAATAGACTTAATCTTGGCTACCGGAGAAAAGGTCTCATCATAATCCACTCCAGGAATCTGAGAGAAGCCCTTTGCAACCAGTCTAGCCTTATAAGTGTGTACTTTACCATCCATGTCGGTCTTCTTCTTGAAGACCCATTTGCACCCTACAGTCTTTTGACCTGGTACATTCTCAACCAAGTTCCAAACTTGATTGTCATACATGGATTGTATCTCGCTATCCATAGCCTCTTTCCATTTAGCAGACTCGGGGCCTGCCATGGCTTCCTCGTAGCTGTTAGGGTCATCTTGACTTACTAGTGTCCCATCACTAATAAGTATCTCACCTTCTGCAGTAATATGGAATCCATAGTAATGCTCAGGTGCACTCCTAACTCTCGTGGAACGCCTCAGAGGTACAGATTCGTCAATTGGCTCAACAGGAGTTTCCTCCTCAAGTTGAGGGCTAGATTTTGAAGTTCCATCACCACTTGACTCTTGAATTTCTTCAAGATCAATTTGCCTCCCACTGTCTCCTTGGCTTATAAACTCTCTTTCTCGAAAGACTCCTCTTCTTGCTACAAAGACCACATTGTCACTAGGTCTGTAGAAGAGGTAACCAAAGGATTGATGTGGGTAGCCGATGAAAATACACCTCTCGCTTCGGGGTTCGAGCTTATCATGAGTCTCGCATCTCACGAAAGCCTCGCAACCCCAAATCTTGATGTGGTCTAGTTTAGGTACTTTACCAGTCCACATCTCGTGAGGAGTTTTGGCAACTTTCTTTGTGGGGACTAGATTAAGGATATGGGCGGCAGTCTCTAAGGCATACCCCCAGAATGAGATTGGTAACGAAGCTCGACTCATCATAGAACGAACCATGTCCAACAAGGTTCGATTACGCCACTCAGCCACACCATTCAACTGCGGTGTCCTGGGAGGTGTCAATTGTGAGACAATCCCACATTCCCTTAGATAGTCGAGGAACTCTGAACTAAGATACTCACCACCCTGATCGGATCGAAGCATCTTAATGTTCCTGCCCAATTGATTCTCGACTTCCTGTTTAAATTCCTTAAACTTCTCGAAAGTCTCTGACTTATGCTTGATTAAGTAGACATATCCATATCTACTGTAATCATCAGTAAAAGTCAAATAATAACGATTAGCATCCCTTGTGGCATGTTTGAATGGTCCACACACATCCGTGTGTATCAGGTCCAACAAACCTTCACCCCTTTCACACGAGCCTGTGAAGGGTGACTTTGTCATTTTTCCAAGTAAGCATGATTCGCAACTATCATTTGACTTTAGGTCAAACGACTCCAAGACTCCATCCTTTTGGAGTTGGCCTATGCGTTTCTTGCTTATATGTCCAAGACGACAATGCCATAATGATGCTTTATCCAGGTTATTATTATTAGTAGAATCAATACACAAAACATTATTTCCTAAGTTATCTACAACAGACACAGCTTCATACACACCATCACAAGGTAATGCTTTAAAATAAAGAACATTATTAAAGAAAGCGTCAATAGAACCAACTTCATTATTAAACGAAAAGGTAAACCCTTGTTTGTACAAAGCATGAAAGGAAATAATATTTCTTGCCATTCCTGGCGAGTAACAACACTTATTCAAATCTAACCTAAACCCACTACTTAGCGATAAAGTATAAACTCCAATCTTGGTGACAGGTGAAGCTTTCCTGTTCCCCATGATCAAGTTTATTCTTCCTTGCTCCACATCCTCACTTCTTCTTAGTCCCTGCAAGTCACAACAAATATGAATACCACAACCGGTATCAAGGACCCAATATTTCGAATGGGGTGAGCTATTAGAAATGATAGTGTAAATACCTGCATGGTTGGGTTTGACTTTCCCATCCTTCACATCCTGCTGGTACTTTGGGCAGTTCCACTTCCAATGAGCTTTTTCATGGCAATAGAAGCATTCAGCCTCTTTTAGGTCAGAAGAAGGAGTAATGAAACCTTTCTTGGTTCCACTTGAAGAAGAGCCATCAAGGGTCCGAGCCTTGGTACCCTTCGAAGATCTCTTTCTCTTCCTCCCTCGACTTTTCCCGATTGCCAAAACCGGAGTTGAGTTTGGAATAGGAGTGATAGCAACCGACTTCCCCTTAAGACCTGTTTCTGCAGTCTTGAGAAGTCCCTGAAGTTTGCTGAGAGTGACCTCTTCCTTATTCATGTGATATGTCATGCGGAATTGATCATAGCACGATGGTAGGCAGCGCAAAATTATATCTATTGCTAGCTCCTCAGGGAGGTTCACATTAAGTTTCAGCAATCGATCCACATACCTTTGCATTTTCTGCATGTGGCTCGTGACGGAATCCCCATCCTTCATCATGGTTGTTATCATGGAGCAGATGATTTCGTACCTCTCTTGTCGTTTACATTGATGGTATCTTTCCATCAAATCTTGGTGCATTTCATAAGGGTAGAAATCCTCATAGGACTTTTGGAGTTCTGCTGTCATTGTGGCCATCATGATACATGCTACTTTCGTAGCATCCCTTTCATGTGCCTGAAAGTCAGCAATCTCCTGAGGAGTTGCAGTGGTCTCATCAATCTCCTTAAGCTCCTTATCAAGGACATATTCTTTGTCCTCGTAGCGGGTAATCATCCTGATGTTTCTGATCCATTCATTGAAGTTGGATCCATCAAAGGTGACTTTCCCACACAAACTCATAAGAGTAAAGGAGCCATTAGGATTTGAGCCAGAAGCACTATTTGAAGACATTTGAAAGAGGAGAACAAGTTTAGTATAGATTTAAGAGAGTCCTTAATAAAACACCCAAATGTAATATTAAGGCTAGGATCCAATCACAATATAATATAACTTAGAAGAGGTATGCTGTAATCTAAACGATACTATATTTGAAAGGTAGGTGAATGACGATTCACCAATTTCCACCACGAAAACCGAAATACTAGATATTAGGTTTTATTGGTTTTTAGAAATTCCTAGATTCTTTAAGATTCAATGAACTTTTCAAAGGCATGTTTCAATCTCGAGAGTGCCCTCCAAGTTTTGTGACTGGGATACTGAGGATCACAAAACGAGGTGTGAAGTAACCATGCAAATCACTTGGTACCCTTAAAGTTTATCACTCAATCGATGTGCCGGTAAACCACACACGCTCCACCGATACTATAATAAACCTTAAGTCACCCTTTACCTACCTTGTTAAGTCCAAGTTAGTGTGCCGGTTAACCACACACGCTCCACCAACGACTTAGACAAAGTGTAAAGTGTAATTTCATGGATTAGCACCTTATTCACATTTTCCTAAAGTAACTAAGATTTGGGAATTTAATAAAACATTTAGTTACTTTATAATATTCATCATACTTTGAATGAGAGTTTATAAGTCCTTGTCTTACCCGTTCGGCTAACGACCCTCCACCAGTCAAGCAAGCGGTGGGTGAGAGTAGACACCCATTAAGTCACCATTTTATAGGCAACAACCTTGTACCCACCTTATAGACCGGCTTCGTGAATGAGGTGTACTAGCGGTAAGACGACTTTATTCTTATACATATATATAATTATTAAATCATCATAATATAAGTATAAGGGTTGAATTTTAACTTTTAAAATTCTAGGGCTTGGAACTTAAAGTTTTAACTTAACTTTTCTTGTTCCAAAACTTGAGGGCAAGTTTTGTAACTTTCAAAACTTTTCATTTCTTGTAACTTATGAGTTTAATAGAGTAATAAAATGAAGACTCTTCATTTTTCTAACTCTTGTGTTTGTTTTAATGGTTTTAATTCAAGTGTGACTCTTGGTTTTCCATAACTTGAGGACAAGTTATGGACTCCATTAAAACACATTATGATCAAGAATTAATCTACCACATAGGTTACAAATAATTCCTATGATCATCTAAAACATCATAAGAACAAGAACATGAATATGAACACAATAAAAAATTATATTTAAAACTTTGTAATTTTGATAACTAGTTGTTGTGAATGAATTAGAAAGAACATTACACCATCAAAACAAGTTTTCAAGTACCAAAACAGTTTAGGGTAATGTTTCTAGTCCATTTCTAGCAACTAAAATCGAAATTTTGCAATCAGTCGATCCTACTCGCCGAGTGCATGAATTTACTCGCCGAGTTGGTTGAAGATACACGTGAACTCGCTGAGTCCCCCCTATAGACTCGACGAGTCCACTCGTAGACAGCAAGATTTTCGACTTTTTTCAACTTTTAAGCACAAATAAAAAGCAAACAAGCCTAGGCTCTGATACCACTAATGGGTTTTGAGCATTTTAACACTTCCTAAGTGTACATGCAACCCTAATAACCTTGGATCTATGTTTGTCTAATTATCATGCAAAGTTGAATTCCAAGGTTATATTCCTATCTAGCATACATGGGGAACAATTTTAACTTAAAGTATAGATAGAATAACTTACCCTGTTGTTGTTTGTGTTCCTTGAAACCTTGTGAGCCTAGCACCCCAAGTGTGATGCCTCAAATGCTTCACACAACACCAAATGCTCTTGGAAGAACTTATGAGAGAACACACACTTCTCAAAAATCGGCCAAGCCCTCTTGTTTCTTAGTGTAGCCGATTTTAGGTGGAGAACATGTTTCTTATATAGTGTTGACACATCTAGGATTAAACCCTAATGTATCATGACTCTTCATTTCCATGACCCATGGGTTTGTAACTCCCATGGAGCATCCTATGGGTGGAACCCAACTTGATAATCCACGGAGCCTCTTAGCCCACTATACAAGATATGGGTGATTTACATAATCAACCCATATATTTAATTAGTTATCTTTTGATCACATAATTAATTCTAAATTAATTCTTGATCAAACTAATCAAATAATATTATTAATATATTACAACTTATAATATATTAATAATCTCCAAGTGTTATTTCTCTCATTTAGTCTATCCAATTGCACGGTGCCATGTAACCGAAATGGACCATGCCGGGTCGGGTCAAGTACATACCAGAAATAGTTATGGACTTAGACACCTTATCCAACAGTCTCCCACTTGGATAAGTCTAATAACTATTACTGCAAGTATGACTTCAGGAACCGATCGGCAATCGTAGCTCTTTACAAGGTTTCTCGGAACTGAGAAGATGATGGTACGCCATTTAAGATAAGTGATCATATAATCCTCTGTTCTAGATATCAGTCGGACAAATACATGGAACAATGTCTTACTTATTGTCCAATAGTTTGTTTCCCGATTTCCGATTTGTTTGACAAAGAACTTCATTGAACACATCAAGTTAGTTCTGACCGGGCCCGGTACATAGGTCAAAACAAAATCATCGAGGGGCCCAGATATCAGCTTCTAATCAAGGAAGGAACAGATAAACTTCGACTCATATGTTTGTTCTACCACTCATTGAATTATACACAAGAGCGCGATTTATAACATCGAGTTACCAATGCGTTTTTCGTACAATCAATGCATAACCAACTTGTAAGTAACAAATCATATCTCTAGGTTTGAAGACTTATACGATATTACCGTCTCACGATCACTCGAGATAGAATTCCATGAAGTGATTCCAGTGAGCGTGGGTTGAGTCCAATGCTCAGAACTTTTGAGCACTCATGATTGCTGTAGCCTTGTCCAAGACCTCTACAACCAAACATGACAGTCTTGATTCATATCTACTTCCGACATATGACCGACTGTGGAGGTTTGAATAATATGTTATACCAAACAAAAATTATTCTGGAAGTCAAAACATGCAAAAGAAATATAGTAAATGATCGACAAGAGGTAGCAACAATTTACTCATAAATAAAACACTTTTATTCATCCTCAGATGTCAACTACACTTTACAAATTTCGAGGTTATCTAACTACTAAATCTAATATCATCCTTCAGCCCTATGCTCCGAGCATGCTGGAGATGCTTAACCCGAGTCAGTCCCTTCGTGAGGGGATCTGCCGGATTCTCATCAGATGATACCCTCTTTGCCACGAGGAGTCCTTCTTCGATCCGATGTCTGATGAAATGGTATTTTCTGTCGATGTGTCTGGATCTCCCGTGATCCCTTGGTTCCTTGGCTAAGGCAACAGCACTTTCACTATCACAGAAAATTTCCATTGGCTCTTTAATAGCTGGTACAACTCCAAGGTCTCCAATGAAGTTCCTCAGCCATAACGCCTCCTTTTCCGCCTCGCTAGCTACAATATACTCTGATTCACAAGTAGAATCTGCCACTGTCTCTTGCTTGGAACTCTTCCAAGAAATTGCTCCTCCATTTAGGGTAAAGACCCAGCCCGACTGAGAGCGGAAATTATCCCTATCAGTCTGGAAGCCAGCATCACTATACCCTACTGTTGGATTAATGTCTAAGTCCATAACTATAATTGGTAAGACTTGACCCGACCCGGCATGGTCCATTTGGGTTGCATGGCATCATGCACTTGGATAGACTATAATGAGAGAAATAAGACACTTATGGTTATTAATATATTATAAGTTCTAGTATATTAATAATAAGAATAATAAGATTATTTAATTAGTATTGATCAAGAATTAATCTAGGATTAATTAAGTGATCAAAAGAAGACTAATTAAATATATGGGTTGATTGTGTAAATCATCCATACTTATATAGTGGGCTAATGCTCCATGGATTATCTAGTTAGGCCAAAACCCATATGATGCTCCATGGTGTATTTGAACCCATGGATCCAAGGAAATGGAAAGTCATGACTATTAGGGTTTACCCTAATTGTAACACTATATAAAGATATTATTCTTCCCAAAATCGGCCACTAGATTATTCTAGAGAGGCTAGCCGATTTCATGAAGTGTAGAATTCTCTCAAGTTATTCCAAGTGTATTTGGTGTTGTGTGAACCATTTGAGGTGTCACACTTGGGGCACTAGGCACTCAAGCTTCATGAAGACATTCTACATCAAAGAGGTATGTATTCTATCTTGTTATATTGATAGTTTTGTATGCTAGATTAGGATACTACCTTGGATGTTCATATTTGCATGTATAATAGAGAAAACATAGATCCAAGGTATTTAGGGTTGCATGTACACTTAGGAGTGTTAGAATGCTCATAACCCAACAGTGGTATCAGACCCTAGGCTTGTTTTCTTGTTATACCTGCAATAGAAGCTGAAAAATCGAGTTTTGTTGCTGTCTACCCAGCTGACTCGCCGAGTCCATGAAGGGACTCGACGAGTCCAAGGCAAAATGCATCCAACTCGCCGAGTTGTGTTCATGCACTCGACGAGTTGGACCCCAGACAACATATCTTCGAGGTTTTTGGCTAGAAATGGACTAGGGACATTACCCTAAGTTGTTTTGAACTTATAAACTTGTTTTTAAATGTGGTAATGTTCATGCTAATCCATTTTCAAATATAATTGTCAATAGATTCATGTTTTGTATTAGTTTAAAGGTTAGACTAATTACATGAAAAAGTTTGATTTGAATTATCTTGTTCTTATGAGTTGCTTAGATTAATAGAAAAGTTGAGTGAAAAGTTGTTTTCAATCCAAATTAATCTAAGTGTTGATTTTAAAATGTGTTTTTGTAACTTGTCCACAAGTTATATGAAAAGTCACATTTAAGTTTCATAAAAACTCATAAAAGTTGGCAATGGTTACAAAAGATGAAGAGTCTTATCCTTAAGTTATGGAGGTTCAAGAGTCACTTCATTAATAAATAAATAAATAAAATATGTAACCTTAATTAATTCCATAAGTTATAAAATAAAGAAAAGATTAATTCTTTATTAGTTTAAAGTCTTCCATAATTTGTCCACAAGTTATGGAACTTGAAGAGTTTTTGGATTAAAACTACTTTAAATACATAAGTTATGGAATTAATTAGTTTTGAATAGTTTCAAAACTTGCCCTCAAGTTTTGAAATTTGTAAAGTTTTCTCTTATGAATACTTTAATTCCAAGTTAGCCCTTAGAATTTTAAAAGTTAAAATTCAACCCTTATACTTTATAATAATATAAGTTAATAATATTTATATGTATAAGAGTAAAGTCGGTCTTACCGCTAGTACGCCTCATTCACGAAGCCGGTCTATAAGGTGGGTATAAGGTTGTTGCCTATAAAATGGCAACTTAATGGGTGTCCACTCTCACCCACCGCTTGCTTGACTGGTGGAGGGTCGTTACCCGAACGGGTTTGACATGACTATAATTCTCCCTTCATTAAAAGTATTAATGATAAATACTAAGTAACTAAACTCTTAATAATACCCAATCTTAGTTACTTAGGAAAATGTGAATAAGGTGCTAATCCATGAAATTACACTTTGCACTTTGTTTAAGTCGGTTAGTGGAGCGTGTGTGGTTAACCGGCACACTAACTCGTATTTAACAAGGTAGGCAAAGGGTAACTTAATGTTTATCATAGTATCGATGGAGCGTGTGTGGTTAACCGGCACATCGATTGAAGGATAAACACCTAAGGGTACCAAGTAATTTGCATGGTTACTTCACACCTTGTTTTGTGATCCTCGGCATCCCAGTCACAAAACTTGAAGGGCACACTCGAGATTGAAACATGCCATTAAACAGTTCAATGAATCTCAAAAGATCTAGGAGTTTCAAAACCAACTAAAACCTAATAATACATTTCGTTTATCTTGGTGGAAATTGGTGAATCGTCATTCACCTACCTTCAAATTGTTTTATAGCTTGGATTACGGCATACCTCTTCTAAGTTATAAAATAGTTTGTTGGGTCCTAGCCTTAATATTTCATATTGGGTGTCATATTAAGGACTTTAAATCAACTTTCTTGAATATCTCCCATAACATGTCTGGTTTAGACATTTATGATCTTCCCAAATCTCTTGAAACAACCATTCCTAATGAAGATGATGTCCCATGGATATCATACTTCTCTCTCCTCCTCCAATTATTCTCCCTAACCCACAAGTTCTTAAAAAGTTTAAGGTCACTCAAGCCCTAATGGCAAGGCAAGGTCTAGGTGTGATCACATCTTGGAGATGTAGTCACATATTGACAAGCCGGGAGAGTTGGGTGTCAATGTCTTGAGAAAGTTGGTGGTTCAATCACTTTCTAAGTCACATAGTGAGTTCCTTTGGGACACCTATGAAATAGACTATGACAAGACCCTTAATGATCTTATCTATTGTTAAGATCAACTTCCTGAAACTTTATGGGCATTGACAATGGTGACACTGGAAATACAGAAAAAGCATTCTCTTCCCAATGGAAAGGGATCGGCCATAGTCAACTCGGTTGAACAAATGGTAAAGAGAAAAGCTAAGTCTGTGATAGTCCTATGTACCATTATCAAAGGGTCCATATGTTTATATTGCCAAAGTAAGGGTTATTAGTTGCGAAACTGCCAAATTTACCTAAGGATGTTAAAGTCAATAAGTTTGACTCTACTTCAGGTAACGTCCACTATCTAACTCTGTTAGGTTTCTATTCTGAGATTCCTGATACATGATGTGACTGGGTCACATGGTAATGTTTTAAGAATCAAAGAAAAGTAAAGGAACTTAAAGAAAGAATATGCTGAATCTGATCGCATAGATGGATTTCTATCGCGAAGTTTGAAAAAAAAACGGATTCTTGAGCTAATTCTTAGGAGTTATGAGATACTGCTTAGGAATAGATAACAACAAGTTTTCATATGGATTGTAAGGATAAGTTTTTTCCGCATAGCTTTAAAATAAAAGAAAATTTTTTGATTTTATTTATTTTAAATATCCTTACAATGGCATCTGAGGAAAAATTGTTGCTTATATGATTCCATTAATAGCAAGAGTGGAAATATGAAATTGATTCTTTCATTTGTGGTAATGTCTAAATTTACCAAATAAGGAAAGACTCTCATCATCCAAAGTCTCAATTGGAGCGGATCTTAGAATCATACAAGTTGTATAGCATGATGAATGAGAACTTTCAAGTATTGGAAAAATTAAGACTAATTACTTGTTCACATGGATGTGTGAGTCAAGAAATGGACTAAGGGATCGAGCACATAGTCATGTGCACTGATTAAGTCCACCACAAGAGATGTAAGGCTATTCGTCATAGTTTACTAAAGCTCAGTAAATATGATTATACTTACAAGCTTAAGTGTAACTCTGAGACATTGGAAAAGGTTCCAATGTAAGGCAGAGCGAATAAGAAGAATCAAATTAGGCAGAAGGATAAAAGTTTCTCAAATCTGAAAAGATGGGAGAGTACTTTAGTATCAGTTTCTTAATCATTAAGATGATCACAAAGTCTTAGAGTCATACTCCAAGATTGTAATTTGAGTGACATGTCTTAAACAAGGTTTAAAAAAAACACTTATCAAATGTAAGAGTAAAAGTTTTCTACTCTTGTACATTTGAAATTGGTATGTTGTGATGTTTTGGATAAAACAAAGATCAACTAAGGCCAATTGTGTGAAGTGTTTGTCTTGGTTAGAATCCACACTATCTCTTGGATGTTTGACAAGGGAGTCTTATAAGTCAAGAGGACAGTGGGAGTCTTAAAGGTCTTGAAAGTCTCAAGAACTAATCAAGAATAAAACCTAAATTTCTTCACTAGCACACGACTTAAGGTTTATAACCTATCGTGTTGACATTTTCTGTGCCCATTCCAGTTAAAGTTGGCTTTGCATATGAGTTCTTAGAGTTATCAATGTGTTGCACAACAACTTGGAAGCAATGGTAGGCCTTTGAGCTACCAGGTGGCAAGAAATTAAGATTGAGTTCAGTCCATATGAGTTTGGATTTGTCATTATCCTTGTCTTGTGACTATGGTTTTGACAATTCACATGGATAGGAACTCATACACCAATAAATCTAAGTGTCATAAGGTTTCTATCTGATTCATGAAAATGATGGTGAGGAAACACTTCCACTAAGTAGATTTTAGCTAGATAGCAATTGTGATATTTGCATTCTCAAAGTCGTTAGTGGAGCGTGTGTGGTTTACCGGCACACTAACTTGGACTTGTGAGAAATGGCAAAGGTCAAAACAATCAAGACTATGATTACGGAATCCATTTTCATAGTTCTTAAAATTGTTTTGACACACCCATGAGCTATCTAAGAGAAGCTGTATGATTTTGATAAAGTTCTATCAAAAACAATCCAGTATCAGAAATCTGAACTTTGGTCAATAAAGTATTGATTTCTAGAAGTCCAGCTGATTTCTGAGTACATGTCAAAGCTAGTGGGAGCATAAGTGTTATGCTAATAATCATCATGTTAGTGGGAGCAGGATAATTATGATAAGTATCGCAAGTTAACAATGTTAATTATAGAAAACAAAAGTTTCAACTGGGAAAGAGTTGTTTTGCTATAATTAAGGGAGAGGAAATTATACTTCATCTCAAATCTATAAGCTTAGATCGTGAGGTTTTAATCATTTAGTCAAGGATATATATGAATTTCATGTTGGAATGGCTCAACATAAGGAAATTTTGTATATGGGTCCATTATTTGCGTTCTAAAATTCGATTATGATTACGACATCCCTTTTCATAATCTGAATTATGAGAACTTGGCAAATTGAAATGGAAATGTTATAGCAAAAGACTGGTTTAGTCTTTATGTGAGACATCATGAATCGTGTCCCATATGCTTCGGATATAGGATCGATTACATGTGCTATATTCATCCTTTCTAAAAATTTCCAAATGCCTGGGGCATTAAGAAGGGAAAAGGTTTAGAACTGGATATGACTAAAAGGATTAAACAATTGTCGAGGACAATCTAAGGTTTACCAAAGACTGGTTTCTCAAGGACAATTGGAAGTATAGTAATAATTCTGGAAGGACCATATTGACATAATCTGTAAGGAGGCAACTCTTGTTCAGAAGTGATAGTCAAAATGAATCTGGAAATGTTTCAAAGTTAGAATTTTCAATCCGTGTAAGATTAAGGAAAGTTAATGCAAGGAGGATGGTTCCAAGGACTTGATCTCCTTTGGAATGCTCTGTAATGATTGTTGTTAAGTCTTTCTGACTTTGTGCATAATCATTACAAGAGGATCGATGCATATAAGTTTAGAATCTAACAGATTTCAGTAAATGACATGAATTTGGAATTCTTGCATTTGCAGTAAGGATTTGGGATTGTGAAAAGAGAATCATTAAATTTATGTTCATTTGATCTAGTTCACAAAATAAAGATCATAGACAAACATATTATGCATACTTGGTGTATGGCATGACTAGTGTTTAGAAAACATAGTGTGCATGCTTGGAGCATGGGACAACTATTGTTTTTAAATTCAAGAATAATGTTGATAGCTGAAACAGTATACAATGAATAATGTGTAATCATATGGTGATAAATAAAAGGTGTTTTATTTATATTCATAACTTCTGAGACCATATTGGATTCAATTATTATTGTGTTTCACTTTGCATGTTTTGACTTCCCGAATAAACTAGGTTATTCTTCCGGAATGACTAAGTTATTCAAACCATCCACAGTCAGTCATATGTTGGAAGTAGATATGAATTAAGACTGTCATGGGTTGGCTTGTAGAGGTCTAAGTTGTTGGACAAAGGGCTACAACACTCATGAGTGCTCATAAGTTCTGAGTATTGGATTCAACCCGCGCTCATTGGAATCACTTCATGGATTTTATCACGAGTGATCATGAGACGATAATTTCTTATATTCTTCAAACCTAGAGATATGAGTTGTTACTATGAGTTGATAGTACATTGATTACACGAAACGCATTGGTAACTCGATGTTATAAAACGTGTCTTTGTGTATGATTCAACAAGTAGTAGAACAAGCCATATGAGTCGAAGTTTATCCATTCCTTTTACCTTCGGGATAAAAGCGATATCTTTGGGCCCCTCGATGATTTGATGATGACAAATGGAAGTGCTCGGCCGGGCCAGGACTGATTTGATTTGTTCAATTAGTCAGTCGTCATAAATCGGAAATCGGGAAACAACTAATGGACAGAGAGAATGATTATAATCCATGTCTCAGTCCATATGATATCTAGAATGGAGGAATATATGATCCCTTATCTAATGGATAAGTCATTGACAAGATCAGAGTTCATCTACAAGGTCAGAGTTCGACAAAACCTTTTGAGAGCTACGATTGCCAGTTGGTTCCTGAAGTCATACGCAATAATAGTTTTAGACTTATCCAAGTGGGAGACTGTTGGATTAATGTCTAAGTCCATAACTATAATTGGTAAGACTTGACCCAACCCGGCATGGTCCATTTGGGTTGCATGGCATCATGCACTTGGATAGACTATAATGAGAGAAATAAGACACTTATGGTTATTAATATATTATAAGTTCTAGTATATTAATAATAAGAATAATAAGATTATTTAATTAGTATTGATCAAGAATTAATATAGGATTAATTAAGTGATCAAAAGAAGACTAATTAAATATATGGGTTGATTGTGTAAATCATCCATACTTATATAGTGGGCTAATGCTCCATGGATTATCTAGTTGGGCCAAAACCCATATGATGCTCCATGGTGTATTTGAACCCATGGATCCAAGGAAATGGAAAGTCATGACTATTAGGGTTTACCCTAATTGTAACACTATATAAAGATATTATTCTTCCCAAAATCGGCCACTAGATTATTCTAGAGAGGGCTAGCCGATTTCATGAAGTGTAGAATTCTCTCAAGTTATTCCAAGTGTATTTGGTGTTGTGTGAACCATTTGAGGTGTCACACTTGGGGCACTAGGCACTCAAGCTTCATGAAGACACTCTACATCAAAGAGGTATGTATTCTATCTTGTTATATTGATAGTTTTGTATGCTAGATTAGGATAATACCTTGGATGTTCATATTTGCATGTATAATAGAGAAAACATAGATCCAAGGTATTTAGGGTTGCATGTACACTTAGGAGTGTTAGAATGCTCATAACCGAACACCTACAACTCTCAAGTCATCACTCCCACCGAGGGTAAGGACCCGGTCCTTAGTCCTTCGTAGATACTTGAGAATATTCTTCATCGTCAGACCCCAGAGCTCCTACTCTAGCTTTTGCACTTTGCCCCCCCGGCAATATTCTGTTGGGTTTAGAGCATTCTAACCCTCCTAAGTGTACATGCAACCCTAAATACCTTGGATCTATGTTTTCTCTATTATACATGCAAATAAGAACATCCAAGGTATTATCCTAATCTAGCATACAAAACAATGAGTGTAACAAGATAGAATACATACCTCTTTGATGTAGAAAGTCTTCATGAAGCTTGAGTGCCTAGCCCCAATAGTGTGGAAGCCTCAAATGGAATCACAATCATCAAAACACTTAGAATAACTTGAGAGAGTTCTACACTTCATGAAATCGGCTAGCCCTTTGTTACTCTCACTAGTGGCCGATTTTTGTCAAGAATAAGATCTTTATATAGTGTTACAATTAGGGTAAATCCTTAATTGTCATGGCTTTCCATTTCCTTGGATCCATGTGTTCAAATACACCATGGAGCATCCATGGACCCTCCTATGGGTTTTAGCCCAACTTGATTATCCATGGAGCATTAGCCCACTATATAAGTATGGATGATTTACACAATCAACCCATATATTTAATTAGTCTTCTTTTGATCACTTAATTAATCCTAGATTAATTCTTGATCAATACTAATTAAGTAATCTTATTATTCTTATTATTAATATACTAGAACTTATAATATATTAATAACCATAAGTGTCTTATTTCTCTCATTATAGTCTATCCAAGTACATGATGGTATGCAACCCAAATGGACCATACCGGGTCGGGTCAAGTCTTACCAATTATAGTTATGGACTTAGACATTAATCCAACATATTCCACCAGCATTAGCTCCTTCAACTCAACCTAGCTAATGGCATTAGCTATTAGGAGATTCAACGACTTGACTTCACCGTTCCACCAAGAGAGGGCTCTGTCGGTGAACGTGCATGCTGCAAATTTCACTTTGCTAGTTCTAGGGCATGCACAGATTTCGAATATTGATTTGGTCTTCTCGAACTAGGAATGGCAACGTGGCGGGTTCTGGGTGGGGCATAGTTTCCCTAATCTTATCTTATCGGGGTGCCCCATTGGGTTTCGAGATTTCCCGTCGGGTTTCGGGTATCTTATCGGGTTTTCAACAATTGATAACGAAATATTTTTTCCATTTTAGGGTACTCTGATTTCTTATAAAAAATAAATGTTCTAGCATCTCTTTAAAATTAAAAATATGATGCATCACTTTAATAAATAAACTTGACGTTATATTAAAAATTATTTGATTTAAGTTTACTGTGTTACGTTAACACATAAAAAAATTATCATTCACGCTAGATTGTTAATAACTAAAAAAGTTGTCAACATTAAGTATTTTATCTTCTAGTGCGTTCAATTAAAATGAAAAGGTTTCAAAGATTATATATATATATATATATATATATATATATATATATACATACATATATATATATATATACATATATATATATATATATATATATATATATGTGTGTGTGTATATATATATATATATATATATATATATATATATATATATATATATTATCAGGGTGGGGCGGGTTGGGGCGAGGATATCCCACTCCCTGCCACGAATCCAATAAAACCCGATAATGACCCTTACCTGATCCGAAATGCTCGGGTTTCGTGTTTCCCCATCGGGTCCGGGCTTTTTTTTCATCCCTATCTCGAACTAGCATGTTGAATCAATGACACTCCGGTGTCGTCAAAGGATCTAGGTTTGGTGTTCGTGAAGTATTTATAGGAACACTCTCTCGGGTGTCCAGGACTATCACCATGGTGAGAAGGGTTGGCACCACTACCCGCCCCACTAGTATCATTTGCATTGATCTGCATCATAGTTGCTGCCACATCGGCGGTTACTGTTGCTTGGAACACAATAGGGTCATACTAAGGTGGTGGTGGTGGTGGTGGATTTGTCGGTAGGTTGTTTTTCTTCCTGTTGGACTTCTTTGGAGGCATATTTCTCTATAATTATTTAAGAGAAAATGATGATAGGTCCTCTATAGTGGTCATGATTCAGGTGATATTGAACAAGGTATATCTTATCCTTACATTTATAGTGTTCTATTAAGCGATTTTCAGTGGAAGTTAACTAATAGAAGTAAACAATCGTAATTTTCATTTCCTGAAATTTATAGCAGCACTTGAAATGAATTCGTATAGTGTGATTCGTGCCTGATCTCCCTATAATCACATAGTGTATCCAAATTATATAGATCTAAGGCTAAATAGGCCTTCGATTAATTGATCCTACTCTATGTTGATAGCAAAACAAGGAACTGGAAGTAAAGCTAAATCACCAATTCTATGTCAATAAAATCTTAATTATATATAACTTATATGTATACACTTAGCAATTATAGATCTATCAACAAGGATTCTTTGTTTTCATGTGTTCAACTCTAGTATTATAGTGTTTTAAAATACTCCTATAGTATTTTAACTATATGTTTGGTTCTATTGTTCCTTTTTATAGATTTTGGTAAGCTTTAGACTTGTTGCAACACCACAATCACACCCAAACACATGTTGGTCGTATCTCAAATAAATATAGTTGTTCATGTTATATTTCTCCCATATATCATTCCATAACTATCCAGGTTTAACCGTAGTGTCCAACATCCAAAGACTTCTGTTTTGTTCTTCTTATGATACTTGTTCTAGTATGTATGCATGTTTATAGTTGTATACCTCGTAAGTCACACTCTTCCTCAAAACCTGTGGGTGTACCTGTATACGAGTTCCCTGAGAATACAGGTGGATTTATAAGTGTATCAACATTTAAGTTGGTGAGTTTATAAGTATGCTTTTGAGATGGAAAACTTGTCTTTGTTCCTTGAAAATGTTATAGTATACTTCAAGAAAATCGAATATTTTCTTTAGTGAATGAAATGTAGTCTTAGGCCTTAAGTCGAAAATGTATGTAGTTACTATATTTTGTAGTAGTAGTAAACTGTAGTCTTATTAATAAATAAAACTATATCATGTATGTTTCTTGAAATCGTATGTTGTATTAGTGTACCATGTACTAGGAAAGTAGTGTATTGTAATTGTGTTTGTATAAAAACCTCTGTATGAATGCCTGGATCCCACCAGCTGTAGTGTAAAATAGTGTACCGTAGTAGTGTATTTATGAAAACATTTGTATGAATGCCTGGATCCCACCAGCTGTAGTGCAAAATATTGTACAATAGTTTTATTATTTAAAATAAAACCTTTAAAGTAGTGTTAATCCCGTAAACAAGTGTTTCAGTTAATATTATCGTGAACTTCATATAACCATGCTAATCTGACTAGTGGCCTCTATGACGTTCTCCAGGCATAAGAATGTTATGACATTTGTCACCCCAAGCCTGTCGGCCTAACTGCAGCTAACAGTTTAGGATTACGTACAAAAATTTATTAAAGTGTTAAACGACACTCAATTTATGTAAGGATTACGTACAAAAATTACTGAGAATTATTTTGGAGTGTTGATAGGTTTTTTTGGTCTAACCTTCATCGAAATCCCTTGATTTCAGTCTTAAAACCTCAACCGAGAACCAATTTCACGGACTAAAAGAGTTTTCGGTCTGAGAGAAATATATGTCCAGGTAGTTTTCGGTATAGTGGTTTTTGATCAGCTTGAATGTTTGAAGATTTTTCTTGGTGTTCTTGGTGAAAATTCATGAAGATTCGAAGGATTTTTCTTGAAGATATGAAGGTTCTTGTATCATATGTGGGAGCAAAATAAGTGTGTTTTTGGTTGGAAAAGTGAGAAATCGCTCATGTTTTTGATATATATATATATATATATATATATATATATATATATATATATATATATATATATATATATATATATATATATATATATATATAAGGGTTTGATTTTTATTGACTTGACGAAATAAATAAAACTCGAAATTTTATTTAAAAGGGTTTGATTTTTATTGACTTGAGAACAACGGGTTGTTACACAAGTCAATAGCCAGCTCCTTTAGGAAAACGACACCCAACATTCCTAGTATATGAACTTGCGACTTCATGTTTAGAACATGTGCACATACATAGTTTCCGTCTTTATGTTTGCATGCCAATGGGGCTTGATTAACCTTGAACTTTTCAAGTTGACTAAAACAAGAGTTAGGGAGAGTCACTGGATGATGTGGAGGAAGAAAAGCATTATTTGTCGTTCCATCAATGCACGAAGAAGGAATTGATCTTTCACCTTGATCAACATGTGGATGATCATCTTCAGATGGGAAGCCTTTTCCATAGGATTGAGGAAAACCATAGTTGTGTAAACTAGATATGTAACATCCCAGAAATGTAGGCCAAAAATTTCGTTTTAATTAAGTTACTACATAAAACCATTAGTACAAAACATTCATAATAATATCTCATGTCAAAACCAAAGTCTCAATAATCAAAACATAGTATCATAAAACCATATCAGAGTGTAATCCCAAGGATCTCGTGTGCGGAAAACATGGTGTGATGTGCTGCGATTGAGGCAGCTCCCTTTTTTTGAAAACGAAGTACCTGAAACCAAAACTGAAAACCGTGAGTACGAATCTTAGTGAGTTCCCCCATCATACCACATAATGCCTATCCTTCGGTATCTTTCAACCGATATCTGTCTGGCATAACTAGGAGTTGGACTCCCCTTCAGTATCTTTCAACTAGTACTCGGGAACTAACCTCCTCTTTGGTATCTTTCAATCGGTAACCAGAGGCAACCTCCCATTTGGTATCTTTCAACTAGCATCCGGGGACTATTTCACCCATATTACTATCACATAATAACATGTCATAAACATATTGGTTCCATGATAACATAAAATAAACATACTGAATCACATAATGGCATATCATAACCATACTGGTTACATAATAACATATCATAAACATACTGCTCACATAATGGCATATCATAACCATACTAGTCACATAATAACATATCATAAACATATTGCTAGGCATGCATGGGTTCTGTCCACCACTTTGGTATCTTTCAACCGGTAACCGTCTTTAGTATCTTTGAATCGGTAACTAGGGACTATTGCACCCCTACTACTACTAACACATATTTGATAGCATCCTAGCACAATAAGCATATCAAATAATGGCAACCAGATAATTATCTCAAAGACAATCATCTCAAACAAAATCACCTACTGGTGGGCCGACATTGGTGCCTTAGACCCACCCCTACGGAATGGTAACCCACCTCACACTATTGAACTCTCATACACATAAACCCCAGTTGCTGGATGACAGATTCACGAACTGTCAATATCAAAACATCACCCAATAAATAATTGGGTTCCAACACATAACCATAAATACATACTTGGAGGTAAATACTACTTTACCCCTAACTTAGCTTTATTCAAGCCCAAGGCACAATCCAAAGGCTGAAAATTCAAGTATGAGTCAAAGCCCAACGTATGGCCCAATTTTCCAAATTGGGACCAAACCTTTATAAGATCTTACCATAAGGTCCAACCATTTAGTCTAGTCCAACATTCAACATTCTAATGGCCCAATATCACATAATCATAAAGGCCTAAACTATGGCCTATCTATGGCCCAATTTTCTAAATTGGACCCAATTTTCTTATTCGGGCCTAACTCCTCATATAGGCATTACCTAAAAGACCATTAATTATTCTAGTCTATTTGCTTATTCTTGGATGGCCCATTATTAACCCAATCATAAAGGCCTAATAAAAGGTCCAACAATAAAACCAGTGAAATTAGGGTTTCACATAAAATGATAATTAGGGTTGAGTGTTTCTTACTTAACCCATTAAGGACTTAATCCATTAAGTCCAACACTCTTCTAAATAACTCATATCATGTGATTGGGCTTAATACAAACTTCCATACCAATGGCCCAAATGTAGGTCCCGATAACTCCAAGCCCATACGTCCAATATTAGGGTTTCCAATCCCATCTTAGCCCAATAGGCCCAAAACCAAGTCCTTAAGTCCATTAGGGTTTTCCTTAGGTCAATTAGGGTTTATTACACCCATTAGTCACATGTTTGGGATTTTGGGTCCATTAGGGATTCATTGGGCCTATTAGGGTTTAATAGGCCCATTAGGGTTTTAGTCCTTTATCCAAACATCCAAAAAGCAATCCCAACACAACTAAGCACACCACCACCCGACACGGCGGCTAGTGGTGGTTTGACTTTCATTTCACTACTCTTCTTTTAATTACATATTACAACCTAAGATAAACACAAAAACTATGAGGTAAACACACACACACACACAACCACCATTGTGGTGGCCAGCGGTCGCATGTGGCGGAAGCCACCACCTCACGGTGGTGGTGGTGCATGTTCTTGATTTTCCAGCCAACAAACTACACACACAACACCAACTATAGCAAAACAAACACACACACACACACACATACACACACACTTTCTTGCTTGAAAACAGATCCATCCATCGATCTAGCGGTGTAATTCGGTAGTAGTGTACTCACGAACGTGGACAACAACTGTTGGGTTATGAGCATTCTAACACTCCTATGTGTACATGCAACCCTAAATACCTTGGATCTATGTTTTCTCTATTATACATGCAAATATGAATATCCAAGGTATTATCCTAAACTAGCATACAAAACTATCAATATAACAAGATAGAATACATACCTCTTTGATGGTGTTTGTCTTCATGAAGCTTGAGTGCCTAGTGCCCCAAGTGTGACACCTCAAATGGTTCACAATCATCAAAACACTTAGAATAGCTTGAGAGAATTCTACACTTCATGAAATCGGCTAGCCCTTTCTTATTCTCACTAGTGGCTGCTTTTCCTCAAGAATAAGATGCTTATATAGTTATACAATTAGGGTAAACCCTAATTGTCATGACTTTCCATTTCCTTGGATCCATGGGTTAAAATACACCATGGAGCATCCATGGAGCATCATATGGGTTTTGGCCCAACTAGATAATCCATGGAGCATTAGCCCACTATACAAGTATGGATGATTTACACAATCAACCCACATATTTAATTAGTCTTCTTTTGATCACTCAATTAATGGTAGATTAATTATTGATCAATACTAATTAAATAATCTCATTATTCTTATTATTAATATACTAGAACTTATAATATATTAATAACCATAAGTGTCTTATTTCTCTCATTTAGTCTATCCAAGTGCATGATGGTATGCAACCCAAATGGACCATGCCGGTTCGGGTCAAGTTTTACCAAGGATAGTTATGGACTTAGACATTAATCCAACAGTCTCCCACCTGGATAAGTCTAAAACTATTATTGCGTATGACTTCAGGAACCAACTGGCAATCGTAGCTCTCAAAAGCTTCTGTCGAACTCTGACCTTGTAGATGAACTCTGATCTTGTCAATGACTTGTCCATTAGATAAGGGATCATATATTCCTCCATTCTAGATATCATATGGACTGAGACATGGATTATAATCATTCTCTATATCCATTAGTTGTTTCCCGATTTCCGATTTATGACGACTGACTAATTGAACAAATCAAATCAGTCCTGACCCGGCCGAGCACTTCCATTTGTCATCATCAAATCATCGAGGAGCCCACAGATATCGCTTTTATCCCGAAGGTAAAAGGAATGGATAAACTTCGACTCATATGGCTTGTTCTACTACTTGTTGAATCATACACAAAGACACGTTTAATAACATCGAGTTACCAATGCATTTTCGTGCAATCAATGTACTATCAACTCATAGTAACAACTCATATCTCTAGGTTTGAAGAATATAAGATATTATCGTCTCATGATCACTCGTGATAAAATCCATGAAGTGATTCCAATGAGCGCGGGTTGAATCCAATACTCAGAACTTATGAGCACTCATGAGTGTTGTAGCCCTTTTTCCAACACCTTAGACCTCTACAAGCCAACCCATGACAGTCTTAATTCATATCTACTTCCAACATATGACTGACTGTGGATGGTTTGAATAACTTAGTCATTCCGGAAGAATAACCTAGTTTATTCGGGAAGTCAAAACATGCAAAATGAAACACAATAATAATTGAATCCAATATGGTCTCAGAATTTATGAATATAAATAAAACACTTTTTATTTATCACCATATAATTACACATTATTCATTGTATACTGTTTCAGCTATCAACATTATTCTTGAATTTAAAACAATAGTTGTCCCATGCTCCAAGCATGTACACTATGTTTTTTTCTAAACACTAGTCATGCCATACACCAAGTATGCATACTATGTTTGTCTATGATCTTTACTTTGTGAACTAGATCAATTGAACATAACTTCAATGATTCTCTTTTCACGCTCCCAAATCCTTATTGTAAATACAAGAATTCCAAATTCATGTCATTTACTGAAATCTGTTAGATTCTAAACTTATATGCATTGATCCTCTTGTAATGATTATGCACAAAGTCAGAAAGACTTGGCAACAATCATTACAGAGTATTCCAAAGGAGATCAATTCCTTGGAAATATCCTTCTTGCATTAAGTTTCCTTAATCTTACACATATTGAAAATTCTAACTTTGAAACATTTCCAGATTCCATTTTGACTATCACTTCTGAACAAGAGTTGCCTCCTTACAGATTATGTCAATATGGTCCTTCCAGAATTATCACTATACTTCCAACTGTCCTTGAGGAACCAATCTTTGGTAAACCTTAGATTGTCCTCGACAATTGTTTAATCCTTTTAGTCATATCCAGTTCTAAACCTTTTCCCTTCTTAATGCCATAGGCATTTGGAAAATTTTAGAAAGGATGAATATAACACATGTAATCGATCCTATATCCGAAGCATATGGGACACGATTCATGATGTCTCACATAAAGACTAAACCAGTCTTTTGCTATAACATTTCCATTTCTATTTGCCAAGTTCTCATAATTCAGATTATGAAAAGGGATGCCGTAATCATAACCGAATTTTTAGAACGCAAACAATGGACCCATATACAGAATTTCCTTATGTTGAGCCATTCCAACATGAAATTCATATATATATATATCCTTGACTAAATGATTAAAACCTCACGATCTAAGCTTATAGATTTGAGATGAAGTATAATTTCCTCTCCCTTAATTATAGCAAAACAACTCTTTCCTAGTTGAAACTTTTGTTTTCTATAATTAACATTGCTAACTTGCAATACTTATCATAATTATCATGCTCCCACTAACATGATGATTATTAGCATAACACTTATGCTCCCACTAGCTTTGACATGTACTTTGAAATCAGCTGGACTTCTAGAAATCAATACTTTATTGACCAAAGTTCAGATTTCTGATACTGGATTGTTTTGATAGAACTTTATCAAAATCATACACCTTCCCTTAGATAACACACTTGTGTGTCTAAACAATTATGAAGAGGGATGCCATAATCATAATGGTTAGACCTTTTTGCCACTTCTGACAAGTCCAGGTTAGTGTGCCGATAAACCACACACGCTCCACTAACGACTTTGAGAATGCAAATATCACAATTGCTATCTAACTAAAATCTACTTAGTGAAAGTGTTTCCTCACCATCATTTTCATGAATCGGAGAGAAACCTTATGACACTTAGATTTAATGGTGTATGTGTTCTTATCCATGTGCATTGTCAAAACCATAGTCACAAGACAAGGATAATGACAAATCCAAACTCATATGGACTGAATTCAATCTTAACTTCTTGCCACCTGGCAGCTCAAGGGCCTGCCATTGCTTCCAAGTTGTTGTGCAACACATTAAGAACTCTAAGAACTCATATGCAAAACCAACTTTAACTGGAATGGGCACAGAATATGTCAACACGATAGGTCATAAACCTCAAGTTGTGTGCTAGTGAGGAACTTTAGGTTCTATTCTTGATTAGTTCTTGAGACTTTCAAGACCTTTAAGACTCCCACTGTCCTCTTGATCTATAAGACTCCCTTGTCAAACATCCAAGAGATAGTGCGGATTCTAATCAAGATAAACACTTCACATAATTGGCCTTAGTTGGTCTTTGTTTTATCTAAAACATCACAACTTACCAATTTCAAATGTACAAGAGTAGAAAAATTTTACTCTTACATTTGACACGTGTTTTATACCTTCTTAAAGACATGTCACTCAAATTACAATCTTGGAGAATGACTCTAAGACTTGTATTAGAACGTAGTATGACTCATCTTCATGATTTAACCATTTCAACAATTCAAGATCCCTTCTTCTTAGTCATAAGAATGCACTAAGACATCCTTAGAGAACTAATTTTTGATATGGTTTCTTAATCATTAAGATGACCACAAAACTGATACTAAAGTACTCTCCCATCTTTTCAGATTTGAGAAACTTTTATCCTTCTGCCTAATTTGATTCTTCTTATCCGCTCTGCCATGCATTGGAACCTTTTCCAATGTCTCAGAGTTACACTTAAGCTTGTAAGTATAATCATATTTACTGAGCTTTAGTAAACTATGACGAATAGCCTTATATATTTTGTGGTGGACTTAATCAGTGCACATGACTATGTACTCGATCCCTTAGTCCATTACTTAACTCACACATCCATGTGAACAAGTAATTAGGCTTAATTTTTCCAATACTTCAAAGTTCTCATTCATCATGCTATACAACTTGCATGATTCCACGTCCCGGTCCAACTAAGACTTGGGTGATGAGAATCTTTCCTTATTTGGTAAATTTAGACATTACAACAAATGAAAGAATCAATTTCATACTTCCACTCTTGCTATTAATGGAATCATATAAGCAACAATTTTTCCTCAAATGCCATTGTAAGGATATTTTAAAATAAATAAAATCAAAAATTTTCTTTTATTTTAAAACTATGAGGAAAAACTTATCCTTACAATCCATATGAAAACTTGTTGTTATGTATTCCTAAGCAATACTTCATAACTCCTAAGACGTAGCTCAAGAATCCGATCTTCAAACTACACGATAGAAATCCATCTATGCGATCAGATTCAGCATATTCTTTCTTTAAGTTCCTTCACTTTTCTTTGATTTTTAAAACATCAACATGTGACCCAGTCACATCATGTAATAATAATCTCATAATAGAAACTTAGCAGAGTTAGATAGTGGACTTTACCTGAAGTAGAGTCAAACTTATTGACTTTTACATCTTTAGGTAAATTTGGCAGCTTTGCAACCAATGACCCTTCCTTTGGCAATATAAACATATGGACCCTTTGATAATGGTACACGGGACTATCACAAACTTAGCTTTTCTCTTTACCATTTGGTCAACCTAGTTGACTATGTTCAATCCCTTTCCTTGGGAAGAGAATGCTTTTTCTGTATTTCCAGTGTCACCATTGTTAATGTCCATAAAGTTTCAGGAAGTTGATCTTAACAAATAGATAAGATCATTAAGGGTCTTGTCATAGTTTGTTTCATAGGTGTTCCAAAAGAACTTACTATGTGACTTAGAAAGTGATTGAACCACCAACTTTCTCAAGACTTTGACACCCAACTCTCCCGGCTTGTCAATATGTGACTACGTCTCCAAGATCTGATCACACCTAGACCTTGCCTTGCCAATAGGGCTTGAGTGACTTTGAACTTGTGGGTTGGGAGAATAATTTGAGGAGGTGAAAGAAGTATGATTTCCAAGGGACATCATCTTCATTAGGAAAGCTTGTTTCATGAGATTTGGGAAGATCATAAATGTCTAAACTAGATATCTTTTGGGAGATATTCAAGATAGTTGATTTAAAGTCCTTAATATGACACCCAATATGAAATATTAAGGCTAGGACCCAACAAACTATTTTATAACTTAGAAGAGGTATGCCGTAATCCAAGCTATACAACAATTTGAAGGTAGGTGAATGATGATTCACCAATTTCCACCAAGATAAACGAAATGTATTATTAGGTTTTAATTGGTTTTGAAACTCCTAGATCTTTTGAGATTCATTGAACTGTTCAATGGCATGTTTAAATCTCGAGTGTGCCCTTCAGGTTTTGTGACTGGGATGTCGAGGATCACAAAACAAGGTGTGAAGTAACCATGCAAATTACTTGGTACCCTTAAGTGTTTATCCCTCAATCAATGTGCCGGTTAACCACACACGCTCCATCGATACTATGATAAACATTAAGTCACCCTTTACCTACCTTGTTAAGTCCAAGTTAGTGTGTCGGTTAACCACACACGCTCCACTAACGACTTAGACAAAGTGTAAAGTGTAATTTCATGGATTAGCACCTTATTCACATTTTCCTAAGTAACTAAGATTGGGTATTATTAAGAGTTTAGTTACTTAGTATTTATCATTAATACTTTTAATGAAGGGAGAATTATAGTCCTGTCAAACCCGTTCGGCTAACGACCCTCCACCAGTCAAGCAAGCGGTGGGTGAGAGTGGACACCCATTAAGTTGCCATTTTATAGGCAACAAACTTATACCCACCTTATAGACCGGCTTCGTGAATGACGCGTACTAGCGGTAAGACTGACTTTACTCTTATACATACATATATATATATATATATATATATATATATATATATATATATATATATATATATTATTAACTTATAATATTATAAAGTATAAGGGTTGAATTTTAACTTTTAAAATTCTAAGGGCTAACTTGGAATTAAAGTATTCATAAGAGAAAACTTTACAAATTCCAAAACTTGAGGGCAAGTTTTGAAACTATTCAAAACTAATTAATTCCATAACTTATGTGTTTAAAGTAGTTTTAATCCAAAAACTCTTCAAGTTCCATAACTTGAGGACAAATTATGGAAGACTTTAAACTAATAAAGAATTAACTTTTCCTTTATTTTATAACTTATGAAATTAATTAAGGTTACATTTTTTTTTATTTAATGAAGAGACTCTTGGTCCTCCATAAGTTGAGGACAAATTATGGAGTCATAACTCCAATTAATTAGAACTAGACTCTTCATTTTTTGTAACCTTTGCCAATTTTATGAGTTTTATGAGTCTTTAATGTGACTCTTCATGTAACTTGAGGACAAGTTACACAAACGCATTTTATACTCAACTCTTAGATTAAAATGGATTGAAAACAACTATTTCAATTAACTTTTTCTATTAATCTAAGCAACTCATAAGAACAAGATAATTCAAATCAAACTTTTTCATGTAATTAGTCTAAACCTTAAACTAATACAAAACATGAATCTATTGACAATTATCTTTGAAAACGGATTAGCATGAACATTACCACATTAAAAAACAAGTTTATAAGTTCAAAAACAACTTAGGGTAATGTTCCTAATCCATTTCTAGCCAAAAAACTCGAAAATATGCTGTCTGGGTTCCAACTCGTCTAGTGCATGAACATAACTCGGCGAGTTGGATGCATTTTGCCTTGGAATCGTCGAGTCCCTTCATGGACTCGGCGAGTCTGCTGGGCTGACAGCACCAATTTCGATTTTTCAGCTTCTATTGCAAGTATAACAAGAAAACAAGCCTAGGCTCTGATACCACTGTTGGGTTATGAGCATTCTAACACTCCTATGTGTACATGCAACCCTAAATACCTTGGATCTATGTTTTCTCTATTATACATGCAAATATGAATATCCAAGGTATTATCCTAAACCAGCATACAAAACTATCAATATAACAAGATAGAATACATACCTCTTTGATGGTGCTTGTCTTCATGAAGCTTGAGTGCCTAGTGCCCCAAGTGTGACACCTCAAATGGTTCACAATCATCAAAACACATAGAATAGCTTGAGAGAATTCTACACTTCATGAAATCGGCTAGCCCTTTCTTATTCTCACTAGTGGCCGCTTTTCCTCAAGAATAAGATGCTTATATAGTTATACAATTAGGGTAAACCCTAATTGTCATGACTTTCCATTTCCTTGGATCCATGGGTTAAAATACACCATGGAGCATCCATGGAGCATCATATGGGTTTTGGCCCAACTAGATAATCCATGGAGCATTAGCCCACTATACAAGTATGGATGATTTACACAATCAACCCACATATTTAATTAGTCTTCTTTTGATCACTCAATTAATGCTAGATTAATTCTTGATCAATACTAATTAAATAATCTCATTATTCTTATTATTAATATACTAGAACTTATAATATATTAATAACCATAAGTGTCTTATTTCTCTCATTTAGTCTATCCAAGTGCATGATGGTATGCAACCCAAATGGACCATGCCGGGTCGGGTCAAGTTTTACCAATTATAGTTATGGACTTAGACATTAATCCAACAACAACAACCATAGCTGACTGCCATGGTGGTTCTTCACAGTCACACTCGACCATAAATCTTACCAGTCCCATAAGTCTTTTAATATCAGCACCCGAACAATAATGCAAGAAGAATCCCGGAAACGCACCCGACATGGCTGCCCTCAAGGTGGCAGTGGCAGTCAGAACACGACAGCAGCTCTTCAGACTCCCAGAGTGACGACGTCGGTGATACATCGGCAGCCAACGATGGACACGAGGAAGGTGCACAACCTCCGATTGGGAAACCACAGTTGCGACATAATGGAGGTTGATGGAGAAGCAGTAGTGGCAGCGGGCTTGTCCACACTACGGCGGCTGGATTCGGCGGTTCACATCAGCCCCTCTGATTGCCCTGCTCCCTTTCTATCGTAGAACATAATTGATTTTGTGGATTCCAACCTCAATGGCGACTGTATGGTGGCGGAGGAAGGATGGTGGTGCCGATGGGAGTCATAAGGTTGGTGGCTGTTATGACATTCCCTATGGTTAGGGTTAAGGGTTTGATTAAATACCCGATACCCTTGAAACATTCATCCATAATGGCAGTAACGGCCCCTCCTTCATGATATTATTTCAGTTTTGCTCCATTATTTACCCTTAAGACCCCGCATCCTAAAATTCATTTCAGAATAAGCCCAGTGGTTACAAAACAACCCCTCCTCCACAATTTATTCTCAAACTGAATCCAACACTTACACTTTAGCCCCTACCTTCATAATATATTTTCAACTTTAATCCAATTTTTACAATTCTAACCTCCAACTTCTATAATTATGACTTTTAACTCCTCGAAACCAAAACCTTGCTCAGTATTATTGATTTAGGGCTCCTATACATTTATTAGTTTATTTACTTATTAAATAAATAAATGGGGTGTTACAAGACATCTACAAAAAGGGAGAAATTCAAGTTAGTTGATTTATTGCTTAATATAACACCCAAATGAAATATTAAGGCTAGGACCCAACACACTAATTCACATTCGGAAGAGGGATGCCATAATCAAATTGTAAATTATTTGAAAGTAGGTAAATGATGATTTACCAATTCCACCACGAAAATGAAATTTTAAATGAATTAGTGTTTAAATGAAATACCTAGATCTTTTGAGATTCATTGAACTTTTCAATGGCATGTTTAATCTAGATTATTTCCTTCAAGTTTGTTACTGGGATACCGAGTATCCCAAACAAGGTGTGAATAACCATGAAAATTAGATTAGTACTCTTGAGGTCATTTATCATCTAATCGATGTGTCGGTTAACCACACACGCTCCATCAATCAATGAAAATTTATGAGCTACCTATTTGCATCCTTCATTAGTCTCAAATTAGTGTGCCAGTTAACCACACACGCTCCAATAATGACCAATATGGTGCAATGTGGATTTTCATGGGATAGCATCAAAATCACATTTTCCTAAAGTAACTAAGATTAGGAATTTATGCATTTAGTTTCTTTATAATTCATTATGCTTTTAAAGAGGATTTAGTGTCCTACCCTACCCATTTGGCTAACGAGCCTCCACTACTCAACAATGTAGTGGGTAAGAGTGGATACCCAATGGTAGTCATTATTGTTGCGTTTTGAGCATTACAACACTCCTTTGGTACACATGCAACCCTACATGCTTTGGATCTATGTTTTCTCTAACTATACATGTAATTTCAAATTTCCAAAGAATACATCCTAACTAGCATGCAATTGAAGATATACAACATAAAACCAAGTTAGATGAATACCTCTTGATGTATCTTGTAATTCTTGGCTGTTAAAAGCTTTAGCACCTCAAATGTGATGCCTCTAATGTGTCACAAACACTAAATGAAAGAGGAGGCTTATGAGAAGAGGCTAGATAGCACTAAAATCGATTATGGTTCTTCTCAAGAATGCCTCTAATGTGTGGCAAAGACTAGGTTTCCATCTGTGCAAACCCTAATTCACCATGACCCTTCATATTCCTTAGGCCCTTTGGATTAAATATCCATGGACTATCATATAGGTTTAGCCCATCCCTAGTCAACCATGGATCATTTAGCCCAAACTATAAGTATTATTGATTAACTTAATCAGTTCCCGTAAATTTAATTAGTCTCTTTTGATCACTAAATTAATTCCAAATTAATTCTTGATCAATACTAATTAAATAATATGATTTCTCAATTAATATATTATACTTATAATATATTAATAAATCACAAATAACCTCTTCCGCAAAAGTCCATCCTATCAAATTGCTCTGGTGATGGCAACCTAAAAGGACCATGCTACTATCGGGTCAAGTACATACCAATTACAGTTATGGGCTTAGACACCTAATCCAATAGTCTCCCACATGGATAAGTCTAATAACTATAATTGCCAATGCAACTTCAAAATCTGATTAGCAATTGTAGCTTTTAAAAGTCGTTGTTGAACTCTAATCCATTCAGTGATGCGTCCTTTAGATAAGGGATCACATAATCCTTTGTTCTACAAGATATCATGCGGACAAATAGATGGAATATAGTCATACTTATTGTCATATAGTTTGTTTCCTGATTTCTGATTTTTTTTGACATAGAACTTAATTGAATACATCAATTGAGTCCTGACCGACCCGGCACATAAGCCAAAACAAAATCATCGAGGGGCCCAAGATATCGCTTTTAATCCTCTTAGGATAAAAGGTATAGATAAAATTCGACTTATATGCCTGTACGAACTACTCGTTAAATCATACACAATAGTACATTTTATAACATCAAGTTACTTATGAGTTTTCATACCATCAATGCACAACCAACTCATAGTTAACAACCCATATATCTTGGTTTGAAGACTATATGATATTATCATCTCACAATCACTCGTGATGAATTCCATAAAGTGATTCATGTAAGCATAGTTTTAATCCAATACTCAAATCTTATTTCAAGAGCACTCACGAATGTTGTAGCATAAGTTTGTAGTTTTATTATTTCTAACACCTTAGACAATCTACAAGCCAGTTCATGATAGTATAGCCTCATAACCTACCGCCAAAGCATGATTGAATGTGGCTAGTTTGAATAATCTTATTATTCCGGAAGTCAAAACACACTAAAGTGAAACAATAGTAAGCAATTGACGCAAGATAGTAAATTTACTAATACATAAAACTCCTTTTATTAATCATCAAATATCAATTACCTTTTAGCTATTACAAGTTTCTAAATATTTATCTAATCTGTAAAACTAATATCGCCCTTCAACTCGATACTCTTAGCATGATGCAAGTGCTTAACCTTACTTAATCCCTTCGTAAGGGGATCTACTGGGTTATCCTCTGACGATACCTTCTTTACCACGAGGAGTCCTACTTCTACTCAATGTCTTATGAAGTGGCATTTTCTGTCGATATGCCTGGATCTTCCATTATCTCTTGGCTCCTTGGTTAAGAAGAACGCTCCTTCATTATCACAGAAAATCTCCATAGGCTTATTTATGGATGGTACAACTCGAAGGTCTTCGATGAAGTTTTTCAACTATATCGCCTCCTTCGATGCTTCACTTGCTGCTATATACTCTGATTTGCATGTTGAATCAACTATAGTCTCCTGCTTGGAACTTTTCCATGTAACTACTCCTCCATTTAGGGTAAACACCCAACCCGATTGAGAGCGTAAGTTATCTCTATCGGTCTGAAAACTGGTGTCACAATACCCTATCACTCTCTAGTCATCACTCTCACGGAGGGTAAAGACCCAGTCCTTAGTCGTGGACAGGTACTTAAGAATATTCTTTAATGCAGTATAGTGAGCTCTAGGGTTCCCTTGATATCGATTAACCAATCTCAAAGCAAAAGTAACATCAGGGTGAGTACACATTATAGTTTACATGATTATGCCGACAGTGGAGGCATATGTGATGCGGGCCCTAGTGTGGAGGATCGGGCCCATGCGTTCCTATAGGCCCACGATCGTGTGACTTAAGGGGCTTCACAAAAATGGCCATAAATTTGGCTACGGATCTCCGTTTTGGGCATGCGACTAGTCAAATAGAAGCTTGAAGCAAGGAGAACGTCTAGATAAGTCCCCAAGGGGACTTACTCATTTTGAGTCCAGATCTCGTTTTCTAAACTGGACTTATGGACATTTTTGTGTTTTTTTCATAATTTTTGGACTTTATTTTTGGGTTTGTGTTTGGCCTATGTCTCTTTAGGGTTTCTTTTTAAATCCTTCTTCCTATTTAAGTCTTTCTAATGTAATTTGGATGGTCATTGATTAGTTTAAAGAACATTCATTTTTCTCTCAGAATTTCATGTGTGTTTACCGAATTTTGAAGCCAATCGCACGTTATTCATTGAATCAGCCTGGTTTGGGCAACATTATCCTGGGTATTCATTTAGAATAAATAGTTTTGATGTTGGTTCATTTGCACGCTCCATCAGTTGGTTTCAGAGTTGAATTTGTGGTTCAGAATGCCTCCGAGAAGAAACAAGACACCCGCCAATGTTCATGAGCAAGAACTGGAAGAACGTATTATGGCAAGAATGAAGGAGAGGATGGATCAAATTGTTGATCAATTGACTAGAAGGATGGTGGAACTGATGAATCGAGGAGGTTAATGGTCTCAAACTCATTCGCAGGTGGAAGATGGTGAGTTTGGTAACCCATTCGGCGTCAGTGACGGTTCGTATTTTGAAGACAATCTAGAAAGGTGGCCAAGGTGTGAATGTGGGGGTGATAATAGGTGTTGGCAGGCCGGAATGCGAATTGATATCCCAAAATTCAATGGGTTTAGTTTGAATCTGTATTTGTTCATCGACTGGTTGGCTACTGTTGAGGAACTTTTTGAGTTCAAAGAAGTCCTTGAAAACAAGAGAGTGTTGTTGATTGCTGCTAGGCTACGTGGTAGGCCATCTGCATGGTGGCAATAATTAAAACTGACACGAGAGAGGCTAGGAAACTCAAAGGCTGTGACTTGGAGGACGATGAAGAAGTGTTTATGTACCAATGCTTGCAAAATTAAAAGCAGGGTGCCAAGTCAGTTGACGATTACACAACTAAGTTCTACCAATTGATTGTCTGAAATGATAACTACGAGATAAAGGAACAACTCATTACTCGATATATTGGGGGTCTACGAGTCTAAATCATGGACTCCGTAAATATATTTGACCTGGTGTCTGTCTCTAAAGCGCACCAACGAGCATTGGCTTTTAAGAAACAAAGTCATCGGGTGGGTGGTTCGTCTTCGATTGCCATTGCTAGAGGAAGTTATGGGATCGGTGGTGTGGTACCATGTGTTGTGCCTAATCAACAAACACCAACATCTAACAGTGTTGGACCAACTCCTAGGACAACTGGTAGTAGCAGCTTGAAGTGTTTTAGTCGTGGGGAGACAGGTCACCGACAATCAGAGTGCAAGAAGGTTGGAAAATGTCATTTGTTTGTTGAGCAAGATGATTGGAAAAATAGTGATGCTGGTGGAAATTACGAAGATTCCCCTGTGTATGACGAAGAGCTTCAATTAGAAGAGGAGGTTGTATCTGGAGATGTGGGGATGAATTTGGTTGTAAGGCGCTCTTATTTTACAACAAAAGTTGATGGTGATGATTGGCTCAAAACAACATCTTTCAGTCGACATGTATTATTTTGGGAAGGGTTTGTACTTTTGTTATTGATTTAGGAAGTTGTGATAACCTTATATCTGAAGAAACAGTTCAAAGGTTGGATTTGAAAACAGGAAACCACCCTACGCCTTATAAGCTACAGTGGCTTAAGAAGGGTGGTGAGGTCACTATATCTAAACAAGCCCTTGTACAATTTCTGTTGGTACCACTTATAAAGATTATGTGTGGTGTGATGTGGATGCTATGGATGTTTGTCATTTGTTGTTGGGAAGACATTGGGAGTATGATCATAACATAGATCATAACGGGTGGACTAATGATCATAACATTGGTTCCCTGTAAGCCAATGGAACTAGTTCCTAAACCTTCGGGTAATCTATTGACTTTTATGCAGTTTGAAGACGAGTTGGAGGCGGTAGGTGAAATTTTTGTGTTGCTAGGGAAAGAAGTGGCTAAGGAGGCTGAGATTCTTGAGGCTATGGTTTATCTTCTCAAGGCATTCACTGATGTTTTCTCTAATGAATTACCTGATGGCTTGCCACCTTTACATGACATCCAACATCATATTGATTTACAACCAGTAGATCAGTTGCCTAATAGGCCACATTACAAAATGAGTCCCGGATAGCATGAGTAGTTGCGACGACAGCTGGAAGACTTGATTTCAAAAGGTCATGTCCAGGAGAGCATGAGCCCGTGTGTTGTTCCTGCTTTGTTGGCTGCTAAAAGGGATGGTACTTGGCGTATGTGTGTTGACAATCGTGTCATCAATAAGATCATAGTGAGGTACATATTTCCAATTCCTCAAATTGATGACTCGCTTAACCAAATTATGGTGCCACTATCTTTACCAAATTGGACTTAAAGAGTGGGTACTACTAGATTCGACTTAAACCGGGTGATGAATGGAAAACTGCCTTCAAGACTCGTGAAGGATTGTATGAGTGGTTGGTGATGCCTTTTGGTTTGTCAAATGCTCCTAGTACATTTATGCGTTTAATGAACCGATTTTTCAGGCCCTTTATTGGTAAATTTGTAGTCATCTATTCTGATGACATACTTATATACAGTGCTACTTCTGGAGAGCATATCAGCCATGTGCGACAGGTCTTGACCTTACTCCGAAGGGATAGTTTGTATGCAGCTGTGAAGAAATGTGTGTTCATGGTCCTAAGAGTACTGTTCTTGGGTTATGTTGTTTCTGGTGAAGGAATACAGGTGGACGAATCTAAAGTGGCAGCTGTCAGACAATGTCCAACTCCAAATACCATCACTGAAGTACAAATCTTCCATGGTCTTTCTTCATTCTATAGGCGTTTTATTCCAAAGTTCAGTTCTCTTATGGCACATGTGACCGATTGTATGAAAGGGAAGACCTTTACTTGGAAAGACGCGGCAGAATCAGCTTTCCAACTAATTAAAGAGAAGCTTACTTCAAAACCGATTCTTGTATTACAAGATTTTTCTCATGTTTTTGAATTACACACGGATGCTTCAAAGGTTGGAGTTGGAGCAGTTCTAAGTCAAGGGGGACGATCAGTTGCCTATTTTAGTGAGAAGTTGATGGGTCCAAAGTTGCGTTATAGTGTTTATGATGTTGAATTATATGCAGTGGTCCAAGCTATAAAGCATTGGCATCACTACCTGTTTCATAAAGGGTTTGTTTTGTTTACAGATCATGATTCTCTAAGGCACATTCGAAGTCAAGATAAGGTGTCCCATAAGCATGGGCGGTCGATGGAATTCATGGAAAAGTTCACTTTTGTTGTGAAGCACAAGTCTGGAGTGTCGAATCGGGTGGCAGATGCTTTGAGTAGAAGAAGTAATATGCTAGTTTCCATGAGGGTTGGTGTGCCAGGGTTGGATGTCCTCATGGAGCCGTTGGCTGTTGATACTTACTTGTCTATTATTCTGCAGGATAAACAATCTAGGTGGGGGTCTGAGTTTCTAGTTCATGACAGTTTCCTTTTCAAAGGGAATCAGTTTTGTGTCCCCGATTCTAGTCTTCATGTTCAAATCATCAAGGTGTTGCATGGTGAGGGGCATGTCTGGCGAGATCGCACTTTACAGTTGGTGCGATCATCTTACTTTTGGCCTACTATGCGTAAGGAAGTGGATCGATATGTTAAACATTGCAAAATTTGCTAGGTTTTGAAGGGCACAACTACCAATGCTCTACTCTATATGCCTTTATCGGTTCCATCTCAACCATGGGTGGATATAATCATGGATTTTGTGTTGGGGTTACCACGGACTCAACGGGGAAATGATTCAATCTTTGTGGTTGTTGATCATTTTTCCAAGATGGTGCACTTTATCCATTGTAAAAAGACGATGAATGCAGTTAATGTGGCTTAATTATTCTTTCGAGACATATACCGTTTTCATGGCTTGCCATCTTCTATTGTTTCTGATCGAGACACTAGGTTTTTGAGTCATTTTTTGCGTAGCTTGTGGAAAATGGTGAACACTCAGCTTAGCTTTAGTAGTGCTTATCATCCTCAAACAGATGGGAAAACAGAAGTTGTCAATCGGTCCCTTGGTAATATTTTACGGTGTTTGGTGGGTGATCATGTGATGGGTTGGGATCAGAAACTATGCCAAGATGAGTTTGCTCATAATCATGTAATCAACTGAAGTACTGGATTTAGTCCATTTCAAGTGGTCTATTCTTTTCAACCTCGGGGGCCAATTGATTTGATGTCGCTTCCTATTTTTGGTGTTGTTCCAAAGAAACTAAAGGATTTTGTTGAAGGTCTACATGATGTTCATAAGGCTGTTCATGAAAACTTGATTTGAGCTAACTCCAAGTACAAGAAAGATGCAGATAAAAAATGTAGGCAAGCTGATTTTGAGGAGGGTGACTTTGTTTCGGCTGTTTTGAATAAGCATCATTTTTCGATTGGTGAGTACAACAAGCTATCAGCCAAGAAGATTGGGCCCGTGGAGATCGTGGAGAAAATAAATTTTGATACTTATCGTCTGGATTTGCCAAGTTATATTCGATGTTCTGATGTTTTCCATGTGAAACATTTACTTCCTTTTCTTGAAGATTCTTCCTATAATGAGCATATTAGACACTCAAGGTCGAATTTTGTCTACCCAGGAAGGGAAGATGAGGGCCCTAGTATAGAGGATCGGGCCCTTGCGTTCCTAGAGGCCCACGATCGTGTGACTAAAGGGGCTTAATGGAAATTGCCATAACTTTGGCTACGGATCTCCGTTTTGGACCTACAACCAGTCAAATCGAAGCTTCAAGCAAGGAGCACGTCTAGATAAGTCACGAAAGGGGACTTACCCATTTTTTAGTCCAGAAATCATTTTCTAAACTGGACTTATGGACAGTTTTGTGTTTTTTTTTTCATAATTTTTGGACTTTCGTTTTGGGTTTGTGTTTGGCCCATGTCTTTTAGGGTTTCATTTAAAATTCTGCTTTTTATTTAAGTCTTTCTAATGTAATATGGATGGTCATTGATCAGTTTAAAGGACATTCATCTTTCTCTCAAAACTTTGTGTGTGTTTACTGAATTTTGATGGCAATCCCACGGTATTCATTGAATCAACATGGTTTGGGCAAGATTATCCTGGGTATTCTTTTAGAATCAACATTTGTGATCTTGGGTCATTTGTACGCTGCATCAATATGGAACTTGACTCATATCCACTATCTTTTCATCTATTCTCGGACTTTGAACCTTGCTCAGTTTGGTATTGCTCCGGATAGGTAAGTAACCTTACTTGGAATTCTCCATGTTGAAATGTTTCAAAACCTTATCAAAGTAGGTACTTTAACTAAGTCCTATTAGTATTTTACTCCTGTTTCTCAATATCCTTATCCCCATAATGTAAGCAGCTTCCTCAAGGTCCTTCATAGCAAAACACTTCCCAAGCCAGGATTTCACCCCCTACATATAATACCAGAAAGCTAACTATACTCCCACTAGCTTTGACATACACATAGGACTCATCCTTGCCTCTCGGAAATCAAAACTCTTTGACTTTCTCATCAAAACAAAGATTCCATTTGAGAGATGATTGTTTCAATAAATAGATGGATTTATCAAGATTACACACTCTATTAGGGTACTTTTTATTCCAAAAACCCTCTGGATGACACATGTAAACATCTTCAGCAAACTTTCCATTAAGGAAAGTAGTTTTGACGTCCATTTGCCATATTTCATAATCATGAAATGCAGCTATGGCTAACATAACCCTTATAGATTTAATCTTCGCTACTGGTGAGAAGTTCTCATCATATTCAACTCCATGAGTTTGAGTAAAGCCCTTCGCAATCAGTCTCGTCTTATATATTTGTACTTTCGAATCAATGTCGTTCTTCTTCTTGAATATCCATTTGCATCGGACTGTCTTACAACCTGGAACATTGTCATCCAAATTCCATACTTGATTTTCATACATGTACTAAATCTTGTTGTCCATAGCCTCCTTCCATTTAGCAGACTCGAGGCCTGCCACAGTTTCCTTTTAGTTATTAGGTTCATCCAAATTCATCAATGTACTATCACTAATAAACGTATCACCTTTAGTTGTTATACGAAAACCATATAACACTTCTAGAACACTAACTCTACTGGAACGTCTCAGAGGTACAGACTCGTCAATCGGTTCAATAGGAGTTTCCTCGTCGGGTTCAGAGTTAGTGCTTGAGGTTCCTTCATCACTTAACTCTTAAAGCACCTCCCACTGTCCTCTTGGCATATGAGTTCCCTCTCTCGTAAAACGCCTCTCCTCACAACAAAGAAAACATTATCACTCAATCTGTAGAAAAGATAGCAAAAGGACTTATGTGGGTAGCCGATGAAAATATATCGTTCATTGCGAGGTTTGAGCTTGTTGTGAGTATCTCGTCTTACAAAAGCCTCTCAACACCAAACCTTGATATGTGCTAATGAGGGAACCTTCACTGTCCGCATCTTGTGTGGTGTTTTGGCAACCTTCTTAGTTGAGACTAGATTAAGGATATGAGCGGCAGTCTCTAAGGAATACCCCCAGGATGAGATAGGTAACGAAGCTTAAATCATCATGGAATGAACCATGTCTAACAATATCTGATAGTGAATCTCTGCCACACCATTCAACTGCGGTGTCGTAGGTGACATCAACTACGAAACAATTCCACATTCCTTAACATAGTCACGAAACTCGATACTAAGATACTCACCATCTCAATCAGATTGGAGCATTCTTTATATTTCTTCCCAATGGATTCTTCACTTCTTGTTTAAATTCATTAAACTTTTCAAAGGTTGCTGATTTATGCTTGATCGAGTAGATATAGCCATATCTATTGTAATCATCAATAAAAGTCACATAGAAGTGGTTAGCATCCCTTGTGGTGGATTTCAAAGGTCCACACACATCATTGTGTATAAGATCCAACAGACCTTCACCCCTTTCACAAGTACCAGCGAAGGGTGACTTGGTCGTCTTTCGAAGCAAACAATATTCGTAAGTGTCATCCGACTTCAAGTCCAATGACTCCAAGACTCCATCCTTTTGAAGTTGGGCTATGCGCTTATTGTTGACATGCCCAAGACGAAAATTCCATAAGCATGCTTTATTCAAACCATTGAACGAATCAATATGCAACACATTATTTCGTAACTTATCTACAACCATCACACTTTCATATATATCATTACATGGTAATGCATTAAAATAAAATACACCATTATAGAAAGCATTGATAGAACCAATTTCATTATCAAATGAAAATCTAAAACCTTGTTTATACAAACCATGAAAGGATATAATATTTCTCGCCATATCCAACGAGTCGCAACAATTATTCAACTCTAAATTTAACTAACTACTAAGAAATAAAGAATAAACTCCAATCTCGGTCACAAGCGACACTTTCCTATTCCCCATGATTAAGTTTATCTTCTCGTGCTCCACATCCCTACTTCCTTTTAGTCCTTGCAAATCAGAACAAATGTCAAATCCAAAAACTATATCAAGGAACCAAGATCATATGATGAGTTATTAGATACAATAGTGTAAATACCTGCAAAGGTGGGTTTTATCTTTCCATCCTTAATGTCCTGCAAGTATTTGTGGCAGTTTCGTTTCCAGTGGCCTTCTTCATGACAATGGAAGCACTATGCTTCCATTCGGATTAGAAGAGTGTTTAGAAAGACCACCTTTGGTTACACTAGAAAAGGATGCCTCATGGGACTTACCCTTGTGGTTCTAAGAAGGAGCCTTCCTATTCTTTCCCTTCCCATGTACAATTGCTAAGACAGGGGCAGCAATAGTAGGAGTGGGTACAACAGCCTTTCCTTTCTAATTACTTTCTGCAGTTCTTAGTAGGCCTTAAAGATTGCTTAGAGTGACCTCCTCCTTGTTCATATGATAAGTCATATGATACTGATCATAACAGGGAGGCAAAGAATGTAGGATAATATCAATGGCCAACTCTTCATTGAAGTTCACATTCAACTTCAGCAAGCGGTCCACAAACCTTTGCATCTTTTGCAAGTGGGCCGTGATGGACTCTCCATCCTTCATTTTAGTTGTAATCACAGAGGCTATGATTTCATAACATTCCTACCGAGCACTTTGATGGAACCTTTCCATCAAATCTTTGTGCATCTCAAATGACCAGAAGTCCTCATAGGACTTTTGAAGCTCAGCAGTCATGCTAGCAATCATAATGCACGACACATTTTTCGTGTCCCTCTCATGAACCTTGTATTCCTTGATTTGCTCGAGAGTAGCATTTTTTTCATCAATCTACTTAAGCTAGTTATCGAGGACATATTCTTTGTCCTCGTAGAGAAGGGCCATCAGATTTCGAATCCAATCGTTAAAGTTTGACCCGTTGAAGATAGTTCTCCCAACCAAGTTCGTGATGGAGATTAAGCTAGAAGGATTGGAGCTTGAATCATTGTTTGGGAGAGACATCTGAAAAAAAAAAAGAACAAAGTTTATATTAGATAAGAATCCTTAATATAACACGCAAATGAAATATCAAGGCTAGGACCCAACACAATATTCTACAATTCGGAAGAGGGATGTCGTACTCCAATTGCAAATTATTTGAAGGTAGGTAAATGACGATTTACCAATGTCCACCATGAAAAACAAAAGTGATTATTTAGTTATAAATGAATTGAAATTCCTAAATTCTTTGAGATTCATTAAACTTTTCAATGGTATGTTTAAATCTTGATTATGCCCTTCAAGTTTGTGACTGGGATACCGAGGAGCACAAACAAGGTATGAATAACCATGCAAGTTGCTTGTTATTCTTGATGTTAGTTATCACCTAATCAATGTGTCGCTTAACCACATACGCTCCATTGATCTGTGACAAACATCAAGCTACCCTTTGCTACCCTTGTTAGTCCCCAATTAGTGTGTCAGTTAACCACACATGCTCCACTAATGACTTATCAAGGTGCAAAGTGTAATTTCATGAAGTAGCACCATTTTCACTTTTTTCCTAAAGTAAATAACATTGGAAATTTATAAAAGCTTAGTTACTTTATAATTTCATTATACTTATTAATGAGGATCTATGTCCTATCCTACCCATTCGACTAACGACCCTCCACCAGTCAAGGAAGCGGTGGGTGAGAGTGGACACCCATTAAACCACCATATTATAGACAATATCCTTATACCCTCCTTATAGACCGACTTTGTAAATGAGGCCTACTAATGGTAAGACTGACTTGTCTTATATATATATATATATATATATATATATATATATATATATATATATATATATATATATATAATTTTTAAAGTTTTAATATTATAATAGTATAAGGGTTGAATTTTAAAGTTTTAAAAATTTAAGGTTTCGAATTAAATGTTTAATGTTCATGAACGAGACTTTTCATATTTCATAACTTGAGGACAATTTATGAAACTCTCTTCAAGAACAATTTAGATCAATTATAACTTATTCAATTATCATATAATTTGTTATTCATCAAGTTGATATAAACTAACTCATATAGCAAAACAATTCACTTCAAATAATATAAATAATCAACTTATTATCTTAAAATTTGACAGTTGGCTTTTAACGGGATAAGGATAATCACTACCATATCAGAAAAAACATTTTTAATGATACAAAACAATTTATTGTTGTGATCCTAATCCAATTCTAGCCAAAAACTCAAGAAAACTGCTATCGGATGATCCAACTCGTCGAGTTTGGCAATGGACTCGCCAAGTTTATCATCTACTTATCCAACTCGTCGAGTCCAATCATAGGCTCATCAATTCCAGCAGTTAGAGTCCAAAATTAGAATTTTTCATGTTTGAAAATAACACAATAGCATCAACATAATGTAAAACAATCCTAGGCTTTGATACCACTTTTGGGTTTTGAGCACCATAACACTCCTATGGTGCACATGCAACCCTAGATACTTTGGATCTGAGTTTTCTCTAATTATACTTTTAATATCAAATTTCCAAAGCATACATCCTAACTAACCTGAATTGAAAATATACAACATAGAACCAAGTTAGACGAATACCTCTTGATGTATCTTGTAATTCTTGGCCTTTAAAAGCTTTAGCACCTCAAATGTGATGCCTCTAATGTGTCACAAACGCCAAATGCAAGAGGAGGCTTATGAGCAGAGGATATATAGCACTAAAATCGATTACGATTCTTCTCAAGAATGCATGAGCTGATTTTACGGGTTAAGAGGTTGCTCTTATAGTGTGGAAAAGACTAGGGTTTCATTCATGAAAACCCTAATTCACCATGACCCTTCATATTTCTTAGGCCATTTGGATTAAACCTTCATGGACTATCATATAGGTTTAGCGCATCCCTAGTTAACCATGGATCATTTAGTCCAAACTATAAGTATTACTGATTACCTTAATCAGTCCCCGTAAATTTAATTAGTCTCTTTTGATCACTAAATTAATTCCAAATTAATTCTTGATCAATCCTAATTAAATAATATGATTTCTCAATTAATATATTATACTTATGATATATTAATAAATCACAAATAACCTCTTCCTCAAAAGTCCATCCTATCAAATTGCTCGGGTGAAGGCAACCCATAAAGACCATGCAACTATCGGGTTATGGACATACAAAGTATAGTTATGGGCTTAGACACCTAATCCAAGAATTTTACATGTCGCTTCCTTTAACACCGCTTAGTGACCAGCTTCGTGAATGAGGCGTACTAACGGTAAGACTGACTTTTCTCTTATACATATATAACATATTATACTTTTAATTCTATATAATATAAGGGTGTATTTTATACATTTAAAATACTAAGGTTTAATCTTTTAATAAATTAGAATTTTAATTTAATGAAACTTTAACCTATCTATGGACTTATTAATTTTCCTTTAATTAAATCACTTAATTAATTAATTAATAAAATCCATGAGAGATAATTTTTAAACTACTCAAAATACCAAAGATCTAAATCTAAGATTTCAAAATTAAAACTAATTAATCAAATTTTAAATTATAAAACCAAAAGGTGTATTTTGAAACTATCAAAAATATTAGGTTTAACTATTTAAATTTCCAAAAATTAAAACCTTTTAATTTCAAATTTAAACTATAAAATCATAGGGATGCAAGTTGAAACTATTCAAAATCTAGGTTAAATCTAAAATCAAAATAGTCTTATTATTATCCATATTTAACTCTAATTTTGATAAGGATATGATGATATCATTAGAAAATTCGAATTTAGGCATTAAAAACAAACTATGGTAATTATCCAAATCAAATCAGGCAAAAAAATAGAAAAATTAGGAAACTGACGAGTCAACTTGTCAAGTTGGATTCTGAACTCGTCGAGTTCATCCAACTCGTTGAGTTCATGATGAACTCTTCGAGTTCCAATGTCAGACAACAAAAAAATTTTGATTTCCTGTTCTTTTGGCAGTTCACTCTTGTGCCAATTCAATTGAAATACATCCTAGGCTCTGATACCACTGATGGGTTTTGAGCATATCTACATTCCTATGTGATCATGCAACCCTAATTTCTATGGATCTAATGTTTTATCTATTAAACATACAAATATGAATATCAAAGCATCGAACCCTAAAGCTAGCATACAGAATTCGAAAATCATATGAAGATTAGGGTTTGATGATCACCTCACTTGTTATGTATCAATAACAAAAACACCTTGAAGATCCTTAACCTTTGAAAGCTTTGTGGCCCAATTGTTACAACTCTAATGGAGTCACAAACATTCAATACAAAGGATGAAGAATGAGATAGGTGAAAATCGGCTAGGGTAACTCTTAGAATGCATTCTACAAAAATGCATATGTAAAGGGTCCATATATAGTTGTGCCTGTTCGGGTTTTTAGGTGGAAATCCTAATTCCTAACTTAGGCACAATGTAGCCCATGGACTCCAACTTTAGAACCCTTGGAAGAAATTTATAGGGATTCCCTATAGGATTTCGTCCACTCCACTCTACGGAGTCCATTAGCCCAGTTATGCAACTATCAATGATTTGCACAACAGTCCCTCAATTATTAATCAGTTCCTTTAATCCCAAAATTAATATCAAATTAATTTTTGATTAATTACTAATTAATAATATGATTTCTATATAATATATGAATCTTGTAATATATTAATAAAATCATACTGAGTACCAATTTATTGTTCATATAATAAATCTTACTCTCTCTCTCTCTCTCTCTCTCTTTCTCTCTTTCTCTCTCCTCTAGTCATCCAATCAAGTTGCATGAGTGAAGGCAACCCAAAAGGACCATGTTACAAATCAAATCAAGTACATATCAAATATAGTTTTTATATGTCCCTAATCTCCCTATGTATCAATCAGATCCGTTTGATGGTGTGGAATCCCAATCAAACGGATGATGAAAGATCAAATAGAAGAGAAGGAGAAGAAGAATATGATGAATCTTAAATGTATTGATTAGAATGAAGTTCCTGATACAAGATTCACACACACTCTTTTCTCTCTCTTTTGGCCGTACACTCTCTTCTGTTCATCAAAAAAATATCTCCGCAACCACCTAACACCTATATATATATATATATATATATATATATATATATATATATATATATATATATATATATACTATGGGAATATGGGTCATAAATGGGTTTACGGCCGTAAACACCCATTGGGCTGTAAACTTGACCGTAAACTCATAAAACATTACCTAAAAATACAATTGCTCAGACAAGCAATGTATAAACCATATTTTTGACCGAACAATCTCCCCCCTGGTTTATGGCTTTCTTTTCCTAATTGACCCAACAAGCTCCCCCTAAAAAGTGGTTGGCTTTTCTTGTTCATATTCATTGTAAGCTTGGATTCTACATTTATCTTCAAATTCTTCACAACTTCAAGATGAACTTGATGAATCTTCAATGAATGACTTCATCTTCAGCACTCGAGATTTTCTTCAAGATTTGACTATGAATGCACCTTGGGTGAGGAGGCTTGATGTACTGATTCTTGAAAGATAACGCTTTCAGCTTGAGAATCTTCAGACATAACAATGAAGAGAAATATTCTACTAGATCACTTCAGTAGGTTTAAGGTAGCAGCAGACTGATTGAGGAGGCTTCATTGCAATCTATCGCATTATCTTCAACAACAACTTCACCTTGCTTCTAGGGTTGAAGGATGGAATGTCGAAAGAATAATCTTCATTTCTTGATCCTTCGAATGAGAATTCTTCAATGATCACGGATTGTCACACCCCGGGCGTCGGTGGAAACACCGGGTAGTGTAACATCATTTTTTGTAACACAGTTATATAACATATATTGAACAATACTTAGAGAACATACCTTTATTGATGATTGAAATTTACATTATTATTTTTCCTATTACATAATATCCGACTATGACATGCTTCTTAAAAAATAGAAAGATAATAGTGAAACTTCTCTTATTCAAATACATACCCGTTTTTCATGTTCCTGAAAACATATGCATTTTAAGATACGTCATCATAAGGTTGGTGAGTCCACGGGTTTTGACTCCATTAAATAATACATTTTTACACATTCAAAAGTATAGTTTTGAAAGTATCATTTTGACTCTCCAACATTGGGTATAATTGTATACTTATCAATTAAGTGTTATACCAACACATTTCTTAATCTTAAGGTATAAGTAGGGGAAAACTTATACTTAACATTAATACTTGTATACAACAAGGTATAATGTTTCTAAGAATCTGATACCATGAGCCTGTAACCACTTCTATGACATAATACCTTTGATAGAACAATACACTCACGATTTACCATGAGAACAAATACACTCATGATTAAACATGAGAAACAACACTGTATGCTTCATCGATGCCGGAATAATAACAAATAAAAGGATAGTTCATCACTTGTTTTTGGTTGACTGTAGCTAACAGTCACAAGTGGGGTGGTCAGCCTGTATACTAATTATACACGACTTCCTCGCTACGCAGGATTAACGGTTATAGTTCATAGGATTTCCACTAAGATCCCCAATCTTAGTTGATGAATAAAATTACTCATGTAGACTTTGATGGCTTCCTATAGCTCTAACAAGAAAAGCATCTTCATGTCTAAAACCTTAAGCTACTAGACTTTACTTTTAAACATTACTCCTAACTTCATAATATTCAGGTAGTATAACAACTATATCTTAAAATAAAAACCACGTTTTATCTTGACCTAAAACCAATAATAACAACATATAATGTTTATAGTTTTATCTTGACTTAAAAGTAATAATAACAATATATCCAATTTTATCTTGACATAAAACTAATAATAACAACATATAACATATCTAGTTTTATCTTGACATAAAAATAATAATAACAACATATAACATATCTAGTTTTATCTTGACATAAAACAATTAATTGCAACATACTATATAACTTAACATATAAAACTTCCGAATATAACTTCGGAACTATATCGCACACAAAATATATATATATATATATAGAATCCTAAGTATAACTAAACATCTACATTAATATACTACTATAACAATAACATTTTAACAATGTTATGATAGTTGTATATTTTCAGATACAAAATAACTATATCCCGGTTACTAGAACTATCTATGTTGATACCAACATACTATCATATAGACATAATAATAACATATATATATATATATATATATATATATATATATATATATATATATAATATTTAACATGCGTTTTCCACCAAAATATTAGAAAGCAGGGCCGTGAAACTCACCTTAGTAGCGTGATTTTTATGATATCTAAGCGAAACAGTCAGCGTGCGAGTTCGTCGGTACTCGGGATGCAAGAGGGCTTCAGCAAGTAAGAGAGGAAGAAGAGAAATAGTGTAAGGAAGTGAATCGGTCGATCTTATTATTTATAGTAGGATTTTATGATGCTCAAGTCGCGAGTGTCATAAGACTCACATCGTGATTCTGCCTAATTCACTCCGTAGACTTGCCATTTGCGTCCCTAGCTTCGGAAGGTGGCCATGTGACTCCTCACGTCGTGAGTGACATAAAACTAACGTCCTAAATTTTGGATCCTATCCTCTCGCAGCTTCTAGATTCAGAATTATGATAGAATAACCACGTCGTGAGTGTCATAAAATTCACGTCGTGAATTGGATCTTATCCTCTCGCAGCTTCTAGATTCCGAATTATGACAGAATGTCATGAGTGTCATAAAACTCACGTCGTGAATTAGCTAGTTTAGGGTTTTTAAAAGCTAAATCTTCGGAATGCCATAACTTTTGCATATGAATTCCGTTTTTGACGTTCTTTATATGAACGCGTAGGTCATTATGAGTACTACAACTGTCCTTTAGACTTAAATAGCTAGTTCTAAGTCTATTTTAAATTCCTATTATTATAGAGATTTATAGTGTTCGGTTGATCATAACTTCTTCATACGAAGTCAGATTCAGACGTTCTCTATATTTTTGGAATCATATGGACGTATACTTTGAGTTGTATCATAAAGAAAGTTCATATTTGTATTAGAATTTATCATGAACTACATAACATTCTTACCATATTACTAGGTTAACATAATCACTTTACATGATTGGCATAATCACATGTGATTGTCTATTGACCTATTTTGACTAGTGTTACATTCTCCCCCTGTTAGAACAATTTCTTCCCAAAATTTATCTTGTGGTTAGGGTTTTCTCAAAAAGTTGGCGGTATTTTTCTTTCATATGGTCTTCATGTTCCGAAGTAAATTCAGGTCCTCGCAAAGAGTTCCATCGAACTTTCACTATAGGAATACGACAGTGCTTTAATCTTTTGACTTCTCGATCCATGATCTCTACAGGTTCTTCTATAAAGTTGAGTTTGGTATTAACTTGTATCTCATCAAGAGGTACAACAAGAGTGTCATCGGATAGATATATTTTGAGATTTGATACTTGAAAAACATCGTGTACATTACTTAGCTCTTGAGGAAACTTGAGTTGGTATGAAACATAACCAATTTTAGCTAGAATTTCAAAACGTCCTATATACTATGGGTTTAGTTTGCCTCTCATACCGAATCGAATTACACCTTTCCAAGGAGAGACCTTCAACATTACTTTATCTCCAACTTGGAATTCTAAAGGCTTACGTCTTACGTCAGCATAGCTCTTTTGATGATCACGCGCAACCTTTAATCGATCCTTAATTTGCATGATCTTTTCAGTTGTCTCATGGATTATTTCTGGTCCAGTACGTAAGTTATCGCCTATATGTTCTCTGGCCATCTGTGTATCTCCAACTTCTGCCCAACATACTGGGGAACGACATTTCCGTCCACAAAGAGCCTCAAACGGTGCAGCCTTGATGCTGGTGTGATTACTATTGTTGTAGGAAAACCCAATTAATGGTAAATGAGTATCCCACGCATTTCCAAAGTCTATTACACAGGCTCAGAGCATATCTTCTAAAGTCTGAATGGTTCTCTCACTCTGACCATCAGTCTGTGGATGGTAAGCTGTACTCATGTCTAGACGTGTTCCTAAGGATTTTTGTAGAGATTGCCAAAATCGTGAAGTGAATCTACTATCTGGATCAGAAATAATAGAACTTGGAACTCTATGCAATCTAACAATTTCCTTCAGATAAACTTTAGTCAGCTTCTCCATCTTGTCGTTCTCCTTAATTGGTAAGAAATGGGCGGACTTAGTCAATCTATCGACTATTACCCAAATAGTGTCGAACACGCTAGGAGTTTTGGGTAACTTAGTGATGAAGTCCATTGAAATTTGCTACCATTTTTATTCAGGTATTTCCGGTTGTTAAAGTAAACCTGAAGGATTTTTATGTTCTGCCTTCACTCTAGAACAAGTCAAACATCTGCTCACATAAGTAGCAATTTCTTCCTTCATGTTTTGCCACCAATAATGTACTTTTAAATCTAAGTACAATTTTTCAGTACCTGGATGCACGAAATATCTGGACTTGTGGGCTTCTTCTAAGACCAAGTCCCTGATTCCACCGAACTTAGGCGTCCAAATTCGGTTCATAAAGTGTCCAAATTCATCTTTTTTTATAAGTTGCTTTTCCATTCCTCGAAAAGCTTCATTCTTGATGTTTTCTTCTTTTAGAGCCTCAAGTTGAGCTTCTCTAATTTGTGCGGAAAAGTTAGAATGGATCGTTATAATTAATGCTCGTACCCGATAGGGTTTAATATATTCTTTCCGGCTCAAGGCATCTGCTACCATGTTTTCCTTTCCAGGATGATAACGAACCTCAAATTCGTAATCATTCATCAATTCGACCCATCTTCGTTGTCTCATATTAAGATCCTTTTTGTCGAAGATGTGCTGGAGACTCTTGTGGTCGGTAAACATAGTAGACTTAGTATCATATAGGTAATATCTCCAGATTTTTAGTGCAAAAACTACAGCTCCCAATTCAAGATCATGGGTAGTGTAATTATTCTCATGCACCTTAAGTTGTCGTGATGCATAGGCGATAACTTTTCCTCTTTGCATGAACACACATCCCAATCCTTGATTTGATGCGTCGCAGTATACAATGAAATCTTCTGTCCCCTCTGGAAGGGATAGGATTGGTGCACTACACAACATTTTCTTTAGTTTCTGAAAAGCAGCTTCTTGCTTATCTTCCCAGTTGAACTTCGTATCCTTCTGGGTTAGTGTTGTAAGAGGCTTGGCTATTTTGGAGAAATTCTCTATGAATTTGCGGTAATAGCCAACAAGTCCTAGGAATTGACGCACCTCTCTTGGCGTCTTTGGTGCTTCCCAATTCCTGATTGCTTCAACTTTGGATGGGTGAACATGACTTCCTTCGTTGCTAACTACATGACCTAAAAATTGTACTTCTCTAATCCAAAACTCACATTTGGGGAATTTAGCATAGAACTTTTCTTTTCCTAGTAGTTCCAAGTTTATTTGCAGGTGTTGACCATGTTCTTCCTTGGTTCGGAATATATCAAAATACCATCGATAAATAAAATCACGAATTTATGCAAGTATGGTTTGCAAACATGATTCATGATATCCATAAACACTGCTGGGGTGTTGGTCAATCCAAAAGACATAACTAAGAACTCATAATGACCATAACGAGTTCTAAATGTTGTTTCTGGAATGTTGTATTCTTGTACTCTGAGTTGATGGTGTTCAGATGTAAGATCTATCTTTCAGTAGTAGCTAGATCCTTGCAGTTGATCGAATAGATCATCAATTCTTGGAAGCGGATAACGATTCTTGATCGTTAGCTTGTTCAGCTCCTGATAATCAATACACATTCGAAAGCATCCGTCCTTCTTCTTGAAAAACAAGATTGGTGCTCCCCAAGGTGAAAAACTTGGTCAGATAAAGCCTTTGTCAAGAAGTTCTTGTAGTTGGCTAGACAATTCTTGCATTTCAGATGGAGCCAACCAATAATGAGATTTCGCTACTAGTGCTTCTCCTGGAATTAAGTCGATTTGAAACTCTACTTGTCGGATGGGAGGTATTCCAGGTAGATCTTCAGGAAATACATCAGGGAAATCACATACTTGAGGTATGTCCTTGATTTATTTTATCTTTCTTCAATTATCTACAATGTGGGATAAGAATGCACTACATTTCTTATGTAGATATTTTTGTGTCTTTGTACAAGAAATGACTTTAAGGTTCTTCCCATATTTATCACCATAGGGCTTCGCCGTTTGGTAAGGGTAGTCGTATGGCTTTCTCATGACATAAAATTTCGGTGCGTTGTGAAGATAACCAATCCATGCCAATTATGACATCAAAACTACCGATAGGCATTGGAATGAGGTTGACGTGAAAAACATAGTTATTAAGAGTTAACAGACAGTTTTCTAGGATTTCATATCTTTTCTCAAATTGTTCGTTAGTGATTTCTACTTCGTAGATTTTTTTTAATTTGCTAGACTTACGACTTAACAATTTTCTAAATGTCGGAGTTATAAAACTTCGATCTGCTCCAGAGTCGAAGAGTATGCTAGCGTATAAATTATCTATGAGAAACATACCAAATACAACTTAAGTGTCCTGGATAGCCTCTCCGCTTCCGATCACAAATGCCATGCCACTTCCTATGCCTCCTTGACTCCTTAACTTTGGACATTCTTTCTTGATATGTCCAACTTCTCTACACTCATAACACTTTCTTTCTTCACAACGACCTGTTCCAGTATTTGTTTGATGATTGACTGTTGCGGGTATTGTGCTCCTACAGTAACTAGCAGTGTGCCCCTTCTTTTTTCATTTCGTGCAAACAAAACAGTCTCCTGGGTGATGATGGTTGTAGTGGTTGCACCATGCAGACTTTGGTTGAGTAGGCATTGTTGTAGTGGCTGCATAATTGGTTGCCACTTCTTGTCTTTTCTCAGATGATTGTTTGGGATTCTTCTTTTTAAACTTGTGCTTGTCTGTTCTAGCTTTAGGAGACTCATCCTTTGAGACCACTTATGTTCCTTGGACCTCTGTGAGGGTTAGCTAATGAGCTATTCTCTTGGTTCTGTCATAAGTCGTAGGCTTTGATGCGATCACCATGCCTTTGATTTGTGATGCTAAACCCCAGATATAGCGCTCAATCTTCTTATATTCAACAGTTACAAGTGTTAGACACCTTACTGCAAGGTCATTGAACCTAGAAGTATAAGCTTTTATCTTTGAGCCCTTCATGGTTAGGGTCCACAATTCTTGTTCCAACTTATTTCTTTCTTCCCTAGGACAATACTCCTCTACTATCATTATTTTTAGCTCTTCCCATTTCATGGAATTTGCAGTATCAATCCCTATTGTATTCACATGGCTATTCCACCATGTAAGTGCTGCATCAGCGAAAGTACATGCTGCAAATCGTACTTTACAATTGTCTGGACAAAAGCTTATTTGAAAGACGGACTCTATCTTTTCTATCCACCTCGTCAAATTAACTACCCCTTCATTTTCATGAAAGATCTTTTGCCTACGATTCATAATATCTTTGTAGGTACATGTTCTAGTGGTCCTTACATGGCCTTCATTTCTAACTCCCTCTCTTGTGACATTATATAGAGCCACAACAATTCTTTGGGCTATGATTTCTTCCAGTTGCACTGTACTCATTGAGGAGTTTATTTATGTCGGTTGTTGCGGTTGTTGTTGTGGTGCTGATGGTCGGTTAGAGTTTAGCCGATTACTCCTTCTAAGCATTTTGTTTTAGTTCGTATTATAAATAATAAGAATTTGTATGAGTTTTGTTGATCATTTAATATATGAGTACTAAATACTCTAGTTATTATTCACACCATAAAACATAATAGACAACATAATGATTACTATAACGTATGCTTCATATTATTACCAATGGTTAAATCAGTTTATTTAGGTTTATAAGAGAAAAGTTTCTATAAACATTACAAAATTTGCAAGGGAAATACCGGAAACCCAAGTGATGACCTAGCACGTCAGTGACATGAACCACTTGCTCTTCAAGTGCTTGAGTTCTCTGCTCAAGTCCTCCTGTGTGCTCCTCGTTTCTCGTGGTTTGATTGTATAGCTCTAACTCTGCAATCCTTGCATCGTGAGTAATCATATCGTTATAAGTGAAATTTATACGATGATGGACATCCATCACCGATTCCTGATCTTGTGTCCTTTTTCCTTCTAGCCTTCGCACTCTTCCAGAGAGATGAGTAGCCCTCCTTTCGACCATTTCCATATTATCTTCAATTTTTGCACTTTTCTTAAAGAATTTCGATAAGGCGTTCACTTCGGAAGAATGTAGGGGATGTGGTCGAGATGATTGACCAGTCTCATACATCTTAGCATCTCTTTCTTCTGCCACCCACCTACCAATAGTTTGGGCTATTCGTGAAGGTTCATCTTTGTGACAATCGTCAATCTTGAGTCAAGTCAAGTCATCAAGTCAAGCCGGTCAACTCTATTAAACCTTGTGTATTAGGGTTGGTGTTATGTTCGTATTGTATAACTTGCTATATTAATGGGAAAACATCACTAGAGAAAAGTTTTGTGTTAAAAATTTCCTAAGCCTTAGTACTAATCGGTGAATTAAACTGATGAAAACCATGTTGCATACTCATCGGGAATGTGTAAGATCCTTAAACAAGGCTTAACAGGGTTTACGAACCATGCATTGCGGTGCCGGACACTCACAACTGTCCCACATGGATCCTCTCTCAATCATTTTCACTCTATCTCTGTCTATGTCAAATCTCTCCTAAATCTCTCCAAGTATGTGAAATCTCTCTCAAATATCTCTCTGTATGAGAAATCTCTCCAAGAATGTCAAATCTCTCCCAAATCTCTCCAAGTATGTGAAATCTCTCTCAAATATCTCTCTGTATGAGAAATCTCTCCAAGAATGTCAAATCTCTCCCAAATCTCTCTAAGTAGGTGAAATCTCTCTCAAATATCTCTCTATATGAGAAATCTCTCCAAGAATGTTAAATCTCTCCCAAATCCCTCCAAGTATGTGAAAACTCTCTCAAATATCTCTCTATATGAGAAATCTCTCCAAGAATGTTAAATCTCTCCCAAATCTCTCCACGTATGTGAAATCTCTCACAAATATCTCTTTGTATGAGAAATCTCTCCAAGAATGTCAAATCTCTCCCAAATCTCTCCAAGTGTGAGAAATCTCTCCCAAATCTCTCTCAAAAGTTTCCCGTAACTTTTTGGAATCATTCGGGTCATTCCGGCCCTTAACCGGGTCAAAAACGGCTTAAAACGGGGCGAAAACGAGAAAAATAGGCTTTAGGAACCGAAACCGGAATGAGAGGCTTCTTAGGACCAGAGGCCGAGCCTCTGGTGGCTAAGAGAACCGAGACCGAACTCGCCCAGGAGGAACCGAAACCGAGAGTACTGTTCACAACCGAGCGGTCGGTCCCTCTCGGTCCGCCTCCGCCTCTCTGTTCGCTCCCTGTTCGCTTCTCACTCTCTGTCCGCTATCCTCCCTCTCGGTCCGACTCCGCCTCTCTGCTCCGCTTCTCACTCTCTGCTCTCTTCTCACTCTCTGCTCCGCTTCTCACTCTCTGCTCTCTTCTCACTCTCTGCTCCGCCTCTCACTCTCTGCTCTCTTCTCACTCTCTGCCTCGCGCGCTCCTCTGTCCCCTCCCACCTCTCGGTTTCTTCCCTCCTTCTCCTCTCCTCTCGGCTCCTTCCCTTCTCTCTTCTTCTTCTCTCGGTTCCGCCTCCCTCTCTCTCTCGGTTCAGCATAAGAGGGCCGAACCTCGGCCAGGCTTCGCATTTTTGTCATTTTCAGCCCATTTTTGATATTTTTAACGTTTTAAGCCCGTTTTTCGTGATTTTAAAGCGGGATTTTCTCCAGAAATTTTATTTTAACATAATAAACCCTAAATATTCATAATTTAAACATATTTTTATAAAAATCATTAATTAAATAATAAAGATTTAATGGGGGATTTATTTAAGGTAGAGTGTTGACTTTGCCTTAACTTATGACACAAGCAACCACCCCACACCCACTCTATGACCAGCCATACCTCCCCACCTTACCTATGTCACTTCAATGTTCCCTTACACTCAAATTTCACTCACTCCCACGTTTTTGAGCTGGAACAAACAACCACACTCCTCATTTTCTCTCATTTCTCTCATTCCACTAAGTAACAAACACCACTTTTTCTCTCAAACTCTTCTACACAAATTTTCGAGATCCAAGGCTGATTTCAAGTGTTCTTCCACACCTAGTAAGTAAAAATTCATCCTCCCTATTACTATTTCACTTCATTCTACTCAAATCTTTGGTTGCTTACACAAACTCCCTAACTATGATGTTAGATTCTCGAAAACCTTCAAGGCATCTCCAAGTGTTCTTGAATTAAACACTTCCATTCTTCAACAATCATCTACTGAAATCACTCAAGGTGAGTTCATACCCCTACATTTTCATGATTTCTCAAGTTTTCAGGGGGTGAATACAAGTTAAAACACTAAGAACCTATCAAAATTTTTCTAACAGCCTTCATCAGAAAAGTTCAACTCCATTCACGGACTGTTTTGGGCATCTTAAATATTTTTGTTTTCAAAACTGTACAAGGTGCAAATAGTTCAAATCTTTAGCTTTAAAATGGCTACTTGCACATCTCCATACGATTTTTCTACAATTTATGGTGATTTTTACAAAACTGCCTATCATTTCAAACAACAATCCGGACCAGTCTGTGATTATGGACATTTTCAACCAAGTTAGAGGTCATATTAATTTGTGATAAAAATTATGAGCAAACTAGACACATTTTGTGAACTCTCAGAATTTACGGATCTAATTTTCGACTTCGTATGATTTTTCTATGATTTTTCCAAAACCGGGCAGAATTGCTAAATTTTGCCAATAGCATGTAAATATCATAACACTTTGTATTATGTTGAGCAAAGTGTATAATCATAAGTTTTAGTATTTGTATGTGTTTCCTTGTTAGATTATCATTATGAACTGAAACTAAGACATTCATATTAAATATTAAATATTATTCATTCATTTTGGAACACGTATTATTAGACTATAAAAAGTATAGTTTGATAAATTCACAATACTAATACATTTCCATAAAAGAATTCATACATATTACATACATTTTAGATAAACTATAATAGGTATAGTTTATGATACATCACTCAACGCACTCGTACAAAAAGGGTACATCCATACAAGAAAGATTTATATTCACACGCATTTCACGTAAACTTGTTAACCTATGTTGTGAGACTCTCTCTCTCTCCCCGTACATCCGAGTGCGGGATATAATTCCTGGTAGTTATAATCAGAATCTCCTTGAGGGAGAACGTGATACTTGTATATAGATCTATATTGGGTTTGACACCCCACACCTTGCTGCTAGCTACAGTGGGACCTGCAGGTCTACGGGTGACAAATGTCATTTCATTTTCGCGACGCCTGAGAAACGTTGTGGCAGGTTCACATAGTCACAGTATGATTATAGCGACTCACTTAGGGGGATAACAATTCATGAAGTTTACGGGGTTTCATAAAACCGAAGTAGGTTTTAGGTTGATAAAAGAAATTTTACTTTCCATAACATTTTAAACTCACAACATTGTTACTAAGAAACGATGATTTCTCATACACTCTAGTCTTTGGTTATAAGGCTACATTTCTCGGATTTCAAGGGAAATACCGGATTTTTCTGAAACAAACGCGACATTTACATGTGAAATACTCCTACTAAGTTTATTAATAAAAGCTTATGAACTCACCAACCTTTGTGTTGACACTTTTCAAACAACTTGTATTCACAGGAAAACACTAATCAGGTTATCAAGTGCTTTTGAGGATGGGACGTTAAGGCGTCAAACTTTTCATATTTTAGCAACATATTGTAATTGATTTTGAAACATGTAATTCATACAAGTGATGTAACTTTTTCAATTACATATATGTTGGTTGTGTTTGCTTAAATTACTATTAAAATTGTGGTTATGATGCTATACATGAAGTCCTCCACCCCCGGACGTTTCCGCCATCCTCGGTTTGGGGGTGTGACAGATTGGTATCAGAGCATGGTTTATAGTGAATTAAGTATGTCAACCACATAAGATATGCAAACTATAAACACATTTGGGACTAAAAGTCTCTGATTCTTAAAGTGATTTAAAGAGTTGTACTTTTAGAAAACAAATAATTTCTTGTTTTAAAGTGTACTTGCATGCATTCTATACTAGCATGGTGTCATAACTTAGGAGAACATAAATTGAAAGAGGAGGAGTCGAACATTATTAATACGCCTTAGCATGTGTAATCAGTTCTGAAGTAACTTACGCACACTAAGGAATAGTTGTAATGAGCGACAAATCTGAAAACCTAATTACACTCCATAAAGAACACGCTAAGAACCAAATATAAACATTTAAAAATACTATATGAGTATTTGTACGTTTCTATAGCGCCAAATTATTATCTTCCGATACGTACTTCTTAATCCCGTTTCTCGTGCAGACGACATGGCAGGATTTCACATACCCGAGGACCCCTATTTTCCCAATCAGGGAAATGCGGGATGGATCGAAGACGAGCCCGAGGAGGATCCCGAAGAGGATCCCGAGGAGGAGCCCGAGGAGGAAGACGAACAAGGAGAAGAAGAGGAAGACGACCAGGAAGAAGAGGAAGAAGAGGAAGGTGATGAGGTAGTCATGGTTGGGAACGAAGCGGAGGAACCACCAGAAGTATTCAACCCTCCCTACATCGCGAGGGTACCCGTGCACCGTTTTGGTTACAACGGACCTGAACCCCCTTGGGTAACAACGATCGAAAGATGGAGCCGACAACAACGCCAACGGTCACCATATGACTACCAACGAGGTTTCTATGATCTCACTCATGGTGGACCGGCTGACAGGGCTCTCCCCGTCACGATACAACAAATGGCAAGAATGGATGATCGTGGTAGGACAACGACAGATCAGGTCCGGGAATTAAGTGCCATTGTACAGTCTACTACGGATCGCACCAGAAACCTGGAACGAGACTCCCACCACCGAGACCAACTCATTCGAGACCTTCTCGCGGCTCAAGCAGAAACGAGAGAGTATCGGGAAAGATACATGGCACTCGAAGAGAGAATGGTTGCAGCCGAACGCAAATTGGCGGAACTACAGGGCGCATCGACATCATCGCAGCCTCCGTCAAAGAAGGGTCGCAGTGATTAGAACTCGTTGCTATTCTCCCGTCTTAGTAGTAGAATTTTATGAGTACGCGTTGGTGCTACTCCTTGTATGTAGGTCGACCCTGCGACTATGTGATTACACTATTCAAAGGGCTTTTGTAATGCCAAAAAAAAAACTACCTTTTGTAATGATGTAATGCAGACCCCTATGAGGTCAAACTTTTCTCTCTAAACGTTATGTACTAAAAGTTATCAATGAAATTTGGCTTGTGTTTTATTTATTGAATGTTTGGCACTATACATCATAACCTGATCACACAAACAGTTTACGAATAATAAAGTTATGATAAAATACAAGAGGGATGAAACCAGTAACACTCGACTCGTTATCACTATTGAAGTCTTACCGACTAGTCATTTTTTTATGACAGAACCATGCCACCAAGGAAAAGACCAAGGCCTTCCAGCAACCCAGTGCCGCCTCCACCAGCACCTCCGCAGTTTGATCCTGCAATGTTCCAGGCTGCAGTAACGGCAGCCGTGGCGGCAGCAATGTCGCAAATGGGAACACATGGTTCCGGCGGTTCTGGATCCGGAGCTACAAATTCCATTCATGGGGACAGTACGGGGCGTACGAGGGAGTGCTCTTACAAAGACTTCACGAATGGCAAACCCGATCCTTTCAATGGAAGCGGGGGCGTTATCACACTGGTTCAATGGTTCGAAAGGACCGAGGCAGTTTTTGAAATCTGCGCTTGTCCCGAAGCGAGCAAGGTCAAGTTTGCGGCATTCACTTTCACTGGAAAAGCACTCACTTGGTGGAATGGCCGAGTTAAGTCACTTACTCCTGCAGTAGCTAACGCGATCGGCTGGGAGGATTTGAAAGCTCTAATGTTAAAGGAATACTGCCCGAGGGGCGAAATACAAAAACTTGAAGAAGAACTTTGGAACCTCAGGATGACAGGCACTGATCTTGAAACTTATACCGCCCGTTTCAACGACCTAGCACTCCTCTGTCCAACAATGGTCACTCCAGAAGAGAAGAAGGTGGAACGATATCTCTGGGGCCTATCATCCCAGATTCAAGATAGTGTCTTGGCCTCGAAACCCACTACCTTCGAGAGTGCCAAGGAATTGGCACAACAACTCATAGATCACAGGGCTAGCCGTGGTACCGTGATAACCACCACCGACCGAACAAAAGGAGGGAACAACAAGAGGAAGTTCTGGGGAAATAAAAGGAAACAACCAACTCAGGACCCCGCCAAAAAGCAACCGATTGTTGCTGTTCGCGCCGCCACTACTGCTGTCGCTCCAGCGCCACCGAAACAGTATACAGGAACTCTTCCCAAGTGTAACAAGTGTAACTACCACCATAACGGTGCTTGTCGAGAGTTACACTGCAATAACTGTAACAAAAAGGGGCACACTGCCCGATTCTGTAGAGCGACTACCCAACCCGCCACACAAGTCGCTACGACCACCAACACTGGAGCAAGCCAAGCCTGCTATGGGTGTGGTGAAACGGGACACTTCAGGAGGAACTGCCCCAAGGCACGAGCCCCTAATGCTGGGAGTGTAGGGAGAGTCCTAACTTTAGGGCAGGGAGAAGCAGTCAAGGATCCCTCTGTGGTTACTGGTACGTTCCTCCTCAATAACTCTTATGCATGCGTACTTTTCGATAGTGGGGCAGAAAGGAGTTTCATAAGTCACCAATTCAAACATATACTTAAGCAAAATTCTCAACCACTAGAAGATTCTTACATCGTAGAAATGGCAAATGGAAAGGTTGAGCGCGCTAATGATATTTACATAGGGTGTACTCTCACTCTAGACAACCATTTGTTCAAAATCGACCTTATGCCGGTCACCATAAAAAGCTTCGATATAATCATTGGTATGGATTGGTTAAGCCTTCATCGTGCCGACATTCTATGTTACGAAAGGGCCGTCTGCCTCAATCTGCCGAATGGCAACGTTCTCACCGTCTATGGCAATAAACCTAGTGCGAACCTACAAATCATCTCTTGTGTTAAAACCCAAAAGTACCTCCGAAAGCAATACCAGGTTTTCTTAGCCCACATCGTAGACAAGAAACAGGAGGTGAAGGACATCAAAGAAATTCCAGAAGTATGCAACTTCCCTGATGTTTTCCCAGACGATCTGCCTGGTGTACCACTCGCACGACAAGTCGAATTTCGGATCGACTTAATCCCAGGAGCTACCCCCGTCGCCAGGGCTCCCTATCGCTTAGCACCGGCAGAAATGCAAGAACTATCCAGCCAATTGAATGAACTATTGAGCAAAGGGTTCATCAGGCCAAGCTTCTCACCTTGGGGTGCACCAGTCTTATTTGTAAAGAAGAAGGATGGGTCTTTTCGCATGTGCATAGACTATCGAGAACTAAAAAAACTCACTATCAAGAACCGTTATCCCCTACCCCGAATCGATGACCTCTTCGACCAGCTCCAAGGAGCCAGCTACTTTTCAAAAATCGACCTGAGGTCGGGCTATCATCAACTGCGAGTTCAAGAAGAGAATATCCCCAAGACGGCATTCAGAACTCGCTATGGGCACTATGAGTTTGTAGTGATGCCATTCGGATTAACTAACGCGCCCGCAGTGTTCATGGATTTAATGAATCGAGTGTGTCGACCCTTCTTGGATAAATTCGTCATCGTATTCATCGACGATATCTTGGTCTATTCGAGGAGCGAAGAAGAGCACAGACATCACTTGCGACTAGTTCTGGAGGTTTTAAGAACCGAGAAGCTTTACGCTAAATTCTCAAAGTGTGAATTTTGGCTTCGAGAAGTAGGATTCCTTGGCCACGTAGTAAGCAAAGAAGGAATACATGTGGACCCCTCGAAGATCAAAGCAATCGAAGATTGGTCAACACCTACAACGCCGACAGAAATCCGACAGTTTTTGGGACTCGCAGGCTACTATCGAAGATTCATACAAAACTTCTCCAAAATCGCTAAGCCTCTCACCACCTTGACTCAGAAAGGGGTGGTGTTCGAATGGGAAGATAAACAAGAAGCCGCCTTCCAGACACTAAAGCAAGCCCTATGCAGCGCACCAGTCTTGTCTCTTCCAGAAGGAACTAATGATTTTGTGGTGTATTGCGATGCTTCAAATCAAGGCCTCGGCTGTGTGCTCATGCAAAGGGGAAAAGTCATCGCTTATGCATCAAGACAACTGAAGACACATGAAGTTAATTACACAACCCACGACCTTGAATTGGGAGCTGTGGTGTTCGCCCTGAAGATTTGGAGGCACTACCTCTACGGCACCAAGTGCACCATTTTCACTGATCACAAAAGTCTTCAGCACATTCTCAATCAGAAAGAACTAAACATGCGCCAAAGAAGATGGGTGGAATTACTGAATGACTACGAATGTGAAATTCGCTACCACCCAGGCAAGGCTAATGTAGTAGCCGATGCCTTAAGCAGGAAAGAATACTCGGGTCGCCGAGTAAAATCCCTAGCCATGACCATCCACTCCCAACTGGCCACTCAGATCAAGGACGCCCAATTAGAAGCCCTGAAACCAGAAAACGTGGCAAGCGAAGCACTAAGGGGGATGGATAAGAACTTGGAAGTCAGAGGGGATGGAGCTCGTTATCTCATGAATCGAATCTGGACACCGAAGTTCGGTGGGTACCGAGACGTTGTAATGGACGAGGCCCACAAGACTCGATACTCCATTCATCCGGGGTCAGATAAGATGTATCTATACCTCAAAAGGTTATACTGGTGGCCAAACATGAAGGCTGAAATTGCTACTTATGTGAGCAAGTGCCTCACTTGCGCCAAGGTCAAGGTGGAATATCAGAAGCCATCAGGACTACTTCAACAACCAGATATACCCGAGTGGAAGTGGGAGCGAATAACCATGGACTTCGTAACCAAACTGCCTAAGACATCAGGTGGGATGGATACCATATGGGTGGTTGTCGACAGATTAACCAAGTCCGCGCACTTCCTGCCAATAAAGGAAACAGACAAGATGGAAAAGTTGACCAGGACGTACATTAAGGAGATCGTGCGACTACATGGTGTACCAACATCCATTATCTCGGATCGAGATAGTAGATTCACCTCGCGTTTCTGGCAGTCCCTACAAAAGTCTCTGGGAACCAGGTTAGACATGAGTACGGCCTACCATCCACAAACGGACGGACAAAGCGAGAGAACCATCCAGACGTTGGAAGACATGCTGAGAGCCTGTGTGATAGATTTTGGTAAGGCATGGGATACCCATCTACCGCTTATCGAATTCTCTTATAATAACAGTTATCACACTAGCATTGGAGTCGCTCCATTCGAAGCTCTCTACGGCCGCAAGTGTAGATCACCACTGTGTTGGGCCGAAGTTGGAGATACTCAGCTAGCCAGAGGGCAAGTCCCTGATAGCACCCTTACGGGGCCGGAAATCATAAGGGAAACCACAGAAAAGATCATTCAAATTCGTGAAAGACTAAAAGCATCTCGTGATCGACAAAAGAGTTACGCGGATAAGCGACGCAAACCTTTAGAATTCCAGGTCGGAGACCGGGTACTACTAAAAGTTTCCCCCTGGAAAGGGGTGATACGTTTTGGTAAACGGGGGAAACTAAACCCAAGGTACATCGGTCCGTTCGAAATCCTTGCTAGGATTGGTCCTGTGGCGTACAAACTCCGACTACCACGAGAACTTAGTAATGTGCACCCTATCTTCCACGTGTCCAACTTAAAGAAGTGTCTGTCTGACGAGACACTCGTAGTACCGCTTGAAGAAATTGAAGTTAATGAAAATCTCCACTTTGTGGAGGAACCCGTCGAGATCATGGATCGAGAGATCAAGAGAACAAAACAAAGTCGCATTCCCATAGTGAAGGTTCGTTGGAACGCGAAACGAGGGCCTGAGTTTACCTGGGAACGTGAAAATCAAATGAAACAAGAATATCCACATCTTTTCCCAAACCCTTGAAGTCCCAGCCGAATTTAAATTTCGGGACGAAATTCCCTCTAACGGGGGGATGATGTGACAATCGTCAATCTTGAGTCAAGTCAAGTCATCAAGTCAAGCCGGTCAACTCTATTAAACCTTGTGTATTAGGGTTGGTGTTATGTTCGTATTGTATAACTTGCTATATTAATGGGAAAACATCACTAGAGAAAAGTTTTGTGTTAAAAATTTCCTAAGCCTTAGTACTAATCGGTGAATTAAACTGATGAAAACCATGTTGCATACTCATCGGGAATGTGTAAGATCCTTAAACAAGGCTTAACAGGGTTTACGAACCATGCATTGCGGTGCCGGACACTCACAACTGTCCCACATGGATCCTCTCTCAATCATTTTCACTCTATCTCTGTCTATGTCAAATCTCTCCAAGTATGTGAAATCTCTCTCAAATATCTCTCTGTATGAGAAATCTCTCCAAGAATGTCAAATCTCTCCCAAATCTCTCCATGTATGTGAAATCTCTCTCAAATATCTCTCTGTATGAGAAATCTCTCCAAGAATGTCAAATCTCTCCCAAATCTCTCTAAGTAGGTGAAATCTCTCTCAAATATCTCTCTATATGAGAAATCTCTCCAAGAATGTTAAATCTCTCCCAAATCCCTCCAAGTATGTGAAAACTCTCTCAAATATCTCTCTATATGAGAAATCTCTCCAAGAATGTTAAATCTCTCCCAAATCTCTCCACGTATGTGAAATCTCTCACAAATATCTCTTTGTATGAGAAATCTCTCCAAGAATGTCAAATCTCTCCCAAATCTCTCCAAGTGTGAGAAATCTCTCCCAAATCTCTCTCAAAAGTTTCCCGTAACTTTTTGGAATCATTCGGGTCATTCCGGCCCTTAACCGGGTCAAAAACGGCTTAAAACGGGGCGAAAACGAGAAAAATAGGCTTTAGGAACCGAAACCGGAATGAGAGGCTTCTTAGGACCAGAGGCCGAGCCTCTGGTGGCTAAGAGAACCGAGACCGAACTCGCCCAGGAGGAACCGAAACCGAGAGTACTGTTCACAACCGAGCGGTCGGTCCCTCTCGGTCCGCCTCCGCCTCTCTGTTCGCTCCCTGTTCGCTTCTCACTCTCTGTCCGCTATCCTCCCTCTCGGTCCGACTCCGCCTCTCTGCTCCGCTTCTCACTCTCTGCTCTCTTCTCACTCTCTGCTCCGCTTCTCACTCTCTGCTCTCTTCTCACTCTCTGCTCCGCCTCTCACTCTCTGCTCTCTTCTCACTCTCTGCCTCGCGCGCTCCTCTGTCCCCTCCCACCTCTCGGTTTCTTCCCTCCTTCTCCTCTCCTCTCGGCTCCTTCCCTTCTCTCTTCTTCTTCTCTCGGTTCCGCCTCCCTCTCTCTCTCGGTTCAGCATAAGAGGGCCGAACCTCGGCCAGGCTTCGCATTTTTGTCATTTTCAGCCCATTTTTGATATTTTTAACGTTTTAAGCCCGTTTTTCGTGATTTTAAAGCGGGATTTTCTCCAGAAATTTTATTTTAACATAATAAACCCTAAATATTCATAATTTAAACATATTTTTATAAAAATCATTAATTAAATAATAAAGATTTAATGGGGGATTTATTTAAGGTAGAGTGTTGACTTTGCCTTAACTTATGACACAAGCAACCACCCCACACCCACTCTATGACCAGCCATACCTCCCCACCTTACCTATGTCACTTCAATGTTCCCTTACACTCAAATTTCACTCACTCCCACGTTTTTGAGCTGGAACAAACAACCACACTCCTCATTTTCTCTCATTTCTCTCATTCCACTAAGTAACAAACACCACTTTTTCTCTCAAACTCTTCTACACAAATTTTCGAGATCCAAGGCTGATTTCAAGTGTTCTTCCACACCTAGTAAGTAAAAATTCATCCTCCCTATTACTATTTCACTTCATTCTACTCAAATCTTTGGTTGCTTACACAAACTCCCTAACTATGATGTTAGATTCTCGAAAACCTTCAAGGCATCTCCAAGTGTTCTTGAATTAAACACTTCCATTCTTCAACAATCATCTACTGAAATCACTCAAGGTGAGTTCATACCCCTACATTTTCATGATTTCTCAAGTTTTCAGGGGGTGAATACAAGTTAAAACACTAAGAACCTATCAAAATTTTTCTAACAGCCTTCATCAGAAAAGTTCAACTCCATTCACGGACTGTTTTGGGCATCTTAAATATTTTTTTTTTCAAAACTGTACAAGGTGCAAATAGTTCAAGTCTTTAGCTTTAAAATGGCTACTTGCACATCTCCATACGATTTTTCTACAATTTATGGTGATTTTTACAAAACTGCCTATCATTTCAAACAACAATCCGGACCAGTCTGTGATTATGGACTTTTTAAACCAAGTTAGAGGTCATATTAATTTGTGATAAAAATTATGAGCAAACTAGACACATTTTGTGAACTCTCAGAATTTACGGATCTAATTTTCGACTTCGTATGATTTTTCTATGATTTTTCCAAAACCGGGCAGAATTGCTAAATTTTGCCAACAGCATGTAAATATCATAACACTTTGTATTATGTTGAGCAAAGTGTATAATCATAAGTTTTAGTATTTGTATGTGTTTCCTTGTTAGATTATCATTATGAACTGAAACTAAGACATTCATATTAAATATTAAATATTATTCATTCATTTTGGAACACGTATTATTAGACTATAAAAAGTATAGTTTGATAAATTCACAATACTAATACATTTCCATAAAAGAATTCATACATATTACATACATTTTAGATAAACTATAATAGGTATAGTTTATGATACATCACTCAACGCACTCGTACAAAAAGGGTACATCCATACAAGAAAGATTTATATTCACACGCATTTCACGTAAACTTGTTAACCTATGTTGTGAGACTCTCTCTCTCTCCCCGTACGTCCGAGTGCGGGATATAATTCCTGGTAGTTATAATCAGAATCTCCTTGAGGGAGAACGTGATACTTGTATATAGATCTATATTGGGTTTGACACCCTACACCTTGCTGCTGGCTACAGTGGGACCTGCAGGTCTACGGGTGACAAATGTCATTTCATTTTCGCGACGCCTGAGAAACGTTGTGGCAGGTTCACATAGTCACAGTATGATTATAGCGACTCACTTAGGGGGATAACAATTCATGAAGTTTACGGGGTCTCATAAAACCGAAGTAGGTTTTAGGTTGATAAAAGAAATTTTACTTTCCATAACATTTTAAACTCACAACATTGTTACTAAGAAACGATGATTTCTCATACACTCTAGTCTTTGGTTATAAGGCTACATTTCTCGGATTTCAAGGGAAATACCGGATTTTTCTGAAACAAACGCGACATTTACATGTGAAATACTCCTACTAAGTTTATTAATAAAAGCTTATGAACTCACCAACCTTTGTGTTGACACTTTTCAAACAACTTGTATTCACAGGAAAACACTAATCAGGTTATCAAGTGCTTTTGAGGATGGGACGTTAAGGCGTCAAACTTTTCATATTTTAGCAACATATTGTAATTGATTTTGAAACATGTAATTCATACAAGTGATGTAACTTTTTCAATTACATATATGTTGGTTGTGTTTGCTTAAATTACTATTAAAATTGTGGTTATGATGCTATACATGAAGTCCTCCACCCCCGGACGTTTCCTCCATCCTCGGTTTGGGGGTGTGACAATCTTGAGCTATATGACTTCCTGAAGATGTCGCCTTCTGATTCTTCTTAATCTTTTTCCATATTGGTATGGATTTACGTGCTGTGCGTTTCATCTTTGCTCATCCTGGAACTTGACGATAAAGAGTGTTCAGTGGTTGTAGAGATGATGCCACCGATTCTGTTTACTCCATTGGTTCGCTCTCTTCCATTGGTTCACTCTCTTCCCATTCATTGGAAGGTAAAGGTGCTCCATCATCAGAAGGTATTGGATGAAAGGTGGTTGGATTTATAGGGTAGTAAGGATCGCCTACCATCCTGGGAAATGAAAGTTCATCTTCTTCATCCGTATCCTGGATGATTATCCATTCTCGTGAATGTGCCATGTCGAATTCCTATACATTTTGGATCACCAAAAGTTTTAGTCTATCAAATATTTCTCCCAAATTAAATAGTTCATATGATTTGATCATAATAAAATATAGTTGTGCACCTACACGTAGTTATGATAGGATCTATGCACATATAAACTTTAGTTGGAATATTTGATCTAAATCCTTGAGATCAAAAACATTCCGGGTATTAAGGTGTATTCTCATCGCGGGTCTAAGTCTTTATATATGACTCTATATTCTTATTTATTGTATTCATGCTTTTACTATTGTTTGTTACTTCAGGTCTATCTGATAAGGCTCCGGCCAGTCAGGACTGTCGAAAGGGCAGGATCATTTTAGCATATAGCCGTTCTGAAATCCAGCAACCCAAATTGACATGTCTATGCTTGTCACCACTCCCGTAAGTAGTCCTTCCGTAGTATAATTAATAATACTTTTTATTTATAGGCTTAGGGATATACCTAAATGTAATAGAGTAAGCCCTAACCTATAGACGTGCTTTCCTAAGAAAGTACTAGTTCACTATAGTTAATAGCTCTGATACCAATTTGTCACACCCCGACAGTCAGCGGAAACACCGGGTAGTGTAACGTCATTTTTCGTATCACAGTTATATAACATACATTGAACAATACTTAAATAACATACCTTTATTGATGATTGAAAGTTACATATTTTTTTTCCTATTACATAATATCCGACTATGACACGCTTCTTAAAGAACAAAAAGATATTAGTAAAACTTCTCCTATTCAAATACATACCCGCTTTTCAAGTTTCTGAAAACACATGCATTTTAAAATACATCAACATAAAGTTTGTGAGTCCACAGGTTTTGACTACATAAAATAATACATTTTTACACATTCAAAAGTACAGTTTTGAAAGTATCATTTTGACTCTCCAACATTGGGTATAATTGTATACTTATCAATTAAGTGTTATACCAAAACATTTCTTAATCTTAAGGTATAAGTAGGGGATAACTTATACTTAACATTAATACTTGTATACGACAAGGTATAATGTTTCTAACAGTATGCTACCATGAGCCTATAGCCGCTGCTATGACATAATACCTCTGATAGAACAATACACTCATGATTTACCATGAGAACAAATATACTCACGATTTAACATGAGAAACAACATCGTACGCTTCATCGACGCTGAAACAATAACAAATAAAAGGATAGTTCATCACTTGTTTTTGGTTAACTGTAGCTAACAGTCACAAGTGGGGTGGTTAGCCCGTATACTAATTATACACGACTTCCTCGCTCACACGGGATTAACGGTTACAGTTCATAGGATTTCCACTAAGATCCTCAATCTTAGTTGATGAATACAATTGCGCATGTAGACTTTGACGGCTTCCTATAGCTCTAACAACAAAAGCATCTTCATGTCTAAAACCTTAAGTTACTAGACTTTTCTTTTAAACATTACTCCTAACTTCATAATATTTAGGTAGTATAACAGCTATATCTTAAAGTAAAAAACAGGTTTTATCTTGACCTAAAACCAATAATAAAAACATATAACATTTCTAGTTTTATGTTGACATAAAACTAACAATAACAATATATCCAATTTTATCTTGACATAAAACCTATAATAACAACATATAACATATCTTATTTTATCTTGACATAAAACTAATAATAACAACATATAACATATCTAGTTTTATCTTGACATAAAACTGTTAATTGCAACATACTATATAACTTAACATATAAAACTTCCGAATATAACTTTGGAACTATATCGCACACAAAATATATATAGAATCCTAAGTATAACTCAAGATCTATTTTAATATACAACTATAACAATAACATTTTAATAACGTTACGATAGTTGTATATTTTAATATAAAAAATAACTATATTCTGGTTATTATAACAATCTATGTTGATACTAATATACTATCATATAGACATAAAAATAACATATATATAATATATAGCATGCGTTTTCCCCCGAAATATTAGAAAGTGGGGCCATGAAATTCACCTTAGTAGCGTGATTTTTATGATATCTAAGCGAAATAGTCAGCGTGCGAGTTCGTCGGGGCTCGGGATGCAAGAGGGCTCCAGTAAGTAAGAGAGGAAGAAGTGAAATGGTGTAAGGAAGTGAATGGGTCGATCTTGCTATTTATAGTAGGATTTTATGACACTCACGTCATGAGTGTCATAAGACTCACGTCGGGAGTTTGCCTGATTCACTCCGTAGACTTGCCATTTGCGTCCCTAGCTTCGGAAGGTGGCCATGTGACTCCTCACGTCATGAGTGTCATAAAACTCACATCGGGAATTTTGGATCCTATCCTTTCGCATCTTCTAGATTCCGAATTATGACAGAATGACTCCTCACGTCATGAGTGTCATAAAACTCACGTCGTGAATTGGATCTTATCCTCTTGCAGCTTCTAGATTCCGAATTATGACAGAATTTCGTGAGCGTCATAAAACGCACGTCATGAATTAGCTAGTTTAGGGTGTAAAAAACTAAATCTTTGGAATGCCATAACTTTTGTATATGAATTATGTTTTTAACGTTATCTATATGCACGCGTAGGTATTTATGAGTACTAAAACTCTCTTTTAGACTTAAATAGCTAATTCTAAGTCTAGTTCAAATTCCTCTTACTATAGAGATTTATAGTGTTTGGTTTATCACAACTTCTTCATGCGAAGTCAGATTAAGACGTTCTCTATACTTTTGGAATCGTATGGACGTATACTTTGATTTGTATCATAAAGAAAGTTCGTATTTGTATTAGAATTTATCATGAACTACATAACATTCTTACCACATTACTAGGTTAACATAATCACATTACATGATTGGCATAATCACATGTGATTGTCTATTGAACTATTTTGACTTACACGGATGAAGCCTTGGCTCAGAAATCTTCGGCACAAACTCCATGAGATTCATCTTCACCTGAATTTACTTTTCAAGAAAAAACAAAACTAAAAGAAAACTAAGCACACAAATTAAAACAAAAAAAAAATATTTTTGGATTTTTGATTTTTCTGAACAAGAAATAAAACAGAAATAACACTAATTTTTTTTTGTTTTTAAATTTTTCTGATTTTTGTTTCATTTTTGAATTCTTGTGATTTTTGTTTGATTTTTTTAATTAATTTTTAATTCTCCCCCTTATCAATTTGATCCGCTTGTAAGTCTCTAATATGCCTGTGTATCAACCAGATCTGTTTGATGGTGCGGAATCTCAATCAAACGGATGATGTCAGATCAAATAGAAGAGAATGAGAAGAAGAATATGATGAATCTTGAATGTATTGATTAGAATGAAGTTTCGGATACAAGATTCACACACACTAACACACTCTCTTTTCTCTCTCTTTTTGCCGTACACTCTATATATATATATATATATATATATATATATATATATATATATATATATATATATATATATATATATATATATATATATATATATATATATATATATATATATATATTAGGGGAATATGTGCCATAAATGGGTTTACGGTCGTAAACACCCATTGGGCCATAAACTTGACCGTAAACTCATAAACCATTACAGAAAAATACAATTGCCCAGAAAAGCAAAGTATAAACCATATTTTTGACCCAACAATCTCCCTCTTAGTTTATAGCTTTCTTTTTGTAATTGACCCAACAACCTCCCCCTAAAAAGTAGCTGGCTTTTCTTGTTCATCTTCATTGTAGGCTTGGCTTCAGCATATATTTTCAAATTCTTCACAACTTCAAGATGAATTTGATGAATCTTCAATGAATGACTTCATCTTGAGCACTCGAGCTTTTCTTCAAGATTTGACTCTGAACGCACCTTGGGTGAGGAGGCTTGATGTAGTGATTCTTGAAAGACAGCGCTTTCAGAGAGAACAATGGAGAGAAATAATCTACTTGATCACTTCAGGAGGTTTAAGGTAGCTGCAGACTGATTGAGGAGGCTTCAATGCAATCTGTCACATAATCTTCAAGAACAACTTCACATTGCTTCTGGGGTTGAAGGATTAAATGTCGAAAGAATAATATTCATTTCTTGCTCCTTCGAATGAGAATTCTTCGATGATCATGGATGAAGCCTTGGCTCATAAATCTTCGGCACAAACTCCATGAGATTCATCTTCACCTGAATTTACTTTTCGAGACAAAACAAAACTAAAAAAAACTTAGCACACAAATTAAAACAAAAACAAAAAATATTTTTGGATTTTTGATTTTTTTGAACAAGAAATAAAACAGATATAACACTAATTTTTTTTTTTTTTTTTTGAATTTTTATGATTTTTTTCAATTTTTGAATTTTTTTAACTTTTGTTTGATTTTTTTAATTAATTTTTAATTTCCCCCTAAATTTGTGCATAAAAGAAAACTATGAACAAATTTAACAAAAACAAAAATATTTGGGATCAAAGTTGTTAGACAGCCTTAATCCGTTTATCAGTACCTTTTCCCTCATCTCTAAATCTGGTCGATCGTCGGTATTGTGATCCAGTTAAACACGAAAAATTTGTGACAAATTTGGACAAGCTGAGAGTGACAAGACATTTTGATCCTAGATTCTTAGATTAAATTCTAGGTACCATTTAACTGAAGACGACCATGGATATTGTTGTCCACCTAAATTGAGCAGCGAGATCTACAGACAACTTGTATCTGCTCATTTTTAATTGTACTAGAACGTATTTCCTGCTTCCTGACATGCCCCAGCCATCAAGGACTTCCAAAATACTCCTTACCGGGTGAGCAGACAATTATTAAGAGAGAAGATAGATTTAGAATGCATATGTTGTACATCCAGGTCGGATCTCTTCCAATCACGCAAAGGATGAAACATATGACTAACTGAAGTTTTAGAGGGATTGAGAAGAGAACGTTGGATATACTGTGTACTAGGTCGGATTATGAGTCACGCAAATGAGACAGTATGTGGCTAACAGATAGAAAGAATTGCATAGAGAGAAGATACAGAGAGATAGAATTGCATTTGTTACAGTCCTGGTCGGATATCTCGATCATGTAGAGGAGGCAACATATGACTAACAGACAGAAAGCAATAAAATAACCTTCTACAGACCTAGTTTATCGGAATTCCCCAATTTCCCCATCAAAACCATAATTAAGGACAGAGTCCGCACATCGAGGAAAAGTTAATCCACAGTTCTAGATACGGGTTATTTTTATGTGACAAGTAGATTCTCATGTATATCTCCCTGCTCAACCTATCCTAGCGTCGTGATATAAGGCTAAACATATCTAACTAGGTTAATGTTTGTCAAGTCATTTAATTCATTAAGTTCAAGTCTCCCTATTCAAGTTCATTTAAAATCCTTCGTGCCAACCAGTGCATCGAGCACAGAGCATAGATTATTCAATTTAGGTAGGTTACGCAGATTCAGATTGCCCGTTATCACTTGCTAATATCATTTCTCAAACAATACCTACTAATGAAAAGCTATAAGAAACTGAAAATTTGTCTTTAAAACGAATCAGCGTAAGATAAACAGTAGTATAAAGAAGAAAACGCAAATCGTAATTCACCGATTGAATTTGCATCCAGAAGGTTTGAGAACAACACTCATAATCTCAGAACAGATCCGAAAATTCTTCACGCCGTTAAGCACAAACCCCATGAGTGACCCCTTCCTTTCTTCCCTTCCCGTAAAGGACACATACTCTCAAACAAAATTCCGAGTGTTGTACAACTGAGAGATGCATCATATCATGTGTCTGGAACAGCCACTACCAACAAACCGAAGTCTGATGATATGCCTCCATAGCTGCTCCAACACAGAGCGGGATCAGTTGGTCTTTGGTACCTAGTCATTTTGAAACTGGGTCGACCTTTGTCGTCTACGCAAGATAAATTCTCCCATGACATATCCTGTTTATCACAAACAGAAGATGAAGAAATATTAGAGTTATTAGTTGATTTGGGAGATTGAGCCTTCAGAACCCATTTCTTTTTCAATCTGATGGGTGGCTCAGTACTTTCTTTTGATCTTGATGTTGGCCGTTGAGATGAATTTGACCTAACCAGTCTAGGCTTCATAGGAGCATCTCTTGATCTTGGCTTCTAGGCCGACATTCCCTTCTTGTCCTTGGGATTTTGATTCTTAGCCTTGTTGGTTTGATTTTTGGCCTTCTGCGCATTCCAGTCACCATAATCTGAATGTGAACTTGAGTGATTTCTTTCTGAAAATCTCCTACTTGGTGTATTCTGCCATCCTAGTACATAGTAGGGAACATATGCGTGATTAGGACAATTTCTGGCAATGTGTCCAAGTGTTCCACTGTGAAAACATGTCTTTTTCTTCACTATGAAGTTGTTTCTTCCTGCCCCTGGTGGTGTATCCTTGCCTTGTCCCTTGTTGATCCCACATGCACACTTGCAATAAGCACTCTGTTACGCTGGAATTGGTGGCCTGTATTTCTCAACGACAGATTTATTAGGAGTAACACAATTCGAAGCAACAGATTCTGAGTTCAGGGAGTCATTGGTTTGTTCATTAGTATTATAGTTGCTCTCATCTGCTGCTACTTTACCTGCACATGAAGTAGAAACATTAGAATTTTCAATTTGAATACCTCCTTACACAAATCCAGCTGGTTTGCCATATTGAAGATGTGCCCCCTGTCAATTTCTTCCTATGTCATAGGGATGGATGTATTGTTATGATTGAAAGGTGGATGAACATTATCATACCCTAGACATTTTTGCTGGTTATTTTTAAATTGCAGACAATGATCAATAATGTTGGCAACTACCTCGCTTGATACATCAGATTTTTTAAAATCAAAAGTTGCAGTTTCAAATTCGCTTTTTAATGTATCAAGTTGAGTAATTAACTCAGCATTCTGTCTTTTGATATAGTTATAATTTTCACATTTGTCACTGTAGTCTTCCTGAAGCTTCCTAATGTCCTTTATTTTAGTTTCTAATTGGGCCTTAAGGGATTTTTGTCATTTTCTAAGTTGGTAACCCTCATACTTAAGGTCCTCTACTTTTCTACGTAATCTTTCTATTTCTTCACGGAGAATTCTAATCATATCTTCACATGATTGAGAGCATGAGACTTCATTGACCAGGATATTTTGCAGAACTCATTTCATTTCCACACTTCAAAGCGTCAAAGTCAAAATTTAAGGTTAAAAGTTAAAAATAATAAAAAAAATCAAAAGTTACTATTTTTTTTTAGGTTTTTAATTTTTTATTATTTTATATTTTTTATTACTTTTTAAATGAAAGAGACGTTTTAAAAATAAAAGTAATTGAATTTTAGGATAAAAGTGTCAAATTTTGAAAGTTGAAACCGAGAAGGACTCTTTAAGAATTAAGTTTCGAAGGAAAGTCACAAAGGAATAGGTAGCCGAGTTGGTAAGGTGCGGATTTGTTGAGCTGCAGGTCGCGAGTTCGATCCCTGGCACCTTCAAAATTGTGTCCCCCTATTTTTTAATTAAACAATATGCGAGCCTGAGATATGATGCGAGGACGAGGCACTTGTGCGAACCGGAAAGTCCGAGTCGTAAACTCCAAGGAGCGTAATCTCAGACCGCAAGCTCCGGGGCCGTAAACCTCGGACTGTAAACTGAGGATAGTAAGCTCGGTGCGAGCCGTAAACTCCGAGGAGCATAATCTAAGACTGCAAGCTCCGGGGCCGTAAACCTCGGACTGTAAACTGAGGATAGTAAGCTCGGTCCGTAAGTGCCGGAAACCATAGCCGCCACCCCCTTGCTGGTTACAACCAAAAACACAGATTTTTGCCCCTTTTTGCTCCAAAACTCGATCAAAAACGCGTTTTTATGAAAAACACGAAGAACAAACCCCCCTTATTTTTCATAGATCTATCCAAAAAGGCAAGAATAAGATCAAATTAGCTCCAGATCTAAAAAATTGACTTATTCAAACCCAAGCTTTGATACCACTTGTAAGTCCTAAATCTACCTGTGTATCAATCAGATCTATTTGATGGTGCGGTATCTCAATCAAATGGATGATGTCAGATCCAATAGAAGAGAAAGAGAAGAAGAATATGATGAATCTTGAATGTATTGATTAGAATGAAGTTCCGAATACAAGATTCACACACACTACACACAATCTCTTTTCTCTCTAAACTTTTGGCCGTACACTCTCTTCTGTTCATCAAAAAAATCTCTCCTCAACCACCTAACACCTATATATATTAGGGGAATATGGGCAATAAATGGGTTTACAGTCGTAAATGGGTTACGGTCGTAAACACCCATTGGGCCGTAAACTTGACCGTAAACTCATAAAACATTATAGAAAAATACAATTGCCTAGAAAAGCAAAGTATAAACCATATTTTGACCCAACAATCTCCCTCTTGGTTTATAGCTTTCTTTTCGTAATTGACCCAACAACCTCCCCCTAAAAAGTAGCTGGCTTTTCTTGTTCATCTTCATTGTAGGCTTGGCTTCAACATATATCTTCAAATTCTTCTCAACTTCAAGATGAACTTGATGAATCTTCAATGAATGATTTCATCTTGAGCACTCGAGCTTTTCTTCAAGATTTGACTCTGAACACACCTTGGGTGAGGATGCTTGATGTACTGATTCTTGAAAGACAACGCTTTCATCTTAAGAATCTTCAGAGAGAACAATGGAGAGAAATAATCTACTAGATAACTTCAGCAGGTTTAAGGTAGCTGCAGACTGATTGAGGAGGCTTCGATGCAATTTGTCACATAGTCTTGAAGAACAACATCACCTTGCTTCTGGGGTTGAAGGATTGAATGTCGAAAGAATAATCTTCATTTCTTCCTCCTTGGAATGAGAATTCTTCGATGATCACAGATGAAGCCTTGGCTCAGAAATCTTCGAAACAAACTCCATGAGATTCATCTTCACCTGAATTTACTTTTCAAGACAAAACAAAAGAAAAAGAAAACTTAGCACACAAATTAAAACAAAAACAAAAATATTTTTGGATTTTTGATTTTTCTGAAAAAGAAATAAAACAGAAATAACACTAATTTTTTTGTTTTTGAATTTTTCTGATTTTTGTTTGATTTTTGAATTTTTCTGATTTTTGTTTGATTTTTTTAATTCTCCCCCTAAATTTGTGCATAAAAGAAAAATATAAACAAATTTAACCCAAACAAAAATATTTGGGATCAAGGTTGTTAGAAAGCCTTAATCCGTTTATCAGTACCTTTTCCTTCATGTCTATATCTGGTCGATCACTTATATTGTGATCCACTTAAACATGAAAAATTTGTGACAAATTTGGACAAGCTAAGAATGAAAAGACATTTTGATCCTATATTCTTAGATGAATTTCTATGGACCATTTAACTGATGATGACCAGGGATATTGTTGTCCACCTAAATTGAGTAGCGAGATCTATAGAAAACCTGCATGTGTTCATTTTTAATTGTACTAGAACGTGTTTCCCGATTCCTAACATGCCCCAGCCATCAAGGACTTCCAAAATACTCCTTCCACCGTGTGAGCAGACAATTATTAAGAGAGAAGATAGATTTGGAATGCATATGTTGTACATCCAGGTCAGATCTCTTCCAATCACGCAACGAATGAAACATATGACTAACTGAAGTTTTAGAGGGATTGAGAAGAGAATGTTGCATATACTGTGTACCAGGTCGGATTATGAGTCACACAAAGGAGACAATATGTGGCTAACAGATAGAAAGAATTTCATAGAGAGAAGATGCAGAGAAATAGAATCGCATATGTTACAGTCCAGGTCGGATCTCTCGATCACGCAGAGGAGCCAACATATGACTAACAAATAAAAAGCAAGAAAATAACCTTCTACAGACCTAGTTTATCGGAATTTCCCAGTCACCCAATCAAAACCAGAATTAAGGACAAAAATCGCACATCAAGGAAAAGTTAATCCACGGTTCTATATACGGGTTATTTTAATGTGACCGGTAGATTCGCATGTATATCTCCCTGATCAACCTATCCGAGCGTCGTGATGTCAGGCTAAACGGATCTAACTAGTTTAATGTTTGTCAAGTCCTTGAATTCATTAAGTTGAACTCTCCCTAGTCAAGTCCATTTAAAACATTTCATGCCTACCAGCGCATCGAGCACAGAGCGTAGACGATTCAATTTAGGTACGTTATGTAGATTCAGATTGCCCGTTATCACTTGCTAATATCATTTCCCAAACAATACCTACTAATGAAAAGCTATAAGAAACTGAAAATTTGTATTTAAAACGAATCAATGTAAGATAAACTCAGGGGTATAAAGAAGAGAAAGCGAACCGTAATTCACTGATTGAATTTGCATCCAGAAGGTCTGAGAACAGCACGCATAATCTCAGAACAGATGTGACAACCCAGAATTTCCATTCTGTATAAACAATAACACTTCAATAGAAGTCATATCAGTCACAGTAAACTTCCAGACTTTTCCGTATAAGTTTGAGAAATTTAGGGTTTACATTTCAGGAAATATTAGGAGAGTGGATTCATTAGAGTTTTGTGCAACACTGTTATTCCAACACTCTATTATATTAGAGATCATTTCGGGAATAAAATATTTTCTACCAAAAATATCAGGACAATAAATAGAATTCTGAACCAAATTGATTCATTATTCGCATTTCTAACTAGAGAAAAGCCATTTTCTCTCTCACGGATCTTCGGGTTTTTATACCAAAACGTGAGTAACTCTTTCTAGTAGTGTTAGAAACTTTATTATGCGGTTATAACATGATTTAGATGGCTAAATCACTAGATTTAGGAGTCTACTCCCCAAGGTGTTCTTGGGCGGTAAACTCCCGAAACAAAGCCTAGACCTGTCCCCGTGATATGATACTACTTTGGGCTTGTATAGAAATGTATTAAGGACAATAAAACATCAAAGAATCACCCAAGTTTGGGAGTTCACGGCCCAAGAGGATCTTGGACCGTGAACTCCAAAATCATGCACAAAAGGGTGATTTTAAGATACCTAAGGCCTTAGGCATTTACATAGACTTATTCCCATTTAATCAAGGGCCTTAAACACATCAAAAACACCTTTCAAAGTGAGTTTACGGCCATGACATGGTTCTTGGGCCGTAAACATGATTAAAGGGCACCAAAGTGTGTCAAAGGCCTTCATACGCTTTGAATAAAAGTCTAGAACCTATACCACTTGTGCAAGAGACTTGAAAGCATCAAAAACACCCATCCTTAAGAGTTTAAAGCTGCAAACTCTAAGGGAAATGGCCTTAGGGCCGTAAACTCCTCAAAGGACTGTTTCTATGCCTTAAACCATTCCAAAAATTGAACCACCAAGTTGGAATAATTCTAGGGATCATTTAGAACTTCAAAACACAAAATACCACCAATGTTGGGAGTTTACGGCTGTAAACTCAAGATTTTACAACTGTAAACTCCATGTGTGATGGTATATGGAGAGTAAACTCATATATGGGGTCCTTTGGAACCCTAAACCCAAGTACATTGTCCCACAATGGCTTAGATGCAATCCTTAGGGCTTAAAACACTTATATAAAGTGTTTATTATGTTATACAAACCCTAATGCTTGGATCTAGGTTTCTCTATTGTACATGCTTTGAATCCAAGACTAATAAACTTAGATCTAACATATTATGAACTGAATTAGGGTTTATATAATTACCTTTGATTGGTATATAGCAATAACGATCAATTCCTTGCTTGGATTGGCTTCAAAAGTTTAGTGCCTCAAGTGTTGCACCTCTAATGGAGTCACAAACACCATATGCAACTTGGATGAAGAGGAGAAGAAGAGAGGCTGCCCAAAAACGACTAGAAACCCTAGAGAATTAGTTGTCCACGTTTTTGGAGCCTAAGGGGTCCTTTGTATACTTGTGTGGGCTGCTAGGGTTTCAGTCAAAACCCTAATGGACAGCTTAAACTCTAAGCAGCCCATGGAACCTTCTGGATAAGGCTATGTACGAAAATATGATGGGCTTCCATCATAATTTCTTTCACCCCTTATTCCTTTAGTATTCCTCAACCCAATAACTCAATTATCCAATAATTGTAGTCCAGTCCCCTGAATTTAATTAATCTCTTTTAGCCACAAAAATTAATTATCAATTAATTCTTGACTAATATTAATTAAACAATATGATTTCTCCTTTAATATATTATTCTCATAATATATTAATAAATCATATTTAAACCTTTCTCTCCTTAAATCATCCTACATATTGCTATGGTGAAGGCAACCCAAAAGGACCATGCTCATAATTGGGTCAAGTACATACCAAAATAGTTATGGACTTAGACACTAATCCAACAGTCTCCCACTTGGATAAGTTTAATAAATATTTTCCGTATGACTTCATAACCTGATCAGCAATCGTAGCTTTCAAAAGCCGCTGTCAACTCTGATCTTATCAGATAGCGTGTCCTCTAGATAAGGGATTATATATTCCTCCATTCTCAAGATATCGTATAGACATAAGACATGAATTTCAATCATTCTCTCTATACTGTTTCCCGACTTCCGATTTATGACGACTCACAACAGACTACAATTGAACACATCAACTTAGTCCCGGCTTGGCCAAGCGCTTAGGTGTCATCACTAAATCATCGAGAGGCCCACATATATCGCTTTTATCCCACTTTGGGTAAAAGGAATGGATAAACTTTGACTCAAATGCTCACTTGCATTTACTGATCGAATCACACACAACAATAAGTTTTATAACACCAAGTTACTGGTGCCTTTACTTATTATCAATGTGCAACCGACCAACAAATAACAACTCACATGTCTCGGTTTCAAGAATATACAATATTATCATCTAACTAATCACTCGTGATAAAACCATGAAGTGATCCAAGTGAGCATGGGTTTAATCCAATACTCTAATCTTATCAAAGCACTCATGAACTCTGCAGCAAACTTGTGCCATGTCTAAACACTTCAGACAATCTACAGACAGATCCATGACAGTCTTTATTCATACCTACTCCCAACGTATGACCGACTGTGGATGTTTGAATAACCTAGTTATTCTGGAAGTCAAAACATGCAAACTGAAACATAACAATAATACTTAATCCTATATGGCCCCACACTTGTGAGAGTAAATAAAACACTTCTATTTATCCACCATATTGATTACTTATTATTTATCATTTAATGTTTCGGATAATCAACTTATTACTTGGATTACAACGACAACTGTCCCCTGCTCTAAGCATGCACACTTTGTTTCCTATGGTCCATGCTTTGTGAAATAGAACAATTGAAAACTTTTCCAATGATTCTCATTTCACAATTCCTCAATCCCCATTATTAGTGTAAGAACACAAGGTTCTTCCACTACTAGAATATTCTAGATTCTAATATTTTACGCAACGATCCTTTCGTAAAGTCGTAGCACAAAAGTCACCAAGACTTGTGTAATGAGATTACAAAGTACTTACTTAGAAATTGTTACAAGACAATTCTATAGACGTGAAGTCTCACATTCAAAGTACATTCCTTTGAACATCCTTCTTGCATAAAAGTTTCTAATCTAGACATAGATTCTTAATATCCAACTCCCACTATGGAAACATTTCCACATTTGCCATATGACAACTCATTCTTAATAGAATCTTATCTATTCATAATAATGTCAATATGGTCCATCCAATACCATACTTCCAACTACTAATAAGCGACCATTCCTCAGTGAACTTTGATAGTTGTTTAATTATTTTAGTCAAAACCAATTCTAGTCCTTTTTCCCTCTTAATGCGCTAGACATTTGGAAAACTTTAGAATGATAAAATACTATCGCATTTACAATCGATCCTATACCCGAAGCGTATGGGACACGATGCATAATGTCTTACATAAAGATATGATACTTTACAAATCTTTAACCATAATATTTTATGTGTCATGTTCTCACAATTCGAACTATGAAGAGGGATGCCGTAATCATAATCGAATTTTAAGAACACACAATGTATCCTTTGACTGAAAAAATATTAAAATTTCTCAATCTAAGCTTTAGATTTTGAAACGAAGTATAATATTCTCTCCCTTAATTATATTAAAACAACTTTTCAACCCATGCAACTTTGCAAATTGAATCTTTGTTTTTCTATAATTAATATTGCTAACTTGCAATACTCGCCATAATAATCATACAATCATAACACTTATGCTCCCACTATCATGACGATTATTATCATATAAGCATAACACTTATGCTCCCACTAGCTTTGACATGTATTCAGAAAACAAATGAACTTCCAGAAAACAATGCCTATTGAATTTCTGAAATTCATATTTCTAATACCAAATGCTTCGATAAGCCTTTATCTAAGCTTCTTAAACTTATACACCTTTGCCTTAGATAGCTCATATGTGTGTTTAAACAATTTAGAACTTATGTTACTAAGTTCCAAATGTTCAAACTAAATTGCCAAATCTCATAATTCGAACTATGGAAAGGGATGCCATAACCATAATCGAATTTTGAGAATACAATTTTCACAATCGCTATCTTCTTAAAATCTCTCTTAGTGAAAGCATTTCCTCACAGCCATTTTCATGAAGGAGGGAATCTTATGACATTTAGATTTTATGGTGTATGAGTTCCTATCCATGTGGATTTGCCAAAACCAAGGTCTGCGACAAATCCAAACTCATATGGACTGAACTTTCTTAATCTTGATTTCTTGCCCCATGGTAACACGAGTGCCCACCATGTCTTCCAAGTAGTTTAGTCACTTGTCCTTACATATCAATGTAATTTCCATCGACTAAGGCTTTAGTGTGTATTCAAATGAGAACTCATAGAACTCATATACACAATTAACTCAATTGGAATGGCACAGAAACAAAATAATGTCAGCACGATAGGTTGTAAACCTCAAGTCGTGTGCTAGTGATGATCGATAAGGTTTATTCTTGATTTGTTCTTGAAACTTTTCAAGACCATTAAGACTCCCACTTACTTCTTGACATATAAGATTCTCTTGTCAAGAAACATTTCTTGACAAACAAATATTCAAGAGTTAGTGAAGCATTTATCAAGACAAAACACTTAACAAATTGGTCCTAGTTGGTCTTTGTCTTATCCAAGACATCACAACTTACCAATTTCTAATGTGCAAGAATAAGAAAACTTTTTCAAATTCCACATTTGATAAGTGTTATAAACCTACCAAAGATTTTTTCACTCAAGTCACAGTCTTGACTCTAAGACTTGATATTGGAACGAAGTATGATTAACTTATTGTTTTAACTATTTCTACAATACTTGATACCTCTTTTTAGACATGCAATTGCACTAAGACTCACTTAGAGGATCTATTGAGACACATTTCTTAATCTTTAAGACTTATCATAAAATAAAAGGTACTCTCCCTTCTTCTTAGAATAGAGAAACTTTTATCTTTCTGCCTACTTGATTCTTCTTTATTCGTTCTACTATTCATTGAAACTTTTTCAATCAACTCAAAATTATACTTAATCTTATAAGTATAATCATATTTACTAAGCTTTAGTAAATCATGACGAATATCTTTGTCACTTTTGTGGTGGACTTGATCAACACACAACCTAGTGTACTTGATCTCCTAGTCCTTCAATTGACACTTTGTCAAAGAATTAATCTAAGTTTCCCAAACATGAAAGTTTTTCATTCATCATACTATACACATTGCATGATTCCAAGTTTCTGCCAATTGAAACTTGGGTGATGAGAAACTCTCCCTATATGGTAAACTTTTGATATTTCCACAAATAATATAATTAATAATCAAATCCATTATTGCTAATAATAGAAACCTTCAAACATCAATTTTTCATACATGCCATTGCAAGGATAAATAAATAAGATAAAATCAAAATTCATTTTATTGCGGAAAAAAATTTGTCCTTACAATGCAATTCAATTGAGAAACTATGTTATTACATATTTCTTAACAATCTATTCTAACTCCAAGTAGTAGCTCAAGAATCCATTCTTCAAGTAATGCGATCGAAATGCATTTCTTCATGATTAGATTCAGCTCACTTCTTTTCTCAAGCTTCCTCTCTTTTCTTCGATCCTACAAAACATCAAAATGTAATCTTATCACATCATGTATTAAGAATCTAGAATAGGAACTCAAAAGAGTTAGATAATGGATCTTACCTGTAGTAGAGCCATACGTCTTGACTCTCCCATCTCTTAGATCTTTCAGGTAGTTAGGGCAGCTTTGTCTCCAATGCCCCTTCTCTTGGCAATAAAAGCAAATGGACTCCTTTGGCACATCACATTGGACAATCACAGACTTAGTTCTTTCTGGACTTCCAATGTTGCCAGTGTCCATTAAAGTTTGGGAGTTTGATTCACTAGACAAATTTGCTTGACCAGCACGCCAAATCATTGCTGATTCAGCAGCTATAAGCAAATAGGTGAGATCAATTAGGGTCACGTCGTGGTCCATCATATAGTACTCTCTAACAAACTCACTATATGATTTAGGAAGTGACTGAAGAACCCAGTCAACAGCCAACTCGCTTGAAATCTCGACACCTAACATGCTTAACCTATCAATGTGTGACTTCATCTCTAAGACGTGTGCACACACAGGTTTCCCATCTTCGTGTTTACTCGCCAAAAGGTATTGAGTGAGCTTGAACTTTTCAAGCCTTTGAACTTGTGGGTCAGGGAGAATAATTGGAGGAGGTGGAGGAAGTAAAGCGTGACTCTCGTTTCCTTGATCGTATCTCGGAACATCATATTCATTTGGAAAGCTTATTCCAAAGGATCTGGGAAGACCATTGTAAGATTCAGACATCAACAAAACAGGAGAAAATTCAAGTTATGTTGATTAGAATTCTTGATGTAACACCCAAATGAAACATCAAGCTAGGATCCAACACAATACTCTACAACCTAGAAGAGGGATGCCGTAATCTAGTTGCAGAATATCTGAAGGTAGGTAAATGACGATTTACCAATTTCCACCATGAAAAACGAAAACGAAATTTAAGTTTTAAATGAATGAAACTCCTAGATCTTTTGAGATTCATTGAACTTTTCAATGGCATGTTTAATCTCGATTATGCCCTACTATTTGAGACTGGGATGCCGAGGATCACAAACAAGGTGTGAATAACCATACGAATCACGTGGTGCGCCCAATGCTACTATCACCTAATCAATGTGCCGGTTAGCCACACACGCTCCATTGATCTATGATAAGCATCGAGCCACCCTTCGCCACCAATGTCATCCCCAAATTAGTGTGCCGGTTAACCACACACGCTCCACTAACGTTTGACAAGGGTACGAAGTGTAATTCCATGGGTTAGCATACAATTTCACATTTTTCCTAAAGTAACTATGATTTGGGAATTTGTAAAAGCATTTAGTTAGTTTGTACTTCATTATACTTATAATGGAAGGTTTCTGTCCTATCCTACCCGTTCGGCTAACGACCCTCCACTAGTCAAGAGTGCGGTGGGTAAGAGTGGATACCCATTCAATCGCCATTTTATAGGCAATTTCCTTAAACACCCCTTATAGACCAGCTTCGTGAATGAGGCCTACTAACGGTAAGACTGACTGTTTACTCATACATATATATAATATTAGACTTTTAATGTTATATATAGTATAGGGTGTATTTTACACTTTTAAAATACTAGGTGGTTTAACTTAGTAAATTATGCTTTTAATTTAATTAAATGTGAACCAAAACTTTATGGGTTTATTAAATCACTTTTAATTATACACTTTAATTAATTAATAAAACCATAAGGGTGTGATTTGAACTTTTCAAATTACTAGGTTTTTAGAATTTAACATTTCAAAATTAAACTTTTAATCAAAATTTTAAATTCCTAAACTTGAGGGCAAGTTTTGAAACATTTCAAAACATTAGGGATCAAACAACAAATAATTCAAATTAAACAATTAATTTCATAATTATCTATATTTGACCTAATCTTATTTTAGTCATTAGATAATTACCAAATAACTTTAAATAATCCATATTTATCACATAAACAACCAATATTTAAAATATTTGAAATTATCTATTGTTTTGGCAAGGATAAACATATAATTAAGATAAAATTCGGATTTTAACTTCATAAAACAATTTAAGCATCAAATCCAAGTCAAAACAGCAGCTAAATCCCGAAATACCCTCTGCCTGACGCATTGACTCACCGAATCAGACCTGCACTCGCCGAGTAGGGCCAACTCGCCGAGTCCAGATACTGACTCGCCGAGTTGAGTCGAGCAGAGGCAAGAAACTCGATTTTCAGTAAATAATTCAACATAGCATCACATACAACAGAAACCAATCAAGGCTCTGATACCACTGATGGGTTTTTAGCATAAGAACAATCCTATGTGCTCATACAAACCCTAATGCTTGGATCTAGGTTTCTCTATTGTACATGCTTTGAATCCAAGACTAATAAACTTAGATCTAACATATTATGAACTGAATTAGGGTTTATATAATTACCGTTGATTGTTATATAGCAATAACAATCAATTCCTTGCTTGGATTGGCTTCAAAAGTTTAGTGCCTCAAGTGTTGCACCTCTAATGGAGTCACAAACACCATATGCAACTTGGATGAAGCGGAGAAGAAGAGAGGCTGCCCAAAAACGACTAGAAACCCTAGAGAATTAGTTGTCCACGTTTTTGGAGCCTAAGGGGTCCTTTATATACTTGTGTGGGCTGCTAGGGTTTCAGTCAAAACCGTAATGGACAGCTTAAACTCTAAGCAGCCCATGGAACCTTCTAGATAAGGCTATGGATGAAAATATGATGGGGCTCCATCATAATTTCGTTCACCCCTTATTCCTTTAGTATTCCTTAGCCCAATAACTCAATTATCCAATAATTGCAGTCCAGTCCCCTGAATTTAATTAATCTCTTTTAGCCACAAAAATTAATTATCAATTAATTCTTGACTAATATTAATTAAACAATATGATTTCTCCTTTAATATATTATTCTCATAATATATTAATAAATCATATTTAAACCCTTCTCTCCTTAAATCATCCTACATATTGCTATGGTGAAGGCAACCCAAAAGGACCATGCTCATAATCGGGTCAAGTACATACCAAAATAGTTATGGTCTTAGACACTAATCCAACAGTCTTAACATTATCAATTAGTAATTTAAGTCTAATTGAGTGCATATATGTGTGATTATATGTTCATTAGGATCGTAATGTGTGTACAAGTCCTCACTAGACTCCTAACAATCCTACGCCGTCCAGTTCAGTTAAACTACCATCTACAGGTGAGTTCATACCCCTAATCAATGGTTTAAATGATTTTAAATGCCTTAATGGGGGGGTACAAGTAGAAAACAATATGTTATTAAATCATTTATATGTATTTTATAACTGTGTTTTCATTCAACGAATTTCACATACTACAAAATGTGATGCATGAAATGGGTTTTATCTTTAAAATAATTTGTTATCAAATGTATTACTTTTGAAATATTTATCAAAATGACATCAAGTCACTTTTTATATTTGTTCAAAATCCTTAGATGTCTTACAAAACCATTTTACATTCTTGAACTAAACTATGCATATACACTTATATTCTTATATATGTATTGATGTTATAGTTGTCATTTTTCATTTAGTTTCCCACATCCTTGAGTAGTAAAAGTGTATAAAACTACTTGAATAATCAATTACCTTTCAGTAAATTATCCTAGGGATAATTTGAATACATCAAACATCATTCATGAGTTTACACAAGTACATTACCTGATACATGAGTACATTTATATATGATTACACGATACATGAGTGTGTTTACATATGCTTACATGATACATGAATAACATACATGAGTACTGTTACATAGATACATTATCATGTATTCACTTACCTGGATACTTGTACCTAGAGTTATGAGGAAGATTTATTCGTACCTTCTGTGTGAATTTTCCTGCCTATCCCTGTTCGATGGGATGTCTAGACGGGACTAACCATTCCAGAACCCAGCTGTTAGCACCACTGGGTGATGAACATCCACGAATGTCTAAGGTTATCACTTACAATGGATAGATTGATATCGAAACTAACCATTCCTCCATCCTACTGTTGCAACAGAGGATGAGATGAAAATCTTCGGATGATCATTAGGTTACCACTTATATTAGGAGTCAGCTACGGGACTAACCCTTCCTCCAACTTACTGTTGCTACAGAGGACAATTGGAAAATCTTCGGATGTTCATTAGGTTATTCATATCGCTTACTGTGATGGCGTGTTAGTCCTGGTATCCAGGGATAACACTTACATGGTTATATTTTTCCTATTTACTTTATTTTGTGATATATTCACATAAACGATGACTTAGACCAATTACTGTTTGTATTAGTCAAAAAGAAGGAAAAACTATCATTTTACTTACAAAACATTCGGGTCTTGGTAGAAGAATACATTGTCATAACAAAACATTCGGGTCTTGCTAGAAGACTACATTTCATACTAGTAGGAAATAAGGGATTTCTTAGGGTTTTTCATACTTATATCAACATTTTCATTTAAAGGTTTACATGACTTTTAAAACAGAATTTCAAAGCAAGTCAATGACACTTAAATACTTATGAATTCACCAGCTTTAAAGTTGATACTCTCTTTCAAAATAGCTTGTATTCTCAGGTCATCAGTAGACAGGTACGATGGCCAGGTTTTGAGAAGACGGAGCAGACAAGTCTCGTCTTTTATTTTGATTATATTTTTGGTGTCTTATTGCAATGAAAGAACACATATGTAATAAAACTATACTTATAATGTAATGGATGATGTTGTTGCTTGTTTACTATTTTACACTGTTGTGATACTGTACATGACGTCCTCCACCCCTGAACATTTCTGCCGTTCGTGGTTTTGGGGTGTGACAACAGATCCGAAAATTCTTCACGTCGTTAAGCACAAACCCCAGGAGTGACCCCTTCCTTTCTTCCCTTCCCGCAAAGGACACATACTCTAAAAAAATTCTGAGTGTTGTACAATTGAGAGATGCATCCTATCATGTGCCTGGAACAGCCACTACCAACAAACTGAAGTCTGATGATATGGCTCCGTAGCTGCTCCAACACAGAGCGGGATCAGTTGGTCTTTGGAACCCAGTCCATTCATAGATTTATCAGATCACTAATAACAAATTTAATTAGACATGGTTGATCCTACCTACGCCTCGGAACTCTCTAGCTTAGGTATTTTCTTTTAACATAAAAGATTTCCAATCAAATCATCCAATTTGAAAAACTTGTGTAATCGGCTAGTAACTTGGTTATGATATCATATGATATTATGATTATTACATGCATATAATAAGCCATGGTCCCAATTTTGAAAACAAAAATCACTTTTAAAGGTTTTATATAAAAAACTAGTTTTTGTATAATTTGACGCGATTGAATTTTGATAACCGGTATTAAGTTTGAGTGAATTTGAACCTATATCTTTAATAAAATTTCCTTTTATTACTTATATATTTAGAGTTTGTGTAAATGTCACACCCCCAAACCACACGGTGGAAACATCCAGTGGTTGGGTGACTTCATCTTGCAATATTATCACAGTAAATATAATAGAAACAAGGCAAGCATCATCATCCCATGCACAATAATACAACAATATTGAGTTTACATCATTGTGATTATTTAGAAGAGTTACATACCAAAAGTATACAGGTTTATAATAGCAACAAAATGCAACAAATCTCTACATATTCTTGATGCCCACCAGCTTAATGATTTCCTAAGAATATAAGTTATATTGAAAATGTCAACATAGATAATGTTGGTGAGTTCATAAGCATGTTTGTATGAAAAGTTTTGTATAAATTGTAAACACTAGAAAATCCGATATTTTATGTAAAATGGTTGAAAGTATTGTATCGAGCCACGTATTAATGCATGTGTTTCTTGTTTTGAAAATGTATAAAACGAGTATTCCAGAAAATCTGATATTTTTTTGTTATAAGTAGAAGGTATTGTATAATTGTATGATTTCCCAGAAAATCCGATATTTTCTGCTTGTATAGAATGTTGTGGTCCTAAACTCTAAAACCGGTAACCTGTGTATGTATGTATGTTTTTGTATAATCAATTTGTATGTGTATTCCGTAAATTTTACATTGGAGTTAATCTCTATGTGAGTCGTTAATAACCATACTTGATAATGACTGATTCTCCTATCATGACGTTTTTCAGGCGCCAGCTTGTTTAAGGTAAGGCTTGTCATCCTAGACTAACCTAGTCTAACTATAGCGAACAACTCATGTGTGGGGGGGGGGGTCAACCCCGTATAGATCTATATACAAACTCTCACTCTCCCTCCAGGAGACTCTAGTTATAACTACAGGCTTAAGGTTGTATACTAGATATGTACAAATGAATGAAATGTGTCACAAGAGCCTTAACTCGATTTACACGAATATTGTATTACACTTTGTAACGTAGTAATTAATGAAATGTGTATGTTTTAAGTCTACTGGGTTACCGCAATGGTTGCTGCTGCTAGGCCACAGGGGGTGACTTGTTGCTGTACCGGAAGTTCAGCAACACGAAGCCACCCAAGTTTGATGGGACTCAGGATCCGATAGCAGCGATGAGATGGATTTCTAACAATAAGGGATGCTTCTACACGTGTTCTTGTCCAGAGCATCTGAGGGTACGGTTCGCTCTAAACCAGCTTCACTTTGGAGCAAAGGATTGGTGGAAGTTTGTGACAACTGACTTTTCTACTGCAGATCTTATCGTGGTGACTTGGGAGAGGTTCACCACTATGTTTCGAGATGAGTACGTTCCCCCGGTGGAGAGGGAACGGTTGGCCCAGGAGTTCTTGTCCCTCAAGCAGGGGACTGAGTCTATGACTGCGATCACCCAAATGTTTCATGAGAGGGCGTTGTTTTGCCTTGAGCACGTGTCTACTGAGCAGGCACGTATGAGTCGATATCTGAATATTTTAAGGAGATACATTTGTGAGTTCGTGGTGAACTCGACATGCCGAAAATTTATCGAGCTTCAGGAAAATGCTTGGAAGAGGGAGATTGAGCTAGAGACTCGGGCCAGGGAGGAGGCGGAGTCTTAGAGGAGGGACAGGCGGACGACACAGTCTCAGCCGGCAACCAAGCGGGCAAAGCCCGCTGATTCGAGATCAGGAGGTCAGAAGGGCCACACTTGTAAGAAGTGTGGCAAGAGCAATGATGGAGTTTGCAGATCAGTTGTGTGTTACAAGTGCGGGAAGGAGGGGCATATCGCGAGGGATTGCCCCAAGGTATTTTCGGTTTGCTTTCATTGCAACCAGAATGGCCATCAGAAGGCCGAGTGCCCACAATTACTTCAAGGATCAGCGCAGGGATCTACGCCATCTGTGACTAAACCTTTAGAGGGTCAGCCAGTGAAAGTCGCGGCACCGAAGGCTCACGATAGATCTTTCCAGTTGACATTAGAGGAGGTTCGTGCAGCACCCAATGTTGTGGCGGGTATGTGATCTTTTGCTTATTTTTTTATATATATTCGGTGCTTATATGTGATATGTTTAGGTACCTTTATTGTAAGTTATGTACCTGCTTTAGTGTTGTTTGACTCGGGTGTGAGTCGATCTTTCGTATCGCTAGCATTTAGTCGTCACATCAGTAGCCGATGTGAGGCATTGAGCCGACCTTTGAGAGTCTGCATAGATGATGAGCATTCTATTTTCCGACTGATGTGATCTGGGGATGTGTGCTTGAGATTTTTGGAGTCGAGTTTCTGATAGATTTGGTGCCTATCATGATGGGGGATGTCTGTGTCATCATGGGCATGGACTGGTGGAGCCGATTCAGGGCCATGATCGACTGTGAGCGTCAGCTGGTGATCCGAAATCCTAGTAGGGGGGTACTCACAGTATTCGGTGAGGGTACCCAATCTGGATAAACATTTTGTTTGGCTGCTCGGGCGAGGCAGAGCTTGCAGTATGGTTGTATGAGTTTTCTGGCTTATGTGTCGGATACGCGGGATGTTATGGAGAGATCGAGTACGGTCGCTGAGGTTCCGGTGGTTAGCGAGTTTCCGGATGTTTTTCCTAATGAGTTGTCGGGTGTGCCTCCCGAGAGGCAGGTAGAGTTTCGCATTGATTTCCTCCCATGGACGGAACCTATCGCCAAGGTACCCTATCGCCTTGCACCGCCAAAAATGCAGGAGCTATTCTCACAGCTTCAGGAGATGTTACGAAAGGTATTTATTCGACTGAGTAGCTCTCTGTGGGGAGCATCAATTCTTTTTGTCAAGAAAAAGCATGGTTTGCACTGGATGTGTATTGATCACCAAGAGTTGAACAAGCTAACGGCAAAGAACCGTTATCTACTCCCGAGGATCGATGATCTATTCGATCAGTTGCACGATGCCTCTTGGTTTTCCAAGATTGATTCATGGTCTGGGTATCATCATATGAGGGTTCATGAAGAGGATATTCAGAAAACATCATTTAGAACTCATTTTGGGCATTACGAGTTCGTGGTGATGCCTTTCGGGCTCACCAACGCACCGACATCATTTATGGATCTCATGAACCAAGTATGAAGGCCTATGTTGGATCGTTCGGTGATCGTTTTCAACAATGATATTTTGGTGTATTCAAACACTAGAGAGCAGCACGAGGAGCATTTGAGAGAGGTTCTCGGAGTATTGAGATCGGAGAGGCTTTATGCCAAATTCTCCAAGTGTAATTTTTGGTTATGAGAGGCCCAGTTCATGGGACACTTCGTTAATCAGAATAGAATTTTGGTCGACCCGACCAAGATTGAGGCGGTTATGATTTGGGAGGTTCTGAGATCCCCCATTGAGATTAGGAGTTTTATGGGGTTAGCCAGCTACTACCGGAAGTTTATCATAGATTTTCCAAGATTTATGTTCCTCTCAGCAAGTTATCCCGGAAGGGTGTTTCTTTTGTTTGGGGTCCCGATCAGCAGACCTCATTTGAAAATCATCGCCAGAGGTTGTGCGAAGCTCTAGTGTTAGCTCTTCCTGAGGGAATGCAGGACTTCGTGGTTTACTGTGATGCATCTATATCGGGGTTAGTTGTAATGCTTATGCAGAGGGGGTACGTGATAGCATATGCATCGTGGCATATGAAGCCTCATAAGATGAGGTATCCCACCCACGATTTAGATTTGGGGGTAGTGGTGTTCACCCTCAAGATCTAGCACCATTACTTGTACGGGGTTCGTTGTACCATTTCCACAGACCACAAGAGTTTGAGGTATCTGATTTTTCAACCTAACTTGAATCTACATTAGAGGAGATGGTGGGACATAGTAAAATATTACGATTATGGGATTCTATATCACTCGGGCAAAGGCTAACGTGGTAGCTAATGCCCTAAGCCATAGGGCGGAGAGTACCCAGATTTGGGATATATGCATGAGGATGATGGTGATGACTCTAGGGTTTCATACCATACGAGAGGCCCAGGCGGAGGACGTAAGACCAGAGAACCGTAAGGAGCGGGTGATTGGCTAGGTATCCGAGTTTGTGATGGATAGCTAGGGACTTATGACCTTTGGAGGTCGGATTTGGGTGCCTTATACGGACAGAGCTTGTAGCACCTTGATGGATGAGGCACATAGGTCGAGATATTCAATCCATCCCAGGGCCACTAAGATGTATTTGGATCTGAAAAGTGACTATTGGTGGCCCTGTGTGAAGAGGGATGTAGCGTGGGTAGTAGAGAGGTGCCTGACCTGCCATCGGGTCAAGGCAGAGCACCAACGTCCTCATGGTCCATTGCAGCCTTTGGAGATTCCCCAGTGGAAGTGGGAGCAAATCTCGATGGAATTTATCACCAAATTATCGAGGACGGCACGGGGAGTTGACGCGATCTGGGTGATTATGGATCGGTTGATGAAGAGCGCTCACTTCCTTTCTATTAGTGAGAGCTCTTCTGCTGAGAGACCGGCAGAGATTTATGTGCGAGAGGTGGTAGCTCGGCATGGAGTGCTGACGTCCATAGTTTCGGATCGGGACGTGCGTTTCACTTCCAGATTCTGGAAGAAGTTCCATGAAGAGTTAGGAACGTGATTGCATTTTAGTACCGCCTACCACCCGCAAACAGATGGACAGAGTGATCGGACGATTCAAACACTCGAGGACATGCATCGGGAATGCGTTATGGATTTCGGTGGGAGTTGGAACTCGTACCTACCTTTGGCTGAGTTTTCGTATAACAACAGCCACCACTCGAGCATCGTTATGCCTCTCTTTGAGCTTCTTTATGGGAGGAGGTTTCATACTCCCATCAGACAGAGGTTACAAACTACTTAGATTCGTTAGAAGAGTTACGCGGACAGACAATGATCCGAGCTTGCATTCCAGGTTGGAGACTTTGTGCTTCAGAAAGTTTCCTCATGGAAAGGAGTGATCCGTTTTAGGAAGCGAGGAAAGTTGGAGCCTCGATATATTGGAACTTTCAGGGTGATTTCCAGGGTTGGCAAGGTAGCATATCGGCCGGAACTACCTAAGGAGTTGAGCCAGATCCATAGTACCTACCAAGTGTCCAAGTTGCGGAAGTGTGTGGCTGATGAGACGGCGGTAGTACCACTAGAGGACATTCAGGTGGATGCGAGCTTGAATTACATCGACAGACCGATTGCGATCCTAGATCGAAAGGTGAAGGTTCTGAGGAACAAGGAAGTGCCACTGGCTCAGGTCCAGTGGCAACATCGGAGAAGGTCTGATTTGACTTGGGAACTAGAGCCAGAGATGCGGGAGCAATACCCCGAGTTATTTACGGAGCAAGACTTCGAGGGAGAAGTTTGATTCTACTGGGGAGAATTGTAACATCTCGAAATTTAGGTATATTTTTTTGATCCTTTTCTTTCCCCAAGTTTTCAAAATTAGTCCTTGAAAGAAAAGTGTGGCTTTTGAGTACGTTAGGCGTAAGGGAGAGTACGATGCACGTAATCATGAGTGTGTTCTTGACACGGAGTTTACCCGGTACGCTGGGTGTACTATTGTGTACACTAGGCGTACTAGGTCTAGATGGAAACACTAATTATGGGGGTGAGCCCTACATAAGGAACGTTTTGGCCTCACTTTTAGCCACCATTTCCAGAGAGCAAAACCGTAAGTGTGACAAACCCTCGTTCTAGACCTTGTGTGTGTGTGTGTGTTTGAGATTGAGAGTGTTCTTGTGTGCCTTTGATGAGAAGAAGGTTTCATTGAAGAAGCTAGAGTTGGAGTGCAAGCCTTGGATGTGAGCTTTTTAGAGGTTGGATCATCATTTGGAGGTAAAAAGCTCAAAGCTTTCTCAATCTTTTTGATTTCTACATTATGGGTCATTTCTAGGGTTTTTGTCCCAAAGGTGGAGACTTTACGTGCAAAAGGAGCTCCATAGACCTTGATCTGTCCTTACTCAGTGTATAAAGTGTTATAGATCCATAAAAATGCAATCTTTGACATTAAGAGTGAGCCATGCATGAGATATGAACTCTTTAGTGAAGAAAGTGGTGTGTTTTGGTTGAAGATGACCTTTACAGCCATGAAAAGGCATAAAGTCCTCGACTTTATGGATTAGGAGGTTGTAGGGGGTCCATATTTTTATTTTGATCCAATTCTTATATGATTAAGAACATAAATGAGTTAATAGTGAAACCGGGACGGCCGTTGAGCATAAATCCTAGTACGTGGGGCGTAGGGTGCAATCAGCCCGTTATCAGTGTAGTGGATGAGTACGCCGAGCGTTGGGATCTGGTACGCGCCGCATACTCCTTAGGGTTGACTTTCGTTGACTTTTAGAGTTTAGTCAACAAGTGGAATTTTGGACCATTGGAGGGGTAGAATGGTCTTTTACCCTTCTAAGAGAACATAGGGGGAATTAGTCTAGCCTTTGAGAGCCATTATTAATTACAGATAATTTATGTATATGATTAGGCGGAGGCTAGATTAGTATTTTGAGTTCGAGATCGTTCGAGTTTACCGAGGTGAGTCTTATCACTATACATCACCTAGGGTGGTATCTATATGTGGACCGGAAGGTCATACGTGTTTATTTGAGATTACATGTATTCTCTTGATTATATATATGCTATGTGCCATTCTGACCGGACCGGAGGGTCCAACAATTTATGAGGTCGGAAGCCTCAACCAGACCGGACCAGAGGGTCCAAAAAGCTAGACCGAACTAGAGGGTCCAACGAACTACGGGACTGGAGGGTCCCCATGGGACACACCGACCATAGGGTCATACAGAGTACAGCCTCGAGTGGCGAATTGTTGTATGTGGTATTTTAGGGAGCTTACTAAGCATTCGTGCATATTGTGTTATGTGTTATGTGTTTCAGGTACCCCCCGGAGGATCTCGGGACAGCATCAGCGTGATTGTACACACACTTGAGATTTAAAGTTATGTTTGTGGATCCTGGATTTGAACAATTGTTCTGAAAACTTGTGTTGATTTTTGAGAATTAATGTTTAGACATGTGTTTTATTATTATTAAAAAATGAAAATTATGGATTGAAAAATCATGTTGTTACATCTACATCAAAAGTCAATTGCATACATACATAATTTCCTAGCTCAAGAATGCTAGTTGTGATAGTAAGTTATAAAAATGACCATTTTAAAACTTATATTTGAGTATTTAGATATTTGAAGTTATTAACATTTTTATAAAATCAAATTTTATTATAAAACAATTACTTGTTACATCTCATGTTCAAATTATAAATTTTGAAAACCAAAATCCATGTGATGTTTATTTTGTCAAAAAATTATTTTACCATGTGAAAAACTAATTTATCAACCACACATAATAATTGTATAAAATAAACGAAACAAACATAATATATATATATATATATATATATATATATATATATATATATATATATATATATATGTATGTATGTATAAGCAACTAATGATATTTTTTTTGAGCCAACACAAAAAGTATTAAGTCTATTCTTAAAGGGACATTTTAAGGGACCAAAAATCTTCTTGTAATATTGTAGCAGAAGCTTCCACTTGAGAAAACACCATTTGACTGCAAAAGATTGGAAAAACTTTTTGAAAGTAATATTTCATCAACTGTCGCTAAAAGTCCAACAACCATCAAGAAACAACATTAGTTTCACTTCTCAAACACTTTCACTAACTTTCAGCATGTTTCTTAATTACGAAAATTGCTCTTTGATCTTCAAAAAATGGTTCCAACTTCATTTCTTGTTATATTTTTGTACAAATAAATTATTTTTAACAACTAATCTATTGGTTACAAAAATTAACAAAGAAAACTAACCTATTAAATTTACATACCATATGAATAAATAACTTATGATAACCATTTTTATAATAAAACAACCAACATAACAACACAACAGACACGATGAACCTTGGCTAGTTTATGCTCATCATACATATCAACATACATGTTAAACAACATTTATTTTTCTAAGACAACTTTAAATGACAAAAGATGCATGAAACTTTTGTCCCATAACGAATAACAATTATAAAGTTATCATAGATAATATGTATAAACTTGTTTTTATACAAAGCCAAGTTATCCATACTCTCTATAACCTAAGATTTCCAAAAATCAAAAAAATCTAAACAAACTTCCAAGGTGGCTCTTGATACCAATTATTCAGTTTTTATTAAAAATTAGTTTCAAAAACATGATATTTAGTAACAGGAGATTTGATGATTTGAATAACAAAAAACAAGTTTATAACACACAAAGGATCTTCTTGCAATGTTTGGAAAGAAAACAAGCACCAAAAAAGACGATGAAGAAAAAAAACCTTTATAGTTCTTAGGATCCTCTTTGGAGGCTTAGAAGTTGATGAAGAATGATGAACTTTAGAGACACTAATAAGTTGTCAACTTGATTTAAACTTAAAGTTAAAGTTCATAACCAACATGAAGTTCAAGAGAGTATAAGATGCAAGTAAACTTCAAAAGCATGAACAAGAGAGAGAGAGAGAGAGAGAGAGAGAGAGAGAGAGAGAGTGCACCAAGCTCTCTCATGATACGATTTTGACTAGCCTCCAAAACCAAGAAAGAAAGCCTTCTCTTAAAGCTAAGTCTTTACCCACAAGGTCTTAGCACTTTAACACACCTCATGCCTCTTTATAATATATAATTTCGACACTTATGAAGTATGTTCCCTAAAATATTATATTCAAAAGACATGTCTACTATATCCCTCTCTATTTTCAGATATGCCCAAAAAATGAATAAAAATAGTTTAAATTTTATAAACTCTATGTTTATTGTTGGGATTAAAACCCTAATTGAGATTTGATGAACAAGATGCGGAAAATAAGAACAAACACAAATATGAAGATTAGGTCGAATGTGTTGGGTTTTGAGCATTCTAACACTCCTATGTGTACATGCAACCCTAAATACCTTGGATCTATGTTTTCTCTATTATACATGCAAATAAGAATATCCAAGGTATTATCCTAATCTAGCATACAAAACAATGAGTGTAACAAGATAGAATACATACCTCTTTGATGTAGAAAGTCTTCATGAAGCTTGAGTGCCTAGCCCCAATAGTGTGGAAGCCTCAAATGGAATCACAATCATCAAAACACTTAGAATAACTTGAGAGAGTTCTACACTTCATGAAATCGGCTAGCCCTCTCCTAGAATAATACTAGTGGCCGATTTTGTTAAGAATAATATCTTTATATAGTGTTACAATTAGGGTAAATCCTTAATTGTCATGGCTTTCCATTTCCTTGGATCCATGGGTTCAAATACACCATGGAGCATCCATGGACCATCCTATGGGTTTTAGCCCAACTTGATTATCCATGGAGCATTAGCCCACTATATAAGTATGGATGATTTACACAATCAACCCATATATTTAATTAGTCTTCTTTTGATCACTTAATTAATCCTAGATTAATTCTTGATCAATACTAATTAAATAATCTTATTATTCTTATTATTAATATACTAGAACTTATAATATATTAATAACCATAAGTGTCTTATTTCTCTCATTATACTCTATCCAAGTGCATGATGGTATGCAACCCAAATGGACCATGCCGGGTCGGGTCAAGTCTTACCAATTATAGTTATGGACTTAGACATTAATCCAACAGTCTCCCACTTGGATAAGTCTAAAACTATTATTGCGTATGACTTCAGGAACCAACCGGCAATCGTAGCTCTCAAAAGCTTCTGTCGAACTCTGACCTTGTAGATGAACTCTGATCTTGTCAATGACTTGTCCATTAGATAAGGGATCATATAATCCTCTGTTCTCATGATATCAGCCGGAAAAATACATGGAACAACGTCGTACTTATTGTCCAGCAGTTTGTTTCCCGATTTTCGATTTGTTTGACAAAGAACTTAATCGAACACATCAATTCAGTTCTGACCGGCCGGTACATAGGTCACAACAAAATCATCGAGGGGCCCAGATATCGCTTCTATTTCTAGAAGGAACAGATAAACTTCGACTCATATGCTTGTTCTACTGCTTGTTGAATTGTACACAAAGGCACGTTTTATAACATCAAGTTACTGATGCGTTTACGTGCAATCAATGCACAACCAACTCATAGGTAACAACTCATATCTCTAGATTTGAAGATTTATATGATATTACCGTCTCACGATCACTCGAGATAAATTCCATGAAGTGATACAAGTGAGCGTGGGTTTATTCGAATACTCATAACTTATGAGCACTCATGAATGTTGTAGCAACCATTAACATGACTAAACCCATTTAGCCATCTACAAACCCGATTCATGACAGTCTTGATTCATACCTACTTCCAACATATGAACGACTGTGGATTGTTTAAATAACTTAGTCATTCGGAAAGAATAACCTAGCTATTTTGGAAGTCAAAACATGCAAAGTGAAACACAATAATAATCGAATCTAATATGGTCTCAGAACCCTTTTGAATATAAATAAAACCACCTTTTATTTATCACCATATTCATTACACATTATTCAATGTTTCAAATAATCAACTTAAGACTTGAATAAAAACAACAGTCGTCCCATGCTCCTAGCATGTACACTTTGTTTTTCTAAACAATAGTTATGCCATACCCCAAGTATGCACACTATGTTTGTCTATGATCCTTACATTGTGATGTAGATCAATTGAACATGATTCCAATGATACTCATTTCACAATCCCAAATCCTTATTGTAAATGTAAGAATTTCTAATTGCTACCATTTACCAAAAATCTATTAGACTTTAAACTTATATGCATTGTTCCTTTTGTAATGATTATTCACAAAGTCACCAAAACCTTGTCACTAGTCATTACAGAGTATTCGAAAGAAGGTCAACTTCTATGGAACGAAAGTCTCATATTCAAAGTACATTGCTTTGAACATCCTTCTTGCACTAAGGTTTTCTAATCTTACATAGATTGAATAACTTCCACCTATTGAGATATTTCCATAGTCCCATTTTGAATATCACTTCCGAAAAAGAGTTACTTTTTTTCAGAAAATGTCAATACGGTCCTGCCAAAATTAACACTATACTTCCAAAAGTCCTTGAGCAACCAATATTTGGCAAACCTCAGATTGTCCTCGACAATTGCTTAATTACTTTAGTCATATCCAGTTCTAGACTATTCCCTTCTAAATGCCTTAAGCATTTGGAAAATTTAGAAAGGATGAATATTATAGCACATGCAATCGATCCTATATCCGAAGCATATGGGACACGATTCATGATGTCTCACATAAAGACATGATACTAGACCAGTCTTTTGCTACAATATTTTTTATGTGCCATGTTTTCAAAATTTAACTATGAAGAGGGATGCCGTAATCATAATCGAATTTTGAAAACACAATATATATAGAATTTTCTTAATTCGAACCATTCAGATATAAAATTCTTATATATATTCTTGACTAAAGATGATTAAAATCTCAATCTATGCTTTAGAATTGAAATGAAGTATAATTTCCTCTCCCTTAATTATAGAAAAACAACTTTTCAACCCCTGCAACTTCACGGATTGAAACTTTGTTTTCTATAATTAACATTGCTAGCTTGCAATACTAATCATAATAGTCATGCTCCCACTAACATGATGATTATCAGCATAACACTTATGCTCCCACTAGCTTTGACATATTTCCAGAAAGCTGCTGGACTTCTGAAATTTAGATTCATACACCCTTTCTTAGATAGCTCACATGTGTGTCTAAACAATTTTCAGAACTATGAAAAGGGATGCCGTAATCATAGTCTCAATTGCTTAGGCATTTGCCATTTCTCACAAGTCCATGTTTAGTGTGCCGGTTAACCACACGCGCTCCACTAATGACTTTTGAAAATGCAAATGACACAATTGATATCTACTTAAAATCTATTTAGTGAAAGCGTTTCCTCACCATCATTTTCATGAATCAGAGAGAAACCTTATGACACTTAGATTTTATAGTGTATGACTTCCTATCCATGCGAATTTGTCAAAACCATAATCACAAGATAAGGTTAGTGACAAATTCAGCCCTACATGGATTAAACTTATTCAATCTTAGTTTCTTGTCACCTTGGTAACACAAGGCCCACCAATGCTTCCAAGTTGAACTCTGATAAGTCACATGCAAATTCAACTTATTTGAAGTATGTACAGAAATAAGAATTATGTCAACACGATAAGTTGCAAACCTTAAGTCGTGTGCTAGTGATAAATTACAGGTTTCACTCTTGATTAAATCTTGAAACTCTTTCAGGATCTTTAAGGCTCCCACTGTCCCCTTGACATATAAGTTTTTCCTAGTCAAGAACCATTCCTTGACAAAACAAATATTCAAGGGATAGTGCGGATACTTATCAAGACTAACACTTCACACAATTGGTCTTAGTTGGTCTTTGTCTCATCCAAGACATCACAACTTACCAATCTCAAATGTACAAGAGTAGAAAACATTTTACACTACATTTGATAAGTGTTTTAAACCTTACTTTATGTCACTCAATGTTACAATCTTGGAGTATGACTCTAAGAATTGTTTTGGAACGAAGTATGACTCATCTTCTTGATTTTAACCAATCCAACAATTCATGACCTCTCTTCTTAGCCATAACAATGCACTAAGACGTCCTTAGAGTATGAATTTGTGATATGGTTTCTAAATCATTAAGATGATCATAAAACTGATACTAAAGTACTCTCCCATCTTTTACGATTTGAGAAACTTTTATCCTTCTGCCTAATTTGATTCTTCTCATTTGTTTTGTCATACATTGTAACCTTTCCAATGTTACAGAATTATACTTAACCTTATAAGTATAATCATATTTACTAATCTTTAGTAAATCATGACAAATCAATCTTTGTGGTGGACCTTGACCAGCGCACATCCAGTGTACCTAATTCCTTAGTCCTTCAAATGACTCACATATACATGTGATCAAAGAATTAGTCTTAATTTTTCAAAGATGAAAATTCTCATTCATCATACAATACAACTTGTATGATTCCAAGTTTCTGTCCAATTGAAACTTGGGTGATGAAAAACTTTCTTCATTTGGTAAATTCAGACACTACCACAAATGAAAGAATCAAATCCACTTTCCAATATTGCTATTACTGGAGACATATAACCAACAATTTTCCACCGATGCCATTGTAAGGATATTTTTTAAAATAAATAAAATTAAAACCATTTTTTTTCTTTTATTTTAAAACTTTGCGGAAAAACTTATCCTTACAATCCACATGAAAACCTTGTTGTTATCTATTCACAAGCAATATATTATAACTCTTAAGCAACAGCTCAAAATTCTGATTACCGAACCATGCGATCGAAACCCATCTTCGCAATCAAAATCAGCATATACTTCTTTAAGCTTCCTATCTTTTCTTTTGATTCTTAAAAAACATCAACATGTGACCCATTCACATTATGTAATAAGAATCTCCAAATAGGAACTTAATAGAGTTAGTCAGTGGACTTTAACTGAAGTAGAGTCAAACCTCTTGACTTCATCAACCTTATGACCTTTCAGGTGAATAGGGCAGCTTCGCAACCAATGCCCCTTCCTTTGGCAACATAACACATGTAGACCCTTTGATAATGGCACATGAGACTATCTCAGACTTAGCCTTTCTCTTTACCATTTGGTCAACCGAGTTGACTATGGCCGATCCCTTTCCATTGGGAAGAGAAATGCTTTTCTAGATATCCAATGCTACCATTGCCAATGTCCATTTAAGGTTTGGGAAGTTGATCTTCTAACAAAATTTGCTTTACTAGTGTTCCAAATCATTGCTGATTCCACAGCACAAAGCAAATAGATAAGATCATTAAGGCTCGTGTCATAGTCTGTCTCATAGTAGTCCCAAAGTGACCCGCTATGTTACTAAGAAAGTGATTGAACATCCAACTTTCACGAGACTTTGACACCCAACTCTCTCGTCTTGTCAATATGTGACTACATCTCCAAGATGTGACCACACCAAGACCTTTACTTGCCAATAGGGCTCGAGTGACCTTAAACTTTTTCAAGAACTTGTGAGTGAGGGAGAATAATTGGAGGAGATAGAGGAAGTGAAGCATGATGTTGAGGTACATCATCTTCAAGAGATTTGGGAAGATCATAAATGTCTAAACCAGACATGTTTTGGGAGATATTCAAGATAGTTGATTTAAAGTCCTTAATATGACACCCAATATGAAATATTAAGGCTAGGACCTAACAAACTATTTTATAACTTAGAAGAGGGATGCCGTAATCCAAGCTATAAAATATTTGAAGGTAGGCGAATGACGATTCACCAATTTCCACCATGAAAAACGAAATAATTTATTAGGTTTTAATTGGATTTGAAATTCCTAGATCTTTTGAGATTCATTGAACTTTTCAATGGCGTGTTTCAATCTCGAGTGTGCCCTCTCAAATTTTGTGACTGGGATGCCGAGGATCACAAAACAAGGTGTGAATAACCATACCAATTCACTTGGTACCCTTAATATTATCACCTAATCAATGTGCCGGTTAACCACACACGCTCCATTGATCTATGACAAACATTAAGTCACCCTTCGTGGTCCTTACTAGTCCAAGTTAGTGTGCCGGTTATCCACACACACTCCACCAATGACTTGGTAAGGTACAAAGTGTGAATTCCATGGGCTAGCACCAAATTCACATTTTTCCTAAAGTAACTAAGATTGGGAATTATTAAGATTTTAGTTACTTTAGTATTTATCATTAATACTTTTAATGAAGGGAGAATTTAAAGTCATTGTCCTACCCGTTCGGCTAACGACCCTCTACCAGTCAAGCAAGCGGTGGGTGAGAGTATACACCCATTAAGTCGCCATTTTATAGGCAACAACCTTATACCCACCTTATAGACCGGCTTCGTGAATGAGGCCTACTAACGGTAAAACGACTTGTTCTTATACATATATATATAATTAACCATTAATGTTATAAATAGTATAAGTGTTGAATTTTAACTCTTTAGAATTCTAAGGGCTAACTTGGAATTAAAGTATTCATAAGAGAAAACTTTTCAAATTCCAAAACTTGAGGGCAAGTTTTGAAACTATTCAAAACTAATTAATTCCATAACTTATGTGTTTAAAGTAGCTTTAATCCAAAAACTCTTCAAGTTCCATAACTTATGGAAGACTTTAAACAAATAAAATAATTAACTTTTCTTTATTTTTATAACTTATGGATTTAATTAAGGATACACTTTATTTATTTATTTATTTATTAATGAAGTGACTCTTGAATTTCCATAACTTGAGGACAAGTTATGGAGTCATAAAAAAATAAATAAATAAATAAAATAAAATAATTCAATGACACAAGACTCTTCATTTTTGTAACCATTACCAACTTTTATGAGTTTTATGAGTCTTTAATGTGACTCTTCATGTAACTTGAGGACAAGTTACACAAACACATTTTATACTCAACTCTTAGATTAAAATGGATTGAAAACAACTATTTCAATTAACTTTTCTATTAATCTAAGCAACTCATAAGAACAAGATAATTCATATCAAACTTCTTCATGTAATTAGTCTAAACCTTAAACTAATACAAAACATGAATCTATTGACAATTATCTTTAAAAATGGATTAGCATGAACATTACCACATTAAAAAACAAGTTTATAAGTTCAAAAACAACATAGGGTAATGTTCCTAGTCCATTTCTAGCCAAAAACCTCGAAAATATGCTGTCTGGGGTCCAACTCGTCGAGTGCATGAACAAAACTCGGCGAGTTGGATGCATTTTGCCTTGGACTCGTCGAGTCCCTTCATGGAATACATACCTATTTTTCAGCTTCTATTGCAAGTATAACAAGAAAACAAGCCTAGGCTCTGATACCACTGTTGGGTTTTGAGCATTCTAACACTCCTAAGTGTACATGCAACCCTAAATACCTTGGATCTATGTTTTCTCTATTATACATGCAAATAAGAATATCCAAGGTATTATCCTAATCTAGCATACAAAACAATGAGTGTAACAAGATAGAATACATACCTATTTGATGTAGAAAGTCTTCATGAAGCTTGAGTGCCTAGCCCCAATAGTGTGGTAGCCTCAAATGGAATCACAATCATCAAAACACTTAAAATAACTTGAGAGAGTTCTACACTTCATGAAATCGGCTAGCCCTCTCCTAGAATAATACTAGTGGCCGATTTTGTTAAGAATAATATCTTTATATAGTGTTACAATTAGGGTAAATCCTTAATTGTCATGGCTTTCCATTTCCTTGGATCCATGGGTTCAAATACACCATGGAGCATCCATGGACCATCCTATGGGTTTTAGCCCAACTTGATTATCCATGGAGCATTAGCCCACTATATAAGTATGGATGATTTACACAATCAACTCATATATTTAATTAGTCTTCTTTTGATCACTTAATTAATCCTAGATTAATTCTTGATCAATACTAATTAAATAATCTTATTATTCTTATTATTAATATACTAGAACTTATAATATATTTGTTGAAAAATGTTCTTATGTAACCTTGTATGGGACCATAACTGAAATAAGATGAACTGTTTTTATACAATCTAACAAATATTATCAGTTATTTCAGGTTGCATGAATGCGTGATAAAACGGAAAATACGAAAACACGCGAATGACGAAGACACATATGTGTGACTAAACATTTTCAACAATATATATATATATATATATATATATATATATGTGTGTGTGTGTGTGTATTACATACATATGTATGTATTATATATGTATATATGTATTATATATATGTTGTATATGTGTTGAATAAGTCAAACAAAGGTGGAAGTCAAGAAAAGTCAAGGATGAAGAAACCCAAACCATACCCACGTTTTTTTCTCCTACTACTCTACATCAACTTGCAAACACCAGCCATACTCTTCAACTTACACTCAAGTACAAGTGAAGAAGATATTTGTCTCTCATATATATGTATACGTGAGTATGTAGTGTGTGTGTGTGTTCATTTTGTAAGATATTGTAACACTTCTACAAACTACAAACTCTCCCAAGAACATCACCAATCTTCATCTTCCTCAAGAACAAAGACAAATCCCTGGACAAAATGAAGAACACCAAGATCAAACAACAATGAAGTGAAGAACACCAAGATCATCAACAAGCTAAATGAAGAACACCATCAACCATCTTCATCTTCTTCATTGAAACTAAAGGTTTTTCATCTTCATCACCTTTGATCATCACATCATACACCACCAAACACTTTCCTTACATCAAAACACCAAAACACAACCATGAAACAACCCAAAACCTTCTACATCAAGATCAACCACAAAACCCATCACTATTCATCATCATCTTCATGAGAAATTTCACCACCTTTACCACCTTATATAAACCTCCTTCCAACCTCTAAACAACCTTGAAAACATCCTCAAAACACCTTAACACCATTACCCTAGCCAAAACATCACAAACAAAACTTACCTTCAAATCACAAAAATCCCGAAATTGACTCTGACACGAACACGCCCCGTGTTAAAAACCAAGGCAAAATCAACACGCCCCGTGTTGCCCTCTGATTGCCTTCTTCATACTTCTGAACCTCAACACACCCCGTGTTCAGCAAGGCTAAATCAACACGCCCCGTGTCATCATCTGCATCATGAACACGCCCCGTGTTCAGCAAGGCTAAATCAACACGCCCCGTGTCAGCATCATTCTTCAAGAAAACCCTCCAAAACCCTCCTACACGACCCGTGTCACTCGTGCCTTATCTTACACGACCCGTGTGCATGTTTTTACCCAAAATACTTCAAATACAAATACATAAACCCATGTATTTTGTACCCTTTTGTAAACACTTGTTTTACATAAAATCGAGCTTTAAATGAACTTTTTGTTACTTATCCAATGCCGGATTGATCTTTGAACAAATATAGACTAGTCGCTCCAAGAGTCCCAATATCGACCAGTCCATTCAAAAAACATATATCGACCAGTCGCTCCAAGAGTCCCAATATCGACCAGTCCATTCAAAGAACAAATATCGACCAGTCGCTTCATGAGTCCGGTTCAGTCAATTTATTGACGAACCTACTTGATATATATTTATATATTTATATACTTTATTATAGCTTTATGTCATTTAAATATAGTCATTTATATTATTTATAGTTTTATGTCATTTAAATACAGTCATTTATATTATTTATAGCTTTACGTCATTTAAATACAGTCATTTATATTATTATAGCTTTCAGTCATTTAGAGCTTTCATATTTATACTTATTCTGCAATTATTATTCTTTATATATATATATATATATATATATATATATATATATATATATATATATCTTATATCTTAAACTAATATATCTATCACACAGTAACTGGTAACCGAGCCTTTTGTTGTGGTGATCAGATTGTTATATTTCCAACAAATCGGTATCTGAGCTGATATATAAAAGGAATAATATCCAACAATTGGTATCAGAGCTTGTGTGATTTACCTTGAAATTTTTGTCGAAAAACTTTTGGTTATAGCGTTTATAAACCTTCCATAAGCTTTTCTTTAAAAATTTCATTTTAATATCACTTGTTCAAAATCCTTTCAAAAAAAAATGTCTTTGGCAAATTACTCCAACATGAACTCTGTCTCCATTGCAAATAGCTTAGGATCTGGTTCATGGGCACCCATACTTATTCCTGAAGAGTATAATTCGTGGGTTGGCCGTATGAATCTTCATCTTAATGCTATAAATGAAGATGTCTGGAAGTGTGTAGAAGGAACATATGTTACTCCAGAAAATATGGCTACTCTTGCAACAAATCAAGCCACTCAAGTTGAAATTACAAAAACGTTGGAACTCCAAGCCAAAAAGGAACTTGTTTCTGGAATACCTCACAGTATTCTAAGTCAAATGGATTACATTATACTCTTAACCGCAAATCAAATTTGGGAGAATTTGAAAAATCGTTTTTGTGGAAATAAAAGAATTATCGGAAACAAAAGAACATCTGTTTTGAATGAATTCGATAATTTCAAAATGCTTTCATCAGAAACCATCCATGATGCTCATGATAGGTTCAATTTGATTATGGTTAAAATGAACAATTTGGGTATCAAAAAAACACAACACGAGATAAATCTCAAGTTTTTAAACAATCTTTTCGAAAGCTGGAAAATGGTTAAACTCATTATTCAGGGAAATCCAGCTATTCATACTGAAACTTTGTACAACTTGTATGGAGAACTTCAATCGTATGAATCCTCGATTGACCCACCAACCATTGCAGCTTTTGGAGGACCACTTGCACTTGTGTCCACAACTTCTCAAAACCAAACACCTTTCAATGATCAAAAATTTAATCATTTTAATCAGACTACATCTTTTCAAAACCAAGCCTTCCAGTCTGATTCGAATGATGAAGCAGATTATCAACAACTGTGCGTGTTGGTTGCAAACACAAATCTCCAGAGATTTATCCCAAATCATGGTCAATCAAATTTTAGACCAAATTTTCAACCAAGACCATCTTTTGGACAAAATAACTCAAGTTTTCAACCAAGGCCATCTTTTGGTCAAAACAACTCAGGTTTTCAACCTAGACCTTACTTTGGACAAAATTCTCAAAGACCTTCTTTCCAAAATAACTCAAACCAAGGTTTTCAAAACCAGGGATTTCAAAACGATCCCAACTCAGGTCATAATCACAATCCAAACAACAATTTTCAAAATCAAAACAGAGGTTTCCAAAATCAAGGTTACAACAATCAAAACAATGGTTTTCAAAACAACCAAAATTTTGGATTCCAACAAAACCATTCTCAACCTTCCCAACAAGCCCAAACTCAAACACCTGAAAGACTTCCGATTAAAAGTCAAAAGGATGATAGTGATGAAGAAGTGATCATTTGTCACAACTGCAAAGGAACAAATCACTATGCTAGAGAATGTCGAGCCAAAAACAAAACCAAAATCAAAGACTCAGCATACTATGCTCAAAGAGCCGATGAATTGAAGAAACTGGAAAACCAAGAAAAGCAAAGAGCATTGATGGCAATCCATGAACCAAGTGTGGAATACTGGCCAACTTCTGATGACGAAGCTGAACACGAACCAACACAATCAAACTTCTACTTCGTAGCTGGTGTTGAAATACCTTCAAGAGCTCCAAACGTCATAGAACAGGTATGGTCTATGATCTCTGAACTTGGTTTTTCCAAAACAATTTTTGAGTCTCACATAACCAAAATTGAGACTAGTCTGGAAGTTGATCTCAAAACATATCATGACACAATGGTCAATTATGATATTTGCAAATCTGAGTTACAAACCTTGCAACTCAAATTTGGAGAATCAACAAGAACGAAAAGCAAATTGGAAAGAGACGTTGAAAGAAAATCAGAAGATTATAATCACGTCTTGGAACAATTAAATCAGACCCTAATTCAGAAAAGGGATTTGGAACAAAAAAATCAGTCAGTCATTTCTTCTGAAATAAAAGATGTTTTAGAAATGGAAATCCTTCAGTTGAAACAAGACTTTCAAGAATCAACTGACAAATACAATGTTTTAAATGAAAAGCTGACTGATTCTTTAAAACAAATCAATTCTCTTGAAACCGAGAATAAAAGACTGATATGGAATATGGATTCTATCAAAGTTGCCAGAAAGCTAAGTGATGATATTTTCACCAAGGCAAACACCTTGGGAACTGGCAAAATTTATACGAATTATAGACCAGGAATTGGAAGAGAATCCTTTGAAATTGAACAAGAAAAACAAGAAAACATGACGAATTGTGAAAACTATGAATCTACTCTACCTAATCTTTTCACATCTGTTAATGAGGAAGATTCAGATGAAGAAACAGTTATCAACTGTAGTCCAGATGATACTGCTTTCAGTGTTTCCAAAAAGTCTTTCAAAAGAGTTGTAAATTCTGAAACAGACTCTGCAAGTTCTTTAACTCACCAAATCAAAAATACTGATGGAACCACTAAACTCAAAAACTTTTTGAATGGAGAAAATTCCTCTTATGAGGATGGTAGTACTTCTATACCAACTGCTTTTCCTACAATGACTTCATCAATTGTTGGAAAAACTAGTCTGGGACAAAAATACTCCAAGAAACAACAAACAAGCAAAAAATCCATTCAAGTCACCAAAACCCCACTAATCAAACCAAACATTTTTGAAAAACAACCAAAGAAACCAGTTAACCCCTCCGTCATACCTCATAAACAGGTTTCCAAACAAAAACCAAAATCTTTTCAAAAACCTTTTGAAAACCGCTTTCAACATATTACTTTTAATCATTCAAGGAACTTTCAAAAACCATCACATCAGAAAGTTTCAAACCATCATCATCAAAAAGCTTTTCAAAATCGCCCATCACATCCCAGATATGAAGAAAACTTTTCAAACAAACCTTCACATCTAGGATATCTTTCACCAAATCACAGATCTTATCAACCCACAGGTTTTCAAAAACAAATCACATTTTGGGTAAAATTGATAGATCAAATCAAACCTCAACCATTCCATCGTTATAAACCAAACCATTACAATAATGTGAAGTCAAATGATAAAAGAAATTCATCAAGCAAAGCACCCAAAATAACAACTGACAAACCAGGACCCATTCAGATTTAGGTACCTAAACTTCTTGTCTGATTACAGGTACTTAATGCTGGAGAACCCAATGATGATACATGGTATATTGATAGTGGCTGCTCCAAGCATATGATAGGAAACCGGAACTACTTACGTGACTTCAAACCTATACAAACCAATCAAGATGTTACCTTCGACAACAACATGAAAGCAAAAATCAAAGGTTATGGAAACATAACAAATGGTAATTTTACCATAAAGAAAGTTGCCTTCGTCGATGACCTGAAACACAACCTCATCAGTGTTTCTCAATTGTGTGATAACAATCTTGAAGTTCTTTTCACCAAACAACGAAGCTTGATCATGGACGCCAAAACCAGAGATGTTATAGTTGATTCTGACCGTGCCGGAAGTATGTATCCACTTGACATGGATCTTATCTATGGTAAACCCGATATCTGTTTGTTATCTAAAGCCCCAGCAGATATTAGTTGGTTATGGCACCGCCGCCTTTCCCATCTAAACTTTGGGTATATCAACAAATTAATCGGCGATGATCTTGTTCGAGGGCTACCACTTCTGAAGCTTGATAACGAAACTCTTTGTGCTGCATGTGAAAAAGGAAAACTTTCCAAATCCACTCACAAAAGCATCTCAGAATCTAGTGTATCCGAACCACTAGAGTTGTTGCACATAGACCTTTGTGGCCCTGCCAAAACCCAAACCATACAAGGGAAGAAGTACATTCTTGTTGTCGTTGATGGTTTCTCGCGCTTTACTTGGGTCTTTTTCTTAAGAATAAAATCAGAAGCACCTGAAGAGATGATCAACTTCATCAAACAAATCGAGCTGAAGTTGAAACGACCTATTCGAAGAATCCAAAGTGATAATGGTTTAGAGTTCAAAAACAATACTCTAGATTCATTTCTCAAAGACAAAGGAATTGAACACAACTTCTCAGCCCCATACACTCCACAACAGAACGGTGTTGTCGAAAGAAGGAACCGAACTCTATGTGAAGCTGCAAGATCAATGCTTATCTTCGCTGATCTGCCATAATACTTTTGGGCAGAAGCAATAGCCACAGCTTGCTATACTCAAAATCGTTCCTTAATCCATAAACATCTTCATAAAACACCATATGAAGTCATTAACAACCGAAAACCAAACATCAAATTTTTTCATATTTTCAGTTGTCGATGCTTCGTAAAGAATAATAAAGATCACCTTTCAAAATTTGAATCAAGGTCGGACGAAGGAATTTTCCTTGGTTACTCTTTTTCTTCAGCTGCTTATCGAGTACTGAATAAACGTACTAGAGTAATTGAAGAAAGTATCGATGTTCATTTCGATGGATTTTATGTTAGGAAATTGGATCGTGAACATTTTGGTTCAAAAATGATTGAAAATATTTTTCAAAATCCAATTCAACAAACACCTTCTCCTAACATAGACATTGAAATCGATCTTGATTTGCTTTTTGAACAACCAAAAACAGCTTACAATTCTGAACTTCTAACTACTTTAATTGACCCTACAGGAACACCCAGTCAAGTAATTCCACAAACAAACCAAAATGATGCAAATCAATTCGAGGGGGAACCACCAACACATACCTCCTCTTTGGAACAAACACCAAATCCTCCTTTAAACACCCCATCCCCAAATAGCCAAAACAATCCCGATGCATCATTTATGGGGGAACCTTCAAACCTATTCCAAGATGAAACGCCCGGAGAAGAACAATGGGATACTGAAACTCCAATTATTATAGCGGAAGAGAATCGCTTAATAAAGTGGACCAGAAATCATCCAACAGACCAAATCATCGGAGATCCCAACATAGGCATTCAAACTAGAGGCGCATCCACAAATGAATGTTTATTTGGAGCCTTCTTATCCACGACCGAACCCAAAACCATACATTCTGCTATAAAAGATCCAGATTGGGTAAAAGCTATGCAAGAAGAGCTAGCAGAATTTGAAAGAAACGACGTATGGAATCTTGTTCCTACTCCACCCGATGTTACTGTTATAGGTTCAAGATGGGTATACAGAAACAAGACTGACGATCAAGGAATCATTTGTCGAAACAAGGCACGTCTTGTAGTCAAAGGATATTCACAACAAGAGGGAATCGACTACGATGAAACATATGCTCCAGTTGCCCGAATTGAAGCAATTCGTATCTTTCTTGTATATGTTGCACATAAGAATTTCAAAGTATTCCAAATGGATGTTAAATGTGCATTCCTACATGGAGAGATAGATCGCGAAGTATACATCCAACAACCACCAGGTTTCGAAGATCCCAAATTTCCAGATCACAGCTTTAAATTGCAGAAAGCTGTCTACGGCTTGAAACAAGCACCTCGAGCTTGGTATGCCACGTTGTCAACCTTTCTCGAAGAATCAGGTTTTAAAAGAGGTTCAATTGATCAAACACTCTTTCGTAAAATCTTTAATAAACATCTGTTAATCGTACAAATATATGTTGATGACATTATTTTCGGTTCTACTGATGAATCTTTAAGTGTTAAGTTTGCAGATCTAATGAAGAGCAAATTTGAAATGAGCATGATTGGGGAGATGACTACTTTTCTCGGACTTCAAATCAAACAGTCAACTGATGGCATTTTCATCAACCAAGAGAATTATGTCAAAAACCTACTCACTCGTTTTTCAATGGAAAAATCCAATACCGCAAAAACCCCAATGTCTTTTGGATACAAAATTGATGCAGACTTAAATGGCAAACCCGTTGACCAGAAAAGATATCGTGGAATGATCGGATCACTCTTGTACCTCATTGCCAGCAGACCTGACATCATGTTTTCTACATGTGTTTGTGCGAGATACCAAGCAAAACCTATGGAATCCCATCTAGTTGCTGTGAAACGCATCTTCAAATACCTTAAAGGCACTCCCAAACTTGGCCTTTGGTATCCAGCTAAATCCGATTTTCAGCTGAACGCTTTCACCGACTCAGACTACGGAGGATGCAAGCTAGATAGGAAGAGTACATCTGGTAGCTGTCAATTCCTAGGAGGTAGACTAGTGAGTTGGACTTCAAAGAAACAGACTTGTGTATCCACATCAACAGCAGAAGCTGAATATGTCGCTGCCGCCAGCTGTTGTTCACAAGTCATATGGATGCAAACTCAACTGCGTGACTATGGCTTCAAAATCTCACAAATTCCCATATTTTGTGACTCAACCAGTGCAATTGCCATTTCTCACAATCCCGTTCACCATTCCATGACAAAGCACATCGACATTCGATATCACTTTATCAAAGACAACATTCAAAAGGGTCATATCGAACTACACTTCATCAACTCCGAAGATCAAATTGCCGATGTCTTCACTAAGGCTCTCGATGAAACGAAGTTTCAATACTTCCTAGGCCGTCTAGGAATGTTAAATCCAGATAACATCCATCCTTAAACTTTTACTTTTTGTTTGTACAAAAGTGTGTTTACTTTCATTCAAAAATAAAATTCAAAAACATTTGAAAACTGCTTTCTTTTCAAAAAAACCAAAAACATTGAAATAACAAATATTTCCAAAACATTCAGAAAAACAAATCTTCAAAAATATAATAAAAGACTTGTCGTAATAAGCTTTTATAGAACCTTGTGATTAATCGTCTTTTGACTTAATTTTCAGATGCTTATGCTCGATGAAGATTTTAAGTCATATTGATTCTCAATTGGAGTGAAGGTTCAAATCTCCTACTTTTCATAATGTACATAACTTTATTTCCTTCAATTTTATTTCATTATTGATGATTTTAAAAAGGGACATAAGGTTAGGAGGTTCAGATGAAAACAAAAACCCATGTGAGAATTTGTGCCTCATCAATCTGAATCATTGTGGAATTCATTTCTTGTGAGCTTAGGTGTGTCACTATTGCTTATAAGGTATATCCGATTATACCTTGTCACGGTCTCATTTTTGCTTAGATATCAAAATGACCAGGGACGATACATTCATTTCTTACATACTAGACAAACTGTCTTTTATGCCACTAATCCCTACCTAGATATAAGCCAACCAAAAATGATGTCTTGAGATCCCGTGATCCATCAACAAGAAAAGACGAAACAAGATAAAAAGGAATCAACAAGAAAGCCAAATCATTCACCGAAGAAATACCAAACAAAACAAAAAAAAAACTCTACATTTGGTATTTTCAAACAAAGTTCAACAAAAATGGTTATTTCAAAGCAAACATCAAAAGATCTCGTGATCTGTTTTTAACCATTTTTCACAAAAAGGGATATCTTAATCCCGCAAGATAGATACTCTCAAAAATCCCAATTTTCTCAAATATAGCAAATTCTCGATGCTAAAACAAAATATCCTTTTACAACAAAAAGATATTTATCAACAAAAAGGATACCATCAAAGAAAAGGTTGCAACAACAAAGGATTTCCCGGGATACTGTAGCCTTCATCAATTAAAGTTCTTAGTTGCAAACTGCACTATGAAAATTGCTAAACCCCTCTACATGTATTTCCCGACGGAGAGAGAGAGAAAGTTAATGGCATGAATGAAGAAACCCGCTGAGTAATGCCGAAACCAGTCTTATGTGATTGATTATCTAATAATGAGACTAAGTGACCTTTCGGGATAAGCATAGTTGAACACCTCCAATATGAGTGTGAGTCGTCAGAGAGAGATATCACTCGCTTTTAGTGATCATTAACTTGTTCTGCTGCCAGAACAACCAAACACCCAAGTGAAGTGTGAGCTATACCTATGAGCGTTCATCTGAATCGACCTGTTAAACCACTTGTCGTCATTAATAATGCTATAAAATCTTAAGAAATTTCTTTAGATACATATATGGCTACCCTTTGATAACCGAACCCGAGACTTTGATTCGGAAACAAATTTCTAAAAATCTTTTACATAAGATATGTTAAACCAAGTCACAAACTTTCAAATCAATTGCTATGGTTTTATATATATCTTATCTATTGACAAATCTTTTATCTCGAATCTTCAAAAGTTAAACTGTCAATTTGATTATATCATACCTGTCCTTATTTCAGCAATGATCACATAGGGGGAAATTGTTGAAAAATGTTCTTATGTAACCTTGTATGTGACCATAACTGAAATAAGATGAACTGTTTTTATACAATCTAACAAATATTATCAGTTATTTCAGGTCGCATGAATGCGTGATAAAACGGAAAATACGAAAACACGCGAATGACGAAGACACATATGTGTGACTAAACATTTTCAACAATATATATATATATATATATATATATATATATATATGTATTACATACATATGTATGTATTATATATGTATATATGTATTATATAGATGTTGTATATGTGTTGAATAAGTCAAACAAAGGTGGAAGTCAAGAAAAGTCAAGGATGAAGAAACCCAAACCATACCCACGTTTTTTTCTCCTACTACTCTACATCAACTTGCAAACACCAGCCATACTCTTCAACTTACACTCAAGTACAAGTGAAGAAGATATTTGTCTCTCATATATATGTATACGTGAGTATGTAGTGTGTGTGTGTGTGTTCATTTTGTAAGATAATGTAACACTTCTACAAACTACAAACTCTCCCAAGAACATCACCAATCTTCATCTTCCTCAAGAACAAAGACAAATCCCTGGAGAAAATGAAGAATACCAAGATCAAACAACAATGAAGTGAAGAACACCAAGATCATCAACAAGCTAAATGAAGAACACCATCAACCATTTTCATCTTCTTCATTGAAACTAAAGGTTTTTCATCTTCATCACCTTTGATCATCACATCATACACCACCAAACACTTTCCTTACATCAAAACACCAAAACACAACCATGAAACAACCCAAAACCTTCTACATCAAGATCAACCACAAAACCCATCACTATTCATCATCATCTTCATGAGAAATTTCACCACCTTTACCACCTTATATAAACCTCCTTCCAACCTCTAAACAACCTTGAAAACATCCTCAAAACACCTTAACACCATTACCCTAGCCAAAACATCACAAACAAAACTTACCTTCAAATCACAAAAATCCCGAAATTAACTCTGACACGAACACACCCCGTGTTAAAAACCAAGGAAAAATCAACACGCCCCGTGTTGCCCTCTGATTGCCTTCTTCATACTTCTGAACCTCAACACGCCCCGTGTTCAGCAAGGCTAAATCAATACGCCCCGTGTCAGCATCTGCATCATGAACACGCCTCGTGTTCAGCAAGGCTAAATCAACACGCCCCGTGTCAGCATCATTCTTCAAGAAAACCCTCCAAAACCCTCCTACACGACCCGTGTCACTTGTGCCTTATCTTACACGACCCGTGTACATGTTTTTACCCAAAATACTTCAAATACAAATACATAAACCCATGTATTTTGTACCCTTTTGTAAACACTTGTTTTACATAAAATCGAGCTTTAAATGAACTTTTTGTTACTTATCCAATGCCGGATTGATCTTTGAACAAATATAGACCAGTCGCTCCAAGAGTCCCAATATCGACCAGTCCATTCAAAGAACATATATCGACCAGTCGCTCCAAGAGTCCCAATATCGACCAGTCCATTCAAAGAACAAATATCGACCAGTCGCTTCATGAGTCCGGTTCAGTCAATTTATTGACGAACCTACTTGATATATATTTATATATTTATATACTTCATTATAGCTTTATGTCATTTAAATATAGTCATTTATATTATTTATAGCTTTATGTCATTTAAATACAGTCATTTATATTATTTATAGCTTTACGTCATTTAAATACAGTCATTTATATTATTATAGCTTTCAGTCATTTACAGCTTTCATATTTATACTTATTCCACAATTATTATTCTTTATATATATATATATATATATATATATATATATATATATATATATATATATATATATATCTTATATCTTAAACTAATATATCTATCACACAGTAACTGGTAACCGAGCCTTTTGTTGTGGTGATCAGATTGTTATATTTCCAACAAATCGGTATCTGAGCTGATATATAAAAGGAATAATATCCAACAATATTAATAACCATAAGTGTCTTATTTCTCTCATTATAGTCTATCCAAGTGCATGATGGTATGCAACCCAAATGGACCATGCCGGGTCGGGTCAAGTCTTACCAATTATAGTTATGAACTTAGACATTAATCCAACAGAATGATCACTCGATTTATTCAAATATGAGGAATAAATTACACTTTCAGCATAGACTAAAGAATCTAACACTACATAAGAAACCTCACGTGACGGCTACATTTTTCCTCACTCTTAACCCTAATAATGAATAATACATGACTATTTATAGGGAAAAGATAAGTCTTGGGCTTTTAACCTACACTTCATCAAGGGGGCCCATTGCCATCATCCATGGAGTGCTTTGAAACCCTACATTTATAAAATATAAACTTTGTCATCAGGTAAATGATAAAAGGATTCAGTTAGTCCAAAAGGTTGTGCATGACTTATTAATTCATATCATAAGATATAATATGTTACTTGCTAATGAAAATTATTATTTCCTTTAAATAAACAATTTCCAATTACTTATAACAGTTTATTAAATATTTATTAAAATCAATTTCTAATTAATAATCAACTGTATCAGGTTGTTGTTAGTGTGACCCATTAATATCATATGTTAATTAGTAATATCACTTGAATATGATTACTGAGCATACTAGATCTTTCATAGTATTTTAGACTTTTAGCTTTTCAGGGATAACTTTTATAGGTCCATACAATTTCTCTACAATTTTCTATGGATTTTACAAAAGTGCATATCAATGCAACTAATAGAGATGGATGGTAAGAAAGTGATGTATACCTATTGTAAATATGGTATATTTCCAGGAGAAGGAAGGAAGAAAGATGACTTGATCTCCACAAGAAGAAACTCCACTTTAAATCACCAAAAACACCACACCAACTACTTGGATCCTCACCACAACTTCAAAGATGGAAAATCCACTTATGAACTCACTTCAAAGGGACTTGGAGGCTACAAATTAGGGTTTGGTGGCTACACAACAATAGGATTCCCATATTTTAGGGTTTAGCTTCTGTAATATACATGATAACTATCATTTTACTCCCCTAAAATGTGAGAAAACGACCCAATGACCAATATACATGGTCCAAGATCATTTCCTTGCACTCTCCCCACCCCTCCCCCCCCCCCCCCAATATATATATATATATATATATATATATATATATATATATATATGTATGTATATATATATATATATGTATGTATATATATATATATATATATATATATATATATATATGTTAACTTTAACAAGCTAAGAAGAAACTTAACATGGAAACATAACGAAAACGCTACCGTAGACGACGGATACGGAAGTACAAGTTGTTACATCGTTCCCTTTACACGTATTCAACTAAAGTAGGATGCATTTCTTAAAAAATAACAATATACGTTAACGTTTACACCAGGATTATTTCTACATGTCGTGTAGAATATAATTATGTTTCACACCATTCCTGCACCAATATGCACCATTTCCTTTTTTACTTCTTATTCTAACACAAAAGAAATAACAATTTTTCAGGGCGGTTCATGTGATTTTTTACAAAATATTTTGATTTATTATACTTATCAACTACATAAGGTGATAAGAAATTTCATAGTTTTTTTTTTTCAATAAGTATCCTTGAGACACATTGGCTATTAGCTATATTGCATTCAGATAGTTGGATTGTCATCGTACATGAAAACTATATTGTGTTGAAATACTTAAACAGTTTAAACCAAACTTAGATTTGTTTAAAAGCAACCTCAAGTTGTTATTTGACATTGTGGGCAAAAGCAAACATAGAGTGATGTTTCGTCAAATTTAAAGTCGATGGATGTTAAAGGGGTGCCTCAATAGATGTAGACATTGGGAGATTATGGCATCATTTATTGTTGTACTTTAGTCGAGAGCATAGTAGCAGAGGCCACATGGGAGGACAAAAGTATTGCCTTTCGTGAGCGTATGAGCAGATTTTCTTTGGGGATTAGGGGTGCCTCGAGATGGTGTTTAGAATGTACAACCTGGTATCTTTTTGCGGTTATCCGGTTCTATAATCCCCCTGGGTACTTAGAAAAAAGTTCAAACAGACCAAAACTATGGACCATATAGGATTTTATAGTAGGGTTACATGGGATAACATAAAAAATTTTAAGTAATTGGAAGATAGTAGAAAATAATGAAATATTTTCCACTGCACACATACAAACAAGTCAGACGTTGGCGGTGTTATTACGAGCACCCAGTTAAAACCACCCCTTGCTCCATGATGAAGAAGCAAAAGGCGAAATCACGTGCTATGACACCTACATCGTAATAAAAGAAAGAGATGATGTTCTCTAAGAAGATGTATAAAAAATAATATCTCAAGAAAACAAATAATGAAATATGAGTTAGACGGAAAACAGTTCCACAAGTCAGACTAATCTTCAAACCTCTATTTTCTGTGATATTCAAGAAAGGTTTTTAGAAAACTAAGATTAGTTCGATGGGAAAAAAACAAAATAGATGATTATTGATAGTTCTTATATACTGATATTTAAGTAACACTTGGGTTTCTTTATTTAATTTTCATTTTAATATATATATATATATATATATATATATATATATATATATATATATATATATATATGTGTTGAAGATAATAGAGTTGCGTCTTGGGCCCTTTTGTTTTACAACCGGATTGGGCTTGTCAATCCGTGTTCAGCTAGATTAGCCTTCTTTTTCTTAGAAAAACTGTTAGGGTTTCATTATAAATATATGCATGCATGTATGCGTATAGTAACGGTGGTCACTCTCATTGAATATTGTAAACCCTAAAATCCTCTACAGTTGACGTTCTTTATCGAGCTCTTCTGAGGATTGTTTATTGAATCATTCGACACCTTTTGATTCATTAGCTTGTTCTTTATTGTTTATTTAGTCATTTATCTACATGTTTCATAGATCTAATCGATCTTTAAGTTTGTTTTAAACTCATCAATTGGTATCAGAGCAGGAAGCTGTGTAATCCATACACTTCTTTTCTGTGAAAAAGCTTCGATTAGGGTTATTCCGCATTTATTGATATTTATTGAGCCGTCATCTCATAATTGACGTATCTCAATATTTATTATCTTTGCCCTAATTCGATATATTACAAGTCTGATCTTTGAACAGGTTATTCGATCAATTATGGACGAGTCACAATCCAATCCCATCAATATTTCAAACAACATTGGATCAACAACAAAGATTCCCATCCTGTACACCCATGATTATGAAGTCTGGGCGAATCACATTGAAGATTATGTCATAGGATCTGAGGACAATAGATACCTCATCTGGGAAGCAATTATCTCTGGACCGTTTTCTCATTCAGCAACTTCAAGGATTATTAAAACTCAAAAGGAGTATAATGATCTCCTGAAAGATGTTAAAGATGTAGCGCAAGATGAAAAAGTTAAATTTCAGTGCAATATCAAAGCGCTAAGATTGATTAGATTTGCTCTTCAATCCGATACCTTTAGGCTGGTAAGTTCATGCACAACTGCTAAAGAGATATGGGACAGGCTACGTGAATTGTACTCTACAGATGAATCTCTTGAACACTCCATTCAAACCTTACTCTTGTCTGAGTTTGGTGAGTTCAAGCAAGGAACAGAAGAAATAGTGACTCAAACGTTTGATCGCTTCAATCATATTCTTAGCAAGATGATCAAACATGACATCGAAAGGAAGCTTATTGAACAGAAGGTTACTTTTTTAAATGGACTCAGGTCTGAGTGGAGAGCAATTGTTTCCACAGTTAAAGCACACGATCAATTCAAATCCTACTCTTTGGCAAAACTGGTGGGCATCTTAAAATCTCAGGAAAAGATTGTGCTGCAGGAGAAGACCGTGGTTTCAAGTATGGGTTCATTAGCACTCCTGTCGAAAAGCAAAGCTGTGATAGAGGACGAAGATCTCAACTTGGATGATTATGATCTCACATCTGAAGACTATGCTATGATGGTGTCAAACCCTAAGAGATTCATCAAGAAGAGATTCCCCACCAATAGGAACCGAAATTGGCAAGGAAGCTATAGCACTGAAAAAGTCAAAGATGAACCGAAAGCTGAAGAAGCAAAGAAGGAACAGAAGGCTGAAGGAGATTCTGGAGTGAGCTGCTATTATTGTGGAGGAAAGAACCACTATGCAAAAGATTGCGTCCTCAAAAAGATGGCAGAAAAGAACGAAGAAAATGATGAAGAAGCTGTGTTGATGAAAAAGCTTGATGAGTTAAAGAAGAAGAAATCTGCTGCTAACCCTTCCATGAATGCTTTAATTGTGCAGGGCTCGGTAGCTGATGATGAGTTCGGTGGCGTGGAGGTTTGGTCAACTGACTTTGAAGATGATGAAGTGAGGAAGCCTTCACATGGAAAGGCCTATGTAGCGAAAGAAGAGAGCAGTGGAGGAAGATGCTTGATGGTGTCCGACGTTTCTCAGATGAGAGGATACAACACTGATGGTGGGAATGATGACAAAGAACAGCAGAATCTATGCTTTACCGCCAAACCACTCAGCGAGCAATTCAGCGAACTTGATGAACTGATCAAGAAGGTACAATCAGTTTTTGTCTCATTTAAAGTCCCACAATGCTCATATGAAAAGGAATTAAAAAGTGTTAATTCAAGAATCTCTCATCTAGATAGTAGTTTAACTCAAACTCGGGTCACCAACTCTAACCTAACTGATCAATTAAGCAGGGTGTCTTCGAAGAGTGAGGAACGGCGGATGTGGATCGAACTGAAGGAGTCAGAGTTAATCAAAATAAAAGATGAAAACATCTATTTGCAAAGAGACAATTTAAAGCTTTTGAAACAGCGAAATGTTTTTTGTCTGATTGCCAAACGTCTTTATACTAATATTACTCAGCTTCATTTAAATTGTGAAATAGGGCAAAAGATTCATCGCATGATTTTACCCTTTCTTGAGTTTAAGGAAGATGAAATTGATGCTGATGCATATAATTGTGAGAGTATTATTTCGTCTGAAGATGTTAATCCAACATATTTATATGGACTGGACAAAATTGAATCTTTCATAAAATCCAAGGACCACAAGAATATGCTCAAAAATCTGTTGGATGAAAATGATAAACTAAAGCTTAGAACCGAAACTATACAAAAATTTGACTCACTGAATGTCAACTTAAGCTCGGAAAGTAAAATTGATGTTGAAATTGCATCTAAGCTTAATGAGGACGATAATTTGAGTGAAATTTCTGTAGAGGACACAGTTGACTGTTCAGAATTTGTCAAAAATGAACCCGTGAACCACAAAAATCTCATCTCATAAAATTCTGTGGAATTCGGTCGGTTGTCCCAACAAAAGTCCTCGATTCTTGTAGAGAAGGCAGTTGTATACCAAAAAGTTAGGACCACTCCGAATCTGGTATACAAAGTCACAGGTGTAACCGAACATCAGACTGCTGAACTAACAGCTATTGTGAACGAAGACAATGCTGATGGTTGTGATGAGTTCTTCTGGTCGGCTCCCATTGACAATGCTGATGAAACGGTAGGTCTGTCTGAAAGAACTTCATGGAAAAGCAAAGGTAAATACGTTCTAGAACCTTTAAATAAACCTGATTGCTTCAACGTGGCAAGTACCAGTGGAAAGAAATATGTTCCTCAAGAGAAAGAAATTCCTGCAAAAGAAGTCACATCTCCAAGCAAAACAACATCGGTTCAGAGTGGTTCAACCAATGAACATAAAGCTAACGTCCATCATCGACCAAAGCAGATGAGAAGTCAAAAACGGGAAAGGAATCAGAGATACAGGAAAAATCTCTCTGAAAGAAAACAGTTTTGGCGATCGCAAAATGCCTATTTCTCACATCAAGATAGGAATTTAAAACCAGCGAAAAATCCTGATGAATCGACAGAGAGAAACAACAACCGAACGCAGAGTCTCGGTTCTGAGCAGAACAACAACCGAAAGCACAGGTGTGGTTCTGAGCAGAACAACAACCGAAAGCAGAAGTTCGGTTCTGAGCAGAACAACAACCAAAAGCACAGGTTTGGTTCGGGAGTTAAAAGAGGTCAAAACTCTAAAGTTTGTCCTTCCGTTAATCAAAAGCAAAAGAGTCACCCAGAATCTTCAATCAAAATGTCATACCGTTCTAAGCCATCTCATTCTAACTCTTCTAACTCTTCAAAATCCTCTGTCTCTTCTCGTCCTAAAGTCCACTCTGTTTCTTCTCAAAAATCTCAGTCGTCAGCTGATCAAAAAGGGAAACAGAAGGTTTCAGATACTGAATCAAAATCAATTCCAAAACCATTAAATCCAAATAAAATCAAAGTTTTCACCATCAAAAGAAAAGATGATACAACACTAATAAAAAGAACATATGTTGTTGACATCTCTCTTACTATTCCCGCAAACAACTCACGAGGACCCAAAAATCTCTGGGTTCCTAAATGTGCTTAATTTTTGTAGGTTATCAGTGACGAGCAGTATGACGAAGAATGGTACATTGATAGTGGCTGCTCGCGTCACATGATAGGGAGGAAGGAAGAACTTAGGGAATTCAGATCTCTTTCCAATGGTGGAAATGTCAAATTTGGGAACAATTCCTTCGGAACAATCAAAGGCTACGGGAAGATTACAAACGATGATTTCTCAATTAGGAAAGTTACATATGTAGAGGGATTACAACACAATCTCATCAGTGTATCTCAGCTTGTTGGAGGTACTGGTCTCAAAGTCTCATTCGATGATGAAGGTCCGGAAATTATTGAGAAGAAGAAGAACAAAGTTATTCTCCAATCAGAGCGCAAAGGTGAAATGTTTCCCCTAAATCTCAAACCAATCAAAGGAAACCCAGCCATCTGTCTGTTATCCAAGGCACCATCTGATGAAAGCTGGGTGTGGCACGAAAGACTCTCTCATCTCAACTTCAAAGATATCAACAAACTTGTCACTGGAAGTCATGTGAGGGGTCTCCCATTGCTCAAATATGATAGAGATCATCTGTGTGCTGCATGTGAAATGGGAAAGTAGAGTCGTCAAAGTCACCCATCCATAATAAACACTAAAGTCGTTGAACTACTGGAATTACTTCATATTGATTTATGTGGTCCATCTTCTGTAGAAAGCATTGGTGGTAGCAAGTATATTCTTGTTATTATTGATGACTTTTCACGTTTTACATGGGTCTTCCTTCTGAAGCTTAAATCTGAAGCAACTCACAAGCTAAAAGTGTTCATCAAGCAGATTGAAGTACAGCTGAAGAAGGTCGTTCGCAACATCAGAAGTGACAATGGGCTGGAATTCAAAAATAAAGAATTTGAAGAATTCCTGGAAGAAAAAGGGATCAGTCACAACTTCTCAGCTCCCTACACACCTCAACAGAACGGAATTGTTGAAAGACGAAACCGATCCTTATGTGAAGCTGCCCGAACAATGCTAAGTTTTGCTTCCTTACCTTTATATTTTTGGGCTGATGCTATTTCTACTGCTTGTTTTACACAGAACAGGTCGTATCTTAACAAACGCTTCACTCTCACTCCTTATGAGATCATCAACAACAGGAAGCCAAATGTGAAGTTTTTCCATGTGTTCGATTCCAGATGCTTCATTTTCAATTCCAAAGAACACCGCAACAAGTTTGATGTCAAAGCTGACGAAGGGATATTTCTGGGTTATTCTCTTACTTCCAAAGCATACAGAGTGTTAAACAAGCATTCAAAGAAGATCGAAGAAACTTACTACGTGACTTTTGATGATAGCTATGTTAAGAAGCTAAAGGCCAACGAAGACACAGCTAGAGAAATCTTTCCTCAAACTGGCCAAATCACAGCCTCGGTCGCTAATCTATTAGAGAAATTCATGGAGCTTTTTGATGAACCAGAGAAGGCCACTCTTTCTGAAGCCAGTGCAGCAGACAACAGGGTAGATAACTTGAAGCAACTTATTGACGATGCTGCAAGAAGAATGAATGAAGAAGAATCGACTTCACAAGACCCTCCCCAACACAATGCATCAGTAGAGGGGGAGGATCCACCTGCATCCCAGCCAAGGTCACAAGTTGAGGGGGAGCTAAGGTCTCAACCTCCAACCGAGAGTGCTTCACCAACCGAGAGTGCTTCACCAACCGAGAGTGCTTCAGCAACCGAGAGTGCTTCACCAACCGAGAGTGTCTCACCAACCGAGAGAGCCCCTCCAACCGTAGGTTCATCAACACCCGAAAGATCAACACCTCAAGAAACCCCTATAGCTCAAGATTCACAAGACATTCCTGCAAGATCACATGTCGAGGGGGAGCATGCTGATGTGTCATCCGACTTCGACAGTCTGTCCGAACCAGAAGAAATGATAAATGCTGAATTGGATCCATCCTTTGATCCAAACTTCCCTCCTCTCACCAAATGGACCAGAAATCATCCTATTTCTCAAGTTGTCAGTGATATCTCAGAAACAGTTCTGACCCGATCACAACTCAAGGCCAAACAAGCATCCTTGTACTCAAAAGTCGAATTCTGCATGTTTAACTCATTCGTATCCAAAGTTGAACCAAAGACAGTTAAAACTGCTCTTGATCACTCTGATAGGGTTCAAGCAATGCAAGACGAACTGAATGAATTTGAAAGGAATAAGGTCTGGCGTCTTATTCCAACTCCTCCTCATGCCTCGGTTGTTGGTCTCAAATGGGTCTTTAGGAACAAACTTGACAAGGAAAGGAATGTTATCAGAAACAAAGCTCGTCTGGTCGTCAAAGGATACTGTCAGGAGGAAGGCATTGACTATGAAGAGACTTTCGCTCCGGTAGCTAGGTTGGAATCAGTGAGAATATTTCTTCCTTATGCTGCTCACAAAAACTTTGAGGTCTTTCAAATGGACGTCAAGTGTGCCTTTCTCAATGGAGATCTCGAAGAGACTGTGTATGTGGAGCAACCTCCTGGATTCGTGAATGAAAAGTATCCCGATCACTGTTACATTTTGGATAAAGCCGTGTATGGTCTGAAACAAGCACCGAGGGCCTGGTATGAAACACTGACTAAATTTTTAAAGATGTCCAAATTCAAACAAGGTTCAGTTGACCCAACCTTCTTTCGCAAAAAGGAAGGTAACCACCTTATGATAGTTCAAATTTACGTCGATGATATCATCTTCGGCTCCACGAATCCAAGCCTAACAGCTGAATTCAGAAAGCTGATGGAGACTAAATTTGAAATGAGCTCAATGGGTCCCATTAACTTTTTCCTTGGTTTAAATATCAGACAGGGACCTGAAGGCATCTTTATCAACCAAGAAGCTTACACAAAGAATCTCTTAGCAAAATTTGGCATGATGGGAGATTCAAAAGTCAAAGTCCCAATGGCATTCGGCACTAAGCTAACTCCATCCCTGGACAAACTAGCTATTGATCTTACACTTTATCGTCAAATGATAGGCTCTCTAATGTATCTTACTGCTAGCAGACCTGACATAATGTTTTCTGTTTGTTACTGTGCTCGGTTTCAGGAAAATCTAAGGGAACCTCATATGCTTGCAGTGAAAAACATATTCCGTTATCTCAAGCGAACTACCTCTTTAGGTCTGTGGTACCCTTCTAACTCAGGCTTCTTCGTTCAAGCCTACTCAGATGCAGACCTTGGTGGTGTGGTCTCGATGGGAAAGGCACCACTGGCGGTTGCCAATTCCTCGATGGGAAGTTGGTTAGCTGGCAGTCAAAGAAACAAACCTGCGTGTCACTGTCTACTGCTGAAGCAGAATACATTGCCGCTGCCTCCTGTACCTCTCAAGTGATTTGGATCCAGAGTCAACTCTGAGACTATGGACTCAATATGAAAAAGATCCCACTATATTGTGACTCTGAAAGTCCAATTAGGATCTGTTATAACCCAGTGCAACATTCCAAGACCAAGCACATCGCACTGAGGTATCACTTCATCAAAGATCACGTGGAAGACGGAAACGTTGAAGTACACTTTGTTAGAACCACTGATCAATTGGCCGATGTCTTTACCAAAGCTCTTCCTGAAACGACTTTCAACAAAATTCTACAAGGCTTGGGCATGATGGTTGGAGAGTCGGTCCCAAATCCTCAAATCTCCATCTAAGAATCAAGAACCGAAAGAGACAGACCGCTCGGTTGCTCTCTGCTCTGGAGATTTAAAGGAACCGTAGCAAACAGACCGCTCGGTCTCTCTCTGCTCTGGACATTTAAAGGAACTGAAGCAAACAGACCGCTCGGTCTCTCTCTGCTCTGGAGATTTAAAGGAACCGAAGCAAACAGACCGCTCGGTCTCTCTCTGCTCTACTGATTTACTGAACGGAACTAGACAGACCGCTCGGTTCATCTCTGTTCTGAAATTGTCACCAAAATACACAGATCGCTCGGTCTATCTCTGCTTCCTCATTTTTTTTATGTTGTACAATTTTATCTTTCTGTTTTATTTATTTTTCAGAAAATTCCAAAATTACAAAAACATTTTATCTTTCTGTTTTATTTATTTTTCAGAAAATCCCAAAATTACAAAAACATTTTATCTTTCTGTTTTTTTTTATTTTTCAGAGAAATCCCAAAATTACAAAAACATTTTATCTTTCTGTTTTGGGTAAATTACACCAATCGTCCCTCGTGCAGGTGCCAAAAAGCGTGTTTAGTCCCTATTTTAAAAAATTAACTCGGACCATCCCTCGTTTGTTTAAAACTTGCACGCTTCGTCCCTGATATGTGTTTTTGTTGCAAATGTAGTCCACGCCATATTTGAAATGACCATTATGCCCTTGAATATTTACTTTTAATTAATCTAATATTATTTATTATTATTTATTAATAAAAAAAATAAAATAAAAACAAGCCTCTCTAATCTCTCTCTCTCTCTCTCATACGCCAGAAAATACCACAACCATTGATCTCTCTCTCTTTCTCTCTATATCTCTCTTATCCTCCTCCACAATTTCACTCTCTTCTCCATTTTCACACGAAGGACAGTGATGGATATTTCATTCCGGAATCTCGGCCTTCTCTTCCGTGATGAATAACCTCCCGTCATCTGTGTAATATTGTTTCATCACCGTCGAGGTTAGAACCGGTAATGATAGACGAAGTTACTTCTGTTTGTTTCCAGTCACTGATGATCTAGTACTCATCTCCCATCGTTTTCAATTCTCCGATTGATGATCACCACCTGATGACAATGTTGGAGTCTTCGTCTCCAAATCAACACAACTCTCCATGACTAGGGTTTTGACATATCCCATCAACAGCAGCTAGGGTTTCGACATATGCGTTGAACTCCACAACTTCCACCAGCGGCGGCTAGGGTTTTGATCTTTTCCTGCATCATTATAGATTGGTAGAGATATGGAGATGATCGAGCTCCACAGTTGCAATTGAATCCGGCGTGAAGCTGATGGGTGGATCGATCGCATATGTATGTTTTTCTATCACCCTCCTTTTGCTCCTCTGTCTCTCAATCGGAGATTCCTCTTCACCATTCTTCTTTCTTTTGAGTTAAAATTTTGATCAGGAAAAGATCAATAGATAAAGTAAGGTAGGTGATGGTCCCGATGGTAGTTTTTTATGGAGATTGGTAGCTGTGATTGGTGATAATGGTGGTTTTCTGTGAAATCGATGGTCGTTTTTGTGAGATTAGGATTATGGATAAGGCGCTAAACAGGGGAATAAGTGGCGATGATAGGTGGTGGCTCCGGAAGAGCTGGCGGTGATAGGTGGTGGTGGGTCCGAAGAATCTTGTTGCAGGAAATGAAAAGGGGAGGGGCGGGGATATTTATTTCGTTATTTTTTTAATTTAAAACTGATAAATAAATAAAAAAATGAAAAAGGAAATTATTAAGGGTAAAATAGTCATTTTATGGTAATAGGGACTAAATGTGCAAGTTTTAAACAAACGAGCGACTGTCCGAGTTAATTATTTAAAATAGGGACTAAACACGCTTTTTGGCACCTCCATGAGGGACGACTGGTGTAATTTACCCTGCTGTTTTTATTTATTTTTCAGAAAAATCCCAAAATTAGAAAAATATTTTATTCTTCTGTTTTATTCCGTTTTCTTACTTACTTCCACTACTTGCAAGTCCTGGTCGGTGTACATTTTGCACAGGTGAATACAAGCATCACCTTCTGTAGTGTTTACCCAGGTATGTTTTATCTTTCTCAGACTAGTTAGACGTCCCTAGAAGCATGCTGTTGTATGTTGTCGCAAGCCTCTATGACCTCGAGCACGCCTTAATGATTCGATCAATACCTATCGTCTCTTCCCAATCAGGCTATTCTCTCACACTCGGTCTAGAGCTACCTTACTCTACTCATTTGATACATGAGTTGCTCTGCTTTGTCCCGTTTCTGTAGCAGAAGGTATGTTCGGTCTCGTAACCACCTCCTCAAATTCTACATTTACCTTTAATTCCCTAAAGTAACCCTTGATGCTTTCGGTCTTTACCACTGCAGCTTATGGTTACACAACCTCTGTGTTTATGATCTTGGATTCGATTACCACGTTCTAAGTGAAACCCAACATCCAATACCTGAAATGAATTGACGGTGAGTGATATACTCAAGCTTTTACTTGGAAATCTCATTTTCTTTTTGTGTGATCTTTTATGAAATCGTCTCTACCTAAGACATTTCTTCCCAAAGAGGTCCAGTTTATTTTTCTTTGAGATTTCTGTCTATCCCATTCTTGTCACGCGATAATTCCCACCTACCTGTTCAACAGATCACATCGGTCTCATAGGTATCTCTACCAACACTCAGTTTTATGTTAAGACTTGATGTTCGGTTAGAGGTCAGCCACCCTTCAGCCCATGATCAAAAGATGCCTTTCATTGTTTATTAATAGACAACTGATCGTATTTCTCGGGAAACCACATAAGCACTTCAAGTCTCTCTTGGCTTTGAAGGAAGTAATTCTTGCCCGAAATCTTCCGCTTTCTGTCTTCTTAATAGACAACACTCACATCCCAAACACCTTTGATTTATTTCTTTATCTTTCACACTCTTATGCACGAAAATTAATTTTTTCCAACATTCTGATTGCTGTTTGGTATATGGTTTTAAGTTTCAGTTGTAACCAAACAAGGGCATAAGGAATTTCAAACGGTACAAAAATGATTTGGGCGCATGCAATTGATTCGTTTCACACCCACGTGTGCTGACGTATTCATGGGATACACCATAACTACAATCGCGCTTTTTCAGGCGACGGTTTGGTTTCCTCATCATCACGATTTTCTCTCTCCAGTGAACGGTATAAATAAGGGATGATCGTGTTCTTTGGCATTTACCTCCCGCGTATTCTCTCTCTGAAAAGTTTCCACTGTTCATCTTCTTCCACAACTCAAGAATGGCGACTTCTTCTTCTGCACAAGATCAAACTGCATCTTCGTCTTTGCTCTCCATCAAACCTAATCAAAATATGATTATAGAGATGACCCCATTCTTATATGATCCAAACATGCTACACGTGGTGGAATGCCTAAAATATTCCCCATTGCTGTTGGCACTCACGCAGGTGGAATCCATTCCAATGTCCCTGCTCTCTCAAGTCTACACAACAGCCAACTACGACAAACACAAAGATCGCATCTACTTCACCATCCACGACAAGAAAACCTCTGTGTCCAAAACAAGGTTTTGCTCTCTTCTAGGGCTTGCAGTTGATTTTTCCGTCATCTCACCGGATTTTATCACCACTACTCAACTCTTCTCAATGATGTACGAAATGGGGTATATGGATGTTCTTACAACTATCGCGAAGGTCAAGAAATCCTGTCTTCCGTCTCAGTGGAACGGATTGCTTACCCTTTTGATTAAGGGTTTAGCGGAGAGGTGTGGTGGTTCTAACACCACGAGTAAAGGGTTTCTCACAATCCTTTATGGTCTTTACAACGGCATCAATCTAGATTATGGATCCATAATATGGTCTCAAGTTGTTCAGAGTCTCAACACCATTACACGGTACACTGAGATATCATGCGGCCGTTTCTGGACGCTTATTACAAAAAAGGCCATGGATTCCCTTGAAATCCCGGTGATGAAGGATGCTCTTATGGCTTCAATTGCCTCTTACCACACCAAGAAGATCATCGTCTCTGATCCAAGTAAGTTTCTCCATTATGGATTGATCCCTGAATCCATGTATAGGTGTGTCACACCTCATAGCAAAATCATGGCTGACTATAGCACCAGAACACCCTTGCCTCCAAGGGTTCTATCCGATGAACAGAGAGCTGCACTAGACGCCCTTGATCAACCTGCCAACCGTGGCAAGAGGGCCAGTAAAAAGGAAAAACCAGAGAAGAAAGAATTTGAAGCGAAAAAGGAGAGAAAGCGAAGATCCTCCAAGTGCACATCTGATGCAGAGGAACCTTCTCAGTCCAAATCCAAGAAGGTCAAGAAGATGGCTAAAAGAGCCAAAGGGTCTCCTTCTCCTGGCTCTGCTCCTAATGACCTATCCGACACAGAGGCTGCTGCTCCTCCAACCGAGACAACCATTGCTCAGTCTCCTCAACAACCATCTTCTCCTGTAGGCACTCATCTTCCCTCTCCACCAGCATCTCCCAAAATTCCCAAATCACCCTCTCCACCAGCATCTGCCAAAATTACCAAATCACCCACACCTCCCACTTCTCCTAAAATTCCTACCCCACACCAATCACCAACACAGGAGGTCCCACTTTCTGTTCCTATAACCATCCCTCCCACTACAACAGAACCCATCATTCCACTCTCTATTACTCAACCTTCATCCTCTATCCCCACACCAATTATCATCGAATCAGTTACTATCACCTCTTCCCAACCACCAGTAACAGTCAATGTATCTGATACAAGGGCTACTACTGTGGTTGAAACCCCGGTCATCAACATTCCCCCATCTCCTTCTCCATCCTCCAACTCCGGTGCTACCTTGGGCGGTGATGATGAAGAGTACGATTCTCTTTATTATAGCCCATACTGGATTCCCACAGACACTGATGCCGATACCCCTGTTACTAGTCAGCAGATTCAAGAAATTCACGACAAACTCGATAGTCTGCTGGCTGATAATAAAGCCTACGGGGGTGTCGTGCTGAAAGCCTTCATTGAGTCTGCGATCAAGACGTACACTGACGCTCTGGATCGTTCAACTGATTCCATCGACAACTCAGCTGCTTCATGCTCCAAAGCCACAAAGGAAGTTTCTAAGGTTGTTCACACAACTCAGATCTTTCTTGATTCTCTAAAAGCACATGCTGATTCTAGTGCGGCCAAGTTTCAGACATCCGTCGACTCTTTCTCGGCTACCCTTCAGGGTGAAACCTCCAAGTTTGAGGCTCTACGTGCTGACCTCAAAACTGAATCCACCTCCTTTCTCAAATCTTTGGATTCACGTTTTGCTTCTCTAGCAGCAGAGAGCACCCTAAAGGAAGATCTTGTCAAGCATCAAGCAACTATCGACCTACAAAAGATACAACTGGCCCAGGCACAACAAGAAATTTCTTTGCTAAAGACTCAGCGGGTAGTTCTTCAAGGTTGCGCTGGTGATGTCAAGAATATGTTAACAAATGTTCTTGACACTCATGATCCCTTCCTTACCCTTACTATCAGACAGCATCTCCAGGCTAAACTCCTTCCTGTAATTAACATCTTGAGCGAAATGAAGGGTGTCTCGGAGAAGCTTGTTCTTCCGCGACAAGGGGGAGAGGAAGGTGTGTCAAAGACAGAACCGAAGATTAATGTAGCTTCAGGTTCTGGGAAACAGTTCCTTGTTGAGAGCGAGTCAGATTCAGATGAAACTATCACTGAAGCTCTTCAACGAAAGAAAATGGACAAAGAGCTAGATGAAACTCTTAAAATAGCTCGAGAGGCCGAGGCCAGGGAAAGAAAGATCAAGGAGGATGAGGATGCTATACAAGCCAAGAAGACTCTATTCCCAGAATGGGACAGAGACACACTCATCAATCAAGCGATTGAGTTTCCCTCCATATATTGGTTGGAACCGATTGCATCCTTCGAGTGTGAAAATACCAAAGACTCGCAGTTTGACATGCCAATCACGCGAAAAGCTTTTACATTTCATTGCTTTAATTTCACTGCCGATGTCCCTCATCCAAACTTGAAGGTTGACAGAGAGTTAATAGATTTCTATCTGAAGTATGGTCAACCACAGTACTTGACATGGAGTGCTCAGAAGATAATTAAAGTCAAGGTACTGAAACCGACACAGGCTGGGAAATTTGTGAACGTTAATTTCAAAATCAACAGAGGAACGGCCAACACAGAACATCTCATTCTCTGGCAGATGTTCCCAGTCTGAATCCGCATGATTGGATTCTGCTATACAACATTCTTCTCTCCAATCATAGAGAGTATGAACCGATTCTTAAACATCTCAAAAGAATGTTGGCTTCCTACATCCATGAGCTCGCCACTATGGATCAGGAAATAGCAAAGATTATGAACAAGAAACCGACCGTCAAGCCTACTTCCAAGACAGGAGACGTTCATAAAATGAAGGTAGGGCAAATTGATTCTTCCAATCTGACGGTCATGTTCACAAGAGGCGACAAGCATAAGTTTCTGTTTGCTTTGGTAGACAAACATCTGTTTTCAACAGATTGTCTGGAGCATATTATAAATATCATTCACCGATGCAAGCAGAACTCAACAGCAGACAAGAAGAACTTCACTGATATGCTTCGTTGGTATATCACCTTCAGGCATCACATTCTGGCTATAATACCGAGGATTTTTGAGATGGTAAAGAAGCCTTCTGCTGTTAAAAGAGAATGAAGATTCTGTGCCAAAGACGCAAAGGGGGAGATTGTTGAAGATAATAGAGTTGCGTCTTGGGCCCTTTTGTTTTACAACCAGATTGGGCTTGTCAATCCGTGTTCAGCTAGATTAGCCTTCTTTTTCTTAGAAAAACTATTAGGGTTTCATTATAAATATATGCATGCATGTATGCGTATAGTAACGGTGGTGACTCTCATTGAATATTGTAAACCCTAAAATCCTCTACAGTTGATGTTCTTTATCGAGCTCTTCTGAGGATTGTTTATTGAATCATTCGACACCTTTTGATTCATTAGCTTGTTCTTTATTGTTTATTTAGTCATTTATCTACTTGTTTCATAGATCTAATCGATCTTTAAGTTTGTTTTAAACTCATCAATATATATAGTTCCACAAGTCAGACTAATCTTCAAACCTCTATTTTCTGTGATATTCAAGAAAAGTTTTTAGAAAACTAAGTTTAGTTCGACGGAAAAAAAACAAAATAGATGATTATTGATAGTTCTTATATACTGATATTTAAGTAACACTTCTGTTTCTTTGTTTCAGTTGAAGTAATTTTCATTTTAATATATATATATATATATATATATATATATATATATATATATATATATATATATATATATGGTTAGGTTCATGTGAGACGACCTAATTTTGTGAGACCGTGAGATGCATTTTTTTTGTTATTTTTATTTTTTTTATTTTTTTTAGTTAATTTAAAAAAAGAATTTTTGGATTTTTCCATTTATTTTGCATTTTAAAATTATTTTTCAAAATATGTTAGTGTAATATTCTATTTAGAATATTTCACGTATTTTTCAAAAAAAATGGAATTTATTTTTATTTTTTTTAGTTAATTCAAGTTCCGAAAATAATATTTAAAAAAAAGAATTTTTTTATTTTTTCTTTTATTCTGCATTTTAAAATTATTTTTTACAATATGTCAGTGTAATATTCTATTAGAATATTTTACTTATTTAAAAAAAAAAAAAAAAAAAACGAAATTTTATTTTATTTTATTTTATTTTATTTTATTTTTATTTTTTTTAGTTAATTCAAGTTCCGAAAATAATATTTAAAAAATGAATTTTTGGATTTTTCCATTTATTTTGCATTTTAAAATTATTTTTAGATTTGGTCTCACGGTCTCACAAAATTAAAATGGTTTCAAATGAACCTGAACCTATATATATATATATATATATATATATATATATATATATATATATATATATATATATATATATATATATAGATATATATATATTGAAAGGATCTTAAATCAATCGATTTATCAAACAATGACTAATAATAAGAACAGAACAACGAAATATCACAAAGAACTTTCACTAAGAATGATAATCTCACAAAGAGATTATTGTTTGCACAAAGCGTCTATTAGGGTCTGTGAAAGACAACCCCTTCACAAACCCGTACAAAAAATTATATAGAACTATTATAGACAATCCCTACAAATCAGGGATGTTCCAGCTAACTAATATATGATAACTATGGAAACAAGATAAATACTAAATCTGTTACATATAAGACAATATATATATACTGAAAAACTTTTATGCTGATACTGATGCTGATGCTGACGCTGAAATATATGCTGATGCTGAGTGATCATTTTCAAGCATCATCATATTATAAGGTTCGACCTTACAATCTCCCCCAATATGATGATGTTCAAAACAACAGCTATATGAGAACAGCTTTAGACAAAAATTCTTCATACTCAGCTTCAGCTTCTATTTTCACATGCCAGTAAGGACTATCCAGCAGCTCCTGTCTTCTATTCAGCAGCTCCATAGCAATCAGTATGTGAAACTCTCCAGATAGATCTTGATGACTCATGCACATTTGTCTTAAGCCAACAAGATGTGCTGTTGGAGCTCTTGGAATTTATGTGGTGCGCTGAAAGCACATTCTTCTGTTTTTATCGAGATAAAACATTCCATGTTCAGGAACAGAGATGAACTTATGTTGAACCGGCTCAACACCGATAGGAAGAGAGTTGTTTATTCCTTTAGCACCAAAATTTAGAACCAGCTTTCTTCACCATCAACTTGAAATCTGGTCCTTCGGATTCTAGGAACTGAGGAACTTTAGCCTTGCTGCTGAGAGTGTTGTATAGGAACAAGATCCAACCGCTGAACTTTCTTGATCAGTAGATGGAGAGCACATGTCAGTTCTGAAGAGAGAGATGAAGTTTGCTTGGATGCTAATTCGAGCAATTCCATCCATTCAGAATATCCGTATCTGATCAGCTCATCCCTCTTGACAACTTCAGTGTATGGATGTTGAGGACCTTGACGAGTGATCAGCAATGTAATAATTTTCTCATTATGAGGTTTAGAAGCTTTAACTTTGATGATTTTATCACTGCTCACTCGTCGTTTAAGAACATCTTGAAACATCTTTCGATCAATCCTGTCTAGAACATTTTCAGTCCTTGACTTGCTGCTACTGGGAGGAGGCTGGGAAGATTTGGATTTGGACTAATATTCTAAGAACTTCTGCATCTGAGCTTTAAAGGATCCTTTGGCCTGAAGTTGATGCTGAATGACACTACTAGAAAAAAGACCTTTAATGACGCGCAAACAATGACACGCGGTGATTTACGATACGCAAAAGTGTGTGCCCCAGAAATAATGTCATCTCTTCTAAAATTTGAAGGATAGAGGATGTGCTTTTTGTGCGCGCCCTAAAATTAGTGTCAGAAAAGAAAAAAAAAGAAATACGGAGGATGCCTTTCATAATATGTGCGTCATGTAAGTGTGTCGCTTTATATTTTTTTAATGAAACACGCGTTTCAAGCGGGAAATGAAATCTCAAAAATTAAAACCCCGCCTCCTATTCCAATTACCAAGAAAGAAGCCTAGGGTCTTCGTCTCCCCCCCCCCTCTCTCTCTCTCTCTCTCTCTCTCTCGCTTTCTCTCTTTCTCTCTTTCTCTAACCTAAAACCCAATCTGCAATTTCGTAGAGATCTTCCATGGCTGCAACAAATGTTGTCTCATCTCATTGATCTTCGCAGAGATTCTGGCTTGAGGGAAAGAATATGGCAGCGACGGTGGCTCCAAAGAAAATAGACGCCACACCGGTGACTTTAGGGATGGAAGCTAACAATGATGAGTGGGTCAACCCTCATTAAATCAATCCACACATTCTACTTTTCTCCTACCTTTCTCTCCACCCTTCTCTTTCACCATAATCATCTTCTTATTCATTCGGAAAATATTTAACATGAAAATCAAATCGTTGTTTCATATTTCATTCATTCATATAAAGCCCCGATATTTCAATTCGATTTTGAACCCTACCTAACTCATCATCCTGAAAAAACCCTAGCACATCATCCCTAAAACGCCCAATAGTAAAAAACCCAGATTTAAATCCCTAATTGATTCAGACGATGAGAACTTGGATGAAGTCGCACCTTCTTCACCCTCCGGTTCGATTTCATGGCATTGTTGATTCAAAGTTTTAGGTAATATTTCTTGATATTGTTATACTCTTATCTCTTCAACTATCTTCAATCGTTCGCTTCAATGTCTCCAGTCGATTTCATTATCTTCAATCGATCTAAGTGAAAGATGCCTATATTTTCGGAGTTGATTTGTTAGGGTTCGTTCACATCCCTATGGAGGAGACCGCGATCTACTCTTCATTCCACGATCCCCAGTTTTACTCTTTATGCATCTCAGGTATTCTTTGTTCCTTCTCCCTTATTCTCATTCTTGTTTGATTTCTTAGGTGCGAGATCGTCCCCCCGTACTTTTCTGCTTCTCAATCCCATTCTGATAATTTGTTAACAGTTGCACACACTCCATGCATCTTAGGTTTCGTTGTTCCAGCAATGAACCAAGATTTATCAACATTTTCACCTTCGACAGCAAGGAGGATTCACTAAATCTTGTTATGGTTCATCGATATGCAGCTGCTTAGGGCTTCTTCTTCAGAAATTTTGAAGCTTTCGGCAATTTGAGCTCTAATGATGGTTCACAAAATGATCAAGTTGGTATGAATTCTGAAGTTGCATCTGTCATTAGGGAATTCACCGAGCCATTTAGACAAGATGATGATTATGAAGATGAAGAAGAAGAAGCAGAGGTTGATGTTTTGAGATGATGATTTCTGCCATAAAAACATGTCAATTATCTATTGGTTGCTCATTGTTTTACTCTCATTATGCAGCATATGAACACGGTTAATACCCATCTTGTGCTGCTAGTTGCAGCTGCTGATAACTCTGAAGGGTTGCCACCTACAATTAGGCGTTGTTTCAGCCATGAAACGAAAATGGGAGGTTTGACCGAAGACCAGAGAGTGGAAATGCTATCCCAGTCACTTCACCTTATCCCTAAATTGGTTCCAGATGTAAGTAAGAATAAGAATAAGAACATTTTATTGTATACATATATATATCTTAAAATCTAAAGAATGATGTATGCTCCTTGCAGACTTGTACAGAGGATGTTGTAAAAGATATGTTTGGACAGACTTTTGGTTTCATGCCAAGGGATATTAGGGCTTTAGTTGCTGATGCTAGTTCAAGTTTGATTCCTATTAATGGCAGTAGCTTTGAGAAGTTGGGTGACAACAAAGAATTCATGGTCAAAGCTTTAGAGCGGTCAAAGAAAAGGAATGCATCGGCTTTAGGGAATCCCAAGGTGTGTAAAATAAAAAATGGTTGGTGGCATTACATCTATTCTACAGGGTAATAAGTTTGATTTGTGTATGTGTGTGTAGGTCGCTAATGTTAAGTGGGAGGATGTTGGTGAGCTGGAAGATGTGAAAAAATCTATTCTTTATACAGTTCAGGTACATACTACATAGGAATGGAATCTTGAATTCCAGTTGGTTGTTGTAAGCTTTGGCATAAGTTGTGACATATTGGTAATGCATTTACAGCTCCCCTTTCTGCATAAAGATTTGTTTTCATCTGGGCTACGTAAGCCCTCTACTGTTCTTCTCTACGATCCTCCTGGTACAGGGAAAGTATGTTAGTGTTTTATCATCTTATAATCATTTATTTTTTGATTGATAGCCTCCAGGGCAGCTTTCATGAATGGGAACGCGTCAGCGGGGAGCAATCTTGACTGAGAAAGGAACTCCTTTCCAATTGCGAGAGCAATGAATGGCAGGTATGTATCTGAAATACAAGACAAATTAAGAAAGATGAAATCTGTTTTGAGTTCTGAAAATGAATTTTTGTGATAGGGAAGGTGGATGAGCTGGAAAAGACTATTTTTGTAGCTGCTAGAGACCCTTCTTTGTATGGTATAAAACAAGTGGAACTTGAAAAGCGAAGGAAGTGGACCACTACTGCTCCGATTCAGGTACAATACAAATCTTTTAATTTATTACTTTGGTAAATATAGATATGAGTCTTATTTTCTATGTGTGGTATGTAACCACTAACCAATCAGGTGGGAAATATTAAGAAAGCAGTGATTGTGGCCGGAAGCAGTTCAAACTTTGGTGGGATGCGCCAAGAATTAATGCTTCTCATCAGGTATGCTTTTGCTTTTATAATTTCTTTAGATATATCATTTTAAAGAGTGTCTTGTCTTGTTTACTAGCACCAAATGAATTGTTTTTTATACTCATATTTTATTGATAGATATACCTAAAAAAGTAGGTCCAATGGGTTGATCTAGCATACCTTTACCAGATGGTTATAACCTCTTAAATTGTTTTTTGAACCAAAAAAAATAGCATATATGATGATGTATTTTTATTATAGCATCCTACTTTCGTTCCTTTGTGTTATAATTTTTTACTTTAAAATTTTTACCACAATGTCATCCAAATGGAAAACATTTAAGTCCTAATAAGATGTTGAATGTACAATGCTAAAGATGAATAAGAAAAACAAAAAGCTCAAAGTAGATTGTGTTAATGATAATAAAAATTGAAATATATAAATATGTATTTGTGGATAATATGTAATTTTTGTATGTATGGTACAACAGATGGTCCAAGACTGGACCTCACCTAATAAATAATAATTAACAGAAGTTAGCTTACTTGTACTACTTTGACGTCCATTGAGACCAGACAAAAAAGATTGCAATCTTTTCTTTTGTCCAACCCAAAAAATGAGCCCATTATGTTTGGATAACCAGAATCATATATGTCTCTCCGCTCATCCATTATAATAATACCTAAGAAGCAGAACCAAACCTTTCTTTCTCAATCTCGGGTAGGTTTTTCCTATTTTTTAAAATTGCTTACTATCATATGCTTTACTTTTTTCATTTAACATGTGCAGTGGTTAATTTGTTTGTGTTTTATATAGTTTGATGGTATGCAATCACATTCCACTTCTAATTTCTTGCTTTTCACAATGATTATATATATATATATATATATATATATATATATATATATATATATATATATATATATATATATTATAGTTTACAAACTGTAGAATGTGTTCAGTAGTGAATCTCATAGGGACAAAATGGTAAATCTGCAGATGGTTCAATCAATGTCATGTAGTAATATTTGGAAATACAGCGTCTGTAAGTTTGACTAAAACCTTCTGATTTTGTTTACTTTTTAACTTTGTTTTTGGTTTCATTTAGTAACAAAGTATCAAATATCAACAATTATGTGGTAGTAATCCTTCTGAGGGGGTGTTTGTTGGGCTGCTTCTTTCAATGTCATTAACAACAGTGGTAAGTAAAATCTTACTATTATGAAAATCTTTTGTTTAAATCTACCTTATTGACCTGTAGCTGATTAAACATTAATTTAATTATGCAGGTTTGAAGTTTTTGATGGAAAAGAATAGTGTTAATGCTCTTCATAGAAAAGTATGTTGGTAGTTTAGGAAATTTGGCGAACAATTTAGTTAATTATATAAAAAAATGTTGAAATGTTACATTTGTCTATTATTGGAATGATTATTTATATGACATTAAATTTTGTGCAATAGATTGTATTTTTTGTATTGTGAGACATGAAATGCAAATTTAATTTGAAAATCAGTAAATCTATAAATAATTTTTTTTTTTTAAAAAAATTTAAAATTACGATACGCAAAAATGTGTATCGTCTTCATTTATGACATGGCCTTTCTTGACAGGGCCTTTCTTGATACGCATTGCGTGTCATTAACACACGTGTCGTAAGGTTACGACACGCGAATGTGTGTCGTCTTCCTTTATGACAGGGCCTTCCTTGATACGCATTGCGTGTCTTAAACGCGCGTCGTAATTGCGCGTCGTAAATGAGCGTCGTAAATGCGCATCGTCTGTAGATGACGCGCAAAAGCGCGTCGTCTCTCTTTATGACATGGCCTTCCTTGACGCGCATTTGCGCGTCGTCTGAGCCTTTTTTTTAGTAGTGTGAGAGATTCATCAGCTTGAGCAATATTCTTTAGAAGCTGAGCTTGATTAGCTTCATCAAGAATTTTCTTAACTTGATCAGGAGACATGTTCCATTCAGCTGCCAAGTTGGATATGCTGACAATGGAGTTAGGTTTCTTGCTAGGCAGAGAAGTATCAGTGTGTGTGAAGAAGCTAATTTAGTATCTGCTGCCTTGCACTTGCGAGATAGAGGTTGAGTATCCTCACTAGCTACATCTGAATCGTCTCCTTGGACTGGCATAATGGGATCAATGAATTTCATATCTAGCATTTGACATTCATCATCATGGTCATCATCAGGCTCACTATCTTCAGCAACTTGTTCAGTATCTGCTGGTCTATCATGCTCCTCAGCAATTGGTCTATCAGATTCGTGCACAAGCTGTGGTGGCTCAGTCCGGTTTAAGCTGTTATCCTCAGATCCGAGCTCAACATATTCAGTGTCTCCCTCTTTTGGATCATCATCATTATCAGTTTCTCCCCCTTTTTGACCATCATTATGTTGTGCGCCAGGGGAATGAGTTGGAAAAAGAACTCCCTTTAGTTGATGGACATCAGCCTCAATTCATAAAAGACGCGGACTCATGTCCCGAGTAAGTGTAAGTAGCTCATTGAGTACTTGGAACTTGTTGGGAGAAAGGTTGCTCCCCCGGAGAAGGATGCTCCCCCTGGGATGGTTGCTCCCCCTGAAATGGTTGCTCCCCTAGAGAAGGGTGCTCCCCCTGGGATGGTTGCTCCCCCTGAGATGGTTGCTCTGCCAGATCTGAGTGAACTCTCTCAGCGACAGAAAGAGTGATGAGAAAGTTGAGGGGAGTGATGACCACTATCCTGTGATTCAACTTCTTGATCAGCATGATCTTCTTTGTTACCATCAGCTCCTTCATCAGTATTAGCGGTTAGTGAAGGAACAGTATATGGATTTGCAATCCATTCTCTCATCCGATCAGAGATGCCGATGTTAGTTTCCAACGGATCATCCTTATACATTCGTACTGACATGCGTGGGCATTGGATGGGGTTTCCAGAGTGGGAGTAGTAAGCTTCAGCGAAAATTTTATCTAGCACAAGAGCAATCCAACGTGGAAAGGGGACATGATCAGCGCGTACATTTGCACGAAGAAGTTGAACAAGCTGATCAAAGAAGAAAGCCCCATAATCAAGTCGTTTGTTGAGAAGAAGGGAACAGACGACTTGTTGCTCATAAGTGCTCAGTTGATCACCACTGCGAGATTTGTGACCCACACATTTGCACAGAGCACCGGTGAAGAACTTCCATCCCGGAGTCATACATTGACGCAGAATGAGAGCTGATCGAGTACCAGCCTTTGAGTGATCATATCCCAGTTGATCAAAGAGACGTCGACAGCGTTCAATACGTGGAAGCTCAGAGAAGGGTACAAAGATTGGTAACCTGAGTGCAGCACTGAGGAGGTTAGCGTTAATAAAGACTGAGTGTCTTCCACGGCCAATAGTCCTGGAGATGACATTGTTTTCATCATTAATTGTTGTAGTGTAGTAAAACTCACAGACTTGTTCAGGAAAGAACGTTGATGGAACGTCACTGATTGCGTATCGGAGTCGGTAGGAGACCAAGAAATTAACAAAATCATCAAGTCCAAGACCTCGATGAACATCTGGAATATCAAGGTTGAAAACTACGTTGGTGGCTTTGATGTATATGGGAAGTGGAGGAGAGTTTGGAGTTGGGACGACTCTTCTTGAAGTGGAGGAGAAAGTGAACAGTGATGCCGCCATTGAAAAAGTTTAGGATTCTAGGGTTTCCTTTTTTTTTTTTTTTTAAGAGAGAGAGAAGATTGGAGGAAGGTAAAAAGGTTTGGGGAAGAGGTGAAAAGGTTTAAATGGGGAATGAAACGGTAAAAAGTAATGATTATCTTTAGCGAAAATAACTGCGTATCTTGCCAGACTATCAAATCAATAAAAATAGCCATTGGGTAATTAGAGTCGTTGTACCAAAGAGGAAACGACAATCAGTGACTGCGGAAGCGCTGAGATTGCTATCACAGAAAGTTACATGCTGAAAGACAGTTTGTCGTCAATTCAAGGTACAACTTGCTTTTTTAGGGTTAGCAAAGTGATTGGTGCGTGTGATAGATACTGGTTTAATTATCTAACCATCGGCACAGAGTGTCGAGTCTTTATCAGTGAGTGGTATTTCTTACTGAATCATTAGACACTAAGTGAGAAGAAGGTGAAGAGAGGATTGTTGCGTGTGATAGACACTGGTGTTTTGGTCTAACCATCGGCAAAGATTGTTAGATTCTCATCATCATGTGTTTTGTCACACCGAATCACAGAATCAGTGTAAGATTGGTAAGATTGGATAGTTACGTGTGATAGAACGTGGTTTTTTGTCTAACCATCGGCAAAGACTGTTAGATTCTCATCAGCATGTGTTTTGTCACACCGAATCACAGAATCAGTGTAAGATTGGTAAGAGTGGATAGTTGCGTGTGATAGAACTTGGTGTTTTGTCTAACCATCGGCAAAGAGTTTCAAGTTGTTATCAGTGTATGGTTTAATACAGTGAATCATTCAACTTTAGTTTAGAAGATTTGTAGAAGAGAAAGAGATAAGAGATCATACAGTGTACTCAACATGCTAAACATCATCAGCGCATCATCATCAGTACAAAAAAAATATTAGTGTATAAGACAATAACAAACATTAGTAAAACAATTTTTCAATCGAGAGTGACCATTCCAAGTTCTCCAATGATGTGAGCATCAGTTTGAGTATCCAAGGCCTTGGTGAAAATGTCAGCTAGTTGATCGGAACTCTTGACATGCTGTAAAACAACCTTGCCCTTCTCAACATTGTCTCTGATGAAGTGATGTCTGATCTCTATATGCTTTGTCTTTGAGTACTGAACCGGATTCTATGTGATCTGAATGGAACTGGTGTTGTCATAGAATATAGGAGTCTTTGTGTGTAACGCCCGCAGATCCGGGCTAGTCAATTTAGAGGCAATATGGGTTGAAAATAACTTTTCGACAAAAGATTATTTAGAATAAATAATCTTAACCAAATTGTAGAATATGTCACAAGGTTTCCGTACATATAAAGAACGCCGAAATCCGAGTTATAACGAAGAAGTTATGGCCCGTCGAAGTTTTACGGCAAAACCGGCACGGCACCGGGAAGCGTAAATAGTGAATTTACGATAGAGCGAGATTTATCCTTAGCAATCTAAACCAAAGTCGTAGAATATGTTAAACTAAGAGCGTCGATAAAAAGAACACCCAAATCTGACTTCGTATGAGGAAGTTATGATTTTTCTAAGATTCGGCTTAGCAGTGCACGACCCGAAACTCGAATTTTAGTTCGAGCGGTTTTGGCTTACGTGACCTAAATGAGAGTTCAAGATCTCATTAATAGGAACTCAACGGTAAAAATACAGACGAAAACGGAGTCGGTATGAAGGAGTTACGAATTCTTCGCGGTCATTTAACAGTCTAAACGCCTCGTACTGTTAAATTTAAGATCGGTCGAGAATTAGCCGACGGAGTCAAAATGAAAGTTGTAGATATTATTTTTACCTACGCGTGGATATAAAGAACGTCAAAAACAGAGGTCGTATGTGAAAGTTACGGATTTTAGAAGTCGGAAGTGTGCTATGCGAAAATGGGTGATGTGGCACAATCTTGGCCATTGCTTTCTCCCCAAGTCTTGCCACTAGATGGTGACATGTGGCACCAAGTTCAGCCATTTTCACCCTATAAATACCACCTCTCCCACCCTCATTTTCTTCACACCTTCTTTCTTCTCTTTACTCTCTCTCTAGAACCTCTCTCTAGCCCCGAAATCCCCCGAAAAGCCTAGGGAACCTCCCTAGCACGAGGCGGAAGCCCCGGAGTGCTCGACGGCTCCGAGAAGAAGAGCTTTTCGGCTCGGAAACGCTGCTCCAAGCAAAGCCTGGTTTTCTATAAAACCCATTGTAAGTGAGCTACGCCTACGCTATTTTTAATATAGTTTTTATTTAATTATATTAACGTTATTAAGAACATATAATAAATACTTGGGCTATTATTATGGGTTATATAAGTATTTTTTTTAACGCTTATATAATAGTAATAATAGCTAGACTATTAATTAGTCTCGGCGAATAATAGACTAAAATCTATTGGTGATAATACTAGGTTTCGTCGAAAGAAATTATTTTAAAGTAAACGAAGCGCTGTCCGAGTACCGAGTCACCACCTTCTCAGGTGAGTGCATGGTCCCTTTCATCTTACACATAGATATGAAGTATTTATTATATAATTTACGTGTTGTGAGTGCATAGTCTCTTTCATCTTACACATAGATATGAAGTATTTTATATAAACTACGTGCTATGTGTGCATATTATCTGAATACTTGCTGTCTATGCTGGATGAACGTTTTATACATGTTTTAAAGGATTTAAACTGTATACGTATTTTATATATACGAATATGTTGGGTATGATGATGGGTAGATAAATGATGATAGATAGAAGATGATGTGAGTATACATTCGCAGCTATAGACTTAGTGCCTATGGGACAAACACCGGTAGCTATGGACTTAGTACCTGTTAGACGTTGGTAGCTATGGATTTAGTACCTGTTGAACATTGGTAGCTATGGACTTAGTACCTATTAGATAAAGACTGGTAGCTATGGATTTAGTACCCGATGAATAGACTATAGCAGCTATGGAATTAGTGCTTTATGAACGAACATTGGCAGCTATGGATTTAGTGCCAGTCCTAGAACCCTGGAAGTAAGGGACTTCGGAATAAACGAATGAAGAATAGATGACTCTTAGGATAAATCCTTAAAGAGTAAAAAAAAAGATAACGGGGATGGGTAATTGGGTTGATTCTTTGATTGAACATAATAATTATATTATTGTGGGTTGAAAACCCTATGTACTCACCAGGTTTCCCAACCTGACCCACTCAGTTTATTTATATCACAGGTGTTGATACGAAGTCACTTTACACTGAGAGATTTAAAGAGATGTAGATCACTAGTGTAAATACATGTAAGTTCTGTTTATGCTTATGTTTCTGTATTAACGATGACATCCCAAACGTTTTAAATGAATAAAAATACGTTTCTTCGAAAATGTTTTAATAACGTATTTATCGTGTTTTTCTGGGAACAAATTCCGCAACCTTTTTATAAAATGAAGTACTCTGATTTTTATAAAGCATAAACAAAATCGGTCTTTTCTGGCCGTGAAAATGGGGATGTCACATTGTGAATTTAAGCCCATAGTCTAAAAGTTGATTTTGAATCCATAGGATTTGAGTACAACATCTCCCAACTGCAACATACTCAGCTTCTGCAGTAGAGATAACTACTGAGGTTTGTTTCTTGCTGGACCAACTAATTAGTCGATTTGCAAGGAAGTGACATCCACCTGACGTGCTCTTCTTGTCTAAGTTGCAACCTGCATAGTCGGAGTCAGTGTATCCAAAGAGTTCAAGCGCTGAGTCACGAGGCTACCACAGTGCCATGTTCTGAGTGGCCTTTAAGTATCGAAAGATACGTTTGACTGCAATGAGATGAGACTCCTTGGGATTAGCTTGGAATCTAGCATAGAGAATGGTTCCAAACATGATATCAAGGCGACTTGCAGTTAGGTAGAGAAGAGATCCAATCATTCCTCGATAAAGAGAGTGATTAACATCAGCGCTGGTGGGATCAGCGTGTAGCTTATCAGTCATGGACACCGGAGTAGAAGCCGGTTTGCAGTCGCTGAGAGAATACTTAACTAGCATGTCAGCAATGTATTTACTTTGACAAATTGAAATACCTCATTTTTTGTTGCTGAACCTCCAAACCTAAGAAGAAAGTCATCTTCCCCATCATGCTCATTTCGAACCTTTGAGACATGATCTCAACGAATTCTTTGCTCAGCTTCTCATTTGGAGATCCAAAGATGATGTCATCGACATAGATTTGAATAAGAATTAGTTCTGAGACTTTCTGTTTGATGAAGAGAGTATTGTCAATTTCTCCTCTTCATGAAGAAATGCCATTTTGACATCCATTTGGTAGACAATAAATTTCATGTAAGAAGCGTATGCGAGAAACAGTCTGATTGCTTCAATGCGAGCAACTGGAGCAAAAATCTCCCCGTCGTCGATGGATTCAATTTGAGTGAACCCCTGAGCAACAAGCCTTGCTTTGTGTGACAATCGTCAATCTTGAGTCAAGCCAAGTCATCAAGTCAAGCCGGTCAACTCTATTAAACCTTGTGTATTAGGGTTTGTGTTATGTTCATACAGTGTAACTTGCTATATTAATGGGAAAACATCACTTGAGAAAAGTCTTGTGTTAAAAATTTCCTAAACCCTAGTTCTAATCAATGAACTAGAACGATAAAACAATGTTGCATGCTCATCGGGAGTGTGTAAGATCCTTAAACAAGGCTTAACAGGGTTCACGAACCATACAATTTGATACCGGATACTCACAACTATCCCACATGAAATCTCTCTCAATCGTTTCCACACTATCTCTCTCTATTTCAAACCTCTCCCAAATCCCTCTAAGTATGTGAAAACTCTCGCAAATATCTCTTTGTATGAGAAATCTCTCCAAGAATGTCAAATCTCTCCCAAATCCCTCTAAGTATGCGAAATCTCTCTCAAATATCTCTCTGTATTAGAAATCTCTCCAAGAATGTCAAATCTCTCCCAAATCCCTCTAAGTATGCGAAATCTCTCTCAAATATCTCTCTGTATTAGAAATCTCTCCAAGAATGTCAAATCTCTCCCAAATCCCTCTAAGTATGTGAAAACTCTCGCAAATATCTCTTTGTATGAGAAATCTCTCCAAGAATGTCAAATCTCTCCCAAATCTCTCCAAGTATGTGAAATCTCTCCCAAATCTCTCTCAAAAGCTTCCTGTAACTTTTTAGAATCATTCGGGTCATTCCGACCCTTAACCGGGTCAAAAACGGCTTAAAACGGGATAAAAACGAGAAAAATGGACCTTAGGAACCAAAACCCTCTTATGAGAGGCGAAGGTCCTTAGGAACCGAAAGTACTGTTCACCCGACCGAAAGTGAGAGGACCGAACCCGAGCCAGGAGGAACCGAACCCAAGAAAAGGAGGAACCGAAGGTACTGTTCACCCGAACCGAAGGTACTGTTCACCCGACCGAAAGTGAGAGGACCGAACCCGAGCCAGGAGGAACCGAACCCAAGAAAAGGAGGAACCGAAGGTACTGTTCACCCGAACCAAAGGTACTGTTCACCCGACCGAAACCTCCTGAGCCGAACCGAACCCTCCTGAGCCGAACCAAAACCTCCTGAGCCAAACCGAAGGTACTATTCACCCGAACCGAAGGTACTGTTCACTACTTTTCACTACAGTACGTTCGGTTCTGACATTCTCGCCTCTTATCCCGAACCGAACCCCAATGACCCTTCGGACCGAACCCTCGCCCCTCGCTCTCGCGTCTGACTCGCCCCTTTCGTTTCCCTCTGTTCGCTTCCGGCTACAGTCCTCAGTGTGGACCGGGTCTCGGCCTAGGGACCGAACCTCAGCCTAGGACCGAGAGGTCTCGCTGGGAACTCATTTTCTCCCGGTTTTCGCGTAGTTTTGCGTTTAAGGCCCGTTTTTAATTATTTTAACGTGGGAATTTCACCCAAAATCATATTTTAACATAATAAACCCTAAATATTCACAATTTAATCATATTTCATAAAAATATTTATTTAAATAATGAAAGCAAGTGGGAAAAGTACAAAGAGGCGGAGTGTTGATTTTGCTTTACCTTCTAACACAAGCAACCACTCCCACACCCACTCTATGACCAGCCACACCCCCCACCTTACCTAGGTCACATCAATGTCTTTTCCACTCAATTATCCCTCTTTCCCACGTTTTTGAGGGTTGAATATTCATCCTCTCTCCTCACTTCTCTCATTTGCTCTCATTTCACAAGAAGATCAAACTCTTTCCTCTCTCACTTTCTCTCTCTAGAAATTCGAGATTCAAGGGCTGATCTTGAGTTTTTCCTCCACATTTGGTAAGCATAATCCATTCTCTTTATGATTATCTCAATTATTTCCACTCAAATCATGGATATCTTACACAAACTCTCTCATAATTGTGTTAGATCTTCGAATCTTCAAGTGATTCTTCAAGTGTTCTTGGGTTGAACACTTATCTTCTTCAACACTTACCTACTGAAATCACTTAAGGTGAGTTCATACCCCTACATTTTCATGTTTTCTCAAGTTTTCAGGGGGGGGATACAAGTTAAAACACTAAGAACATAATTAAATTTTTCTAACAGACTTCATCAGAAAAGTTCAACTCCATTCACGGACTGTTTTGGGCATTTTAAACATTTTTGTTTTCAAAACTGTACAAGGTGCAAATAGTTCAAGTTTGTAGCTTTAAAATGACTACTTGCACATCTCCATACGATTTTTCTATAATTTATGGTGATTTTTACAAAACTGCCTATCATTTCAAACAACAATCCGGACCAGTCTGTGATTATGGACATTTTCACCCAAGTTGGAGGTCATTAAAAATCTTGATAAAAATTATGAGTAAACTAGACACATTTTTTGAACTCTCAAAATTTACGGATCTAGTTTTCGACTTCGTATGATTTTTCTGTGATTTTTACAAAACTGGGCAGAATTGCTAAAGTTAGCCAACAGCATGTAAATATCATAACACTTTGTAATATGTTGAGCAAAGTGTATAATCATAAGTTCTAATATTTGAATGTGTTTCCTTGTTAGTTTATCATTGTGAACTGAAACTAAGTTATTCATATTAAATATTGTTCATTCATTTAGAACACGTATTATGTAACTATAAAAAGTATAGTTGGATAAATTCACAACACTAATACATTTCCATAAAAAGAATTCATACATATTATATACATTTTAGATAAACTATAATAGGTATAGTTTATGATACATCACTCGCCACACTCGTACAAAAAGGGTACATTCATACAAGAAAGATTTATATCCACACACATTTCACGTGAACTTGTTAACCTATGTTGTGAGACTCTCTCTCCCCGTACGTCCGAGTGCGGGATATAATTCCTGGTAGTTATAATCAAAATCTCCTTAAGGGAGAACGTGATACTTGTATATAGATCTATATTGGGTTTGACACCCCACACCTTGCTGCTAGCTACAGTGGGACCTGCAGGTCTACGGGTGACAAATGTCATTTCATTTTCGCGACGCCTGAGAAACGTTGTGGCAGGTTCACATAGTCACAGTATGATTATAGCGACTCACCTAGGGAGATAACAATTCATAAAGTTTACGGGGTTTCATAAAACCGAAGTAGGTTTTTGATTGATAAAGAAATTTACTTTCCACATCATTTTAAACTCACGACGTTTCTACTAAGAAATGATGATCTCTTATACATTTTTAGTCTTTGGTTATAAGGCTACATTTTTCGGATTTCAAGGAAAATATCGGATTTTTCTGACACAAACGCGACATTTACATGTGATAGACTTCTACTAAGTTTATTAATAAAAGCTTATGAACTCACCAACCTTTGTGTTGACACTTTTCAAACAACTCGTATTCTCAGGAAAACACTAAACAGGTAATCAAGTGCTTTTGAGGATGGGACGTTAAGACGTCAAACTTTTCATATTTTGACAACACATTGTAATTGATTTTGAAACATGTAATTCATACAAGTGATGTAACTTCTTCAATTATATATATGTTGGTTGTGTTTGCTTAAATTACTATTGAAATTGTGGTTATGATACTATACATGAAGTCCTCCACCCCCGGACGTTTCCGCCATCCTTGGTTTGGGGGTGTGACAGATTGGTATCAGAGCACGGTTTATAGTGAATTAAGTATGTCAAACCACATAAGATATACAAACTATAAACACATTTGGGACTAAAAGTCTATGATTCTTAAAGTGATTTAACGAGTTGTACTTTTAGGAAACAAATAATTTCTTGTTTTAAAGTATACTTGCATGCATTCTATACTAGCATGGTGTCATAACTTAGGAGAACATAAATTGAAAGAGGAGGAGTCGAACATTATTAATACGCCTTAGCATGTGTAATCAGTTCTGGGAAGGATATAGCCTGATCAACTATATCCGTCCAAGAAGTAACTTACGCACACTAAGGAATAGTCGTAATGAGCGACAAATCTAAAAACCTAATTACACTCCATAAAGAACACGCTAAGAACCAAATATAAACATCTAAAAATACTATAGGAGTATTTGTACGCTTCTATAGTGCCCGATTACTATTTTCCGATATGTGCTTCTTAACCCCATTTCTCGTGCAGACGACATGGCAGGATTTCACATACCCGGGGACCCCTATTTTCCCAATCAGGGAAACGCGGGATGGATCGATGATGAGCCCGAGGAGGATCCCGAAGAGGATCCTGAGGAGGATCCCAAAGAGGATCCCGAGGAGGATCCCGAAGAGGATCCCGAGGTGGAGCCCGAGGAGGAAGACGAACAAGAAGAAGAAGAAGAGGAAGACGACCAAGAAGAAAATGAAGAAGAAGAGGAAGACGACCAAGAGGAAAATGAAGACGAAGAGGAAGAAGAGGAAGGTGATGAGTTAGTCATGTTTGGGAACGAAGCGGAGGAACCACCAGAAGTATTCAACCCTCCCTACATCGCAAGGGTACCCGCACACCGTTTTGGATACAACGGACCTGAACCCCCTTGGGTAACAACGATCGAAAGATGGAGCCGACAACAACGCCAGCGGTCACCATATGGCTACCAACGAGGTTACTATGATCTCACTCATGGTGGACCGGCTGACAGAGCTCTCCCCGTCACGATACAACGAATAGCGAGAATGGATGATCATGGTAGGACGACGACCGATCAGGTCCGGGAGTTAAGTGCCATCGTACAGTCTACTACTGATCGCACCAGAGACCTGGAACGAGACTCCCGCCACAGAGACCAACTCATCCAAGATCTTCTAGCAGCTCAAGCAGAAACAAGAGAGTATCGGGAAAGATACATGGATCTCGAAGAGAGAATGGTTGCAGTCGAACGCAGATTGGCGGAACTACAGGGTGCATCGACATCATCGCAGCCTCCATCAAAGAAGGGTCGCAGTGATTAGAACTCATTACTATTCTCATGTTTTGGTAGTAAAACTTTAGGAGTATGCGTTGGTGTTACTCTTTGTATGTAGGTCGACCCTGCGACTATGTGATCACACTATTCAAAGGGTTTTTGTAATGCCAAAAACTATCTTTTGTAATGATGTAATGTAGACCTTTATGAGGTCAAACTTTTCCCTCCAAATGTTATGTACTAAAAGTTATCAATGAAATTTGGCATATGTTTTATTTATTAAATATTTGGCACTATACAACATAACCTGATCACACAAACAATTTACAAATAATAAAGTTTTGATAAAATACAAGAGGGATGAAACCAGTAACACTCGACTCGTTATCGCTATTGAAGTCTTATCGACTGGTCATTTTTTTTTATGACAGAACCATGCCACCAAGGAAAAGACCAAGGCCTTCCAACAACCCAGTGCCGCCTCCACCACCACCTCCGCAGTTTGATCCTGCAATGTTCCAGGCTGCAGTAACGGCAGCCGTGGCGGCAGCAATGTCGCAAATGGGAACCAATGGTTCTAGCGGTTCTGGATCCGGAGCTACCAATTCCATTCATGGGGACAGCACGGGGCGTACGAGGGAGTGCTCTTACAAAGACTTCACGAATGGCAAACCCGATCCTTTCAATGGAAGCGGGGGCGTTATCACACTGGTGCAATGGTTCGAAAGGACCGAGGCAGTTTTTGAAATCTGCGCTTGTCCCGAGGCGAGCAAGGTCAAGTATGCGGCATTCACTTTCACTGGAAAAGCACTTACTTGGTGGAATGGCCGAGTTAAGTCACTTACTCCTGCAGTAGCTAACGCAATCAGTTGGGAGGATTTGAAAGCCCTAATGTTAAAGGAATACTGCCCGAGGGGCGAAATACAAAAAACTTGAAGAAGAGCTTTGGAACCTCAGAATGTCAGGCACTGATCTTGAAACTTATACTGCCTGTTTCAACGACCTAGCACTCCTCTGTCCAACAATGGTCACTCCAGAAGAGAAGAAGGTGGAACGATACCTCTGGGGGCTATCACCTCAGATTCAAGATAGTGTATTGGCCTCGAGACCCACTACCTTTGAGAGTGCCAAGGAATTGGCACAACAACTCATAGATCACAGGGCTAGCCGTGGTACCGTGATAACCACCACCGACCGAACAAAAGGAGGGAACAACAAGAGGAAGTTCTGGGGCAATAAAAAGAAGCAACCAACTCAGGACCCCGCCAAAAAGCAACAGATTGTTGCTGTTCGTGCCGCCACTACTACTGTCGCTCCAGCGCCGTCGAAACAGTACACGGGAACTCTTCCCAAGTGCAACAAGTGTAACTACCACCATAACGGTGCTTGTCGAGAGTTAAACTGCAATAACTGTAACAAGAAGGGGCACACCGCACGATTCTGTAGAGCGACTACCCAAACCGCCACACAAGTCGCTACAACCGCCAACACTGGAGCAAGCCAAACCTGCTATGGATGTGGTGAAACGGGACACTTCAGGAGGAACTGCCTCAAGGCACGAGCCCCTAATGCTGGGGGTGTAGGGCGAGTCCTAACTTTAGGGCAGGGAGAAGCAGTCAAGGATCCCTCTGTGGTTACTGATACGTTCCTCCTCAATAACTCTTATGCATGCGTACTTTTCGATAGTGGGGCAGAAAGAAGTTTCATAAGTCACCAATTCAAACATATACTTAAGCAAAATCCTCAACCACTAGAAGATTCTTATATCGTAGAAATGGCAAATGGAAAGGTTGAGCGCGCTAGTGATATTTACATAGGGTGTACTCTCACTCTAGACAACCATTTGTTCAAAATTGACCTTATGCCGGTCACCATAAAAAGCTTCGATATAATCATTGGTATAGATTGGCTAAGCCTTCATCGTGCCGACATTCTATGTTACGAAAGGGCCGTCCGCCTCAATCTGCCGAATGGCAACGTTCTCACCGTTTATGGCGATAAACCTAGTCCGAACCTACAAATCATCTCTTGCGTTAAAACCCAAAAGTACCTCCGAAAGCAATACCATGCTTTCTTAGCCCACATCGTAGACAGGAAACAGGAGGTGAAGGACATCAAAGAAATTCCAGAAGTATGCAACTTCCCTGATGTTTTCCCAGACGATCTGCCTGGTGTACTACTCGCGCGGCAAGTCGAATTTCGGATCGACTTAATCCCAGGAGCTACCCCCGTCGCCAGGGCTCCATATCGCTTAGCACCGGCAGAAATGCAAGAACTATCCAGCCAGTTGAATGAACTATTGAGCAAAGGGTTCATCAGGCCAAGCTCCTCGCCCTGGGGAGCACCAGTCTTATTTGTAAAGAAGAAGGATGGGTCTTTTCGCATGTGCATAGACTATCGAGAACTAAACAAACTCACTATCAAAAACCGTTATCCCCTACCCCGAATAGATGACCTCTTCGACCAGCTCCAAGGAGCCAGCTACTTTTCAAAAATCGACCTGAGGTCGGGCTATCATCAACTACGAGTTCAGGAAGAGGATATCCCCAAGACGGCATTCAGAACTCGCTATGGGCACTATGAGTTTGTAGTGATGCCATTCGGGTTAACAAACGTGCCTGCGGTGTTCATGGATTTGATGAATCGTGTGTGTCGACCCTTCTTGGATAAATTCGTCATCGTATTCATCGACGATATCTTGGTCTATTCGAGGAGCGAAGAAGAGAACCGACAACATCTACGACTAGTTCTGGAGATTTTAAGAACCGAGAAGCTTTACGCCAAATTCTCAAAGTGTGAATTTTGGCTCCGTGAAGTAGGATTCCTTGGCCACAAAGTAAGCAAAGAAGGAATACATGTGGACCCCTCAAAGATCAAAGCAATCGAAGATTGGTCAACACCTACAACGCCAACAGAAATCCGACAGTTTTTGGGACTCGCAGGCTACTATCGAAGATTCATACAAAACTTCTCCAAGATCGCTAAGCCTCTCACCACCTTGACTCAGAAAGGTGTAGTGTTCGAGTGGGAAGATAAACAAGAAGCCGCCTTCCAGACACTAAAGCAAGCCCTATGCAGCGCACCAGTCTTGTCTCTTCCAGAAGGAACTGATGATTTTGTGGTGTATTGCGATGCTTCAAATCAAGGCCTCGGCTGTGTGCTCATGCAAAGGGGAAAAGTCATCGCTTATGCATCAAGGCAATTGAAGACACATGAAGTTAATTATACAACCCAAGACCTTGAACTGGGAGCGGTGGTGTTCGCCCTGAAGATCTGGAGGCACTACCTCTACGGCACCAAGTGCACCATCTTCATTGATCACAAAAGTCTTCAGCACATTCTCAATCAGAAAGAACTTAACATGCGCCAAAGAAGATGGGTGGAATTACTGAATGACTATGAATGTGAAATTCGCTACCACCCGGGCAAGGCTAATGTAGTAGCTGATGCCTTAAGCAGGAAGGAATACTCGGGTCGCCGAGTAAAATCCCTAGCCATGACGATCCACTCCCAACTGGCCACCCAGATCAAGGACGCCCAATTAGAAGCCTTGAAACCAGAAAACGTGGCAAGCAAAGCACTAAGGGGGATAGACAAGAACTTGGAAGTCAAAGGGGATGGAACTTGTTATCTCATGAACCGAATCTGGACACCGAAGTTCGATGGGTACCGAGACGTTGTAATGAACGAGGCCCACAAGACTCGATACTCTATTCACCCGGGGTCAGATAAGATGTATCTAGACCTCAAAAGGTTATACTGGTGGCCAAACATGAAGGCTGAAATTGCTACTTATGTGAGCAAGTGCCTCACTTGAGCCAAGGTCAAGGTGGAATATCAGAAGCCATCAGGACTACTTCAACAACCGGATATACCCGAGTGGAAGTGGGAGCGAATAACCATGGACTTCGTAACCAAACTGCCTAAGACATCAGGTGGGATGGATACCATATGGGTGGTTGTGGACAGATTGACAAAGTCCGCGCACTTCCTGCCAATAAGGGAAACAGACAAGATGGAAAAGTTAACCAGGACGTATATTAAAGAGATCGTGCGACTACATGGTGTACCAACATCCATTATCTCTGATCGAGATAGTAGATTCACCTCGCGTTTCTGGCAATCCCTACAGAAGTCTCTGGGAACCAGGCTAGACATGAGTACGGCCTACCATCCACAAACTGACGGACAAAGCGAAAGAACCATCCAGACGTTGGAAGACATGTTGAGAGCCTGCGTGATAGATTTTGGTAAGGCATGGGATACCCATCTACCGCTTATCGAATTCTCTTATAATAACAGTTATCACACTAGCATTGGAGTCGCTCCATTCGAAGCTCTCTACGGTCGCAAGTGTAGATCACCATTGTGTTGGGCCGAAGCTGGAGATACTCAGCTAGCCAGAGGGCAAGTCCCTGATAGCACCCTTACTGGGCCTGAAATCATAAGGGAAACCACAGAAAAGATCATTCAAATTCGGGAAAGACTAAAAGCGTCTAGTGATCGACAAAAGAGTTACGCGGATAAGCGACGCAAACCTTTAGAATTCCAGGTCGGAGACCGGGTACTACTAAAAGTTTCCCCCTGGAAAGGGGTGATACGTTTCGGTAAACGAGGGAAACTAAACCCAAGGTACATCGGTCCGTTCGAAATCCTTGCTAGGATTGGTCCCGTGGCGTACAAACTCCGACTACCACAAGAACTTAGTAATGTACACCCTACCTTCCACGTGTCCAACTTAAAGAAGTGTCTGTCTGACGAGACACTCGTAATACCACTCGAAGAAATCGAAGTTAATGAGAATCTCCACTTTGTGGAGGAACCCGTCGAGATCATGGATCGAGAGATCAAGAGAACAAAACAAAGTCGCATTCCCATAGTGAAGGTTCGTTGGAATGCGAAACGAGGGCCTGATTTTACCTGGGAACGTGAAGATCAAATGAAGCAAAAGTATCCACATCTTTTCCCAAACCCTTGAAGTCCCAGTCGAATTTAAATTTCGGGACGAAATTCCCTCTAACGGGGGGATGATGTGACAATCGTCAATCTTGAGTCAAGCCAAGTCATCAAGTCAAGCCGGTCAACTCTATTAAACCTTGTGTATTAGGGTTTGTGTTATGTTCATACAGTGTAACTTGCTATATTAATGGGAAAACATCACTTGAGAAAAGTCTTGTGTTAAAAATTTCCTAAACCCTAGTTCTAATCAATGAACTAGAACGATAAAACAATGTTGCATGCTCATCGGGAGTGTGTAAGATCCTTAAACAAGGCTTAACAGGGTTCACGAACCATACATTTCGATACCGGATACTCACAACTATCCCACATGAAATCTCTCTCAATCGTTTCCACACTATCTCTCTCTATGTGAAACCTCTCCCAAATCCCTCTAAGTATGTGAAAACTCTCGCAAATATCTCTTTGTATGAGAAATCTCTCCAAGAATGTCAAATCTCTCCCAAATCCCTCTAAGTATGCGAAATCTCTCTCAAATATCTCTCTGTATTAGAAATCTCTCCAAGAATGTCAAATCTCTCCCAAATCCCTCTAAGTATGTGAAATCTCTCTCAAATATCTCTCTGTATTAGAAATCTCTCCAAGAATGTCAAATCTCTCCCAAATCCCTCTAAGTATGTGAAAACTCTCGCAAATATCTCTTTGTATGAGAAATCTCTCCAAGAATGTCAAATCTCTCCCAAATCTCTCCAAGTATGTGAAATCTCTCCCAAATCTCTCTCAAAAGCTTCCCGTAACTTTTTAGAATCATTCGGGTCATTCCGACCCTTAACCGGGTCAAAAACGGCTTAAAACGGGATAAAAACGAGAAAAATGGACCTTAGGAACCAAAACCCTCTTATGAGAGGCGAAGGTCCTTAGGAACCGAAAGTACTGTTCACCCGACCGAAAGTGAGAGGACCGAACCCGAGCCAGGAGGAACCGAACCCAAGAAAAGGAGGAACCGAAGGTACTGTTCACCCGAACCGAAAGTGAGAGGACCGAACCCGAGCCAGGAGGAACCGAACCCCAGAAAAGGAGGAACCGAAGGTACTGTTCACCCGAACCGAAGGTACTGTTCACCCGACCGAAACCTCCTGAGCCGAACCGAATCCTCCTGAGCCGAACCGAAACCTCCTGAGCCGAACCGAAGGTACTGTTCACTACAGTACGTTCGGTTCTGACATACGCCTCTTATCCCGAACCGAACCCCAATGACCCTTCGGACCGAACCCTCGCCCCTCGCTCTCGCGTCTGACTCGCCCCTTTCATTTGCCTCTGTTCGCTTCCGGCTACAGTCCTCAGCGTGGACCGGGTCTCGGCCTAGGGACCGAACCTCGGCCTAGGACCGAGAGGTCTCGCTGGGAACTCATTTTCTCCCGGTTTTCGCGTAGTTTTGCGTTTAAAGCCCGTTTTTAATTATTTTAACGTGGGAATTTCACCCAAAATCATATTTTAACATAATAAACCCTAAATATTCACAATTTAATCATATTTTCATAAAAATATTTATTTAAATAATGAAAGCAAGTGGGAAAAGTACAAAGAGGCGGAGTGTTGATTTTGCTTTACCTTCTAACACAAGCAACCACTCCCACACCCACTCTATGACCAGCCACACCCCCCACCTTACTTAGGTCACATCAATGTCTTTTCCACTCAATTATCCCTCTTTCCCACGTTTTTGAGGGCTGAATATTCATCCTCTCTCCTCACTTCTCTCATTTGCTCTCATTTCACAAGAAGATCAAACTCTTTCCTCTCTCACTTTCTCTCTCTAGAAATTCGAGATTCAAGGGCTGATCTTGCGTTTTTCCTCCACATTTGGTAAGCATAATCCATTCTCTTTATGATTATCTCAATTATTTCCACTCAAATCATGGATATCTTACACAAACTCTCTCATAATTGTGTTAGATCTTCGAATCTTCAAGTGATTCTTCAAGTGTTCTTGGGTTGAACACTTATCTTCTTCAACACTTACCTACTGAAATCACTTAAGGTGAGTTCATACCGCTACATTTTCATGTTTTCTCAAGTTTTCAGGGGGGGGGGGGGGGGGGATACAAGTTAAAACACTAAGAACATAATTAAATTTTTCTAACAGCCTTCATCAGAAAAGTTCAACTCCATTCACGGACTGTTTTGGGCATTTTAAACATTTTTGTTTTCAAAACTGTACAAGGTTCAAATAGTTCAAGTTTGTAGCTTTAAAATGACTACTTGCACATCTCCATACGATTTTTCTACAATTTATGGTGATTTTTACAAAACTGCCTATCATTTCAAACAACAATCCGGACCAGTCTGTGATTATGGACATTTTCACCCAAGTTGGAGGTCATTAAAAATCGTGATAAAAATTATGAGTAAACTAGACACATTTTGTGAACTCTCAAAATTTACGGATCTAGTTTTCGACTTCGTATGATTTTTCTGTGATTTTTACAAAACTGAGCAGAATTGCTAAAGTTAGCCAACAGCATGTAAATATCATAACACTTTGTAATATGTTGAGCAAAGTGTATAATCATAAGTTCTAATATTTGAATGTGTTTCCTTGTTAGTTTATCATTGTGAACTGAAACTAAGTTATTCATATTAAATATTGTTCATTCATTTAGAACACGTATTATGTAACTATAAAAAGTATAGTTGGATAAATTCACAACACTAATACATTTCCATAAAAAGAATTCATACATATTATATACATTTTAGATAAACTATAATAGGTATAGTTTATGATACATCACTCAACACACTCGTACAAAAAGGGTACATTCATACAAGAAAGATTTATATCCACACACATTTCACGTGAACTTGTTAACCTATGTTGTGAGACTCTCTCTCCCCGTACGTCCGAGTGCGGGATATAATTCCTGGTAGTTATAATCAAAATCTCCTTAAGGGAGAACGTGATACTTGTATATAGATCTATATTGGGTTTGACACCCCACACCTTGCTGCTAGCTACAGTGGGACCTGCAGGTCTACGGGTGACAAATGTCATTTCATTTTCGCGACGTCTGAGAAACGTTGTGGCAGGTTCACATAGTCACAGTATGATTATAGCGACTCACCTAGGGAGATAACAATTCATAAAGTTTACGGGGTTTCATAAAACCGAAGTAGGTTTTTGATTGATAAAGAAATTTACTTTCCACATCATTTTAAACTCACGACGTTTCTACTAAGAAATGATGATCTCTTATACATTTTTAGTCTTTGGTTATAAGGCTACATTTTTCGGATTTCAAGGAAAATATCGGATTTTTCTGACACAAACGCGACATTTACATGTGATAGACTTCTACTAAGTTTATTAATAAAAGCTTATGAACTCACCAACCTTTGTGTTGACACTTTTCAAACAACTCGTATTCTCAGGAAAACACTAAACAGGTAATCAAGTGCTTTTGAGGATGGGACGTTAAGACGTCAAACTTTTCATATTTTGACAACACATTGTAATTGATTTTGAAACATGTAATTCATACAAGTGATGTAACTTCTTCAATTATATATATGTTGGTTGTGTTTGCTTAAATTACTATTGAAATTGTGGTTATGATACTATACATGAAGTCCTCCACCCCCGGACGTTTCCGCCATCCTTGGTTTGGGGGTGTGACACTTTGTTGCGAGTAATGATGCCATCTTTATCAACCTTGTTGCGGTAGACCCGGCGTGTTCCGGTGATGGTCTTTCCTGATGGTCTAGGAACAAGGGTCCAAACCTTGTGCCTTTCGAAGTCGTTCAGCTCGTCTTGCATGGCTTTAATCGAGTCAGCATCTTGAAGAGTTCTGTGTATCTTGTCAGGTAAAATCATTGAAACGAAATTAACATACATGCAAAAATTATTAGATACACGAGTTCTGGTTCGGACACCATCATGAAGATTCCCAATAGTTTGATCAACAGGGTGATCTCGATGTCCAGAAGCTGATTCCACTGAATTTGACGCTGAAGTGTTATTGCTGAAGGGAACATCAGTTACAGGAGGGTCTTCATTCTCAAGAGTGTCATCAGTATCAGACAAATGAGTTGTCGAGCTAACTCCAGTATCTTGATTCAAGGAACTTTGATCTGGAACGATAGGATCGGGAATAGTAGCTTCTTCTTCAGCATGAGAAACTTCATCATATGGGCAAGAGAGAAGCTCTTGAAAAATAGAGGAAGAATGAGCTACTTTTTCATCAGTGTATGATTCCTCATCAAACTTCACATGAATGGATTCTTCAATGCACTGCCTGTTCACATGAAAAACACGAAAAGCTTTTGAAATAGATGAGTATCCAACAAAAATACCTTTGTCAGCCTTAGGCTCAAATTTTGATCTTGGATCACGCTGATTAAGAATATAACAAATGCATCTAAACACGTGAAAGAAGGATACGTCCGGCTTTCGACCTTTCAGCATCTCATATGGTGTCTTCTTGTGAATCCTGTGAATTAGAGATCGATTTTGAGTATAGCATGTTGTATTAACAGCTTCAGCCCAAAACGACATAGGAAGACCTGCATGAATCATTAAGGTCCTTCCTGCCTCAATCAGTGTTTGATTTCTTCATTCAGCAACTCCATTTTGTTGAGGAGTGCGAGGAGCTGAAAAGTTTTGCCCAATGCCTTTATAATCACAAAATTCTTCAAGAGTTGAATTCCGGAACTCAGTGTCATGATCACTCCTTAGCTGCTTAACTTTGAGACCAGTCAGTGTCTCATTTTTACGAATCAACGAGATAATTTCTTGTGCAGCATGACTTTTCTTCTTCAAGAAAACCACCCATGTAAATCGAATAAACTCATCCACAACCACTAGAGTATACTTGTTTCTTCCTTGGGAATGAACAGGAATAGGTCCAAACAAGTCCATGTGTAGTAAATGAAGAGGAACAGATATGCTAGAACATGACTTGGGTTTGAATGCTGACTTGGTTTGTTTTCCTTGTTCACACGGTGAGCACATCTTGTGTTTGACAACGCTGAGTTTTGGGAGACCTCTCACTAGATCTTGATTGGATATTTTGGATAGATTCTTAAAGTTCAAATGAGAGAACCTTTTGTGCCAAATCCAGCTGAGATTGGTTTGAGAATTTGTAAAGAAACATTGCATCAACGCCTTGTCACTTGAGAACATGTCAAGAACATATATATCATCTTTTCTACTTGCTGAAAGTACGATGTTCTTGTTAGTGTTAACAACTCTTCCTTCCTTCTTTGTAAAGTGAACTTCATAATCAGCATCACACAATTGGCTGATTGAAATAAGATTGTGTTTGAGACCCTTTACATATGAAACGTTATGAAACACCACATTATTGCACTTGATATTTCCATATCCTTTAGTGAACCCCTTTCCATTGTCTCTGTATGTTACTGAAGGACCAGTTTTCTTGACATAGTCTTCCAGGAGAGACTTGGATCCTATCATATGTCTTGAGCAACCACTATCTATGTACCAAAGATGCTCCTGACCCTGCAGTGCTGAGAAACTAGTTAGAACACAATGACCCATTGGAAGATGGGTCATTCACAAAGTTATTTGACAATATATTATAACACTCTTTAGGCAGACAGTTTAAAGAATTTGATTTAAGAGTCCATTTTTCATTTCTAACTTTGATGTTATCAGCTCTTAATGATGTTTTATCCAACTTGCATTCACTGATTTTGTTAGTCGAATGACCACACCTGTAGCAAATTCTAGTACCAAAGTTTTTTGGTAAACACATTTTTATATTGAACACATTTATATTTGAAAGATTCACTAAGTGAACTTTGAGTCCTTTTATTTAACATTGAATTACTAAAGAATTCAGTGTCAAAAGAACTACAATCAGTGATGGATGAGGAGCTGACATCAATATCAGATTTAGACTTATGTACTGAAACACTGCAATCAGGATATTGTTCAAGTTGTTCATGAATAGCATGAAACACTCCGTTTGAGATTGGAAATGCGATAATATTTTCAGAAAGAGGAGTTGGTCTCAAAAGATGTGCAGGATAAGAAGCAGGATAAATTCCGGTAATTTCAATATTACACTCAGTAACACCATTAGAGTCAGTAACACAGTGTTCATCAACGAGACTTTGATTAATAAAGTTGTTGTTGATAAATGTGTTTTTGAAACTATCTTTTAATTCATTTATGGAATAATATTCAGATTCCTTTTCTTGAGATTTAAAAACCTTTTCTGCTTCAACAAAATTTCCCCCAAGGATTTTCTCACATGAGTGAGGTATTTGAGCAGAAATAACATAATTAGCATTTTTGTGAGACTTAGCCCAAAGTTTTAAAACAGTTTGTTCTTTGTTCAAGAGGTCTTTAACTTTATCAATTTCCGCAGATAGTGAGGAATTTGATAAACTAGTAACTCTTAGACTTTCCCCAGTAGTGTCAATAATGTTATTTTTTAAGGATAGTTCAGTTTTAAGAAGATCAATTTGATTTTGCATATCTCTTATGGTTTGATTCTTCTTAGAATTAAGAACACCCAAATACTCAAACATTTTGATTTTTTCCATTGCATCAGACATATCAGCATCAAATGAACTGTTGCTGACGTTACATTCATCAATGTCTTCTATCTTTACCATCAGACACTTAACTTCATCATCTGATGACTCCTCATCAGTCTTCCATTTTTCTTCTTCAGCGACAAGAACTTTATGTTCCAAGTTCTCTGCTTTCAGTTTCTCAACCAGCTTGTTGTACTTCTGCTTCTAGTATTCATCCGAGCTTTGGGTTCTTTGTTTGCATTCTTTTGCAAAATGATCAGTGCTCCCACAGTTAAAGCACTGAGCTTTCCCTTTCCTTTCAGTACCATGCTTTTTATCATCGTCTGATCTTTTTGAAGATTTCCCACTCATCTTCTGCTAAAACTTTGAGAAATTTCGGCCTGATTTCTCAAAAGTCTTCAAAATCAAAGCCGCACTAGCCACAACATTTTCGAGATCATCAGTGTCACTTCTAGAAGAATCAGTGTCTGAATGGTTTTCAGTGTCTGACTCTAACACTTGCTTTTTGTTTGAGAATAAAGCTACTGATGACTCACGCTGAGAATCCTTCATCAGCTCCTTTCTCTGAAGCTTGGATTCCTCATAGTATCGTAGGTTTCCATAGAGACTTTGTAAGTCCATAGTGTTGACCTTCTCACTACTTTTCAGCACATCAACATGGTTCTCCCAACCTGCAACTAGAGAATCCAAAAAGTTATGCACTAGAATAGTTCGATGCTTCAACTGATCTAGTCTCCACAGATCATTAACAAGAGTATTAAACCTGTTAAAGGTTTGAGTCAGGGTTTCACCTTTCTTTGCAAAAAAGTGTTCATACCTTCTGTTTAGATCATTTATTTGAGTAGCCTTGACTTCTTTAGTGCCTTCAAAAGATACAGTCAGTGTATCCATCATCTCTTTTGCTGAGATGCAATTCTGAACCAGCCCAAAGATATTGTATGGAAAAGCATAGTTGATTGCAGCCTGAGCACGAGCATCTAGACAATTGTTTCTTTTGTCACCTGCCGTCCAGTTTTCTCTAGGTGTTTTCTTCATAGCACCATCAGGAACGTTGTTTTTCAGGGGCTGATACATCAAAACATATGGACCCTTTTCGATGATGTCCAACATGTCTTCATCTATCGACTCTAATGCATAGAGAGCTTTTATTTTCCACATAGCAAAATTTGTTTCATCAAACGGAGGAATTTTAGCAGAAAGATGATTTGATGAGTTTGAAGAAGAAGTGGATGAAGCCATTTGTTTGATAAGAGAAACCTGCTCTGATACCAATTGAAAGGATCTTAGATCAATCGATTTATCAAACAATGACTAATAACAAAAAATGAACAACGAAATATCACAAAGAACTTTCACCTAAGAATGATAATCTCACAAAGAGATTATTGTTTGCACAAAGCGACTATTAGGGTTTGTGAAAGACAACCCCTTCACAAACCCGTACAAAAGATTATATAGAACTATTATAGACAATCCATACAAATCAGGGATGTTCCAGCTAACTAATATATGATAACTATGGAAACAAGATAAATACTAAATCTGTTACATATAAGACAATATATATACTGAACAACTTTTATGCTGATACTGATGCTGATGCTGACACTGAAATATATGTTGATACTGAGTGATCAGTTTCAAACATCATCATATTATAAGGTTCGACCTTATATATATATATATATATATATATATATATATATATATATATATATATATATATATATATTCAGGTTTATTTGATACCATTCTAATTTTGTGAGACCGTGAGACCAAATCTAAAAATTATTTTAAAATGCAAAATAAATGGAAAAATACAAAAAAAAAATAACAATAATAATTATTATTTTCCAAACTTGAGTTAACTAAAAAAAATAAAAATAAAATAAAAAAATAAAAATAAAAATCTCGTTTTTTGAAAAATACATGAAATATTTTAATAGAATATTAGACTGACATATTCTAAAAAATAATTTTAAAATGCAAAATACATTGAAAAATCTAAAAAAAAAAATTAAATATTATTTTCGGAATTTGAATAAACTAAAAAAAATAATAATAATAAAAAAAATTCTATTTTGTTTTTGAAAAATACGTGAAATATTTTAATAGAATATTACAGTACTTTACATATTCTAAAAAATAATTTTAAAATGCAAAATAAATAGAAAAATCTGAAAATTATTTTTTTAAATATTATTTCGGAACTTGAGTTAACTAAAAAAATAATAAAAAATAATAAAATAAAAAATACGTCTCGGTCTTACAAAATTAAATCGTCTCACATTAACCTAACAATATATATATATATATATATATATATATATATATATATATAATAGTAAAAAAATCCAGTGATTATCATCATGGTTTCGAAATTAATAATAGTTCGACAACATAAACATTCCTCTTATTTTCGAAAACAATAATTTATGTAATGGCATTTCGAAATTATTCTCTGCTTTTTCTATCTCTTATTCTTTTTTCTGACTACTATGCAGGTAAAATACTTCAAAATTTTCATGGTCAAATATTGATATTTTTGAAAAAGATAATTACTATACGAAACATTATATACTTATCGTGGTGAATGATGTTCAATATCTTTAAAAAATGATGTATTAGAAAATATAAAAATAAAGTACGGTCAAAAACGATAGGAACTGGATATCTAAATGTTCGCTAACTTGCTTTAACGGTTCTCATATGTAGTAAGACAATGAATACGACAAAACGGGTGGCTAACTCTTTCGAATCACACACATATATATGTAATAGGCTTCATGATTTTGTCATTTGATTACAACATCTATCGATGATATAATATAGGGATCCCTATAATATAAAGAGTAGAAGGTGGTGTTGACACCTCAACCGGACGATATATTTGACTGCTACCTCTACATTGGGCTCTAACTCTTTCATCCCTGTCAAATGTTAATTTCGGTTTAACTTAACTAATTTTGATTCTCAAAATAGAAATTTTAAAAAATAACCAGTTTATAATCTTTAGTCAAGAAAACAAAAAATTTCAAAAATAACCATGTGGTCCGCATATAGCTTTTGTAGACTCGAAATATCTATTGCTGAGACACGTGTTATTTTTTCATACTAATTTATTTTTTTCCCATAACTTTGTTTCTTTTCTTTGTAAAAAATGTCTGAAAAAACTAAATTTATTAAAATTTAATCATCTATAAGCAGAACATATTAATAAAATTATAAAAAAAATGTATTCTTTTAAATCTTTTATTTTCATAAAAACCTAGAAAAATTTCCAAAAATCATAAGATTTTAAGAAATTTCTAATCACTATAATACATTTTTATATAAAAAAAAAATTAAGTGTTTATATTTTAATTTTAAAAAATACTACTTTTTGTAAAATATCACATAATATTTTGAGATCTTCAAAATGGTCCCTATAGTTTTCAAAAAAATCGAGTTCGGTCCTTAATATATATTTTTTTGTCTTTAAGGATGATCAATGTGATTTGAAACCTTTTAATTGTTCTTCGTTATGGCTAACTTTGTCACTTTTTATCGTTTAAATCTAAAAATGTGCGAGGGATATGATGGCAAAATAGTGGTTTATATAAACATGGAATATTTTTGAAGAGTTTTCTAAAATCATTAATCCCTGTTTTCACTACCACCACCATCAATCCTCCCTCTCTAATATTTGACTGCTTTCTCTTTTTATAATCGAAATAAAACCCTTAAATCTACTAGAAAAAGAAAAACCCACCTCCTTTTATGGACCAAACACGTATTCAGTGTTCTTTAATATCCTTAACTTTATGATCTTCATGTTTGCTCCGACAACCGGTTCATCGTATGGATTTTGTTGTCTTGATTAGTATGTGCTTCAACTTTTAGTCAAAAAGCAATTGATCCAGAGGAATCAATGTCAATAAATTTCGATTTACCTGACTAAATGGGGTTTCTAATTTAATCATGAAGCCTTACCGAATTTCAAGGCTTGTTCATCTTTGTTATTCCAGTTTAATGTATACTGGGATAGTTGTTTTATGGAAGATATGGGTACTTATGATTTTTATTTGGGTTTCTATGTTTATGTGATTTCATAGAACATAACATGCAATTCCAATGAGTTAAAAGCTATAGAGTGTTTCTGGAATGAATTGGAATCCAACATTGATGGGTTGTGGCCTATAAATTCATCATCATCGAGCTCAGAATCAGTCAATTGCTATAACTAGCTAGGAATTAAGTGTGATTCCGAGTCCGTTAGGAATTTTAGATTAGAACTATCGAAGAAAAGATTAATAGGTGTTTTTTCGAATCTAATTTCCAATTTAGATCAGCTTAGAACACTTATAATTTCAGATAATTTCCTCAACAACCATCTTCCAATTTCCCGCTTTCATTTTTCCCATATAGAAGTTATTGATTTGATCAATAATGATTTTAATTGAGCTTTTGGTGATAACATTAACATGCATGCACTTCAAGAACTAGATTTTCTGGTAATGGCTTTCATGGTTTTATTACGGCCAGTATATTTCTTAAGTCCACTGAAATTCGTGTGCGTAAATTAGTTACGAAGTCGTTAAATGGAAGCATCCCACCTGAACTCGGGAAATGTAAATTCCTTGAACATATATTTGTCGCTTCCAATTGCCTTTTGACACCATTTTGAAGTTCTTATTTCATCTACCTCGATTGGTGACATTGAATCTCCAGGATAACTCCACCACTTCTATCAACGGAATCGGTAACTCCTCTAGCCACGCTACCTGTTTTGATGTTTCATTAAACTAGCTTCCAGGGAATCTACCAGTTTTCTTCTACAATTTAAAAAAAAAATTGGCGACCTAGCATCAATAACAAAAAGTTTTCCTTCTTCAACTTGATGTCGGATATAATGGTATTCCTTTTTATGTGCCTTGGTCTACCTTGGTCTACCATGATCCTTTGGTTCTTTGGTCAAACCAATCGCACCTTCGTTATCGTAGAAAATATCCATGGGCTCTTGTATTGATGGAACAACTCTAAGGTCTCCAATGAATTTCTTTAATCATGTTGCTTCCTTTTCCACCTCGCTTGATGTGATGTACTTTGATTCACAAGTCGAATCAACCATCGTTTGTTGTTTGGAACCCTTCCAAGTAACTGCTCCACCATTCAATAGAAAATGCTAGCCAGATTGTGAATAACTATTATCCCGATTTGTTTGGAAGTTGGCGTCACTGTAACCACTCACTTTAAGTTCATCTTTGCCACCAAAAAATAAGATCATATCTTTTATTTTTTGCAAATACTTAACTATATTTTTTACTGTTGTCTAATTAGTTGAGCCAGGGTTCCCCTGATATTTGCTAACTACGCTCAAAGCATAAGTCACATTAAGTCGAGTACAAGTTATACCATACATGATCGATCTAATACTAGAATTATATAAGACTCGAATCATCACATCTATTTCCTTTTCATTACTAAGACATCGAGCCTTACTCAATTTAACTTTATGATGCATGGGTAAATCCCTTTTCTTGGAATTCTCCATATTGAAATGTTTAAATATTTTATCCAAGTAAGTACTCAAGTTAAGCTCAAGTAAGCATATCTTCGTATCTCTATAAATCTTTATTCCAAGAATGTATGTTGCCTCTCCTAGATCCTTCATATCAAAACAAATCCCAAGCGAAGACTTCACCTATTGCAAAGTTGGAACACTATTTCCTATAAGGAGTATGTCATCAACATAAAAAACTATAAAGGATAGTACACTCCAACTAGCATTGACATACATGCGATACTCATCCTCACTTCTATAAAATCCAAATTCTTTAACCTTTTCATCGAAGCAAAAAATCCCAACTACGAGAAGCTTGTTTAAGTCCATAAATAGAATTTTCAAGCTTGCACACGTTATCAGGGAATTTGGCATGTTCAAAACCTTTTTCTAGGCCATGTAAACATACTTAGTTAGTTTACCGTTAGGGAAAGTAGTTTTAACATCCATCAACCATACTTCATAGTCTTGATAAGAAACTATCGAAGGCATTACCCTAAGTAACTTGATCTTGGAAACTTGTGAAAAGGTCTACATATAGTCATCCCGTTGGGTTTGAGTAAAGGCTTTTGCAATCAACCTTGCCTTGAAGGTACGTACATTGTCATCCATGTCCATCTTCTTCTTAAAGATCCATTTACAAACTACTACCTTTCGACCAGGCGTATGATCAACCAAAGTCCATATTTAGTTATCATACATGGATTGGATCTCGCTATCCATTGCCTCTTTTCATTTTTCAGCCTCAGGCCATGCCGTCGTTTCCTTTTAGTTGGCTCATCCAAATTTACCAGTGTTTTATCACTAATAAACGTGTCCATATTTTCCGTTATATGGAAACCATAAAACTCATGTTACATTATAACTCTATTACATCGATGAAGAAGTAATGAATTGTCAATGGACTCAACACCTTTATTCCCTGGTTGAGAGCTAGTGTCATCTACGTTTCCACGTTTATTCCTCTTTGGCTGTGAGCTCTTTCTCATGATAGACTCCTCTTCGAGCTATAAAGATGACATTGTCATATGGTTTGTAGAACAAGGATCCAAAGGACTTTTGTGGATAACCAATGAATGAACACCACTTGGCTCTAGGCTCTAGTTTCTCTTGGGTCTCATGCCTAACAAGATCCTCACAACCCCATACCTTGACATGTGCGAGTGAGGGAGGTTTCTTTCCATATATCATGAGGTGATTTAGAAACCTTCTTGGTAGGAACAAGATTAAGGATATGGGTGGCTGTCTCTAAGACAAACTCCAACAACAATATAGGGAGTGAAGCTCGACTCATCATGGAATGAAATATGTCAAGAAATGTTCGATTGCACCTTTAAGTTACACCATTAATTTGTGGTGTCCTAGGAGGTATTAATTGTGAAACAATTTTATATTCCTTAAGATATTCATTGACCTCGATACTAAGATATTATCCACATCTATCAAACTAGAGCATATGTATCTTTTTGCCCGACTGATTTTCTACTTCTTGATTAAACTCTTTGAACTTTTCAAAGGTTTCTAATTTTTTTCTTGATTAAATAGATATAGCTATATTTACTATAATCGTTAGTAAACATCAAGTAGTAGTGATTAACATCCCATGTGGTGGATATGAAAGGACCACACATCAGTATGGATGAGGTATAATAATCCTTCACATCTTTCACAAGTACCAGTGAATGCTGACTTACTCATCTTTCCTAATATACAAGATTCACATTCATCATCTGATTTAAGGTAAGACGATTCCATCACTCCATCCTTTTGGAGTTGGCGATGTGTTTCTTGTTAATATGGTCAAGATGACAATGCTATTAGTATCAATTTTCTAAACCACTAGAAGAATCAGTACTAAAGAAACAATTTCCAAGTTTATTTACACATAGAACACGTTCATGCATTCCAATATAATGATAAGCTTTAAAAATACCAACACCATTTTTATAAACCAAAAATTGGACCATCATTATTGTCAAACGTATAATGATAAGCTTTTCTAAATATTGGGTGAAATGAAATTATGTTACATGTCATTTCCGATGAATAACAACAATTGTCTATATTAAACCTAACACTATTATCAGACATAAGCTCATAAACCCCAATCTTGGTTGTGACAATCGTTAATTTTTTGGCAAGTCAAAGTCAAACAAAGTCAGCAAGTCAAACCATTCAACACAACTAGTGCTTATATAATAGGGCTTACTCTATATTTACAAATGTACAACTATCTTAATACAAAGTATCACTCAGAAGTTTCAAATGTTCAAAAAACCTAAACCCTAAATAGGGTGATGATGTAACGACTTGATAAAACAATATTACGTACCCTTTGGGGGTGAATCACACTCATAACGAGGCATAGTGGGGTTTACAAACCTTGCACTACGGGTCCAAACACTAACAAAGGCTACAAACAAAGTCTCTCTCAATCTCTATCGCTATATCACTCTATCTCCTAAATCTCTCCTAAATCTCTCCCAAATCTCTCCCGAATCTCTCTCAAAATCTCTTTCAACTTTTTAAATACACTTGGGCCATCTCGACCCTCCAATTAGTTGAAAACCACTCGAAACGGGAGGTTAGTATGAAAAACAACACCTTGGCTGCGAACCCTCTTAGACTACGAACCTTCTTAGACTGCGAACCCTCTTAGATTACGAACCTTCTTAGACTACGAACCTTTGTAGGCTACGAACCCTCTCAGGGACTGTGACCTCTTGCTGTGAAGCCACCCTCGGACCGAGCTTTCCTCTCGCAGCGAGTCCGACCATCCCAACCCTCTTCCAACTTTTGCATCTAGCTCCGGGTTCGCTGCCCGCACTCTCGCATCGAACCTCTGACCTTCGCAAGTCAGCAGGTCTTAACAAATTCACTTCTTTTTCCCAGGTTTTGACCAGTTTTGCATTTCGAGCCTGTTTTTTGGGCTTTTGATGTGGGATTTTCACAAAAATCCATATTTTTGACATCTTAGACCCTCTAAACTCATATTTTATCCCCATTTTGAACATTTATTTAATGTAAATCATATTTTTCTTAGGATAATATCAAGAGTAGATAAAGGATCTCTTTGACTTTTCTCACAAAGCACCAACCAACTTCATGTTAACTTTATGTCACTATTCACATCTAGCTAGTCAATTCATTAAGCTTCTTCAACACTCTTCCCATCCAATGAAACTTTATAAACAAATCCAAGAGATTTGTTTCACTTCTCATCAAAGATTTTACTCCTCAGCAAAAGCAAACTCTCTCTCTCTCTCTCTATCTATCTATCTCTCTCTAAATCACAAATTCTCTAGGAGTTTTTGAGTGATACCTCCATTTTTGGTAAATATTTTCCTTTAAAATTTTACACAATCTTCACATCTTCATACAAAGCATGGATCACTTACACAAATATCTACATATTTGTTCTTAGGATCTTTAAATCTTCAAGCATCTTTCAAGTGTTCTTGACTTGAAACTCCCTATCGTCAACCTTCCACCACAATAAATCACAAAAGGTGAGTTCATACCCCTACATTTTCATGTTTTCTTCAAGTTTTAAAGGGGAAGGGGGTACAAGTAACAAAACCAAAACATATTATATACTCAAACATCAGCTTTCAACAGAAAACTTATGGTCTATTCACCAACTATTTTGACCATCTTAAACTCAATACTTTTCAAAAATGTTTAATATGAAAATCGTTCAGTTTATACCTTTCTAATGACTACTTGCACGCATTCATATGATTTTTCTAAAATTTATGGAGATTTTTACAAAATTGCCTATCATTTCAGAAATGATTTCGGACCATTCTGTAAAGATGAACATTTTCACACTGGTTTGAGTCCACTAATAATAATAATAATTATGAAAAAAGTAGACTCGTTTTCTAAACTCTCAAAGTTTATGGTTTAAGTATTCGATTGGTTTTTCTATAATTTTTCTAATAACAGGGATAGAAAATTTAAAACTAAAAAACTTGTTTACAAGTTCATTTACACTTTGTAACATGTTGAGAAAAGTGTGTAGCAGTATAAAAATACATGTTGATTATATTTCTTGATATTTTATTTACATGAAAAAGAAATAATCATTTACATAAGGGATTTTTCATTCACTACAAACATATACGGTAAAATATAATATGTATAGTTCATGGTTCATTACACTACAAACTCACTATGAAAGGTTTCATTTCCACTACAAAAAGAGTTTTCATTCACAGTACACGTAAACTCGTTAAATCAAGTTGTGAGACACTACTTCATTGTACCTAATAAGGTACAGGTTAAAATCATGTAGTTATAACCAGAGTCTCTTGTAGGGAGAGCGTGATAGTTGTGTAAATATCTATATTGGGATTGACAACCCCGCACCTAAGGTACTTGCAACAGCTTGGCCGACAGGTCAGGGGTGACAAATGTTACACCCCCAAACTAAGGATGGCAGAAACATGTGGGGGTGGAGGACTTGTTTTATAGTATCACAACAACGAGTATAATAGTTATTAAAGTAAATACAACTATCATAAATAAAATCGAAAAAGTTACATGGTTTTATGAGTACATGTTCCAAAATCGATTACAATATAATGATAAAATGTTTTGTCTAACACTGAAGCGTTCCATCCTCAAAAGTTGGCAATCACCTGTTTTTATTGATTTTCCTGAGAACACAATTAAATTTTGAAAGAGTGTCAACGATTACGTTGATGAGTGCATAAGCTTTTGTTTGTAATGTTGAAAACCGATCTTTGTAAATGTAGTGTATGCACAAGAAAAATCCAATATTTTCCTTATAAAGTGAGTTGCAGTCTTAAGACCCAAAGACCAAAATGTACAAGTATTTTTCCATACTTATAATAGTTTATGCCGTTCTATAATAATAATAAACCCATTAGAATGTAGAGATCCCCCGTAAACTATGTGTGTCATTATTACCCTATGTAAGTTATTATAACCATAGTGATTGACATAGTAACCTGGTACGATGTTCTTCAGTCGTCAGAATGTTATGACATTTGTCACACCAAACCTGCCGGTCTAGCTGTTACATGCATCTATGGTATGGGTTGTCAATCTCAATATAGATCTATATACAAGTATCAAGTTCTCCCAACTTGTGACTCTGGTTATAACTACAGGATTTTAACCAGTAATCTAAGACTACAATGAAGTAGTGCCTCACAACCACATTTAACGAGTTTGCATGTAGTGTAATTTAAAATTTTGTAGTAGGAATATAACCATCCTTAGTAAGTTCATAGAGTTGATTTAACATGAAATATACCTATTATAACTTATCATGTACTTTTGTAGTAAATGAAAAGCTCTTTTGTAGTGAAAACTAAACCTTTCATAGTGAATTGTAATGTAACAAAACGTAAACTATACTTAATATAGTTTATGTTATATGTTTGTAATGAATAAAAAACCCTTATGATGGATGAGTACTTCTATTTCATAAATGTAAATTAACAAGAAACACAAGTCAATATGTAGTCATCATTGATAAACACTTTGCTCAACAAATTACAAAGTGTTAGTAAGCTTGTAAATTGTTTTTAACTAGTTTTTACTTTTCTGTCACTATTTTTGTAAAACTCAAAGAAAAATCATTGTAGGTCAAAATCTAAATCCGTTAACTGAGGAAGTTTATAAAATGTTTCTAGTATGCTCACAAATTTTATAAGGATTTTTAATGGTTCGTAACTAGTGTGGAAAGGATCATTTTCACTGACTGGTCCGAGATCATTGTTGTAGTGATAGGCAGTTTTGTAAAAATCGCCATAAATTTTAGAAAAATCATATGAATATGTGCATGTAGTAATTTGAAAGGTATAAACCTGAAATATTCTCATAGTGAACAGTTTTGAAAAATATTGAGTTTAAGGTGGTCGAAACAGTTTGTGATAATAGTGATCATAGTAAATACAACCATCAAAAATATAATCGAGAAAGTTACATGGTTTTATGATTACATGTTCCAAAATCGATTACAATATCATGATAAAATGTTTTGTGTAACGCCGAAGTGTTCCATCCTCAAAAGCTGTAGTCACTTGTTTTTATTGTTTTCCTGAGAATACAAGTAAATTTTGAAAGAGTGTCAATGATTATGTTGGTGAGTGCATAAGCTTTTGTTTATAAAGTTGAAAACCATTCTTTGTAAATGTAGTGTATGCACAAAAAAAAATCCAAATATTTTCCTTATAAAGTGAGTTGCAGTCTTAAGACCCAAAGACCAAAATGTACAAGTATTTTTCCATACTTATAATAGTGTATGTACTTCTATAATAATAATAAAATCCATTAGAATGTAGAGATCCCCCATAAACTATGTGTGTCGTTATTTCCATATGTAAGTTATTATAACCATACTGATTGACATAATAACCTGTTACGACGTTCTTCAGGTGTCGTAATGTTATGACATTTATCACCCGAGACCTGCCGGTCTAGCTGTTGCATGCAGCTAAGGTTTGGGTTGTCAATCCTAATATAGATCTGTATATAAGTATAACTCTCTCCCTACCATAGACTCTGGTTATAACTAAAGGATTTTAACCAGTACTCTAAGAGTATAATGAAGTAGTGCCTCACAACAAGATTTAACGAGTTTACGTGTAGTGTAATTGAAAATCCTTTTTGTAGTAGGAATATAACCTTCCTTAGTAAGTTCACAGAGTTGATTTAAAGTGAAATACACCTATTATAGCTTATCATGTATGTTTGTAGTAAATGGAAAACTCTTTTGTAGTGAAAACCGAACCTTTCATAGTGAATTGTAATGTAACGAAACATAAACTATATTTATTATAGTTTATGTTATATGTTTGAAATGAGTAAAAACCCTTATGATGGATGAGTATTTCTATTTAATAAGTGTAACTTAATAGGAAACACAAGCATTGATAAACACTTTGCTCAACAAATTACAAAGTGTTAGTAAACCTGTAAACTGTTTTTAACTAGTTTTAACTTTTCTGTCACTGTTTTTGTGAAAAATCAAATAAAAATCATTGGAGGTCGAAATCTAAATCCGTAAACTGAGGAAGTTTAAAAAATGTTTCTAGTATGCTCACAAATTTTATATGCATTTTTAATGGTCCGTAACTAGTGTGGAAAGGACCATTTTCACTGACTGGTTCGAAATCTTTGTTGTAGTGATAGGCAGTATTGTAAAAATCGCCATAAATTTTAGAAAAATCCTATGAATATGTACAAGTAGTAATTTGAAAGGTATAAACCTGACATATTCTCATAATGAACAGTTTTGAAAAATATTGGGTTTAAGGTGGTCAAAACAGTTCGTGATTGGGCCATAACTTTACTTTTGATAGCTGTTATTTGAGTTTTAGCATGTTTTGGAGTTGTAACTTGTATTCTCCCCCATAAAACTAGAAGAAAAAGTGAAAAGATGGGGGTATGAACTCACCTTGAGTGATTCCGTGAGATGGATGGTTGAAGAAAAGGGGTTTCGAAGTCAAGAACACTTGGAAAATGCTTAAGGATATGAAGGTCCTAAGAACAAATATGACAATATTTGTGTAAGAAATCCATGATTTGAGTGTAGGAATGTAGAATATTTAAGAATAATAGTGAATAACTTACCAGGAGTGAGGGAAGCACTCATGACATGCTATGAGTTTTGAGTTCCAAAGAGAAGAAATGAGAAAGAGAGAGAGTGTGTGTGTTTGATTTTGGATATTGCAAATGAAACTTTTTGGAAAATGTGGAGAATATAGAGTTTTATATGGATTTGGTGTAAGAAAATCTTGTGGGGTGTTGGGATGTGTAGAAAAGCACAATGATTTGACTAGGTAAATTGTGAATAGTGACAAAAAGTGGGTATGAGGATGTCTTGGTGTCATAACTTCTTGGAAAAGTCAACAAACCCATAGATAGTATCTTATATAAAATATATGAGGGTTGGTCGCAAGAGGAAGGTTTGCAGTGAGAGTTGTTGAAGTGGGAGGGGGGTTCGTGCGAGTCACACCCTAAAACCGATAATGGCGGAATACGTTTCGGGGTGGATGACGTAGTGTACAGTATCATCACAATTGTATAATAGTAAAAGCAAGAAACATGCAACCATTTCATTTACATAGTAAGTGTATTTACAAGTGTGTTTTGTAATGTTTGACAAACACCAAAAGTAAACAAAAATAAGAGATGGGTCTTGCATCCTCCATCTTCTCCAAAATACTGCAGCTGTACCTGTCTATCTTTGACCTGAAGATACAAGTTATTTTGAAAAGAATATTAGCATAAAGCTGGTGAGTTCATAAGAGTTTTAGTGTGAGTACTTGTATAAAAAGCATTAAAGTCATTATTATGAAAACTGAAGTTTGAAATCATAAATAGTGGTGAAACCTAGAAAATCCCATATTCTCCAGAACTGCATAGTAAATGAAAATCCTTAAGAAATCTGTTGTTTCTATCTTTGAATGTCATTTATCATAGAAGTGTAATAGTGACTCACCATTAAGTAATGTAATATAGTGAGTTATTCTTAGAGTATATAATAGTGGTGCAGTATCCTTTAGTATTAGATACTTATTTACTTCGGGATATTACTTCATCTTTCTTTTAGTATTTTAGTCCGGTTATAGTGTCTTTCTAGTATGTTCCCAATAGTGTGAATAATAGCGAACCCCCATGACCTTCCCAGTCATGCATAGTGTAGTAGAGTAAAAGCATCCCTGGGCCTGAGCGGCTCGGACTGAAGTTATCAGTCGGGATGTAATAGCGTCTGCCCCGTATAGATCTATACATATAGTGTCGTCTTCCTATCGGAAAACTTCGGGCATAGTGTATAGCGTATAGAGTATCCTGTAATGGATTAGTGAGTTGTCTCATGATTAGTGCATTCTCTTGTATTATAGTGTAGTAATCTTTTGTATAACTTGTATTGTATTCTCTTATTAGTGTATTGCTTCATAATATAGAGAGTTATAGTAGTGTAGACTAATAGTGGAAACTAGGGGTAGAGTCCTTAACTATACCCTTTATAGTTAATTTAGTGTATGTGGTTCTAGTCAAGTAGTGATTCAGGTAATTAATGAATTAAGAAGTACTCATAATCTGTACTAATATATGAGATATATAATTAAGAAATCAATGACAGTCGGATGGATAACTACTACCCTAAGTCCACAATCAAACAAGAAACAGGAAATAAGGCGAGCTATCGGTCCTAAGTCTTTCAAGTCTTACTTATATAAATATATTAGTATGATTACATTCTTATAAAGAGTTTTATTTAACAAAAGTATTGTACGAAAGGAACATTAAAAACTTGTTATTTAATCCAAAGTAGTTTTGAAGACAATTGATTTATTTATAAAGCATAGTGATTAATCACATATGATTTGAACTACAGGTTGGGAATCACATGTGATTAACTCTGAAATCTGAAAAATAGTTTTGTATAACTTTTCATAAACATGTATATTCAACTTGTATCTCCCCCCTAAAACATATAAAACATTTGAAAGGTTCATTAAGGGGTATGAACTCACCTGAAATCGCGGAAATCGGGTGAATCGGGTAAATCGGGTAAAAGTGTCGATCGAGCGTTTGGTACCCAATAACCACTTGAGCACCTCCTAGGACCTTAATGTCCTATGAAATATGTATTTTACAAGAAGTTAATCATCTTATGCCTTTCATTATAGTATTTGGACATTCTAGCATCGTTTTCGGGGTTTTAAGGCTTAGAAGGGGTTCCCGGGAGTGGTACAAAGTCATGAATGATTTACGGGAGGGTCCACGAGCTCACTCCCTTGGAGTTTATGGCCCAAAAGCCATCCTTTGGGAGTTTACGGCCGTAAACCCCCTAGGTTTGGCCGTAAACTCTTGTGGCACTCCAAAGTGTATGCTTAAGGTCTTATTTCACTTCCTTGATTTAGTGGTGTGTGTCTTGGACCATTTTAAGGGATTAAACATCATAATTTGTGACATTTTTGGGGAGTTTACGGCCAAGACTTGTTCTTGGGCCGTAAACTCAAGTAAACCCTTCAAGATGTATGTTTTAATGGTACAACAAAGTCTCATACACCTTAGATAAATCCTAGAAGGCCCTATAGTGAGTTTGGGACAATTTGGCATACATTTTTGGGGAGTTTACGGCCCAAGAACACCCTTGGCCATAAACTCTTCATTTTGTGTCCAAATGTGAAGTTAAATGGTACAACACACTTCCAAAGGCCTTAACTAAATTCCTTACAAGCACTAGGGTAGTTTAGGGACCTGTTTGACACAAATTTTTGGGTGTTTACGGCCCAAGCATAAGCTAGGCCGTAAACTCCTCATTTTGTCCTCAAATGGAGTTGTTTGATGCATTTAAGTGTTCCTTAGCGTCAAGTCCAATTTACCAAACATCTTAGAAGAGTTTTTGGGACTTTAAACAAGTGTTTTTGGGGTGTTTGAGGTGTTTACGGCCTAAGCACATGCTTGGGCCGTAAACTCCTTTTTACATGTCTAATCCATGTGTTTTAGTGTCCAAACCCTTCTAGATACATGCCTTAATTAGTATACTAGCTTAACATGAGGAAAAACTTGATCTTTGGCATGATTTTGGGGGTTTACGGCCTAAGGAGCTTCTTAGGCCGTAAACTCCTTTATGGTCCTTGATTCTCATGATTTTGGACTCTAAAAGCAGTAAAGTATGATTAGATTAAGTTAGGGGATGGATCCTTACGTTTGGAAGTCGGAGATTCGCGGATTTGGAGTCGATTTCGGGTCTAGAGAGAGAAAGTAGTGAGAGAGAGGTGTAATTGTGGTAAAAGAGTCCAATTGAAGTGTTCAAGTGTTTTTATATGTCTCGGGTATTGTACCCGATACACGGCTACTCGATGCTAAAGTTTAACGGGGTTAAAACTTTTTACCCGGGTGAAGTGGTTGAAAAGTAATATAACTTTATTTAGTTAAACGGGCTTAACATTTGCAAGTTATAATTACTCATGACAATACCGGAACATATAATTAACTAAATATTTATTTATTGACGACCCGAACAATACCGAGAAATAACATATAATGACGCATTCCGTTAGTGAAAATGGGATTTTTAACGGGAATAGATTTAGGGTTGTCACATCATCCCCCCGTTAGGGGAATTTCGTCCCGAAATTTTAGAATTCATACATATAAGAGTTACAGTACAACTACGTGAAGAGATGGGGGTATTTGAGTTTCATTTGGTCTTCGCGTTCCCAAGTGAATTCCGGTCCTCGTTTGGCGTTCCACCGAACTTTCACAATTGGGATACGGCTTTGCTTCGTTCGTTTTACTTCTCGATCCATAATCTCAACAGGTTCTTCCACGAAGTTGAGGCTCTCATTGACCTCAATCTCGTCAAGGGGAATTATGAGTGTCTCGTCTGACAGGCATTTCTTCAAGTTAGAGACGTGAAAGGTAGGGTGTATGTTGCTTAGTTCGTGAGGTAGGTTGAGTTTATAAGCTACGGGGCCGATTCTAGCAAGAATCTCAAAAGGCCCTATGTACCTTGGGTTCAAATTTCTACGCTTTCCAAAGCGTATCGTGCCCTTCCAGGGTGAGACCTTCAACATGACTCGATCTCCCACCTGGAATTCCAAGGGTTTTCTTCGTTTATCGGCGTATCTTTTCTGTCGATCCCTAGCGGCTTTAAGTCGTTCGCGTATCTGTACAATCTTCTCGGTCGTTTCTCGAATGATTTCCGGACCAGTGAGAGAGCTATCAGGAACTCTTCCTTTAGCTAGTTGAGTGTCACCCACCTCAGCCCAGCACAAAGGGGATCTACACTTGCGGCCGTAGAGGGCTTCGAATGGGGCTGCCTTGATGCTCGTATGATAACTATTATTATAAGAAAATTCCACAAGAGGTAAGTGTGTGTCCCATGACTTACCAAAGTCAATTACACAAGCTCGCAGCATATCCTCTAAGGTTTGAATCGTCCTCTCACTCTGTCCGTCGGTCTGCGGATGGTAGGGTGTACTCATGTCCAGCCTCGTCCCTAGTGCTTCTTGCAACGATTGCCAGAACCTAGAGGTGAATCTACTATCTCTGTCTGAGATAATAGAGATAGGGACGCCATGTAGTCGTACTATTTCTTTAATGTATGTTCTAGTGAGTTTCTCCATCTTGTCCGTTTCCTTTATGGGTAGGAAATGTGCGGACTTAGTCAACCTATCGACAATGACCCAAATAGTATCTAATCCACCCGTTGTCTTGGGAAGTTTGGTTATAAAGTCCATTGTGATCCGCTCCCACTTCCATTCTGGTATCTCAGGTTGTTGGAGAAGTCCTGATGGCTTTTGATATTCAATCTTGACTTTCGCGCAAGTGAGGCACTTACTCACAAATGTGGCGATCTCCGCTTTCATGTTTGGCCACCAGTATAGCTTTTTGAGATCCAGATACATCTTATCTGAACCCGGGTGGATGGAGTAGCGAGTGTTATGCGCTTCCCTCATAACCAAATCTCTAAAACCTCCATGGCGTGGAGTCCAGATTCGGTCCATGAAGTAGTAGGCTCCGTCACCCTTTACCTCCAAATTTTTATCCATTCCACGTAGAGATTCTCCCAACACGTTCTCGGGCTTTAAGGCTTCCAGCTGAGCCTCTTTGATCTGCGTGGAGAGATGCGAATGAATAGTCATCGTCAACGACTTGGTCTTTCGACCAGTATACTCCTTCCTGCTCAGTGCATCTGCTATTACATTGGCTTTTCTCGGGTGATATCTAATTTCACAGTCGTAATCGTTAAGTAGCTCGACCCATCGACGCTGCCTCATGTTGAGTTCTTTTTGGTTCATTATGTGTTGGAGGCTTTTATGATCAGTGTATACCACACTCTTCGTCCCATATAAGTAGTGTCTCCAGATTTTTAGTGCAAAAACAACCGCTCCTAACTCGAGGTTGTGCGTAGTGTAGTTCGCCTCATGGGTCTTTAGCTGTCTCGAGGCATATGCGATAACCTTACCCCGTTGCATCAAGACACAACCGAGCCCCTGGTTGGATGCATCACAGTATACGACAAAATCTTCTGTCCCTTCGGGAAGGGATAATACTGGTGCGGTGCATAGGGCTCGCTTCAGGGTTTGGAATGCCTTCTCCTGTCTTTACTCCCAGTCGAACGGTACTCCTTTCTGTGTCAGCATAGTGAGAGGTTTCGCAATCTGAGAAAAGTTTTGAATGAATCTACGGTAGTAGCCAGCGAGGCCTAGAAATTGACGAATTTCCGTAGGCGTCTTCGGTGCTGACCAGTTCTCAATAGCTTTAATCTTGGAGGGATCCACATGAATTCCTTCTTCACTAACCACGTGACCTAAGAATTCGACTCTTCGGATCCAGAACTCGCACTTAAAGAACTTCGCATATAACTTTTCGGATTGCAACCTTTCCAAGACTTGTCGTAGGTGATCCTTGTGTTCTTCCTCATTCCGAGAGTAAACGAGGATATCGTCAATGAAGACGATGACGAACTGATCCAGGTATGGACGACACACTCTATTCATCAAGTCCATGAATACTGCGGGGGTGTTGGTCAGTCCAAAGGGCATCACTACGAACTCAAAGTGTCCGTAGCGGGTTCGGAAAGCTGTCTTCGGAACATCTTCCTCGAGTACCCGTAACTGATGATACCCAGATCTAAGGTCAATCTTGCAGAAGGAACTTGCTCCTTGTAGTTGATCAAACAGATCGTCGATACGAGGGAGGGGGTAGCGATTTTTAACCGTGAGTTTATTGAGTTCTCTATAGTCGATGCACATCCGAAACGATCCGTCTTTCTTTTTCATGAACAAGACCGGAGCTCCCCAAGGTGAGAAACTCGGTCTTATAAAGCCCTTGCTGAGCAGTTCGTTGAGTTGGCCAGATAGTTCTTGCATTTCGGCGGGCGCTAGACGGTAGGGCGACTTAGCTACGGGGGTAGCTCCTAGAATTAGGTCGATTCTGAACTCAATCTGACGTTTGGGAGGTAGGCCGGGAAGATCCTCCGGAAAGTCGTAAGGGAAATCGCATACTACGGGAATGTCTTTTGGATCTTTCGATTTCTGGTTAGTGTCAACGACATGGGAAAGAAAGGCGCGATACTCCTTGCGTAAGTATTTCTGAGCCTGAACACTGGAGATGATACGAAGGCTCGTACTCGGCTTATCTCCATATATCAAGAGGGTTTCGTGATTTGGAAGGTTCAAGCGAATGGCTTTGTCGGAACATAGGATATCGGTGCAATGGAGACTCAACCAATCCATACCAACAATGACATCGAAATTTTTGATTGAGACTGGCATAAGATCGATTGGGAATGAGTGATCGTCTAACGTAAGAGTGCACCCTATGTAGATTTCGCTAGAGCTTTCTGTTTTCCCATTAGCCATTTCTACGACGAATGTTTCTTTTAGTGGTTGAGGGGTTTGTTTGAGAAAGTGTTTAAAGTTATGATTTACGAAACTTCTTTCTGCACCACTATCAAATAAGACACAGGCATAGGAGTTGTTGAGAAGAAACGTACCCGTGACTACTGTGGGATCTGCTACCGCTTCATTTGACCGATAGCGAGTAGCCTTCCAGTTCCTCCAGCATTTGTGGTCTTTGGACAGTTTCTCTTAAAATGACCCGCCTCTCCACAGCCATAACAAGTTGGGGTCACTCCCGTACCAGGAACCTGCGTGATAGGTTTGGGAGGGGCCTTACAAAATCAGACAGTATGGCCTTTTCGACCGCAGTTGGAACACTGCAGTTCACGGCAGGGGCCGTTGTGGTGGAAAGGGCACTTGGGACACTTGGGCAAGTTTCCACTGTAAGCTTTTGGCGGGGCTGGAGCAGCTGGAGTAGTCGGGGTGGTGGCAGCATGGACCGCCACAATTTGTTGGTCATTTGAGGAGGTTTGAGTTTTCTTGCCTTTCATCTTATCCCATCGCTTCCTCTTTCTGTCAGATGAAGCGGGCGGTGCAGTGGTTGTTGTGGTTGCTGTCGCCGGAGTGGAGGGGATTTCGTGGTTGATCAGACTCTGGGCCAATTCCTTGGCGCTATCAAAAGTTGTAGGGCGTGAAGCTAGAACATTTCCTTGATACGGGGGCACTAAACCCCAGATGTACCGTTCAATCTTCTTGTTCTCTGTAGGGATCATATTGGGGCACATAGCTGCCAAGTCGCAAAACCTGGCCGTATAAGCTGTTATATCGGTCCCCTTCATCTTGAGGTTCCAGAGTTCTTCCTCAAGTTTCTGAATTTCGCCCCTAGGGCAGTACTCTCCTCTCATGAGGTCCTTCAGAATGTCCCAGCCCATAGCATTGGCTGTGACCAAGGAAAGTGAACTAACATGGCCGTTCCACCATGTCAAGGCCCTGTTGGTAAGGGTAGCGGTAGCGAACTTGATTTTGCTCTCCTCGGGGCAAGAGCACATCTCGAACACATCTTCGGTTCTTTCGAACCATCGAGATAATGTCAGAATTCCACCAGTACCATCGAAGAAGGTGGGTTTACAGTTCATGAAATCCTTATAAGTACATCCCTGCACTCGATGATGGACTTCACCGAACCTGGAGTTACCACCGCTCGCATCCCCAAAATTCATTTGGGCCATGGCTGCTGTCACGGCCGCAGTTACCGCTGTTTGACTTAACACCGGATCGATCTGTGGAGGAGGGGGTGGTGGAGTAGGGGTTTGAGTTGCAGGTCTTCCTCTGGCGGGACGCTTTCATGGAGGCATCCTTTACTGGAAGAAGTATAGAAATGATAGCAATAGTAAGAGCCTATTGCAAATATAAATAGTGTGTTTCGTGGACTAAATCAACATAATCCAAGATCAAGATGAGAGTTATAGCAATAGAGAAATCAACTGCCAATATATTGGTATCCATGATGCAACACAAGTTCATGAAAATTTGACCTAGCAATAGGTCTTACATCATACCATAGAGAAAAGGTTTGGCAGTTTTAGAGGTTTGACTAGAGTGCTTTCGAGCTAGGAATGTTTACAGATAATAGATCTACGGAACATAGAGTGGATAGGTTAATCCATTAAACAAAGGATAGAGGTAACTAGACGTCTTCTACTGGCGACGGTTACTTGTCGGGTGAATCCTCAGTTCTGCTAACTGACGCATAAATTCTTGAAGGTGTCGATCATGATTCCTTTGGCGTGCATGGAGTTCTCTAACTTCAGCTCGGGATGCAGCCAGCTGGTGCTGCAGAGCCTCGTTAGTCCTCCTTGTCATGTCCATGGCTTCTTCGAGTTGGCGGATGCGAACTGTGTTGAGATTTGAGTTGGCATCCACTTCCACAACTTGACCTATTGCAGCTTGACCTTGCTCGACATTCCTGGCAATCCTTCGGATCATGATGGGCAGAACCTGATCTACTGATCCACCTTCGTTTATGTTGTAGAAACTTCGGTCTCCATTGTATGGCGTGGGCTGACCCTGCTCTTCACTCCATCTGTGCAAGGATATAACCCACATAGGAGTGGGGCCCTGAAATGTCGGACGGGGGTTGGGGTTTGGGACTCCAGGGGGTAGGTTATTAACTTCTGGCTCGGAGTCGGAGTTATCCGGAAAGCCTTCTGCTCGGTGGTCATCCAAGGGGATTGGGTGATCATCGTCCGACTCTTCACTGAGCCATCCCCCATTACCCTGGTTTGGGTAGTACGGGTCGCCTGGAGGGTGGAAGCCAGCCATGGTATCTATGCAAGAAAAGGGGAAAAGAAGGTTAATAGGCTTACTAACCTAAATTACTTATAAGACGGTCGTCACGAGTTGGACCAATACTTGCATAATGCATACTAATTACATGTGATTGGGGCAGGATAGTCCGTCGAATAAGTGACCCTAACTCTAAATCCACAACCAAACAAGGAACAGGAAGTAAAGCAAAGATCACAGATTCTAAGTCTATAACGCCCTAGTCACATGTAACCGGAAAGTATCCATTTAGCAACTATTGCTCCATCAGTAACGACCCTTTTTAGTTCTCACAGATGTATGTTTTTAGAGGTACAGAATACTCCTATAGTATTCTAATGTTAACGTTATTGTGGTAGTGTTGGTAAGTTTTAGACTTGTTGCAATACCACAACCAAACTTAGGCACATGCTAGTCACTCCCAGGAAGATGTAGTTGATCAGGCTACATCCCCCTAAATGTGACTATATGTCTCTAAGCTCAATTGTGCTATCCAACAATCTTAATACTTTTGTTTGGTTCTAGGGCGATACTGACTTCTGTGTTTTATAGTGATGTGTGTATATACACTTAGTTAAATCTTTTAGATACTTAACAGTATATATTCTTGGTCAGAGTGTTTTAGTCCCGAAGTGTTTATAGTTCGTATATCTTTTATAGGTTGATATACTTGATTCACTATAAACAATGCTCTGATACCAATCTGTCACACCCCAAAACCGATAACGGCGGAATACGTTTCGGGGTGGATGACGTAGTGTACAGTATCATCACAATTGTATAATAGTAAAAGCAAGAAACATGCAACCATTTCATTTACATAGTAAGTGTATTTACAAGTGTGTTTTGTAATGTTTGACAAACACCAAAAGTAAACAAAAATAAGAGATGGGTCTTGCATCCTCCATCTTCTCCAAAATACTGCTGCTGTACCTGTCTATCTTTGACCTGAAGATACAAGTTATTTTGAAAAGAATATCAGCATAAAGCTGGTGAGTTCATAAGAGTTTTAGTGTGAGTACTTGTATAAAAAGCATTAGAGTCATTATTATGAAAACTGAAGTTTGAAATCATAAATAGTGGTGAAACCTAGAAAATCCCATATTCTCCAGAACTGCATAGTAAATGAAAATCCTTAAGAAATCTGTTGTTTCTATCTTTGAATGTCATTTATCATAGAAGTGTAATAGTGACTAACCATTAAGTAATGTAATATAGTGAGTTATTCTTAGAGTATATAATAGTGGTGAAGCATCCTTTAGTATTAGATACTTATTTACTTCGGGATATTACTTCATCTTTCTTTTAGTATTTTAGTGCGGTTATAGTGTCTTTCTAGTATATTCCCAATAGTGTGAGTAATAGCGAACCCCCATGACCTTCCCAGTCATGCATAGTGTAGTAGAGTAAAAGCATCCCTGTGCCTGAGCGGCTCGGACTGAAGTTATCAGTCGGGATGTAATAGCGTCTGCCCCGTATAGATCTATACATATAGTGTCGTCTTCCTATCGGAAAACTTCGGGCATAGTGTATAGCGTATAGAGTATCCCGTAATGGATTAGTGAGTTGTCTCATGATTAGTGCATTCTCTTGTATTATAGTGTAGTAATCTTTCGTATAACTTGTATTGTATTCTCTTATTAGTGTATTGCTTCATAATATAGAGAGTTATAGTAGTGTAGACTAATAGTGGAAACTAGGGGTAGAGTCCTTAATTATACCCTTTATAGTTAATTTAGTGTATGTGGTTCTAGTCAAGTAGTGATTCAGGTAATTAATGAATTAAGAAGTACTCATAATCTGTACTAATATATGAGATATATAATTAAGAAATCAATGATAGTCGGATGGATAACTACTACCCTAAGTCCACAATCAAACAAGAAACAGGAAATAAGGCGAGCTATCGGTCCTAAGTCTTTCAAATCTTACTTACATAAATATATTAGTATGATTACATTCTTATAAAGAGTTTTATTTAACAAAAGTATTGTACGAAAGGAACATTAAAAACTTGTTATTTAATCCAAAGTAGTTTTGAAGACAATTGATTTATTTATAAAGCATAGTGATTAATCACATATGATTTGAACTACAGGTTGGGAATCACATGTGATTAACTCTGAAATCTGAAAAATAGTTTTGTATAACTTTTCATAAACATGTATATTCAACTTGTATCTCCCCCCTAAAACATATAAAACATTTGAAAGGTTCATTAAGGGGTATGAACTCACCTGAAATCGCGGAAATCGGGTGAATCGGGTAAATCGGGTAAAAGTGTCGATCGAGCGTTTGGTACCCAATAACCACTTGAGCACCTCCTAGGACCTTAATGTCCTATGAAATATGTATTTTACAAGAAGTTAATCATCTTATGCCTTTCATTATAGTATTTGGACATTCTAGCATCGTTTTCGGGGTTTTAAGACTTAGAAGGGGTTCCCGGGAGTGGTACAAAGTCATGAATAATTTACGGGAGGGTCCACGAGCTCACTCCCTTGGAGTTTATGGCCCAAAAGCCATCCTTTGGGAGTTTACGGCCGTAAACCCCCTAGGTTTGGCCGTAAACTCTTGTGGCACTCCAAAGTGTATGCTTAAGGTCTTATTTCACTTCCTTGATTTAGTGGTGTGTGTCTTGGACCATTTTAAGGGATTAAACATCATAATTTGTGACATTTTTGGGGAGTTTAAGGCCAAGACTTGTTCTATGGCCGTAAACTCAAGTAAACCCTTCAAGATGTATGTTTTAATGGTACAACAAAGTCTCATACACCTTAGATAAATCCTAGAAGGCCCTATAGTGAGTTTGGGACAATTTGGCATACATTTTTGGGGAGTTTACGGCCCAAGAACACCCTTGGCCATAAACTCTTCATTTTGTTTCCAAATGTGAAGTTAAATGGTACAACACACTTCCAAAGGCCTTAACTAAATTCCTTACAAGCACTAGGGTAGTTTAGGGACTTGTTTGACACAAATTTTTGGGTGTTTACGGCCCAAGCTTAAGCTAGGCCGTAAACTCCTCATTTTGTCCTCAAATGGAGTTGTTTGATGCATTTAAGTGTTCCTTAGCGTCAAGTCCAATTTACCAAACATCTTAGAAGAGTTTTTGGGACTTTAAACAAGTGTTTTTGGGGTGTTTGAGGTGTTTACGGCCTAAGCACATGCTTGGGCCGTAAACTCCTTTATACATGTCTAATCCATGTGTTTTAGTGTCCAAACCCTTCTAGATACATGCCTTAATTAGTATACTAGCTTAACATGAGGAAAAACTTGATCTTTGGCATGATTTTGGGGGTTTACGGCCTAAGGAGCTTCTTAGGCCGTAAACTCCTTTATGGTCCTTGATTCTCATGATTTTGGACTCTAAAAGCAGTAAAGTATGATTAGATTAAGTTAGGGGATGGATCCTTACGTTTGGAAGTCGGAGATTCGCGGATTTGGAGTCGATTTCGGGTCTAGAGAGAGAAAGTAGTGAGAGAGAGGTGTAATTGTGGTAAAAGAGTCCAATTGAAGTGTTCAAGTGTTTTTATATGTCTCGGGTATTGTACCCGATACACGGCTACTCGATGCTAAAGTTTAACGGGGTTAAAACTTTTTACCCGGGTGAAGTGGTTGAAAAGTAATATAACTTTATTTAGTTAAACGGGGTTAACATTTGCAAGTTATAATTACTCATGACAATACTGGAACATATAATTAACTAAATATTTATTTATTGACGACCCAAACAATACCGAGAAATAACATATAATGACGCATTCCGTTAGTGAAAATGGGATTTGTAACGGGAATAGATTTAGGGTTGTCACAGTGCGAGGCGTCTAATCTTAAGCGAAGGTGAGTTTTGTTCCAAGAGTCGAGTTCTGAAGCGAACCTTGTCATCAGGAGCGAACATCCTCGGTTTTTGCAAAGAGAAAGTGTACGTCACTATCCATTCTAAGGGATAGGGGCGAATCTTCCCAGTTATGAACGAAGGTCCCATTAGAAGGGAAAGTGGGGTTCACATTAGAAGGGTTCGCCTCATGAGTTCTCACTTCAGGAGAAGGTCTCGTTTCTTGAGAGGGTTTTCTTCCCGTTTCAACGGATTTTCAGCTAATTGAAGTGTCGGGATGGCCCAGGTGTTAATAAAAAAGTAGAGAGAGAGATTTGGGAGAAGGAGAGATAGAGAGAGAGAGAGACTTGGTCGGTGGCCTTTATTAGGGTTTGGCTTCATTATGCAAGGTTTGTAAACCCCATTATGCCTCGTTATGAGTGTTTTACAACTCCAAAGGGTGTTTAATAGCACTTTAAATAATCATTACATCACCCACCCTAGTTAGGGTTTAGAACTTCTGAACATTTGAATCTTCTGAGTGATACGTTGTATTATGATAGAAAGTTGTACATTAGATGACATAGAATATACCCCATCATACAAGCACTAAACGAGTTTATCGGTTTGATCCATTGACTTTTGTTGACTTTGACTTTTCTAGAATTTGACGGTTGTTACATCATCCCCCCGTTAGAAGGAATTTCGTCCCGAAATTAGCGTTTCGACTGGGACTTCAAGGGTTGGGGAAGACATTCGGGTATTTTTGTTTCATCTAGTCTTCGCATTCCCAGGTGAACCCAGGTCCCCATTTAGCGTCCCATCGCACTTTCACAATGGGGATACGACTTTGTTTTGTTCTTTTGATCTCCCGATCCGTGATTTCTACCAGTTCTTCCACAAAGTGAAGGCTCTTGTTGATTTCAATCCCATCGATAGGAATGATGAGAGTCTTGTCAGACAAGCACTTTTTTAAGTTAGGCACATGGAAGGTAGGATGTACATTTTTGAGTTCTTGGGGTAAACGAAGCTTGTATGCTACCTCGCTAATCCTAGCAAGGACCTCGAATGGCCTGACATACCTCAGATTTAGATTCCATCGCCTTCCAAAACGTATCAAGCCTTTCCAGGGTGACACCTTTGACAACACCCGATCTCCAACCTGGAATTCAAAAGGCTATCTTCTGTTATCCGCATAAATCTTCTGTCTGTCTCTAGAAGCCTTTAATCATTCTCTGATCTGGACAATCTTCTATGTAGTTTATTTTATCATCGCTGAGCCAACGAGAGTGTTGTTAGGGACTTGTCCCTTAGCTATTTGCGTATCACCCACTTCAGCCGAGCATAACGGTGATTTGTACTTGCGGCTATAGAGGGCTTCAAATGGAGCAACCTTGATGCTAGTGTGATAGTTATTATTATATGAGAATTTGATAAGTGGTTAATGGGTATCCCAAGCTTTATCAAAATCTATAACACATGCTCTTACCATGTATTCTAGCATTTGTATAGTTCTCTTACTTTTCCTATCAGTATATGGGTAATAGGCTGTACTCATGTCCAACCTATTTCCCAAGGATTTCTGGTGTGACTACCAGAATTGCGAGGTAAATTGAATATCCCTGTTGGAGATAATGGATTTTGGTACTCCACGTAGCCGCACGATTTCCTTAATGTACGTCTTGGTCAACTTTTCCTTTTTGTGGATTTCCTTTATTGGTAGGAAGTGTGCATATTTGGTCAGCCTCTCAATGATCACCCAAATGGTATTGAGACCACCCGTTGTCTTGGACAACATTATTATGAAATCCATTGTGATTCGATCCCACTTCCACTTGGGTATTTATGGTTGTTCTTACAGAGTCGAGGGCTTTTGGTATTCTACCTTGATATTGGCGCAAGTTAGGAACTTACTCATAGAGGTAGCAATTTCAGATTTCATGTTCGGCCACCAATAAAGTTTCTTGAGGCCTAGATACATCTTTTCTGAACCAGGATGAACGGAGTATCGATTTTTGTGTGCTTCGCTCATGATGACGTCCCTGAATCCACCACACTTGGGTGTCCAGATCCGATTCATGAGATAATGTATTCTGTCACCCTTAATTTCCAAGTTCTTATCTATCCCTCTTAAAGCTTCACCTTTCAAGTTCTCTAGTTTCAGGGCTTCCAGCTGAGCCTCTTTGATTCGTGTAGACATATGTGAATGGATTGTCATGGTTAATGACCTTACTCGGCAGCCTAAGTATTCCTTTCTATTGAGGGCATCAACTACTACATCGGCTTTGCCTGGTTGATAACGAATTTCCCATTCGTAATCATTCAGTAGTTCCACCCATCGCCTCTACCTCATGTTGAGTTCCCTTTGATTGAGGATGTCTTGAAGGATTTTATGATCGGTGAAGATAGTACACTTCATCCCGTAGAGGTAGTGCCTCCAGATCTTCAGAGCGAATACTACTGCCCCAAGTTCGAGGTCGTGCGTGTCATAATTGACCTCATGTGTTTTTAGCTATCTCGAGGCATAATCAATGACCTTTCCTCGTTGCATCAACACACACCCAATACCTTGGTTCGATGTGTCTTAGATGACCACAAATTCTTTGGTTCCTTCTGTTAGGGATAAAATCGGAGCGCTGCATAGAGCCTGTTTTAGCGTTTGGAACGTAGTTTCTATCTTTTCTCACTAGTAGAAAGTTACACCCTTTTGAGTCAGGGTGGTAAGCGGTTTAGCGATTTTGGAGAGGTTTTGGATGAACCTCGTGTAGTATCTGGTGAGGCCTAGGAACTGACGGATTTCTATAGACGTCCTTGGTGCCGACCAGTTTTCAATCGCCTTGACTTTGGAAGGATCAATGTGTATACCTTGCTTGCTAACCACATGACCGAGGAAGTCCACTTCTCAGATCTAGAATTTGCACTTTGAGAATTTTGCATACAACTTCTCTGCCCTTAATGTCTCTAATACTTGTCACAGATGTTGGTCGTGTTCTTCCTCACTCCTAGAATAGACTAGAATACCGTCTATGACGACAATCACAAACTTTTCTAAGTAGTGCCGACACACCTTGTTCATTCGATCCATGAACATTGCGGGTGCGTTTGTTAATCCGAAGGGAATTACTACAAACTCGTAGTGACCGTACCGGGTTCTAAATGTCGTTTTATAAACATCCTCCTCTTGGACCCGTAGTTGATGGTATCCTTACCTCATATCGATTTTTATAAATAGGTTGGTCCTTGGATTTGGTTGAATCGGTCGTCGATTCGAGGTAGAGGGTATCAGTTTTTGATGGTATGCTTGTTCAATTCGCGATAGTCAATGCAGATGCGGAACGATGCATTATTCTTCTTCACGAACATGACCGGTGCTCCATAAGGCGAGGAGCTCGGTCTGATGAAGCCTTTCCTTAGCAGTTGATTTAGTTGACTGGATAATTCCTACATCTCTGCTGGTGCTAGGCAGTAAGGTGCTTTAGCTATAGGGGTAGCCCCAAAGATTAGATCGATTTGGAAATTGACCTATAGCGCGGGCGAGACTCCAGGAAGGTCTTCTTGAAATAAGTCCGGGAAATTACAGACTTCCGAAATGTCCTTGATGTGTTTCGCCTCTTGCTTCTTATCCACTACATGGGCTAAGAAGGCGTGGTATTCCTTACATAAATACGTTTGAGCTCTGACACAAGAGATGGTTTGTAAGTTCGCCATAGGTTTGTCGTTGTAAACGATGAGAGTTTTGCCACTTGGCAAACTAAGGAAAATGGCCTTTTGTAGCACATAATGTCAGTACTATTAGAACTTAACCAATCCATGCCAATGATGATGTTAAAGATTTTTATTGATACAGGTAATAGATCGAGTTTGAATGAGTGGTTGTCTAGAGTGACGGTACACCCTGAGTATATGTCGTTAGTGCGCTCGGTGTTTCCATTTTCAATTTCTACGATGTATATATCTTTTAGTGATTGGGGATTCTGTTTTACTGATTGTTTGAATTTGTGGCTAACGAAACTCCTCTCCGCTCCACTATCGAATAATATGCATGCATATGAGTTATTGAGGAGAAACGTACTAGTAACCACCGTGGGATCTTCCATTGCTTCTCCTTTCCCTAAGACCAAGACCCTTCTGACACCACCGGTGTTTGTGTTTCTCGCTTTTGGGTAGTCTCTTTTGTAGTGGCCGATTTCCACGGAGCCATAGCAGGCTCGGCTTGCTCTGGCGTTGGCGGCCGGGTTCGTTTTTTGACCAGACGCCCTGTAGAAACGGGCGGTATGCCCTTTCTTGTTACAATTTTTGCAGTGCATCTCGCGACAAGATCCATTATGATATAAGTTGCACTTGTTCCATTTAGGGAGGTTTCCGGCGTACTGCCTCAAGGGTGTTAGAGCGGCGGTGGTAGTGGCAGCACAAACCGCCACTACTTGTTGTTTCTTTGTGGAATCCTGGGCCATTTGGTTTTTCTTGTTGTTCCAGAATTTCCTTTTGTTGTTTTACCCTTCTTCTTTCTTAGAGATTCTCACCACAGTGCCATGGCTGGCCCTGTGGTTGATGAGTTGTTATGCCAATTGTTTGGCACTGTCAAACATAGTCTGTTTTGAAGCTAACACATTTCTTTAAATCTAGGGTGTTAATCCCTAAATGTATTTTTCTGCCTTTTTACTTCATGGGTGACTAACCCGTGACCTAGTATGGCCAGATCATTGAATATGTCTCTATAAAATGCAATATCAGAGCCCGTCATTTTGAGGCCTCAAAGTTCCTCTTCCAATTTCTGAACTTCGCCCCTCGGGGACTATTCTGCTAGCATAAGGGTCTTCAAATCACCCCACCTCATTACATTCGCCACTGGAAGAGTCAAGGACTTCACATTACCGTTTAACCAGGTAAGGGCTCGATCAATGAAACTGAAAGCTACAAATTTGACTTTGCTCGCTTCAGGGGAGACATGAATCTCGAAGGCTGATTCAGTCTTCTCGAACCACTGCATAGGGGCGATGATGCCCCCGCTTCGATTGAAGGATTTTGGTTTTCCATTTGTAAAATCTTTCTAGGAACATTCCTTTGAACGTCCCTAACCACCCCCCAGATTGGAGGTAGTATCACCATTTCCCTATCCACCAGCTCCAGTTGTACCAATTTGTGACATTGCGGCTGCTACGACTGCTGTTACGATATCTTGGAACATGGCAGGGTCAAACTGTAGAGGTGGTGGTGGAGATGGTGGTACGTTGTAAGAAGGCCTAGGATTTTTCCACGGTGGCATAATTCTGCCACAAATTTGAAAAGTTGGTAAGCCTTTAATAGTAGTGATAATTCGGTTATTATTGAACTAAATTTATTAGTGTTATGTTCCGAATTTCAAAGCATTTGCAAGCAACTTTATGTTGGAAAATTTCATATGTTTTCAGCTCATGAATTTAGTACTAGTTTCTTAGTGAAATCTTGTGACTTGATCTATGCTAGGTCCTTCTACAATCACTTAGTGTATGCTTTTTATATGTAATTAAGATCGAATAGATGTTGATTCTAATGGGTTTGCCCTATACCCAAAACCAAACAAGGATCATGACCTAAAGTGGAACCACCATTTCTAAACCGATAGAATCTTAATTGTATAAACCTTATTGCCTACACCAAGTAGTTGTAGACTCACCACATGCAACGACATATACTGTTATGAATTTAGAGAAAACACTCCCAATGAAATATAATATGCATGCCAATTTCATTGATATGATTTTAGTACATAGAGTTTGGAAAATTTGGACCTTGATACAGGACTACATCACATCAATGCAAGGAAAATTTTTGACAGCATTACGCTCCTTTGATTAGTGTAACCACTTAATCGCAGGACTGAGCATGCATATAGAGAAGAGTAGCACCAACGCATACTCATAAACCTAATCTATAAATACTTGTGAGTAGTGTGGACCCTACTCACGATGACCAATCCCCTGCGGTCCCTGAGATGATGTCGAGGCGCCTTGTAGTTATGCTAACTATCTCTCAGCTATAGTTATTCTCTCTTCGAGAGCCATCTGCCTTTCCTGATACTCCCGTACCTCCGCCTGTGTGGTGGTAAGGTCCTAAATAAGTCAGTCCCTGGTATAATGGTCTCTTTCCAAGTTTGTAGTGCACACGTTGGTGACTTCCACAACAACACTCAACTCCTGAACTCGATTCATCGTTTCACTATTCTGATCTCTAAAGTTCGTGATTGGGTAGATCATGATTGGGAGGTCCCTATCAGCCAGTCCTCCATGGTGGAGGCCATAATAACCACGTTGATCGCTAAATGGTGATCTTTGTCGCTGATGATGAATCCACCTCTCGATTTCTGATGCCCAATGGAGCACAGGTCCATTGTAGCCGAAACGGTTCTCGGGAACCTTAGCTATGTAACGCCCCATTTCGAATCGTTCCCATTTCAGGGTGGTGATCATGGAGTGGGTATTGGATGAGTTAGAAACCTTGAAGAGGTGAGTTTGGACTCATTTGGAGGTGAATGACATGGTTTGGATGATCCATTTATTCGGTTTGTGTTTTGGAGCACAAAGGTATCGGCAAAGGCATTGGTTCGGGCCATTTATGGATTTTATATTTACATTTGGTTGGCCTTCAGGTTAAATAGGGTTGATAGATGAGTAAGGCTTCTCGTTAGCTTTCCATGCATATAAAGAATGTCAAAATCAGAGTTATAACGAAGAAGTTATGGCTATTTGAGGTTAGAAGGGTTTGGGCCAAACGGTGTACGCATGGTGTACCAAGTAAGACCGCGTGGCGTTCAAAAAGGAAAATGGACGTCAGTGCATATGGGAATGCCCTGCATTCCCAAAGGGAACACGCTGCATTCATCTGGGCAGACTAAACCCTAATTTTTGGGTCTTGGACCTTATTTAAACACCTTAACTCACCCCCAACCCTTATTTCCTTCGGCCTCCATCCTATCTAACCGTAAGAACGAAACCCTAAACCTCTTGCATGGATTTTGAGCTTACCTTGAGTATTTTTGGTGTTATTTGGGTGATTTTCAGAAGAAGGTGTTTACAGAAGAAGCAAGAGATTGAAGAGAGCTTGCAGATCCAGAGGTTTTGGATCATTTCTAGCCAATTGAAGGTATATAGTTCTCATCTTGGTGCTTCTACATCATAGATTTAGTTTCTATTGGATATTGTCCCTTTTTCGTTTCAAGAATAGATTTTTATGTTTCAAATCCGTTTATGGACTTAGGGTTGCCACCATTGAGGCTATATGAGTCCCTTAGGCACGAAAGTTTCCATCTTTAAGGTCCTAATGGGTCCATGCAAGAGTTGTGACTATCTATAAGGAAGTTGATTGCTATTTCTCGATATTGGGACTTTTGGGTGCACGAAAAGTCATCAAGTCTGTGACTTTATGATTTAGGAGGTCTTAAACAACTTGGATCTATGTGTGGATAGCATGGCTTAAGCATTAAGTGTTTAATGGCCGGTTTTTGGAATCAGGGCACGAACGCATTGGGTAGGGCTTGGGAACGCACTGCGTTCCCATTGAGACTCGCGACTAGGATTGTGAAGGAACACCCAGCGTTCCACAAGGGAACGCCCTGCGTTCGTAAGTTAGTGGGCCTTTTTGAGTCATTTCCTTGGACTGATTGATTATGGGCCTTAATGGACTATTTTGTTAGATTGTTGTTGGGCTATATTATATTTTGGGCTAGAGAGAAGACCCATTTGAGAAGTTGGGTAGAAAATTGGGCCATAAGTGGGCCGTTAGTGGGCTTGGAAAGACTATTTGAAATTGGGCCCTTCATGTGATGGACTTGGGGCTAGGTCATGGAGGGTTAAGATTGTTATTTTACCATAAGGAAACTAACTAGTTTTGAACTAAGTGTTATGTTGCTATTGATAGCTCGGGGAGTCGTGAGTTTAGCAGTTCGAGGATATGCCAGCTAGCAGCGACGGTTATACGCAGTATTCTTCAGTCATCTTTGTGAGGTGAGTTTCCTTCCAATATGAACGGGTCTACGGGCACAATGCTGACCCGTTTAGTTAGAAGTAGTTCCGGAATTCGGTCCGATGTAGTAGTTCAGTGTGCTTGATGTCTTTGTGATTCAAGCATGTCTTTGTGTTATGTGTTCTGGATATCGGTTCGATGCAGTATGCAATATATGTTTTTATGATAATAGTTATGATTATGATATGCTATATTCAGTTAGTTCCGGACTTCGGTCCGATGCAGAGGGCCAGGCCCTGGTTAGTTCTGGACTTCAGTCTGATGCGGTTTATGGATTTCGATCCAATGCAGAGGGAAAGGTCGTGGTTAGTTCCGGACTTCGGTCCGATGCAGAGGGCAAAGCCCTGGTTACTTCTGGACTTCGGTCTGATGCAGTTTCCGGACTTCTGTCTGATGCATTGGGAAAGGCTTAGTAGTTTATTTATATGTTATTGTATGGTATGTGGTAGTTTGGGGGAGCTCACTAAGGTTCGTACTTACAGTTTCAGTTTTGGTTTCAGGTACTCAGTTTCAAAAGAGGAGCTCGGGATGATTGTAGTGCACTCACCATCTGTCCAGCCTCGGATGTTTATACTCTGATATTTTGTCAATTGTTACGATATTTGGAGATACAATGTTTATGATTTTTATATGATGTTCGATTAATAAGGTTTTATTATTAAATTAAAACGAAAATTTTAGACTGTATTTTTGCGGATGTTTCAAGTTGGTATCAGAGCCTTGGTTTGAGGGATTCGGACACACTTTCGGGTGTGTTAGAACTCAAACTAAGGAAATGGTACGAGGTTTTCAAAAGAAAAACACTTTCGAAAGAGATTTTTGAAAAAGAAACATAAAAAGAAAAGAGTTTTTGAAAAAGAGAAAAGGGTGTGGTGAATGCGATCAGCCGAGCTTAAGTAAGTACTCCCAAATTACCCATACAAGTTTATGTTATGATCATCAGTTTTAGTTTCAGTAGAACAACATGCTAGAATAGGAATAAGGATCTAGGAAGATGCCTTATGTGCCTGCTATATGTGTTTCAGCGTTATGAGAATTGCATGGTAGTATTGAGTAGATAGTAGTAGTATAGCCTGTTTAGGTTATGCATGATAGTATGAGCTTAGCATTGTATGATAGTACATATTCTTGTTATGAGGATAGATTTGCTTGAGTAGTTTCCTTTGTATGGATGCTACTTGCTTTGTGCTTTGTGAGTCTCTAAGTGATTGGAATTGGCCATTAGGTGAATACATCACGTTACATGTGATCAGGGTTGAATAATCTCAAAGTGCTGGATTTGGTCCTATTGCATAGCTCTCATTTAAGTCTAACCTTTGTAGGGACGAGTCCTTTACTCGAAGGATTATCTGAGCCTCATCAGATGTGATAGTATTCAGGTAGTGGCTAATTGGCATTATAAAGATACCTTCAGTAGCTGAGGATTGGGTGCGGGTTGGAGGTTATCGTAGGGAAAGTCTAGGATGAGAGTAGTGCTGGGAGAAATTGTAGTAGTGAAAGAGACTTGGTGGAGTCAAGGCAATTCTCGAGGAAAGTACGGATACATGTGGAAGGTAGTATGGGCCCACACTACTAAAAGCAGATGAGTCGTACTCAATTCGAGAAGGGCTAAGACAAAACCAGGGAACTTGTAGTGAGTGTGTGATCCCTCAGTAGTGATGAGTATTTTGATGATAATTATGTTATGACTCATGCAATATGGTGACTCTACGGTGTAGGCCAGTGGGCAACTCAGTTTCAGGAGTTGAGCAGCTCAAGGAGCATATGAGAGAGTTAGTATCAGCAGAGATTACACGCAGTATCCTAGATCAGACTCAAGTGATCTTTGGTACGGTCAAGGAGGGTATATTGGAGATTTTAGATGATATGCTGGGAGCCGTTCGTGCTGAGATGGCGGCCATGTTAGGGGTTCCTCTAGGGCCTAATGTTTATGGATCTTCGGGATCCCTCGGAAGGGAGGGTCCTATACCGGCTCTTGTCACTGGGGATTGGAGGTGGGTTGCGCACCTTGTCTCCAGGAGGGTTCACTTCAGGATTGGATTGATGTAGAGTTTTTGCGGGCCGTGTACGAGGGGTTTCCTGACATTATTGAGCATATAACTGGCAAGGTAACCGCTAGGTTTCAGCATCAGACATTGACTGTGCAGGCCGTTGGTGGGGTAGTCGGGGTAACTCGGAAGCAAGAGATTGGGTTAGATGTTCACCTAGGAAAGAGGAAGCAGGAACATGGTTTGAGTTAACCAACCGAGTAGTTGAGTTCGACTATAGCAAGAGTCAACAACCTAAAGGGTGAAGTGGTACAAAAAGATGTTCGTAGCAGGTCTAAGTGCGGAAGGTGTCGGTGGAAGGGTCACAAGTGTCAAGAATGCACGTTGGAGGAAGAATTGTGTCATCGTTGTCATCAGCTTGGACACATCATAGCGAATTACCCACGTATAGGGGTTAAGGCAGCTTTGGTTTCATTGTAGATACTCCAGCTGGGAGGGGTATCTCAAGTTCCAGCTCCCATGGTCCCGCAGGAAGTCAAGATTGAGCCGCAATAGACCGCTGGTATGTATTTCATTTTAGCTTCTGCTTATGTTTTTATTGTTATGGTACTGCATCGATGTTAGTAAGTATATTTCAGAATAATATATTTCCTACTTATGATAAAGTTATATGCCATGTGCACACCATGAATGTTGGGGCAGTAGTTCGAAGATGTTTCCCTTTGAGTAGGTTTTCAAGATGCAGTCACTGTAGCAAGCGTGAAGGGGACTTAGGATGTATTCAGTTAGTGTTTCAGAGTGGTTAAAATTTGGTATTGGCCAGTTTTGGATCACCAACAATAGTAATTATTTGTTGTCAACAGATCGACCATTAAATGGTCAAAACAGTTCGTGATTGGGCCATAACTTTACTGTTATAAGAGGTTATTTGAGTTTTATCATGTTTTGGAGTTGTAACTTGTATTCTCCATCATAAAACTTGAAGAAAAAGTGAAAATGGGTTTCCAAGACAAAAACAATTGGAGAATGCTTTAGTATTTGAATGTCCTAAGACAAATATGACGATATTTATGTAAGAAATCCATGATTTGAGTGAAGGAATGTAGAATATTTAAGACTAACAATAAATAAATTACCAATAGTGAGGGAAGAACTCGTGACCTGCTGTGAGTTTTGAGTTCCAGAGAGAAGAAATGAGAAAGAGAGAGAGAGAGAGAGAGAGAGAGAGTGTGTGTGTGTGTGTGTGTTTGATTGTAGATATCGCAAATGAAACTTTTTTGTGAAATGTGCAGAAGATAGAGTTTTATATGGATTTGGTGTAAGAAAATTTGGTGGAGTGTTGGGATGTGTAGAAAAGGATAATGATTTGACTAGGTAAAGTGTGAATAGTGACAAAAAGTGGGTATGAGGATGTCTTGGTGTCATATCTTCTTGGAAAAGTCAACAAACCCATATATAGTATCTTGTATAAAATATATGATCTATAACAAATTTTCCCAAAAATAAGAATAAAATATGATCTTATAGGGTATAATATGTCAAAATAGGAGTTTGAATGAAAATCCCCCATCAAAATCATCAAAAATGGGTTTAAAACGCGAAAGTGGTCGAAAACCGGCAAAAAGAAGCGAATCTGCGAGGGTGAGAGGGTTGGTCGCGAGAGGAAGGTTTACATCGAGTGTTGTTGAAGTGAGAGGGGGTTTCGTGTGAGGCATCGGATCTTAAGCGAAGGTGAGTTTCGTTCCAAGAGCAGAGGTCCGAAGCGAACCTTGTCGTCAAGAGAGAACATCCTTGGTTTTTGCAAAGCGAAAGTGTACGTCACTAGAGGAGGCTTCGTTCCGAGGGCTAGGGGTGAATCTTCCCGGCTAGGCACGAAGTTCCCATCAGAAGCGAAAGTGGGGTTTGCATTAGAAGGGTTCGCCTCAGGAGGGTTCGCTTCTTTAGAGGGTCTCGATTCTTGAGAGGGTTTCCCTCCTATTGTCTTGTTTTTCGTTTTTTCTTCCCGTTTCAAGGGATTTTAAACTAATTGAAGTGTCAAGATGGCCCAGGTGTTAATAAAAAAGTAGAGAGAGATTTGGGAGATATTTCGATAGGGAGAGATAGAGTGAGATAGATTAAGAGAGACTTGGTCGGTGGCCTTTATTACAGTTCGGTTTCGTAATTCTAGGTTTGTAAACCACATTAAGCCTTGTTAAGAGTGTTTTATACCTCCGAATGGTGTTTAATAACGCTTTAAATAATCGTTATATCACTCACCCTGGTTAGGGTTTAGAACTTCTGAACATTTGAAACTTCTGAGTCATACTCTGTATTATGATAGAAAGTTGTACATTAGAAGACATAGAATATACCCCATCATAAAAGCACTAAATGAGTTTATCGATTTTACCCATTGACTTTTGTTGACTTTGAATTGACTAGAATTTGACGGTTGTCACAAAAAATGTCATAACATTCTGACGTCTGAAGAACATCGCAACAGGTCACTATATCATTAGCACGATTATAATTACTCACATAGGGAAATAACAATACATATAGTTTACGGGGAATTTCTACATTCAAGCAATTTTATTCTCTTTAAAAATGTTGATACTATTATAAGTATGAAATAACACTTGTGTATTCGGTCTTGGGTTTTATGATTGCATTTCATTTAATAAGGAAAATATCCGGTTTTTATGGAACAAGCACTACTTTTTCAAACAAATGTTTTCAACTCTACATTCAAAAGCTTATGCACTCACCAACTTAATTGTTGACACTATTTCAAAATTACTTGTATTCTCGGGTAATCATTAAAACATGTAACTATTAAGCTTTTAAGGATGGGACGCTAAGGCGCCAAAAAATTCATTTTACTTATGATGGCCGTGTTTACTTTGGCCACTAATATACTCATTGTTATGATACTATAAATGAAGTCATCACACCCCCGGATGTTTCCGCCATCCTGGGTTTATGGTTGTGACATATCGATATTAGAGCATTGTTTATAGTGAACTAAGTATATTGAACCACGTAATATATACAAACTATTAACACAATGTGACTAAAAGTCTCTGACTAAACAATATAGTTCCGTAACTAGGAAAATACAAAAGTAAAAAGGATGAGTTGAACACTGTGAGTTTTCCTTGGAATATGTAATCAGGTCTGGGATGAATATAGCCTGATCAACTATATTTGTCCGAGAAGTAACTAGCATATGTTGGGGGATAGTCGTAGTGGGAACAAGTCTAAAAACTTACCATCACCCATATAAGAAATGCACTAAGAACCAAACATAACATTTAAAATACTATAGGAGTATTCTAATGTGCTATAAATAAATTATGTGAAAATTGAAAGACCCATACTGGTAGACCTATAATTGCTAAGGGTATACACTAAGGTTATATAAAATTAAGATTTTATAGACTTGGAATTTGGGAGTTTCGATCTACTTCCTGTTCCTTGTTTGATTGTGGTCTTAGAGTATGTTCACATATTCGAAGGTCTATTTGATATTAGTTATATATAAATGGTGTGCACTACGTAGTTATAGGAAGACTCGGTAAGGATCACCCGATAAAAATTTCAAAATAATTGTTTTATTAATCTCAGGGATTCTCTAGACGCCCCATTCTCACACGAACAACATAGATAGACATAGCCAATCCACTACAACCACCAACAAAGGAGTGGAAGAAGAATCATAAGGAGTTTATGAGGTGAATTCCAAAAAGCAGTAAAACAAAGAGAAAGGAACTAGAGAGATCATTTACGAACCTTACTCTACCAAGGGCAGACATGAGAGGCCCACTGGAATATTCAGATTCATACTCCCCATCACAAAGTAATGATGATTAGTGTCAAGGCCCGAAGCATGACAAAGCGAAGATCCAACATACTTACGAGGAACAAGGACACCAGACGAGTGGCAGGACACAACAAATCTTTACAACTGAAACTAGGGAAAACATATCAAAATAGAGAATAGAGGAGACCACCCACAAGACGTATGAGGTGGCAGAGCACGTTATGCGTAGCACTAATTATTAATAAACTAATATAACTTATTAATTTAGGGATTACACTACTCATACTATGTCTTAGACTTATCGCCTCTTTCGTGACCACTAGTAACAGTGAATCAAGTAACGAAATTGCAATTTTGTGTGATTATTATTAAAGATTCATAAGTCTATTATACATATACCTTTGTTATGAGTTGCTTTCAAAGCACTATAAAAGTCGAAACAAGATACACACAAAACTAAGATAACTTAGTTCAAACAACACTCGACATATGATAAATACTAAGGACTTACCACCCTTTTCTATCTTAAAAACCTTACGGTAGAAAAGTGCTGCCCCATAGCTCTATAAGAAGCGCTCTCAACAACACATCAACAAATCCACCACATTACGACACTACTGCCTTTTAGGCCGCTATAACAACCACCATAACTCAAATCCACATAAGTGGTACCCACGGGACGGGTATTAGTGCCAACTATTATAGCCACAGAGAAAGCCATGGGCACCTATATTATCTTTTAGTGAGCTTAACACTTGTAAAATATCATTTTTACTCCCTAACATGAATACATCTCGGGGATGTTGGCAGAAACATTGAGAAAAATTCAACCAAACGTGATATATATATATATATATATATATATATATATATATATATATATATATATAAGGAATACGACTAAAGACGACCATAGTTACTTACGAACTTGTTTCTAACTATGCAACATGATCATGCCTTCACATGGAAGTAACCAGTGCAACACCGATTCTACAGATAGACTCCGCCACTTTTCAAGCCGCGGATACGGAAATAGGGCTTACAATGCTAACCGTAGTAATAACCAAGGGCATCACTTAGTGTCCGCCTACAAGGACACCCCAACCCACAAACCTAGGAACAAGAAAGGAAAGTTTTGGAACAAGAAAGGAGGCAGTTCGACTCAATGACCTACTAAAGGACAACAAACTGTAGTTTTCCACATAGTTACAACCTCTGCTGCTATAGAACCAGCCAATCGATATGCTGGAACACTTCCAAAGTGTAGCAAGTTCAGTTTCCATCACACCTGGGTATGCCGAGAAATTACTGCAAAAATTGCAGCAGGAAGGGGCGTACCGACTGTTTTTGTAGGACACCAACACAACCAATCACCCACTCTCCTGGTATTGAAGAAAGCCCAACTTTTTATGAAGGTGGTGAAACTGGACACATCAATAAAGTTTGTTCAAATGCAAAGAATATTGGTGGCAATGGAAGGATACTTATGATCACTGTAGGAGTGACTCTCCTGGAACCACTTATGAACATTCATACGTTCCATAACATCACTGTATGGTGTAACACCGTAAATTTCAAGACAAAATTTTCATTTAAAAAAAATCATTTTATTCTTAGAAACACTTGTTTAAAATCTCATCCATAGTCGATTTACAAAACATGATTCCATTTTCACTTGCATAGAAAACCAGGATCCTCCAAAATATGACTCTTTCTCTGGTGTGTACAATCAAGCCGGTGCCGTCCCGTGATACTGAAAGAAACCTGAAAAAAAAACATCACACAAAACACTGTAAGCACGAAGCTTAGTGAGTTCCCCAAAATACCACACATAACACATATTAGCCACTCGAGGCTATAACTCTATGGGTCCATGCACCCAAACTCTGTGAACCCTCAGGTTCTAACTCTGGGAACCTTCCGGTTCCAACTCTATAAACATGCACAACATAAATCACATAGAAATAATGCAGTACAACACATCACGTACATATAGCATACAAATACTCTGATCACATAACTCTGGTTACCTACTCAAGGTAAAGTATAATAAGAAGACTCACCTGGCAAGCAGAAAGCAGATATCCCCACACTTGAATCTCGAACTCACCACCGCCTAACACGTAAGGCAAATACTCTCATGAATATAACTCTCGAGACTAGAATAAATCCTCTCATAACACCCTCTTATGGGTAAAAGACTATTTTACCTTTCTCTTGGCCCAAAGGCCACATCGCTGACCAAACCCTAAAAGTCAACGGCCAACCCTTGGTCGAAATCAAAGTCCTCAGTCTAAGTCAACCCCTGACTGACCCTACTCGCCGAGTCAACCCTGTGACTCGTCGAGTTCCCATAATTAGAACTTCACTCAATCTGCGACCTAACTCGCCGAGTCACCCCGAGACTCGCCGAGTCCAACAACTCTGAGTCCACTCGCACACGACTCACCGAGTCATCCCTCGACTCACCGATTCTCGACTCAACCAGAGAATATTTGGGACTCTTAGACAAGACTCGCCGAGTCCAAATGGACTCGTCGAGTCCAAGGCTATCTTCAACCTACTCGCCGAGTTGTTCTTCCAACTCGTCGAGTTCCAGGCCATCTTCAAGCAACTCGTCGAGTCGCCCCATGTGACTCGTCGAGTACCACCGGTCTGAATCCATACAGAAGCGTCTCAGGCCATGCAATTGATCCAAAACATAGATCTAGTCTCCTACCACTCATCCATCACGTAAAGTGGCAAACTTTACGTGAATCCAAAGAGATCTAAGCCGTTTGCACATTGGGGCTAGGGTTTGGGACATGTAAGCTTCACTAAACACTCTAACACAGGGACTTTCATGCTCTCTGATTCTTCTCCCTTCCAGATCTGAGGTAGCAACCTCAGATATAACCTCTAGACTTCCCATTTCATCCATAGACAATTTCTCACAAACCCCAAAATGAAGAAACAACATAACAACAGGTCAATAACGAGATATTACCTCTAAGTGATGCTCCAAATGCAATGAAATTCGAATCCAAGCAAAGCCCCTTGCTCCAAGCCTTCAATCTTCCCAAAATTTCTTCAACCATTACTTCTCCAAGCTCCAATCCACTCAACAATGGTGCTTCTTCGTGATTTAGGGTTTTCTGGGGCTCAAGGGGTGATAAAGAGGCTGGGAGGAAGACATAATGATCATTATATAAGGCTCAACCCCAAGGATTAGGGTTTTCTCCACTCAGCGCCTACTCGCCGAGTCCAATACTCTGACTCGCCGAGTCGGCCACTTAACACGCGACCAAGTCACGACTCTACTCGCCGAGTCCACACATGGACTCGCCGAGTCACTCTTTCCCAATTTACTCCTTTAGCCCTTCAACTCTACTCTTGATATTTCGGGATGTTACAATTCTCCCCCACTTAAATTAGGCTTCGCCCTCGAAGCCTACAGCAACTCAACTCCAGAATTACTCCCACAACGTGCCACCTTGCCTTAATCGAACCAGATCTCACAAGGCATACCCATTGAAACTCGAACACACTTTCCATTTCCTTACGGTGTCCTGACCATTGTCTCGAACCGGGCACCGGATGCACCCTCTGATGACCACACACATTGATCCGAGAATTACCCATGAAGTATCACTGCCCCAAATCTCAACAATCACTCGACCCATAAGGGTTAGAAGACATGAACCATCGGATCCCCGATTCGAATCCCTCTCTATCCAATCCGTGACGACGGAAAGACCCACTGTTAAATCCCAGAGCAACTCCCATGAGTCCTCTTCTTGCAATCACACACCCATGCCGCACCAACCTTCGCACTCTCGGGTTAGGAAAACCCGTCACACTGATGACGTCTCTAACATCCCCAAGAGAAACCACCACTACGCACACAGCCCTCGATCAGAATCAAGTTGGGAGTCCCAGACTCCATCCCTACATCCATCCTGAGACTCTTGGCTCTACACCCGCGGAATCCTTCCGCGTCCTCAGCAGACATCCCATCATGATGTCATTCCATACCACTGTCACAGACACAATGTTCGACCATCATACTCCAAATCATCCATTCTCACTACAACTTCCACTTCCGCGAATCGACACTTTCCTCAACAAATGAGGGTCCGACACTTCCTCCCATACAACAGCACAAAGGGTGGCATACCAATGCACTAATGATGGCTGTTGAAATAGGATAACTCAACCAAGGATAAATACATGCCGCAACACCCTCCGAAATCTAATACATATGCCCGAAGCATGTCTTTGAGCGTCTGAATCGTTCACTCCCTCTGAGGTGTCCTCAGACATCATCATGATAAGCTCTAGCTCATCTCATATCCCTCTTCGAGACTGGGCACTAGGTCAGCTTTTGACTCCACAACTGAGCCTCCAAAGGTCACCCAAATCATGATCCAAATATCCCACTAACTTCCTCCCCGTGACCACTATCCCGGCCCCATGACACGCAAGTCACGAAATTCTCTTTTCCTTATGCAAGAAAGTACAATCCAACCGAGGATCGTCTCCACTCTGATCTCTGGTTTCTGCTGCGCATATCCCTTGCGCATCTCACCACATTCCCCGACAGAGACGGGGACTCCAGTCTCGCCCCTCGTCCAACATCCAGGCTCCAAAAAGTCGATACTAGGGCTACTCAAGCCCAAAACTCTTCCACATCATACACTGATCGGAGAACATTCCATCATCACACTCTCTTTCCATCTAGTGAGCACTACGGCTCCCCGCGGTATCACAGCACCCTCTGACTAGTGAGTACTACGGCTCCCCGCAGTATCACAACACCCTCTGACTAGTGAGTACTACGGCTCTCTGCAGTATCACAACACCCTCTGACTAGTGAGTACTACGGCTCCCCGCAGTATCACAACACCCTCTGACTAGTGAGTACTACGGCTCCCCGCAGTATCACAACACCCTCTGACTACACTAGCTCGTGCTCCTCAGAATATCATAAGCGGCTACCCATACTCGTCTCGAATATTCATCACAGACTCTGGAGGCAATCGTCATAACAGATGCCCACCCTTGCGAAGATCCACTCTCCCAAGTAATCTCCCTGGATGCCCATACTCGAAGGGCTCTCAATAGATCCATAGATACCTGATGTACCACAAGTCGTCTCAACTCAAGATTCACGAATAACTTCGAAATAAAGATATCAATACCCGGATACCTCGGAACACCCCCACCGATCATCACAAGATCCTGCCACAACCACAGGTTTCCTGCCCCAAGCACCATATAGATGCAATATTACATTCCCTCTGAACCCCATAACTAGATCTTCATTTTTCCCAAGCTGCAACTTCGGTGTATTCAATTTCCCAACTGCAATACGAAGAAACGCTAACGCTACGAAATACGCTGATAATTCTCCGAAACCCTTTTTCCCGCTACTCAAAACCCAAACAAGGATACGCATACCAACCCGGGAGTTGGCTGCCCAATCATTCTTTATCTACTTGCCCCAACACTGACCAATACCAGATTCCTGACTAATAAACACCTGTCGTGGAGACATTCATCCTTCTCAAACAAGTACTTCCCGCATTAACTCACTCCACCCCTTTCCTCGATCATCGACATCTCTGGTCTCATGATTTCTTACCGCATATCTCTATACTCCACTTATAACTGCTCCTGACAAATCTCTGCTTTCTTACATACGACACCCGGTTCTCCCCCACTTAGGGTTCGAACCGTCACCAAATAGCACACAACTATTCCATAACTATATTCTCCAGCAAAATCGCACCTACCCTCGGAAAGTGCTACACAACGCCCGATAATCCCCCTTACGGAAATGAATCGACCTCATATACTCTGAACCTCTGATGAACTCCTCAAGAACTTCTCGTCACGTCTGCCTCTAGTCGTTCCAAATCTCGTACCAAACTAGTACCAACAACTCAACTGCTCAATAACATCCCTGGCTCATAGACTGAACCATAAAATCACCGTACCCCTCACCTCAACTCATCAACCAACGCTCCAACACCGGGATCACCCTAAGAACAAGGACCCACTCCCATATTCAACACCCCATGGATAGAAAACTCTCTGCACCGCTAAACTCGACTGAACTCCCCACTGATACCACTACCATACATCCGACTATACTCAATTAGGTGTAGCATGGCCCTCGACTATCTCAGTCCAAACTGACTATCTGCTCATGATAAATCACTGCCTCGCGGCACACATGTTACCTAATACTCTGGGGGGAAATCATCATCAATGACGACCTGCAGGGTTTACCCCTAAACCCAAAACCAAAACATCATGTTTCTCATATTCTCACACTTACATAATCAATACCTCCCCGATCATAGGAGGTGACATCTCCTTTATCGACTGATCACTTAACTCAGATCGAAATTCTCCCTTCCACTGACTCCTTACTAGAATACTCTGAGGGACTCTCGATCTCCCTCTCAAGGGACGCCTCTTCGAACTTACTCGCGACCGAATAACCGGAGAACCACAACATCATTCACTACGAACCATGGTACTCCTTCCACGACATCTCTTCTCAATATGCCCCGGTGTATGGTACCCTAACCATGACATCACTCCCCAATCCACTCCGATGTATGGTACCCGGGCCATAACATCACTCCTCAATCTGCTCTGATGTATGGTACCCGAACCATAACATCACTCCTCAATCTGCCCTGATGTATGGTACCCGAACCATAACATCACTCCTCGATCCGCCCTGATGTATGGTACCCGAACCATAACATCACTCCTCGATCCGCTCCGATGTATGGTACGCAAACCATGACATCGCTCCTCAATCTGCTCTGATGTATGGTACCCGAACCATAACATCACTCCTCAATCTGTCCTGATGTATGGTACCCGAACCATAACATCACTCCTTGATCCGCTCCGATGTATGGTACGCAAATCATAACATCGCTCCTCAATCTGCTCTGATGTATGGTACCTGAACCATAACATCACTCCTCAATCTGCCCTGATGTATGGTACCCGAACCATAACATCACTCCTCGATCCGCTCCGATGTATGGTACGCAAACCATGACATCGCTCCTCAATCTGCTCTAATGTATGGTACCCGAACCATAACATCACTCCTCAATCTGCCCTGATGTATGGTACCCGAACCATAACATCACTCCTCGATCCGCTCCGATGTATGGTACTCAAACCATAACATCACTCCTCAATCTGCTCTTTAGAACCTTCAGAATACTCCCTGTATCAAGTATGGGTCCTCTGCTTTCAGTAGTACGGGCCCATACTACCTGCCACATCTACCCATACTTTCCACACGGGCCATCCCAGAGCTTCTAAATAGCTGTTCGACCTGCTCTTTCACCAATCCCATCGCGCGTGCTCGCTCCCCAGCAAAATTCTCTATTCTACAAGCGCACTCATCTGGATAGGGTTATTCCCTAGGCTCTTCCGTCGTCCTCCCACTTCTTTGCTATCAGCTGCTGAAGAGCTCCTAATGATGCCAGCCATCTACCTCCTGAATATCGTCATATTCACTTGGTAGCTGACTCCCATCATCGAGAGTTCCACAAAGCACAAAGCAAGCAGCATTCGAGCATCGAAGGATACATAGGACTCCCTCTCTGTGATAACTCCACCTTCTCAGCTCATCCTCGAAAGTACCACCGAACTCTGTAACTCTACCCCTCATGGGTTCTAACTGGATACTCTCACTCATCACATACTTAAAACATAACACATATAACAACGAGTCCTAGGCTAAGGCATCACAAATCAGGCCACTCTAGTCCTAACATATGAAATACCTAGCCTGTCTCTGGCATGCAATAATATCTCATAAAGTGCATCATACATATCTCATAACACAAAAATAAGGGTATTTTGGGAAATCACCGTCCGGGCTCTGGCTGATTGTACACACTGCTCCTTCTTGCTTTCCCTTTGAACTCTTATTCACTTTTAGAAAATTATTTCTTTAAAAACTTTTCTTACTTCCTCATTTTGAGTCCAGATTTACCCGAAGGCGCATCCGAATCCCTCAAACCAAGGCTCTGATACCAACTTGTAACACCGTAAATTTCAAGACAAAATTTTCATTTTTAAAAAAAATCATTTTATTCTTAGAAACACTTGTTTAAAATCTCATCCATAGTCGATTTACAAAACATGATTCCATTTTCACTTGCATAGAAAACCAGGATCCTCCAAAATATGACTCTTTCTCTGGTGTGTACAATCAAGCCGGTGCCGTCCCGTGATACTGAAAGAAACCTGAAAAAAAAACATCACACAAAACACTGTAAGCACGAAGCTTAGTGAGTTCCCCAAAATACCACATATAACACATATTAGCCACTCGAGGCTATAACTCTATGGGTCCATGCACCCAAACTTTGTGAACCCTCAGGTTCTAACTCTGGGAACCTTCCGGTTCCAACTCTATAAACATGCACAACATAAATCACATAGAAATAATGCATTACAACACATCACGTACATATAGCATACAAATACTCTGATCACATAACTCTGGTTACCTACTCAAGGTAAAGTATAGTGAGAAGACTCACCTGGCAAGCAGAAAGCAGATATCCCCACACTTGAATCTCGAACTCGCCACCGCCTAACACGTAAGGCAAATACTTTCATGAATATAACTCTCGAGACTAGAATAAATCCTCTCATAACACCCTCTTATGGGTAAAAGACTATTTTACCTTTCTCTTGGCCCAAAGGCCACATCGCTGACCAAACCCTAAAAGTCAACGGCCAACCCTTGGTCGAAATCAAAGTCCTCAGTCTAACTCAACCCCTGACTGACCCTACTCGCCGAGTCAACCCTGTGACTCGTCGAGTTCCCATAATTAGAACTTCACTTAATCTGCGACCTAACTCGCCGAGTCACCCCGAGACTCACCGAGTCCAACAACTCTGAGTCCACTCGCACACGACTCACCAAGTCATCCCTCGACTCACCAATTCTCGACTCAACCAGAGAATATTTGGGACTCTTCGACAAGACTGGCCGAGTCCAAGGCTATCTTCAAACTACTCGCCGAGTTGTTCTTCCAACTCGTCGAGTTCCAGGTCATCTTCAAGCAACTCGTCGAGTCGCCCCATGTGACTCGTCGAGTACCACCGGTCTGAATCCATACAAAAGCATCTCAGGCCATGCAATTGATCCAAAACATAGATCTAGTCTCCTACCACTCATCCATCACGTAAAGTGGCAAACTTTACGTGAATCCAAAGAGATCTAAGCCGTTTGCACATTGGGGCTAGGGTTTGGGACATGTAAGCTTCACTAAACACTCCAACACAGGGACTTTCATGCTCTCTGATTCTTCTCCCTTCCAGATCTGAGGTAGCAACCTCAGATCTAACCTCTAGACTTCCCATTTCATCCATAGACAATTTCTCACAAACCCCAAAATGAAGAAACAACATAACAACAGGTCAATAACGAGATATTACCTCTAAGTGATGCCCCAAATGCAATGAAATTCGAATCCAAGCAAAGCCCCTTGCTCCAAGCCTTCAATCTTCCCAAAATTTCTTCAACCATTACTTCTCCAAGCTCCAATCCACTCAACAATGGTGCTTCTTCGTGATTTAGGGTTTTCTGGGGCTCAAGAGGTGATAAAGAGGCTGGGAGGAAGACATAATGATCATTATATAAGGCTCAACCCCAAGGATTAGGGTTTTCTCCACTCAGCGCCTACTCGCCGAGTCTAATACTCTGACTCGCCAAGTCGGCCACTTAACACGCGACCAAGTCGTGACTCTACTCGCCGAGTCCACACATGGACTCGCCAAGTCGCTCTTTCCCAATTTACTCCTTTAGCCCTTCAACTCTACTCTTGATGTTTCGGGATGTTACATATGGACCTTGATTTTATTTTTTAAAACCAATGCATATTAAATTTTAACAACCATAGACCTCAAAACACAACAAATCATAGTCATAAATTGCTCCCTCGTCCGAACAAATCACATCATTCTTATAAAAACAAAGGATCCTTATAGGAGAGCTATAATGGCTTAGTGTAAACACTAGGCTCGTATATAATTAAGATTCTAAAGATATAGAATGCGTGACTCTGCCTTATTTCATATTCCTTGTTTGGTTGTGGATTTAGGGAGGAGTCACTCAGTCGACTATCTTCTCAATCTTAGTTATATACAACTAGTTTACACCAAACGATTATAGAGGGACCTAGTAGGGATCATACTATAAAATGTCATCACTATTTATCTAGACTCTCGGAGTACCGGTACTCATTTTCTTTCGGGTTGAAACAATCACTACAGAAATAAGAAAAGGCACAAGCTGAAAACATTAACACTAAATACATAGAATACACGATAACTCTGAACAATCAACCCCTTCCAAATAAATTTAACATGTAACATCTCAAAATCGATACCTAATTTTTTTTTTAAAGTTATATTACTTATAAGAATAGTTTACTGAAAACATCATTTCTATCATTTCAAAACATCAATTCACAAATCATAAGTCTCGAGACATCAAATAGTAAAATGTCAGAGTACAATCCTAGGGTTCTCAAAGAGGAAATCATGTGTGTGCGATGCGCTACTTCCCTTTTGGCTCCTTCCCCTTGGCTGAAGAGGTACCTGAAACCAATACAAAAAACTGTTAGCACAAAGCTTAGTGAGTTCTCCCATCATACCACATACCATATAATCATACATACTGCCAGACAATTCTAGGATGCCCGACCTACCCATGTCAATCCATTATGGGCTGTTGACCTACCCATGTCAAGCCATTTTGGGGTGTTGACCTACCTGTGGAGGCCTTTCTGGGGTGCCTGCCTACCCTTTGGTCTATCTCACCCGGACATGAGAACTATTTCACCCCTACTACTATCACATAATAACATATCATAAACATGTTTTCGGACATATCTGGGGTGTCCAACCTACCCTTTGGTCCTAAAGACCGAATCGGAGGACTATTCCCCTCCTACTACTACTATCACATATAACAAATCATACTGGCACATAGAACACATTAGGTAGTAGAAAACAAGACAATTATCACAAAATCAATCATCTCAACCATAATCAACTACTAGTGGGTCGGCCTTGGTTCCTTAGACCCACTTCTACTGGCAGGTAACTCACCTCAATGTCGTGTACTGTCTGCTCTCTCCTCGGTGTGAAACTCGACTCTCCCCGACTCTACAATCCATGCACGACAACTTTTCTAAGTTATCAATTCATACTCATAACCCTTACAAGGGTCACTCAATTCCAAGTCAAGGTCAAAATCCAAAAACCTGGTCAAAGTCAACTTTTGGTCAAAGTTAATATCTGGTTGACCAGACTTGCTGAGTTGGTCCACCAACTCATCGAGTACCCACGTCCACAAAATGACACGATCCCATCCCTACTCATCGAGTCTAGCAAGAGCTCGATGAGTTCACCTTTAAAAAACATAGGACTATCTTCAACCGACTCGCTAAGTTCGTTCTTGAACTCGTCGAGTTCATCTTCATCCATAAGAAGGTGTTCAGTCTATGACTTGTTGAGTTCATCCTCGAACTCATCGAGTCCGTCTTCGTATGGTTGGGACATCGCCTAGAACTCTTTGAGTTCCTCCTTGAACTCGTCGAGCCCTTTGATCTTCAAGCCCATAACAAAGCCTTAACAGGCTGAGTGTTCCTTCCACTTAACCAAAGACCATTTCCAGAAGACATTTGGGGAAAAATGCGACTCGACTCGCAGAGTCCCTCTTTATCCAAAACTATTCAGTTGATTATAATGGGTCTTAATGCATCAAAACCATAGATCTTACCTCCTAAGGTCCATTTTATACGTAAAGTTCCAATCTTGATATCTGTGCATGGGATTTTGGCTCAAAAAGCCATAAAAAGAGGTTTATATGATGAATTAGTCTCCCATGACCATAAAGTTGGCACATTTATGCCATGGGAACCCTCAATGGTCCCATGCCCATAAAGTTGGCACCTTTTACCTTGAATGAACTAAGAATGAAGCAAAACCTCTTGATCTACTAGCTTACACTTGAACTCTCAAGCTTCCTCCTTCTCTTCCTACTTTAAATGCACACAATAGTTACCAAAAAGCTCAATAACACTCAAAAGAGGCTTAGGGTTCGAGTTAGGGCTTTCTCTAGGAGGGTAGGAGCAATGGACGCTGGTTTGGGATATTATAAGTTGTTTAAACCCTAAATATTAAGGTTTTATCCAAACAGTCCTACACATCGACTCGATCTCCTGACTTGTCGAGTAGGTCACTTATCTTATCGAACCAAAGTCAAGTCTACTCGACAGGTTAAGCCTCCAACTCGCTGAGTCCCAAAGAAAAACATGAGTTTACTTTAATAAAAATACATACCAAGAACTGGGTGTTACAAATCTCCCCTAATTATTTTAGACTTTATCCTCAAAGTCTGTTGCTGAATACGGAAAAATCTCGATGTAGTGCTCTCTCATCTTGTCCTCCGGCTCCCAAGTCCATTCTGAGCCCTTGTGGTGCTGCCATTGCACCTTCACCAACTCAACCCTCTTGTTCCTCAAATCCTTCGACTTCCTATCGAGGATCACTACTGGCCGCTTGATTTAGTTAAGGATGTCATCCACCTGAATATCCTGCAATGGCACCACTGTCGAGTCGTACACCAGGCACTTCCGTAATTGGGAGATGTGAAAGGTACTATGAGTCTAACTAAGTTTTGGCTGCCAGATCCAGCATATATGCCACCTTGCCCACCCGGGCCGCAACCCTAAAAGGTCCAATGTGCCTGTGGCCCAAGTTGCCCCACTTCTTGAAACTGAATGACACCTTCCCAAGGCTATACCTTCAGGAGCACCATATCACCAACCTGGAATGCCAGGTTCGAACGATGCTTATCAGCATAGATTTTCTGCTGACTTTGAGCAGTATGAAGCCTACTCTGCACCTGTTGGACCCTATTTGTAGTCTTGAGTACCACTTTGGTACTCCCCATGACCCTCTCGCCAACCTCACCCTAGCATATCAGGGTCCTGCACTTCCTATCGTATAACATCTCCAAGGGAGGATGGTCGTTAGTCGCATGATACCCGGTATTATATGAAAACTCTGCCAAAGGAAGGTAAGTATCGCAACTACCTCCTAAGTCTAAAACACATGCCCACAACATATCTTCTAGAGTATGGATGGTTCGCTCACTCTGACCATCCGTCTCCTGGTGAAAAGCGGTGCTAAAGTGCAGACGAGTACCCAGCTCATCGTGAAACTTTTTCCAAAATCTAGAAGTGAACAGCACATCTCTGTCTGAAATCACCAAAACTGGCACCCTGTGCCGAGCCACTACCTCTCTAATGTAGATGTCGGCCAACTTTTCGGCCGAAATGCTCTCCTGAATCGGAATGAAATGGTCGCTCTTGGTCAATCGATCCACGACTCTCAACATACCAAGCTACTTCCCGCTTCATGCAGGGCCACCAATAATCAGTATGAAGATCTCTATACATCTTCGTCACCCTTGGATGAATGGAAAACCTGGACTTGTGCACCTCTTCCATCAATACCTAGCGCACACCTCCATGATATGGAACTCACTCCCTACGGTGTATAGTCAACAATCCATGATTGTCATAATCGAAGGAGGAAACCTGACCCACAATAAGCTCACTCTTATGATGTTCCTCCTTCATGGCCTCTTGTCGGGCCTCTCGAATCCGCTCTAACAGCAGAGTTACCAGGGTCATCCTCATCCAAATATCTATGATCAGCTCTACCTTGCATCTAAGTGCATTTTCCATGACATTTGCATTCCCCGGGTGGTAGAGGATCTCACAAGCGTAATCCTTCAGCACATTAAGCCATCGACGCTATCTCATGTTCCGATTCGGCTGATCCATAAGGTACCTCAAACTCTTATGGTCCGTGTAAATGGTACAACAGACCCTATAAAGGTAATGATGCTAAATCTTGAGGGAGAATACAACCGTTCCTAAATCCAAATCATGCATCAGATAGTTCTCCCCATGAGGCTTCAGTTTCCTCGACACGTAGGCGATAACATGCCCCCTTCTTCATCAATACCACACCAAGTTCCGAGAGGGACACATCGCAATACACTATAAAATCCTCCACGCCCTTTGGTAGGGCTTAGATTGGCACCTTGCAAAATCTCTATCTCAATGTCTCAAATGCGGCCTGCTGATCAGGCCCCCAACGAAAGACTACAACTTTCCTTGTCAACCGGGTCAAGGGCACGACTATTTTGGAGAAGTTCTGAATGAATCTCCGATAGTAACCTACTAGTCCCAAGAAGCTCTGAATCTCAAATGGAGATCTCGGAACCTCCCACCTCATCACGGCCTCCACTTTGTCTGGGTCGACCGAAATCCCGTTCTAGTTGAGAACGTACCCAAGAAACTGCACCTTGCGCAACCAGAACTCACACTTGGAGAACTTGGCATACAAGCTCTCCCTCCTTAGAGTATCTGAAACCTCTCAGAAGTGCTCCTCATGTTGCACCTTCATCTTGGAATAAACCAAGATGTCATCAACGAAAACTATCACAGACCGATCCATCATCGGTCTACACACATGGTTCATGAGATCCATGAATGCGACAGGAGCATTTGTGAGCCCAAAAGGCATCACCACAAACTCATAATGACCATATTGCGTCCAAAAAGCAGTCTTTTGCACATCCTCCTCTTTGAGACTCATCTGATGATAACCCGAACCCAAATCGATCTTGGAGAACCAAGATACTCCATGAAGCTGGTCAAAGATGTCATCAATCCTCGGGAGTGGGTAACGGTTCTTCACCGGTACCTTATTCAACTTCCGGTAATCTATACACATCCGATACGATTGCCATTATTTTTCACAAATAGTATCGGGGCTCCCCAAGGTGAACTGGTCTGTCTAATGAATTCCTTGTCTAACAAGTCTGATAGTTGTGTAAATAACTCCTGCATCTCAGGAGGAGCCAGACGATACGGTGCCTTGGCTATCAGAGCCACACTCAGAACTAGGTCGATCCTGAACTCTACCTATCTCTCCAGAGGTATTCCAAGCAACCCCTCTAGAAATACATCCGCGTACTCTTGTACCACCGACACACCACTCACAGTCGCCTCTCCTGTCTCCTGGGTATCCAAGACATAGGCGACATACCCTACGTACCCCTGTTGGAGATAACGTCTAGCTCTCGCTGCTGAACATAAAGCTAGTCCATGTTGTGGCCTCTCACCCTGAATCACCAGCTCTCCCCCACTTGCGGTCCTGACCCGGATCAATTGTTGTGTGCAGTCAATCACTGCCCCATTGGGGCTCAATCAATCCCTGAATATAATAACCTTTTTCCCCCGCAATGGTATGCGAACCAAATCCACAAGTAGCGCTCCTTGAACGATCTCAAAACACAATCCCTGAAAACCTCTGATGCTCGCATTGATCAGTCGTTTGTAATCTCAACCTGTAGAGGGAAATCTAATGGGCCCGAAGACTCAGGGAACCTCTTGCTAATCGAAAGAGAGGCAAATGATCGGGTAACACCCATATTAAACAACACCTGAATTGGGATACCGTTCACATGGAACGATCCTAAACAAACCATATAACATAATACATCAATATCACAAGTGACATAGTAATAAAAGTTAGAGAGAAGAAACCATACCCCATCACCACATTAGGTGTGGCGCGTGCCTCCTTGATTGTGAACTGAAACGCTTGGCTCTTCACCACTGGAGCCTCTATCTTGACCTTCTGGCCATCCATAACATGTGCAGTCATTAGATTCGGTGCCACCACTGGCACTACTGCTGTTGTCAATCTAGGGCAGTTGGCCTTTTAATGGTCCCTTTGATTGCAATAAATGCATATCATATCTAGTGTCTGATCATTGGCGGTGGGGGAAGTACAGTCCCTGCCAAAGTGCCCCGTCTTGCTGCACTTGTAGCAGCCAGATGATCCCGCTCTACAAGCCCCCTCATGCGTCATGTTGTATTTCCTGCAGCGGCTTTGGCCCGGTTTGCCCTTCAACCTCGTGTCGGATCCCTTGGGTTTCTTCCCTAAAACCCCAGTAACCTGCTCCATCTCTGCCTTCCTCTTCCGGATGTATTCTAAGTCAATCTCTCTCTCTCTCTCTCTCTCTCCCTCTCTTTCTCTCTCTCTCTCTCTTTCTCTTTCTCTCTCTCTCTCTCTCTCTCTCTCTCTCTCTCTCTCTCGCCTTGGGGTTCTGCACCTCTTACCATACAACATCTCGAATGGGCCTCGATCGATACTAGTATGATAACTGTTGTTGTATGAGAACTCTGCTAGTCGGGATATGTATCCCAACTCCCTCCGAAATCCAGTACGCATGCACGAAGCATGTCATCCAATGTCTGGATCGTCCTCTCACTATGACCGTCAGTCTGAGGGTGGTACGCCGTACTGAAATGTAGCTGAGTACCCAAATCATTGTGGAACTACTTCCAAAATCTTGAAGTAAACCGGACATCCCTATCGGAGATGACAGACATCGGCACCCCGTGTCTAGCCACCACCTCTCGTACATATATAACTGCCAACTTTTCCATGGATATACTTTCAGAAATTGGAATGAAGTGGGCACTCTTCGTCAATCTATCTACGATCACCCATATGGAATCTACACCCCTTGTCGTCCTGGGTAGCTTCGTGATGAAGTCAATGGTGATTTCCTCCCACTTCCACATGGGGATGGGTAGTGGATGAACCTTGCCATGAGGCCGCCGATGCTAGACATTGACCTTACAATAGGTGAAGCACCACTCGACGAACCAGGCGATCTCCCGCTTCACACAGGGCTACTAATAACTCAACCTCAAGTCCCTATGCATTTTCGTCGCTCCTGGGTGTAGAGAGAACTTGGACTTTTGCACTTGCTCTAATAACCTCTTTCTCACTCCCCCTGTCAATGGTACCCATACTTGGCCACACTGAATCAAAAGGTCGCGACTATCCTTGACAAATAAAGGATACTGTCACCGAATTTTCTATATCTTCCACTTCTCCTTCTTCTTCCCCTCGTCTTGGTCCTCCCTGATCATATCCATCAAAGGTGAAATCACGGTCATCCTCACATAAATGTCCCTAATCGGGGACCTCGACATCTTGTGGCTTAATGCATCGAAATCCACGTTGGCATTCCCTGGGTGGTATAGAATCTCTCAATCATAATCCTTCAGCACATCTAACCACCTCCTATGTCGCATGTTGAGGTTCTGCTGACCCATCAGATACTCCAGACTCTTGTGATCGGTATATATAGTGAACCGTACTCCATATAAATAGTGCCTCCAAATCTTCAGGGCAAACACCACTGCCCCTAATTCCAGGTCATGAGTGGGGTAAATCGCCTCATGAGGCTTCAATTACCTCGAGGCATAAGCCATCACATTCCCCCTCTGCATCAGTACGACACCTAACCCTGAGATCGATGCGTCGCAATACACCACTATATCATCTAACCCCTCAGGTAGTACTAGAACCAGAGCATCACATAACCTCCATCTCAAGGTCTCAAAAGCCATCTGCTGATCTGCACCCAGCCGAAAAGTATTTTTTTGGTCAAGCGGGTCAATGGCACAACAATCTTGGAGAAATACTGAATAAATCCCCGATAGTAGCTCACTAAGCTCAAGAAGTTATGAATCTCTAATGCATTCTTTGGTACTTCCTACCGCATCACAGCCTCAAACTTGGTTGGATCAACCGAAATACCCTCCTGATTGATGACATGCCCCAAAAATTGTACTTCCCACAGCCAGAAATCACATTTTGAGAACTTCGTATAATGTTTCTCCGCCCTCAGGGTCTCTAATACCTCCCTCAAATGCTGCTGGTGCTACTCCTTGGTCTTCGAGTGGACCAGAATATCATCGATAAAAACAATCACCGACCGATCCAGCATCAGCCTACACACTCTGTTCATGAGGTCCATGAACGCTAATGGGGCGTTGGTGACCCCGAACGGCATCACCACAAACTTTTAGTGCCCATACTGAGTCCTAAAAGTCGTCTTCGGTATATCCTCATCCTAAATCTTCATCAGATGATACCAAGACCGAAGGTCAATCTTGGAAAACCAAGACGCACCCTAAAGTTGATCAAACAAATCATCGATCCTCGGCAATGGATAACGGTTCTTCACCATTAGTTTGTTCAAATCCCCATAATCTATACACATTATGTGCAATACATCATTCTTTTTCATAAAAAGAATCGGTGCCCCCCACAGGGAACTGCTCGGACGGACAAACCCTTGGTCTAGCAGTTCTTGAAGCTGCTTGGATAACTTCTGCATCTCCGGTGGTGCCAACCGATATGGCGCCATTGCTATCAGAGTGGCACCCATTACCAGGTAAATACAAAACTCCACCTGCCTCTCCGGAGTCACTCCTGATAACTCTTTGGGGATAACGTCCCGAAAATCCTATACAACTAGCACACTGCCTGCATCCGTCGTGGTCTCCACCCTCGTATCCGAGATGTAAGCTAGAAATCCCATGCACCCTGCTGTAAAAACCTCCTAGCCCTCACAATTGAATAGAGGGTCGGTCCCCACGAGGCCCTCTCACCATGAATAACTAGTTCTCCCCCACATGGGGTTCGAACCCTGACCAAATGGTGCTCACAATCAATCATGGCATCATTGGCCCCCAACTAGTCCATCCCAACAATCACTTTCAACCCTCGCAACGGTATCGGAACTAGATCAACATAGAATCATTCGCCCAACACTTTCAGGACACATCCTTGATATACCCTCGTAGCACTAACCATGCGATCGTCTGTAATCTCTACCTCGAGCAGGCAATCTAAGGTTCCCGGCATGTCTCTTAACTTCTTGCTAAGCGCAAGTGACACAAATGATCGGGTAGCACCCGAATCAAACATGACATGAGTAGGCATACCATTTACCAAAAATGTCCCTCTACAATCACAGAATATACATAAGTCACATAAATCATAATAAGTATAGAATAATAGATGCATACCAGCCACAACGTCTGGTGCTGCCCGAGCCTCCTTAGTGGTCAACTAAAATGCGTGGCTCTTCACCACCGGAACATTTGCCTTGGTAGGGCGGCCATCGGTAATCCTCAGTGTGGTGGGCGTAGGCTCTACCACTACTCCTCCCCCTCCATGTAATTTCAGAAAATCGGCCCGCTTGTGGCAGGTCTGGTTGTAATGAAAACATGTCAAGCCCTTCTTGGGGCAGTCCTTGCTCACGTGGCCCGACTGGCCAAAGGTATAACACACCGTGCCCTGTCCCCCACAAGCTCCTCCATGTGACTTCCCACAATTGGCACATCAGCCCCGACCCTACTTACCCTGACTAGATGAATCCGAGGTATTTGGCTTTTTAGCCTGACCTACTGTTGTCTGGGCGTGCTCAGGCTTCTGCTTCGTGCGGAAGTCCAACTCCATTTCCTGCTCACGGGCCTTCTCCACCATCTCATTCATGGTTTTGCACCCCGTAAAGCTCACAAACTACCGAGTGTCATCCCTCGACAAGGAATGATATCGGGTACGCCTCATCACCCCATCAGTTGCATACTGCAAAATCAACAAGGCTCGTTCCCGAAACTTGGCGGTGATCTCCGCCACAGTCTCGGTGGTCTGCTTCAAGTCATGAAACTCCCTCACCAGTCGTTTCATCACAATAGGTGGTGAAAACTCTGAATCAAGTCGCCGAACAAACTTGGCCCATGTCATCTCTGCCACCCCGGCTGGCCCAACTGGCTAGTAACCTTGCTCCATAAATCTCGAGCCATTTCCCTCAGCATACATGAAGCAAACCCAACCTTTGCCACATCCGGGCAAGAACTCGTGTGTTAGGCATTCTCGATATCCGCTGCCCAGCATCGACTGACAATGGGGTCACTGACCCTGAAAAACTCTGGTGCCCCACACGCCTTGAACTCACGAAACGAGGGAGTTCGGGCCCAAATCTAACCCACAGCCTCTCATCGATGACCAGGTTCGCATCAAGGATTCCCCTGGTAACGTCGGCTGCAATGAGCGCGCACAGCCTCTCATCGATGACATCTGTAGTGTCTCCTGATCCCGCCCCGGATCCAGACCCTGATCCTGTTCCTCCTACTCCAAATCGTGTCACCACCATATTCGACTGAAATATCATAAATTAAAATAATTAGGATTTCCACATAAGGGATCTTCCCACATCGGTCCTCATTGAAATCGTCAGATCTAACATTGGTTCAAGTACAGGTCCTGTGCTTTCAGTAGTATGGGCCTAATACTACCTTCCACACCTACCTGTACCATTCCCCAATGCCCTACCTAACAACCCCAATTTATCCCAAAACTAAACCATATTCCACAATACATCAAATCTTTGGTTGTCCTAAGATTTATTCTACTCACATCAATCAAACCAATCATGACATGTTGCATTTATGCATGCAAATTATACACAGAAAAAGGATCAAATAGACTTTCGAATAAAAGATTCTACCATATGACCACAACAAAACAAGGAACAACAAATAAGGCCAAATCGATCATTCTGAGGCTATAAACTCTTAACCATATACAATTTAAAATCATACACATAGCAAGTTCCATATAATCAACAAAGCTCAAATATCAGTATAACATGGCTAACATATTGGGGAACTACGTACTTAGCTCGGCTGATCACGCGCGTTGAACTCTCATCTTCTCATTTCCTTTTGAAAACCCTTTTTAACTTACTTTATGAAAACAATTTCACCATTTCCTTAGTTTGAGTCTTAACACACACGAGAGTGTCCCCGAATCCCTTAAACCAAGGCTCTAATACCAACTTGTAACGACCAAAATTTTACAAAGAAAACTTTCATTTTTAATTAGTAAACACGCTTGTATAAACCATGAAATTCCAACATAATTATTTTCAAATCCACATTCATTACAACTTTGTTTCAATCATCATAGTGTCCTAAAACATATTAGTGAAAGAGATAGATAGAGTGCACGTCGTGCCATCACGCCTTGCCCTTGCCCTTGGGCTCCGATGTACCTGAAACATATCCACAAATGGTAAGAATGAAAGATTAGAGAGTTCCCTACAACACACCCACACACAAACGCATACAACATATCATGTTAGCTAAACAGCTATACAGAACACACAAGCCATGCAAAAGAACACATAAGGAAGCCTTGGAAACCCTCCAGGGTCTTACTCCGGGTGCCATGGGAACCCCCACATGGTCTTAGCCAAATGCCTCGGGACCCCCCCTCCAGGGTATTTGACCTAGGAAGCCAATGAAACCCTCCAAGGTCTTTCACCTAAGTGCCTCGGGAACCCCCCGAGGTCTTTGACCTAGGATGCCAAGGAAACCCTCCAAGGTCTTTCAACTAAGTGCCTCGGGAACCCCCCCTGAGGTCGACCATCCACGATACACAGAAAAAACTAGCACATTGCATATCAAATAGTCCAAATAGTATATATGTAACAGTTAATGGGCCGGCCTTGGTGCCTTTGACCCATTGGTATGGTGAGGAGACTCACCTTTGTCTGCTGAATACAAAAGCTGCTCTCCTAAGAGTCTATAACCTCTGGTGCTAAATAATAATATTAGATAATATTAGGACTTTGATTAACTAAGGTAAACCCAACTCCCAACCCTTCCATAAGGCCCAATTATCCATCCTTTGCAAATGGGCCCAAAGTCCAAGTCCAAAATCCTTAATGGGAAACTTGGCCCAATAAGGCCCAATCAATATAACTATGGCCCAAAACAAATGATACAACCAATAATTCACAGAATGCAACCTAATACAATAACCAAAGTAAGGCCCAAGGCTCACACGCCCAAAACGGATTTGGCCCAACTGTGATGTGTACGCTTGACGTACCATCTTGGTACACGCAGCATACTGGGGTCTTGGGACTACGCGCAGCATACACTGGGTTACCCCCAACGTACAACCAGTTTAATCACTTTCTCCATGAAGTGCTTAATACTCGTTTCCTTTACGTCCAAAAGCCAGATCTAAGTTTCATAAGATGTCCTAAGGCATAAAGTTGGCAACTTTATGCCTTTACATGCCTCATATACACCTAAAATCTCCATTAAGACCTTTCCAAGGTCTTTAACCCATGCATTAGGCCAATACTCCCATCAAGACTCAATTTTTATGGTTCTAAAGGACCATGGGGCGATAGATCTGTCTTTCTCATCATCTAGAGTTGCTCAACTCATAAATGGAGGTCCAAAGTCAACTAAAAAGGATGAGTAAGAAAAACCTAACTAATGCTAGAGATTTAAGATGAAAGATCCAAGCTTTTTACCTCCAAAAGCTTTGGAAGATTACTATGATGCAGGATCTTGAAGCACCAACTTGTTCCAACCTTGCTTAACCACCCCTACTTCTTGGAATAATCACTAAAAGGGCCACAAATGCACTTTTTAGAGCGCAAAATTGTCTCACAAGTTTCTCTGGAGTGCAAGGACGTTCTAAGGCAGTGGAGGTTCTCTACGGTTAAGTCTAAAGGACTTAAGGTCGCTTAAATAGGTCTCATGTCCGAAAATTAGGGTTTTGGACCCCTGGTACGTACGCGCAATGTACCTCTAGTTCCTCCACAACCAATCATGCATAGTACACTAAGCGTACACTTAAGTACGCTTAGCGTACTTAACGGGCCAATTATGCTAAAATGAAATTATCGAGGGTTTCAAGACATACCAGATTTAGGGTGTTACAAACTAATTTGTAATCTCAATTTAACTAAAATATTTCCTAAAGATATTTTCATAATCGTTAAAAGTTGTCAAATATGTAGCTTAAAATATCTTACAATATGAATAATTAAAAATCACTCTATATAAATGATTATATTGTTACCTTTAAAATCAAAAAACAATGTTTTATGTTTTAAATAATTATAATGATAGAAATTAAAATCTTAAGCAACTGTATTTTAAAAAATTAATTAACAATAATAACAACTATAAACAACATTAAACCATATATTATATTTAATTTTATTTATTTGTAACTCGCGGGTAGAAGTCATTGAATTTATTGAGATTATGTAGTTATAATAGATGTATATACTATTATGTAATTCAAAATAATTAATATATTATATCAATTTAGTGTACAAATTATTATATAAAATTTAATAACAACGTTATTGCTATATTTTAAAAAACATATATTTGAAAAGACTTCAACTATATAGGTACTTCTACACAACGCGCGGGCATTCGCCTAGTCATATCATTATATACTTATAAATGAATCATTTTTCCTTTCACCACATTCATTTAAAACTCCCATGAATTTTCAATTTCTTTCTAATAATAATTATAATTTGGTAAATTAGGTAAAATAAATATCAAACCAAAAGTGTAATTATATATAAACTAATTTTCAATACTAAAATAATATATTTACTGCTACTTATAAAGTAATGCTATTTAACTTTTAACATATTATACCTAACTTATTAGTTTTAATATATTGTTGGATGTAAACCATTATCATGTTAATGATACAATTTTGAAAAAATTTGTATAAAATACTTAAATTATTAATTTAAATGTTACATTATAGAGTCAAGTTAAATATAAATTTAGTTTAGCTTAAACAATCCAAAGAATATTTTGTAAAAAGTTAAAAGTGATAAATTGTAGTGTATTTCTAATAATGATTAACAGTTGGTTAAAGAGGTTAAATAAATATCAAACCTAAAGTGCAATCATAAATAAACTAAAATTTAATTTTAAAATAATATCTTTACTTCTACTTATAAAGTTAGGACTTTAACTTTAAACATTTATAATTGATTTCTTAGATTTAATATATTGTTATATGTAAACCATTATCAGTTTAAAGCTACAACTTTTGAACATTTTGGACAAAATACTTAAATTATTAACTTAAATATAACATTATAATGTCAACTTAAATATAAATTTCAGTTACACTTAAAAAAACAAAAAATATTTTGTAAATAGCTAAAAGTAATAAATTGTAGTGGTAAATGCAAAAACTAAATCATAATCTCAATTTAGCTAAAATATTTCCTAAAGATATTTTTATAAACATTAAAAGTTTTCAAATAAGTAGAATAAAATCACTTACAATAACAATAGTTAAAAATAACTCTATATAAATGATTATATTGTTACCTTTTAAATAAAAAAAATAATGTTTAATGTTTTAAATAATTATAATGATAAAAAGTAAAACATTAAACAAATAATTTTTAAGAAATTAATCAAGAATAAATATCAAACCTAAGGTGTAATTATATATAAACTAAATTTCAATACTAAAATAATATATTTGCTTCTACTTATAAAGTAATGTTCCTTAACTTTTAATATATTATACCTAACTTATTAGTTTTAATATATTGTTGGATGTAAACCATTATCATTTTAAAGATACAATTTTGGAACAATTTGTATAAAATACTTAAATTATTAATTTAAATATTACATTACATGGTCAACTTAAATATAAATTTAGTTAAAACAATCCTAAGAATATTTTGTAAATAGTTAAAAGTGATAAATTGTAGTGTATTTCTAATAATGATTAACAGTTGGTTAAAAGATTAAATAAATATCAAGCCTAAACTGTAATCTTAAATAAATTAAATTTTAATTTTAAAATAATATCTTTACTTCTATTTATAAAGTTATGGCTTTAACTTTAAACATTTTATAATTGATTTATTACATTTAATATATTGTTATATGTAAACCATTATCAGTTTAAAGTTACAACTTTTGAACAGTTTAGACAAAATACTTAAATTGTTAACTTAAATATAACATTACAATGTCAACTTAAATATAAATTTCAGTTACAATTAAAAAACCAAAAAATATTTTGTAAATATTCAAAAGTAATAAATTGTAGTGATAAATGCAAAAACTAAATTATAATCTCAATTTAGCTAAAATGTTTCCTAAAGATATTTTTATAATGATTAAAAGTTTTCCAATAACTAGAATAAAATCACTTATAATAACAGTAGTTAAAAATAACTCTATATAAATTATTATATTGGTACCTTTTATATAAAAAAAATAATGTTTCATGTTTTAAAGAATTATAATGATAGAAATTAAAACATTAAGCAAAAAAAAAATTTAAAAATTAATTAACAATAAGAACAATTATAAATAACATTAAACCATATATTATATTTAATCCTTATTCATGTGTAACTCGCGGGTAGAACTCATTCAAACGATTGAGATTATGAAGTTATAATAACTGTATATATTATCATATAATTCAAAATAATCAATATATTATATCATTTTAGTAAACGAATTATTATATTAAATTTAATAATGTTATTGATATATTTAAAAAACATATATATTTGTAAAGACTTCAACTATATAGTTGTTTGGATGCATTAAAATGTCAACTTAAATCTAAATTTCAGTTCCAATTAAAAAACTAAAGAGTATTTTATAAATAGTTAAAAGTGATCACTTGTAGCGAGAAATGCAAAAACAAAATTGTAATCTCAATTTAACTAAAATATTTCCTAAATATATTTTTATGATCATTAAAAGTTTCCAAATAATTAGCTTAAAATAACTTACATTTACAATAGTTAAAAATAACTCTATATAAATGATTATATTGTTACCTTTAAAATCAAAAAAATAATATATATATATATCGACTTTGGGGGATCGGAGGTTTTTGAGATGATTTGTGGGATAGAAAAGCGGCAAAACTCAACCCTTAGAAGGAGAAGAAGATTATAGATTAAGAGTTTTGAAGAGCATAGCAAGAATTCACACAACACATTCAGTTTTCATTAGATTGATCATGTATATTTTAAATTCTTATGTTTTTATGTTTTTATTTTCTACAATGATGAGGTAAATCATTAGGCTTTCATAGTGTACATGAACCCTAATACTATGTGTTAGTTTCTACTTTTCATGGATCTATGACGTTTGTTTAGCTTGTGTTTGATTTGTCAACACCTAGCATGTTAAAAGTTTTTATATTTTTTGCTTGGATTGAAGTTATGTGTAGTTGAATGATCACTTTAACTGCATGAACTTGTCTACCTAGTTGTTTATGATTATTAAATTGCTAGAGCTAGTGATTAGCGAAATCCTATAATAGGTAATAAAGGTAACAACTTAACTATGTTAGAGAACATAATTTGATCATAATTGTGTTATTTATTTCTCTTGAGCAAAGATAATTAAAGTTCGATATATCTTACACAGCCTAATAATCTTAAATAATGAATTATGTGTTCACTTGTGTATGATCATTGTATAGTAGTTCATGAATTTGTAAAACATTAGTGAGCGGATAAGATTCTTAATTATAATTATATTGATAACTAGCTGAACTAATCCATGTCTTCAAACTAACCATATGAAAAAGGAGGATTCAAAGCTAAACGGAAGTCTCTTCATTCTCTTGGTTACAATTGTCTCTAGTTAGTTTTTTGCTTAGTTTTGAGTTAATTAAGAAGTTAAGTTAATTTGAACTTGCAAAATCAAATAAAACTCCATTTAGTTATTATTTTAGATTAATTTTTAGTAGTTGTTTTATTAGCTAAATACTGTTTCCTAAGTTCATATAAAGCCTGGTTCCCGGTACATATTTAATTAAATAAAATTATATCAGCAACATGACGAGTTGGAAGCCCCAAACTCGTTCAGTAGAGATTGTTTAGGCCGCGTAATTTTAGGAACCTACTCGACGAGTTAAGAGGTCTCAACTCGATGAGTAAGTCGGCAGAGGTGAAACCCTAATTTACAGGGTTTGCACCCTATTTAAGCATTTCAAATTCCAGCCTCCAAGTCCCAAACCCTAAATCTATAAACCTTAATGCTTTGTGCACTCTTGTGAGCCTTTTTTGAGAGAAATATTGTGTATATGAAGCTTGTGGAAGAAGGTGAAGCTTGAGGGTCCAAAAGGAAGCTTTTAGTTCCAGAAACTTCACTCTAGCTACAACATTTTCTGGTAAGCAAGTCTCAAACTTGCTTAATGATTATTTAGATCTCTTGATTTTAACTTTTATTGGGTTTTGGTCCAAGTAGCATGGTCCTTGGGAAATGGACATCCCAAGTGAGCATACTTCTAGATCGAGGACCTTGAAGGGCTTTCATGGCATAATGTTGCAAACTGTATGTCCATTGATGCCCCATGCAAGTTTAGGATGTCATTTTTGCCTTTTACGCTCCAAAAGGCCATGCATGGATAGAAAGTCAGAGACTTTACGTGTTCATGTAGTGTCTAGGGTCTAGATCATAGTTTGTATGCCTTAGATTGAAGTATTAATGGCTTTTAGATAAAGATATAGGTCTTAAAGAGTTAGGGGTTGAGCTAAATCCATTAAGGAAGGGTATTAACGGGTAAAGTTGAAATCTTTACCCATAAAATGGACATTTTCAGTATGAATATGAAGTATGGAGCTTAGATATGAAGGATAGGAGCTTCATATATTAAGAAGGGCTTAACAGATTGAAGAAATTCATGAGTCATGAAGAAATTCATGTGTCTAAGGAAGGACTCAGTGAGTTGACTCGTTTTATCACGATTCTGAGAAGCATGGAAACTTGATGAGTTAGGAGATGACTCGACGAGTTAAGTCAACCCAGAATGTTGACTTGGACCTACGTGTTAACTTCGACTTTGACTTTGACCAAGCTTGACCCGTGAAGGGGTTTTGGGTATGGAATGATATATAGGGGATTACTAGATTTTAACTAGGTATTATGTTGGTAATGACAACTTGAGAAGCTGTTGAGCAGCCGTTAGAGATTCCTTATCGTGAGATTTTGTATTCAGCTTTGTAATATGAGTTTTCTCTTGTAGCATCGAGTCCAAGGCACCAATTTCAGCCCGTTTATATATAATAGTGTATTCCGGACTAAGGTCCGATGTCGGGCGGTGCCAGATGTAAAATTTTATATTTTCGGACTCCGGTCTGATACCGAGGAAAGCCCAATGAATGTTTGTATGCTTGATGTCTTCGTGATTTTTCCATGTCCTTGTTTTATATGTTTCAGTACTTCGGTCCGATGCCGAGGAAAGCCCGAGGAATGTTTATATGTTTTCTAGATTTCGATCCGATGTCGGGCGGGGCCCGAGGAATGTTTATATGTTTATTTTATGTGTTATTTTTGTCTATTTGATGATATGTTATATGTATACCAAGCTTTGCTCGAAGCCGGGAGGGGCTCAATGTTGGGCGGGGTCGGATGCCGGATTTCGGTCCGATATCGGTGGGGCCCGATGCTGGACTTCGGTCTGATGTCAGGCGGGGCCCGATGTAGCGCGCAAGGCCCATGTTATGTTATTATGTGATTATGTGATTTTATGTATGGTATGTGGTAGTTTGGGGGAGACTCAATAAGCTTCGTGCTTACAAATTTTCAGTTTTGGTTTCAGGTACTTCCAGTAGCAAGAGGAAGAGCTCGGGATAACTGTTGTGCACACACCATTTGTTTAGCCTGGGATGTTTTCATTCTGATATGTTTGGCAGATGTTTATGATATTTTACGATACATGACTTATGATTTTTATGTGATGAATTGTTAACTATGGTTTTATTAATGATTTAAAACGAAATTTTTGGACTGTATTTTTGGAATGTTTCAAGTTGGTATCACAGCCTTGGTATGAGGGATTTGGGAACCCTCTCGGGTGTGTTTGAACTCAAACTGAGGACTTGGTATAAAATTTTTAAAAGAAAACAATTTTTATAAAAAGGATTTTGAAAAGAGAAAAGAGAAAAGGGTGTGGTGTATGGAATCTGCCAAGCTCAAGTAAGTTATCCCTAGTTACCCATACAAGTTTATGTTCTGATATGATTATGAGAACTACATTCTAGATTAGGGATAATGATCTACGAATGATGCCTTGTATGGTTGTTATATGTGTGTGAGAATTGCATGCTAGTTTATGGCTAAGGATCTAGGAAGGATTCCTTATATGCCTGTTGTATGAGCTTATTGAATTGTATGCTAGTACTGAATAGTCAGTAATATGATTGCCTCAGAAGGAGATGCTTGATTATTATTTTGACAGGTTCAACAGGGGTTTGATTTCGGATGAAGGATCTACCTTCAGAGTTTTCCTGAGAACACAACACATAGAAGAATCATTAATGGACGTCCTGGTATTCTCCCGAGATGCCGCTCCGATGACCAAGTTAGTTTTCGGAGACAAGTCATTTTAGGTTAATATTCGTGAGACAGAACATGGATCCCTTCCTTGAGGAAAAAGAGATCTTTTTATACCTACTTCTAACGAATCGTCGGGATCTCATCCGACGAGCATGAGATGTGGACTCCTCTGACCGAAGTATCACACCCACGCTAACTAACTGCCTGATGATGTCAGTTTTGGGTGTCACCTAAGCTTTCTATCAAGTCCTGATTGGTCGTGAGTGAATGAGAAGATCGCATGGGATATTCATCCCTTGTGGGGGGGGGGGGGGGCGGGGGGCGGAACGAACTGCTACCCTAGTGCTACACTGCCTTGGCCAAGACTGGGCCTTGGCTAAAGTCTTGACGAGATAATGTATTGTTTATGATGTTTGTTATATTTAATCGGACCGTTCATGGTAATGTTAACAATTAGGTTTATTCAATGCTCGATGTTGCATTCTTTGTGGTTTTAGGAGTTTAAGTTATCTTTAACTAACTAGTAAAAAAATACGCTAAGTTACATCTTACGAGGACTGAATAATTTCAAAAGGTTAGGTTTAGCCTTATTTCACAACTCTTGTCTGAGTCCATTTGTTGTAGGGTAGGACCTCTCATTCGAAGAATTATCTGGTCTGAATGATATGTAATGGTATTTGCGAGCTAGTTAAGGGAGATAGTATGGATAGATGTGGTAGGTAGTATGGGCCCATACTACCGAAAGAAGAGCATCTGTACTCGAATCAAGGAATGCTGAGATAAACAAAGAAAACTTGTAGTATGTGTGATACCTCGAGTTATGATGAGTATATTGATGTTTGTTATGGTGTATTTTCAGTATGGTGACGCTACGCACTAGACCAGTTGGCAGTTCAGGTGTCGGAGAGGGATTAGGATCGGGCTTTGGAGTCGAGCAGCTCGAGGAGCAGATAAGAGAGTTCATTTCATCTGAGGTCAGACATAGTATTTCAGAACAGACTCATGTGATATTCGGTACGGTCAAGGAGGGCATCTTGGAGACACTTGATGAGAGGATGAGTGCGTTCCGTACCAAGATGGAGGCCATGCTACGGGCATGCACGAAGATATTCAGCAAGTTCCAAGCTTGTGTAGCTATAGAATATCATGGGGTGTGGGACCCCATTGCTTGCAGCATGTGGTTGGGTGATGTCACCAACTCATTCCATTCGAGCTGATGTCCCAAGGGGGACAAGGTCCGACTTGCATCCTGTGTTCTGAAGGACAAAGCACGTGACTGGTGGGAGGAGGTCGGACATGCCATTGGAGATGATGCAACTTTAGATACGATGACCTGGAATGACTTCTCGGCCAGGTTCATGGTCGAGTTTGCACCTGTGATTGAGCTGCAACAGCTTTCTAGGGAGTTCTAGGATCTCGAGCAGACGACTGAGACGGTGACTGAGATCATCGCCATGTTCAGGGAGAGGTCCCTTCTCGTTCCGCAGTACGTGGCGAATGAGGAAATGAAAAAGGCCCGATACCATGAGATGTTATAGAGTGATATCTACCAGTTTGTGAGCCAGTCCTGATACAAGATGCTGGAAGATATGATTCTGAGGGGCGGGGAGAGAGAGAGAGAGAGAGAGAGAGAGAGAGAGAGAGAGAGAGAGAGAGAGAATTAGATTTGGAGATATAGAATAAGAGGAAACCAGAGGGGGTTCAGTCAGGGAGTGTGGGCAAGAATCCTAAGGTATAAAATCACCGACCAAGGAGGCAGTAGGGTCGCAACCGTTGTGGTAAGTGTGGCAAGTTGCACAAGGGGACATGCAAGGCGGGTAGTTCGGGTTGCTTTAAGTGCGACCAAAATGGTCATGTTAGCAGGGACTGTACAACTATGACCACCACCATGATAGTATCATATATGATTTGCTTCCAGTTTAATTAGAGGGGACACAAGCAATCCTAATTCCCAAGTTTAGCGGCAGCATGACAGGTGACAACTCCCGCTTCTACTACACTGAGGAGTACAAATGGTCGTTAGGTCCAGTCAAAGGCGCATGTGGCAAAGAGCAGGGCCTTTCAGCTGACAGTAGATGAGGCACGTGCAAATCCTGATGTGGTGAAGAGTATGTATCTTCTCCTTATATTTTAGTTATTTTGATTATTGCTTAATTTTATGTGTTTCATTATAGGATTGTTCCTTGTGAATGGTATGTCTGCTCTGGTATTATTTATTCGGGCACTACCCGATCTTTTGTGTCGCTCGCACTCAGCAAGCGGTTTGTGGGAGCTCCATGGGTGTCGGACTGTCCATTAGATGTATACATAGCAGTGATAAGACCGTGCGAGTAGCCAGGGTTCATCAGGGATGTACACCGCAGTGGTTTGACGAGCAGTTTTCCATGGATTTAGTCCCTATTCCCTTGCGATGGAATAAGTTTATAGTGGGTATAGACTGGTTGAGTCCCAATGGGGTAGTGATCGACTGTGAGCAGAAGCTAGTATGCGTTCGGACCCCAAGTTGGGGAGGTTTAGTGATTCAAGGAGAGAGGCCTTAGTGTGGACTAACTTTGTGTTCAGCAACGAGGGCGGCACACTACCTACATTAGGGTTATGCAGCTTATGTCGCCTATTGAATAATTCAATGGCATGTTTAATATCAGTTTATGCTCTTTGATATGTGTCTGGGATGCCAGGAATCACGAATAAGATGTGAATAACCATGCAAACCCATGCGACATCCTCGAGGTCATTTATGATCTAACATAGATGTGTCAGTTAACCACACACACTCCATCAACAATCATAAATATTGAGTTTGTACCATCATTGCATATTTGTAGTCCCATATTAGTGTGTCATTTAACCATGCACTATCCACTAATCACTCACAAAGAAACAATGTTCATTTTCATGGATTCGCATACAGTTTCACATTTTTCCTAAAATTACTGTAGTGGAAATTTATAGAATGTTCTAGTACTTATACATTATACTTTTAATGTAATTAGTGTCCTATCAAACCGTTTTGTCTAGCAACCCTTTACCACACAACAGAACGGTGGATGAAAAGACATCCATTAAACTATCATTTTATAAGTTGTTTCCTTATACCTCTCTTGTAGTGTGGCTTCGTGAATGATACATACTCTTGATCTAACTGAATTTATGTTATACGTATAATACTATAACTTATATATATATATATATATATATATATATATATATATATATATATGGTATATTTTATAACCTTTTGAAAATATAAGGTTTAAATTTATTTATATGAATTAACCTTTAATTAATTAATTAATCTTTTAAACCAATTTTCGGTTGAGTATTTATCTTTTAATTCAAAGAGGGCAAGTAAATCACAACACCTTATTACAACCAAAAGCGCTCCACACCAAGCAATAGGCGTGATGTGTCCTGCAATTGACATGTTTCTTTGTATTATGTTCTAGTTTCATAATATGCACTTATAATTGAAAAATCTAGCTTTTATATCACTGATAAGTTTTCTAGGTTACAAAAAAGAAGATTTGGATAATGGATTTTACACATATACTTTTATGTGCACATGCAATGTTGAACTTCTATGACATTTTCACAATTATAACAACATACTTTATGAAACGGGATCTAACCTACTATAATCGAAATTACTAGGGTTAGAATTGTACTTTTAGCAACAAACAATTGATGTTATAAACCTTCTTGTAGATCTCCTTTCGTAAGAGTAACTCCAATAGTGTGGTAGCTTCTAATGTGTCACACCTAAAACCCTAGGAAATCATAGGAACAATATATTTTGGAAAGATGGAGATAGACAAATCCGATTTATGCTTATGAGAGGCTAGGGGTCGGTTTTCCTTGGGTTATAACCCTTTATGTAGTTGCCACATAACCCTGAAACCCTAGATTTCGTTATTAAAATAATAGTATTTTAATTTGATTCAAAAAACAGTTTTCTTATGTGATTCAGGAGGCTTCAAGAACCCTTGCAAGGCTCCTCCAAAACCGCCATATTATTGACGGATCTAGAAATGCCTTCCTTTTTCAGCTATTAAACAATTGCAATTAAACACTTGCACCTTTTAATTAATTCTAATTAACCGAAAATGAATTCCAATTAATTTTGATTAATTCCTAATTAATTATAGATTAATTCTAATTAATATATTAATCACATAATATATTAATAAATCATTTTTCTCTCTTTTAATATCAATCCTTAGAATTTACTGGTTATGATGGCAACCCAAAAATGACTTTACTTTTATTCTTTAAGATTATACCAATTTAGTTAAGACCATAGACATGTTATCCAACAACCAAGTTGTGGAATATGGGAATTGGTCACATGAGCGACTTTGCTATGTAATAATTAAATAAGTGGAATTTACTATATGGTCAAAATTCTAGGAAACTTCTCTTTTGTGAAATTCTTGACTACTTTCTTTTCGACCTTAAGTAAGCTACAAAGGTATCATTACATGGAGATGGTCAATATATGTTAACAAGCATTGATCCATTTTCTTGAATAGTTTGGTAATTCTTCTTCAAGAATAAAAGTGATGTTTTTGCTAATTTCAAAGAGTTGAAATTAATAATTTAACCCAACAGACAAAGATATTAAATATTTCCAAATCAAAAATGGTTTAGAAGTTTGTTTCAGGAGTTTAGTGAACTCATCACCAAACCATGATCCATACTCCTCATCAAAATGACATTACTAAAAGAATAAATACGACGATTATGAAAAAAGTTTGATCTATATTTTCCAATTCGGATTACCAAATACTTTTCGGGTTGAAACCTCATCTATGACATGTTACATCATCAACTTTTTTCCCTCGTTCGACATTGGAAAGCAAACACCTATTGAGGTATGGTCGAGTAAAGATGAAAATTATTCTTTGCATAATGTTTTTAGATGTCCCAAATATGATAAATTCGATAATTGATAGTTGGAAAATTCGAGCATATAATGTGTATTTCTTGGGTTCAAAGATGGAGTGAGAGGTTTCAAATTATGGATTCTGGAGACCAATAAAGTCATTATTAGTATATATGTTTCTCTTGATGTAGAATTTATTCTTAACAAATTGTCTGGTTACCAGGTATCTACTATTTCTAATAGTACATCATACACAAAAATACAATAATATTTTTCTTCTTTTTTTTTTAGTGGTGAAGATAAAGGCAATTCACAATCCAATACACCATCACCTAAATCATAACCTCTCATTGAATGAAATCAGGTTAGGTGGAAAACTGTACTTGCTAGGTGGTACATTGAAGAAATTAATATGGTTGTATATGCCTTTAATGTTGCATAAAATGGTTGAGGGCCCTCAAATTATAGTGAATAATTTAATTCAAAGAATGCAAATAAGTGGATTGTCACACCCCCGAACCGGGACGGCAGAAACGTCCGAGGCGGGTGACTTCATCTTATAATATCATAACAATTGAATATGAATGAAACATAGCAACCATCATCATCACACATTATCGATACCAACATGCATTGTTTACAACTTTGTACTTGTTCACGAAGTTACATCCAAAAATAATGCAATGTATGATGTCTGAAAAATACATCAATTCCCAAAATCCATAGCTGCAAAAAGCTGCTTATTATGTCCCTGAGAATACAAGCCATTTTGAAAAAACTTCAACATAGAATGTTGGTGAGTTCATAAGCATATTTGTGAGAAAACTTTGTAATAGCGTGTGAAACTCTAGAAAATCCGATATTTTCTGTAAAAATTGTTTTAGAGTCTCGTTTCAAATCATGTATAATTTCATGTGTATTATTTGTGTAGCTTATTTGAATATATATATATATATATATATATATATATATATATATATATATATATATATATATAGGAGCAGGATCAAATGAGAACACCAAAAAGGTTGAGAACGCGAGAACAAAGTATATTCATTTGTGATTTCATGTATTCATTTGTGGAGAAATGATAAATTTTTACGCCTTTAATTTCAATTGAAGAGAAAACGCATATTCATGTTGATTATGTGTAAAAAATTATCATTTCTCCACAAATGAATACATGGAATCACAAATGAATATACCTGTTCTCGCGTTCTCAACCTTTTAGGTGTTATCATTTGATCATTTCCCTATATATATATATATATATATATATATATATATATATATATATATATATATATATATATATATATATATATATATATATATATATATATATATATATATTGGTGTTTTCTAGAAAATTCTATATTATCTGCCATACGAAAAGTTGTGGTCTTAACACCCTAAGACCGGAATGGTGAAATTAGTTACAAAATAGTCGACACATAGTTTTGTACTATGTAAAATGAGTAGAGTGTATGTTTTGCGTAAATTTTTAATATAATATTGTAATTCTCTATGTGAGCCCTTACAACCATACTAATGTACTAGAGCGCCTGTCTTGACGTTCTTCAGGCGTCAGTTTCTAAAGATAATTGTCACCATAGACTGGCGTATTTAGATGTAGCGAACAACTTAGGTGTGGGGGTGTCAACCCCGTATATATCTATACAAAATATCCCGCTTTCCCTATAGGGGACTCTGTTTATAACTACAGGACTTACGATATACACTAGGTAGGTACAAGTGAATGAGTGTCTCACAAGAGCCTTAACATAATTTACACAATTATTGAATCCGATTATTTAATATTTTAAATAATGTTGCCAGTGTATATTTACGACTGCAGTTTTACGACACGTAATGATTCATGTCGAAATTTACACAATTTACTACTTTTGTGAAAAATAGGCCACTTTTACGATGGTTTTAAAAAATAGCCCATATTTACGATTGTTGTAAAAAATATATTTTTACCAAAATTGTCAGAAAAGGCCCATTTTTACCAAAACTGTTGTATAAGGCCTATTTTTACCAAAACTGTCATAAAAGGCCCATTTTTAGAAAAATTGTCATGTAAGGCCCATTTTTACCAAAATTGTCATAAAAGGCCCATTTCTACTAAAACTGTCATAAAAGGCCCATTTTTATAAGTTTTAGTAAAAAATATTTACATATCCAAAATGTAACCATTTTTAGTGTAACTTCACATATTTACCCAACTTTCAAAACTTTTATATCCACATATGTTTTAACATTTTCTTTGACATTATGGTGATTTTATCACACATCAAAGACAACATTTTTGACATCAACAAAACATATAAGCTACACAAGATAACTTTGTTTCCACCACTTGAGACTTGTACAAAATCTCGAGTTTATGGACTTTTAGCATGAGATCACAACATTTCAACACATATCGACATATAAAACATACATATGCAACAAAATATCCAAGGACTAAAACACGATTTTAACTTTTATCCCCCTCCCCTCTAAAAGAAGGAAAACTCGAAAACAAGGAGTATGAAGCTCACCTTGGGGCTTTTGCGGTTTGTAGAAGGAGAAAGATGATAGATTTTTCGAGCCCTAACTTGTGCCTTGAAGAGATCTTTGAAGTTAAGGTGGTTTTAGGAAGCATAGATCCAAAAATAGAGTGGTTTAAGGAATAATCTTAGTATAATCTATAAATAAAACACCTTAGGTTTGATAGGAACTTACCAAGCTATGAAACTTGAAAAATACTTCTTGAACACATTAGCACATTCATGAAATTTTGGAGGAAAAGAATGAGAGAAATGCTTGAGATTTAAGGGCAGGTGAGAAGTGAGAGTAATTTTGAAATGAAAATGGTGAAGATGGATGAGGTCGCGGCGGATTAAGAGGGAAGACAGAGGGGAGATTAGTGCATTGTTATATTTTGGTTACTTATTTCCCTCCTAGATGCATGTAGGTTAAAATCATGGTTATTTGCCATGCAATCATGAGGTGTCTAGCTTAGATTAATCCATTTCTTCTCATTTTTTTTATTAAGTGGACTAACCGACCCAAGAAGGGTCCTCGGCCCATCAAGGTTTAACAAATGATTTTCGATTTAAGAAAAGAGCCCAATAGAAAATTTTGATCCATTATGGCTCATATATGGATTTTTGGCCCAATGTGATTAAATGGGATAGTATTTGGGCCAATAGGGTCCAGTAGTAGGTTTTTGCCCCAATATAGTCTAAGAAGAATTTTTGTGTCCCAATATGGCCCAATAACGGTCTTATGGCCTAAAACAATGCTAAATAAATATTTTCGGCCCATTAAGAAGTCCAATAGTGAATTGTAGCCCATTGATGTTAAAAATAAGGCTTTAGGCCCAAGAGGGTCAACTTGAGAGGTTATTGGCCCATTAGGGCCGAATAAGTGAGTCTTGACCCAAATAAGGGTTTGGGCTGAGAAAGCTTGGGCTAAGGCCCGAAATGATATATTTTGGCTTATAGGGTTGAGTTTTGGGTTTACACAAAGTGGTTTCGTCTTGAATTACAATTTTTGGATGAACAACTTAAATAACATTTATGTTTGATTTATGCTAAACGTAGGGTTACAAGGTTACACGAATAAATTATCTTGTACAAGGATATAAATCATAACCCTAATTTTCTAGTTGTGATATCATTCCTCCGTTAGAGGGAATTTGATCCCGAAATTCTTTCGAAGGTAGTCCTAAATAATTAGAGAAGAGATGGGGGGTATTTCTGCATCATCTGATCTTCATGTTCCGAGGTGAATTCATGTAACACCATAAATTTTTGGACAAATTTTTTATTTTTAAATTACAAAAATTCTCATAATACATTCAACAAAAATCCCAATAATCAATTAACAAAACACAATTCCTTAATAGTTAAATTAATAATCCAGGATCCTCCAAAGGATAACTCTTTATCTTGTGTTTACAATCGAACCGTCGCATTCCCGTGATCCTGAGAAACACCTGAAAAATATAACACACAACATGGTAAGCACGAAGCTTAGTGAGTTCCCCAAAATACCACAAATACACATTGGCCACTCGAGGCTATAACTCTGTAAGTCCCTCCGGTCAATGTGCCTCAGTGGGACCCTCCAGTCCCACAACTCTAAAGGACCCTCCGGTCCTAACTCTGTGGACCCTCCGGTCCTAACTTTATAAGCTCATAATAAAAACACAACATAATTTTCATAGACATAATGTAGGGTATCGCAGTACTCTAATAAACACATAAGATCAATATATACACATATTACCATAACAACATAAATCACAAAGACAGTATGCACGATAACATATAACACATAATAAACAAATAAGACCCTCCGGTAGATGGTGTACTAAGACCCTCCGGTCGATATGTACTGAAACCCTCTGGTCAATAATATACTAAGACCCTACAGTCACACACAAATTATTACACAGATGAGTATAGTGAGAAGACTCACCTCGAGTGGCGAAAAGATTCTAAAAATGCTGCTGCTACACTCCAACTTTTATCACAAAACCAAACCCACAAATAAACCTATTAGGATCTAAGACCAACCTTCACATTATTAGGTCTAAACATGGTCCACCAACCTTGTCCATATATGACTTGAGTCTATTGGGCCCACCATGGCCTAATTTTCCAATTTGGGCCTAAACCCTTATATGGGCCTTACCCTAAAGCCCATCTAAATATTCTAGTCCACATGGCTACTCTTGGATGGCCCATCAATGGCCTAAATACTAAAACCCAATAGGAAGGCCGAATCACAAGGCCCAATTAAAAATTAGGGTAAAATGACGATTATGGTTAAGTATTTCTCACTTAACCCATTAAGTCCATTATTCCACTAATAGATCATATAATAAAATTGACATGGGTTTTATCTTCAGTCCACTAGTCCAAACGCGGGTCCCAATAGGCCCAAATCAACAAACCCAAAATTAGGATTTTCTAAACCCTAATTAAGGTTTCTAGCCCAATAGTGATCCGGCAAGCCCAGATCAAGCATTTGGGCTGGTTAAGGTTCACTATGTCAAGCACCACCCACTACCACCTTAGGTAGTGGTGGTCAGTGGTGGCTCCAGGCGGCAGCCACCACCTCACGGTCATAAAAGCACCCATTTAACCCCATAATTTCTGAAAACAATAATTATACTCAAACATAAACTAACAAACACACCCACATCCACCTCTCATGGCAGCTGGTGGGGACATACGGCAGTAGGAAATAAAAATAGGTGGCAACCACCACCTTAGGGTGGTGGCAGTGCATTTGTTTTCTTTTTCTGGTCCAACAATTTGCTCACACACCTTAACACCACCCATCATAACTAGGCCACGACTTATTGTTGAAAACATACATGTACACAACCACCTGCACGGCAGCCCAAGGTGGTCCGAGGAAAAAAGAAAATCCGTTGTGGCTGCTGCTTGGAGTAGAGACGGCAACGGCGGAAAAACGAGGGAATAAGCGAAGAGGAAGGAAGCAATCACAACAGGGAACTGGGACCGGGTTCTTCCCGACGAACGGAGGTCACGGTCATGCTAGCCAACTCCAGCGAACATGCGATGCTCAGCGGGTTCACATCGTCCAACAGCCACAATGGCATCATGGTGGTGGGTTAGCGGCAGCAACGGCTGTCTGTTCGGAGTGACGCACAAACACAAAGGGTGGCGGCTGGGGGCATCTTGCATGGCGGCTAAAGTGTTATGCCCTAGGGTTATGGTATGGAATGTAACAAGGAAATGAAACAAGCATCATGTATAATCCACGCCCCCACTTTTCAAACTTTGAACTTGTACAAGATCGATCCCTCCTCACCAGACCTTATTCAACTGTAATCCATAATTTCCCTTTTAACAGTGAAACATGGCCCTCTGGCCCCACAATCTATCACATCTGATCTCAATCTTATCAATCACAACGAAATAACTGGTAAAACTAGAAGAATTAGCCGTCACGAATCATGGTACTCGAACCACGTGATCTCCTCTCTCGTTTTGCTACTAAGAACCTCTAGAATTCTCCCTGTTTCGAGTATGGGTCCTCTGCTTTCAGTCGTACGGGCCCATACTATCTGCCATATCTACCCATACTTTCCACACGGAGCGTCCCAGATTTTCTAAGTAACTGCTTAACCTTCTCGATCACCAATCCAATTACACATGCTCACTCTCTAGCAAATAGTCACCTCTAAACAACATACTCATCGGTCTAGGATTACTCTCTAGGTTCTCACACTTCTCTGCCATCAGCTGCTAAAGAACTCCTTATGTTGTTAGCCATCTACCTCCTGAATATCGTCATATTCACTTAGTAGCTGACACCCATCATTCGAGAGTTCCACAAAGCACTAAGCAAGCAGCATTCGGGCATCGAATAACCAGCATGTGAAACCACTCTAGCATACCACTCCACTAACTCTCATCATAACTCAAAAGGGATCACTAGAATCAAGGAATCTCACATTTCATGGTTCTCTACCTACTCTCTTAGTAAATTCCTCAAATGCTCGTCTAGGTATCTCTCCTAGGCTACTCGTCGACTCAAGACTCCCTCTCAAAAGATTCCTGCTAGATACTTCTACTCAGCACAAACAGGGAAAATAGCAGATAATATCAATTAATAGCGTCCCCTAGACTAAGACATCATGAATCACGCAACTCTATCCCTAATTTCTGAAATACCAAGCCTATCATCTAACATGTAGCTCTAATATCTAATAAATATCTCATAATATAAACAAATAATGGTATTTTGGGAAATCATTGTTCGGGCTCTGGCTAATTGTACACACTACTCCATCTCGTTTTCTCTTTAAAACTCTTAATCGTTTTAGAAAAATCATTTCTTTTTGGAAATTTTCTAAAATCCTCAGTTTGAGTTCAGAGATACCCGGGAGCACATCTGAATCCCTCAAACCAAGGCTCTGATACCAACTTGTAACACCGTAAATTTTCAGACAAATTTTTCATTTTTAAATTACAAAAATTCTCATAATAAATTCCACAAAAATCCAAATAATCAATTAACAAAACACAATTCCATAATAGTTAAATTAATAATCCAGGATCCTCCAAAGGATAACCCTTTATCTCGTGTGTATAATCGAACCGTCGCCTTCCTGTGATCCTGGGAAACATCTGAAACACATAACACACAACATGGTAAGTACGAAGCTTAGTGAGTTCCCCTAAATACCACAAATACACATTAGCCACTCGAGGCTATAACTCTGTAAGACCCTCCGGTCAATGTGTCTCAGTGGGATCCTCTAGTCCCACAACTTTAATGGACCCTCCGGTCCTAACTCTGTAGACCCTCCGGTCCTAACTCTATAAGCTCATAATAAATACACAACATAATTCACATAGACATAATGCATGATATTGAAGTACTCTAATAAACACATAAGATCAATATATACACATATTACCATAACAGCATAAGTCACAAAGACAGTATGCACGATAACATATAACACATAATAAACAAATAAGACCTCTGGTCGATAGTGTACTAAGACCCTCTGGTCTATATGTACTAAACCCCTCTGGTCAATAATATACTAAGACCCTCTGATCACACACAAATTATAACACAGATGAGTATAGTGAGAATACTCACCTCGAGTGGCGAAAAGATTCTAAAAATGCTGCTGCTACACTCCGACTTTTATCACAAAACCAAACCCACAAATAACCCCATTAGGATCTAAGACCAACCTTCACATTATTAGGTCTAAACATGGTCCACCAACCTTGTCCATATATGACTTGAGTCTATTGGGCTTACCATGGCCTAATTTTCCAAATTGGGCCTAAACCCTTATATGGGCCTTACCCTAAAGCCCATCTAAATCTTCTAGTCCACATGACTGCTCTTGGATGGCCCATCAATGGTCCAAATACTAAAACCTAATAGGAAGGCTCAATCACAAGGCCCAAGTAAAAATTAGGGTTTTCACATAAAATGACGATTATGGTTAAGTATTTCTCACTTAACCCATTAAGGTCTTAACCCAGTAAGTCCATTATTCCACTAATAGCTCATATAATAAAATTGACATGGGTTTTATCTTCAGTCCACTAGTCCAAACGCGCGTCCCAGTAGGCCCAAATCAACAAACCCAAAATTACGATTTTCTAAACCCTAATTAGGGTTTTTAGCCCAATAGCTATCCAACAAGCCCAGATCAAGCATTTGGGTTGGTTAGGGTTCACTATGTTAAGCACCACCCACTACCACCTCAGGTAGTGGTGGTCAGTGGTGGCTCCTGGCGGTGGCCACCACCTCACGGTGGTGGTGGGGGGTTTTTCAACCATACAAGCAGCCATTTAACCTCATAATTTCCGAAAACAATAATTATAATCAAACATAAACTCACAAACATACCCACAACCACCTCTCATGGCAGCTGGTGGCGACATAGGGAGGCAGGAAATAAAAATAGGTGGCAGCCACCACCTTGGGGTGGTGGCGGTGCATTTTTTTTTCTTTTTCCGGTCCAACAATTTGCTCACACACCTTAACATCACCCAGCATATCTAGGCCACAACTTATTGTTGAAAACATACCTGTACACAACCACCTGCACGGCAGCCCAAGGTGGTCGGAGGAAAGAAGAAAATTTGTTGTGGCTACTGCTTGGAGTAGAGATGGCAACGGCGACACAACGATGGAATAAGCAAAGAGGAAGGAAGAAATCACAGCAGGGAGCTATGGCTGGGTTCTGCCCGACAAACGGAGGTCACAGTCACCCTGCCCAATCCAGCGAACATGCGATGCTCAGTGGGTTCACGTCGTCCAGCATCTACAATGGCGTCATGGTGGTGGGTTAGCATTAGCAACGGTTGTCTAATCGGAGTGATGCACGAACACGAAGGGTGGCGGCTGGGGGCATCTCGCATGGCGGTTGAAGTCTTATGCCCTAGGGTTATGGTATGGAATGTAACAAGGAAATGAAACAAGCATCAGGTATAATCCACGCCCCCACTTTTCAAACTTTGAACTTGTACAAGACCGATCCCTCCTCACCAGACCTTATTCAACTTTAATCCATAATTTCCCTTTTAACCCCTCATTCCCTAAATTCCTTACTATTTAGGCCCAAAACATACCAAATACACCCTGACTTTAATAATCCGTAACAATATAAGTCTCAACAATTACCAACCAGCCCCCAACTCTAGAAATATTTACAAAGCATCCCGGAATTTACACTTTAACCCTCAAAACCCATAATTACATCAACTGGCTTCCCAATGCCAACACTCCGCTAAATATTATTTATTTTAGGGCTATAAATCTTTATATATTTATTTATTTAACAATCGGGATGTTACAACTCTCAAAACCCATAATTACATCAATTGGCTTCCCAACGCCAACACTCCGCTAAATATTATTTATTTTAGGGCTATAAATCTTTATCTATTTATTTATTGAACAATCGGGATGTTACAATTCAGGTCCGTGTTTGGGACTCCATCGAGCCTTCACAATGAGAATGAGACTTTATTTTGTGTGTTTCACTTCCCTATACATGATTTCGATCAGTTCCTAAATGAACATGAGATTTTCACTCACCTCAATCCCATCGGGTGGAAGAACCAGGGTTTCGTTTGATAGGCATTTCTTTTGGTTTGACTCGTGAAAAAAAGGGTGTACGTCGACAAGCTCCGATGGTAGCTACAACTTGTAGGCCGCCGTAACGACCCTGGCAAGGAACTCGAATGGTCCGATGTATCGTGGATTTAGGTTTCCCCGTTTTCCGAACTGTATCATCCACTTCCAGGTAGAGACTTTTAGCAGCACTCGATCTCCTAATGGAAACTCTAGAGGCTTTCGCCGTTGGTTAGTGTAGCTCTTCTGTCGGTATCGAGATGCTTGGAGCGTTGCCCTAATTTGGAGGATTTTCTCAGTTGTTTCCCAAATGATCTCGGGCCCTGTGAGAGTACTATTCGGTACCTGTCCCCTTACCAGTTGGGTGTTTGCTACCTAATCCCAACAGGGAGCCGATCTATATTTCTGACCGTATAAGGCCTCAAAGGGAATGACTTTAATGCTTGTGTGGTAGCTATTGTTGTATGAAAATTCGATTAGTGACAAATGGGTCTCGCATGCCTTTTTTAAAATCTATCTCACAGGCTCGGAGCATATTGTCTAGTGTCTGAATCGTTTGTTCACTTTAGCCATCAGTCTGGGATGGTAGGTAGTGCTCATATCCAGCTGAGTTCCCAATGCTTTCTGGAGCGACTGCCAAAATCTTGAGGTGAAGCTACTATCTCGATCAGAGATAATATATATTGGTACTCCATGTAATCTCACCACCTCCCTTATGTAGATCTATGAGGATTTGGTTAACCAATAAACAATCACCCAGATGGCATCCAGTCTGTATGTCGTATTAGGCAATTTGGTTATGAAATCGATTGTAATCCTCTCCCATTTCCACTTGAATATGATATGTTGTTGCAGCATACCAGAGGGCTTTTGATATTCCACCTTAACTTTGGCACTAGTGATGCACTTACCCACGTAAGTTACGATCTCCGCTTTCATACCAGGCCACCAATAGTGTTCTTTAAGATCCAGGTACATCTTATCAAAGCCAGGATGGATGGATGATCTTGTTTTGTGCGCATCATTCATCATCACGTCCCAGAATCCACCGAACTTCGACGTCTAGATCCGTCCATAAGATTATAGGCTCCATCCTCTTTGATAGTTACGTTCTTTTCCATCCCACGTAACGCTTCATTTGCGACATTTTATGGTTTCAAGGCATCTTGTTGAGCCTCGTTGATTTGTGAAGATAAGTGGGAATGGAGGGTTATCGATAGTGTTCGCACTGGGTGACCCGAGTACTCCTTCTAGCTTAAGGAATCGGCTACCATGTTAGCTTTGCTCGGATGGTACCTGATCTCACATTCGTAATCATTTAGCAGCTCGAGTCATCTTCGCTGCCTCATGTTTAATTCTTTTTGATTCAGAATGTGCTGGAGGATTTTTTGGTCTGTGTAAATTGGGCACTTTGTTCCATAGAGATAGTGCCTCCAAAATTTGAAAGCAAAGACCACCACTCCTAGCTCAAGATCATGGGTATTATAATTCACATCATGGTTTTTCAGTTGCCTGAATGCATAGGCAATCACCCTTCCAAACGTCTTTAGTACACAACCCAAACCTTGGTTGGAAGCATCGCAGTATACTACAAAATCCTCCGTTCCATCTGGAAGTCATAAGACTGGAGCACTGCAGAGGGTTTGCTTTAAGGTTTAGAAGGATTTCTCTTGCTTCTTTTCCCAAGTGAAAGGTACACCCTTTTGAGTTAGAGTAGTGAGAGGTTTGGCGATCTTAATGAAAATTTGAATGAACCTCCTATAATATTCAGCGAGGCCTAAAAATTGCCTTATCTCAGTAGGTGTTTTTGGAGTTGCCCAACCCTCAATTGCCTTAACCTTAGATGGGTCCACATTAATTCCCTCTTTACTGACCACGTGTTCTAGAAAATCCACCTTGCGTATTCAAAACTTGGACTTGGAGAATTTTGTATACAACTTTTCCACCCTTAGGGTCTCCAAAACATGTCGCAGATGTTGGTTATGTTCCTCCTTGCTCCGAGAATAAACCAATATATCGTAGATAAATACTATCATGAAGTTGTCAAGGAACGGTCGGCAAACTCAGTTTATCTGATCCATAAATGTCGCGGGTGCATTTGTCAGACCGAAAGGCATAACTACGAATTCATATTGTTTATAACGAGTTCGGAAGGTAGTTTTGGAGATATCTTCTTCTCGGACTCGCAGTTGATGGTATCTAGATCTCAGATCTATCTTCTAGAAGTAACTGGCTCCTTGCAATTGATCAAATAAATGTTTGATCCGAGGAAGAGGGTATCGATTTTTGATCGTGAGCTTATTGAGATCCCAGTAGTCGTACACAACCGGAAGGAACCATCTTTCTTTTTGATAAATAAGACCAGAGCTTCCCAAGGAGAGAAACTCGGTCTTATAAATCCTTTGTCTAACAATTCACTTAGCTGGCTAGATAGCTCGTGCATTTCTACAGGGGCTAATCTATATGATGAGTGGCAATTGGCGTGGCTTCGGCTAAGAGGTCGATTCGAAACTCGACCTGTCGCTCGGGGGTATTCCCGGGAGGTCTTCAGGAAATACGTCTGGAAAATTACATACCTCTGGGATATCACTAATGTTCTTCCACTCTTTCAGTTTGTCTAATACATGGGCTAGAAAGGTGTGATTCCTTTTATGTAGGAACTTTTGTGCCTTGATGCATGAGTGAAGATGGAGATTTGTATCGTGTTTATCGTTGTAGATAATTAGTGTTTCGTTTGTAGGTAGGTTAAGGGGAACGTCCTTCTCGTGGCACATAATATCACCATGGTGGGTGCTTAACCAATCCATACCGATGATCACATCAAAGGTTATAATATTAACCGGCATCAAGTTAATTAGAAACGAGTGATTATTTAATGTTAGCATGCACATTATGAAAATGTCGTTTGTTGTTTCAATCCTCCCATTATTCATTTCCATTGTGAAGGTTTCGTTTAACTTTTGGGGACTTTAATTTAGTAAGTGCATAAACTTATGGATCACGAAACTTTGTTCCACCCCATAATCGAACAATGCATGCATAGATGTTATTGAGAGGAAACGTACCAGTGACTATGGCTGGATCTTGCAATGCCTCCCCTTGTCCCATTGTTAGGACCCTGCCTAATCATCCTGTACCTTGATTGTTGGCTTTGGGGAAGTTTTCTTGAAATGGCCAGTCTCCCTGCAGCCGTAACATGTGTGACTGTCCCCGACAATGTTGGGTTGGTTGGTTTGTTGTGGCTGAGATCTGCAATACCGGGCGGTGTGCCCTTTTCGATTGCAATTGGTGCACTGTAAGTCTCGGCATGCGTTGTTGTGGTGGAAATTGCATTTATCACACTTTGGTAAGTTGCTTTTGTATGACCTTGTAGGTGTTGGTGTCATTGATGTTGGTGCAGTTGGTGTTGGTGCGGTCTGAGTACTAACAGTATGAACTGCTACCATTTGCTGCTTATTAGAAGATTCTTGGTTTTGTCGCACTTTTCTTTTCTTTCCCTAGTTATTATTGTTGTTGTCTTCCTTCTTTGTTTCAGTACCGACAGTCTTCGCACTCTTTCCATCCCCGTGGTCATACATCTTTTGTGCCATACGTTTTGCACTGTCGAAGGTTGAGGGGTTAGCAGCAATTACATTCCCCTAGATTAGAGGAGTTAACCCCCAAATAGAGAGTTCAACCTTTTTACATACATGACTTATCATTCATGGGCATAATAGTACCACCTCGCTACACTGGGTTATGTATCCTTCAATGTCAGAGTTCTACATGGTAAGATTCCACAGTTCTTGCTCAAAATTCTGTATTTCGCCTCGGGGATAGTACTCATCTAGCATCATCGTTTTGAGATCATCCCATGACATAACATTTGCGACTGGGAGAGTTAGGGCCTTGATGTGGCCATTCCACCACGAAAGAGCCCTGTTAGCAAACGTGCAAGTTGCAAATCTTACATTGCTCTCATCTGAACACCTGCAAATCTCGAAAACAGTCTCATTCTTTTCGATTCACCAGGTGAGGGCTATTACACCCCCACTTCCAATTAATGACTTCGGTTTAGCATTGGTGAAGTCTTTGTAAGTACATTTTCTTTGGTGCCCATGATTATCATCGTGGTTGGAGCTTCCTTCCCCATTCCCGTTACCTTCTCCATTTGTGCCCTGGTTGATATGTGCTAAGGCTGTAGTAACTACAGCTGAGACTGCTACTAGGAAAGCAATAGAGTTCATCTCTGGTGGAGGCGGCGGCAATAGTGATGCCGTACTGTTTTTGCGAATGTATTTTCTAGCCATTTCTTGAAATGAGATAGGAATGATGATGAGTTTACAAAAGGCCCTTATTTAGCGGTTACGGTGGTTCGAATGTACTTATACTTGAACTGCATTATATCAAATATAAATGAAAAGAGAGAACATAAGTGATAACAATGTCACAATAAAAGAAATAAATGTTTCATTAAATGATAATGATTAAGTACATAAATGCATGAAAATTGACCACTGAAAGGTCTGCAGTACACATATGATAGAAAATCAAACAGTATAACGACCCCACGAGTAGTGTAATCACTTATTTGTAGGGTCAGTCCTACATAAATAAAGTATAAGAAAAGGAAGTCCCATCAACAGTAGTGGCGAGTAGGATGGGTCTTATTCATGTCGGGAGGTATATGGTGGTGCCGACGATGAAGTAGAAGTGCCCTCAAGTCTGGCCAGCTGGCACTCAGTGACACGCATCCTTGCCTCTAGGGTGGCCTGCCACTCTTGATATATCCTCTTTATGGCCTGGTTCTGTCTCTCCGTGCTCCATCGCGGCCCTCATCTCATACATCTAATTGGCGGTCGCTTGGGCCTGATTGCCTATATCTTGGGTTCGCCTAACCATAACGGGGAGAGAACAGTCTGCGGGCCCTCTACGGCTAAGATCGTAGAATCACTGCTCCAAACAAAATGGTGGACTTCGAAGTCAAGTTGGTTCTAGGAAGCATAGATACGAAACTAGAGTGGGTTGAGGAATAATCTTCATATAATTTTTAAATAAAACACCTTAAGTCTGATAGGAACTTACCAAGTTTTGAAACTTGAAGAAAACATCTTGAACACACTAGCACACTCACAAAATTTTAAAGGAAAAGAATGAGAGAAATGTTGGAGATTTGAGGGGAAGTGAGAATTAAGAGTAATTTTGAAATGAAGATGGTGAAGATGGATAAGGTTGCATCCGGTTAAGAAGGAAGAGAGAGGAGAGATTAGTTCATGGTTATATGTTGGTTACTCATTTCCCTCCTAGATGCATGTAGGTTAAAATCATGGTGATTTGCCATGCAATAATGATGTGTCAAGCTTAGATTAATCCATTTCTTCACTTTTTTTTTTGTTAAATAAACGAACAAACCCAAGATGGGTCCTCGGCCCAAGGTTGGTCCAAAAACGATTTTCGGCCCATCAAGGTTTAACAAATGGTTTTCGGTTTAAGTAAGGGGCCCCAATAGAAATTGTTGATCCATTATGGCTTATATATGGGTTTTCAGCCCAATGAGATTAAGTGGAAGAGTTTTCAGTCGAATATGAGGTTTTCGGCCCAATATAGTATAAGAAGAATTTTTGCAGTCCAATATGGCCCAATAAGGGTCTTACGGCCTAAAACAATGCTAAATAAAACATTTCGGCCCATTAGGAAGTCCAATTGTGAATTGCAACCCATTGATGCTAAAAATAAGGCTTTAGGCCCAATAGGGTCAACTTGAGAGGTTATCAGCCCATTAGGGCCCAAATAGAGAGTCTTGACCAAAATAGGGGCTTGGGCCGAGAAAGCTTGCACTAAGGCCCAAAATGATATATTTTGGCTTATTGGGTCGAGCTTTAGGTTTACACAAAGTGCTTTTGCCTTGAATCACAAATTTTTGGATGTACAACTTGAATAACATTTAAGCTTGATTTATACTAAACGTAGGGTTACAAGGTTACACGAAGAAATTATCTTGTACAAGAATATAAATCATAACCCTAATTTGCCAGTTGTGACATGGATTGTTACAAAGCTTGATGAGTTGAGGTTATATGGAAAAAAATGTACTTGGCATTTTGTTCTCCTCTACCCAATAGTAAGAAGGTTGTTCTATGAAAATTTGTTTATAAGGGGAAAAATGGAATTCCACATGTTGAAGACTCCAGATTTAAGGCACAACTTGTAGAAAGAGTTATAATCAAGTTCTAGGTATTGACTATACATATGTTTTCTCTATTATTGTCTAGCATAATGTTTTAAAAACTTCATTTATGGAGAATTGAAAGAGGACATTTATATATAAAAAAAACATAAAGGTTTGTTACTATTGGTAAGGAAGTCATGATATGTATGCTCAAGAAATCTTTATATGGTTTAAAGCAATCTCCAAGGTAATGGTACAAGATATTTGACTCATTTTTAACATAACATGGTTTACTAGATGCCTTTATGACAGTTGTGTGTATTTGAGGCGATGTGATGATCAATCTTTTGTATATCTACTTTTGGATGTTGATGGTATGCTTTTTGATACCATAAGTTTCAAAGATATCCAAATTGCAAAAAAAAATCACTTTAATGACGAGTTTTATATGACATATTTGGGTTTTGCTCAAAAAACCCCTAGCATGGAAATTCATATGTATCGCAAAGTCGGTACCATATTTTTTTTAGCTAGAAATTTTATTTGGAGCAAGCCTTGAAGCAGTTCAACTTGAAAGGTGTGAAAATATTATCTAATCAATTAGCACCTCACTTAAAACTTTCAACTCAATTATCGCCAATCAATGATCAACAAAGAGCCTATATGTCTAAATTATCTTCTTCTAGTGCATTGAGAACATTGATGTAGTCAATGATATGTATACAACCAAAATTGTCATATGTTGTTAGTATGGTGAGAAGATATATAGAAAATACTGGAAAGGAGCACTGAACAGTGATCCAATGTGTTTTATTATGTTCATCATATATATACGATAACATATAGCTACTAGGGAAATCAAAAGATGGAGTTATATGTTATGTTCATTCTAATTATGGAGGTGATTTCGATGGTCACCGTTCTCTCAAAAACAATATATTTATAGTTTGTTCAAGTACTATAAAATGGAAAGGCGTTCTTCAATTTAATGTGGTTGTTGCTACAACTGTGGCGGAATATACGGCTATTACAAAAGTGTTCAAGGAGGTGATATTGGTTAAATGATTGTGTTTTTAGCTTACATTAACTTGAGTGTTGACATTATTAATTACGATTACCAAATCGTAACTTTTCTCTTGAAATATCAAATGTTCCTCGATCGCACAAAGCACATTGATGTGCGGTATCATTTTGTATGTGATGTTATTGATTGATAAGACTTCAAGGTGAGCAAAATTTATACCCATGAAAATGTTGGATTAGTGTCTAAGTTTATAATTGAAATTGGGGTAACCTTCTAAATAAAGCAAAGTACTTTTTGGATTGCCGTCAATAACTAGAAACAACTAGAAATGATTTTAGGAAGATATTTTTTTCATTACTTTATTATATAGGATCCCATTTTAATAATCGACTTGTGCAAAATAATAAGATCTTGAATTTAAATGATAAAAAAGCGTATGAAGAACATAAGAAGACGAGTAATACGATTATTTACTAGAAAGAGAGAAAATATTACAATGAAGAACACATAGGTTGGGAGAGATAACTCTCCTATTCTCTTTAATTAGAGACAGACTACATTTGGTGCACACAAATAAAATGACCACTGACTCTCTATTTATAGACAGAAGTACCTTACAAAAAAAGGGAATATATTAAACTAACTATCAATCATAATTTGCAGAACATTTCCATGCTCCAATAATCTCTCCCTAAATGCTCGCAAATGAGGAAGGATACAAATAAAGTGATAAAGGGATAAAATACATAGTAACCAACTAGCAAATGCGCTAATAAAAATGACACATAATGAGAACCAAATGTTGAAATGTCTCTGAAACTCTGAAGCATTTGTGATCGTTGAAGTTTGACAATGAAACCTCTATAGCCAAAGTCTATTAAGCATAGAATGATAAATATTTCCAGTGTCTAAGAGTGAGATGCTAGCCTACAGATGTGATCAGTGAACCAAGCTGATCAACTTAAAAAGTATACCACAATAACTTCTGGACTGACCGTCCCGTAATCAAATCACACTTCGGCTTCAAAAGTATGAAACATCTCAAGTTCTCGCATCATAATATACCCAAAATTCTTTAAACGAATAACCTGTTAAAACATATGAAACATCATGTAGAAGAGTCTGAATAATAAATAATCCAGATCTGACAAAACATCTAGTGAGGCCAAAATTTTGATCATGGTGACCAGAAATCAATGCCACGTAACATTGCTAAATAAATCATCGTTTTCAGATGCCTTGAAAACTCAATCTCAAATAATCATAAAATCTTATCCGGATGCTAATATAATATTCACTCCATATTTTTGATAAGCAATGTCCGAATATCAAAAATAAATAAATAAATTTAGATGGAGAGTGTCAGATACCAAGAGCTTGGCATGATCTCCCAACATGTATGAAAGATCTCGATAAAACACGAGAATGGGAGTGAAATAAATACTCTTCGGTTATTTGTAGCCGGTTGATTCTATTACACAAACTGTTGTAACAAGTACCGAAGTAACAATAAGAACTATGCATGAAACATCTCAAATCTGATGAAAAGTGTTGATGGACCCAAACTCCAGTCTCAAAACTCTAGAAGTGCTCTTCACTAAATAAATTTCACTTTCTCAAGACACATGGTTCGTCAACCGAAGATCAATAGCGACAAGTCATAAAAAAATCTTCAAAGAGCGAAGATCGTGGATCAACTTTGTTGATCAGATGCAAATATGGTGCAAACCTTGCAAAGAAATAATGTGATGTCCAACTGCAGTATAGAGGATGATTGGTCTTAAGATACTAATCCAAGGAATGCTAGTCGAAAGACCTTGATTAAAGGGAAATCATTATGCGAAGAATAATAAAATTCTTCCAATATAATTAGCAATAAGTAATCCATCGTAATGATCGAATCTTGAATAAATCTCCAATAACAATCTCTTTTGCGAAGATAATATATCGGGTCATGTAAAAATAATTCTTCGCAAAAGTGTTTCTAATCGTGGGTTGCGGTGATGGTAAATTTTGGTGTTATTAAAAATAATTGGTTTTAAAATAAAAAATAAATTGGTGTTAACAAAAAAAAATTGGTATATGTTGGGGTTTTGTGAAAGAAAAAAAGCAAGAAAATCGTATTAAAAATAATTGGTGATAAATAAAAGGTTACATGAGTGTTAAAATAAAAAATAATAAGGTTAGACTAAAAGAGGGGTTGCGGTATGAGAGGATTGGTAAAAGCGAGGGTTAGAAGGTGAGGTCTTATTCAAAGAGAAGGTATGGTTGAAGAGGGCTGATATGTGAGGAGAGGTCGGGTACGAGTTAATGGCCGTCGAAGATTAGAGGTATTTGTTGGATTGGGAAGGTGTATGGTGAGGTTTGCAGTGAATGATAAGGCGGGTTTGATTGCGAAGAAGGGTTGGCCTACGGTATGCGAGGAGTGAAGGATGATATGCGGTATGATTTAGTGAGGATAGGTCACGAAAGTAGTAGTTGGCTGCTGTAGCAAGTGGTCGGTATCTGACAGCGAGAGGGACGATAGATGTTGCTCAGGCGAGGACTTCAACCTTATCTTCAGTACTACATATAACTCCTAGGTATGGTCTTTGGCTTCGGTCAGGTCTTGGTCTGCGGTGCTGAGCACCAAGGATGAGAGGGTTGATGAGAAAAAAAACATTTTTCATGAAATTTTGAGATTGAAAAGGCTATAACTTCGTGATTATCGATGAAAATGATTTCTAAAGCATATCTGGATAAGATGGGTTATTGGGAAAGGTAAAAAGTGGCAGAAAGTAAGTGAGAGAAATGTAAAAAGTAAGGGACAAGGCATAGGTTTAAAGTAAAAGTTTGAGTGTACATGACAAAACATGAGCAAATTATGGGTAGTGGAGTAAAGGCCATAGACATTTTCTAAACATCTTCATATTGTCCAAGACATTTAATAAAGGTCTACTAGCTTCAAATAAAGAACATGAGCTTCATACCTTTGATGATTTCTCATCTGGAAAATGATATAAACTAAAAAAATATGCTAGTAACATATTCAAAAAGAGGTATTCTCTAATCTTTTTGCTAGATAAAAATCTTCAAGTTCTATGAACTCGAAAATTATTCCTCAAGAACCATCTTTTCCATAAAACCCAAGATATTGTGTCTACATTCCATAGCATAAAGATACCTGAAGCAAAATCTTCAAATGATTTAGACCACAAATATCATCTTCTTTCTTCTTCATTTTTCTAGCTGCAAAAATCAAAAACTTTGTAAACCCGAATTTTTGCAAAAACATGAACTAGACAGCAACAATAATTATTCTGGAAAGCTTGAAAAATCATGAATCAACACTCAAAAATAAAAAAATTATCTTAAAATCGCTAGTTGCAAACCCATAAATTTTATACAAAAATTAAAAAATATTCATGTTAAATGTGACTCGAGCATTTTGAGCATTCTTATGGATTATTTGGATCATGATCATGGAACACTTGGAACTTAATGGAGCATTTAAGGTTCATGGAACATGTGACAAAGGAACTGATCATCTTAGAAGGGTATGGACCGTCTGAAAAAGTAACAAATCAAGTTCTAAAGGAAAGGATCATATAAAAGGGGGTTTGGAGCACCCAGAAGAGGTTTAGAGTACTTAGGAGTGATACGAAGCAACAAGGGGACCTTGTTGCACGATCTGATAAAGGGTTGGGCCACAAAGGATGTTGTTGTGCTAAGGGCATTCCTTCTTGCGATAAGCTACTCCTTCTTGTGCTATGGAGTATCCTTTTTGCGCTATGGGGTACTCCTATTGCGCCATAGAGTATGTTGTTGGACCATGCATGTTCTTGTTGCGATAGGATGTTGATGTTTCTCCAACTTAGATATTCTTGTGCCACACTTGAAGCCTGTTGCTCCGTCCATACACTTGTTGCACCTTCATGGCACAAGATGGACCATCTTGCTCCCTGATGAGCCAAGTATGGTATGAAGTCCCCTATGATGCTCAAGATGGCTTAATGATGCTCAAAAGTTGGTATTGCTCAAGGATTACACCATGTTGTGCCACCATGATAGATTTTGATCCATTAGTGTTCATGATTTTCCACTTGTACATCATGTTGCTCCACTATGACACAAGGTGCTCCATCATGTGTATTGTTGATGCTCATGGGTTATATACCATGAAAAAATGTTCCAGAAGATACTACATGGCGGGATATGATTGGTTGTCACCATTCTAGGCCAATGGGCCAATGGGCTTGGCCCATTAGGGTTTTAGGTCTGGTCCCTTGAGCATCAATAGGGTTAAATGCTAGGTCATTTTGTATATTGAATTCTAAAGTGATAGATGAATCTTAATGTAATTGTACTTGTAACCGCTGTTAGCCAGCTCTGAAATAAAAGAATACTCCCCTCCTACCCATGGACATTGGTCACCTTGACTGAACCACGTAAATACTGTGTCTTGTGTGCTTATAGTTTTGCTACTTATCCGCTTTACTTCATAACACTTCTAGATAGAAGTAGCTGATCGGGAGTCGTTCCCTTGAAATAATCGCTTAGATCTTCAAGGTATGACTTCTATAGCAATTATAGGATCTCGTTTTGACAATCGGCTTGTGTGGAATAATAGATCTTAAAATTCAACGATAATAAACATATGAAGAACATAAGAAGATGAGTAATCTAATGATTTACTAGAAAGAGAGAAAATATTACAATAAAGAACACATGGGTTAGGAGAGATAACTCTCCCATTCTCTCTAACTGGAGATAACCTACATTTTGGTGCACACAAACAAAATAAGCACTCCCTATCTATTTATAGAGAGAGGTACCATAAAAGAAATAAAGGGAATATAATAACATAACTATCACTCATAATTTGTAGGGCATTTCCATGCGCCAACATTATCACACCCCCAAACTTGGATAGCAGAAACGTCCAAGGGTGGATAACTTTCATGTATTGTATCATAACATAATGAGTAATAGTGACCAAAGCAAACATAACTATCATAAACATAATTGAAAAGGTTACATGGTTGTAAGAGTTACATGATTCAAACTTAATTATAATATGATGATAAAAAAAGGTTTGTGTGATGCTTTAGCGTCCCATCCTCAAAAGCTTGTAGTTACCTTTTTGAGTGATCTCTTGAGAATAAAAGTAATTTTAAAAAGTTTCAACAATTAAGTCCGTGAGTTCATGTGAGTTTGTGTGAAAAATTGTAAGCCTTTCCTTGTAAAATGATAATGTCTGTTTCGAGAAAATCCAATATTTTCCTAAAAAATGATTGTAGTCTTAGAACCCTAATACGTAGTTTTAGTGTTATATAAAACCATTTGAATGTATGTTTCCCTGTAAACTAAATATATCATTGATTCCCCCATACGAGTTACTATAACCATTCTATAGACACAGATGGGCTCTTACGACATTCTTCAAACGTCGGAATGTTATGACATTTGTCACTCCAGACATGTTGGTCTAGCTGTTGCAAGAAGCTTAGGTGTAGGATTTTCAATCTCGTATAGATCTATACACAAGTATCACGCTCTCTTATAGGAGATTCTGGTCATAATACAGGATATTTGTAGGTACTCTGGTAGTTACTATGAAGAAGTTTTCTCACAAAATTGATTCAAAGCGTTTTCATATAGTGTAATGAAAACCCTTTTGTAAGTAGTACTTTTCGATAGTAATTAAATAGTGTAGAATAATTATACATTGAATAATTCTTTGTTCGCCCCAAAATGGTAAAATAGTGTTAATAACCCATCAATTATACCCATTATAGTTTATAATAAATGTTTTGTTGTAATGAAAACCTTTGTATGCATGATTATCCCTTTTCCATGATAATAAACTAGTATAAAAATAATCATATATGTCTTAATATAATTATCCACTTTCCTCAACATGTTACACTAGTGTTAATGATCCATTAACTAAACTTATATAGTTTATTATAATATTTGATTTTTGTAGCTATAGATACATATATAGAGGCTAACATGCTTAGATATTCATAATTAATAGGTATTTTACATCTAGCACAAATAAGTGAGTCCTTAGTATGAAAATGTCAATTTTTTCTAGTTCTTGACTTTAATGTCACAAATGGAAAATAGTGAAATATAGTTATGTAAAACTTATTTTTAACTTTTCGTGATTTTTAGGTCATGTTAACTTTACATGTTTTAAACAACATAGTTTTGGTCAAAACCAAAAAAATGGTACCATAACCTAGTTATGAACATTTTTGTTAGAGAACCCACTTTAACATAAAATGATAGAATTTTAATTTTTATTTTTGTAAAACTAAATCCTTGGTATTTTACCTAGTTTCTAGCAAATATGTTCCAAATAACATATTTTTGTTTATATCCCATAAAAATGGTATAATAACTTGGTTATAACCATTTTTGCTAGAAAAGTCATATTATGTTCATAAAAATCCTAGTTTTTATAGTTTTGTGTTTATGACCTTTTCTTAAGAAAAATATAACAAGTTTATACTTGTTTTTCATACTTTTGTATTTTAAACAAACTTTTGCATCTACATGTTCATAAAGCATGGTAATAACATTATTTCTTGTATATAGCATTTTTATACAATATATAAGCAACCATGCATAACAACTTGTAAATTTATACAAATTAACTTGTATTATCCCCCAAAAACTTAGAAATCTTGAAAATGAAGGGGTATGACCTCACCTTATGTGTGTTTTCTTGATGAATGGAAAGTTGTAGAATGAAAGTTTCAAGTAAAGAACACTTGAAGAACACTTTGAAGATTTGAAGATCCTATGAATAGTAACACATGATAATGTGTGTAAATGGATTGAAACTAGCATATATGTGTGTAGAATGACTAGGAGATGAAGGAAGTACTTACCAAAAAATCAAGAAAATACTTGGAAGAAACTTTCTAGGGAAGATGAGAATTCTTTCTTGAAGAAGGAGAGAAAATGATAAAGATGATGGTGTGTAAGAGGCCTTTTGGCCGTCAGTTTAAGAGAGAGGGGGAAAGCGTATGGGTGGAGTGGGTAGGGTGAGTTATGAGGGGTATTAGATGGTGTTGCAAAAAGAGGATACCAACTTGTTTAGTTTGGCTGTTAGTGAAATGACATAAATGTAGGTTGTTTAGGATGGGGCAACATTATATTAACTAGTAACTTTTATTAAAAAAAGTCAAACTTTTAAAAAAGAGTCACATTTTTTATAAAATGAAGGTGTTTTATAAAATAAATATGCTATAAAGGATGTATAAAATATTCAATTTGAATTCTAAAAATTCAAATTATTATGAAAAACATTATTATCAAAATACTAATACGTTATATGAAGGTTAGGTTGAATTTCCAAGTTCATTTTGTGAAAATTCTGGTGTTTAGCCGGGTATTGACTTTATAGCATTTAGTGACAAATTCACCAAAAAATTGTGTTTGTAGCCTTTGTTATGATTTTTCCCCGTAGTGTAAGGTTTATTAATTCCACTACATTTAGTTATGAATATTATTTATACTAAAATAATATAAAACAGAATTACCGAATTGTTACAATAGTAACCTTATTTCGGGTTTATTTTCGATAATTGTCAAGCAGAGAGGTACTTTGTATTATAGTTTGTCAATGATACATTAGAAACATTAGAGAATATAACATTTCTCCTAAAATTATAATAAGATTTGAGTTGACCTGGTTGACTTTTATTGACTTTTTTTGACCAAAAAGTTGATGCTTGTCACATCACCCCCCCCCCCCCCCCGGTTAGAAGGAATATTGTCCCAAAATTAGCATTCCAAGTGGGTCATCAAGGGTTGGGGAAAAGATGTTGGTATTTATGTTTAATTTGGTTCTCGTGTTCCCAAGTAAATTCTGGTCCTCGTTTGGCAGTCTAATGGACCTTCACTATAGGTATACGACTTTGTTTTGTCCTCTTAACTTCCATATCCATGATTTCCACAGGTTCCTCGATGAAGTGGAGACTCTCATTTACTTCAATTTCGTCAAGTTGAATGACAAGAGTCTCTTCGGGCAGGTGCTTTTTCAAGTTGGACACATGGAAGGTGGGGTGTAAGTTACTGATTTCCTACGGTAGACGAAGTTTGTAAGCTAACGGATCGATATACCTTAGATTCATTTTCCCACATTTTCAAAAATGTATCATTCCCTTCCAGGGTGAGACCTTCAATAGTACGCAGTTACCATCGTGGAATTCCAAGAGCTTTCTTTGTTTATCCATATAACTCTTTTGTCGGTCCCGAGATGCTTTTAGTCATTCACAAATTTGAATGATCTTCTCAAATGTATCTCGTATGATCTCCGGATAGGTGAGAGTATTGTTAGGTACGTGCCCTCTCGCTAGCTGAGTGTCGCCCACCTCAACCCAACACATAGGTGATCTGCACTTGTTCTTATAGAGGGCTTCAACTGGAGCAACTTTGATGCTAGTGCGATAATTGTTGTTGTATGAGAACTCAATGAGTGGTAAGTGGGTATCCTAGGCTTTACCGAAGTCTATCACATATGCTCTCAACATATCTTCAAACATTTGAATGGTTCTCTTACTGTGCCCGTCGGTTTGTGGGTGGTAGTCTGTACTCATGTCAAGCCTGGTTCCCAAGGACTTCTATAGAGGTTGCCAAAATCATGAGGTAAACCTGCTATCTCTATCCGAGATAATGGATATTGGCACACCATGTAGTCGTACGATCTCCTTGATGTACGTCCTTGTTAGTTTTTCCATATTGTTTATCTCTTTTATTGGTAGGAAGTGTGTGGATTTGGTTAACCTATCGATAATCACCCATATGGTGTCAAGTCCAACAGTTGTATTGGGTAATATAGTCATAAAGTCCAGGGTTATCCACTCCCAATTCCACTCGAATATCTCTGTTTATTGTTGCAACCCCGAGCGCTTTTGGTATTCTACCTTAACCTTGGTGGAGGTAAAGCACTTGCCCACATAGGTAGTGATTTCTGCCTTGATGTTTGGTTACTAATATAAAATTTTAAGGTCCAGATACATCTTGTCTGAACCAGGATGAACGGAGTATTTGGTCTTATGAGCCTTGTTCGTGACAATGCCTCTGTATCCACCAAATTTTGGTGTCCAAATTCGATTCATGAGGTAATAAGCTTCGTCACCCTTGACCTCAATGTTTTTATCCATTCCTCGCAAGGCTTCACTAGCGACATTATTAGGTTTCAAAGCCTCCAGTTGTGCCTCCTTGATTTGCATGGACAGGTGAGAATAGCTAGTCACGGTTAAGGATTTTACTCGGCGGCTCGAGTATTCTTTTTGACTTAGGGCATCCGCTACTACATTGGTCGTTGGCTAGATAATAACGAATTTCCCATTCATAGTCATTTAGTAGCTCCACCAATCATCGTTGTCTCATGTTGATCTCCTTTTGATTGAGAATGTGCTAGACACTCTTATGGTCAGTGAAGATTGTGAACTTTTTACCATACAGATAATGTCTCTAACGCTTCAAAGCAAACACCACTACTCCTAATTCAAGGTCATGTATGGTGTAGTTGACTTTGTGACTCTTAATTTGTCACGAGAAATAGGAAATAACCTTCCCTGTTACATGAGCACACAACCTAGACCCTGCTTGGACGCATCATAGTAGACCACAAAGTCTTCCATCCCTTCTTGAAGAGACAAGATCAGAGCACTGCATAGGACTTTTTTTAGCGTTTGGAAGGTTGTTTCTTGTTTATCCTCCCAATTGAAGGTCATTCCTTTATGAGTCAAGCTAGTGAGTGGCTTTGCGATCTTGGAAAAATTTTGTATGAACCTCCTGTAGTAGCCAGCAATCTCTAAGAACTAGTGAATTTCCATTGGTTACCTTAGAGTTTCCCAGTTCTTAATTGCTTTGATTTTTGTAGGGATCCACCTGTATCCGTTCCTTGCTGGCCACGTGTCCCAAGAAGTCCACCCTTCGGATCCAGAACTCGTATTTCAAAATTTTTGCATATAGCTTCTCCGTCCTTGATGTCTCTAAGACTTGTCGTAGGTGTTGACTATGTTCTTCCTTACATCATGAATAGATTAGTATGTCATCGATGAATACTATCATGAATTTATCTAGGTAAGATAGGAATACACAGCTCATTAGGTCCATGAACACCGTGGGCGCATTTGTCAATCCGAAGGGCATCACCACGAACTCATAGTGACCGTAGCAAGTTCTAAACGTCGTCTTAGGGATATTTTCCTCTTGGACTCACAGCTAATGGTACCCTAACCTTAGATTGATTTTTGAGAAGTTGCTTCCTCCCTGAAGTTGGTCGAATAGGTTTTCATTCGGGGTAGGGATATCGGTTTTTGATGGTGAGTTTGTTCAAATCTCGATAGCTGATGCACATACGAAATTATCCGTCTTTCTTCTTTATGAACACAACTAGTTCTCCATAAGGTGAGAAGCTTGGTATGATGAATCCTTTGCTCTGGAGTTCATTCAGTTAACTGGATAATTCCTACATTTCGGTTAGGGCCAATCCGTACGGTGATTTGGCTATGGGGTTGCTCCTGGAATCAAATCGATTCTGAACTCGAGTTGTCACACAGGTGGTACTCTCGAAATCTCTTCTGGGAATATTTCAAGATAGTTATTGACCTATGGAATATCCTTGATGTATTTCTCTTCTCTCTTTTTGTTAACAACCTGAGCTAGGAACGCATGGTACTTCTTACGTAGATAGTTCTGAGCTTTGGTGCAAGAGTTGCTTCAGAGGTTTGTGCCCGATTTGTCGTAGTAGATGACAAGGGGTTCATTACTCAGTACGCTAAGGAGAACAACCTTTTTGTAACACATGATATCATCATGGTGATGACTTAACTAGTACGTGCCAATTATAATAGCAAAGCTCCTTATTATAACTGGCATTATCTCGATTTGGAAGGAATGGTTGTTTAGAGTTAGATCGCATCCTATGTATATGTTGTTTGTGGTTTCAGTCTTTCTGTTAGTCATTTCTATGGTAAATATTTTGTTAAGTGTTTGAGGTTTTTGTTTGAGGATATGTTCAAATTTATGACTAACGAAACTCCTTTCCCCACTGCTATGAAAGAATACGCATGCATATGTGTTCTTGAGGAGAAACGTACCGGTAACCATAGTGGGGTCCTTCATTGCATCCTCGTGCCCTAATTCCAAAACCCTTCATGTACCTCAAATTTTCCTGTTATTGGCTTTTGGGCACTCTCTCCTGAAATACCCCGTTTCCCCGCATCAGTAGCATGCTTGGCTCACCCCGATATTTTTGGATGGGGCAGCCTGTTGGGCTGGCGCCCTACAAAAACAGGTGGTATGCCCTTTCTTTGTTGCAGTTGTTGCAATGCATTTCTCAGCAAACTCCAGTGTGGCTGAAGTTGCACTTACTACATTTGGGTAGTCTCCCAACATATTGTCGCATTGGTGCTAGAGCAACAGGGACAGTGGCAATGTGGACTGCCACAATTTGTTGTCTCTTTGTGAGGTCTTGCGTCGGTTGGCTCTTCTTCCTTTTATAGTGCCCTAATGGACTCCATTATCCACAAGGATTTGTGCCAAGCGTTTGGCACAGTCAAAAGTGGATGGGTTTGCAGATACCACATTCCCTTGAATTGGGGGGGGGGGGGGGGATAGTCCCCAGATATAATGTCCCACCTTATTGCTTTCAGGGGTAACCATCTCGGGACATAGCACCGCCAAGCCGCTGAACCTGGTAGTATAGGCTGCTATATCAGAGCCCATCATTGTGTGTTTCCAGAGCTCTTGCTCTAGCTTCTGAACTTCTCCCCTCGAGCAGTATTCCTCTAGCATCATGATTGTTATGTCTTCTTAACTCATAGAGTTGGACACTAGGAGAGTTAGTGATTTGAGGAGTCCATTCCACTAGGAGAGGGCCCCATCAGCAAATGTGCATGCCTCGAATTGACCTTGTTGTCTTCCGAGCACGCACACATCTCGAATACTAATTATGTCTTCTCAAACCATCTAATTAAGGCAATGACACCTTCGCTACCATAGAAGGACTTGTGCTTGCAATTTTAGAAGTCCTTGTAGGATCGTCCTCTTTGGCATCCATGGGTTTCACCCTGATTAGAACTATTGGTACCATTTCCATTCCAATTTGTACCATTTGTGCTAATTTTTGCCATGGCGGCTGCCACAGTAGCTTGTAAGATAGTAGAGTCCACTTGTGGTGGCGGTGGCGGTGGCGGTGGAGCTGCTGATGTGTCGTCGACATGTCTGACAATTCTATGTGGTGGCATCCTTCTACCATAAATTTCAAAGAACGGGATGATGGTAAGTTCTCGATGATGGTTATGAATTGAGTATTATTGAAATAGAACGTCTCAACTATATGTTTGGTTATGGCTACTGCACAAGAATAGAGATATAAGACACACATAAAGAGTCTAGGTGTATGGTTATTTAGTATCATAAAATACTCCTATATTATTTTTAAACTTTAAATTTGGTTTTAGAGTTTCATTGTATATAGCGTTTGTAAGTTTTAGACTCATTGTTCACCACGAATATTCACAAACACATGTTAGTCATATCTCACATAAATATAGTTGATCAAGCGATATTTATCCTAGATATGATTACGTGTCTATCTAGGCTTAATCGTAGTGTTCAACTTATCTTTTTACTTTTGTATTGTTCTTGTTATGACACCGTTCTAGTATGTATGCATGTTCTTATACTTTTATAGAAATATCATTATATTTTACAAGTATACTTGCACGAAAACTTTAGTTAGATAGTTTTAGTCTCATTGTATTTATAGTTGTATATCTTAGATGGTTTGATAAAATTACCTCACCATAAACAATGCTATAATACCAATCTATCGCACCCTCAAACTAGGATGGCGGAAAATGTCCCGGGGTGGATGACATTCATGTATTGTATCATAACATAAAGAATAATCGTGATCAAAGCGAACACAACCATCATAAAATGTAATTGAAAAAGTTACATTGTTGTAAGAGTAACATGTTTCAAAATCAATTATAATATGATGATAAAAAAAGGTTTGTCTGAATCCTTAGCGTCCCATCCTCGTAATTTTGTAGTTACTTGTTTTACTGATTTCCTGATAAAACAAGTAACTTAAAAAAAGTGTCCACAATTAAGTTGGTGAGTTCATATGAGTTTGTATGAAAAACTGTAAGCCTTTCCTTGTAAAATGATAGTCTCCATTTCTAGAAAATCCAATATTTTCTTAAAAGTGAGTGTAGTCTTAGAACCTTAGACAGAAATGTACAAGTATTTCCATACCTCAAATAGTAATACGTAGTTTTAGTCTAATATAAAACCACTTGAATTTATGTTTCCCCGTAAACTAAATGTGTCGTTCACTCCCCATTAGAGTTATGATAGTGAAGACTTTGTCTCACAAGATTGATTCAACGCGTTTACGTATAGTGTAATGAAAACCCTTTTGCAAGTAGAAATATTACATTTCCATAGTAATTACATAACGTGAAATAGTTATACATTTGAATAATTATTAGTTAGCCCTAAAATAGTAAAATAGTGTTAATGACCCATAAATTATACCCATTATAGTTTATCATAAATGTTTTGTTGTAATGAAAACCTTTTTATGTATGATTATCGCTTTTCCATGATAATAAAATAGTATAAAAATAATCATATAAGTTTTTATACCTTATCCACCTTGCTCAACATGTTACAATACTATTAATGATCAATAAATTATACTTATATAATTTATTATAATAGTTGATTTTCGTGTGTGTGTGTATATATATATATATATATATATATATATATATATATATATATATATATATATATATATATATATATATATATATATATCGAGGCTGCATGCATAGATATTCATAAATAACAAGTATTTTAAATCTAGCACAAATAAGTGAGTTCTTAGTATGAAAATGTCAAATTTTTTCTAATTCTTGACTTTTAACGTCACAAACGACAAATAGTGAAATATAGTTATGTAAAACTTATTTTTACCTTTTTGTGATTCTTACGTCAAGTTAACTTTATATATAAAACAATATATTTTTTTATCAAAACCCACAAAAATGGTAATATAACCTAGTTATGATTATTTTTGTTAGAAAATCTACTTTTACATAAAATGATAGATTTTTAATTTTCTTTTTGTAAAACTAAATCCATTGTATTTTTAGCTAGTTTGAAGAAAATATGTTCCAAATAACATATTTTGGTTTATATCCCACAAAAATGGTGTACTAACTTTGATTATAACCATTTTTGCTAGAAAATTCATATTATGTTCATGAAAATCCTAGTTTTTATAGTTTTGTGTTTATGACATTTTCTTAAGAAAAATATCGCAACTTTACACTTCTTTCTCATAGTTTTTTATTTTAAACAAACGTTTTCATCTAAATGTTCATAAATCTTGGTAATAACATTATTTGATGTATTTAGCATTTTTAAACAATATCTAAGCAAGCATGCATAACAACTTGTATATTTATACAAGTTTGCTTGTATTCTTCCCTAAAAACTTAGAAATCTCACATATGAAGGGGTATGAACTCACCTTACGTGTGTTTTCTTGATGAATGGAAGATTGTAGAAGGAACTTTTCAAGTCAAGACCACTTTGAAGATTTGAAGATCCTATGAATAGTAACAAATGATAATGTGTGTAAATGGATTGAAACTAGCATATATGTGTCTAGAATCTCTAGGAGATGAAGGAAGTACTTATCAAAAACTCAAGAAACAACTTGGATGAAAATTTCTAAGGAAGATGAGATTTCTTTCTTGAAGAATGAGAGAAAATGATGGTGTATAAGAGGCCTTTTGGCCGTGAGTTTAAGAGAGATGGGGAAAAAGGGTGGATGGGGTGGGTAGGGTAGGGTAAGTTATGAGAGTTATTAGATGGTGTTGCAAAAAGAGGAGACCAACTTGTCTAGTTTGGGGGTTATTGAAATGAGATAAATATAGGTTGTTTAGGATGGGGGAACATTATATTAACTAGTAACGTTTATTAAAAAAAATTCAAACCTTTAAAAAAGAGTGACATTTTTTATAAAATGATGGTGTTTTATAAAATAAATATGGTATAAAGGATGTATAAAATATTCAATTTGAATTCAAATTATTATGACAAACATTATTATCAAAATACTAATACGTTATATGAAAGTTAGGTTGAATTTCCAAGTTCGTTTTGTTAAAATTTTGGTGTTTAGCCGGGTGTAGACTTTGTAGCATTTAGTGACAAATTCACCAAAAAATTGTGTTTGAAGCCTTTGTTATGATTTTGCCCCGTAGTGTAAGGTTTATGAATTCCACTACATTGAGTTATGAATATTATTTATACTAAAATAATATAAAAGTGAATTACCGAGTTGTTACAATACTAACCTTATTTGGGGTTTATACTTGATAATTGCCAGCCAAAGAGATACTTTCTATTCTAACTTGTCAATGGTACATTAGAAACATTAGAGAATATCACATTTCTCCTAAAATTCTAATAAGATTTTAGTTGACCTAGTTGACTTTTATTGACTTTGTTTAACCAAACATTGATGGTTGTCACAAACATATTATGTGATTAATAAATTAATATGAAATCAATAAGATTTAATTTAGAATTAATCAGAATTAATTAGAATTACTTTCAAGATTAATTAGAATTAATTAAAGGATCAAGGATTCAATTGTAATTATTCATAGTTGAGTAAGGAAACAACTCTAGAACCCTCTTAGGATGGTGAACGGCTTTACAAGGATCATGGAGAATTCTAGAAGGCTTATTAAGCTGATAAGAATTGCCATATTTGAATAGATTTGCAAATTTTGTTCATAGCATTCGTAAGAGGCTTATAGCCAAAATTTTGCTTCCTTCTCCTATCCCTTTTAATTAACGAGTTTCTAGTGTATTAGGTGTGACCCAGTAAAGGGGTGACACTTGTGACCCTTGCTTTCCAAGTCAACCAAGGAAAACATTCAAGCAATAATAATCTTTGTTGACAAGGTACACATTCTTTCTATTTGTATGTTTATAATTAAGATAGATATAGTTTTCATAAGTTTGTTGCTATTAATGTGGAAATACATAGATCCTTTTGGTTCCATGTACCCATAAGAGTTAAATGAAATTTTACATGTACAATGTTTTGTAACCTATAAATTCTATTAGTGGTCTAAGAACCGTGCCCTACCATTAAATACACATAATAGATGACACCTACAAAACAAAACAAAAAATCACAAAAGGTGTGCCGCACCTAGACGTTTGTCTAAATAAAATTCATTTATTTTCTATTTTGGTTTTGCTGAATCGATTGTAAGGTAAAATTTAGTCATTTTTTGATATTTTAACTGTTAAAATCCGAATCTTATAATCCTAGATAAATTTAAAACCCAAATTCGAATTTTGAGGAAATAAATAAGAAAACATAATATTTAATTATAAGATAATTAAATGGAATTATCCTTAATAGATTTCAATATAAAATTTAATTAAGTGCTTAATTAAAAAGAAAATATTAAATCCGTAATTGGTTTAGATGATTAATTAATTAATATATTATTTAGATAATTAAATTTAAACCTTGTGTTTTAAAAGCTTAAAAACACGCCCTATACATATATAAATGTTTAATACTATATATAACTAAAATTTAGTTAAATCAATTGTACATCTTATTCATGAAGCCACACTTTAACAGTGGTATACGGAAACAGCCTATAAAATGATCGTTGAGTGTGTATCGTTTCACACAACGCTTATTTTTGTGGTGAAGGGTCATTAGCTGAACCGGTTTGATATGACAGAATTACATTAAAAGTATAAGTGCTAAAACATTCTTATAAAATCTCATTCTGGTTACTTTAGGAATGTGTTAAATTGTATGTTAATAAATGAAAACACACATCATTTATTTATGAGTTGTTAGTAGAGCGTGTGTGGTTAACTGATAGACTAATATGGGACTATAATGATGAAATGATGAAACAACTCGCTTCTATGATTGTTGATGGAGTGTGTGTGGTTAATCGACACTTCAATGGGAGACCATAAATCAATCGAGTGTGTTTGAGCGTATTTTCACGATTATTAACATCTTTATTGTTATCATCGGCATCTCAGTCACCATTGGTAAGAGCACAATTCGAGATTAAACATGTCATTGATATTTCAATGAAAATATCAAGAGTTCTTGGCCTTAATTTAAAACTTCAGGTTAATAATTTAAAACTTCGGGTTAATAATTTAAAACCTCTGAGTTGACATAAACTAGTAGATTTCCGTCTTCAGCGTGCTTAAGTATTGTGTCATCTGAGCTTGCTCGATAGTAGAAAACTCGGGACAATCATGCATCTCTCTCAGTAAACATCTAGGTGATCTCTGTCACTGACTCAACCCCTGTCGTAGGTCCAAATACTCATGGGCCAATCTCTCCATCTCAACCAGTGGAATATATCTCGAGCGGAACATATTAGAGAACTGCTCCCATAATAGAACACACTACCATACGTATACATCCTAATCTCACTCCCTAGAGAAATCCTAGACGTTCTTCAACTGACCGACAAGTCACACATAACTCATTCATAAAACCTCCGCCAACCCCTGCAGCACTCCCTTATGCTAACTATACATAACACTGGATCCCATAGACAATCAAATACTTGATTCTACCCTAATCCCATAACCAAACAAGGAATAGAAAATAAGGCCAAAACAAAAATTCTCATGCTATAAAATCTTAGTTATGTACAACAACGATGCATACACTAAGAAACTAAAGTAATGATCTCAATTTCATACAAGAAATAACCTTAAGATACCAAACAATTCTATCATGCAATTCCTCAAGATCCCTAGCCTACTACTAGTATGTTGTTCAAACATAACATAACATCAAACAAAAGTGTGGTAACTTAGGGTATAATTTCTTGCTCCAATTGATCGTACACTTCGATCCTTCCTTGGTTACTTTTGAAAATTAGTTTAAAAACTTTTACATCTCCTTAGTTTGAGTCTGGATTCACACAAATATTCATTCAATTCTCTCAAATCAAGGCTCTGATGCCAACTTGTAACACTCCAAAAAATCACAATAAATTTAATATTTTCAAAATCAACCGTTAATCAACATTGTTTACAAAAAGAGTCATTGTCTCAAAAAAAAAAATTATTTCATTTCAGAGTGTAACATCCCAAAATACAACCCAAAATTTTTTGTTTAGTCATGACTAAATCATTATATCAATATCATAAAATAAAAACCCATACGTCAATATCTCAAAACCATAATAAAGTATCATGAGAAAACTGTATCAAGACTATATCAAATCATATCTACGAAAAGCTGAATCGACTCCCAGGACAAAAACTGAAGCGGTGGTGTATGCAATGCCATAGTCCTGAGCTCTTCCCTTTACTTGTGGAAGTACCTGAAACCAAAACTGAAACTATAAGCATGAAGCTTAGTGAGCTCCCCCAAACTACGACATACCATACAATAACATATAAAGCACACACTGGGCCTTGCCTACTGCAAGAGACCGAAATCCAGAAATTGCATCGGACCGAAGTCTGGAACTAACCAGGGCCTTACCCTCTGCATCGTATTGAAGTCCGGAAACTGCACCGAACTGAAGTCCGAAATTGACTGGGACCTTGTCCCCTGCATCGGACCGAAGTCCGGAACTAACTGCATCGGACCGAAATCCAGAACTGACTTGGACCTTGTCCCCTGCATCGGACCAAAGTCTGGAAACTGACTGAGCATAACATAGCATAGCATAAACATATCAACTAGCATAAGCACATATACTGCATACTGCATCGAACTGAAGTCCGGAACACATAACACAAAACATGCTTGAATCGCAAAGACATCAAGCAATCTAACTACTGCAACGGACCGAGGTCCGGAACTACTCCTAACTAAACGGGTCGGCATTGTAGCCATAGACGCATTCCTACTGGAAGGAAACTCACCTCGTAACGCTGGCTGTTAAGGTGCTAAATTTGAGAGTGTCTGACTACTACTCCGAAACTCCCTAACTACAAATCCCATAAACACTAAATCAAATACTGATAACTAATCTCAGGGTAAAATGACTATTTTACCCTTGGTAAAAGTCAATGTAACACCCCGTTCTTAAAATGTTAAATTGTGAGTCCCTGAGATTTAAGAGGAAGGACAATTATGTTCCTTTTTCGGGAAATGGGTTTCATCCGAGAAGGTTTCGGGCTGGTGTATGTTGTTAGAAGCATTGGGCTTCTCGTCACCCTCGTATGAATTTCAAGTTATTTGGGAGCGGGTTTAGAGTAGAGGAGTTGTGGCATTTTGAAGATGATCATTGTTATAGCTCTTTGTGAAATAAGTGGGAAAGGTCCCATGCATGCATGAGTTTTGGGTTTTGGCTGGGTACGCCCAGCGTAAGCTGGACGTACGCCCAACGTAGTGAAGGGATATGTGTGGGGTAGCTAACTGAGTACGCCCAACGTACTCTCAGAAACTCCAAACCCTAAAATTAGGGTCAGCCACTATATAAGGAACATGTTGGTTCATAACCTAGCCTCCTTAAGCTCATCCTTAACCTCAGAAACCCTAGAAACCCATATTCCTCCATTGTTGGGTGTGTTTGGCCTTGGAAAGCTCATTTTGGCAAAAGAAAAACTAGAAGAAGAAAGGAGAAGTTGTCAAAGAAGGGAAGAAACGATTGGAGCTTGTAGACCTGAAGAGATATCATCCTTTGAAGCTTATTTGAGGTATAAAGCTTCTTACTTGCCACTTATTTTGCATAGATCTAAGTGTTGTAAAGTTTTTAGCATCTTTCTTGTCCCAAAGTTCTCATCTTGATTCATGCTTTGTGTTGGCCGAGATTATCTGTCCTTTCAAACCTTTGGAGAGGTCTTGAGTGAGAAAAATGAGGTCCCAAGGGCTGTACTTGTTCCATGTGTGAGATATATAGGTCTTAATGGATTAAGACCTTGGATTAAGAGCTTATGGACGTCCCAAGTGATAAAGTTTGAGACTTTATGAATTCTAATCATATTTGGCCTAAGGATCTGAACTTTGGGCTTAATAACTTAATCCATTAAGAAGTTATAATGACTTTATGTGTAGCGAAGTTACGCCCCGCGTAACGGGTCAATGCCCCGATCCTCAGCTGCGTTTCATGTGTGTACGCCACGCGTACCAAGGAGGGTACACCCAGCGTACTCCCCCCTGATTGGACCTTAATATTAGGCTTTTGAGTTTGGGCTGTTTGTGGGTAGTTGGTTTTTGGGCTAAGTCTGGAAATTATGGATAGTGTATTTTTGGGCCCAATTATTGTTATGGACATTGGATCTAGGCCCATTTGGTGAGGTGGGCCCAATTTGGTAAATTGGGCCAATATTGGACTTTGTATAAGATTTGGACTTTGGTAATGGCCCGATAAGTGGATGTATGCTTGGCCTAATGTTTATTTTGTTATGATGGTTAGTTCGGGATTTGCGGTGAGTTGGTGATTCGAGAGTCTGCTTCTTCAGTTTAGAGTATCGGCATTCACGAGGTGAGTTATCCTCACTATATCGACAGGGTCTAAGGCACCAAGGCCGACCCTTTATCGGATTGACATTCGGGTATTTGTTGTTATGTTATTGCTTTGATATGCTTGCATCCTGGTAGCTAGGATGGTATATGTTAGAGACCTGGTTAAGGTCGGTTTCCTGGTATGTAGGGTGATGCTATGCTAGTGACCGGTTAGGTCGGTATCCTGGTTAGGATGATGATATGTTATGTGATCTGCTTGATCGGCTTGCTGACTATGAACTGTTATATGATTGTATGTTATGTGCACATGGTTGTTTGGACTAGAGTTGGGTTGAGGAGGGTCCTGCTTTGTGTTGTAGGCGAAGATACCTAGGGCGGACCGATTATTCCGAAGACCCAACGAGCGGTCCGGATAGGCTGTAGGCCCCACGAGGGCAGAACAGACGTGTCGAGGCTCGGCAAGTGGACCAGGCCGACTAAAGTCCCGATGCGGGTGGACCAGTCATATTGTATACTCAGAGAGTGGACCAGGTGGGTTGAAGGCCCGGTGCAGGCGGACCAACCACACTGCAGACTCGAAGGACATGACTAGACTCGGAGGATGGACCCGATAGGCTGAAGGCCCGATATGGTGGACTAGTCAAACAGTAGATCCGATATGCATGATTGTTCTATGTTCTAATATGTTATATATGCCATGTATGATATGGGCCGGAAGGCACTATGTTATGGGCCGGAAGGCATTATGTTTTGGACCGGAAGGTCGTAGCCTGGAAGGGCGTATATGTGGTTGGTATTTTGGGGGTATCTCACTAAGCTTTCGGGCTTACAGTTGTGGTTTAATGTTTTTCAGGTTCTTTAGGAGACTGTGGCAAGGCGAAGGCGTGATCGTACCGCTCCTCATGTTTACGTTTATGACATGGTTCTGGGAATACTCTGATAATAAATGTATTGAAAACCTTTTTTGTAATAACAATATTAAAATGGGTTGTTTTTGAAAAGTTTAAATTTTGTTGAAATTTTTGGTCGTTACAAGTTGGTATCAGAGCCTTGGTTTGAGTGAATTGGAGGAACATTCGTGTGAATCCAGTCTCAAATCAAGGAGAGTTTTTAAAAGAGAATTTAAAATGGTTTTCAAGTTAAGTAAAAAGTGGACGCGGAGGTACGATCAGCCAGAGCCAGTAAGTAACCCCAAAATACCATACATGATATTTGTTTTCAAGCTTTGATAGAACAGCATGTTGGTACTAGGCTAGGAATCTTCAGAATTTCATGATAATGTTGCCTGTTTTATGATGCTTGCTAGCCTAGGGTTTTCCTCTGTATGAGATTTCCAGTGTTCCTCTAGGAGTGAGGATTAAGCGCTTCCTATGTATATTTGTCACTAGGGTGTTGTGGTAGTACTTCATACAAATATGGGTAGGTGTGGAAGGTAGTATGGGCCCGTACTACTGAAAGCACATGACCCATACGCGTATCAGGGAAACCATGACCTCTAGGGTTGGGTTGAGAGTTGGTTCCTAGGATTGTGGGAAGTGTCTGAGATTTTGTGGTTTATTTTTAGTATGGAGATTTCGAGGCATGCCGGGAGTGGATCCGGATCAGGATCGGGAGCAGGAGAGGGAGTTCCGGGCGGGTCAGTACCGCTCAAAGTTATCGGTCAGATGAGCACATGCGAGTTGGATGTGAGGATTTATGAGATCCTGCATGATGAGGTTGCTGCGTCGTTCCGGGCAGAGCTGCCGGAACTGTTGGTTCGATCAAGACCGTCATAGTGGAGTATTTTGATGAGCGCTATGCGGCTCTCACTGAGATGGCTGCCGCGGTGCCTACAGCGGCTGTAGCAGTGGCAGGGGGAGGAGCTGTTAGAGTTTTTCAGTATCGGGACTTCGATAATACAAAGCCTCCCACCTTTGGTGGAGTTCAGGAGTCGATCGATGCTCTGAGATGGTTATCGGACGTGGAGGTGTTTTTCTTCACGTGTTCATGCCCTGCTGATTAGAGGGTGAGGTGTGCTCTGAACCTGCTAAGGCTCGGGGCAAAGGATTGGTAGAGATTGACCATAGGGTCATACTCGGATGCGCAGAGGGCTGCAGTTTCATGGGATCAGTTTAGAGAGATGTTCAGCACTCGTTATGTTCTGCAGGTCGAGAGGGAGAGGTTGGCTCAGGAGTTCCTTGAGATGAAGAAGGATTCAGAGTCAGTGACAGAGGTCAGCATGATGTTTACTAAGAGGGCGATGTTTTGCCCTGAGTTCGCTTCAGAGCAGGCTCAGATGTTTCGATATCTGAGTATGCTGAAGAGAGATATCAGACAGTTTGTGTCCGCGAAGAGGTGTGAGAATTTGTTGGAGTTGCAGGAGGCCGCTAGGCGGCATGAGTTAGAGATTGAGTTGCAGTTGCGTGAGCTGAGGAAAGCTCCCGTGCAGTCACAGCCGGTGGCGAAACGATCTAAGACCATTGATTCTAGGGTGGGAGATCAGGGCAGCCACGTTTGTGGGAAGTGTGGGAGGGGTCACACTAGAGTTTGTCGGTCCGGTGGTGCATGCCGCAAGTACGGAAAGGAGGGGCACTATGCGAGGGATTGTCGGCAGTCTGCGCCAGTTTGGGATTTGAGGATTTGTTATCATTGTCATCAGGTTGGGAACTTGGGGGTCAACTGTCCATAGCTTGCTACAGGACTGGTGTAGGCTCCAGCACCGACCACTTAGAGGATCACAGGTGGAGGTTAGGGTAGAGCAGAGCCCCCAAGGTCTCAGGTTCGTGCTTTTCAGCTTTCAGCAGAGGAGGTCAGAGCAGTGCTGGATGCAGCTGCGGGTAAGTTCCTTTCTTGATATCTTGTTATCTTGTGATTTGTGGAGTATTATTATCTGCTAGTCTCACTGTGTGGTTTTTTGTTCTGGCATCCGTTGTTCCTTGAGGGTTTGGTATGGTTATGGGTTAGATTTTGGGTTTTCGTTGGTTATCATTCATGAGGGTTATTAGTGGAAATATGGCATTGGTTTGAATGTCGGGTAGCATCTTCAGTATGAGGAGTGGTTAGCTGAAGATTGAGTTTCTTTCGAACGGGATGATCAGTGTGGAAATGTGATTTTGTGAAGGTTGCTAGTGCTAGTGGGAATCAGTCCGCGTGTAAGGGTTGGGTTTTGTGAAAGGTTGTTTTGGGAGGTCGGTGATAGCGACTGGGGGTTGATAGCCAGTGCCCTAAGTGGGGGAGAATTGGAAATTCTCTGGATGGTCGATAACCATGAGAGATTGTTTAGCTGCTTGGGATTCCGCAGTGTTTCTGTCAGCCGAGAGCAGGCTGGTATGAGTGAGAGCATGCGTGCGGGGCGGAATACAGACCTATGGCATTTGATTGTGGAGGGCCTAGGATTAGGCCGGGATCGAGTATGTATGATGGAGATAGAGTTCGGAACCCTTTGAGGGCTAGAACAGTATGCATGGGAGGATTTCCCCGGAGAGATGACTCGAAGTGATGAATGCTAGTTGAGCGGTCTGGATAGACTGAAGGCTGGTAGGCGTAGCAGTCAGGCCGAAGGCTCGGAGGACGGTACAGCCAGACTGAAGGCCCTGGAAGGCGGTCCAGATTGGCTGAAGGTTTTGAGAGTGGCCCAGATTAGCTGAAGGCCTGGTAAGGCGGACCAGTCATGCTGAAGACTCTGCAGGTTTATTTAGACTTGTTCGGGAGAAAGGGTTGAATTTGTCGTGATGTGTTAGCATTAGAAGGTCTAGCCCCGGGTATTGATCTTGATTAGTGGAGATGGTGCATGGACTCGAGAGTCCTTGCGAGCAGGTTCAGGACATGTGTGTTGCATGAATAGCAGTTATACTATAAGGGAGTGTTTATTCGAGGAAGTGAAAGCAGCAGCGCAGAGTTATGATCAAAGTGGTCCAATTATGGTCATTGAGCAGCGTGATTGCGGCAGTGCTATGGGATCACATCCGGGTTGGAAAGTTGCTGAGGCTCGGCAGGAATACATGGATGGAATCTCGGCCCTTGTTTTATGTGACGGAAATTCATCCCGAAGGATGTTTGGAAGTGTCATCAGTGTATCGGGTTTTCCTAACCAGAGGACACTAGAGCTAGTTCAGTGTGGTTATGAGATTGCGGTGGAGAACTCATGGGAGTTGCTCTGAGGCTGAAGCATGTGTCATCCTGTCAGCAAGAAAGGTAAATTTGGGTTTCGGATTTCGATGGTCGAGTCGTGAGGAACCTGGTCCGGTGAATGCCAGGCGGTGCATTGCAGGGGTAGTTTCGGAGTAGAGTTGTCGCAGGCTTTGAGGACGAAGCCTAATTTAAGTGGGGGAGAATTGTAACACCTCGTTCTTAAAATGTTTAATTGTGAGTCCCTGAGACTTAAGAGGAAGGGTAATTCCGGTCCTTTTTCGGGAAATAGGTTTCATCCGAGAAGGTTTTGGGCTGGTGTATGTTGTTAGAAGCATTAGGCTTCTCGTCACCCTCGTATGAATGTAAAGTTATTTGGGAGTGGGTTTAGAGTAGAGGAGTTGCGGCGTTTTGAAGATGATCATTGTTATAGCTCTTTGTGAAATAAGTGGGAAAGGTCCCATGCATGCACGGCATGCATGCATGAGTTTTGGGTTTTGGCTGGGTACGCCCAGCGTAAGCTGGACGTACGCCCAGCATAGTGAAGGGATATGTGCGGGGTGGCTAAGTGAGTACACCCAACGTACTAGAAGTACGCCCAGCGTACTCTCAGAAACCCCAAACCCTAAAATTAGGGTCAGCCACTATATAAGGAACATGTTGGTTCATACCCTAGCCTCCTTAAGCTCATCCTTAACCTCAGAAACCCTAGAAACCCGTATTCCTCCATTGTTGGGTGTGTTTGGCCTTGGAAAGCTCATTTTAGCAAAAGAAAAGCTAGAAGAAGAAAGGAGAAATTATCAAAGAAGGGAAGAAACAATTGGAGCTTCTAGACCAGAAGAGATATCATCCTTTGAAGCTTATTTGAGGTATAAAGCTTCTTGCTTCCCACTTATTCTGCATAGATCTAAGTGTTCTGAAGTTTTTAGCATCTTTCTTGTCCCAAAGTTCTCATCTTGATTCATTCTTTATGTTGGCCGAGACTATCTGTCCTTTCAGACCTTTGGAGAGGTCTTTAGTGTGAAAAATGAGGTCCTAAGGGCTGTAGTTGTTCCATGTGTGAGATATATAGGTCTTAATGGATTAAGACCTTGGATTAAGAGCTTATGGACGTCCCAAGTGATAAACTTTGAGACTTTATGAATTCTAATCATATTTGGCCTAGGGATCTGATGTTTGGGCTTAATAGCTTAAGCCATTAAGAAGTTATAATGACTATATGTGTAGCGAAGTTACTCCCCGCGTAACTTGGTTGTACGCCCTGCGTAACGGGTCAAGGCCCCGATCCTCAGCTGCGTTTCATGTGTGTACGCCCCGCGTACCAAGGAGGGTACACCCAGCGTACTCCCCCCCTGATTGGACCTTAATATTGAGCTTTTGAGTTTGGGCCGTTTGTGGGTAGTTGGTTTTTGGGCCAAGTCTGGAAATTATAGATTGAGTATTTTTGGGCCCAATTATTGTTATGGGAATTGGACCTAGGCCCATTTGGTGAGGTGGTCCTAATTTGGTAAATTGGGCCAATATTGGACTTTGTATAAGATTTGAACTTTGGTCTTGGCCCGATAAGTGGATGTATGCTTGGCCTAATGTTTATTTTGTTATGATGGTTAGTTCGGGATTTGCGGTGAGTTGGTGATTCGAGAGTCTGCTTCTTCAGTTCAGAGTATCGGCATTCACGAGGTGAGTTATCCTCACTATGTCGACAGGGTCTAAGGCACCAAGGTCGACCCTTTATCGGATTGAGATTTGGATATTTGTTGTTATGTTATTGCTTTGATATGTCTGCATCTTGGTAGCTAGGATGGTATATGTTAGAGACCTAGTTATGGTCGGTTTCCTAATATGTAGGGTGATGCTATGCTAGTGACCGGTTAGGTCGGTATCCTGGTTAGGATGATGATATGTTATGTGATCTGCTTGATCGGCTTGCTGACTATGAACTGTTATATGATTGTATGTTATGTGAACATGGTTGTTTGGACTGGAGTTGGCTTGAGGCGGGTCCTGCTTTGTGCTATAGGCCAAGATACCGACGGCGGATCGGTTATTCCGAAGGCCCAGCGAGCGGTCCGGATAGGCTGTAGGCCCCACGAGGGCGGACGAGACGTGCCGAGGCTTGGAGAGTGGACCAAGCCGACTGAAGGCCCGATGCGGGTAGACCAGTCATACGGTAGATTCAGAGAGTGAACCAGGTGGGCTGAAGGCCTGGTGGGGGCGGACTAACCACACTGCAGACTCGAAGAACATGACTAGACTCGAAGGATGGACCCGGTAGGCTGACGTCCCGATACGGCGGACCGGTCACACAGTAGACCCGATATGCATGACTGTTCTATGTTCTAATATGTTATATATGCTATGTATGATATCGGCTGGAAGGCACTATGTTATGGGCCGGAAGGCATTATGTTTTGGACCGGAAGGTCGTAGCCTGAAGGACGTATATGTGGTTGGTATTTTGGGGGTATCTCACTAAGCTTTCGGGCTTACAGTTGTGGTTTAATGTTTTTCAGGTTCTTCAGGAGACCGTGGCAAGGCGAAGGCGTGATCGTACCGCTCCTCGTGTTTACGTTTATGATATGGTTCTGGGAATACTCTGATAATAAATGTATTGAAAACTTTTTTGTAATAACAATATTAAAATGGGTTGTTTTTGAAAAGTTTAAATTTTGTTGAAATTTTTGGTCGTTATAGTCAACTTCCTGGTCAAAATCAACTTCTTGGTTGACTCTACTCGCCGAGTCCTACTATGAACTCGCCGAGTTCCCGGACTCACACTTCTCTAACTCGCGACTCGACTCGCCGAGTCCCTCTACTTGCGGGTCCTTGTTCTAACTCACTGAGTCCTCTTCCACTCGCTGATTCAACTCACAACTCTAAAATTGGAGATATCAGGAGGGTTTGCACTCCGACTCGCCGAGTCCAAGAACAAATCTTCGAGTCCTATGCATGTCCTCATTAAACAGTTGATTCTAATCGATCCTAGTGCATCCAATTCCTATATCTCAGCTTCTAGGGCCGATATAACAGGTAAAGTTGCCAACTTTACGTACATGCATTGAGGTATGAAGCTAAACACCAAAATAAGCTAGAAATGGGAACCTAAGGTTTGGAACAAGGCCTTGCTTTGCATAAAGGTAGCTACTTTGAGCTCCTACGGCTTAATGATGTCAAGATCTATAACTCACTACCCTAAGGCAGCTCCAATCTCGAGTTTGAACCTTGAAATGTCCCAAAAGTGGCAAAACAAGCATATATGAAGATCTACTAGGAAAATACACAAGGTAGAGGCTTTATTACCAGATGAAGTAGCAAATGGAAGCTAGCTTCTGGATCTCCTTTTTCTCCTTTGCACCTTCTTTCTTTTCTTCTCTTCTACACTTCCAAGAATACACCAAAACACTCAAAATCAAGAAGGAATCACTCAAGCTCACCAATGGAGGGCTAGGGTTTTTAGAGGGAAATGCTCTAAGGGTGCTGGAGGCTCGGATGGGGGCTATAAAGATGTTTAAATAGGGTACAAACCCTAAATATTAGGGTTTCCTCTAGACTGGCCTACTCGTCGAGTTCGAGTGCGGACTCGCCGAGTAGATCACTTAAAACCCGCGTCCAACTTGGCATCTACTCGACGAGTTAGGGCTACTACTCGCCGAGTAGGTCTTTATAAAATACATTTAGTGAATTAATACGTACCTGTAATGGGCGTTACATAGAGTTTTTCTCAAGACCCAGGGACATAAAATAGGAAGTTATGTAAGATTGCACCTTTGCCTTCCCACGATCCTCTAAAGTACCTAAAACCATAAATTAAAATTGTAAGCCAAAGCTTAGTGAGTTCCACCAAAGTACCAGCATATATACATATAACATCATATACTGGGTCCACGGCTAAAAATATTGGATTACCCCAAGCCCACAGTATGAGTCTGGCATGCCATTCAGGCCCTCAACTCATATCTAGAATACTCCTGAGCCCATAGTATGAGTCTGGCATGCCTATCAGACCCTTATCTCATATATGGATTGCTCTGAGGATTGTTGGCTACTGCACAGAGCACTACAACCTCAACCCAACACAATATTTTGACACATGTAACAGATAAACATAACACATTACAAGCAAATTTAGATAATCATTCAGATCTACTAATCAGCTACTAACTAGCATAATACTATCCTAAGCAAGATATATAACTGATTGGGCTAGCAGTGGTCCCCTCAACCCATAGATACAATGAGGAACATTCACCTTACAATTTAAAAGTAGTCTGAATAAATCCCTGCTCCGACAACCGACTCAACCCCAGTCCGAAATACCAAAACATTTCCTAATTAAATTAATTACATTTTCCCAAAATACCGTTGGTTAAAATTGCTCAAAATTAACAAGTCAACTAAGTCAACCCAGTCGAGTCAACCCAACCGAGTCAACTGAGCCTAGTCAACTCAGGGCTAGTACGCGGGGCGTACTCAGGATGTACGCAAGGCGTAGTCAACGCCCGAGATGGCGGGGATCAAATTGCGTATGTGCAGTGTAACATTTGGTACCCCCAGCAAACACACATCTTCCCTTCTTAATCACTTAAGAGCTTATTACCACAACTTATTAAGTCTAAATGCAGATTCAAGGCTAAAATATCATTGAGAGTCATAATCTTTCCAAATATATAACTTTGCATGCCCATTAAGTACTTGATACCAACCAACTTAATTTCTTAACAACTAAAGACCATTTTAGAGCATACATGTGGAAGAACTAAGCATCAAGACCTCATTTTTATGATTCAAGAACCCTCATCAGGTCTGAAAGGACGACTTATTTCGTTAGAACAATTTCATGCTTAAGAAACACCATAGTTGGAACCAAAAATTCCCTAAATGAAGAAATGGCTAGATCTACAAGATAAGATGATCAAGCTAGAATCTTTACCCGCTGGAGCTTGCTAGCAAGTAGAGAATCCGAGATCCAAGCTTCTTTGAAGCTCTAAAGTCCTTCTACCAATTTCTTCTTCTTCTTCAAGATCATCACCAAGAAACATATATGAGCTCAAAATGCACTCTTCTCACTTAGGGTTAGCTAGAGGGATGGTTTTCAGGTGAAGTCAGATTAAGGTCAAGGTCTTGGGGTCACAAAGTTGCTTAAAAAGGGTCCAAACCCTAAATTTTAGGGTTTGAAACCCTCGCACACACGCCCTGCGTATGCAATGTATGCCTATCATACTAAGCTCTTCGCGTGTACACCTCGCATAGGAAGCATACACCCATCGTACAATTTACAACTAGAAATTACCAAAATGCCAATATGGGCCATTTTGCACTTTTTTCATACATAAGGATCAAAATGAAATATTTTTTCATATATAGTGTCAAAATTGAAACTACCTCAACATCGAGATGTTATAATTCTAGCCCACTTGAAGTGGACTTTATCCTCGAAGTCTGATGCTACAAATAACTCAGGATAATTCTCCCGCATCTCCGCCTCCGGCTTCCAGGTCCACTTGGAGCCTTTTTGATGCTACCACTGAACCTTTAACTAAGGTATCTCCTTGTTCCACAAGACCTTATTCTTTCTTTCTGTTACCTCTACCAACCTCTCAATATAATTCAGATGCTCATCGACCTGAATATCATCTAAAGGGACAACTGCCTCATCGTCTAACACACACTTCTGCAACTGCAAAACATGGAGAGTGATGTGGAACCGACTAATATAACTCGAAAAATCCAACTGGTAGACCACCCTGCCAACCCTATCGATCACATGGAACAGTCCAAATATACGCCCAACATACGCCTTGCATATGTGATATACGCGCAACATACTAAGCTCTTCGTGTGTACACCTTACTTACGAAGTGTATATCCAACATACTTAACTCTATAATACTGGTATCGGCCAATTTGCACTATTTCTCATGCACAATTACAAAAATGCAATATTTGTTCATACATAGGATTAAAATTGAAATTACCTCAACATCAGGATGTTACATGATGTTTTCATCGATCGAGAAACAATAGATAAAGTGAGTCCAATTCTATGAAGTGTTTCTTCTCGAAAGTCCACACAAACTTTTGAATTTTGTTTTAGCTCATCAAGGAATGTTCCTTGACAGAAAAAATCATATTTCAAGAAGTCAGTAGGAGTCTATTGAAGTTGAGAATTTCAAGAGTCAACCAAGAATAATCTTTTTAGTTATCACTAGCATGTGACCTAAGGTTGAAAACCTTTTGTGTTTTAAATGATATATTCTTATTTTTGTGCACTTCTTATTAAGTTGTCAATGCTTATGAGTTCTATGTTTTTCATTTAACTAAAAAAAACAAAGTGCGTTAGCCGGTGAAGGTACACTAATCAATATGGGTGAGTTGCTAACGACACAAAAACACTGGTAGGCCTTCAAGCTGCTGGAAAGCAAGAAATTATGAATAGTGAAGTTCATTCCATGAGGGCAAACTAAGTCTAAATTTGGTTTTTCCTAAACCTATTCTTATGATTGTAGGTTGAAAATGAAATATCTACACGGATGGGAACACATGCACCTTCACATATAGGCGGCAAAAGATTTCACTCTAATTCATAAATATGGTTATGAGGAAATAATTTCGTTGATAGATTTTAAAGATTTGATAAAGATCAATACGGATATTGTTCTATTAATTGTATTATCTTATTCATAATATGATTACGACATCCCTCTTCATATTATGAATTGTGAGAAATATCAAGGAATTGTTTAAACTTTCAAGGGATATGTTTATCACAACTTGAAGGGTTTAAACACATATGCTAGTCGACTAAATTGCATAAGCTTGGGAAGCCTAATTAGAGTATTAACACAACATAATGAAATAAGAATCTATACTTCCATAAAAAAGATAAAGGGTTTTGATTTTTAGAAATCCAGTTGATTTTTGGATACATATCAAAGCTAGTGGGAGCATAATTGTTTTGCTGGTAGTGCATGATGACAATGTTTTTATAGGAAACAATGTCTATAGTTTGTAAATTGCAATGTTCGGAAAATTTTATGCTATGGTAGACTTACAGGAGAGGGTACTCATACTTGTTCTCGAATCCAAGCGTTTAGATCGTATAGTTTAATTGAACTTAGTCAAAAACATATATGAATAACATGTTGAAATGTTTCAATGTAGGAGATTCCATATATATAAATGTTATATGAAGAAGTTGAATAGATATTAAATCCTTGTATAGGTAATATTGAGTCCTTTCCCATATGCGTCGGATATAGGATCAATCATATATGCTATAATATTTTCTTATTCTAATTTTTTCAAATGCCTTGAACATTGTGAGAAAATGATTAGAATTTTATGTGGCTAAAGTATTTAAACAATTGTCCAGACCATTCTAAGGTTTTACAGAATATTGGTTGCATGTGAACAGTTGAAAGTATGATATTATTTGGAAAGGATAATAGTGACACATTTTACTGACTTCGACATATGAAATCCATTTTTAATTACATAATTTTGATTGTATATTTGGCTACTTATCGATCAATAAAACCCAAAAATCAATCACTGAAATCATTTACTTATTAGTAAAACTAGGTGTAAGACTCATGTATTACATGAGTTAATTAGAAAAAAATTAAATATAAAAAAATAATATTTAAGAACTTTGGACTTATAAGAAAATAAGAAAAATAGTAAATTATTAAAATTGATTTTTTTTATCTTTTAAATTTAAATAAATAAATAAAATAAACTAATGAGTTTTAATTTGTGAATTTAGAAATAAGTAGGTAAGTTCATTATTAAAATTGATATTTATTTATTACTATATTTATTGTAATTATTACATTAAAATATTATGTAGAATTTTTTTAAATAGAAAAACTTATAAAATGACATGTGAAGAAATTAATTCAAATAACCAAAAAATCACATTTGACAAATTAAATGAACGTATGACATGTGGTAAAAAAAACAAATATTTATTAGAATAGATTGTTGAGCAAATTAAAAAGGTGTAATTAGAAACATCACAAAATCAAGGATGTATAAATGGAAGAGTAATTTAAATGTATAATATGGATTATACACCTGCGAATTAGTATAAATAGTTCGAGAAACAAATTAAAAATAATGAAAAGTGACGGTATGGTAAAAATACACATGTCATTTTAGAGAAAATGACAAAAAAAATTGAAAATTATAAGAAAATGACAAAAAAACAGATATAAATATATAATCAACATTAATGTGACTTATGTCCACAATAGAATTTGAACCCTCCACTTCAAGAAGGAAGAGCACCACCTGATATTACTGGATTAGAACCTATTTATTTTCATTTATTGGTATAGTGAAAACAACATTGGTATCAAGTTATACTCACATTAACCGAATGCACTAACAAAGTTGATTTTCTGAACATTAATTTAGAAAGCCAGATAACGATAATCAAAATAATTTAAAAAAACATTAAATGAATTACTTCGGCCTGAAATCACAAAATTATTATTTAGATTAGACAACCAGTTTGTAATGTACATCTAAGCAGTCTTTGTAAAGTGAAATAGTTTGAAGATTATTACAGCGCTTAACTGGTTTGAGAACTAGCTACACAAGCCATAATTTTCACATAAATGGATTAAAATTATAACATCCAACTGCGGGTCTAGAAATACCTCTAATATATGTTGTAAACTTTATGTTAATCATGTTTAACCGAACACAACTAAAGAAAAGTACCTCATAATCATTTAATATAGAGAAGTTGGATTAAATTTTGACATTTGTATGGTTTAACATGAAGTCAAGGGGTTGCTAATCGAGGATTTAACACGTACACTACCCCAATCCGTGGTAGTGGGTAAACAGTTGAAATCGAAGCATGCATATGAGGTCAGAAGCTAGGTATGTATATAGGTGTTAACGTTCAGACACCGTTCTGGTTCAACCACTTGGTCAGTGATGAAGAAGAAAAAAGTAGGAGAAGATTTAAAAAGAAGAAAGAGTGTTTTAGATCCCACCATGGCTCAGCTACAACCTACCAAAGAATCGCAAAATTCTAATCGACTCACAAACATGTCTTCATCTTTGAAAACTTTGTGCAACTGAGCAATAATAGTTGGTATATGGGCCTATGCATGGTGTGAACATTTGACTGCATGCATAACCTACTTTAATTCTTCTTTTTAACACATCGATGTTGACCTATATACGGTTTTTCTGTACTTTTATGTTTCGTAGTTTATGGTCTTTATGCTGGTGAAAGGGTTAGGAGTTCTAAATGTAGTAAGCATTACGTAAGAGTCAAAATTTCTCGATCACTGCTATTTTGCCATGTTAAGGGTTTGTTGAGTGTACGGATTATTTTTAGAGAAATTATAGGCAAAATCCTTAATTATTGACTTGGCCAATTAACTTAAAAAAACCCAATCATTTTTTTTAAATGGCCGGTGAAAGCTTTAGGCTAGTGAATTTACATACAGATTTTCTAACATGTGTTTTAAAAGTATAAATAAAAAACATTGATTTAAGTATTAATTATAAAAAATATTATTATAATTAAATATAATAAATATTAATTATATGTAATATTATCATAATTAAGTGCAAATTACATTAATTATAAACAATACTATTCATATTTAATATTTAGAGAAATCTACGAAAAAATCCCAAATTTTTGAATCAGTTTATGAATAAGTCCTAAATTAAATTTCATTAACGAAAAAACACAAGAAACCTGGTAATATAATCACTTTAACCCTTTTTACATTTTCAGCAGGTTACCTCTTCCCTCGGGTTACCTTTTCACATGGAAGTAAGATCGAAGCAAGAATTTGTTGCTTTTTGTGGTAATCTCCCATTCACACTTCTACAAACACATATATTCAATACATCTCTTATCCCTATCTCTATTGATAATATATGTGTTAAATATGCAGAAAACAACAATAGAGCAAATAAATTATTAGGTATCATGGGTCTATTCATGGAATAATCATTACAGTCATAGATCGATCCATGACTTAAATTGTAGTTTCTATAAAAGATGTTCAACAATCAAATAAAATTATTAGGTCAATCATGGGTTTATTCAAGAAACCATAAACTGAAGTTTTTGTAAAAGATGCTTTTATCCCTCTCAAGAAGTTTCTGCTATTAGAGGTACTTCTGAGAAAATGATGAGTTTTGTTAGCGAACTTGAAGCTGTACCTACATCTGTTGTAACTGAAGGACCATTGGAACCAGGTTTGACCAACTCCTGGTTAACAAATGTACCTAAGGATTCTTCAATTCCATTCTAACTTACCACAACTCAAAACCAATTCAATTACCATATCGTGACAACCCTTCCCCTATCCCAATTCTATTCGACTTCACCTTCACCTTCATCATTGATGAAACAACATTCTTCTCCTGTTCTCGTTTCTGCCCTTAAACCACCCATCAATGTACAAAGAAACATTGGAATCCCGTTGCTTCAACCCTTTCCACCTCTCACTCCACCGCCATCACTAACTCCGAATTCCAATTTTGCCATGTTCTATGGACCATTGACCAAGGAAAAAGTTCGACCAAATCAATGTTGAGAAGCTTGTAGAACACCATGGAGGGGTTTTTATAGAGGAGTGGGTGACAAGGAAGGTTAGTGGAGGGTAACCTAAAACCCTAATTATAAATCAGAATCAGAAAAAAAAGGAAATTAGACATTAGGAAGATGATGGATTGTTTTGAAGACTTAGAGGATCTCGTTTATATATGGGTTGCTTTCAATCACCCAATCAACACATTTGAGTATATCAGTGTTGAGAAGTTTGTAGAACACCACCATCTCACACGTTACCCACCTACAAATCAAATGAGAGGAACTCCATATTGCCTTGGTGAACAAACGAGAGAAATAAAGGTATATTCTTGTTCATCTTCACAAGTTTGGTTACCCACCTGCAAATAAAACGATATAAAGAAAGGTGGGAGAAGGAGAAACGCATAAGAGAGATTTAAAAGCTTGGGTAACCGGCTAATCAAAGGTTTACCGGTTCAAAGGACTAAAGTGAGTGTAATAGCGGTAACCCGTCCTTTTTCATTAATGAAATTTAATTTAGGACTATATCATAAACTGGGGCAAAACTTTGGGACTTTTTCACAGATTTCCCTAATATTTATCACATTTAATTATAACAATACTTTTTATAATTAATACATAAAGTAATACTTCTTATATGTGTTTTAACCCTAATATATGGTTCTACTATTTGGACCCCGTATTTTCTCATAAGACCCTCTAATTATGAGTTTTTTTGGTCAAAATCAGCTTTTTCAGATTTTATTCAGCTACTTTGAAATTGTACCACTTTTTTAAGTTCAGGTTTATTTTCAAATATTTTTCTATTACATGATTTTTTAAGTTCAGTTTATTTTTCTTTTTTAGTTTCACTTTTAAAAAAAAATTATAATGTGATTGATAAAATTGATAAATATATGGACCCATCTTAATTTATATAAAATTATAAAGATTATTAATATCAAAATTTATTGGGAAATGTTTTCTCTTAACTTAAAGTAAAATACAATTTCTTGTGTTGTTATCCACCAGCTCGGCAAATTAACACCTCCAATAAACCGCCATCACAACCTCCGGTCCGACCACCGGTGGTGTTTCTGTCACACTCGTCATAACAGAAAATGTGAGAGATAGAGAGTGAGCGAGAGTGAAACAATTTGACAGATCATAAACACCTTGGAAAATAAACATTTTGACTTAAGTTTAATATTTTCAGCTTTTTTCTGTAAACAAAAAAAAAAAAAAGAAAAAAAAAAAAAAAAAAAAAGAAAAAGTCAACTTGATATTTACAAATTGAGTTTAGATCTTTACAATTTAGACCATTGATATTTACAAGTAGTTAATAATTATTAGAATACTTTTATATAAAAAGATATTATGATTTGTAAAAAAAATCATCATTATTTACTAAGTAGTTAATAATTATAAATAAAAGACATAAATACTTTTATATAAAAAGGTATTATGATTTGTAAACAAAAATCATCGTTATTTACTAATCGGTTAATAATTATAAATAAAAGACATAAAATTGTTATGTAATGATGGCTTTTAAAAGGTAATTATTATATAATAATTTATTTATTTAAGGAAATAAAGTAAGTTAATGATGATGGGTCCTTTAAGATTATTAAATGGTCTAATTAGATGGATCCATTAGAAAATCCCACTATATATATATATATATATATATATATATATATATATATATATATATATATATATATATATATATGTATATATATATATATACATATATATATATATATATATATATATATAAAGAGAGAGAGAGAGAGAGGGGTGGGTTCAATTGAGAAAATAAAAAAAGTTGAGAATGGGGGAATCATTGTCAGCCACTCATTTAATCTAAACATAAAAGGCACTGTGGCAAACTTGTAAATATCGTAATAACCTTCAATCTCAAATACGTAACTATAGAGAATTCGATAACTGTTCGTTCATCATCAAAATTTTTCCTCCAACCTTCAATAATCATCCAGATTTCTTTAACTAAACCGGAATTTCTTCGTTCTTCATGAAATTGGAATCGAAGTTCTGGACTCGCAATCACAGTTGACATTGAGGGACTTAGAATCGGTACTCACAGGTTCCCAATCGGATTTTCGGAAATCAAAATCAAATTAAGAAATCGATCAGAGATCGGATGTCGCATCTGAAGTCGAAATCGGAAGTATATGATGATTTGGAATTGATAACTTGATGTTTTTAACATTTTAAAATAGTTAACTTGTTTGCATTCCAACTGTTTGATGAAATGCATAAACTAAATTACCACGTTATATTCACATATGAATATATTTTTCTCACATGAATCAGTATACGATTATTAAAAACACAAAACAAATATGCAAGTCTGTATGTTATTCATATGTGAATAACATATAAAAATTATATATATTTGTCAAAATACCTTCGATATTCATAAATGAATATACCTTGTAATATTCATATGTAAATATACTGTGTAATATTCATAAGTGAATATATCATCTAATATTCACAAGTGAATATACTCTGTATTATTCACATGTGATATACCATGTAATACTATGTAATATTCACATATGAAATATCATTTAATACTCATAAGTGAATATACCATCTAATATTCATAAGTGAATATACTATATTAATATTCACAAGTGAATTCATCGTCCAATATTAAAATATGAATATACTATGCTTATTATATTCTATATTCATATATGAATGATAGTTAAATTGTAAAAAAAAAATCATACTTTTTATTCATAAGTGAATAACGAATGTACTGTAATAAAACCTTATGCATTGTTATTCATTAATGAATAACGATAGCTGAAAATATAAAAAAAAAAAAAAATTATTTTATCTTAAAACTATATCAATATAGATGTCTATTTGTAGAGAATAAAAAAATCATGAATTTTGGTATATTTAAAATCATTTTTTGATAAAAATAGCTTATAAAAATTTAAAAAAAAAAACAAAAAAAAAAAAAACAAAACAAAACAAAATGAAAAAAACTATGTTTTTGTATATATTAAGGTAACGATTATCATAGTTTAAGGAAATATGTTATGTTGGAAAACACATGTGCATTCGTTTCCCATTTCCGCCGGTACATTTCAGCCTTTTGCGGCAAAAATAAATGATTGGTTGAGATTGATTCCCCCATTCTCAACCTTTTTTTTTCTCAATTGAACCCTCCCCTATATATATATATATATATATATATATATATATATATATATATATATATATATATATATATATATATATATATATATATATATATATATTCTAATAAATGAATAGTTTTAATCTCCATTTGATATGTGTCACTCTAATACAATTCTTCATTAATATCATGCCACATGTGAAAAACATATATTACGTAACCCTTTAAAATTCAAATTTACCTTTTCTAATTATATTTTAAATTTGAAGTTATAATAACTTTAAAATTTTGATATTTCTCATAATTAATGATTTATTTAAAGTAATTCAATAATTTATGAATTTTTACTATGAAAATTTAATTTATTTTGTAATCGTAGTTCCCACGGGTTATAAACTCATATATATATATATATATATATATATATATATATATATATATATATATATATATATATATATATATGTGTGTGTGTGTGTGTATGCGTGTGTGTATGTATATATATATATATATATATATATATATATATATATATATATATATATATATATATATATGAGTGTGTGTATGCGTGTGTGTGTGTGTGTATATATATATATATATATATATATATATATATAGGGAGCGTTTAATCGAGAATATTTCGCATCGGGTAAACATTTGAGAACAAATTTGGACCACACAATTTTTTTTTAATTAAACTTAGAAAAATAATATTCATATAAATCAAAAAATAGTTACAAACAATTAAAAAATCACTAACTAATACCACTCACCACCCAACCAACACCACGCATCACTAACCACCACCACCCACCACCCACCACCCATCACTACCTACCACTATCACCCACCACCAACCACCACCCGCCACCACCATCACCACTCACCACCATCGCCACCCACCCACCACCACCCACCTCTACCACCCATCACCACCGTCTGCCACCACCACCCACAACCACTACCTACCACCCGACACCACCACCACGCATCAATACCCATCACCACCAACCACTACCCACCAGCACCACCCACCTCCACCACCATCACTAACCACCACCACCATCACTACCACCCACCACCCATCAGTACCCACCACCTAGCACCACCACCACCATCAACAACCATCGCCCGCCACAACCACGACCACTACCACCCACCACCCATCACTACCCACCACCTAGAACCGCCACCACCATCAAGAACCACCACCACCACCACCCAACCATCGTCACTCGCCGCTACCACCCACCTTCACCACCCATCACCACCGCCCGCCACCACCACCAACAACCACTTCCTACTACCTATCACCACCACCCATAACTACCCACCACCACCAACCACTACCCACCACCCATTACCACCTACCACAACCCACTACCCACCACCACCACGACCACCGCCAACCACTACTACCTACTACTCATCACTACCATCCATAACTACCTACCACTACCAACCACTACCCATCACCCACCATCACTACCGTCCGCCACCACTACCACCAACCACTACCTACCACCCATCACCACCACCCATAACTACCTACCACTACCAAGCACTACCCAACACCAATCAATACCCACCACCACCACCAACGACCACCCACCACCCAACACTACCCACCACCCACCACCATCACTACCACAACCACCACCCATCACCACTATCACCACCCACCATAATCACCACCCACCTAGTACCACCCGCCACCACCACCAACACCCACCCACCACCATCACTATCACAACCACTTGTAACCACCCACCCACCCATCACTACCACCTTGCTTCCACCACCCTCCGCCACCGCCCCCACCCCCACCTACAAAGATTTGTTATTGTGTATTTGATTCATTAGTTTTTCTCGTGTATATAATCACATGTGATCATATGTATCGAGTCACGTGTGATTATATGTATTGAATCATATATTATTTATATGTTATTAAATACATATAATCATATGTGATTAAATACACTTGAAAAACTAGTGAATCGAGAATGCAAAAATAAATATTTTCCACGTAAATCATATGTGATTAGATGCATATAACTACACGTAATTATATGTATTTAATAACATATTATTTACATAGGCCATATTTATTTTCGTGTTTTCGATTTAATAATTAGCATCGTGATTATATGTACTTAATCACATATGATTTACATGGACAATATTTGTTTTCACGTGTTGATTCAATAGTTGTTCTTGTATAGCTAATCACATGTGATTATGTTTATTTAATCACATATGATTCATATGGAAAACATTTATTCTTGCGTCGACTCTATAATTGTTCTCATATATTTAATCATATGTGATTATATGTCTATAATCACATATGATTTGAGGTGCAAAAGATTTATTTTTTCCTTCTTGATTAAATAGTTGTGCTCATGTACTTAATCACATGTGATTATATGTGTCAAATCGCATATGATTTTTATTGATAATATTCATGATTCAATATTTTTACTTATGTACTTAGTCATATGTGATTTTATGTATTAATCACATATGATTAATGTAGAAAAAGAAAAACTATTTTATCAAAAACACGAAAATGAATCTTGGGTACAAAAATCATATTTGAATAAATGTACAAGAACAACTATTTAACAAGAATGTGAAAATGAATATTGTCCATATAAATCATATCTATTTAGATACATATAATCTCATGTAATTAAGCACAAAAAACAACATCTGAATCGAGAACACAAAATTAAATATTTTCCACACAAATTCTATGTGATTATATGTACTTAATCACATATGATATATGTGGACAATATTTATCTGTGTGTTCTCGATTCGATAGTTGTTCCTATATATATAATCATATGTGATTATATGTATCCAATCACAAGTGATTTATATAGAAATCATTATTTTATGTCCGTATAAATCATATATGACTAGATACATATAATCACATAGATTATATGTATGTAATCACATATGATTACAGTGGACAAAGAACAATTCTTGAATCAAGAATGTGACAATGAATCTCATCCACCTAAATCATATATGATTGGATACATATAATCAAATGTGATTATATGTATTTAATCACATATGATTTACATGGTCAATATTTGTTTTCACGTGTTGATTCAATAGTTTTTCTTGTGTAGTTAATCACATGGGATTATGTTTATTTAATCACATATGATTCATATGGAAAGCATTTATTCTTGCGTCGAATCTATAATTATTCTAATATATTTAATCACGTGTGATTATATGTATATAATCACATATGATTTGTGGTGGAAAGATTTATTTTTTTCTTCTCGATTAAATAGTTGTGCTCATGTACTCAATCACATGTGATTATATGTATCAAATCGCGTATGATTTTTATTAATAATACTCATGATTCAATATTTTTTCTTAAGTATTTAATCATATGCAATTTTATGTATTAATCACATATGATTAATGTAGAAAAATAAAAACTATTTAATCAAAAGCACGAAAATGAATCTTGTATACAGAAATCATATTTGACAAATTATACAAGAACAACTAGTAAACAAGAATGTGAAAATGAATATTGTATATATAAATCATATCTAATCAGATACATATAATCTCATGTAATTATGCTCATAAAACTAACAACTAAACCGAGAAGGCAAAAATAAATATTTTCCACATAAATTCTATGTGATTAGATACATAGAATCATATGTGATTATATGAATTTAATCACATATGATATATGTGGACAATATTTATCTTTGTGTTATCGATTCGATAGTTGTTCTTGTGCATATGATCATATGTGATTATATGTATCTAATCACATATGATTTATATATACATCATTATTTTTTGTCCTTATAAATCATATGTGACTAGATACATATAATCACATATGATTATACGTATTTACTCACATATGATTACAGTGGATAAAAAACAATTTTTGAATCGAGAATGTAACAATGAATCTCATCCACATAAATCATATATGATTGGATACATATAATCAAATGTGATTATATGTATTTAATCACATATGATTTACATGGACTATATTTGTTTTCACCTGTTGATTATTGTTCTTGTTTATTTAATCACATGTGATTATATTTATTTAATCACATATGATTCATATGGAAAATATTTATTCTTGCGTCGATTCAATAATTGTTCTAATATATTTAATCATGTGTGATTACATGTATATAATCACATATGATTTGAGGTGGACAGGATTTATTTTTTCCTTCTCGATTAAATAGTTGTGCTCATGTACTTAATCACATATGATTATACATATAATCAAATGTGATAAAATACATGAGAACAACTAATGAATCGACAAAGCAAAAGTAAATCATATGTGATTAGATTCATATAATCACATATGATTAATTTGGATAAAGATTTGTTTTCGCGTTCATATATAATTACATGTGATTGTATGTATCTAATCACATTTGATTTAAATAGATAAGATTTTTTTTTTTTGCAATTAAAATCATATGTGATTAGAAACATATAATCACATCTGATTAAATGTATTTAATCATATATCTTTAATGTGGAAAAAAACGATTATTGAATTGGGAATACAAAAAGAATCTTAGCCACATAAATCATATGTCATTAGATACAAATAACCACATGTTATTAGGGTATCTGTGAACAATAACATAATACAAGTAATGCCAACATAACAAGTGAGTTAGTACTCACCTTCTTGATATTGAAAATTAGCTAGAATGAGCAAGAAGGATCATTTCCTTTCCGAGAACCTACACAAAAATTATAAGATTATTTACCTTATGTTTGTTGTATTAATCTTATAAAACTTATGTACATATTTCCTTATTTTCTCTTTGATTGTAGTCCACTGTTGGGATATGTTTTCTTACCTTTCACCCCATTTTTAAGTTTTGATAAATTATATTGGTAAATTTTCCCTTTTATCTTTTAAGAAATATAAAGATATCTTTCTAATGATTTTTAGCTTATTTTATATTAAATTTACAAGTTCCTAACTTTTAGGTTTCATTGTTTTGCCCGCTCAACATTATTTGAATAAACTATATTAATATACTAAGAGTTACATCAGGACCTTTATATCCTGGAAACTCTACATCCATATCTAACTATAGGATTTGGAATTTTGGAATTTGGGGTTTTAATGAATTTATTATGATTTTTTGAAGATAGTGCATAAAATTTGTGAAAGCATGGACCAGCCTGAGAAGAATTCAAATTATACCCCTCAAGGAGTTAGAATTTCGAAATATGATTCAAAGTTTGAAGAAAGTAGACACACTAAGATTTAAAGAAAAAAATAAGTCTCTTGGCTTTTAGATGTTCTTATTGACTTGCACGGATTTTAGAAGTTGGAGGACAGATTTGGGAAAATTGATCATAATATCTTCTAAATCATTTTTGGTGTTCTATTAAGGAATTATTGGTTAAGCCTTAAGTTTATCACTTTTAACATGATTGTTGGTTACTTATTAGGATATAGGGATGTGAAATTCAATTTAACCTATGGGCATTAATGTTTGGCTTAATGAGGGTTCAAAGTTAAGGTTTTTTCATTGAGGCATTTCATCGAATACTTGTTGTTCAAAAAATCTATAAAGTATCACAATGTCTATGATATTATATGAAACAAGATAGAAGTTAATTACCTCAAATCAAGGTTGTAAAAATCGTTTGACGTAGGCTAATTGGTGGACTAGGGTCAAGGGATTAATCGGTAGGCGGGGATTAATTAGAGACCATTAATTATTAAAAAAATTTTAAAAAAATATAATATTAAACATAAGAATATAGGTAAATAAGAACAATTCAAATACATGGACATATTTGATATATAATCTGGAATCATCCCACTTATGTTAGAGCTTCTCAACACCCTGCAACATCCATACAAACTCTTGAGCATACAAGTTTTGAATTAAAGAACTTGTTAAAATTTATTAAATTCTACAATCACTTACAACAACTCATGCTTTTATATATATATATATATATATATATATATATATATATATATATATATATATGAAATCACATGATCTTGCTTATTTTTACCAACCTATCAATAACATGGTATATGAAATAACATTTCACTCAGGCATTTCATCGAACAGGTGGATTGTAATTCGAAATTATGTTCTTGCTATAAACAATCTAGATACTAACCTACAATTCCAATCCAAAATCATAACTTATAAGCACCATCGGCATCAACAATTTACAGTTTCTGTGAATTCAATTCGAAATCACAAAACATCTATTGATTACCACATCGAGATGTAAATTGAAGTTTTTAAAATTGATTAAAGCTGTATACACAAATGAAAACAAAATTGAATTAGAGGTATATGGATTAAAGGGATACCGGTGAGGGAGCCCATGATTTCTTAAGATGTCGATAATAAAGTTGTGGGGTAGTCGGCGCTGAAAAAGATGCCTGTTATCGCTTCAGGAACTTGAGTCGAGAACAGGGGAGGAGCACAAATATGTGACTAATCTGAGTTGCTTGAGACGATTGATTCATCGTATTTTTCCCTTTATATTTCACCCAAAAGGCGCAGAGAACCGGTGGTGAAGTCATGAATGGAAAACAAGGATTGATTTTAAATTCACGACCTATTTGAAACAATATATCAAGAGTGTATGTATCATCTAATTTGAACTGGTGGATAACCACATCTATCATCTGATGTGTATGTATATAATTAAAGAGTGTTCGAGGGAGTTGTGACAAAAACTAAAGAGTTAAGAGTTTCCCACATCGCTGGTGGGATAAGAGACGAAGGCAACACTTATTCTATAAAAATGGGAAGCTAGCTGCCTTTGAGAATCAAACCCAACTAAGTTTGGGCTAGCCGAATCCTTTGAGTTGGTGGGTATTTTAGAGTTAGCCGAGCTGACTTGGCCCGATTTGGGTCCGAGTTGGGACGAATTAGTCCGATTTGGACTGTCTTTGACCGATATTGACCAAGAACGATTAGCTTAGCCGATAACACCTATTCGTAAGCGGTTGGAGTCCGCCAAGCGTCTAGGCGCCGATTAATCGGCTGCCTAGAATAATTTTTACAACCATGCCTCAAATGAAAGAGTAATGAAGTAACAATAACAACAAAAATCACTAATCATCCAACAAGTATGTATTTGACGTCATTCACAACTCATAAGAACAAATATGTGTAAGGAATAGAGGACAATTATAAGATATATTCGATGTCTGCTTCAAAATAAGGAACCAAAAGATAATCAAGATCTGAAACCCTCAGTGCAGGATCTGTGCTAATAATCTGAGCACCAGGGACATTGGTTGTTGCCCTAAGAAAATGAGCCAAACGTTGACCATATGTGTGAGGAAATGATTGACTGATAGTGTGGCCACCAGATGAATCTACCATAGTAGTTGCATCACAAAATTCTAATGGACGGGGGGGGGGGGGGGGGGGGGGGATCGGAGTGGGGTGTCGGTTGTTTTCTGAGTGAAAAGCAAATCACAGATAATCTTTATGTTAAATTTCATTAAAACTTAAATGACGTCTTTCGTATTTTTTAAATTTGTTCTCAATGTTCTCATACTAAATAAATATTCTCATTTGAACATACCTCTCTCTCTCTCTCTCTATGTGTGTGTGTGTGTGTATATATATATATATATATATATATATATATCGCCTACGATTTCTCAATATGGACTGTGAAATCGGTTCATTTTCGGCATATATCCAATCCATTAGTGTGTAGGTATAAGAAGGAACATTTGTTTTAAATCACAATATGGCTAAAAGCTACCTCCGCTTTCCTCTTCCATGACTTGTGATTTTAGTTATTTTTTTATGTTTCTAATAAAATTCTGTTATTTTGACTACAATTTCTAAAATAATAGACTATAATTTTATATATTTTCACTATCTTTATATAAAATGTAGAGAATAAAAAAAATATTAACCGCGATACCAATATCTGTGTTTTTATATATTTTTATTAAAAAAATATGACTTATAATAAATATTTTGTAGTAGTTGCACTTGTCAGGGAGATTGTTGATTAACAACTAAGATATGTTTGATCTTTATTTGGAGAATGTTGAATATCAGAGTGAGATTTTTGGAAAATATTAACATTACTAATTTTTGTATTTAGTGAAAAATAAGATCGGTTTGTTAGATAAATCACTCATCAAAATGAGTTTTCATAATTGATTACACTCATGGTTCATCATTATGCGCTCCTTTGACCCGATTGCGCTTCCTTAATCTTATCAATGTGTTGTGTGATAAGGAATGTGTTGTTGTTGCTAGAGGTGATCCATGTATGAGAATAAACTCCAATAATGAAGAATGAAATCATGAAGAATGTATTGGTATGGATCTTTTGGGGAAATGTTGAACATCCTGAGGTGCATGGCAGGTGGCCATGCACATCCCTCATGGTTGAAGATTCTAGAAGCAGTTATATGACGTCTTATAATTAGTTGATTTTTTTTAGGACCTAATTATGGATGAACCTAACCCATCATAAATAAGGTTCCTTATGTTTGCTTTTAGAAAATCACATATTGTTTTTCTAAAGTTGTTTAACTTGCTTTATTGAATTCCTACTAACCTGTTATTTGATTTAGGGCTTAAGATGGAAAGTTATGACCGACAAATTCAAAAGTCACTATTTCAAATTCTAAAGAATACAACATAGGTGGCTTAATGACTGATCATGTTAATAAATTAAATTCAATCCTCTCAAGATTGATTTCAATTGATAATGCATTTAAGCATGAAGTCCATGCATAGTTGCTATTATCAATTTGCCTTGATAGTTGCTCTAGTATAGTTACTGTAAAAACCCGTCATTCTTAACTCAATAAGAGTCTAAAACTACATTTCAATCCTTGTGTATACATATCCTCTATTGCCTTAAGGGCATATTTATAAGCTAATAAATAAACGTAGCTTAAGTCTTAAGTTGATTTATGATATTATAAATTAACATAAGTTAAAAGACTAAGATTTAATTGATAAAAGTGTTGGATTAGTGTCTAAGTCCATAACTATTTTGGTATGTACTTAACCCGATTATGAGCATGGTCATTTTGGGTTACCTTCACCATAGTAACTTGTAGGAAGAATTAAGGAGAGAGGAGATTAATTATGATTTTTTATTATATTATAGGAATAATATATTGAAGGAGAAATCATATTGTTTAATTAATATTAGTCAATAATTAATTGATAATTAATTATGTGGCTAAAAGAGATTAATTAGATATAGGGGACTGGACTGTAATTATTGGATAATTGAGTTATTAGGCTAGACAATCTTTAGCATAATCATTTGCATGTCCACACTTATGACACACAATTTTTGGTTTGTCTGAATTTGAACTTTGTGAGGGTTCCGAAGTAGAGTTTTGTTTAGGGAGGTTAGGTTTGTATGCAGGAGGATTTTCGGAGGGTTTAGGTTCCGGATCTGAAACTGGTTGAGGATTGTTATGGTGAGGAGCATGGAATCGGTTTTGGTATGGATTGTCAAAAGGATTGAAAGGACGTTTGTACTTCATTGAAAGTAGTGCGAATTCCTGTTGCAAGCGAAGTTCAGAGTCCAAAGCTTTGGAGTTATCAACACCATAAATTTGTGTGGATAAGGTAAGTGTGGATGTTTGAACCAATGAAACAGTGGGTTTGAAGGGATCTGAAGTAGATGAGTTCAGAATGGTTGATTTAAAGGAAATGGCAAGGGCAAGAGGACCTCCGGAGAGTTCCCTTATGGTTTGAGCAACATTGGATTCGTGTCCTTGAAGTTCATCAAAAAGTCGATAAAGCTTCAACTTTTTTAGTGAATCATTTCTTTGAAGACAGTATTTCACATTTCCCCATCCTTTGCCACGACTGTTTATGAATTTGAGACTGTACTCCAAAGGATTTCGAACAATCCCATGAGCAGTCATGTTGTTGACAATGATTTGGTAACGGTTGGAAGCAGAAGCCACTGATTCACCAGGAGTTGTGGTGAAAGTGTCAAAATCATTGACAACTGAGGTGAGACGCTTGTCCTTCATATGGTGGTGCAATTCCTTTGGCTGATTTGCACAGCTTGATATGCTCAAATAGCGAAGGAGGAACACCTAAAACCATTTCTGAGAAGGCAATTTGATCAGCATGTAGCTTCTCGATATCATCTGCAGTTAGAGGAGATGGACGAACTTCATCTTCTTTCATGAGCTGAGTAGCTGCATCTCTTACAACTATTCTTACAGGAACATGAGAACCTTCTTTGACTGATTTCCAAATTTGTTCACCTTTATCTTTACCAATAAAAAATCTTTCCGCTCTAACTTTCCAATGATCATATTCTTCCACAACTAGTAATGGGGCACGTGTAGGGCCACCCACACAATTTGCGATTTGCAATGAAATCAATTATTGAGGATTAGAAGCAGCCATTGAAGTTTAAGATATCGTCAAGCTAAAGTTGTATATAGAAGAACTTTTATCCTTAACACAGAAATGGTTGAAATACCAAGGTAATTTCAAACCAATTATAATATGATCTTATGGATTCAAAGGACAACCACTCAAGCTCTGATACCAATTGAGAGAACAAGATAGATCTGATGTGCAAGGACAAGGTTCAAGAACTTAAACCTTGAGTGAATGCTTAAGATCAATGTCTGCTTGCTAAAAAGTTCAAGTCAAGCCTGGAAAGACCAGTCAAGTCTTAGATAATATGTTTAGCAAAATGATTAAGCTGTTAAATGAAGATTCATAATAAATGTTCAAAGTAAAGCTAATAAATGATGAACAAGAAGAATGTTTTGAAAGATGTTTGAAATAACTTAGTAAAAATGCTAAAGGTTGAGTAAAAAGCTCCAAACTTGACTTGAATTCATTGCTCCTAAATATAGGAGTGAATGTTACAGCGAATTAACCCAAGTGTTTACATAGGACCGGACAAAAGACATAAACCTAACATTCTGACTGTCCAAATACTTTTATAGACTAAGTCCTATGAAACGTTACATCAGTAACACGACAAAAGTAATAAATGAACAAAAGACAAAACAGATATGTTCTGGATCAGTATTCATTTTGGACTATGGGCACTCCGGAACGGCTTCGTCTTCACTCATGTATCTTCCCTGGTCCGAATGGGTTCCGGACTACTTTTTTATTTTACTTTAGAATATCCACACCGGAATGTAAGTATTTGGGATTCCCGACTTAGGATTGCTAAGGTTCACTTTTAGGTTCCAACAACCTGCCATGGCTTCCTTGTAGTTATTAGGTTCATCTAGATTTACCAGTGTGCTATCACTGAAAAATGTATCACCTTTTGTAGTAATATGAAAACCATAAAACTCAGGTAGAACTCTAACTCGACAAGAACGTCTCAAAGGTATGGACTCGTCAATCGGCTCAACCGGAGTTTCCTCCTCGAGTTGATTTCTAGTGCTTGAGGTTCCTTCATCACGTAACTCTTGAAGCTCTTCAAGGTCACTTTTTCTCCCACTGTCCTCTTGGCATATGAGTTCTCTTTTGCAAAAGACTCCTCTCCTCGCAATGAAGACAACATTGTCACTTGGTCTATAGATGGGATACCCAAAGGACATCTGCGGGTAGCCGATGAAAATACATTGCTCACTCCGAGGTTCAAGCTTGTTGTTGGTCTCGTGTCTTACGAAAGCCTCGCAACCCCAAACTTTGATATGGTATAACGAGGGAACCTTCCCTATCCACATCTCGTGGGGAGTTTTAAAAATCTTTTTGGTAGGGACTAGATTAAGGATATGGGCGGAAGTCTCTAAGGCATAACCCCAGAATGAGATAGGTAACGAAGCTCGACTTATCATGGAACGAACCATGTCTTGCAAGGTTCTATTGCACCTCTTAGCTACATCATTAAGTTGTGTGGTGTCCTAGGTGGCATCAATTGTGAAACAATTCCACATTCCTTAAGATAGTCAAGGAACTCGATACTAAGATACTCTCCTCTGCGGTTGGATCGTAGCATTTGTATCTTCCTGCCCAATTGATTCTCCACGTCTTGCTTAAACTCTTTGAACTTTTCAAAGGTTTTTGAATTAAGCTTGATTAAGTAGACATAACCATATCTTTTATAGTCATTATTAAAAGTCACATAGAAGCGATTAGCATCTCTTGTGGCAATTCTGAATGGTCCATACACATCAGTGTGTATAAGATCCAACAGACCTTCACCCTTTTCACAAGTACCAGTGAAGGGTGAATTGGTCATCTTTCCAAGTAAACAAGATTCGAAAGTGTCATCCAACTTTAAGTCGAATGACTCAAAGACTCCATCCTATTGGAGTTGGGCTATGCGCTTCTTGTTGACATGTCCAAGACGACAATGCCATAAGCATGCTTTGTCCAAAACATTGGACGAATAAATGTTCAACACATTATTTCCTAAGTTATCTACAACCATCACAGTTTCATATATACCATTGCAAGGTAATGCTTTAAAATAAAATACACCATTATAATAAGAATTAATAGTACCAAATTCATTATTAGAAGAAAAGGTAAAATCTTGTTTATACAAATTGTGAATGAAAATAGTATTTCTTGCCATATCGGCCGAGTAACAACATTTATTCAAATCTAAGTTTAAACCATTACTAAGCAATAAATAATAAAATCCAATCTTGGTCACAAGCAACACTTTCTTATTTCCCATGATTAAGTTTGTCTTCCAGTGGTCCACATCCCTACTCTTTTAAGTCCTTGCAAATCAAAACAAATGTGAAATCCAAAACCTCTACCAAGGACCCAAGAATTAGCATGTGATGAGTTATTAGATTGAGTAGTGTTAATACCTACAAAGGAAGGATTATTCTTCCCATCCTTTATATCCTGCAAGTCCTTGGGGCAACTTCGTTTCCAATGCCCTTTGTCATGGCAATGGAAGCAGTCAGCATCCTTCGGATTGGAAGAAGGATTAGCAGAACCAATTTCGATGCAACTTAAAGAAGATCCATCAAGAGACTTTCCCTTGAGGCTCTTGGAGGGAGCCTTCCTCTTCTTTCTCTTGGATGTAGTAGTAGGAGTAGGAGTAGACACAACCGACTTGCCTTCCAGGTTGCTTTCTACAGTCCTTAGAAGGCCCTAAAGCTTGCTAAGAGTGACCTCCTCCTTGTTTATGTGATAAGTCATACGAAACTGATCATAATAAGAAGGTGAAGAGTGTAGAATTATATCTATGGCCAACTCTTCATCAACATTGACATTCAATTTTAGCAAGCGGTCCACGAATCTCCGCATCTTTTGCAAGTGGGTCGTAATGGGTTCACCATCCTTCATTTTGGTTGTGATCATGGAGGCAATGATCTCATACCTCTCCTGTCGAGCACTTTGATAGTATCTTTCCATCAAATCTTGATATATTTCATAGGGATGGTAGTCCTCATAGGAATTTTGCATCTCTGTAGTCATGGTAGATATCATTAGACACGACACCCTTGTAGTAACCCTCTCATGAGTAGTATGTTCAGCGATTTGTTCAGGGGTAGCAATGGTTACATCAATCTCCTTTAGCTCTTTGTCTAGGACATATTATTTATCCTCATAACGAATAACCTTTCGAATGTTTCAAATCCAACTATTGAAGTTCGAGCCATCGAAAATGACCCTCCCCGATAGGTTCATGAGGGAGAAAGAGCCTGAATGAATTGGTGTGGAAGCATTTTTTGGGATAGACATCTAAAAAGAAGAAGAACAAAGTTTAGGTTAGATAATAATCCTTAATATTACACCGAAATGAGATATTAAGGTTATGACCTAACATAATATTCTACAATTACGAAAATGGATGTCGTAATCCAATTGTAAAATATTTGAAGGTAGGTAAATGACGATTTACCAATTTCCACCATGAAAAATGAAATAGATTATTCAGTTTTAATTGGGTTTGAAATTCCTAGATCCTTTGAGATTCATTGAACTTTTCAATGGCATGTTTAAATCTCGATTGTGTCCTTCAAATTTGTGACTGCGATACCGAAGATCACAAACAAGATGTGAATAACCATGCAAATTAACTTGGTACACCCAATGCTACAAATCACCTAATCAACGTGTCGGTTAACCACACACGCTCCATTGATCTATGATTACCACCAAGCTACCCTTTGCTACACATTGTCAGTCCCAGATTGATGTGTCGGTTAACCACACATGCTCCACTAACAACTTAACAAGGTGCAAAGTGTAATTTTATGGATTAGCACCATTTTCACGTTTTTCCTAAAGTAACTAAGATTGGAAATTTAATAAAACTTTAATTACTTTATATTTATCATTATACTTTTAATGTAGGAGAATTAATGTCATATCATACCTGTTCGGCTAACGACCCTCAACCAGTCAAGGAAGTAGTGGGTGAGAGTGGACACTCATTTAACCACCATTTTATAAGCACTAACCTTATACCCCCTCTTATAGACCGACTTCGTGAATGAGGCCTACTAACGGTAAGACTGACTTGTCTTATACATATATATATATATATATATATATATATATGTGTGTGTGTGTGTGTGTGTGTGTGTGTGTGTGTATATATATATAATATTATAAAGTATAAGGGTTGAATTTTAAGTTTTAAAACTCTAGGGTTTGGAAATAAAGTTTCATTAGTGAGACTTTACTAATTCCAAAACTTGAGGGCAAGTTTTGAAACATGTCAAAACTCTTCATATTCATAACTTATGAGTTTAATTGGATTTTAATGAAGAGGCCTTTCACTTTCCATAACTTAAGGACAAGTTGTCGAGGTCATTAAAATTCATTTAGATCATTTTCTAACAACTAAAATTATCACATAATTCATGGATGATCTAATTAAACACATAAACAAGATAATACAAGTCAACAATTTGCAAGCAACTTTGTGTATCACATAAAACAACAATTTTCTCAAAACTTTGACAATTATCTTGTTATTGGATGAGTAGTAGCACTACCATATAAGAAAAAACATTTTTAATGAACCAAAACAGTTTGTGGTAGTGTTCCCAATCCAATCAAGGCCAAGAAACTCAAAAATCTGCAACCAGAGCCTTAACCTCGTCGGGTCCATGAACTGAACTTGTCGAGATGCTCTTTTACTGAGTGGACTCGTCGAGTCAATTCATGGACTAGGCGAGTTCATCAGTCAGAGGCCATAAATTCGAGTTTTCCATCTTTGAAAAATTAGTGAGCATCAAATATAATAGAAAACAATCCTAGACTCTGATACCACTTTTAAGTTTTGAGCACTATAACACTCCTATGGTGCACATGCAACCCTAAATGCTTTGGATCTATGTTTTCTCTAATTACACATGCATTTTTCAATTTTTCCAAAGCATTGTCCTAACTAGCATACATTTGAACAATTGAATGATACAACTAGTTAGATGACATACCTTTATTAAGGACTTGTTGTTTTTGGCCTTTGAAGCTTGAGCACCCCAAGTGTGATGTCTTTAATGGTTCACAAACACCAATATGCAAAAGGAGGATTAAGAGAATAAGTTTTTTAGCTCACATAGAAGGTGAAACCGATTTTGGTTCTAGAGGGGTTTATCTATAGTGTTGCAAATGCTAGGGTTACACTTTGTAAACCCTAATGACCCATGACATTCCACATTTTATGCTCCATGGGTTTAACCTCCATGAACTATCGATGGATTAGTTTAGCCCATCAACATAATCATGGATCATTACCCACACTATAAGAATCATTGATTTACATAATCAATCCCCATATATTTAACTAGTTTCTTTTGACCACAAAATTAATTCCAAATTAATTCTTGATCAATACTAATATGATTTCATATTAATATATTATGCTTGTAATATATCAATAAATCATAAATAACCTTCTTCTCAAAAGTTCATCCTATCAAATTGCACTGGTGAAGGCAACCTAAAAGGACCATGCTACATTTAGGTCAAGTACATCCCACTTATAGTTATGGGCTTAGACACCAAATCCAATAGGATCCTCAAGTGGTTAGGAGAAATAACCTGGAAGTGGAAATTGAAGGAAACATATGCAAGTACAAGGACTTTATGGTTGTGAAGCCATCGAGTGTTTCTGCAACCCCAACTCCAGTAAAATTCATGGACTAGATCTCTTAGATGGAGATAGTATTTGAGAGTTGCAACTATAGAAATAGATAAAATATTTTCATTGTAGTCTGACATCTAAAGATAGGGGTATTAAGTTGGTGGAAGTTGTTGGCTGATCCCATGCCCAAAGGAGAGCCAGTAAGATATCATGGGAAGAATTCCTCGTGCAGTTGAAAAGAAAATATTACTTTGATCAGGATCTTTTGGAGATTAAAACGAATTCCAGAACCTAAAGAAGGTGTTAGGAGGTAAAGCGGATAACGAGAAAAACTATAAGCACACAAGACACAATATTTACATGGTTCAGTCAAGGTGACCTACGTCCACATGTAGGTGGGGAGTATTCTTTATTTCAGAGATCTCAAATAGAGGTTACAAGTATAATTTTCATAGAGATTCTCCTAACACTCTAGGATTTAAGATATAATGAGCCAAGCCTATTAGCCAATAGACCCATGAAAGGTGACAACCAGTTACAATCCACAATGCAACTTCTTCTGGAACATTCATACATGTCAATCAACCCATGAGCATCATCAACACACATGATGGAGCACCTTGTGCCATAGTGGAGCATCATGATGTATAAGTGGTACATCAAGAACACTAATGGCCTAACATCCATCATGGTGGCACAACATGGTGTATTTCTTAAGAAATACTAACTTCTAAGCAACCTTGAACAATCTTGAGCATCATAGAGGACTTTATATCAAACTTAGCTCATCAAGGATACCATGGCTCATCAAGGAACCAAAATGACCCATATTGTACCATGATGGCACAACATATGCAAGGATAGCGCAAAAACCATCAAGAGTGGCGCAAGAACTTCTAGGTTGGAGCAACGTCAACTTCATTGGCATAACAAGAACCTTCTTGTCGAAACAAGAGCATGAATGGAGAACCAAGTCCATGCTTGGCGCAACAGCGTACTCCATGGTGTAATAGGGATACCCATGTCCCAAGAAGGATACCCCATGGCGCAATAGGGAATAGTTTGGCGCAAGAAGGAATTCCTTTGGCACAACAACATCCTTTTTTGCCTAAACCTTTTGTCAGATGGTGCAACAAGTTCCCTTGTTGCTCCATATTACTCTTAAGTACTCCAAACCTCTTCCAGGTGCTTCAAATCCCCTTTTATATGATCTGTTCCTTTGGAACTTGATTTGTTCCCTGGTCAGAAAATACATTCCCTTCTTAGATGATATGTTACTTTCTCACACGCTCCAGGAACCCCAAGTGTGTCATTGAGCTCCAAGTGCTCCAAAAGCTCCATGAGAATGATCCAAATTCTCAAGTCGCATTTAATAATCTCCACCTTGACTTGTGTGATAACTCAAATTTAATAAATATATATGCAATCAGATTATATCATTATAATAAAATGATTTGTTCAAGTATTAATGAGTTAATTAGTAGAAAATTATGAAGATTAATGTCAAAAAAACCGTCACCTTCATTGGGCCAATAAATTCGAGCAAATGAGAGGCCTTCATCAGTTATACTCTTAGGCATTATAAGTAGTACGAAAAATTGAGTGAAAATCCCACATAAACTTAGATATTCAAAGGAGAAATCAGAGGTAGAAGGTTGTGAAAATTAAGGTATGGTTCTTTGATTTTAGCTTGGTATAGTCCTTTAATTAGGTTTATACATCTATACTTCGTGTTTTGGTTCCATTTAATGTCTCTATTCGGGCCACTAGGAGTTTAATTGATGATGATTTTGAAGTGTTTTGATTTTTGGTAAAAAGCTAGAATTCAAGTTGATTTGAGTTTATTTCTGAAAAATTATTTATGAATGTATGTCATAATGAAATGGATATGATTGATGGTGGTTTTATAAATTTTATTTTACATCAGTTTTTAAGTTTCACTGTAATAAAATGGCCGAAAATGTTTTCTTGTGCGGGTAAAGAAGAAAAGAATTCGAGTAAATAAGAAAAGAATTCGGATCTTTCTGCTGAAACGGTTTACTTGGAATTTCAAGTGATTAAAATGATATTTACATAAATGGTCTCACTATTGTTGATAAGTTGGCAGTTTTAGTTTATATAAATAGGTAATCAATGTGCTACTTTTATATAATAACAAAAGTTACAAAAATAGTCCCTACAATTTTTATATTTTGATAGTTTCCAGTTTGTTAAAGCATCATATAAATGGTCGTTATTTAAAACTAGCTATTGCATACTGATGTTAATATTACTTATTGTTATTATTCAAACAAAGTCTTTGTTTTAAAGATTTGGTCATTTTGACATTTGAGTACTAAATCTTTTACGGGTAAAGCCTCATTAAATGGGAAATACGACATGAAAAAAAAAATTATATATATATATATATATATATATATATATATATATATATATATATATATATATATATATATATATATTAAAGAAGTTAAAATTTAGGAATAGTAAACTTGCTTGTTTTTTATCAACTTTGTTTCTCATTCTTAGCCATTTTGACATTTTTGGTCATTGCAATCAAAATTTTAACATTTTTAGGAACCTTTTAATATTCAAAGTTTGGCCACAAAAAATTAAGGAATTGACAACTTTAGTCCCTTTACTAAAAACTTGTTAATTCCAGTCCCTTAATTTTGTAGCCATTTTGACACTTTTGGTCTTTGCAGTCAAAACTTTTACATTTTTTCATCAAAAACACAAAAAATGGCTTGGTGCAAAGCCCTGGTTTTTCCGCTAGTTTTTATTAAAATTCTTACGAACATTTTAATTAACATGATTGAATAGTTGTGGGTTGCCCGAAGGAGACATATATGTGATGGAATTGAAACGGGCACATAGGTTGTTTTCTAGGACAATTGCCTTGGAAAATTTGTTCGTGGAATGTAGGGTGCAGATTAGCAATAAAGCTTCGGTTAGGACTTATCGATTGTAATGTGAGTTTTTTTGTGTTCTGTGGTTGCTCGCACATAAATGTTTATGATGCATTTATTACGCGATTTTTATTTATTTAATAACAATATGTTTTATAATAATTATGGTTGCATGCAAATGTTATTTTGGATTTTTTATCTATCATGTGTGTGTTTTTTTTGGATGACATGTTTAGCGGGAATGGGTGGGTGTTTAATCGTCGTGAGCATGACATATGTGTGGAATCGATGGGGATGGGAATTGAGAATCATACTCATTTCCATGGATATTTAGAATTCTTGAGTACAATTGATAGGTTGTACTAAGGGGAGGGGAAATGAGACACTGGTTCTTTATATGCATAATTAATCGTTCCTCTAAATTATTCCATCGGGTGATATTTTTTGTTGTATGATCTATTGAAGATATACGATAAAATTATTTGTTTTTTAAAGTAATGAACATGTATGTGCAACACAAACTCACTAGGCCCTAGGCTTGGCCTTTTAGAAACTTTAAATGTGTGCAACCTAGGAAACTATTTAACAAGTGGCAGTAAGAAGGATAGGGAGAATGATAGATCAACAAGACAACAAAGGAGTTCCACAAAGACATAACACCTAGAGCTCTTTGGTTGAAGAAGTTATTTTATTTTATTTTGATTCCGTTGTAGTTTAGTCTATAAGTAAGTTCAGAATTGATCTTGGGAGATGTTGGAACGATTATTTGTTATATAATCTATATATAAAAATTGGGGTGTTACAAGTTGGGAGAAGAATCGATCCTGGCATCTTGTAACGTTGACTTCCAACTGATGGCACATCCGAACAAAGTGAATATGTAGTAGGTCTGTGACCTGTGATTCAACAAGCCACTTCCATCATCAGAGTCAGCATATCCAACCAAGTCAGTTTTTTTATTGGACCCATACACCAAGCAAACATCCTTCGTTCCCTTGAAGTATCATATGATCCACTTGACAGCTTCCCAATGAGTCTTTCATGGATTGCTCATAAACCTTCCAACCACACTAACTGTATGAGCCAAATCAGGTCTGGTACAGACCATAGCATACATGACACTTACAATAGCACTTGAGTATGGAACCCTGATCATGTACTTCCTTTCTTCATTAGTAGTTGGTATGGTGTTTGCACCAAGTTTAAAGTGATCCACCAAAGGAGTTCCAATTGGCTTGGACTGATCACAATTGAAGGATTGTAGAACTTTCTCAATGTACTTCTATTGAGAAATACACAAATGCTATGATTTTATATCCCGTTGTATTTCCATTCCAAGTATCTTCTTTGCCACTCCCAAATCCTTCATTTTGAACTCATTCTTTAGGGTCGCCTTGAATTCATTTATTCCAGTCAGATACTTGGCATCGATGAACATTTCATCAACATATAGCTACAGATATATGTAGGAATCTGCTGACAATTCCTTTGAGTAAACACAGTTATCAAACTGGTTCTGAGTGTAGCCATCCGATATCATGAATGAATCAAATCTCTTGTACCATTGTCTTAGAGATTGCTTCAAACCATATACGAATTTCTACAACAAACATACATGATCCTTCTTAGAATCAAGGAACCCTTCTGGCTGGGACATATAAATCTTCTCTTCTAAGTTACCATGAAGAAATGTAGTTTTCACATCAGGTTGTTCAAGCTCCAGATCAAATGCATCCACCATGGCTAAAAGAACCTGAATTGTCTTGTGCTTCACAACCGGTGAGAACACCTCATGATAATTAATTCCTTCTTTCTGAGAAAACCCTTTCACCACCAACGTTGCCTTGAACCTAGCTGGTTTACTCCCGGTATCCTTCCTTCATCTTAAAGATCCATTAGCATCCCATTGCCTTTGCTCCTTTTGGTAATGGAACAAGATCCCATGTTTCATTCTTCTCTAAACATTGCATTTCTTATTCATGGCCATCAACCAGTCATTTGCTTCTTTACTCGCCACAACCTCTTTATACAACTGAGGCTCCTCAATGTCAATATCTTCTCCAGTTTCTAAAGAAAAACCAATTGAGTTAAGTGCACCTAAATTCACACATGCCACATATCCATTAGGTTGTCGAATGACCCCCCTTGATCTTCTCTTTCCTATAGATTCATATCTATCATCCTTCTTGGCATCAACACCACTAAATGAAGATCCCATGGGTTGTTCTTGGGTTTCATCTTGTCTAGGATGTTCATTACCGCCTTGCTCTTTGTCACTTATCATAACTTTGTCTGGAGTTTAAGTTGAAAAATCCACCTTCTGGCTAACACCTTGATCTTTATTCCCTACTTTACTCATCACCTCCTCCTTAGTTACCCATGGCAGATTTATCAAAGGTTACATTTATGATCATGATAAATTTAGGGGTTTTTCCTTCTTCTGTACAAGATAGTCGATAACCTTTTACTCCCATTGTATATCCTAGAAATATGCACTTTATTTCCCTTTGATCAAGTTGACCATCATTCACATGATCATATGCAGAGCATCCATATATATGTAAGACAGAATAGTCATAGGGTTTCCTGGACCATACATCTTGAGGAGTTTTCAAGTGTATTGCAGTTGATGGTGATCTATTCACCAGATAGTAAGCGGTGTTAAATGCTTCCTCCTAAAATTGCTTGGATAAGTTAGCAAATATTCGCATGCACCTTTCACGTTGCATGATTGTTTGGTTCATCTGTTCTGCCACTCCATTTTGCTCTGGTGTGTGTCGTACAGTGCAGTGTCTCACTATACCTTCTGGCATTACACAGAGCCTTGACCTGTTTTCTAGTCCTTTTCTTAACCTTGGTCTTCAGCTACTTAAACTTACCAAACACCTTATCTTTGGTCTTCAGAAACTACAACTAAAACTTCCTTGAATAATCATAAATGAACAACAAAAAGTATACTCCAGGATTTCCTTGCTTGTGTGTTGATTGGTACCGAACTTCACTTTGTGATGCTTTCCCTTGATGCAAGCTTCACAAAACTTCATCTTTCCAGTAGCCTCTCCACCAAGTAGTCTTCGTTTGCTTAAAACTGGCATGCCCTTCTCACTCGTGTACCCCAACCTACAATGCCACAACTCCGTCTTGTCATCTCCTTTATTCAAGGATTTGGAGATAGCCACCATTTCCATAATTATACTACCTTCTAGGATATAGATCCTTATACGGTTCATCTTCCCTTTCATTATAATACAAGAACCTTTCATCATTTTGACCCAGTCACCTGCACCAGCGTAACTCATCCAATTCTTAGCCAATATTCCAAAATAAATTAAATTCTTTCAACTTTTTGGAACATACGAAAAATCTAACTTCCTGATCAAGCCATCGTGCATCTTGATCTACACCGTGTCACTACCTTTGATACTTCTCACCCAGTCATCACCTATCTTGACTATGCCATCCTATTCTTTGAAGGAGTCAAACCAGTCATGATTATACATCATGTGATAGGATGTTCAAGAATACAAGACCCAAGCATCATCAAAACTTGATGTACTAACATTCAATACATCACCATCATCCCATTTATTAAAACTTTCGTGAACCACAGCAGTAGTATTATTTCTATTTCATTCACTGTTGAACTTCCCATTCTTTAATTGTGGACAATTTTGCTTGAAGTGTCCATTCTCCTTACAGTTATAATAGTTTGCATTCAATGAACCTTTAGACATCGATTTTGATTGTGATATCCCTCTATTTATCCTGTTCCTCTCTTTTTTCCTTCCTTTCCCTGCAAACAAACCGAAACTAGACACCTCCTCTCTAACTAAAACTTTTCTTTTCAGTTCCTTGGACATCAGATACTCCTTCACATCATTCACAATGATCGTTATCCTAACATAGAGCATGGTATCAACAAAATTCGCATATGAGTCTGAAAGAGAACATAAGAGAATGAACGCCTAATATTCATTTTCAATCTTCACATCAACCCCTTGTAGATCCAAGATGATGTAATTAACATTATCCAGATGATCTTTCACATGGGTACTTTCATACATTCTAATTGTACAACCTTTGCTTCTAATACACCCTGATCGTCAGTGACTTGTTCTGGTACTTGTCAAAACGTTTGTCCCAACGCCCATAAGTATTTGTTTGATCCACGACCTCCCTCAATACTTTATCTGTCAAGCTCAATAGAATGGCACTATGTACCTTCATCAGATTGTCCACCTTCTTTTCAACCGTCGTGTCTTTAGGCAATGTTGCCTCTCTATCCAGTTTCGTTGCACATCCTTGTCTAACCAGAAGAGCCTTCGTATTAACCTTCCACAATGTGAAGTCATCTGAACCATTAGATTTCTCCAAATCAAACTTGTGAGCAGACATCTTCAATAACAAGAATAAAAACCGCATCTTTTATACCACTTGTTAGGAAGTAAAGGAGATAACTAGAAAAACTATAAGCACACAAGACACAGTATTTATGTGGTTCAGTCAAGGTGACCTATGTCCACGGGCAGGAGGGAGTATCCTTTATTTCAGGGCTCTCAAATACAGGTTACAAGTATAATTTTCACATAGACTCACCTAACACTCTAGAATTCAAGACACAAATGACTTAGCATGCATCCCTATTTATACTTGAGGGATCAAACCTAAAACCCTAATGGGCCAAGCCCATTGGCCCATAGACCTATGAAAGTTGTCAACCAATCATAAACTAGCATGTAGCATCTTCTAGAACATTCTTCCTTGTCATTCAGCCTATGAGCATCAAAAACACACATGATGGATCACCTTGTGCCAAAGTGGAGCATCATGATGTATAAGTGGCTCATCATGAACACTAATGGCCCAAAATCCATCATGGTGGCACAACATGGTGGATTTCTTAAGAAATACCAACTTTTGATCATCCTTGAATGATCTTGAGCATCATAGAGGACTTCATAGAATATTTGGATCATCAGGGATATCATGGCTCATCAAGGAACCAAAATGACCCATATTACACCATGATGGCACAACATGTGCAAGGATGGAACAACAAGTGTGACAACTGCCAATTCAGGTCATTCTTGGACTCATACATCTTTATAATAACCATTCATGCACAACATGCCATGACCTAGTAGTATAAATTAGGTCAAAAATCTTGCATAAACTAGGATCCAACTAAGGTCTAGGACTAATATACTTGATACTTACAATTCTAGTAAGTTGCTTAGCTACAATAGGAAATGCCAATACTATAATTAGAATAAAGCTTCAAGCTTTGTTATAATTGAAATAGGGTATAAAACTCTAAAAATAAATTAAAACATTCTAATTATACTTCAACATGTTGTTGAATATCAAACAATATTCCAAAAACCCTAAATAGCCAAAAATCCAAAGTTATAAATTATAAAGCTTAAAAACCTTATAAAATTTGGCTATAAACTTCCTAATATCAAATTTTATTAATCAAATTATGGATTATACCAATGAACTAGAAATATAAATTACAAGTATTAATCATAAATTATTTGTTGAAAACAAGATTTTTAAATAAATCAAATTGCTTAATAAACATTTTATAAAAATGAATGTTTTTATATAAAATATAGGAGGGAAGTTTATAAAGTTTAAAATTTAGGAGAGAGGAGGCCAAAATGCATGAAAAAACCGGCCATCACCCCTCCCCATGCCGTCTCTCTTCCCCAAAACACAATCATTAAGCTTAAACCCTTACTCCACCTCTTCCCTCTTCACTCTCTCACTTCACTCTCTTCACACACTTCACTCTCTTCTTCCCTCTCTCTAAACTCACGAAAATCCTCTCATTTCTCTGCAAAATTTCGAGATTGTGAAGCCCTTGAAGTGTTCTTACTTCTCTCAAGGACAAAACCAAGGTAAACAACAACATCTTCTTCCATAGTTTCATGGTTAAACCTCTTTTTCTTCTTAGTCTTCTCTACTTTTCGGATTCTATGCCTTTACATGGCTAGAAATCTTTATTTTACCCTTGTGGTTTGTATATTCTCACCATAACACAATGCATGTGTTAGAGATGGTGAAAATCCGGGATCAAACCCATGCAAGGAGTGGAAAAGATGCACATATGATCATGTGACATCAAAACCTAATATTTCATGTTCTTCTCCATTTCTTTTGTGTTCATGCATGAACAAAAGCATTTAAACCATTTCTAGTACATCTTGGATGCTCATTCATTCCATGCATGTGTTAGAAATCGGGCCTTACCAAAGACATGCATGATGTTCTTGTTGAAATACCCTAATAATGCACACAAGCAAATATGCAATCTGCCAGATTACTTTGTTCGACTTTGAACAGTCATAACTCAGTAATTTCTTAACCAAATCATGATATTCTTTTTGTATTGGTTAGTTCCACGAGTTAACTTTCAAACCCAACTGGTCTCACTGTAAAATATTAAATATCCGATTTTTAGCAGATTTTACAAAAAGGTTGCGCATACAGCTCTTTTTCTGTGATCACTATTTTTATCTTGCTTAAACAATGGCCTTAAACCCAACCATAAATCTGAGGAAAAATACCTTAGAAACTTAACATATCTAGTGAATTATGGTTGAAATTTCGTGGCTTAAAACCTCACTGAATGGACTACACAAATTCATGAACTTCAGCCACATTTACACTTCATGCATTATTGCATGCAACTTTTCTTAAATTGTTTGAAATCATTACCCTCATTTCTCTTCTGAATACATTTTTTTACATTTTTCCTTTTGAAAGCCCTTACATGCATGAGATAATCTGGAAAATTTCAAGAGCTTTTGTTATTTCTTTGATTTATTAGAATTATTGCTAAAACCAAGGGCATAAATCATATAAAATACTTCCAGAGGTCAATAAATCCTAAATAAATTCATGGATGATCTTTATAGGGAATAATGACCCCTCACCAAATTCCAGCAATTTTTGTTACTGTTTCATATGGTTTCTAATTTTCTATTATTTAGGATATGATAAATTACAAAACCAATTTATAAGATGTGAAAATTGTATCTAACAATTTTCGCATACCTTACCTGTGATGGGTGACTCCAGAAAATAATTTCAAGATTTTCCATCATGTTTTACTATTTTTCCCAATTTTTGGTAATTATAATGGTCTAAAAATGGGAGAAATAGTTCTGATTATCCAAAATTCATGAAAATTTACCAGGATATAATATTATAGAGTAGGAGGTTACATAAAAATTTTGAATATTTTTCTCTACTGTAAACTATTTTTCTCTTATTTTCTAAAGTTAATTGCACTAAAATACACTTAAATGTACATAAATACCCAAAACCAGTTTATACATTATGAAAACCACTTTTGATATTTTTCCCAGGATATTTATACTGTAAATGATGTTACAAAAATTTATGGTGATTTATTTTAACTGTTTAATATTATTTCTTTAATTAATGACTAGTTAAAGGAATAAAGCAAGGAAAAATAGAAATACCCACTGAAAAATATCTTTTATATTTTTTCCAGCCTATTTATGTATAATAACAATTAAATAAAAAGTTTGGGTGATTTTGGAAACTGTTTTCTATTTATTTCAATTTTTATTGAAATAAATGCTCAAAAATCATAAAATATAATAAAACAGCTTGGAAATCTATTTTTATAATTTTCCCAGCTTAGTATTGTGTAATAACAGTTAAATAAAAAGTTTGAGAATTTTTATCCCTCGAATGCTATTTTCGTGAATTTATGTTGTAATAAGGACTTAAAAATTTGGAAAGTTTATATTCCAAGGTTGTAATTAATCGCCCGATATATAGAATTTCATTACTTCAGAAAAAGTGTAACTAATTGATATAAAATCCAATACTAAAACATAAATTGGCATTTCCCTATATGTAGTGTTTAGTATATTAGCATTAGATATCGACATGGAAACTCACTAGTGCGTGTGTTTGATGTCGTAGGATCCCGGTAGTAAGACGTTGGTGCATCCCGAAGTACCGCTTGTGTCTACACAAAACATCGTGAGTATTCACGCACTCCCCTATTTTCGGTTTTTATGTTTTGGGGTGGAAAAGCATGTCCTAAACTATTTATATCCGTTGTATTTATCTAACTCGTATAAACTTGGTTGCTATATTTAGCATACTGTGAGTATTCACGCACTCCCCTATTTTCGGTTTTTATGTTTTGGGGTGGAAAAGCATGTCCTAAACTATTTATATCCGTTGTATTTATCTAACTCGTATAAACTTGGTTGCTATATTTAGCATACTGTGAGTATTCACGCACTCCCCTATTTTCGGTTTTTATGTTTTGGGGTGGAAAATCATGTCCAGAAAAACTACTGTTTGCATGTTGTATTTAAATTGAATTGTATCAAACATGATTGCTATTGTATTGCTATGTTTCTTTATGTATGTCTATGCAACACAGAACATGAGAACTTATCGTACTAAGGCCCTTCCCTTATCTCTAACCATTAACTCTTTGAGCCAATGGTCGTTATGGATAGCGCTATTAGGAATTGACAACTCCTCACTCGCCCGAATCGCTGGAGTGCATGATACCATATTCATCTATGGAACGATAAGCATAGATCTCGATAGGGCTTCAGTCATAGGTTTGGTTGAGACTCATTGTTTGCTCATACGTATACAAACTCGTTTCTCGTTATAGCAATAAACTTGTATTCATTAATAGCAATCAACTTGTTTATCATTGAAGCAATGTACTTGTATTTACGAAAAGCCTTATTGTACGCTTGATTTTTATAAACTTGTGATACTCACCAACTATTTTCATAGTTGACGCTCGTTTTACATGCTTTTTCAGGAAGTAATTAGTAAGGGGATGTAAAGATTCATCATCATAGAGAATGCTGCATCGTGTTGAAGCTATTATGAAGCTATATTTTGAACAATGTTATTTTGAAAAACTTGTATTTTGTTTCTTTTGAAGCTATGGGTTGTATACTTTTAAATACTGCTATGGTGATGTATCTTTATCTTTTTCATTGAAACCGTTATCGTTGTCATACCTTGCGTTTCCGCTTTAGCGGGGTGTGACAGAAGTGGTATCAGAGCTAAAGTTATAGAGAACATCGGTTTTTCTTTAAGAAAACACAACCTATAACTAAAACTTACAAAGAAATTCTTTTTACATCAAACATATTACTAGTATAATTAGGTCGGGAGTTGTATTATTGGACCTTGAGTAAACATAGCCTGATCACCTATGTTTAATTAAGAAAAGATTTATACAAAGCTTGAGCTAATTATAATGGGAATATGTTCAACAAAAATATTTGAGAAAACTTTATTTCAAATTTTCAAAAGGTTAATTTTGGTGTGTGTCAGCATTGCATATTATAGGCATGCATTGTCATTTATTTCATATCTCATTGAAACTATGTCACGGTCCACTATGTCATCATCGTCATCTTCCCTCGCTACCACCTCAGCCGATGAATCCGGCTACGTCACTGTTATCCCTCGACGTAATCCCCCCGCCTCGGTAAAAGAAGACCCATCAGAGGATACGGAAGATACTGGGAACTCGGTGGAGATCAGCAATGACAACGCTCCGAGTCAAGGACGCGAGGCATCACCGACATCGGTGTTGCCACAGCCACCGCTCTATGGACTTCGCATTCGGAGGACAGCGAGGAAGAGTGTTCCCATTCCAGGAAGGATACCCGCCAGCACAGCAGGACATGGCACGGCAGGACCTAGCGGAGCAGAACCCAACGATGCAGGACCGAGAGCACCCTCACCTCAGCAAGTCATAGGGATACCTGTCAGACAGCCAGGTATGACCCCGGAGGAGTCCCGGAGATTGCAGTCGATAGCAGCGGGCCTACGTCACAGTCTCGCTGTGATAGCTGGGCATCGAGAAGTTTTGGATGAAGTCTTGGCAGGAATGGAAATCCTGTATCAGCATTCGATGGAGACTGCTGACACTGCTAGTGCTGCTAGACGAGAGGCAGGTCATGCGATGACAGCATATTATGTGCTTGGAGGGCATGTTACGAGTGCGGGAGTACGGATCATCTCCGTAGAGCATGTCCCAAACTAAACGATGGACCTGGTAACAATGGACAAGGCCAAGCCAGGCAAAACTTTCAAGGAAATCAAGTTGGACAGCCAAGAGGTGTAGCCTTCGTGATTGGTGCAGAAGAAGCTCGCCAGAACCCTGAAGTGATAACAGGTACGTTCCTCCTGAACAACCATTTTGCATCAGTAATATTCGATGCGGGAGCAGATAGGAGTTTTGTTTCTTTAGTATTTAGACCGTTAATTGGCTTGAAATCGGTAAAGATGAGGAATGCTTATGCTATTGAACTTGCTGATGGGTATGAAATTAGGGCTAGTGATATAATTCCTGGTTGTACTTTGAATTTAGCTGATAAACTCTTTAGCATTGACCTAATTCCTATAGAGCTAGGTAGTTTTGATGTGATAGTAGGGATGGATTGGTTATCCAAAAATAGAGCGGACATTGGTTGTTATGAGAAAGTCATCAGAGTGCCTCTCCCTAATGGAGAAACCCTTATCATACATGGTGAGAAGCCAGGAAGAAGTTTAAACATAGTATCAAGCGTGAAGGTTCACAAGTACCTGAAGAAGAATTGTATTGCATTCATGGCCCACGTGCTAGAAAGAGAACCTGAAGCTAAGCAACTCAAGGAGATTCCAGTGGTTTAAAACTATCCCGAAGTATTTCCGGAGGAATTGCCCGGTCTACCCCCTTATAGACAGGTCGAATTTCGGATAGACTTAATTCCCGGAGCGGTACCGGTAGCAAAAGCACCATATCGCCTTGCACCATCCGAGATACAAGAACTATCCGGACAACTTCAAGAACTTCTAGACAAAGGGTTTATTCGACCAAGTTCTTCACCTTGGGGAGCCCCAGTGTTATTCGTCAAAAAGAAAGATGGTTCGTTCCGAATGTGCATTGATTACAGAGAATTGAACAAGTTGACAATCAAGAATCGATATCCCCTCCCTAGAATAGATGACTTGTTCGATCAGTTGCAGGGCGCTTCCTACTTCTCAAAAATCGACCTTCGGTCAGGGTATCATCAGCTAAGAATTCACGAAGAGGACATTCACAAAACAGCATTTAGAACCCGTTATGGACATTATGAGTTCTTAGTCATGCCTTTTGGACTAACGAACGCACCCGCTGTATTCATGGATTTGATAAATAGGGTCTGTAGACCATACCTAGACAGGTTTGTAATTGTATTTATCGATGACATACTTGTTTACTCGCGGACCAAAGAAGATCACAATAGACATCTAAAGCTAGTGTTGGAGCTGTTGAAGGAACAGAAATTGTATGCCAAGTTCACTAAGTGTGAATTTTGGATTCGGGAAGTACATTTTCTTGGTCATGTGATCGGTGAAAGAGGAATCCATGTAGATCCAGCTAAGATAGAGGCAATCAAGAAATGGGAGGCCCCCAAAACCCCGATAGAAATACGACAATTCCTAGGATTAGCTGGGTACTACAGACGCTTCATTGAGAATTTCTCTAGGATTGCTCAACCATTAACATCTTTGACCCAAAAGGATAGAAAATTTCTCTGGGAAGAGAAACACGAAGAGGCGTTTCAAATCTTGAAAAACAAGCTGTGAAATGCACCAATTCTGGCTTTACCAGAAGGATTAGAGAACTTTGTGGTGTATTGTGATGCGTCTCATCAAGGATTAGGATGTGTGCTGATGCAAAAAGATAAGGTCATTGCATATGCTTCCAGACAACTCAAACCGCACGAGAAGAATTATACCACCCATGATCTAGAACTAGGAGCAATAGTTTTCGCCCTTAAGATATGGAGGCATTATTTGTACGGAACCAAGTGCACCATTTATACCGATCACAAAAGCCTTCAGCATATCCTGGATCAGAAAATGTTAAACATGCGGCAGAGAAGATGGGTAGAGTTGTTTAGTGATTATGATTGTGAGATACGATATCACCCAGGGAAGGCTAACGTAGTAGCCGACGCTCTTAGTAGGAAAGAAAGAGTGAAACCTTCCCATGTGAGAGCTTTGGGAATGGTAATTCAGACAAGCTTGAAATCTCAAATCATTAATGCCCAGGAGAAAGCGTTATGCAAGGAAAATCTTCCAGGCGAAACTTTACATGGTTTGGAAGAAAGATTTGAAACCAAACCTGATGGAGTTCGTTATTTTAAAGACAGGGTCTGGATTCCAAGGGTTAACAACCTGAGAGACATGGTACTAGAGGAGTCTCATCGATCTAAATACTCCATCCACCCTGGAGCAGATAAGATGTACAAGGATCTTAAAGAGTACTATTGGTGGCCTGGAATGAAAAAGGATATTGCCTTGTACGTTGGGAAGTGTTTGACATGCTCAATAGTCAAAGCTGAACATCAGAAACCATCCGGGTTGTTGCAACAACCTGAAATTCCCCAATGGAAATGGGAGCAAATATCTATGGACTTTGTTACCAAACTTCCTAGAACTGCTAAAGGTCATGACTCAATTTGGGTCATAGTGGATCAACTGATGAAATCTGCACACTTTCTCCCCATTCGAGAAGATTTCAAGATGGAAAAATTAGCCCAAATCTACATCGACAAAATTGTTTCTCTACATGGTGTACCCTTATCTATCATTTCTGATAGAGATAGTCATTTTACATCTTGATTTTGGTGGATGTTACAGAGGGCACTAGGAACCAAGATAGATTTGAGCACAGCTTACCACCCTCAGACAGATGGGCAAACAGAGAGAACAATACAAACATTGGAAGACATGCTACGAGCGTGTGTCATTGAGTTCAAAGGAAATTGGGATACTCATTTACCCCTAATTGAGTTTTCCTACAATAACAGTTACCACACGAGTATCCAATGTGCTCCATATGAAGCATTGTATGGATGCAAGTGTCGTTCTCCCTTATGCTGGACAGAAATCGGAGACAGACAGTTGACTAGAGTCGAACTTATCCAGGAAACATCCGACAAGATTGCTATCATCAAGGATAAGCTTAAAGCTGCTAGAGATCGTCAGAAAAGTTATGCGGATAATCGTCGAAAACCATTAGAATTCCAAGTAGGAGACAAGGTACTTTTAAAAGTGTCGCCTTGGAAAGGGCTTGTGCGTTTTGGTAAGAAAGGAAAACTAAGCCCGAGATATGTTGGACCCTTTGAAATCCTTGAAAGGATTGGTCCAGTAGCGTATAAACTCCAATTGCCCCAAGAGTTAAGCGCCATTCACGACACATTCCACGTCTCCAACCTTAAGAAATGTCTAGCCGACGAAACATTGATAGTACCCCTGGAGGAAATTAAGATCAATGATAAGCTGAGCTTCGTTGAGGAACCGATAGAAATCCTTGACAGTGAGGTAAAACAACTTAAGCGGAGTAAGATCCCGATTGTGAAAGTTCGATGGAACTCAAAACGCGGGCCGGAGTACACCTGGGAGCGCTAGGACTTCATAAAGGAAAAGTATCCTCAACTTTTCCCTTGCGATGACAAGCGATGACATAGAATGAATTTCGGGACGAAATTCTTTTTAAGTGGGGGATACTGTGACAACTGCCAATTCAGGTCATTCTTGTACTCATACATCTTTATAATAACCATTCATGCACAACATGCCATGACCTAGTAGTATAAATTAGGTCAAAAATCTTGCATAAACTAGGATCCAACTAAGGTCTAGGACTAATATACTTGATACTTACAATTCTAGTAAGTTGCTTAGCTACAATAGGAAATGCCAATACTATAATTAGAATAAAGCTTCAAGCTTTGTTATAATTGAAATAGGGTATAAAACTCTAAAAATAAATTAAAACATTCTAATTATACTTCAACATGTTGTTGAATATCAAACAATATTCCAAAAACCCTAAAGAGCCAAAAATCCAAAGTTATAAATTATAAAGCTTAAAAACTTTATAAAATTTGGCTATAAACTTCCTAATATCAAATTTTATTAATCAAATTATGGATTATACCAATGAACTAGAAATATAAATTACAAGTATTAATCATAAATTATTTGTTGAAAACAAGATTTTTAAATAAATCAAATTGCTTAATAAACATTTTATAAAAATGAATGTTTTTATATAAAATATAGGAGGGAAGTTTATAAAGTTTAAAATTTAGGAGAGAGGAGGCCAAAATGCATGCAAAAACCGGCCATCACCTCTCCCCATGCCCTCTCTCTTCCCCAAAACACAATCATTAAGCTTAAACCCTTACTCCACCTCTTCCCTCTTCACTCTCTCACTTCACTCTCTTCACACACTTCACTCTCTTCTTCCCTCTCTCTAAACTCACGAAAATCCTCTCATTTCTCTGCAAAATTTCAAGATTGTGAAGCCCTTGAAGTGTTCTTACTTCTCTCAAGGTCAAAACCAAGGTAAACAACATCTTCTTCCATAGTTTCATGGTTAAACCTCTTTTTCTTCTTAGTCTTCTCTACTTTTCGGATTCTATGCCTTTCCATGGCTAGAAATCTTTATTCTCCCCTTGTGGTTTGTAGATTCTCACCATAACACAATGCATGTGTTAGAGATGGTGAAAATCCGGGATCAAACCCATGCAAGGAGTGGAAAAGATGCACATATGATCATGTGACATCAAAACCTAATATTTCATGTTCTTCTCCATTTCTTTTGTGTTCATGCATGAACAAAAGCATTTAAACCATTTCTAGTACATCTTGGATGCTCATTCATTCCATGCATGTGTTAGAAATCGGGCCTTACCAAAGACATGCATGATGTTCTTGTTGAAATACCCTAATAATGCACACAAGCAAACATGCAATCTGCCAGATTACTTTGTTCGACTTTGAACAGTCATAAGTCAGTCATTTCTTAACCAAATCATGATATTCTTTTTGTATTGGTTAGTTCCACGAGTTAACTTTCAAACCCAACTGGTCTCACTGTAAAATATTAAATATCCGATTTTTAGCAGATTTTACAAAAAGGTTGCGCATACAGCTCTTTTTCTGTGATCACTATTTTTATCTTGCTTAAACAATGGCCTTAAACCCAACCATAAATCTGAGGAAAAATACCTTAGAAACTTAACATATCTAGTGAATTATGGTTGAAATTTCGTGGCTTAAAACCTCACTGAATGGGCTACACAAATTCATGAACTTCAGCCACATTTACACTTCATGCATTATTGCATGCAACTTTTCTTAAATTGTTTGAAATCATTACCCTCATTTCTCTTCTGAATACATTTTTTTACATTTTTCCTTTTGAAAGCCCTTACATGCATGAGATAATCTGGAAAATTTCAAGAGCTTTTGTTATTTCTTTGATTTATTAGAATTATTGCTAAAACCAAGGGCATAAATCATATAAAATACTTCCAGAGGTCAATAAATCCTAAATAAATTCATGGATGATCTTTATGGGGAATAATGACCCCTCACCAAATTTCAGCAATTTTTGTTACTTTTTCATATGGTTTCTAATTTTCTTTTATTTAGGACATGATAAATTACAAAACCACTTTATAGGATGTGAAAATTGTATCTAACAATTTTCGCATACCTTAACTATGATGGGTGACTCCAGAAAATAATTTCAAGATTTTGCATCATGTTTTACTATTTTTCCCAATTTTTGGTAATTATAATGGTCTAAAAATGGGAGAAATAGTTCTGATTATCCAAAATTCATGAAAATTTACCAGGATATAATATTATAGAGTAGGAGGTTACATAAAAATTTTGAATATTTTTCTCTACTGTAAACTATTTTTCTCTTGTTTTCTAAAGTTAATTGCACTAAAATACACTTAAATATACATAAATACCCAAAACCAGTTTATACATTATGAAAACCACTTTTGATATTTTTCCCAGGATATTTATACTGTAAATGATGTTACAAAAATTTATGGTGATTTATTTTAACTGTTTAATATTATTTCTTTAATTAATGACTATTTAAAGGAATAAAGCAAGGAAAAATAGAAATACCCACTGAAAAATATCTTTTATATTTTTCCCAGCCTATTTATGTATAATAACAATTAAATAAAAAGTTTGGGTAATTTTGGAAACTGTTTTCTATTTATTTCAATTTTTATTGAAATAAATGCTCAAAAATCATAAAATATAATTAAACAGCTTGGAAATCCATTTTTATAATTTTCCCAGCTTAGTATTGTGTAATAACAGTTAAATAAAAAGTTTTGAGAATTTTTATCCCTCGAATTCTATTTTCGTGAATTTATGTTGTAATAAGGACTTAAAAATTTGGAAAGTTTATATTCCAAGGTAGTAATTAATCGCCCGATATATAGAATTTCATTACTTCAGAAAAAGTGTAACTAATTGATATAAAACCCAATACTAAAACATAAATTGGCATTTCCCTATATGTAGAGTTTAGTATATTAGCATTAGATATCGACATGGAAACTCACTAGTGCGTGTGTTTGATGTCGTAGGATCCCGGTAGTAAGACGTTGGTGCATCCCGAAGTACCGCTTGTGTCTACACAAAACATCGTGAGTATTCACGCACTCCCCTATTTTCGGTTTTTATGTTTTGGGGTGGAAAAGCATGTCCTAAACTATTTATATCAGTTGTATTTATCTAACTCGTATAAACTTGGTTGCTATATTTAGCATACTGTGAGTATTCACGCACTCCCCTATTTTCGGTTTTTATGTTTTGGGGTGGAAAAGCATGTCCTAAACTATTTATATCCATTGTATTTATCTAACTCGTATAAACTTGGTTGCTATATTTAGCATACTGTGAGTATTCACGCACTCCCCTATTTTCGGTTTTTATGTTTTGGGGTGGAAAAGCATGCCCTAAACTATTTATATCCGTTGTATTTATCTAACTCGTATAAACTTGGTTGCTATATTTAGCATACTGTGAGTATTCACGCACTCCCCTATTTTCGGTTTTTATGTTTTGGGGTGGAAAAGCATGTCCAGAAAAACTACTGTTTGCATGTTGTATTTAAATTGAATTGTATCAAACATGATTGCTATTGTATTGCTATGTTTCTTTATGTATGTCTATGCAACACGGAACATGAGAACTTATCGTACTAAGGCCCTTCCCTTATCTCTAACCATTAACTCTTTGAGCCAATGGTCGTTATGGATAGCGCTATTAGGAATTGACAACTCCTCACTCGCCCGAATCGCTGGAGTGCATGATACCATATTCATCTATGGAACGATAAGCATAGATCTCGATAGGGCTTCAGTCATAGGTTTGGTTGAGACTCATTGTTTGCTCATACACCTACAAACTCGTTTCTCGTTATAGCAATAAACTTGTATTCATTAATAGCAATCAACTTGTTTATCATTGAAGCAATGTACTTGTATTTACGAAAATCCTTATTGTACGCTCGATTTTTATAAACTTGTGATACTCACCAACTATTTTCATAGTTGACGCTCGTTTTACATGCTTTTTCAGGAAGTAATTAGTAAGGGGATGTAAAGATTCATCATCATAGAGCATGCTGCATCGTGTTGAAGCTATTATGAAGCTATATTTTGAACAATGTTATTTTGAAAAACTTGTATTTTGTTTCTTTTGAAGCTATGGGTTGTAAACTTTTAAATGCTGCTATGGTGATGTATCTTTATCTTTTGCATTGAAACCGTTATCGCTGTCATACCTTGCATTTCCGCTTTAGCAGGGTGTGACAACAAGCATCAAGAGTGGCGCAAGAAGTTCTATTTTGGAGGAGCATCAACTTCATTGGCGTAAAAAGGACCATCTTGGCGCAACAAAAACATGCATGGTGCAACAAGTCCATTCTTGGTGAAATACCATACTTCATGATGTAATAGCGATACCCCATGGTTTAAGAGAGAGTAACTTAGGCTAAGAAGGAATGCCCTTGGCACAACAGCATCCTTCTTGGCCTAACCCTTTATTAGATTGCACAACAAGTTCCCTTGTTGCTCCATATTACTCCCAAGTATTCAAAACCTCTTCCAGGTGCTCCAAATCCCCTTTTATATGATATGTTCCTTTGTCAGACGATCCATTCCCTAAATTATGTTATTTGCTTTTTGTGTTCTTTCCTTTTTTATGATAACTTAGTATATTGCAAGGCATTTCTTGGGACGAGTATGAGTATGTGTGAAAGGTAGTAGAGGCTTATACTACCAGAAGCACATGACTCACACTTAGATCAGGGAAAGTCACAAGTTTACTAAGTCTCTAAGTAATTGAGGTGTTTTGTTCATTTCCATCATTACCTTTGGTTTAGTGATGACTAAGCAGATGAATGTTATTTCGACCTTAGTGGTTATATCAAATTGAGTCCGAATAATCTACGAAGTTTGATGTAGAATTTGGCAATAAATTATATGAAAAGATAAACGAAGTGATCAATAGAAGTATCTCGGCCATTGTTAAGGCTAAGAAGTTAGTAGTAGAAATGGTACCTTCTATGATGTGCTTATATCACATCAGAACATGAAAGAAGGTATCTTCTGTGTTGGAGACTAACTCAAAGAGATATGAGTCTTACCATTACATCATGCAATGGAAGGTCATTAGCATAAGTTTGTCTGCTATGATAGTTAAAGTAAAGACCTCATCTTAAGATTAAGTTTTTCTCCAATAAGGATCGAATTTATAGCTTGAAAGTTAGAACAAAAAAACCCCAACAAAGAATGAAGCGCGGGTGCAAGGTTAAGCACCACTAGTAGTCAGGAAGTCTAAAAGGTAGAAACTTGTTTAGAAAGATATATGAATTAAAATTATTACCTAGGACAGAAAGGTAACATGCATAATCATTATACAAGCCCTATGTTTGCTAATGATTTCAAGACGTAATCACCCTAAGAGATAGATAATTGTATTGCCCACAAGATAGGGCTAGATGATTAAAGAATAATAAGATAAATATTCGTCATGAATATATATATATATATATATATATATATATATATATATATATATATATATATATATATATATAATAAACGATTATTAAGGGAAAATAATCTAAACGCAAATAGATATTCTACACTCTAGTCTTTTCAGTGTAACTTATATTTATAGTCATAAGTCGTTATTATGAACCTATAAATAACACTTATTAGTAATTTCATCCATAATGTTGATTGATCTACTTATGGGAGAGGTTTTTAGAATGGTCACATTGGCTTAGTTATTGGATTTCAGAAGGCTATATGTCGAAATGGTTTTGCCTCCAAACAATCCTACTTGGATGATCCTTACTTGATAGATATTCATGTAGACATTGAGATTAGTGAGGAATAGAGACTATAATAGTCACCATGATTATGAAACTATACTAAGGCTTAGTACTTTATGTGTCTAGGTCTTTTCAAAGTATGAAGCTAAGTGTTATCGAAATTGTCAATCATCTACTTTTTATCAAGTAAGTGTATAATTATTTTCATCTTATGCATAGATATGAAATATTTAGATAATTAAAATCTATGTGCTACCGAAATTCTCAAAGACGAACACGTCTCAGTATCACCTCCTATTCGCGTGGATATTGACTCTGGTAGCTTTACAATCAGGAACCATAAAGATTTTGAGGTAATTCCATTTTTACAAGTAAGTAACAACCTATTACAATGAAGTTTAGGAGCTCTTATTGTTGATAACTAAATAATTATCTTATTTAAACCTTTGAAATTTAGAAAATTTACTATCACAGATGGTGAATATGGCTATGGACTTTGAAAATATTGCAATGCTTTGAAATTTGTTCATCAAGTAAACATCATGTGTTCTTCTCTTTTGAATATGCTAACAACAAAAGAAAAAAAAAATGTCTTTTTGGGAAGTCTAATCTAACACGGCTAAATGAAATCAGTATACATAAAGTTTCAATGATAATAACATACTTTTAGAAGTACAGTAGTCTAATATCCTGAGTGTTATTAGATGTGAAATACCCTAACAGGAAAAGTTTATAGGTTTTTATAGGAAAAATCGAAAGATGATTGATTTGTTGAGTTGGTGTTTATGTTTATAAATTTACGGCCTAATGCTCATAAATCAAGCGATTTGTTGGGTTGGTGTTTATCTTTAGAAATTTAGAGCCTAATTTTCATAAATCGAACCATCGTCATGCACTGAGAAGAGTGAGGGGTGGTAGTGGTTGTTAACCAAAAGAGACTACAACAACACAACAGGTTCAAGTTCAGGCATATCTGTGAAAGTGAATTCGACACGTATGAACTTTGGGCTCACTATGAGGCACAGGAAACCCAAACTGTTCTTCCAGTGGTATTTTTCTCATTATAATTGAATCTTTTGTTTATGTTTACAGTGGTAGAAGTACTCAAGGGAAACACAAATACATAAGTTACAATGACAAATTACCCCAAATGACCATGCAGATCTATACTCTCTTTCGCCATTACAAACAAGTATGTTAACACTAAGCAATTAATATGTATTTCCAAAACTATAATCACACATTAGATGATGAGTTATAACAAAAAAAAATTAAGTCATTATTTAAGTGTTTGAATGAATCCGATTATTTAAACGAGCTATATGACCAATATTAACATTTTTAGATTTTTACCATTTTGGTTTTCATTTAACGACTACAAAATTGAATTGAAAATTTAAAGGATTAGGAACTAACTTGTAGGGTTTGTTTTGTGCATTTGATCGAATATCTTTATGATATTTTTAGGATTGACTTTTGAATTTTTTTTGTTATTTTTTTCAGGTATGGATGAATTTTTGGTTGTTTTGACCAAATTAATTTGGCTCAGTTAGGGGTGTAAGTGAGTCGAGCTATTCGTGAGCTACTCGGGATCGACTCATTAAAAGCTCGACTCGAGATCGAATTAAACGAGCTCGAGCCTAAATATGAGGCTCGTTTATTAAATGAGCTCGAGTCGAGCTTCAATTAATGGGCTCACGAGCCTAAACGAGCTTAAACGAGCCTATATATATATATATATATATATATATATATATATATATATATATACACACACACACACACATAGAGGCTCATTTAGGCTCGATTAGGCTCGCGAACCCACTAAATTATTCATGAGCCGAGCTCGAGCTTCATTTTAAGGCTCGAATCGAGCTCGAGCTCGAGCTTCCTCAAATTAAACGAGCCGAGCTCGAGCTTTGTCAGGCTCGGGCTCGGCTCGGCTCGTTTACACCCCTAGGCCGCTTAGTTATATAATTTTCCATTAGGTGAAAGCATATTCACATCCATCCAAACTATAAGGACGTTCTGCAATGATTCATCAATGAAATTAAATAATATTCCATATCCGTTACAATGTTTTCTTTCAACTTTCTACTTTTTTTTTATTAATATTGAAGTTTCTAATATTCATTTTACTATTTATAATAGAGCAAATAACAAAAGTTGTTCACCAAAAGTTCTTTCTGGGATTAGAATTTAATTCTATTCCTATGCTAGACTTGGTTGCAAATTATTTTTGAATTGAATTTTGTTGGAATTCATAGCAATTTTCGGCTGATGCATTTTCCATCCCATCCTAAACCAATGAAAGTTCCCTTTCAAAAATATCCTCTTTGTGATAAAAAAAAATACTCAAATACCCTTCTAACCCTACAATTTCACTACTCAAATGCATATTTTTTAAAAGTTACAATTACTCCTTGGTTGTTCGATATTTGAAAATGATGATTTTACCATTTTATATGTTTTAACATCTTTTTATTAAAGTAATAATATTATTAAACAAAATTGGCACACCTCTTGATTTTTCAATCAAATTGTTGGTGTTGTAGCGCAATATTCGAAATAAAGGTAACAAATTTATGAATGTAAATTTACATATATGTAGCTTTAATCAAGTGAAAAATAATTCTCCTCGTGGCTTATGTGCAGATATATCAGCATGATATGCTTTATGGTCGGAGCATATACATTTAAGCCATTACAGACGAGGTGAATATTATATTTTCAGATCTAAAACAAATTTAAGTCATCTTTATGTTTATTTTTCTGGTTAAGCGCATGATACACAAGGGGGGATAAGTAGTGATCGTAGGGGTTCATATTTATTACATTTCCATGAGAAATTACCAAATGTTGTTTCGAAAGCTATGTTAGCTCAGTTCCAACAATAAACAAAAAAAGAAGGGAGTTTACGTGAATAGGGGAACAAGTGGAGGAATGGAAACCAATTGTGGATGTTATTCTTGTCGAACGACAAGCTTAAAAAATTTTCTTAAATCAAAACTGTTAGAACCAATATTCTTTGAAAACCTCTTTCATTTATAGTAATGAAATTAAGAAATAGCAATGTACATGTGAATTGTAGAGAATATCAACGTACTTTAGAAGTGGCTACCATCGCAGGAAATGTAATATACTTTTATAGAAAAATGACACCTTCCAACCCCCCCCCCCCCGGGGGGGGGGGGGGGACACCAGAGATGATGGTAAAATCAGATAGGCAACTTCTTGAATATTTGGTAGGAGAATTCAAGTGTTTTCCATTTTTTATCGTGTAGATAAACTTTTTATTGACAATTTGTTTGTCTTATAATAATATTTTGAAGGTTTATTTGGCAATGGAAGTTGGTTATTTAGACAAGGTAGATGAACTTTGTGATAAATACTCCCTTGAAATTTTCATAATGCCAAAAGGTATGTAAGCTATAACACCATGATTTAGCTTTATATAGAGAAGATATTCTATATCTAATAACTAATCCATTTGGAACATTGAACTGTGTATAGAAGCTGAGGTGAGCCTTCCACATATTTGGTATTTGCATCTTGGTGAGCTGGCAATTGATAACATTTTTTGGGTTGATGAACCCATTGGTTTGGTTTTTGAAGTGATTATAGCAAGTTGAAGGGTTCGATTAATCTGGAATCAAAGACGACAACTTATCTTTAGGAAGTGATTTTGTGAACTTGAGAAGTAAAGACAACAAGGTATTAACCCTTTATCTTATCAACCAATTAAAATTTGTTGTATTTTTGTGATATTTTTACATTAAGTAATGATTACATAATGTAGACATTAAAGAAAGTCTTACTTTAGAGCCCGTTAATGAATATGTTTAGAGTTGTGATATTAGGGCCTTTAATAAGATCTATATTTTATAACTTCATAGAAAATCTTTTCCTTTGTATTTTTTTTTTTTTTTGAGTAATATTGAAGTTGTAGATATAGCATTGCTCAACCAACATGATGTCTTTCAATCTCATCCTTGATTAAAGGAAAGTTTATTCTAAAGGTGTAACGAATACACTGTCTCGGTGCAATATCATTTTTTCATACCTTTCCTACTTAAAGAAGACTTTATGTTCTTAAGTTCTATCTAATCTTCTTGTATGCTCAGAAAAACTTGGAGAAATTGCCCTATATTTGATAACTCATTCATATTTTGCCAAATATATGTTGCTAGAACAATTGGTAAGTTTTTAAAAGGGTCTTTTAGTCATTATTTATGAAGACACTATATTTACACTTGCTAACAGATGATGCGTTTGGAACATCATGACATGTATTATGTAAACATGGCAAACTGAAAATGTTAGAAATTGAAACGTAACACTATTTACACTTGCTAACAGATGTTGCATTTGGCACGTAATGACATGTATTATGTAAATATAACAAACTGAAAATGTTAGAAATTGAAACGTAACAAGTTAGAAATTTTCTCTGGTTATGACTTATAACGGTTGTATGCCTATGATTTTTTATGGACCGTAACAGTAAATAGATCAATAAACTATGTGGTAGTTTTCCTAATCAGATGTGATTTCTTTATTACCCTATTTATTTTCATGTTTTATGTGATTATATAATTGCACACACTAACTTTTTAGTTTACATTTTTGTTTTGTTGCTTGCAGATTTACACATTCTTGATCATTGTTACCCTTATCCATTTGATAGTTTATCTCATAGTACTATTTATCAGTGAACAGTAAATCAACATTGTTGCACATAGAGTTTCATGAATGTGAATCATATGGTGGCCTAACTACTATGTTGTAAAATGAATTAATATGAACTTTTTTTGAGCCATTTACTTTGAAAAGTATATCAACAAATAGAAATGTAGTTTCACTGATTTGTTTAATGTTTATGATAGCATCTTACTCTCATTTGTCATGATTACAACTTTTTTCTTTGAAAAAATATACCGAATTAGAGCAATGTCGCGTGAATATAATTATATCAACAAATAACATTGTACTATCATGTTGATGGCTTCTGCAAAGAAACTAAGAAACTCTAATTCAGATAAGATTAAACAGATTGATTTTTAGCTAAACTTTGTTCCAACTTAAAGATTTAGTAATGTACTTTCATATAGTTGGGGTGTTACTGTTGGATTAGTGTCTAAGTCCATAACTATTTTGGTATGTACTTGACCCTATGGTGCATGGTCCTTTTGGGTTGCCTTCACCAAAGTAACTTGATAGGATTAATTATGGAGAGAAAGGATTAAATATTATTTATTAATATATTATGAGAATAATATATTAAAGGAGAAATCATATTGTTTAATTAGTATTACTCAATAATTAAGTTGGTAATTAGTTTTGTGACTAAAAGAGATTACTTAAACTTAAGGGACTGGAATTGTAATTATAAGATAATTGCAATTTGGGCCATGGGTTGCCTTATATTAAGAGGTGGACGAATTCTATGGGGAAACCCATGAGAAATCGTTCAAGGCCTTAAGGAAAGGGGGTCCATGGGTTGCTTAGGGCTTAAGCATCCAAATTAGGGTTTCCTTGTTAGATAACCCTAATAGCCTCACTATATATAGACCCCTTAAGGACCAAAAACGTGGCTAAGCTTTGTTCTACGGTTTCACACGTTTTTGGGCAACCTCCATCCTCTCTCCTCTTCATCCTCTTGCTTGTGGTGTTTGTGAACCATTAGAGGAGTGATATTTGTAACTCTAAGATTTCTAAAGTCAATACAAGGAGATTTGGGATTGTTATTGCTACATAACAATCAAGGTATGATCTTAAACCTATTCTCATGTTAATATGATTACTTGAATGCTAGAATTAAGGTTTATAGTCTTGGATAACTCGCATGTACAATAGAGAAACCTAGATCCAAGCATTAGGGTTTGTATGAGCACATAGGATGTTCTTATGACCAAAACCCATCAGTGGTATCAGAGCCTAGATTGGTTTCTATTGTATTGATGCCTTGTATGTTGAAAAAATTCGTTTTTTTGTGGTTCTGCATGATGGACTCGGCGAGTTGCCCCCTACTCGGCGAGTCCATGGGGCTACTCGGCGAGTTCGAGCGTCAGATGGAGCTATTTTCGGGATTTCTTGCTGTTTATCTTTGAAATACTTGCCTTTATCATATTAGATCAATATAAATCCAATTTTATGATATATATGAGTATATTCTTGATCTAATTAAAGATATTTATCAATTAATAAAATATTTATTTCCTTATGTGATAATTGATTAATTATTTTTGATTAAATTGGTAAATTGTTTTGCAAGAAATCATTAAATAAATCAAATATGGATAATTATGTGATTCAATGTTAATTTAGATTATTTGTTATTTGATCCTTGTTGTTATGAAAAGTTTCATATTTTCCCCTTTAGGTTTTATAGTTTAAATTTGAACCCAAAAGTTTTTTTGTTTTGAAATTTAAATAGTTGAAACCCTAATGTTTTGAAAAGGGTTTCAAAACTTGCCCTCAAGTTTTGGAATTTAAATTTTGATTAATAGTTTAATTTTGATGTATATTTAAATTCTAAACCTTTATGTTTTTGAAATGTTTCAAAACTTTCCGTCAAGTTTTGGAATTTAAAAGTTGATTAAAAGTTTAATTAGGAATGTTAAATTCTAAAACCCTAGTAATGTTTTGAAAAGTTCAATTCACACCCTTATGGTTTTATTAATTAATTAAGGTGTATAATTAAAAGAGGTTTAATAAATCCATAAAAGTTTTGGTTTGCAATTTAATTGAATTAAAAGTATAATTATTAATTTTGACCACCTAGTATTTTAAAAGTGTAAAATACACCCTATACTATATATATAACATTAAAAGTCTAACATTATATATATGTATGAGTAAAAGTTAGTCTTACTGTTAGTAGGCCTCATTCACGAAGCTGGTCTATAAGGGGCGTTTAAGGAAATTGCCTATAATATGGCGATTGAATGGGTATCCACTCTTACCCACCGCACTCTTGACTAGTGGAGGGTCGTTACCCGAACGGGTAGGATAGGACGAAACATTCCATTATAAGTATGATGAAGTACAAAAGTAACTAAATGTTTTTCAAATTCCCAATCTTAGTTACTTAGGTAAAGTGAATTGATGCAATTCCATGAAATTACACTTTGTGCCCTTGCAAAGACATTAGTGGAGCGTGTGTGGTTTACCGGCACACTAAATGGTTCTAAGCAAAGGTAGCAAAGGGTGACTCAATGTTTTCATAGTTCAGTGGAGTGTGTGTGGTTTACCGGCACATCGAATAGGTGACTGTAACATGTGAGGGCGCCATGTAAGTTTGCATGGTTATTCACACCCGCTTTGTGATCCTCGGTATCACAGTCACAAACTAGAGGGGCATATCGAGATTTAAACATGCCATTGAAATGTTCAATGAATCTCAAAGGATCTAGGAGTTTTCATAGATTTAAAACTTAAATTTCTTTTTCATTTTTCATGGTGGAAGTGAATCGTCATTCACTTACCTTCAAATATTCTGCAACTAGATTACGGCATCCCTTTCTAGGTTGTAGCGTATTGTGTTGGGTCCTAGCCTTAGTATCTCATTTGGGTGATTTACTAAGGACTCAATCAATCAACTAACTTGAATTCGTTTTCTCCCGTTTTGTAGATGTCAAAGTTCAACAACTATGGTCTTCCCAAATCCCGTGGAACAAGCATTCCACATGAAGATGGTATTCCACGATTCGATTGAGGAACAAGAAATCATGCTTCACTTCCTCCACCTCCTCCAATTATTCTCCCTAACCCACAAGATCGAAGAATTGAAAGGTTCAATATCACTAAGGTCCTATTGGAAATGAAACATGAAGATGGTAAATCCGTGTGTGCCCACATTCTAGGAATGAAATCACACATCGATAGGTTGATTATGTTGGGTGTGTCATTTCCCGATGAGTTGGCTGTGAACTTGGTTCTGCAGTCACTCCCTGAATCATATAATGAGTTCAAAAGAAAGTATTATATGATGGATCATGACGATAACCTCATTGACCTAACTTACATGCTCATTGTTGCTGAATCAGAAATGATTTGGCGAAGCAATGGAGCGTATTTGTTGGGAAAGTCAACCGACCATGCTCCCGAGGACGTTCTAAGAGAAGCGACCTGCGTTTGCTGCTAAGAGAAAGGGCGTTGGATAGAAGTCTGCCTCAAGAGCCTGAAGATTCCAAAGATGGGAGAGTCAAAGAGTATGGTTGTGCTTCAGGTAAAACTCCACAATCTAATTCCATTAAGTTCCTATTCGTTGATTCTAAATACATGATGTGATAACATTGCATTTGAATGTTTTGCAGGATCAGTGAAAAGAAAGGAAGCTTGATGAAAGAGCAAGATGAGTCTAATCACAAAGAAATGGATCTCGATCGCATGGACTTGAATATTAGATTTTGAGCTTAGATATTTATGATAGAATTGTTAGGAATATTTGACTACATAGTTTTCAATGGATTTTGCATTGTAAGGACAAATGTTTTCCGCTACTTTTATAAATAAAATAAATTTTGTTTGACTTATTTGTTTATTTGTTTATTTTCTTGCAATGAAATCGTTATGAAAATTGATGTTTACATATTTCTATAACGAATAGATATGATTCTTATTTATGGATATGTCGAGAATTTACCAAATAGGGAGAGTTTGTCATCGCCCAAAATTCAATTGGACGGAAATTTGGAATCACGCAACTTGGTTGCATGATGAATGAGAAATTTCATATTTGGAAATTAGATTAATTCGTTGACAAAGCGTCAAGTGAAGGACTTGGAGATCGAGCACACAAAGTTGTGTGTTGATCAAGTTCACCATAAGAGTAACAAGATATTCTTCATGGTTCCCTAAAAGTTTAGTAAATATGATTATACTCATAAGATTAAGTGTAATTCTGAATTGATTGAAAAAGTTTAAATCAATAGTAAAACGAATAAGAAGAATCAAGTAGGCAGAAAGATAAAAGTTTCTCCATTCTAAGAAGAAGGGAGAGTACCTTTTATGCTTTATGATAGGTCTTAATGATTAAGAACCATATCTCAGTTGATCCTCTAAGTGAGTCTTAGTACAATTGTATGTCTAAGAAGAGGAATCAAGAATTGAAGAAATGGTTAAATCAAAAAGTCAATCATACTTCGTTCCAATAACAAGTCTTAAAGTTAAGATTGTGGCAATAAGTGACAAGTATTAAGAAGGTTTATAACATTCATCAAATGTGGAAAGTTGTGATGTCTTGGATAAGACAAAGACCAACTAGGACCAATTTATGAAGTGTTTTGATATAAGCTACACTAACTCTTGAATAATTGTTTGTCAAGAAATGGTTATTGACAAGAGAATCTTATATGCCAAGGAGTCAGTGGGAGTCTTAATGGTATTGAAAGGTTTCAAGAACAAATCAATTAAACCTTATTCATCACTAGCACACAAGTTAAGGTTTACAACCTATCGTGTTGACGCTATTTTGTTTCTGTGTTATTCCAACTGAGGTAATTATGCATGTGAGTTCTATGAGTTCTCGTTTTGAACGCATAAAAGGCAAGGCACCTTAATCAATGAAAGGTACATTGATAGGAAAGGGTGAGCTGATTAACTACTTGGAAGACATGGTGGGCAGCTGTGCTACCATAAGGCCAAAAAGCAAGATTAAGAAAGTTCGATCCATATGAGTTTGAATTTGTCGTAAACTTTGGTTTTAACAAATTCACATGGATAGGAACACATACACAGTTTAAATCTAAGTGTCATAAGATTTCCTCCTTCATGAAAATGATTGTGAGGAAATGCTTTCACTAAGAAAGATTTTAAGAAGATAGTGATTGCAAAATTGCATTCTTGAATTCGATTACGGTTACGGTATCCCTTTCCATGATTTGAATTGTGAGGTTTGGCAATTAGTCTTAATTGTTTAGACACACATATGAACTATCTAAGGCAAAAGTGTATAAGTTTAAGAAGCTTTGATAAAAGATTATCAAAGCACTAAGTATTAGAAACATGGACTTAAGAAATTCAATAGGTATTGTTTTTCTAAAAGTTAAGATGTTTATGAATACATGTCGAAGCTAGTGGGAGCATAAGTGTTATGTTTCATAATAATCATCATGATAGTGGGAGCATAAATGTTATGATTGTATGATTATTAAGGCACGTATTGCAAGTTGGTAATATTAATTATAGAAAACAAGAGTTATACCTTGCAAAGTGGTAAAGGTTGTAAAGTTGTTTTTCTATAATTAAGGGAGAGAATATTATGCTTCATTTCAAATCTAAAGGCTTAGGTTGAGAAATGTTGATAAATTTAGTCAAAGGTACATAGTGTGTTCTTAAAATTTCGATTATGATTACGGCATTCCTATTCACAATTCGAATTTTGAGAACATAGCAAATAAAACATTATGCGTCGTGTCCCATACGCTTCGGGTATAGGATCGATTGCAAATGCTTTAATGTTTGACCATTCTAAAATTTTCAAAAATGTCTAGCGCATTTAGAGGGAAAAGGGACTAGAATCGGTTTTGACTAAAATAATTAAACAACTATCAAAGGACAATCCAAAGTTCGACGAGGATTGGTTGCTTATGAGTAGTTAGAAGCATGGTATTGAATGGACCATATCGACATTATTATGAATAGAAAAGATTCTATTAATAAGTTGTCATATGAAAAATATGGAAATGTTTCCATATTGGATGGACCATATCGACATAATTATGAATAGATAAGATTCTATTAAGAATGAGTTGTCATATGGAAAATATGGAAATGTGTCCATATTGAGAAATTGAATATTGAAAAATCTATGACTAGATTAGAAACTTTTATGCAAAAGGATGTTCAAAGAAATGTACTTTGAGTGAGAGACATCATATATAAGGAATTATCTTGTAACAATCTCCGATAGAAGATTTTGTAATATCATTGGCAATAGTCTTTGTGACTTTGGTGCAGTGACATTACGAAAGAATCATTGCATAAAATGTTAGAATCTAGCATATTCTATAAGTTGCAAGAATTTGATATTCTTTCACTTATGAAAAAGGATTTGGAGTTGTGAAATGAGAATGATTGGAAATGTGTTCAATTTGATCTATTTCACAAAGTAAGAACCATAGGTAAACATTGTGTGTATGCTAGGAGCATGGGACATGTGTAATAATTCAAGTAAGAAGTTGATTACCCGAAACGACAAATAATGAGTAATCGATATGGTGATAAATAAAAGGAGTTTTACTTATACTCAAAGGTTTGAGGCCATATGGGATTAGTATTATTCTTGTGTTTCACTTTGCATGTTTTGACTTCCTGAATAATTTAATTGGTTAATAATGGTCAAATTATTCAAATGGGCCACAGTCGTTCATATGTTGGAAGTAGGTATGAATGAAGACTGTCGTGAATTGGTGTGTGGATTGTCTAAAAGAGTATTAGACATAAGCAAATGTTTGATGCAACGTTCATGAGTGCTTATGAATATGAATTTGAGCATTGGATTAAACCCACGCTCACTTGGATCACTCCATGAATTGTGTCACAAGTGATTGGTGAGACGATAACATCTTATATTCTTGAAACCGAGATGTGTGAGTTGTATCTTGCTAATCGGTTGCACATTGATAATATGTAAACGCACTAATAACTTGGTGTTATAAAACATATTGTTGTGTGTGATTCGGTGAGTGAGTGCAAGCGAGCATTGTATCAAAGTTTATCCGTTCCTTTTATCTAAAGTAGGATAAAAGCGATATCTTTGGGCCCCTCGATGGTTTAGTGATGACAAACGTAAATGCTTGGTCGGGCTAGAGCTAATTTGATTTGTTCAATTAGTCAGTCGTCATAAATCGGAAATCGAGATATAGTACAAAGAGAATGATTTGAAATCATGTCTCATACGATATCTAGAATGGAGGAATATATGATCCCTTATCTAAGGACACGCGTATCTGATATGATCAGAGTTGACAGCGGCTTTGGAAAGCTACGATTGCATATCAGTATCTGAAGTCATACGCATAACAGTTACTAGACTTATTCAAATGGAAGACTGTTGGATTAGTGTCTAAGTCCATAACTATTTTGGTATGTACTTGACCCGATGGTGCATGGTCCTTTTGGGTTGCCTTCACCAAAGCAACTTGATAGGATGAATTATGGAGAGAAAGGATTAAATATGATTTATTAATATATTATGAGAATAATATATTAAAGTAGAAATCATATTGTTTAATTAATATTAGTCAATAATTAAATTGGTAATTAGTTTTGTGACTAAAAGAGATTAATTAAACTTAAGGGACTGGAATTGTAATTATAAGATAATTGCAATTTGGGCCATGGATTGCCTTATATTAAGGGATGGATGAATTCTATGGGGAAACCCATGAGAAATTGTTCAAGGCCTTAAGGAAAGGGGGTCCATGGGTTGCTTAGGGCTTAAGCATCCAAATTAGGGTTTCCTTGTTAGATAACCCTAATAGCCTCACTATATATAGACCCCTTAAGGACCAAAAACGTGGCTAAGCTTTATTCTAGGGTTTCACACGTTTTTGGGCAGCCTCCATCCTCTCTCCTCTTCATCCTCTTGCTTGTGGTGTTTGTGAACCATTAGAGGAGTGACATTTGTGATTCTAAGCTTTCTAAAGTCAATACAAGGAGATTTGGGATTGTTATTGCTACATAACAATCAAGGTATGATCTTAAACCTATTCTCATGTTAATATGATTACTTGAATGCTAGAATTAGGGTTTATAGTCTTGGATAACTTGCATGTACAATAGAGAAACCTAGATCCAAACATTAAGGTTTGTATGAGCACATAGGATGTTCTTATGACCAAAACCCATCAGTTACAACATTACAACATTGTAGTTTCAATCTAAAAAGCATACCACAAACGGTCAAAACAATTGATCAATAATCTCTTATTTTTATAATGTTAACAAAACCATGCCCCAAAAAGCGGGGTTCCTCATCTAGTTAAATATAGTGTTAAGATTTTATGGTTTTTCAGAAGTTTTATTCCACATTTTTTACCGAATTTATTTATCATTTTTCTGAAGTTTAATTTGTTGAATTCTTATATACTTGCCTAGTACTTATATCGTTATTAGAATTTTGGGACTCTAAACTTTTAAGTATATATAGTAGCTGATCTCGAGAATACAAAATCGCATAAACCATTTCTATTACAACTTTTATCAAGATCATCACATATTGATCGAAGAAAACAAAAGGTAATCATTGAGAAATACCAGACAAAAAGACACTACAATCAAATATGTACTGTTTTCATAACGGCCCAATAATATGATCGATCTACAGAATCATTAACAACATCTTCTAACACCTAAACGGTGTATAAATGATTTCCCAATATATAAAATTGTCGAAATACAACTATATATTCAAATAAAGTTTTTAAAACCGTGTCCAAAATTCATAAATCAAGCCCCTAGGCAAATCCTACAACGATATGGGCTTTGGCCCACTGTTTCGCTTGACAAATGTATTACGAATAATAGATTAACTAATAGCCAATTTGTGCTCTCTTATTTATAATATACTCCCTATTTGCCTTTTCAAAAAAAAAAAAAAACTAATATCCAATTTTGGGAAGATTCCATATGAAAAACGACTTATATTTCCGAACTAAATAGTTTTTTTTTTTTTTTTTTTTTTTTTTTAAATAAATTCGTCAGATTTAGGAAGATCCCCACTGCCGGACTCGGGTATAGTTTGGGCAGGCCGCACAATAAGAATGGGTATTTTTGTACGTAATCAAGTATCAATTAAATGAGTGTTATGGTATCTAAAAGTTTAGTACTTACTATGAAATTTATTGCCTACGTGGTTATGTTAGCGATGTGTATTATCAGAAGACATGAGTGAACGAAAAGGGAAAAACTTGTGAATTATCAACTTTGATAAAGATTTAATTTTGCTAGATGTATGTTAATACGTAATATTGTTGCTAAATACATGTAAAACTTTTGAACTTATATTTTGTGACATTCTGTAAAGTTCTTTGTATTTTGGAAAATAAGGGTACATGCAATGTGTTATTGCACATATAAGGGTATGTGACTGTTACGTCAATTCTTCCATTAACTCTACGATTTTCTTTCTTCATTTTTTATTTTTTTTTCATTTTCCAGTTTGAGTTTATTATTTTATATAAAGTTTAAATTTTAATAATGAATTTTGAGTTTTATGCTTTACTATAAAAAAAATGCCGAACTATTATCATTTAAATTTATGTTCATATACTTGTGTTTCCTTTTGACACGATCATAATCATACCACTGCTCTAAAAAGTCTTAGGGACTAATTATGTTTTTATTAGGTTTGGTATAAGAGGTTGTTCCTGATTCGATTATATTCAAATCGTTTGATATTATAAGTAAAAACCTTTGATTCGGATATATAATCCCTGATATGCATCTTACTATGTCCGGTACAAAATTGATTCTTAATCAATAACTAACAAAATGTCCCAAAATCATGATATCACTTAAAAAATATTTTTAAAAAATATTTTCATATTCAATCAACCTTTACTTAAGTGAATGGAATGCTACTTGGATCAAAGACAAATTAGTTAAATCCATGTAAATTATTTCATACATGAGGTGGCGCATATAATTGGATCAAATTCGATTTTATAATAGATATCTAAATGGATTGTAATAAAAAGAAGAAACACTTTTAACTCTTTTCTTCATGTATCAATAATTGAAGGAGCCAATTGTCGAAAAGAGCAATCACTTTCACTTGGAAGTTGGAAATCTCACAATAATTATTTGGGTTGATAAGGATACAACTAAAGTACACTTATTGCTAGTGGAGCCAATTTGGAAGTTATTTATTTCCAATTGGCTTATGCTACTGTTTTTTTAAAGCATAACTTAGAGGACTGAAACTGAACTTCAAACAAGTGCAAGGAGGCTAATGAAGATATTGCACTTTGAGAAAAAGCCTATAAATGGTATTAAATATATATTTATATATATTTAAATGCAATTTGACATAAAAAAATGTTTACCTTTTGATTTTTGTTGGGTCAAACGTACGCAAATTGTGTAATTGTACTTACGTATTCTTTAAAATTACTTTAATAATAATGTTGCCGTTCCAGGTTTGAAGAAAGAAAAATTAAATATTCTCCTATTTGTATTATTATTATTATTATTTATCTTTATTCTTATAAAATATTGGTATTTAGAATCTGCTAATTATCTTTTTTAATTTCAGTATTTTATTTTGATAGTTGTTTTAATTTAATGAGTCAATAAAAGATACGATGATATTTGATTTTTCTTTGAAAAAAACAGACAGGTTTTTCTTAATCTTAGTAAAAATGTTCAGAAAAATCACTAAAATTTAGCTCTATTAACGAAAAAATAATCTCTAATATTTATTTATGATTAAATGCAAATAACTAGTTTTTGTGATTTTAATGTTATCAATATATTTTGATATGATTATTATTAATAATGAGATAGGTAGAGCTCTATTTACTAACCGAACTAGGAGGTACATGATGCATACTTGAAGTGATAAATATAAACTCGGAAATACATGGGTCTGGAGGCAGCGCCCCTGGGTGCAGGGTTCCAAGGAGTTGCGCTTGTGGCAGGGTAGGAACAACACCTCTAGCGGAATCAAGGCAAAGCCCCTGACGGTGAATCTGCTAATCGAATTTTGGCAGTATAAACGGATTTCTATGTTAAGTATGACTTTAGTCATGCATTTTCCCGTAAAAACTATTAGTGATATCATGATGATGCCATGAGTTAGTTGTATCTTAATAACTAATGAGTTTTGGCGCAAAAAAGGATGCAACTTCCGTTAACTACTTTCCCTCTAGTATAAGAACATTTTTTGGTGCCAGGAAATGAGTTAGAACTTTTATACATGAAAATCATACATTAAACACTTTCAATATTTCACTATAGTTTTTTGTATTAAATTTAAATATGGAGACCTCCAGGTAGTTGGTAAATTTTCTTATACACGGTTTATAGTGCAAAATTAAATTTATAAAACTCATAAAAAATATACAAAGCCTTAAATAAGCTCTAATAGAGAATTCAGGAAAGATGATAGATAGATATTTGATCACATTTGGTTAAACTATGTAATATTTATGGTTCTACACATAATATTAGGTACATAACAACTACATATTCTCCAAGCCTATATATATATATATATATATATATATATATATATATATATATATATATATATATATATATATATGTATGTATATATATATATATATACAGAGAGAGAGAGAGAGAGAGTAAAGAGAAAATAAGAAGGAAATTTTTGGTAGGAAGGTAAGAAGTTTTTTTTCTATACTTTTTTTCGCGAATAAACAAAATGAATCATTAGATGATTCATTTGTAAGATGATTCACAAGAAAAAAATTTCAAAAAAACATCTCGATGATTCATTTATATAATGATTTTGTTGTTATTCACTAAAATTGTCATAAAATTGAATTTTTTCTTAATTTACTTAAAAATGAATTATAAATATGTTTTTTTGGGAATTTTTTCTTGTGAATCATCTTACAAATGAATCATCTACTGATTCATTTTTTTTGTTCGTCAAAAAAATATGTAGAAAAAAAACTGGTTACCTTCTTAACAAAAAAAAAATTCTTACCGGATCTATATATATATATATATACACAATTTTTTTTTGTTGATTTGTCGTTAGAAGTGCGTTTTTAGGCCAAATATTGTACCAAATGAAGTTTTATTTACGAATAACATTTTCTGATAAGCATTTGTTTTTTTGATGTGACATTCGATTATGGAGGTTATTCGATAACATGTAGTTACTTATTGTATTTGATTGGTGAATGTCAGCCTTTGATCTTCCATCTTTCATTGTAAATGATATTCGTAGCATGTATAAATAAGTTATCTTTATAATTGTCACATGAATATGGTGGACATTTATCCTACCTTCATTGTTGAATTTCTAGGTTTTTCGATGTAGAACAATCTCAATTAGGTGTGAAGAATGGTAATAAAGGGAGTTTCCACTTTTTTAGAAGAGACCAATGTATTGTTTGTTTTTTCTAAGAAACCACTTCTGACCACTTATTGTAGCATCGAGCAACAAGCGTGCACCACTTGGGCATTCGCAGCTGTTTGTTTTTCAGAAGACTTCTAAATTAAAAAGTGTTGTGTGTGTGATGTGTGGCGCAACACTAAACTATCTGCTTCAAACGTTTTCACACCTTAATTTAATTATTATAGCAGTTTGCATACATTAAAAAATAAACAGAGTTTTTATTACATGTTGCAGCTGTTTTGTCCATCTCTTCTGCTACAGAGGGTTGCAGAGGTAGTTCCCAAACTTCAGGCATTTTCGCTTCGAAAAAACAAACACCAAGATCAAGTTATTTGCCAATAGATAACTTTAATGTCAACATAGTTAAATAGTTTCAAAAAAAATATAAAAACTACAATAGTTATAGAAACATGTTAAATATAATTTACTAAAACTAATTTTAGTCAGTTCTTTCATATCTAATTATCACTCAAATGTTTATTACTAAAAATTCATTATGATTTAGATACTAATTATTGACTCCTTGACTCATTAATATGAGTTTAGTCTCTAAAGTGTAACATAAACGTGTAATAAGATTTTTATTTATTAGAAAAGGTTTTATCAGTTGTTAATATAATTTTAAATCGATTGTAGTCAAACGAAATAATATTGAGTTTAATCAGTTTGGTTTATCAGATAAACAGAATAAATTTTATTATAGATTTTTAGGTAAAATAAAAGGTTAGTGAAATAAACTGAACTTACTCGTAATGGTTTAATATATAATAATCTTCCGAAAAGCCCTATATTTTGATCATATTCATGAAAATATCATCATTGATTTTTTATTTACGATTAAACCCAAATAACTGGTAAACGTAAGCATTAATCGGGTACAAGACTCATTTTAGAAACGATTTATCATTTTTTTTTGTTTAATCATAAATAAAAAAAAAACAACAATAACTTTTTTGTTAATAAACCCAAACTTTATAAACTTTTCTAAAGATTTTCCATGGTTTTGGTATAAGTATTCATTTAGTATCCAACAAATTATAGGAGATAATGGACGCGCCTCATTGTTATCATTTAATTTCTTGTCTTTGATTTTGTAATCGAAGTCATATGGGTTAATCGGATGCAATGTCCCATTTAGTAGTTTCTTTGTAAGTATCTCTTTGCCAACTTTTTGTTTGTAAATCTAAAATTTCAGCCGTTTAAAAAACATTATGATATATATACTCAAAATAGATCAATTTTGAGGAAGATTGTAAAATTCTTTAGGTGTTTGTTGGACAGTCAATTGGGGTTAATAGACTAATCGGTTTAGATGAAGATTAATCAGTGTTTCGATCAAGACCCTAAATTGTAATATAATTTATTTTCTTAAAAATAAATATTACATTTATCATAACAAAATAAGTAAATAACCATAATACTTTGACATATTCAATTGTCTAAATATTTAAATCATCACATATCATAATTTTTAGATTAATTGACGATAATTATTATATTTTTAGTCATCAATCAATAATAATTTAGTCACTGATTATCATAAATTTAATTAATCGAAGATATTTTTTGAAAATTTTGTGTGTCTGACTTTTTGACCGGCTTAAACTGCCTAGGACCGCCTAAGACTACCTAGGACCACCTAAGATTGCATATCGCTCCCCAAGACCGACTCCGATTAACTCGACCGACTATAATTCATCATATTGTTACGTCCCAAAAATAAGACTATAATTTTTTTTTTCATTTTTAGATTAATAAAACAACAAACCATATCATTGTCATAAAACCAAAGTTATCAAAATATATTGAGACATCATCAATATCACAATAAATCAAAAAATGCGGAAATCGAATGGTGTGTGCTCTGCAATTATCCTGAACTCTTCCATTTGGAACTAGAAGTACCTAACACATAAACTGAAAACGGTAAGCACAAAGCTTAGTGAGTTTCCAAAAATACCACATACCATACATACATCAATAAACACATAATGGGTCCCGCCCTTCATCGGTCCCCGTCCAACATCGAGTGACACTCGGTATACAGATATGCCAGTCATCGGGCCTCTCCCAGCATACATATAAACATATAAGCATATAAACACATAACACGTGAAATAATCACGAAGATATATAGCAAATAAAATGGCCATCGAGCCCCGCTTGATAAGCATACACGACACATGCAAGAGTCACGCAGACATGTAGCATCCTAACATAACATGATCCTAGGTCGGCATTGTTGCCTTCGACCCGCTAAACATGGTGAGGAAACTCACCTTGAACTGTTGAATTACTCTGATAAATCTTTGGCTAATGGTCCGACAATCCCCGAGCTATCAATACTAATAACATCTAATTAAAAATTAGATTCCAATCCATAACCATCAGTCTAAATTAGGTAAAGGACCATTTTACCCTTTACATAGATTGGTCCAAGACTAAGCCCAAACCTACCATCCAAAGGCTCAATTCTAAATTATTCACCGAAGGCCCAATCATGGCCTAATATTCCAAATTGGGCCCTAATCCCTTTGTAGGCCTTTCCCAAGCGAACCTAGAATAAGCATCAGCCTAAAAACCTAACGGCCCAACAAGGTCCTAAACATCCAAGTCATAACATGGCCCAACCTGAAGGCCCGAGAGCCTGAAGCCCAACTTGTTGAGTAAGCGGGGCGTACTCAGCTCTGATGCACATCATACCCGCTTTAAGGCTTGTACGCTAAGCGTACCTATTTATATGCCTATCGTACTCCCTATTTGGCCAACTTCCATTTTACAACTCTTAACCGATTAAGACTTCAGCCCAAACTCATATTTGACTTGCCTAAGGTCCTAAACATGGCCCAACCTGAAGGCCCGAGAGTCTGAAGCCCAACTTGTTGAGTAAGCGGGGTGTACTCAGCTCATATGCACAACATACCCACTTTAAGGCTTGTACGCTAAGCGTCCCTATTTATATGCCTATCGTACTCCCTATTTGGCCAACTTCCATTTTGCAGCTCTTAACTGATTAAGACATCAACCCAAACTCATATTTGACTTGCCTAAGATGGTTTATCACTTAAAGTTGCCAACTTTACGTGCATGCATGACTTAATGCGGCTCTAGAGCTCAAAAGAGCTTAATAAATGACTTAATACATGCATGAGACCATAAACATCATAAATGTGGCAGCTTTAAGCTTAAGGCGCCCTCCAAACATCCAGATATATAAGATTTAGCTTCTAAAATGGTCTTAACTCATCAAGATCAACCAAAAGGGACCAAAAAGGACCATGAAAAGCTAAAGATTAGATCAAAGAAAAAGTAGACAAGGTATGAACATTGTACCTCAAAAGCCACCAAAAGATGGAGCTAAATCTGGATCTCTAAGCTTCCCTCCAATGAACTAGTCGTACAACTTCTTATTCTATCACTTCAAGGAGCACAAACCACCAAAATAAAGACCAAGGATCATTAACACTCAAATATGCTATTAGGGTTTTAGGACAATAGAGGCTAATAAAGAGGCCAACTCTTGGGACTTGAGGTGAATATATAGGGTGCAACACCCCAAAATTAGGGTTTCATTAAACCCCTTGTATGCCTAGTGTAACCCTCGTACGCGCATCATACGAGGCTTGAACCCATGATCAACTTTTGCATTAGTATGCTAAGTGTGTAACATGTGGTACGTTGTGTGTACTAGCTTCTCAGCTAGTAAACTAAGTGTGCCCTATGGTACTCCTCGTGTACTAACCCCAAAGACCAAAATGCAATATTTTAATTTCCCATGGCTAAAAGGAAGCATACTCATCTTATATGATACAATTCTCCCCTACTTGAATCAAACTTCATCCTCGAAGTCCGCTGCCTCAAATAACTATGGATAGTGCTCCCTCATCTTATTTTCCGGCTCCCAAGTCCACACCGAACCCTTGCGTTGTTGCCTTTGCACCTTTACCAATTCCACAAACTCATTCATTACCATCCCTGGCACGCCAGACAGCCTGAGCTACCCAATCACAGCCCTGAGCATACAACAACCTTCCCAAAGGCAACCGAACCTAACCCTAGTAGGGCTCTCCAAACATAATGATGAATGGATCTTTTCTCAACCTAATTTAATTCCCTACAGAATAACCACTTCTACTTTACCCGAAGTTTGAAATCTCGAATTTGGTCTGACTCCCTGACAGACCGACCATATTGAACCACTGCTAATTCTATTCCACATGTTTTTCAAATTGACCGTACAAGTTCGGATTACCTGAGGTTCCCACTAGAAAACAGAATCACAGACCATTTGTAGATGCTAAAAACTTTTCACTTGACTAAATGGATTAGATATTATTTCGAGAAATTCTCATCCTGATGATAACGATTCCATGAATATAAAGAACAATGAGAGACAATCTGGGAGTTAAACCTTCTGGTGCTGAACAAGTCGTTTCTTCCTTAAATGATAACCTGATACGCTTCTGCTATAGTTCTGAAGTTCCAAACTCGCTCGACCCACACACAGGTATAATCATTCCAAAACACGATCCCAAGGGCTCTTCCTATCACCAAAACCAAAAACATCCCTTTTTTTCTCTAATCCCATCAACTTATGCCCTTGGCATACAGTTTCTTTAATTTTTTTCTTACTGAAATAAAGACCTTACACATAATCACTCACGATTCCTAACGGGAGTTCCCACCAAAAGTCAACTCGGTACATAATTTGCAACCGGAGGTCCAAGGATTAACACCTGTATTTCATCCGAAATATTATGATTCATGGAAACCCTTTACTAAACTTGGATATAAAGATCCCTAGCCACAACTGAGACTGGGTGTCTCACACATGATCCATCCACCAGGTTCCTAAGAGTCCAATTGACAAGGCTACCCCAGCCTAAGCATCACTCTATGCCACTTACTGACCACATAACCATTCCTAGAAAAATTAGATCCAATATATTGAACCAACAGTCTCTACCAGGTCCCACCTTCATTTCCATAATCACATAGGCCTCATCCACGGGTCCCACCTAGTTAAAGCTACACAAGCTCGACCCTACCTCAGACCCTAATAGTCCTCCTCCTAAAACAGAGAAATTCTCTCTGAAAATCATATCCATCTTGCACAAGGAACGAACTGATCCTCCTTTATAATCATAACCACCTTGATGATAGTCTTCCTCAAACTAGTGAATGCTACGATCCCATTGCAGATTTACAACACTTCCATCTAATATGCCAATCCAGTGAATGATGCGGCCATCCTGCAGTCTTACAACACATCTAACTAGCCATGGTTACCACCCATGGTCTTACCACACCTATATCATCTCAACCCCAATCTTCCTGAGTCGAACCGTCATCCGCCAAAATTCTAATCAGGTGTTCGGGTCATGCTTCGAACCCCAACACCTTCATATAACATGAACTGACAATGACCTACACTTACCAAAACTAGCGTTTAGCCAATATCGATGATCGCCTAACTCTTGAAATCCAGAAGAATGTTCCCCGAAAACATAACAAGTCTGATAACCCCAATCACTTCCCATGATACTGTACCAAATCCTTAAGTCCTTTATGCTGGTGACAAAGACCATAACCCTTGTTTTGAACTGGCATATCTTCACCCCAACTCCCCTTCATTCACAGAATCTATGAATTCTAACCATCTTTAACCCTTATGTTTATAGATTCTCTTGACATTTCCAAATAGCAAAAGCGCTCATGTGCCTTCCATCTACATCTTCTTGCTATTGTTCCTTCCCTAGCAACGATCGCGATTGGATCTAAAGGTCCTACCAAAGACAACTTCCAATCCCACTTGAACACTGCTATCACGCCCGCACTCCAAATTCGCTGAAGAGCTAATCCTACTAATTCAACTAAAGATCCATCAATGAAAACCCCTAAACTGAACCCAACAAAGAACCAGAACAATCTCCTAAACAACTAAATCCTGCTCAGCAAAATATGACCCACTAATGACTCTTGGCATGCAAAATGGCATATAACAATTCTTGATGATATAACCTAGACAATAACAGAGAACCAACCTAGATATAATGCTTACCCAGACTCAACAGTCTATCAAGGCAATATAGACACAAATAATAAGCAAGTGAAAATAAAAAGATAATATACCTGCAATAACAAATGAAGAAGTCTTGTCCTACTCTTCCTGTCGAAGCACCTGTGATGGAACCTGAGTTGCCCGAACCACTAAGCGTGGGCAATTCTTACTAATATGAACAGGATGATGACAACGGTTAAACAACTCTACCTCCATGGTGTATTACTGGTGGAGGTGGCACTTCCATCTGAACCTTCCGTACTTAGACTTGTCACGCACATACCCATGAGCTCCTTCATCCTTTATGAAAACATAATGGACCCTCGGGTCTCTAACACCAACCACAACAACGTTCAACTTCTCAGATCACCGAGTCAGACCATGGGTTCTCTTCTTCTTCCCCAATTGCCTACATGAACCAATCTCCTGCTCCTAGGTTACCTCGACCATCCCATCTACCGTCTGAACATCCAAGGTTCGACCCTCAAATCGGGTGTCTAATCTATCAATGACATGCCTAATGATATTGGGTAACTCCTTGCATAAATCTCATGAAAGCTTTGTTGCAATCCAATCATGAGATCGATCCCCCTGAAAACATGGTGCATAACCCACCTCCGATCCCATATGAAAAGAACTAGCAATAGGATCCTCCTTCCTGAAGGATTCTAGGGTTCCACAAGCTTTGGGCTCCAGATGATCCCTCAACTGCCCCGCTACAATCTCGGTATGAAAAGCCCCAAGATGACCATACAAGAGCTCCAGAATCCCCTCCTTGACCTAACCAAAGATCACATGAGTCCATTCCAAAATACCGCGAGCAATCTATGATGAGATGAACTCCTGCATGTGCTCATCGATTGGCCCAACACCTGCACCCACGCCTGAATATGAACCCGAACCTCCTTCCCGATTGATCATCACCAATCTGAAGAACAAGCATATAAACAATCAAAACATATCTAAGAATCCTCATCCCACAAGCTTCCTAGATTTTCCAAGACGCTCCCCGATTCAAGTATGGATCATGTGCTTACAGTAGTACAGGCCTAATACTACTTTCCACACCTATCCATACTTTCCTCAAGAATCATTCCAAATCATCTAATTCACCCTCTCAAACTCTCAAACTGATACCCCACATGATCATTAAATAGCACAACTAAACCACTGAAGCACTTCATAGGCTTCCTAGGTTCCCGACCTCTCCCTGTCATCAGCTGCTAAAGAACTCCCAATAATGTCAGTTAACTATTTCATGAATACAATCACATGCAACAAAGCTTAGATAATCATTCGAGTAACAGACTTATCCCTACAACGGTTAGACTCAGATGAGAGCTGCGTAACAGGGTCAAATTCATCACTCTGATATTATTCAACTTTTGTCACATGTGACTTAACATATTCACATAGTAGCTAACTCACATCACTTAAGAGTCCCACAAAGCACAAAGCAAGTAGCATTCATGTAGTAACATTCTGATCTATAGAATAACCAAGAGCATCCAATCCCACATACTACCACTCATGCTAGGAACTTCCACTCTCGTTGTTGGTTACCTTACACATACAAATTATACCCAATCTAGAATCTCATGTTTCCTAGGCTACAAGGAATCACATATCAGGAAATATATATCATTGACGAATCAGAACTAGCATGCAAGTTTACAAGCTCATACAAATAGGCATACAAAGCATCTCTCCTAGCATTTTATCATGTAAACATTGAGCAGATCCTTAGCCCTAACTAGAATACGATTCATAACGCAAATCATAGCAGATAAAATGTATCGGTATTTTAAGAAAAACTTACTTGAGCTTGGTCGATTGCATGCACTACACACTTTCTTGTATTAGAAAACCCTTTTCTTAAAAAAGTACATTTCTTTTTGAAAAATTTAATCAAACCCTCAGTTTCAGTTCAGACACACCCTAAGGTGTGTTTGAATCCCTCAAACCAAATCTCTTATACCAACTCGTAATGTCCCAAAAATAAGACCACTAAAGTTTTCATTTTTTGATTAAAAAACAACAAACCATATCATAGTCATAAAACCAAAGTTATCAAAATGGATCAATACATCATCAATATCAGAGTAAATCACAAAATGCAGAATCAAGTGGTGTGTGCTCTGCAACCATCCCGAGCTCTTCCCTTTGGAACCAGAAGTACCTCAAACATAAACTGAAAACCGTAAGCATGTAAACACATAAATACAAACATATAAACACATAAAACCGGCTTCGAGTCCCGCTCGATATACAAATCGTTCAGTCATCAGGCCCCATCCAGCATACATATAAACATATAAGCATATAAACATATAAAACATGCAATAATCACGAAGATACATAGCATACAAAATTGTCATCAGGCCCCGCCCAGTCAGCATACGTCGGCATTGGTGCAGTCAACCCACTAAACATGGTGAGGAAACTCACCTTAAACAACTGAATCAGTCTAATAAATCTTTGGCTGCTAGTTTGACAATCCCCGAGATATCAATACCAATAACATCCAAATAAAAATTGGATTCTGATCCATAGCCATTAGTCTAAATTAGGGTAAAGGACCATTTTACACTTTACATAGCTTAGTCCAGGACTAAGGCCCAAAGCTACCATTTAGAGGCCCAATTCCAAATCGATCACCTAAGGCCCAATCATGGCCTAGTTTACTAAATTAGGCCTAAACCCCTTTGTGGGCCATTACCAAGCAAACATAGAATAAACCTCAGCCCAAAAACCTGACAACCCAACAAGGCCCTAAACATCCAAGTCCAAACATGGCCCAACCCGAAGGCCCAAGAGTCTGAAGCCCAGCCTGTTGAGTATGCATGGTGTACTCAGCTTGTACACATAACGTACTTGCTTTAGGGCTTGTATGCTAAGTTTACCTTCTTGTACACCCAACGTACTCCCTTATTTGGTCGACTTCCATTTTCCAGTTCTTAATTAATTAAGACTTCAACACAAACTCAAATCTGACTTCCTTAAGATGGTTTATCATGTAAAGTTGCCAACTTTACGTGCATGCTTGGCTTAATGAAGCTCTAGAGCTCAAAAGAGCTTAATAAATGACTTAATACATGCATGAGACCATAAACACCATAAAGTTTGTAGCTTTAAGCTTAAGGAACCATCCAAACATCCAGATCTACAAGATTTAGCTTCTAAAATGGTGTTATCTCATCAAGACCAACCAAAATGGACAAAAAAGGACCATGATACGCTAAAGAGTATATCAAAGCAAAAAGTACACAAGGTATGACTCTATACCTCAAAATCCATCAAAATATGGTGTGATAACTAGAAATTTTTGGGTCAAACAAACTGTTGGAGGCCTTATGTATAAGTGTACCCACAATGTATGTGTATGTAACCTAGTTGCAATACAACTTTGAAAGCCAAAAAGGGGGACATTATTTGTATAAGTATATATATATATATATATATATATATATATGTGTGTGTGTGTGTGTGTGTGTATACGTTGAAAATTATGTGGGTGTTAAACACTTAAAGGTTAAAAAAGTAAAATAATGGATACCAATCATGAATTTAAAAATATTACTTTATAATGTTGGCCTAGTACCCTATTCACATGTGATTTCGGTTTACTAGGACCAAAATCATCATCCTAGAACACCCTAGGACTAAAAACACATTCATGGGATCACCACAAGACCGAAATCACTTGATTGAAGCCTATTAGGACCGAAATCATCAAGAATGATTGTGTGCCAAGGGATTTCGGTCATACCTAGACCAAAATCACCTTCCTTATGGCCTAAAACCCCAAGGTGGTCCTTCCTAGGGTGATTTCAAAGGGATTAAGAAGATAAGGTTTGACCTTATGATAGGATAGCTCACCCTATTTTCGATAAAGATAATAGTATCCCAAGTAAACCCCAACGAATAAACTTATTATCCAACAAGTATCTAAGCCAAAGTGTAATCACTTATTTCTATTATATTAAGGTCGAAATCACCTTCTCCAAACCTCACCATTCTCATTTGCACTTGCTGTAAACTTCATTTCCTCTCAAAGCATCAAACCTAAGCCTTCAAGGATTTAAATCTTCAAGCATTGATCTTAGTATTTTGGTAAGTAATTTCCAGACATCCTAGTATTCAATACATTTTATGTTAAGTTGATCCCATTTACACATATTATTATGTGATAAAAACCTTTAGGATCATACCATTTCCAAGAAGTTCATCAACCTTATTCAAGAATTTAGGCTTGGATATCTTCACACCATCTTCTCAAACAACCCACAAATCCATTCAACGTGAGTTCATACTCCCACATTTCCAAGCTTTTTTATGTTTTAGGGGGGGGGGGGGGGGGGAGGGGGGAATACAAGTACAAAATGTGTTTATTATACAAATATTTATGTGTTTCATCTTTATGTTAAGATGTGGTTATCACTAGCTTTACCCAAATATTTGTGATATATTAGTTTTTAAATGTAAAACTAACAAAACAAAACATGACCGATGTTATAAAAATCATAAGGAAAATTGCAAAACTATAAGTTTTTTTTGGAAAATTTCTACCGAAAATATAGTTTTCTCACAAAAAAGAGTACATTTTAGTTATGTCACTATTTTGAAGGTTACAACCCAAAAAGATGATGTTGAAATTACACTATGAAACTAGACTAAATATTTACTATGTGTTTATATAAATCGTTATATAAATGTTCTTGACAAATAGACATGATAGATTATACTTGGTATAGTTTTGGAGTTAAAAACATCACACTATCATTAAAGGAATAATTATTTTACTTACACTAAGATAACGAATTTTCAGTACACTAGATGTAAATCGGTTGATACAGACTTGTGAGACACTACAACGTTGTACCCACTAGAGTACCCACTAAAGTCATGAAATATAACTAGAGTCTCTTGTAGGAAGAGCATGGCACTTATGTATAGATCTATATGATATTGACAACCCCGCACCTAAATTGTCAGGTGCAGTTAGACGGGCAGGTTTGGGGTGACAAATGTCGTACCATTCCGACGCCTGAACAGCATTGTTTATGCCATTAGTCATATTAGTATGGTTATAATAACTCACATAGGGTATTAACAAACATTTGGTTTACGGGATAAACACCTTCAAGTAGATTTAAATAATGATAAAATTACTTAACACTATTCTCGGTACAGCACTACTTACGCTTTTAGTTTTTGGATTGAGATTTACAGTTCATACATATAAGAAAATGATGGATATTATGGATGTATACACTAACTTTTTACATGAAATAGTTACAATCTACTTTGCATACAAAACGCTTATGAACTCACCAACTTAATTGTTGACGCTTTTCAAAATCACTTGTATTCTCAGGAAACTAGTAAACAGGTAACCACAAGGGTATTTTGGAGGATGGGACGTCTTCACATCATTTAATTCATTTTTGTCACATGCATTTGGGGTCATGTAAACAACATTTGAGTACGGTGTAAACTTATTTACTATTAAATGTAATGGTTGTGATGTTTGTTTCATTCATATTCAATTGTTATGATACTGTCCAATCATGTCCTCTGCCCCCAGACGTTTCCGCCATTCCAGTTTGGTGGTGTGACAGATAGAGATAAATTTGGATTTCTAAGCTTCCATCCAATGAATGAGTCTTCCAACTTCTTCTTCTATCATTTCAAGGAGTACAAACCGCCAAAATTAAGACCAAGGCTCAAGAACACTCAAAGATGTTATTTGTGATATCCTAATACTTTCTAGTTAACAAAAGACAATTTACATTAAATAAAATTTCGAGTTTTATTACTTTTGTTATGTTCTTGTGGGTTAGAATATAATCCAAAATCTATAATTAGAAGTTATATATGTTTTTATAACCAAAAACACTCGAAAAATCAAGATTTTCGTCGAAAAATCAGAGAAAATCGTCCAGCCATGCGTTTACGGCCGTAAACCCTTAGGCTGTAAACCCTTGGATTGTAAACCCCTGGTCTGTAAACCCGTTTATAGCCGAGAACCCACTTCCAGATGCAAGCCCAAACAGTATAAAGGTTTTTCCCTGAGAGATTGTTCATTTCTCACATTTTCACCCAAAAACTCTCTCAAGTTGCTCCCAAGAACATTCATATCTTAAAAAACAAACCTTCAAATCTTCAAGTTTTTCCTCAAGAACACCAAGAACAACCTTCATATCTTCAAGGGATGCAAACCCAGTTCACAACCGCAAACTCACTTCACGGCTGCAAACCTAGTTCACAGCCGCAAACCTAGTTGATGGCTGCAAACCTAGTTAACAATCGCAAACCTGGATTCCAACCGCAAGCAACCCTAAGTCGAGAACCTTGGATGAAACCCTCTTTTTCCACTTCAAAAAAGTCTTGGTAACATTCCTAACCTAAAACAAGTGTTTTCTAACAATTTAATTAATGGTTTCGCTAATTAAAATACAATTATGTGTTTAATTATCTTTAGGATACCGTTAATTCTGCGTACTCCAACTTGAGGGTCATCTTTCCGGTTTTGCTGTTGAGCACGTGCACATAACCAACTGTGAGTTCATACCCTTATGCTTTTACTATTTTTAAAGTTTTCAGGGGGAATACAAGCCAAACACAAAGGATTTCAACAAAATAAAAACTTATGCAATTGATACAACCAAGAGATCATTACATTTTATAAAATATTTAGATATTTTATCCCTTTTGTAACATGCTGAGCATAAGGGAAGTTTTCAACTTACAACCATAATTGCAAAGTTTTTAGGACAATACATGAATCAAATTCATAACATACATGCAAATTATGGTAGGTATAGTTTGGGATTCAACACACGGTTTTATCAATTACAGAGCTTATACATTAACAAACATATAAACTATGATAGATTTAGTTTATGATATACAATATTATATACTGAACACAAGAGTACAACAATAAATAATTCTTTAAGTATAGTTATTTTTACTCTACAATTATACATATAGTTTCAAGTACAAGAAAACACTACAATACTACGCGTAAACTAGTTAATATGGGGTTGTGAGGCACTGCTTCATTTATACCATTCGGGGTGTGGAACTAAATCCTAGCACAGTATAACTAGAGTCTCTTGGAGGGAGAGCATGAGATTTGTGAATAGATCTATTCAGGACTAACAATCCCACACCTAAATTGCTAGCTATAGTTAGGCATCCATGCCTGAGGTGACAAATATCACACCAATCTGACGCCTGAAGAACGTCACAGAGGTCACTAGGTGATATCAAACATGATTATACCAAACTCACAATAGTATAAACTAACCATATGTTTACGGGATTTCATTCTTCATTAGTTTTATTTTAATTAATAGAACTACTATGCACTACACTGGAGGATTCCATGGAATACAAGTACATGGTTTTATTTTAAGTAATAAAACTACTATACATACTAGTGGTAGCCAGGGTTTTCAAATAAAGTTTTTCATATACAGCCATAAGCACTAAGGGGGTGAAGTGCTCTAAACTAAAAGTACACTAAATATCTAAGTATTTTATAAGAAGTATACAACTATACATACATACCAGAAATAGTATCACAATAAGAACAAAATGAAAGTATTAAATGTTGGACACTACTGTTAAACCTGGGAAGTTATGTAATCATATATGGGATCAATATGGCCTGATCAACAATATTTATTTGAGATACGACCAACATGTGTTTGTGAGTGATTGTGGTGTTACCGCAAGTCTAAAACTTACCAAACTCTATACAAAAAGGGAACAATAGAACATAATACACAACCTAAAAATACTATAGGAGTATTTTATCTAGAGCCAAACACATTGTAGATCATTCATTCCAAGTGTTGCTATTTATTTTCTAGCGATTATTTACTTTCATTTGTAGACTTCCTCTAAAAAATTGCTTAATATAACACATTATCTATCAGGTTGAGATATATCCTGTTCAATATCACCTGATTCTGAATCATAGAGGACTTACCATCCTTTTATATTTACTTATTTTAGAGAAGGATGCCTCCGAATAAGAGACCCAACAGAAAGAAGAAAAACCCTCCGATAGATCCGTCGCCGCCATTTCCTCAGTACGATCATGCTGTCTTTGAAGTAGCAGTAATAGCCATTGTGGCTACTGCCATGTTTCAGATCAACATGAGCGGCACTAACGGGGCGGGTAGTCGTGCCCACACATCCAATCTCGGTGACAGTCATGGACACACAAAGTAGTTTGCATACGAGGATTCCACAAATGCCAAACCTCGGTCTTTCAATGGCACTGGAGATATCATTTCCCTAACCCGTTGGTTCAAGAAGACTGAATAAATTTCTGAGATATGTGATTGCCTCGAATCTAGCAAGGTGAAGTTTTCAGCCTACAGCTTCAGTGACAGAGCACTAACTTGGTGGAATGGCCAAGTCAAATACCTAACTCTCCCGATGACGAATACCATGAGTTGGGATGATTTGAAAGAACTAATGCTCGCCGAATACTGCCCGCAGGGCAAGATGCAGAAGCTGGAGTAGGATCTAAGGAACCTAAAGATGAAGGGCTCCAACATTCCTGCTTACACTAAGAGGTTCAATGATATTGCTCTTTTATTCCCCGGGATGATTACCCCGGAGAGTAAGAAGGTAGAGAGATTTATATGGGGATTAACTCCACCAACACAAAGGAATGTTCTAGATGCCAACCTACTCATGTTTGATAGTGCCAAAGGATTGGCACAGACATTGATTGACCATGAGGATCGTCAAGATCTTGAGCCAACTACCCATGAACCACCTAAGGAGAGTGGTGGAAAGAAAACGTTCTCGAACAAGCGCAAGGGAAAATCTTTGCAAGATCCCTCCAAGAAGTAACAAATAGTGGCAGCTCACGCTGCTACCACTCTTGTTGTTGTTCCTACAACTCAAGCACCCGCCAGTAGATATGTTGGGACTCTCCCAAAGTGCGACAAGTGTAACTTCCAACATCACGAACCCTGTCGTGACATGTAATGCAACAACTATGGCAAAAGGGGGCATACAACCCGTTTTTGCAAAGCACAAGTCAAGCCAACCAATCAGACTCCTAGAGCTGGAGTAAGCCAAGTCGGCTATGGTTGTGGTGAAACCGGGCACTTCAAGAGGAATTGTCCTAAATCAACAATAGATGGCCACATAGGGAGAGTGCTAACTATGGGCCAGGAGGAGGCAGTCTGTAACGCCCATTTATTTATTAGTTAAATAAATAAATTAATGGACGAATGGTAGCCTAAGCTAAATAATTATATATGCGGGGTGTTGGGTTCGAGGAGTTAATTGCCACATTTTTAGAAGTTGGGGGTTAAAAACGTGAGTTTGGGACTCATTTTATAATATTTATGAAGACAGGGGCTCCATGGTAATTATCGGGAATTATTTAAAACTAAATGAAGTGGAGGGGCGGAATATGTTATGATTAAGACATTGGGGGATTGTTTGGTAAATTGTGTACTTAAATTGTAAGGGATTTACATGGGCGAGGTTAAAAAGGTAAAATATGGATCTATTTCGAAATTAATTAGAGTTGGAGGGTCCATTTTGGTAATTATGGAAAACTCTTATAATGGGATCAGGTATATAAGGTTATGTAACCCTAAATCTAAGGACTAGGTGTGTAGTCGTCACTCCCTTACCCCCCCTTATGCCTCCCACCGGCCGCCACCACTTAAGGATTATCGGAGCAACCGCCATGTTCAGTCGCCGACGGAGATAAAGAAGTCACGAGCAGATCGGGAAATATGGTGCGTGAGTGATTTTGCGGTTCGTGGGTGGTAAAACACACACACACACACACACTCACACACACACACACACACACTCTCTCTCTCTCTCTCCACATCTCTTCTACTGCTGCCCAAGCCTACGCTCATCGCCGCCTTGCTGTTGTCGCGTCCGGATGTTGCTCGTCGCCAAGAAGGTTGTGACTGTGTTTTCTTTGTCGGGTGTGGGCTTCCGATTTGCATCCGTTCATGGCAGTCATGTGTGAGTTATTTCACGCAAGTGTGCGTTTGTTGTGTTGCTGAATGGTTGGAGGCCAAAAAGGAATCACCGCCACCACCGTAAGGTGGTGACTGTCCTTCATAAAACCACCCCTACCGCCGCCAAACGCCACCAAGAGAGTGGAGGTGCTCCTGTTTCAGGGAAGGCAGATGTGTAGGTATGATTTCTGTGGAAGTGTGTGTGTGTGTATGTTGGGTGTGATTTGTATATTCAAAAAAGAAAGAAAAGGACCACCGCCATCACCATGTACCACCACCAGCCACCATAGGGTGGCTGTGTGTGTGTGTTTATGTTGTTTAGTGTATGTGTTTATTTTGAGTTTTAGCATTGTAAAATGTAAATTTCAAATTGAATAGGCTGGTGGCGGTGTGCTTGTCTTGTGAGTTGACTCGATTGGGGATGCTTGAAACCCTAATGGACCTTGTTTGCCTAATGGCCCCAATGAATCCAAATGGGCTTAGTGAAAACCCTAATGAGTCTAATGGACTCTAATTGACCCAATAAGACCCTAATGGGCTTAATGACATTCTAGTTGGCTTGATAGGCCCAATAAAGCCCTAAAATACCTAAAAGTCCAACAAATTAATAAATGGGCTAGTACTTGGGGTGGAAACCCTAATTAGGGTTTGGAAAACCCTAATGCAATCAAAACCCTAATTCTGGAAATTAATCAGGACACACGGGAATTATTTAATAACTGGGGATATTAAATAATAATCATTGGCAAGATAAATCTAAGCAACAGTGGACTTACTGGATTACATCCTTAATGGGTTAAGTGGGAAACTTAACCCTAATCATCATTTTATGTGAAACCCTAATTTCACTTGGGTTTATTATTGGGCTTGATGATTGGGTTGTTAAATGGGCTGCCCGAGATCAAGCAAATGGACTAGAATAATTAATGGGCCTTGAGGTAAGGCTTATATGAGGAGTTGGGCCCAATTTGAAAAAATAGGCCATAGTTTGGGCCTTAATGATTACATAACATTGGGCCATTAGAAGGTCAAATGTTAGACTGGACTTTTGGTTGGGACTTATGGTAAGACCTTATAAAGGTTTGGGCCCAATTTAGAAAATTGGGCCATCTGTTGGGCTTTGATTCTTAGTTGGCTTTGGGCCTATGGTTTAGGGCTTGGGCTTCAGTAAGCCAAGCTTGGGGTAATTTAGCAATTATCCAAGTATGTAGTATGGTTATGTGTTGGGACCCAATTATTAATTGGGTGTTATTTTCGAATTGATAGTTTGAGAACCTGTCATCCAGCAGTTGGGGTTGAGTCTGCAGGACTACAGCAGTGTGGGATCGTATCTATGGGACTTCAGCAGTATGAGGTGAGTTACCTTCCAGTAGGGGTGGGTCTAAGGCCACAATGCCGGCCCACCAACAGGGTAGTTGGTAGATAATTGTCTTTGTGATCAGCATGTTTATGATATGTTAGTACGTGATCAGCATGTTTATGATGTTAGTACGCAATCAGTATGTTTATGACATATTATTATGTGATAGTGGTAGGGGTGAAATAGTCCCCGATTACAGGTTGAAAGATATCGATGGCAGTTACTGGTTGAGAGATACCGATGGTGTTATGTGGTATGTGGTATGATGGGGGAACTCACTAAACTTCGTGCTTACGGTTTACAGTTTTTGTTTCAGGTACTTTGTTTCAAAGGAAAGGAATCAGCTTGGTCGCAGCGCATCACACTATGTTTACCGCACACGAGATCCTTGGGATTATACTCTGATATGGTTTCATAACATTACAATTTAATTATTCATACTTTGGTTTTATGTAATAACCTAATTAAAAATGAAATTTTTGGCCATGAATTTTGGGATGTTACACAGTCGTTGATCCCACCCTAGTTATTGGTACGTTCCTCCTCGATAACTCTTATGCATGCATTCTTTTTTATAGTGGTGCAGAGAGGAGTTTTATCAGTCATGCATTTAAACTGTTGGGTTTTGAGCATTCTAACACTTCCTAAGTGTACATGCAACCCTAATAAACCTTGGATCCATGTTTGTCTAAGGTACATGCAAAATATTATTTTCCAAGGTTTATAACCTATCTAGCATGGCATGGGGTACTTTTAAACATAAAAGAACTATATGAATTACATACCTTTTGTTGATTGTTGATTCCTTGGAGGTTGAGAGCCAAGCACCAATAATGTGAATGCCTCAAATGGAAATCACAAATCACCACAAACTTGGAAAATATATGAGAGAGTATACTATCACTTAGAAATCGGCCACCACTATTACACACACACTAGGGTCGTTTTTCATGCAACATAAGCTTGTTTATAGTGTGCATGGTTAGGATGAAACCCTAATAACCCATGTCTTTTCCGCTTCCAAGGATCCATGGGTTAAAGCTCCATGGATCATCCATGGACTTCCATATAAGCTTAGCCCATTAACAAATGAGTATTAGCCCACACCATATAAATGTAATAGCCCATGATTTAATTAGTCTTCCTTTTAATCACTAAATTAATTCACAATTAATTCAAGATTAAAACTAATTAAATAACATGACTTTATATTAATGTATTATAACTTATAATATATTAATAAATCGTAAGTATACAATTCTCATAAAATTATCCATAAATAGTTTGGGTGAAGTGCAACCCAAATGGACCATGCCGGGTCGGGTCAAATATATACCAAATAAGTTATGGACTTAGACACCTTATCTAACAAACTCCCACTTGGATAAGTCTAATAACTGTATTTGCCTATATTACTTCAGGAACCAACCAACAATCGTAGCTCTCGAAAACTCTATTGAACTATGAAGCACCATTTTAGATAAGTGATCATATAATCCTCTGTTCCCATGATATCAGCCAGACAAATACATGGAACAATGTCTTACTTATTGTCTGGCAGTTGTTTCTCGATTTCTGATTTGTTTGACAAAGAACTTAACTGAACACATCAATTTAGTTCTGACCGGGCTGGGTACATGGGTCAACACAAAATCATTGAGGGGCCCAGATATCGCTTCTATTTCTAGAAGGAATAGAGAAACTTCGACTCATATGCTTGTTCTACTAATTGCTGAATTGTACACAAAGACATGTTTTATAACATCAAGTTACTGATGCGTTTATGTGCAATCAATGCACAACCAACTCATAGGTAACAACTCATATCTCTAGGTTTGAAGACTTATATGATATTATCATCTCACAATCACTCGAGATAAGTTCCATGAAGTGATACAAGTGAGCATGGGTTTATTCGAATACTCATAACTTATGAGCACTCGTGAACGTTGTAGCAACCATTGCTATGTCTAAACACCTTTAGCCATATACAAACCTAATTCATGACAATCTTGATTCATACCTACTTCCGATGTATGACCGATTGTGGAGGTTTGAATAAATTAATTATTCTGGAAGTCAAAACATGCAAAACTGAAACAATAGTAAATAATTGACAATGATAACAACACTTTACTTATAAATAAATCACAAATTTTATTCATCATAAACGTTGATTACATTTTACAAGTTTCAAAAAAGGCTATCTAATCTATAAAACTGATATCGTCCCTCAGCCCGATGTGCCTCGCATGCTGTAAATGCTTAATCCTCGTCAATCCCTTCGTAAGGGGATCTGCAGGGTTCTCATCTAACGATACCCTCTTTGCCACGAGGAGTCCTTGTTCTATCTTGTGTCTTATGAAGTGATATTTTCTATCAATGTGTCGGGATCTGCCATGATCTCTCGGTTCCTTGGCTAAGGCAACCGCACTATTGCTGTCATAGAAAATCTCCATAGTCTCCTTAATAGTTGGTACAACTCCAAGGTCTCTGATGAAGTTCTTTAGCCATATCGCCTCCTTCGCTACTTCACTCACTGCTATATACTCTGATTCACAAGTCAAATTAGCAACCATCTCATGTTTGGAACTCTTCCAAGAGATTGCCCCTCCATTTAGGGTAAATACCCAACTCGACTGAGAGCGGAAGTTATCCCTATCAGTCTGAAAACTAGCATCACTATACCCTAATACTCTCAAGTCATCACTCCCACCAAGGGTAAGGATCCAATCCTTAGTCCTCCGTAGGTACTTGAGAATGTTCTTTACCACGATCCAATGAGCCTTACCAGGGTTCCCTTGATATCTGTTGACCATGCATAAAGCAAAGGCCACATCAGGGCGGGTACAAGTCATAGCATACATGATCGAGCCCACTGTAGAAGCGTACGGTAATCGACTCATCTTTGCTATCTCGACCTCTGAGTCTTACTCAGTTTGGCATTTCTTTGGATCGGTAAATCTCCTTTCTTGTAATTCTGCATGTTGAACCTATTCAACACCTTATTCAAGTAGGTACTCTGACTAAGTCCAATTAGTCTTTTATTCCTTTCTATTAATATCCTTATCCCTAGAATATAGGCAGCTTCCCTAAGGTCCTTCATAGAAAAGCACTTCCCAAGCTAGGACTTAACCTCCTGCAAGGTTGGGATGTCATTTCCTATAAGTAGTATGTCATCTACATACAGTACCAAGAAGCTAACTATACTTTCACTAGCTCTGACATACATGCAAGACTCATCTTCACTTCTCGAGAAGCCAAACTCTTTGACCTTCTCATTGAAACAAAGATTCCAACTACGAGATGCTTGTTTTAATCAATAAATGGATTTCTCAAGCTTGCACACTCTATTAGGGTATTCTGCACTGACAAAACCCTCTGGTTGATTCATGTCACATCCTCAGCCAACTTTCCATTAAGAAAAGCGGTTCTGACATCCATTTGCCATATTTCATAATCATGAAATGCAGCAATGGCTAGCATAACCCTAATAGACTTAATCTTTGCTACCGGTGAGAAGGTTTCATCATAATCAATACCCTGAGTCTGAGTAAAACCCTTCACAACTAGTCGAGCCTTATAAGTGTGCCTTTTTCCTTTCATGTCAGTCTTTTTCTTGAAGATCCATTTACACCCGACTGTTTTACGGCCTAGTACATTGTCAACCAAGTTCCAAATTTAATTGTCATACATGGACTGTATCTCGCTGTCCATAGCCTCCTTCCATTTAGCAGACTCTGGGTCTACCATGGCTTCCTTAACACTGCTAGGTTCATCAAAATTTACCACTGTACTATCGCTGGTAAATGTATCACCTTCCGTAGTAATATGAAAACCATAATAAAACTTAGGTGTGTTCCTAACCCATGTGGAACGCCTTGGAGGTACAGACTCATCAGCTGGCTCAACATGAGTTTCCTCCTCAGGTTGATTGCTAGTGTCTGAGGTTCCTTCACCAATTGATTCTTGAGTTTCTTCAAGGTCAATTTGCCTCCCACTGTCTCCTTGTCTCATAAAATCTCTTTCACGAAAGACCCCTCTTCTTGCTACAAAGACCACATTCTCACTGGGTCTGTAGAAGAAGTAACCGAAGGATTTATGTGGGTAGCCAATGAAAATAAACCTTTCATTTCGAGGTTCGAGTTTATCAAGAGTTTCATGCCTCATGAAAGCCTTGCAACCCCAAATTTTGATGTGGTCCAAATTGGGAACCTTCCCAGTCCACATCTCATGAGGTATTTTGGTAACCTTCTTTGTAGGGACTAGATTAAGGATACGGGCGGCAGTTTCTAAGGAATACCCCCAAAAAGAGATTGGTAGCGAATCTCGACTCATCATAGAGCGAACCATGTCTAAAAAGGTTCGATTACACCTCTCAGCTACACCATTTAGTTGTGGTGTCTTGGGAGGAGTCAACTGTGAGACAATCCCACACTCCTTAAGATAGTCAAGGAACTCTGTACTAAGATACTCACCACCTCGATTGGATCGAAGCATCTTAATGTTCCTGCCTAATTGATTTTCTACTTCATGTTTAAATTGTTTAAACCTTTCAAAGGTTTTTGACTTATGTTTGACTAAGTAGACATAACCATATCTACTAAAATCATCAATAAAAGTCACATAATACCAATTAGCATCCCTTGTGGCGGTTTTGAATGGTCAACACACATCAGTATGTATTAGGTCCAACAAACCTTCACCCCGTTCACAAGTACCAGTGAAGGGTGATTTTGTCATCTTTCCAAGTACACAAGATTCACAACTATCATCCGATTTAAGGTCAAATGATTCCAAAACTCCATTCTTTTGGAGTTGGCCTATGCGTTTCTTGTTTACATGTCCAAGACGACAATGCCACAACGATGCTTTATCTAGGCTAGTAGAAGAATCAATATACAATACATTATTTCCTAAGTTGTCTACAATCGACACTATTTCATACACACCATCACAAGGTAATGCTTTAAAACAAAACACATTACTAAAGAAAGCATTAATACCACCACATTCATTATCAAACGAAAAGGTAAAACCTTGTTTGTACAAGCCATGAAAAGAAATAATATTTCTCGCCATTTCAGACGAGTACACACATTTATTCAAATCTAATTTTAACCCATTATTTAGCAACAAAGTATAAAATCCAATCTTGGAAACAGGTGAAGCCTTCCTATTCCCCATGATCAAGTTTATCTTCCCATGCCCCACATCCTCACTTCTTCTTAGGCCCTGCAAATCAGAACATATGTGAATACCACATCCTGTATCAAGAACCCAAGAGTTATAATATGGTGAGTTATTAAAAAATATTTTGTAAATACCTGCATGGGTGGGTTTCACTTTCCCATCCTTGAGATCCTGCAAGTACTTAGCGCAGTTTCGCTTCCAGTGCCCCTTGTCCTGACAATAGTAGCAATCAATATCCTTGGGAATGGCAGAAGGAGTGACAGAACCGCTCTTGGTACTTGATGAGGAGCCTTCAAGGGACTTTCCATTGGTATCCTTCGAAGGGGACTTCCTCTTTTTCCCTTTGCCTTGCCCGATAGCCAAAACAAGGGTAGATGTTGGAGTAAGAGTAGTAGAGGTAACAACCGACTTTGCCCTTGAGACCGGTTTCAGCGGTCTTCAAGAGTCCTTGAAGTTTGCTAAGAGTAACTTCCTCCTTGTTCATATGATATATCATACGAAATTCGTCATAACAATAAGGTAAGGAGTGCAAAATGATGTCAATTGCCAACTCCTCAGGGAAGTTCACGTTTAGCTTGAGCAAACGGTCCACATACCTTTACATCTTTTGCATGTGGCCCGTGATGGATTCACCAACCTTCATGCGGGTTGTTTTCATGGAGGAGATTATTTCATACCGCTCCTAATGAGCACTCTGATGGTATCTGTCCATTAGGTCTTGGTGCATCTCAAAAGGGTAAAAGTCCTCATAGGACTTTTGGAGCTCGGCTGTCATCATGGCCATCATGATGCATGTTACCTTGGTAGCATCTCTCTCATGCGTCCTGAATTCAGTGACCTCCTCAAGAGTAGCAGTAGACTCATCAAGCTCCTTTAACTACTTATCGAGGATGTATTCTTTATCGTCACAACGAGTAACCATCCTGATGTTCCTAATCCAGTCCATGAAGTTGGAACCATCAAAGACGACACTCCCATAAAGATTCATGAGTGAGAAAGAGCTAGTTGGGTTAGAGCCCAATGCATTAGTGTTGGAAGACATCTGAAACAAGAAATCAAGTTTAGATTAGATATATAGAGTCCTTAAGAAGACACCCAAATGTAATATTAAGGCTAGGATCCAATCACAATATATTATACTTAGAATAGGGATGTCGTAATCTAAGTAATAACATATTTGAAAGGTAGGAGAATGACAATTCACCAACTTCCACCATGAAAAACGAAATGAATTATTACGTTTTAATTGGATTTGAAACTCCTAGATTCTTTTGAGATTCATTGAACTTTTCAATGGCATGTTTCAATCTCGATTGTGCCCTTCAAGTTTTGTGACTGGGATGCCAAGGATAACAAAACAAGGTGGGAATAACCATGCTAATTCACTTGGTACCCTTAATATTATCACCTAATCAATGTGCCAGTTAACCACACATGTTCCATTGATCTATGAAAAACATTAAATCACCCTTCGTGATCCTTGCTAGTCCAAGTTAGTGTGCCGGTTAACCACACACGCTCAACCAACGACTTGGTAAGGTACAAAGTGTGAATTCCATGGACTAGCACCATGTTCACATTTTTCCTAAAGTAACTAAGATTGGGAATTAAAAATGTTTAGTTACTTTATAATAACCATTATACTTTTAATGAGAATTTAAAGTCATTGTGTTACCCGTTCTGCTAATGACCCTCCACCAATCAAGGAAGCAGTGGATGAGAGTGGACACCCATTAAGCTACCATTTTATAGGCAACAACCTTATACCCCCGTTATAGACCGGCTTCGTGAATGAGGACTACTAACAATAAAACAACTTATTCTTATACATACATACATATATATATATATATATATATATAATAATAATAATAATAATAATAATAATAATAATAATAATAATAATAATAATAATAATAATAATAATAATAATAATTAACCATTAATGTTATAAATAGTATAAGTGTTGAATTTTAACTATTAAAACTATAAGGGTTGGAATTAAAGTTTATTAAAGTGTGTGAAACTTTACAAATTCCAAAACTTGAGGGCAAGTTTTGTAACCATTCACAACTTTTCATTTCATAACTTATGAATTAAAGGTTCATAAAAATGAAGACTCTTCATTTTTATGTAACTTATGTGTTTTAAATGTGTGTTTAAAAGAGGTGACCTTTGGATGTCCATAACTTGAGGACAAATTATGGACTCCATTAAAACACATAAATGATCAAGAATTAATCCTAAACAATTCAGTAAATAATTCCTATCATCTTCTAAATTCATAAGACGATGAACATGATCATCGAAGTTTCAAGAATTATATGAACACATACAAAGCATGAAATTTTGATATAAGCTATTGTATATTGGTTTAGAAAAACCATTACACCAACTAAAACAAGTTTTAAAACACCAAAACAGTTTGGGGTAATGTTTCTAGTCCATTTCCAACAGCTAAAGTCGAAAATCTGCATTCTAAGGCTTCTACTCGCCGAGTGCACGAACCTACTCGACGAGTAGGATGAATTTGGTCATGGACTCGGCGAGTCCCCCCATGGAATCGATGAGTTCATCATGCAGACAGCAAGAAAATCGACTTTTTTTCACTATTTTGCATCAAGTATCAAACAAACAAGCATAGGCTCTGATACCACTGTTGGGTTTTGAGCATTCTAACACTTCCTTAGTGTAGATGCAACCCTAATAAACCTTGGATATATGTTTGTCTAGGGTACACGCAAAATATTATTTTCCAAGGTTTATAACCTATCTAGCATGGCACGGGGTACTTTTAAACATAAAAGAATTAGATGAATTACATACCTTTTGTTGATTGTTGATTCCTTGGAGTTTGAGAGCCAAGCACCAATAATGTGAATGCCTCAAATGGAAATCACAAATCACCACAAACTTGGAAAATATATGAGAGAGTATACTATCACTTAGAAATCGGCCACCACTATTAAACACATACTAGGGTGGTTTTTCATGCAACATAAGCTTGTTTATATAGTGTGCATGGTTAGGATGAAACCCTAATAACCCATATATTTTCCTCTTCCAAGGATCCATGGGTTAAAGCTCCAAGGATCATCCATGGACTTCCATATAAGCTTAGCCCGTTAACAAATGAGTATTAGCCCACACCATATAAATGCAATAGCCCATGATTTAATTAGTCTTCCTTTTAATCACTAAATTAATTCATAGTTAATTCAAGATTAAAACTAATTAAATAACATCACTTTATATTAATATATTATAACTTATAATATATTAATAAATTGGAAGTATACAATTCTCATAAAATTATCCATAAATAGTTTGGGTGAAGTGCAACCCAAATGGACTATGTCGGGTCGGGTCTAGTATATACCAAATAAGTTATGGACTTAGACACCTTATCCAACATAGACACCTACTCAAACACAAATCCCAACCTCTAACCGAAACATTTATCATTGAGATGGATAATGGAAAGAAAGATAGCACTAATGACATATTCATAGGCTGTAACCTTAACCTTAACGATTATTCCTTTCCTATCAATCTTATGTCGATCTCCATTAAGAGCTTCAATGTCATAATCGGCATGGACTGGTTAATTCTTCATCATGCGAATATTCTTTCTTTTGAAAAAGACATTGGACTCAACCTTCCAAATGGAAAAGCCCTCATCATCTATGGCGATAAACTCAACAAAAACCTTCGTATCATATCGTGCATCAAAGCCCAAAAATATATGCGAAAGGAGTGTCATGCATTCCTAGCCCATGTTGTAAATGAAAAGCAGGAAGTTAAAGACCTCGAGAGCATCCCCGAAGTCTACAACTTTCCTCATTCTTCCCCGAAGATCTTCTAGGAGTTCCTCCCAAACGTCAAGTCGAGTTTCGAATCGACTTAATCTCCAGAGCTACCCCCGTATATAAATCCCCTTACCGTCTAGCGCTGTCAGAAATGCAGGAATTATCCAGCCAGCTGAACGAATTGCTCAACAAGGTATTTATTAGACCAAGTTCCTCACCCTGGGGAGCACCGGTCTTGTTTGTAAAGAAGAAGGATGGGTCTTTCCGGATGTGCATAGACTATCGTGAGCTTAATAAACTTACTATCAAGAACCGCTACACTCTACCCAAAATCGACAATCTCTTCAATCAACTCCAAGGAGCCAGCTACTTCTCAAAAATAAACCTGAGATTAGGGTACCATCAATTACGAGTCCATGAGGGTGATGTTCCTAAGACAACATTTAGGACTCGATATGGTCACTACGAGTTTGTAGTGATTGTTGGATTAATGTCTAAGTCCATAACTATAATTGGTAAGACTTGACCCGACCCGGCATGGTCCATTTGGGTTGCATACCATCATGCACTTGGATAGACTAAGTGAGAGAAATAAGACACTTATGGTTATTAATATATTATAAGTTCTAGTATATTAATAATAAGAATAATGAGATTATTTAATTAGTATTGATCAAGAATTAATCTAGGATTAATTATGTGATCAAAAGAAGACTAATTAAATATATGGGTTGATTGTGTAAATCATCCATACTTGTATAGTGGGCTAATGCTCCATGGATTATCTAGTTGGGCCAAAACCCATATGATGCTCCATGGATGCTCCATGGTGTATTTGAACCCATGGATCCAAGGAAATGGAAAGTCATGACAATTAGGGTTTACCCTAATTGTACAACTATATAAGCATCTTATTCTTGAGGAAAAATCGGCCACTAGTGAGAGTAAGAAAGGGCTAGCCAATTTTCATGAAGTGTAGAACTCTCTCAAGTTATTCTAAGTGTTTTGATGATTGTGAACCATTTGAGGTGTCACACTTGGGGCACTAGGCACTCAAGCTTCATGAAGACATTCTACATCAAAGAGGTATGTATTCTATCTTGTTATATTGATAGTTTTGTATGCTAGATTAGGATAATACCTTGGATGTTCATATTTTCATGTATAATAGAGAAAACATAGATCCAAGGTATTTAGGGTTTCATGTACACTTAGGAGTGTTAGAATGCTCATAACCCAACAGTGGTATCAGAGCCTAGGCTTGTTTTCTTGTTATACTTGCAATAGAAGCTGAAAAATCGAGTTTTGTTGCTGTCTACCCAGCAGACTCGTCGAGTCCATGAAGGGACTCGACGAGTCCAAGGCAAAATGCATCCAACTCGCCGAGTTGTGTTCATGCACTCGACGAGTTGGACCCTAGACAGCATATTTTCGAGGTTTTTGGCTAGAAATGGACTAGGAACATTACCCGAAGTTGTTTTTAAACTTATAAATTTGTTTTTTTTAATGTGGTAATGTTCATGCTAATCCATTTTCAAAGATAATTGTCAATAGATTCATGTTTTGTATTAGTTTAAAGGTTAGACTAATTACATGAAAAAGTTTGATTTGAATTATCTTGTTCTTATGAGTTGCTTAGATTAATAGAAAAGTTAATTGAAATAGTTGTTTTCAATCCATTTTAATCTAAGAGTTGAGTATAAAATGTGTTTGTGTAACTTGTCCTCAAGTTACATGAAGAGTCACATTAAAGACTCATAAAACTCATAAAATTGGCAAAGGTTACAAAAAAATGAAGAGTGTAGTTCTAATTAATTGGAGTTATGACTCCATAATTTGTCCTCAAGTTATGGAGGACCAAGAGTCTCTTCATTAAATAAAAAAATGTAACCTTAATTAATTCCATAAGTTATAAAAATAAAGAAAAGTTAATTCTTTATTAGTTTAAAGTCTTCCATAATTTGTCCTCAAGTTATGAAACTTGAAGAGTTTTTGGATTAAAACTACTTTAAATGCATAAGTTATGGAATTAATTAGTTTTGAATAGTTTCAAAACTTGCCCTCAAGTTTTGGAATTTGTAAAGTTTTCTCTTATGAATACTTTAATTCCAAGTTAGCCCTTAGAATTTTAAAACTTAAAATTCAACCCTTATACTTTATAATATTATAAGTTAATAATATATACATGTATAAGAGTAAAGTCGGTCTTACCGCTAGTACGCCTCATTCACGAAGCCGGTCTATAAGGTGGGTATAAGGTTGTTGCCTATAAAATGGCAACTTAATGGGTGTCCACTCTCACCCACCGCTTGCTTGACTGGTGGAGGGTCGTTAGCCGAACGGGTTTGACAGGACTATAATTCTCCCTTCATTAAAAGTATTAATGATAAATACTAAGTAACTAAACTCTTAATAATTCCCAATCTTAGTTACTTAGGAAAATGTGAAGAAGGTGCTAATCCATGAAATTACACTTTGCACTTTGTTTAAGTCGGTTAGTGGAGCGTGTGTGGTTAACCGGCACACTAACTCGTATTTAACAAGGTAGGCAAAGGGTAACTTAATGTTTATCATAGTATCGATGGAGCGTGTGTGGTTAACCGGCACATCGATTGAGGGGTAATTTATTAAGGGTACCAAGTAATTTTCATGGTTACTTCACACCTTGTTTTGTGATCCTCGGCATCCCAATCACAAAACCTGAAGGGCACACTCGAGATTGAAACATGCCATTGAACAGTTCAATGAATCTCAAAAGATCTAGGAGTTTCAAATCCAATTAAAACCTAATAATACATTTCGTTTATCTTGGTGGAAATTGGTGAATCGTCATTCACCTACCTTCAAATTGTTTTATAGCTTGGATTACGGCATACCTCTTCTAAATTATAAAATAGTTTGTTGGGTCCTAGCCTTAATATTTCATATTGGGTGTCATATTAAGGACTTTAAGATCAACTATCTTGAATATCTCCCAAAACATGTCTGTTTTAGACATTTATGATCTTCCCAAATCTCTTGAAACAAGCTTTCCTAAATGAAGATGATATCCCATGGAAATCATACTTCTTTCACCTCCTCCAATTATTCTCCCTACCCCACAAGTTCTTAAAAAATTTAAGGTCACTCGAGTCCTATTGGCAAGTAAAGGTCTTGGTGTGATCACATCTTGGAGATGTAGTCACATATTGACAAGCCGGGAGAGTTGGGTGTCAAAGTCTTGAGAAAGTTGGTAGTTCAATCACTTTCTAAGTCACATAGTGAGTTCTTTTAGAACACCTATGAAACAGACTATGACAAGACCCTTAATGATCTTATCTATTTGTTAAGATCAACTTCCTCAAAACTTGATGGACATTGACAATAGTGACATAGGAAATCCAGAAAAACATTCTCTTCCCAATGGAAAGGGATCGGCCATAGTCAACTCGGTTGACCAAATGGTAAAGAGAAAAGTCTAAGTCTGTGATAGTCTCGTGTACCATTATCAAAGGGTCCATATGTTTATATTGCCAAAGTAAGGGTTATTAGTTGCGAAGCTGCCAAATTTACCTAAGGATGTTAAAGTCAATAAGGTTGACTCTACTTCAGGTAAAGTCCACTACTCTAACTCTGTTAAGTTTCTATTCTGAGATTCCTGATACATGATGTGACTGGGTCACATGGTGATGTTTTAAGAATCAAAGAAAAGTGAAGGAACTTAAAGAAAGAATATGCTGAATCTGATCGCATAGATGGATTTCTATCGCGTAGTTTGAAAAATCGGATTCTTGAGCTAATTCTTAGGAGTTATGAGATATTGCTAAGGAATAGATAACAACAAGTTTTTCATATGGGTTGTAAGGATAAGTTTTTCCGCATAGTTTTAAAATAAAAGAAAAAATTTTGGTTTTATTTATTTTAAAATATCCTTACAATGGCATTTGAGGAATAATTGTTGCTTATATGATTCCATTAATAGCAAGAGTGGAAATATGAAATTGATTCCTTCATTTGTGGTAATGTCTAAATTTACCAAATAAGGAAAGACTCTCATCATCCAAAGTCTCAATTGGACTAGGACTTGGAATCATGCAAGTTCTATAGCATGATGAATGAGAACTTTCAAGTATTGGAAAATTAAGACTGATTACTTGTTCACGTGAATGTGTGAGTCAAGTAATGGACTAAGGGATCGAGTACATAGTCTTGTGCACTGATTAAGTCCACCACAAAAGATATAAGGCTATTCGTCATAGTTTACTAAAGCTTAGTAAATATGATTATACTTACAAGCGTAAGTGTAACTCTGAGACATTGGAAAAGGTTCCAAGGCATGGCAGAGCGGATAAGAAGAATCAAATTAGGTAGAAGGATAAAAGTTTCTCAAATCTGAAAAGATGGGAGAGTACTTTAGTATCAGCTTTGTGATCATCTTAATGATTAAGAAACCATATCAAAATTAGTTCTCTAAGGAAGTCTTAGTGCATTCTTATGACTAAGAAGAAGGGATCTAGAAATTGTTGAAATGGTTAAATCAAGAAGATGAGTCATACTTCGTTCCAATACAAATCTTAGAGTCATACTCCAAGATTGTAATATGAGTGACATGTCTTAAAGAAGGTTTAAAACACTTGACAAATGTAAGAGTAAAAGTTTTCTACTCTTGTACATTTGAAATTGGTAAGTTGTGATGTTTTGGATAAAACAAAGACCAACTTCGGCCAATTGTGTGAAGTGTTTGTCTTGATTAGAATCCACACTATCTCTTGGATGTTTGACAAGGGAGTCTTGTAGGTCAAGAGGACAGTGGGAGTCTTAAAGGTCTTGAAATTCTCAAGAACTAATCAAGAATAAAACCTGAAGTTCTTCACTAGCACACGACTTAAGGTTTATAGCCTATCGTGTTGACATATTATGTGCCCATTCCAATCAAAGTTGGCTTTGCATATGAGTTCTTAGAGTTCTCAATGTGTTGCACAACAACTTGGAAGCAATGGCAGGCCCTTGAGCTGCCAGGTGGCAAGAAATTAAGATTGAGTTCAGCCCATATGAGTTTGGGTTTGTCATTATCCTTTTCTTGTGACTATGGTTATGACAATTCACATGGATAAGAACACATACACCATTAAATCTAAGTGTCATAAGGTTTCTCTCCGATTCATGAAAATGATGGTGAGGAAACACTCTCACTAAGTAGATTTTAGTTAGATAGCAATTGTGATATTTGCATTCTCAAAGTCGTTAGTGGAGCGTGTGTGGTTTACCAGCACACTAACTTGGACTTGTGAGAAATGGCAAAGGTCAAAATGATCAAGACTATGATTACGGCATCCCTTTTCATAGTTCTTAAAATTGTTTTGACACACCCATGAGCTATCTAAGGGAAGATGTATGTTTTTTGATAAAGTCTTATCAAAACAATCTAGTATCAGAAATCTGAACTTTGGTAAGAAAGTCAATAAAGTATTGATTTCTAGAAGTCGAGCTTTCTGAGTATATGTGAAAGCTAGTGGGAGCATAAGTGTTATGCTAATAATCATCATGTTAGTGGGAGCATGATAATTATGATAAAGATTGCAAGTTAGCACTGTTAATTATAGAAAACAAAAGTTTCAACTGGAAAAAAGTTGTTTTGCTATAATTAAGGGAGAGGAAATTATACTTCATCTCAAATCTATAAGCTTAGATCGTGAGGTTTTAATCATTTAGTCAAGGAAATTATACTTCATCTCAAATCTATAAGCTTAGATCGTAAGGTTTTAATCATTTAGTCAAGGAAATATATATGAATTTCATGTTGGAATGGCTCAACATAAGGAAATTCTGTATATGGGTCCGTTATTTGCATTCTTAAATTCGATTATGATTACGGCATCCCTTTTCATAATCTGAATTATGAGAACTTGGCAAATAGAAATGGAAATGTTATAGCAAAAGACTGGTTTAGTCTTTATGTGAGACATCATGAATCGTGTCCCATATGCTTCGGATATAGGACCGATTACATGTGCTATATTCATCCTTTCTAAAATTTTCCAAATGCCTAGGGCATTAAGAAGGGAAAAGGTTTAGAACTGGATATGACTAAAAGGATTAAACAATTGTCGAGGACAATCTAAGGTTTACCAAAGATTGGTTGCTCAAGGACAGTTGGAAGTATAGTAATAATTCTGGAAGGACCATATTGACATAATCTGTAAGGAGGCAACTCTTGTTTAGAAGTTATAGTCGAAATGGAATCTGGAAATGTTTCAAAGTTAGAATTTTCAATCTGTGTAAGATTAAGGAAACTTAATGCAAGAAGGATGTTTCCAAGGAGTCGATCTCCTTTGGAATACACTGTAATGATTGTTGCCAAGTCTTTGTGAATTTGTGCATAATCGTTACAAGAGGATCAATGCATATAAGTTTAGAATCTAACAGATTTCAGTAAATGGCATGAATTTGGAATTCTTGCATTTGCCAGTAAGGATTTGGGAGTGTGAAAAGAGAATCATTGAAGATTATGTTCAATTGATCTAGTTCACAAAGTAAAGATCATAGACAAACATAGTATGCATACTTGGTGTATGGCATGACTAGTGTTTAGAAAACATAGTGTACATGCTTGGAGCATGGGACAACTATTGTTTTAAATTCACGAATAAAGTTGATAGTTGAAACAATATACAACAAATAATGTGTAATCATATGGTGATAAATAAAAGGTGTTTTATTTATGTTCATAGGTTTTGATACCATATTGGATTCAATTATTATTGTGTTTCACTTTGCATGTTTTAACTTCCCGAATAAACTAGGTTATTCTTCCGGAATGACTAAGTTATTCAAACCATCCACAGTCGGTCATATGTTGGAAGTAGATATGAATTAAGACTGTCATGGGTTGGCTTGTAGAGGTCTAAGATGTTGGACAAAGGGCTACAACACTCATGAGTGCTCATAAGTTCTGAGTATTGGATTCAACCCGCGCTCATTGGAATCACTTCATGGATATTATCACGAGTGATCATGAGACGATAATATCTTATATTCTTCAAACCTAGAGATATGATTTGTTACTATGAGTTGATAGTACATTGATTACACGAAACACATTGGTAACTCGATGTTATAAAACGTGTCTTTGTGTATGATTCAACAAGTAGTAGAACAAGCCATATGAGTCGAAGTTTATCCATTCCTTTTACCTTCGGGATAAAAGCGATATCTGTGGGCCCTTCGATAATTTGATGATGACAAATGGAAGTGCTCGGCCGGGCCAGGACTGATTTGATTTGTTCAATTAGTCAGTCATCGTAAATCGGAAATCGGGAAACAACAAATGGACAGAGAGAATGATTATAATCCATGTCTCAGTCCATATGATATCTAGAATGGAGGAATATATGATCCCTTATCTAATGGACAAGTCATTGACAAAGGTCAGAGTTCATCTACAAGGTCAGAGTTCGACAGAAGCTTTTGAGAGCTACGATTTCCAGTTGGTTCCTGAAGTCATACGCAATAATAGTTTTAGACTTATCCAAGTGGGAGACTGTTGGATTAATGTCTAAGTCCATAACTATAATTGGTAAGACTTGACCCGACCCGGCATGGTCCATTTGGGTTGCATACCATCATGCACTTGGATAGACTAAGTGAGAGAAATAAGACACTTATGGTTATTAATATATTATAAGTTCTAGTATATTAATAATAAGAATAATGAGATTATTTAATTAGTATTGATCAAGAATTAATCTAGGATTAATTATGTGATCAAAAGAAGACTAATTAAATATATGGGTTGATTGTGTAAATCATCCATACTTGTATAGTGGGCTAATGCTCCATGGATTATCTAGTTGGGCCAAAACCCATATGATGCTCCATGGATGCTCCATGGTGTATTTGAACCCATGGATCCAAGGAAATGGAAAGTCATGACAATTAGGGTTTACCCTAATTGTACAACTATATAAGCATCTTATTCTTGAGGAAAAATCGGCCACTAGTGAGAGTAAGAAAGGGCTAGCCGATTTTCATGAAGTGTAGAACTCTCTCAAGTTATTCTAAGTATTTTGATGATTGTGAACCATTTGAGGTGTCACACTTGGGGCACTAGGCACTCAAGCTTCATGAAGACATTCTACATCAAAGAGGTATGTATTCTATCTTGTTATATTGATAGTTTTGTATGCTAGATTAGGATAATACCTTGGATGTTCATATTTGCATGTATAATATAGAAAACATAGATCCAAGGTATTTAGGGTTGCATGTACACTTAGGAGTGTTAGAATGCTCATAACCCAACAGTGATTCCCTTTGGTTTAACCAACGCACCCGCGGTCTTGCTGGCTACTACCGCATGTTCATCTGAAACTTCTTCAGGATTGCTAAGCCTCGTACCGCCCTGACTCAGAAAAGGTGTAACCTTTAGTTGGGGAGATAAGCAAGACATTGCGTTCTAAACATTGAAGTAGGCCCTATGCAGTGCACGTATCTTGTCTCTTCGAGAAGGGACAAAGGACTTCGTTGTCTAATGCGATGCATCCAATCAAGGGTTGGGTTGTGTGCTCATGTAGCGAGGAAAACTTATTGGTTATGCCTTGAAACAGCTGAATACACACGAAGTCAGTTATAAAACTTACAATCTAGAATTAGGAGCGGTAGTCTTCGCATTAAATATTTGGAGGCATTACCTCTACTGAACCAAGTGCACTGTCTTCACCGACCACAAAAGCCCCCAACATATTTTTGAGAAAAAGGAGATTAACATGAGGCAACGACAATGGGTACACTTACTCAATGATTATGAGTGTGAAATACGCTATCATCCTAGCAAGGCGAATGTGATAGTGGATGCCCTCAGCCGGAAAGAGTACTCTGGTCGCAGAGTGAAGGCACTAACAATGACAATCGATTCCCATCTGTCCGTCCAAATCAGAGAGGCTCAGTTGGAAACCTTGAAACCAGAGAACATGAGGGATGAAGCCTTGAGGGGAATGGAGAAGAACTTAGATATCAAGGGAGACGGATTTTACTATTTCATGAACCGGATCTAGACCCCAAAGTTTGGTGGTTACAGGGAGGTTGTCATGAGTGAAGTTCAAAGAACTCTATACTCCATTCACCCAGGTTCAGATAAGATGTATATGGATCTCAAAAAGCTCTATTGGTGGCCAAACATGAAAGCAGAAAATGCTACCTTCGTGGCCAAGTGCCTAACATGCACCAAGGTGAAGGTGGAATATCAAAAGCCCTCAGGTTTACTTTAATAGCCAGAAATACCTGAGTGGAAGTGGGAAAGAATTACAATGGACTTCATCACCAGTTGCCCAAAACCCTAAGTGGCCATGACACTATTTGGGTAATTATTGACAGACTGACCAAGTCCACCCACTTCCTAGCAATCAAAGAAACACACAAAATGGAGAGACTGACTAGAACCTACATCCAAGAGATAGTACGATTGCACAAGGTTCCCGTATCCATTATCTCGGAAAGAGATATCAGATTCACCTTACGATTCTGGCAGTCACTCCAGAAGGCTCTTGGAACTAAGATGGACATGAGTACAACTTACCATCCTTAAAGTGATGGGTTAAGTGAGGGAACCATTCAAACCCTTGAAGAAATGTTGAGAGCGTGCGGTATAGATTTTGGCAATTCATGGGATACCCATTTGCCACTGGTCGAATTCTCATATAACAAAATCTATCACACTTCTGTGTTGGGCTAAGGTGTAACATCCCGTTTAAAATAGAATAACTAAATAATAAACTCGGAACCCCGATGAGTAATTTTTATTATTATTTTATTTATTATAGTCCAAAATTAAATAATAATTAGTGGGGCGTTGATTTCGGGAAGCCAAATGACAAAAAGTGAAGTTCTAGGGGTTAAAGTGTATTTTCAGGACTTATTTTGTAAAGCTTTTTGGTAGTCGGGGGTGCTTGGTATCATTTGGACTTATCATGAAAGGAATTTTAAAATGGAGGGCTGTTAGGTAAATTTCGGACTTGGTATGAAAGGAAATTCAAAAGGTAGGGTATAAATTGTAAATATTGGACTTTGTTTGAAGAGATTGGGAATGGGATGGACTAATTCTTTAATTTTTGTTATTAGTTGCATGAAGACGGGAATTAAGACCCGATGCCCTATACCGTCAGATGGACACCCCATGTAACCCTAACCCTAATTATTCCTCTCAGCCGCCACCTTAATTTCCTCATTCTGGCGCCGCACCACCACTTGGTTCCTCTCGTATTTCCGAGCATCGAGCTGCTGTTGTGCCAACCCGTTGAAGACAAAGCCACCTTTGGACATCATGGTGGTAGGAGATCAGAAGGAACTCACCCTCGGGGTGTCCGCCACCACTATTGTTTCGTCTTCTTCTATCCGCCACCACCATTGTTGAGGTCCCAACTAACCACCGTCGAATCCTCGCACCTTCGATGATGGGCCTGAAGGCCGGTACTGCTACTGTGGTTGCATTTTCCTTCCTCCGTGCCTTTTCTTCTCCTTCTTTCTGTCACCATTTGTAGTTGATTTCGTCGTGTTGTTGTCGTCGCTCGTACCGCGGTTGTTACCATTTGTAGTTGATGTCGTCGTGTTGTTGTCGTCGGTCGTACCATGGCTGTTACTGCCATGGTTGGACTATTTTGTCAAGAGGGTGGCAGTGTTCGTAGTTGTAATACAGTTGTGTGTGTGTTTTCTATCGATAGGGAGTCACGAAGTGTCACACCCCGAAACCGAAGGCGGAAACATCTCGGGGCGGAGGTGACTTCATGTGAATATCATAACCAATGTACATAGTAAGCGAAGTAAAACACAAAACATTACATTACATAGAATTCATTACATCAGTTTAAAAGTAAAGTAGTACAAGTTTCATAGATACATAAGTTTAAACAAAAGAAAGACGTGAATTCCATTCGCTCTGTCTTCTGCAAAAAGGATGCGGGGTACCTGTCTAAGGAGAACCTGAGAATACAAGCATTTTAAAAATCAGCATAAAGCTGATGAGTTCATAAGCGGTTTGTTTTTATGAAAATGTACAACATTCCTTTTGGTTTCTTAAAATGTTACAACCCAAGAAAATCCCATATTTTCTTAAAAGTAAAGTTTAGTTGTTCTGTTATGTTACACGGTTCTGGTTATGAATTGTGATTATCCCAGGAAAATCCTATATTTTCCTAATGTGAAAGATGTGTACTGACTGGAAAATCCTATATTATCCCAGGAAAAACCTGATTAACCTTGTGAAGTGTGTGTTTGTTTACCAACCCAAAAATGTAATGTAAAATATGTATACTGAAAACCTGATTATCATAGTAAACTAATTCTTATGGTTATTAATTTACTATATCCATTATTACTAAAAAGTAAATCTCTATTATCCAAATTGCGAGTTCTTTAACCATACTACAGACTAGATATGACTCGAGATGAGGTCAATATCTTTTATGACAATAGTCACCCTTGAACCTTTCAGTTCGGCTGTAGCTAGTAGCTAGGTGCGGGATAGTCAATCCCGTATAGATCTATACACTCAAGTCACGCTCCCTATCTAAGAGATTCTGGTTACAGGGGCGATCCTCCACTCGCGTATCTCTGTGGAGTGTTCTCCAAGGATGTGTCTCCAATTTATAGGAATAACAAATCTACAAGTAATAATGCGGGATATCCTATTTAAGTTCTATCTACAAAGACTATCCTCCACTTGTGTATCTCTATGGAGTGTTACCGAGGACAAAAACAATATACTAAGTTTCTTGTTCAAAGTTCAAAGATTATGCTTTTAACTATTATAATGTGGAAAACCATTTGTGAAAATATAAAGTATAACAATTTCTAACGTTTTTCACAAACAATATGATAATGTGATCTACAAGTTCAAACGGTTATCTGTTATGATTGTCAGAGTTAAAACATAGGTAGTATGAAATACAACACATATAAAATAAGTTTTGAGTACAAGTGTTACTTGTACTTTGCTTGTATTCCCCCCTGAAAACAGTGAAAAACATTGAAAAAGGGTAGGGGTATGAACTCACTGGACAAGGAAATGTGTCGATTGGAATGCTAAACGTCGGATCAAGGCTTGAAAACGTGCGAGGCTCCTATTTAATGTTAAATGATACACAAATGTATCCAATTAGACTTTAAAACACTAATCAGATACGATTATACACTCCAAGACGCGAAAATAGTTCAGATTAAGTGTTTGGAGTGACCCGGGTGATGTTTATGGACATGAATGTCTTGGATATGGAGTTTACTCTTCAAGAGTAAACTCTTAGAAGAGTTCACTGACCTAAGAACCACATCCCCATGAGTTTACGGCCGTAAACTTATGGTGGGGTGTTCTTATGTGCTAAATGGTCTTAAATCAACTGATGGGTGATGCTAGGTTTGGTTCTAGGGCATTATCAAGGAATTAAATCAACCATGAGGACCAATTGATGAGTTTACGGCAGTAAACTAAGTGTTTACGGCTGTAAACTCTTATAGGCCATGACTTAATGTGATTTGAGGGTCCTAGGTTAATCACAAGTGATTCTACTCAATTTTACAAGCCAAGGGGTGAGTTTAGGACATCATACAACCCATTTATAGGAGTTTACAGCCCAGGAACCCATTATTGGGGGGTTTACGGCTGTGAAATCCATATGGAGTTGTTTTCATCAAGTTTATGGTCCCTAACTTGTTTTTGGTTGCTTCTAGACTTTATTCCAAGGCTTATGAGGTGTGTAAGTTGCATTTTAACACCCAAAAAGGAGTTTACTACCCATGAAAGGGTGTTTACGGCCCAAGCATGTTGTTGGGCAGTAAACTCATGTTTACTCCCCAAATTTTGAGTTTAAGGTGTCCTAACTCCAATCCAATAAGTCCTTAAGCCATATTTAAGCTCCAATGGTGATTTGGAAGGGTTTTGAGGCTCAAAAACACCATTTATATGTGTTCACGGCCCAAGAGTGTTCTAGGGCCGTAAACACATGTTTGAGGTCCTAAATCATGATTTGAACTCGAAATTGAAGGCTAAGGATGTTGTACAAGAAGCTAACATAGTTACCTTGGTGATTTGAAGCTTGAAATAAATGATTTCTGGATCAAATTCTTTAATTGAGGAGAGAGGTAAGAGAGAGTGTGAAAAGGCTCCAAATGAGTCTTAATTCACTTTAAATATGGTTTGGATTTGATACACGGTGGAATTCTACCCGATACTGATGTTAACCGAGGCTTTTGGTCGCACCCGATTAAGTTGTCGTCACCCGATATGGTCGAAACCAAAATTTTTCTAATTACTAGTTTGAGACGTTTTCATGTGTTTCTAACATGTTTGGATACTTACAAGGTCAAAATAAAATTCTTAACTTAATTGACCAAATCCAAAAACGAAATCGGAATAATTCGATTAAGACGAGTTTTACGGACGAAACGGGTTGCGGCGATGGAACAACTTCGGGTTGTCACACGAAGAACCACCATGGTAGTTGCTGTTGTTGCCGTTACATTTTCGACCGGCCACCGCCTGCTACCATTCTTTCCGCCGCCACCAGCCACCGTGGAAGGTGGCAGTGTGTGTATTTTGCTATGTATTTTAGGTGTGTGTGTATTGCTACTGTTTTTCGTTAAGTGGGTGGGTTGTGTAATCTGAAATCAAAAGTGGACCACCACCACCACCGTAAGGTGATGGCTTCCACCTCTAACTACCACATGCCGCCATAGTGCGGTTGTGTGTGTGTGTGTTTATATTAGTTTTTGTGTGTGTTTTTTTTTCAATCAGGTTGTATATTGTAATCATGCTGGAATAATCAATATAAAAATCCTTAACCACTACCGTAAGGTGGTGGCTGCCGCCACTAGTCGCCATGTTGGGTGGCGGTGTGCATCATTTGCGTTTTGACTTGTTTGGGATGCTTGGAGAAAATAGGCCTAATGAAACCCTAATGGGCCCAATGAAGCCATAATTGACCTAAAAACCCAACCATGTAACTAATGGGCTAGTATTGGGTAGGAACCCTAATTAGGGTTTGGAAAACCCTAATGACATGAAACCCTAATTTTGGGGATTAATCGGGACCCGCTCGAGAATTATTTATTAAACCTAAAATAATAATTAATAATCAAGTGCAAATTAACCTAAGGCAATATTCGACTTAATGGATTAAGTCCTTAATGTATTAAGTCCTTAATGGGTTAAGTAGGAACACTTAACCCTAATTGTCATTTCATGTGAAAACCCTATTTTCACTTGGGCCTTCCTTTTGGGCTTTGGTGATTGGACTGTTGATGGGGTATCCAAGAACAAGTAAATAGTCCAAAATAATTAGATGTGCTTTAGGATAAGGCCCATGTGAAGGACTTGGGCCAAATTTAGAAAATTAAGCCATAGGTTGGCCACAACTGCGTCTTGATGATCATGTGATATTGGGCCATTGGTTTACCAATAGTTTGGACTAGAATTAAGGAAACACTATGTAGAGGTCTAGGCTTAATTTGGAAAATTGGGCCATATGTTGGGCTTTGGCTCATTACTTGATTATTGGTCCTTTGGAGTGTGAGTTGGACCTTGGGCTTGGAACCAAATTATTAATCGGGTATTCTTTGATGTTGACAGTTTGGGAATCTGTCAACCAGCAGCTGGAGTTTTATCTGCAGGACTTCAGCAATGCTAGGTGAGTTCTCCTCTTTATATCAACTAGGTCTAAGGCACCAATTTCGACTCTTATTGGATTTGAATCTGGGTTTATTACATGATATGCTTATTGAGTGGCATCCTGGTGATTAGGATGGTGATATGCTTAGTGACCTGGTTAGGTCGGTATCCTGGTATATAGGATGATGTTATGTTAGTGACCGGTGGGGTATGTATCCTTGTTATAGGATGTTGCTATGATTAGTTATCGGCTAGATCGGTTTGACTGTTGTATATTCTAGCGTATGATGTGTATGTGCATATGCTTGTTGATTGGGGGTTGGGTTGAGGCCGTCCTACTTTGTGCTGAAGGCCAACATACCCAGGGCGGTCTGGATAAATTTAAGGTCCTGCAAAGGGGTTCAGTTAGTCCGAAGGCCCAGCAAGCAATCCGGATAAGCTGTAGGCCCTGTGTGGTGGTCCGGACGTGTCGAAGGCTCGGAGAGCGGTCCAAATAGGCTGAAGGCCTGCGAGGCGATCCAGTGAAGCTGAAGGCTAATTATGCATCTTGATTGCTTATATGTTTATATGATATGGTTATATTTTTATGACGTTGGTATTTTAGGGAAACTCACTAAGCTTCAGGCTTACAGTTGTTGATTTTGTTCAAGGTACTTCTGATGATCGTGGAAAGGTGAAGGCGTGATCGTGCACCTCCTCATATTTTGATGATTTGATTCTGGGGTTACTTTGACGCCTAAATTATTTGAAAACAAATTGTAATAACTTAATGTTTTAAATGTTTTAAAAAGTTTTAAATTGGCTTGATATTTATGGGTGTTACAAGTTGGTATCAGAGCCTTGGTTTGAGTGAATTGGAGGAACACTCGTGTGAATCCAGTCTCAAATCGAAGAAAGATTTTCAAAATGATTTATAAAGGATTTTCAAAATAAGTAAGGGATGATGCAGAGTGTATGATCTGCTGGAGCCAGTAAATAGACCCCAAAATACCATGCAGTTAATTGATTATGTGATATGTTAGAACAACATCCTATTACTAGGCTAGGGACCTTCAGGAATTGCATGGTAGAATTGCTTGATTATATGATGCCTGATAGCCTAGGGTTTCCTTACATGAAATTGACATCATTACTGTAGTTGCTTATGTATGCATCACGGTTGTACATAATTAAGATCTTATAGCCTAAGAATGTTTGGTTTGGCCTTATTTCATGTTCTTGTTTGATGAAGGGCTTAGGGTAGGATTAGGTATTCGAAAGTCTATGGGGTCCAGTGTTATGTATGGTTAGCATACATGAGTGTCGCAGGGTTGGTGGAAGTTTCATGGGTGGGTTGTGTGACGCCGGTAGGCCAGTTATGAGATGTTAACATTCATCTAGGAGTGAGGATTGAGCGCTCACTATGTTTATGTATATTGTTAAGGTGTTGTGGTGATACTTGAGACAAATATGGGTAGATGTGGAAGGTAGTATGGGCCCGTACTACTGAAAGCACAGGTCCCATACACATAGTAAGGAAGTCACAACCCCCGAGGTTTAGTTGGGAGTTGGTCCCCTATCATTTTATGGATTATTAGAGATCTTTCTGGTGTCTTACTAGAATGGTGGTTACGAGACGTCTTGATACTGGATCCGTGTTAGGATCGGGAGCGGGCAGCTTGGATAGGTCAGCATTATCAAAGGACCATGTCAATAAGATCATCCGTGAGGAGGTGATCGGGGTTGTTCGGGGGCAGTTTCCGGAGATGTTTGGGTCTATTAAGACCTCCATAGGTTGAGTATATCGACGAGTGCTATGCAGCCATTGCCAAGACGGTTTTCGCAACAGCTACAACAATTGTAATGACGGCAAGGATAGGAGCTGGTTGAGCTTTCCAGTACCGGGATTTGTTACTGGGAGATATTCTGATGAGCAAAGGGTTGCAGTTGCTTAGGATCAGAGAGATGTTCTATACTCATTACATTTTGCGGGTTAAGTGGGAGAGGCTAGCACAGGAGTTTCTGGATTCGAGACTTCGGGGGTTTTGCTCGAGACCGAAATGTGGGTCGCGGGGACTTCAGTAGGGAGTGATGAATATGTTCAGATGGGGTTTTGCAGCTGGAAGTAGAATGGTTAATTAGTATATTGAAATGTCATTTTCTAGGGCTAGGATTGCACCCTTTTATTTTCTCGAGCTCGATGGAGTGAGCAGGCTTGTGACCCCAGGATCAGGTTGTATTCCAGCTCGGGGTTAGTTAGTCGCAGGTGTTGGCGACATTATTTCAGCGTTGGTGGGCATGGGGTGGGTCGATATGGAATGAGTATCTTGTGAGGTGCACACGATTATCGTCCCTACCCATAGGAGCTAAGACCCGATTCGCCTTGGATCTCTTGTATTGGGAGGTAACGATTGATTTTGTGATCTATTGCACTTTTAGAATTGGAGACTATGTCTTGGGAGTAGTAGCACGGTTTAGGGTAGATGTTGCTTCAACTACTACAATTTAGTTGTGGACGATTAAGCTGGTGAGTGAGTCAGGGTGCGAACCCTGAATGATATGATTTCTAGAGCCGATAGTGGAAGATTTGTTGGAGCACCTTACGAAGAAGGGTATTAGATAGGAGGCATGCGAATAGGGTCCCACAGGATGGTTATTATGCATTTTCAGGACTCAGTGGTTTTAGTAACCATTATTGATTAGCGTAAGAGGGCGCCAAGGGAAGTATCTCGTTGCTAAGATATTAGTTGGAGCACCTATCTTTAGGTCTCCAAGATTTGAGTGTGGGATCATTCAACCATTAGAGACTGTCGGTTTCAGTGTGATTTAGTAAGTGTTCAACTAGTTCTTAGAAGTGTGTGATCCCTGGGGTTTGGATGGTAATGGAGCACTAGTTGGAAAGAGTTGGTTGTCATTGGATCGATCGTTAGAAAGTGAGTATGATTGGGAATTCTCCAACTTTCATGTATTGTGAAGACTTAGTCGAATCTAAGTGGGGGAGAATTATCCCAAGATTCAGAAGCAGGAGCAGGTTTGAAAATGGGATAAGTTTTGCATCATTTTTAGAAAGGAAGACCACCCAAGTGGATGTTTGGTTCGAGGGTTGTGTGAGTTGGGAGTTTGGTAAAACTCCCCAACATGTAAATCACGTGTTCTCGGTGCTTGATAGCAGAATTTGGGGAATTAGGTTGGGATTCTAGCCATGAATTAAGTTCAGTTGTGTGTTAGGTCAAGTGCGTGTTTGACCGGTATGGAAAGTGTTGTAAGACTGCAGGGGTAGCCGTAGGATTCACTAGCGATCAGGTAGTATGGAAAGTGTTGTAAGACTGTGGGGGTAGCCGTAGCATTCCCTAGCAGTTGATAGTGCTAGAAGTGTCGTAAGTCTACGGGTATAGCCGTAGCATTCACAAGGTTAGCAGATAGTGCTAGAGTGATGTAAGTATGTGGGTATAGCCGCAACATTCACTAGGTTGGTAGATATCATGAGCATGTTGTTAGGACGTGGAAGGGAGAGTAGTACCCACCAGTTCGGGTGTAGCAGTGAGGATATGGAAATCGACGGATTAGTCTATGGGTTTCCCTAGAGGGATTAGACCAGGTTAAGATATTGATAAGATTGTAGGAACGTCACTACAATTATGAGATCAAGGAAGCAATGGATTGCTTAAGGTTGCTTGTGATGTAAGACTACAATTGGTCATGTAGCAATCGCCTTTATCCATGGATTTGGTAACGACGTGATTCGACACATGGGATCGATCGGTTGGATCAGGAGGTTGTTAGAGTCGCAGTCGCATGATAACTAGTGGCAACTAGTTCTAGGGAGGGATTTCGTTTGGAACTCGTGTGAGGCAACTATGTAGGAGTCCTTTAGCTCCGTGACTGGGTCGTAACCCAGTATTTCAGATGATTAGTGAATGAATTGAGACCAAGGAGGTCTCGGTAGATTTTGGAAAGCATCCATCTGGCAGCATACTGCTTCAGGCAGATCAGTGTTCAGACAGTTTCTATATTTAGGGCAATATTAAAGAATCGGGTCTTCAGGTGTATGAGAAGTATCTAGATGTTGGAACCCCCAGATATCAGAAGTTGAAGAGTTAGATGAGAGACAAGCGGACTGGTTCAACAACAATGATTCATATGTGTGGTCCGTCAGGGAGAGTTGGAACACCCCGTTTAAGTGGTCTGGCGTATAAGGAATGATATGAAACGATTTCAAGGACGAAATCAAGTTTAACTGGGGGAGAGTTGGAACATCCCATTTAAAATAGAATAATTAAATAATAAACCCGGAACCCCGATGAGTAATTTTGATTATTATTTTATATTATTATAGTCCAAAATTCAATAATAATAAGTGGGGTGTTGGTTTCGGGAAGCCAAATGACAAGAATTGAAGTTCTGGGCGTTAAAGTGTAATTTCAGGACATATTTTGTAATGATTTTTTATAGTCAGGGGGTTTGGTATCATTTGGACTTATCATGAAAGGATTTTGAAAATGGAGGGCTGCTAGGTAAATTTCGGACTTGGTTTGAAAGTAAATTCAGAAGGCAGGGTCTAAATGATAAATATTGGAGTTTGTTTGAAGAGATTAGGAATGGGAGGGACTAGTTCTTCCATTTTCGTTATAATTTGCATGAAGATGGGATTTAAGACCCGATGCCCCTATACCGTTGGATGGACACCCCATGTAACCTTAACCCTAATCATTCCTCTCAGCCGTAACATTAACTTCCTCATTCTGGCGTCGCACCACCACTCTGTTCCTCTCGTATTTCCAACCACCGAGTTGCCATTGTGCCAACCCATTGAAGACAAAGCCACCTTTGGACGTCATGGTGGCGGGAGATCGGAAGGAACTCACCCTCGGAGTGTTGCTGATGTTATTTCCGGTGGAAGCCACCACCTCTTTGCATCTTATTCTGTCCGTCACCACCATTGTTGAGGTCCCAACTAACCACCGGCGACTCCTCGTGGCTCCAACGACGAGCCTGAAGGCAAATACTGCTACTGCTATTGCGTTTTCCGTCCTCTGTGCCTCTTCTTCTAATTCTTTCTGTCACCATCTGTAGTTGATTTCGTCGTGTTGCTGCCGTCGGTCGTATTGCCGCTGTTGCTGTCGTGGCTGGACTATTCCGTCAAGAGGGTGGCATAGTCCGTAATTGTAATGTGGTTGTATTTGTGTTTTCTGTTGATAGGGAGTCACGAAGAATCACCATGGTGGTCGGCCATGGTGGCTGCCACTGATGACGTTACATTTCCGATCGGCCGCCGCCTGTTGCCATTCTTTCCGCCGTGATTAGCCACCGTGGAAGGTGGTTGTGTGTGTGTGTGTTTTGCTATGTATTTTAGGTGTGTGTATTACTAATGTTTTTTGTTAAGTGAGTGGGTTGTGTAATCTGAAATCAAAAGTGGGCCACCACCACCACCGTGAGGAGTTGGCTGCCACCTCTAACTACCACGTTCCGCCACAGTGCGGCTGTGTGTGTGTGTGTTTATATTAGTTTGTGTGTGTGTTATTTTGACCGGGTTGTATATTGTAATCATACCGGAATAATCAATAGAAAAATCCTTATCCATGACCGTAAGGTGGTGGCTGCCGCCTCCTGCCGCCACCAGTCGCCGTGTTGGGTGGTGGTGTGCCTCATTTGTGTTTTGACTTGTTTGGGATGCTTGGACAAAATGGGCCTAATGAAACCCTAATGAGCATAATGAAGCCATAATTGACCTAAAAACCCAACCATGTAACTAATGGGCTAGTATTGGGTAGGAAACCCTAATTAGGGTTTGGAAAACCCCAATGACATGAAACCCTAATTTTGGGGATTGATCGGGACCCGCTCGAGAATTATTTATTAAACCTACAATAATAATTAATAATCATATGCTAACTAACCTAAGGCCATATTAGACTTAATGGATTAAGTCCTTAATGGGTTACGTAGGAACGCTTAACCCTAATCGTCATTTCATGTGAAAACTCTATTTTCACTTGGGCCTTGAGTTGGGCCTTCATTTTGGGCTTTGGTGATTGGACTATTGATGGGCTATCCAAGAACAAGTAAATATACCAAAATAATTAGATGGGCTTTAGGATAAGGCCTATGTGAAGGACTTGGGCCCAATTTGGAAAATTAAGCCATAACTGGGCCTTGATGATCATGTGATATTCGGCCATTGGTATTCCAATAGTTTGGGCTAGAATTAATGGATGGGCCTTAAGGAAAGACCATGTAGAGGTATGGGCCCAATTTGGAAAATTGGGCCATATGTTGGGCTTTGGCCCATTACTTGAGTATTGGTCCTTTGGAGTGTGAGTTGGACCTTGGGCTTGGAACCTAATTATTAATTGGGTATTGTTTGATGTTCACAGTTCGGGAATCTATCAATCGGCAGTTGGAGTTTTATCTGCGGGACTTCTACAGTGCCAGGTGAGTTCTCCTCACTATATCAACTGGGGTCAAAGGCACTAATTTCGACCCTTATTGGATTTGTATCCGAGTTTATTACATGATATGTTTATTGATTGGCATCTTGGTAATTAGGATGGTGATATGCTTAGTGACCCGGTTAGGTCGGTATCCTAGTATATAGGATGATGTTATGTTAGTGACCGGTAAGGTTTGTATCCTGGTTATAGGATGTTGCTATGATTAGTTATCAGCTAGATCAGTTTAACTATTGTATATGCTAGCGTATGATATGTATGATATGTATGTGCATACGTTTGTTGATTAGGGGTTAGGTTGAGGCGGTCTTGCTTTGTGCTGAAGGCCAACATACCCAGGGCGGTCCAGATAAACTCAAGGTCCTGCAAAGGGGTTCAGTTAGGCTGAAGGCCCAACGAGCGGTCCGGATAGGCTATAGGCCATGTGAGGCGGTCTAGGTAGGTTGAAGGCCTGTGAGGCGGTCCAGTCAGACTGAAGGCTCATTAGGCATGTTGTTTGCTTATATGTTTATATGATAGGGTTATATTTGTATGGCGTTGGTATTTTTGGGAAACTCACTAAACTTCAGGCTTATAGTTGTAGATTTTTTTCAGGTACTTTTGATGATCGCGGAAAGGCGAAGGCGTGATCGTGCACCTCCTCATAATTTCATGATTTGATTATGGGGATACTCTGATGCTTAAACTATTTTGAAAACAAATTGTAATAACTTAATGGTTTTAAATGTTTTAAAAAGTTTTAAAGTGGCTTGAATTTTATAGGTGTTACATGAGGTGGGTGACACATAGCTAGCTAGAGGTCAAGTCCCTGATAGCACTCTCACTGGCCCATAAATTATCAGTGAAACCACCACAAAGTTCGTACAAATCTGATAATCACTAAAAGCCTCGAGGGATAAACAAAAGAGTTACGTCGACAAAAGACGAAAACACTTGGAGTTCCAGGTTGGTGATCGCGTTCTGTTGAAGGTCTCACCCTGGAAGGGCATGATAAAATTCGGAAAGCACGGAAAGTTGTATCCAAGATACATTGGACCATTCGAGATCCTCGCAATGATCGGTCTCGTAGCTTACAAACTCTGGTTACCCCACGAGCTTAGCAACATTCATCCCGTCTTCCACGTGTCAAATATTAAGAAGTGTCTATCCGAAGAGACTCTTGTGATTCCACTCAATCAAATCGAGATCAATGAGAGTCTTAACTTCATGGAAGAGCCAGTCGAAATCATGGATAGGGAAGTCAAACGAACGAAGCAAAGTCGCATCCCGATAGTAAAGGTTCGTTGGAATGCCAAGTAGGGACCCGAATTCACTTGGGAGCGAGAAGAACAGATGTAACAGAAGTATCTGCATCTCTTTCCCTATTCCATAATAGTATTCATTTTAAAGAATTTCAGGACGAAATTCCCTTTAACGGGGGGATGATGTGACAACCCGATACTTTCTAGTCAACAAAAGACAATTTATGTTAAATAAAATTTCGAATTTTATTTGTTTCATTAAGTTCTTGTGGGTTAGAAATAATCTAAAATATATAATTAGAAGTTATATATGTTTTTAGAACCAAAAACACTCGAAATATCAAGATTTCCCTCGAAAAATCAGCGAACCTCGTCTAGCCATTCGTTTACGGTCGTAAACCCTTGGTCCGTAAACCCTTGGGCTGTAAACCTGTTTACAACCGAGAAACCACTTCCGGCTGCAAACCCAACCAGTATAAAGGTTTTCCCCAGAGAGATTTTTTATTTCTCACCTTTTTCACCCACAAACTCTCTCAAGTTGCTCCCACGAACCTCCTAAGAACAATCATATCTTCAAGAACAAACTTTCAAATCTTTAAGTTTTTCCTCAAGAACACCAAGAATAGCCTTCATATCTTCAAGGGCTGCAAACCCAGTTCACAGCCACAATCCCAGTTCACGACTGCAAACCTGGATCCCAACCGCAAACAACCCTAAGTCGAGAACCTTGGCTGAAAAACCTCTTTTTCCACTTCAAACAAGTCTCGGTAACATTCCTAACCCAAAAAAAAGTTTTTTCTAAAACTTTAATTAATGGTTTCGCTAATTAAAATACAATTATGTGTTTAATTATCTTTAGGATACCGTTAATTTTGAGTACTCCAACTCAAGGGTCATTTTTCCGGTTTTGCTGTCGAGCACATGTACATAACCAACTGTGAGTTCATACCCATACGCTTTTACTATTTTTAACGTTTTCAAGGGGGGGGGGGGGGGATATAAGCCAAATATAAAAGATTTCAACAGAATAAAAACTTATGCAATTAATACAACCAAGAGATCATTACATTTTATAAAATATTTAGATATTTTATCCCTTTTGTAACATGCTGAGCATAAGGGGAGTTTTTAACTTACAACCATAATTGCAAAGTTTTCAGGATAATACATGAATCAAATTCATAACATACATGCAAATTATAATAGGTGTAGTTTAGGATTCAACACACGGTTTTATCAATTCCAAAGCTTATAGAATAACAAACAAATAACTATGATAGATGTAGTTTATGATATACAATACTATTTACTAACACAAGAGTAGAACACTAAATAATTATTTAAGTATAATTATTTTTACTCTACAAGTATACATATAGTTTCAAGTACAAGAGAACACTACAACACTACACGTAAACTAGTTAATACAGGGTTGTGAGGCACTACTTCAATTGTACCCTTCAGGGTGCGGAACTAAATCCAACTGAAGAACGTTAGGCATGCATGCATGGGGTGACAAATATCATACCATTCCGATGCCTGAAGAACGTTGCAGAGGCCACTAGGTCATATCAAGCATGGTTATACCAAACTCACAATAGTATAAACTAACCACATGTTTATGGGATTTCATTCTTCAGTAGTTTTATTTTAATTAAAAGAACTATTACGCAATATATTGGAGGATTCCAGGGAATACAAATACATGGTTTTATTCTAAGTAATAAAACTACTATATATATTGGTGGTAGCCATGGTTTTCAAACAAAGGTTTTTGTACAGAACACACTATATAATACACCTGGTGGTAACCAGACATACAGACTAACATTTTCATATACTGCTACAGAACATAGTCACAAACTTACATTTTGGGCCTTAGGGCTAAGACTATTTTTCAATACTAAAGAAAATATTGGATTTTCTTGAGAAACATACAAACATTTTCACAAATTACAAAGACATGTTTTCATTACAAAAACATTCTTAGGAACTCACCAACTTAAATGTTGATACACTTTCAAAATCACTTGTATTCTTAGGGAACCAGTAGATAGGTACACTCGCAGGCTTTTGAGAAGACGGAGCATATAGAGTCATGTCTTTTATACTTTTGTTATACTTTTACTGGATATAAATCATGTATCAAAAATATGTGAATACCTTATATATTCAATGTAATGGTTCTTTTTACTTTGATTACTATGATGCAATTGTTGTGATACTGTACATGATGTCCTCCACCCCCGAACGTTTTCGCCGTCTCGGTTTGGGGGTGTGACATTATTAGGGTTGTAGGACACTGGAGGCTGATAAAGAGGCCAACTCTTGGGGCTTAAGGTGAATATATAGGGTGCAGCAACCCAAAATTAGGGTTTCATTAAACCCCTCATACGCCCTGCGTAACCATCATATGCTCATCGTGCGAGGCTCAAACTCGCGATCAACTTCTGAATTAGTATCCTAAGCATAACATGTGGTACACCCTGTGTACTAGCTTATCAGCCCAAGGACCAAAATGTATTATTTTAATTTCGAAGGGCTAAAAGGAAACATACTCATCTTAAGTGCTACATGTATACAATAAGAGGGTGTCTAGTGCTTAGACACCCGCCGATTTTTACAATGCTTCTTTCAAGAATATTATAAGTTCTTGAATAACCTTACAAGAAGCACACACGACTATAGGAATATCAATAACTTTCAAATCCAATATCAGGAGACTATGCGACATGTTAAGAGAACATCTCCAATAGAAAATGCTCACCTTGCACAAGATAGAGCTATTCCATATAGTTATCACAACTCCATCATGAAGTGAGTTATCATAAATCATAATCTGAGCCTCTAGCATTGTGAAATACTCTTCACCACCCACATCCCAGACTTAAACGATCTTTAGCCATCGAAAATAGAGAATCTGTCAAGAATGGTCGGCGTTACCAAGAGATGTGAAGCCATGGTCCCACCAGTGACAAGGCGAGTCCAATTCTAACTCCAACCATTACATGTGAACGATGAGCAATACAAAAATCTTGTTCACCCGCTAGCAAATATAGTAAGGAAAGTGCACCATTAGGGGGCAATCACCAATACAATGATCCTTACAAAATACCATGGAAACCTTCGTCACCTACCCTTCTTTGTATAATTCATGAGTAATAATCCTAGAATCCCGAAACTGATTGATGGTGCCTAATATTTTATTGACCACACCTTCTTCTTCAAAATCGAAGTATTGTACCACCCAAGCCCTACTTCATGGCCGTGACTTTTTTTAGAACATTAATCCATAAAGCTCCCGAATTATTAAGAAGTTATCATTTTCACTTTTAAAGTAACTTCTTATTCAACACCTCTAGAAAACCAATATCCAACCCACCTTTCTCCTTATTAGCCATGAAAAAATCCCATTTAATCCAATTTAATTTTCGATCTTTTTCATTACCCCAAAAAAACGGACCCTCAACTTCTCTAGGTACTTATTTACTACACCTGACATATAGAATAAAGACATGAAGTAAATACCCAAGGAACCCACCATAGACTTTAAGAGCATCAACCGGTCTCATATGATAGCATTTTAACTTTCCAAGACAACTTTTTTTTGAAAATTATCAGTTACCTTTTTTTTTTCTTCTGAAAGGTTCTTTCAATGTAGAATGAGATTAAATATGAAAGTTGTTTTAAAAGATTATCCATGATTGTTATCCATGATTGAATTTCATGATTATCTAATATATCAATAACGAAAGTCTACATACATGATTTTCAAGATATTAAGCAAATCACTTATTATCAAACTACTATATGTGCCTACTCAATTTCTAGGATAATTTTATCAAAGCACCATGTACGCCTACCCGATTTCTAACAAAAATGACATCATTATATTTATTAAATATACATCACTCATTAAAGTAACCTTTAAATCGATCTAACATAACAAAATGAAATTTTGTAGTACAAATAATATATGGAATTCATTATACCAAAGCAAAGATAAAAAAAATCCACCAGTGTCGGATTTAATTAGTGGATAAAGCAAGTACATATCATCCACTTGAACTGAGAAGATAGAAAAAAAATTAAGAAAATAAAACTTATAAAGCACAATCACAAGAGTCTTAAATCTAACCATGACAACATATCCAATACTAGATTCCATATCCACCCACTAATATATATATATATATATATATATATATATATATATATATATATATATATATATATATATATATATATATATATATATATATATATATATATATATATATATATATATATATATATATGGGATGGTTCAATTGAGAAAAAAAATTGACAATGAGGGAACCATTTTCAATCAATAATTTATTTTTGCTACAAAAACCTCCAACGTACCGGCAAAAATGGGAAATAATGCTCATGTGTTTTCAAACAAAACATATTTCCTTAAACTATGATAATCATTACCTTAATATATACGAAAACATAGTTTTTTTCGTTTTTTTTAAAATTTTTATTTTTTATTTTTAGAAGCTATTTTTATCAAAAAATGATTTTAAATATAAAATTCATGATTTTTTATTCTCTACAAATAGACTTCTATATTAATATAGTTTTAAGATAAAATAATTTTTTTTTTATATTTTCAGCTATCATTATTCATAATTGAATAAAAATGCATCAGGTTTTATTACAGTACATTCGTTATTCACTTATGAATAAAAAATATGATTTTTTTTTTTACAATTTAAGTATTATTCATATATGAATATAACATATAACAAACATAGTATATACATATTTTAATATTGGACGATGCATTCACTTGTGAATATTAACATAATATATTTACTTGTGAATATTAGATGATATATTCACTTATGAGTATTAAATGATATTTCATATGTGAATATTACATAGTATTATATGTTATATCACATGTGAATATTACATAGTATATTTACTTGTGAATATTAAATGATATATTCACTTATGAATATTACACATTATATTTACATATGAATATTACAAGATATATTCACCTTTGAATATATTCACTTATGAATAATTGAAGGTATTTTGACAAATATATATAATTTTTATATGTTATTCACATATAAATAAACATACAGACTTGCATATTTGTTTTGTGTTTTTAATAATCATATACTGATTTAGGTGAGAAAACATATTCATATGTGAATATAACGTGGTAATTTAGTTTATGCATTTCATCAAACAGTTGGAGTGCATACAAGTTAACTACTTTAAAAATGTTAAAAACATCAAGTTATCAATTCCAAATCATCATATACTTCCGATTTCGACTTCAGATGCGACATCCTATGTCTGATCGATTTCTCATTTTGATTTTGATTTCTGAAAATCCGATTGGGAGCCTGTGAATACCGATTATGAGTCCTTCAATGTTGACTGTGAGTGCGAGTCCAGAACTCCGATTCCAATTTCATGAACAACGAAGAAATTTCGGTTTAATTGAAGAAATCTGTATGATTATTGAAGGTTAGAGGAAAATTTTTGATGATGAACGAACTCTTATCGAATTATCTATAGTTACGTATTTGAGATTGAATGTTATTAACATATTTACAAGTTTGTCACCGTATCTTTTTATGCTTACATTAAATGAGTGGCTGAGAATGATTCCCCCATTCTTAACCTTTTTTATTTTCTCAATTGAACCCACACACACACACACACACACACACACACACACACACACACACACACACACACACACACACACACACACACACATATATATATATATATATATATATATATATATATATATATAACGAACAAAAAGATCGATAACACTATAAATAAATGAGATTTTCTAATATGTGCTAATGTAAGAGCTTTGTGAGGATTATAGTTTCTTTATCAAATGTTTTTTTTATAAGAGCATTCATTCTTAGTTTTATACAGGTTGTACAAATATATATTTTAATGTTCAAAACTAAATGTTTGTAGAATTTACATGGTTAAAATTTCTGAACATGTGTCTTGTTAGATAAATTTATAAAGAACAAAAATTTATATCGTATTTTTCAAAAGATATTTAATAATTAAACATAGGGTAGAAACCAACTCATTAAGTAACGTAAGGATATAATATTATATAGGATAGTAACCCAATAATTAAAGTTAATACTAAGGCTGGCCCATATCCAAAAAGCACACAACCCTTTGGTCGCGCACATTAATAAACAAAGAGAGTTTTACTATTTATTACCTTTATTATATATGGATAAATAGAGTTAAGTGCGAAAGGAAGAAAATAATAATTTGTATTTATTTAACTTTTTTACACGACATTCTTTCAATATAAAGAATAAGATATTTTTTGGGGAATTATAATTAGAACATGTTAGTTTTCATGAAAAAAGTAATTAATTGCCTGGATCATATTTATTAATTTACGTATATAGCTCCATGATGTTATCAATTACTCAATTAGTGTGTTGCATTTTATCGTTGTTACTTTGCTAGTTAATTCCTTCCGCTACGGCACTTAGTAAGCGCGGGATCCATATTTCATCGACAAGATGCAGCGGTTGTAACTTGGAAGAAGAGACGTCTGACCACATTTTGATCACGTGCCCAACGACAACTTCTGTCATAGATTCGATTCTATCTTGGTGTGAAATCAGTTGTGAAGGATTTACTTCGGTAAAGAATATGATACTAATCGTCTGAAGGTGGTCTGGATGTAAAAAAAAAAAAAAAAAAAACTATTGAATATGATATTAAGTGCTGCATTATGGTGGTTATGGTTGGACAGAAACAAACGGGTTTATGAACAATTGAACATATTCACACATCACCGGAGATCATAATAGAAATGATAACAACCATAACTTTTACTTGGTGCAAACATATGCAAAAAGGTGGATTGGAGAGTATGAAATTTATGTCCTTTTCTTTGTTTATAATTTATTGTTTTTTAACCGTCTTTGTACTTTTTTTCCCACATCTTCTTGATGTGGTTTATTTTTAATATATTTGTCGTTTTCCAAAAAAAATCAGGTTACGAATATTGTATTTGTTATGTATCGTTTATTTTTTAATAACTTTTTTTCAAACCGTAGTTTTCATTATAAATTTATCAATGTTCTTTTCAAATTTAATAGTGTTCTTTAGACAAGTTAAAAATGAAGCTATTGCTATAACGATATTGGGAATAGTTTTAACAGATATAACTAAACTGACAACCATATTTGACAAGATGTGGATTTCCAAACTTTGACAACATAAAGGTCGTGATGTTTTAGTAGACACTTAACTTCATAAAACCAGTGATGTTTTAGTAGACACTTAACTTCATAAAACCAGTTAACCAGTTATGTTTTAAAAATTATGATTGGAGGGTGCATGTAGGCCCTCAAGACTACACAATACAGTTTAAAGATTATTAGTTTTATCCAAATGATTCAGCACAACACTCAGTCCATACTGCTTTCCACATCTGCACACTCCCAAAAATTATATCGGCCTTTTGTAGACTACGGGCCTAGGCCTTTTTAGCCCAAACACACTAGACTAATACCATTTCATTTTCTATTGCTAAATACATTTAAAATTATATATATTTACAAAAGCATTAAGGATATATATATATATATATATATATATATATATATATATATATATATATATATATATATATATATATATATATATATATATATATATATATATATATATATATATATAAGGTTAGGTTCATGTGATACGACCTAATTTTTTGAGACCGTGAGACGCGTTTTTTAATTTTTTAAAATTTTTTTTAGTTAATTGAAGTTCCGAAAATAATATTTAAAAAAAGAATTTTTTGATTTTTCCATTTATTTTGCATTTTAAAATTATTTTTAGAATATGTACAGTGTAATATTCTATTTAGAATATTTCACGTATTTTTAAAAAAAAATAGATTTTATTTTTATTTTTTTTAGTTAATTCAAGTTCCGACAATAATATTTAAAAAAAGAATTTTTAGATTTTTCCATTTATTTTGCATGTTAAAATTATTTTTTAGAATATGTCAGTGTAATATTCTATTTAGAATATTTCACGTATTTTTCAAAAAAAAAAAAACGGATTTATTTTTTATTATTTTTTAATTTTTTTTAGTTAATTCAAGTTCCGAAAATAATATTTAAAAAAAGAATTTTTGGATTTTTCTATTTATTTTGCATTTTAAAATTATTTTTAGATTTGGTGTCACGGTCTCACAAAATTAAAATGGTCTCAAATGAACCTGAACATATATATATATATATATATATATATATATATATATATATATATATATATATATATATATATTCAAGTATTCTAACTAATTAATGTGCGAATATCGTATGCTATAAGAATAATAAAAAAAATATATTGTTTGATAATATAAATATGTTCAATTTTACATAACTATTGTCATTAACACACGTTCTCACTAATTAAATCATTTATAAGGATATTATACACTTATTATTATTATTATTATTTTTATTTCTGTCAGAATGTTGTCAGAATGTTTTATTTGGTCGTATTCTGTCAAAATGAATATGAGTGAAAAATGATGTGTGAGAACAAAAATAAATAATAATTAGCGAGGATGCATGAAAATGATGACATTTTTGTAAGGTTGAACGTATTCAGATTGCTAAACAACTTATTCTCTTAAGAATTCGTATAGAATACGATATCCGCACAATAATTAGTTGTAATAGAATAACCTAAACATTTCGTCAATAGTACCAACATCAAACCTATTTACTTAGTCGTGACACGTTCGCACGCGACACATATGCATGGAACGTAACAAAAACTCGAGGTAATAATCATACATGATAAACGTTCATGGAACGTCATTTAAATGACTTTTTCTTTTCTTTTTCATTTATTTTGTTTTTTTATTATTTTTTTAATTTTTCGTTAAAAAAATTATATTTTTTTAGTAAATAGATATATGCTCGGTATTAATGCTTTTATATATTTTCTGTTTTTTTTTTTTTATTTTTTTCATTTATTTTTTTATTTCGTTTTTTTTTTGTCATTTTTAATATATTTACTACATACTTGAAGATAATAGGGTTTTTTTATTTTTATTTATTTATTTATTTTTTGATTTTTTAAACTAAATATCACTTTGAGTTTTCTAATGTTTAACCATTATAAAATTTTAAATAAGAATAATATTAAGGATCATAATACTTTTCATTCATACTTTTTTTTGAATCATATTATTTTTGGATCATAAAATTTTGAATCATAAAGATATTATGCATCATACATTTTTGGATCATATTAATTTGAATCATTTTAATTTGGATCATATTATATTGAATTAAATAAAGTTTTTTGTTCAATACAACATTTTGATCATTATAATTTTTGAATTATTTAATTTTGAATCATAAAAAATATAATAATTAAGGATTATTAAATATTTGAATCAAAATATTTTTAGATCATAACAAGTTATAGATTATAAACATATTGAATAATAATATTTTTTAATCATAAATATTTTGAATCATCTCTATTTGGATCAGATTATGTTCAACATTTTTTTTTAAAAAACTTATAAACTTTTAAAATAAAGTTTAGTATCTAAAACACTTTTAAAATGAAAACACTTTATTTTTTTGTTGGTATGTATTTAATTGTATTTTGTTTATTTTGTAGAGCTACTCAATGAGTTGGGAGTCCCAGACTCGTCGAGTAGAAGCGAGATTGGACGTTGGTTTTAATTTATCTACTTTACGAGTTGAGAGCCCTCAACTCGGCGAGTAGGCCTGCTAGAATGAAATCCTAATTTTGAGGTTTTACATCCTATTTAATCAACTCAATCCCCACCTTATGGCCTTATTTCCAGCCTCAAAGTCCCAAACCCTAATCCACAAAACCCTAGAGCATTTTGTGAGTGTGTGAGTAATCTTATGTGTTCTTGAAGCTTGAAGAAGAAGAAGGAGTTAGAAGGCTCAAAAGGAAGAGAGTAGATCTAGAAACTACACTTCATTGGCTACATTTTCTGGTAATGAAGTTTCTACTTGACCTCTACTTCATTAGATCTCTTTCTTCCTCTTTTATAAGGGTTTTGGACCAAGAATGATAACCTTTGGAGAATGGATGACCCAAGTGGGTATTCTTACAGATCTAAGACCTTGAAGGGCTGGTATGGCATAAAGGTGGAAACTTTACGCCATTACAGCCTCCATGCAAGCCGTGTGTCATTTTGGCATTTTTAGCCCAAAAAAGCCATGCATGAAGAGAAAGGTGGGAGCTTTACGTGTCCAAGTAGTGTAGGGGTTTAAATCTATGGTTGTAAGTTTTAGTTTGGTGTATAGATGGCTTAAGGACCAAGCTTTAGGTCCTATGGAGTTAGGGCTTGTGTTAAACCCATTAAGAAGAGATATTAACAAGTAAAGTTGGAAACTTTACCCTTAAAATGGCATTTTTGCTGTTTATGAGAAGTATGAAGCTTGGATCTGAGTTGTAGGTGCTTAATCCATCAAGATAGTCGAAACAAACAAGGGGACTTGGCATGTCCAGAGGGGGACTCGACGAGTTGACTCAGTTTATCACGAGTCAAAATAGCATAGGAACTCAATGAGTTGGGTCAACTAGAAGTTGACCTTGACTTTGACTTTGACCAGAGCGTTGATTTTTACAGGGGTAAAATGGTAATTTTACCCTTAGAAGGATTTTCAGTTTTTAACTAAGTGCTCCTTGTGACTTTATAGCCAGGGAGTCGTTGGAGCAAGCATCACAGATTCCTCACTTAAGATTTCAGCAGCTAGCTTAAGAGGTGAGTTTTCCTCCAGTAGGAATGGGTCGAAGGCGCCAATGTCGGACCGTTTATGTATGTTACAATATGCCAGACTCAGGTCTAGTGTCGGGTTTAGCCCAATGTAGATTATATGTTTCTGGACTTCGGTCCGATGTTGGGGCAAGCCCGGTGAATGTTTGTATGCTTGATATCTTCATGATTCTTGTTTGTGTTTGTTTTATGTTCCGGACTTCGGTCTCATGTGTTATGTGTTCCAGACTTCGGTTCGATGTCTGGGGCATGCCTGAGGAGTGTTTATATGTTTATGTCATATGTTTATGTGTTATACGCTTGTTGCTATGTTATATGTATACCGGATTTCGATTCGATGTTGTGCCGGGTCGATATCGGACATCAGTCCGATGCCGGGCAGGGTCCAATGTCAGGTGGGGCCTGATGCCGGATTCGTATGATGCCGGGTGGGGCCTGATGTAGTAGGCAAGGCCCAATGTATGCTATTATGTATTTATATGTATGGTATGTGGTAGTTTAGGGAGACTCACTAAGCTTCGTGCTTATAGTTTTTCAGTTTTGGTTTCAGGTACTTCCTTAGCAAGGGGAAGAGCTCGGGATGACTGCATGACACACACTACAGTTTTCTGCCCGAGATATTTTAGACTCTGATATTTTTATACATGGTTTTGATACAATATTTTGATATGATGTTTGAGATATATGATTTGTGATTTTATTATATTGTTTTATGAATTATGGGTTTTTATTAAATGATTTAAAACGAAAATTTTGGACTATATTTTGGGATGTCACAAGTTGGTATCAGAGCCTTGGTTTGAGGGATCTGGTCACAATTTCGGGTGTGTCTGAACTTAAACTAAGGAATTAGTATAAAAATTTTCAAACGAAAAACCATTTTTATAAAAAGTACTTTTGAGAAAAAGAAAATAATTTTAGAAAAAGAAAAAAGAACTTTGAAAAATAGAAAAGGGTGTGGTGCATGCAATCAACTGAGATCAATTAAGTGCACCCAAATTACCCATACAAGTTTATGTGATCAAATGAGATCAATTAAGGCACCGATCAAGAATTAATTTGGAAATAATTTAGTGATCAAAAGGGATTAATTAAATTAAGGGGATTGATTATGTAAATCAGTGATACATATAGTTTGGTCCAATGATCCATGATTGATTAGTAAGGGACTAAGTTTATGTGAGAGTCCATGAATTGTTAGTCCGTAAGGCTTACCATATGGGCTATTCGATTAAAGGCCCAAGGAAGTGGACTAGGGTTTACAAGTTGAAACTCTATGAATTCCACAGTATAAATGTAACCCCTAGCACCACCAAAATGGCCAATGATTGCATGGGAAAACCCTAGCCAATTTTGTGTGCCCGTAGCCTCTCTCTCATTATCTTTCATTTGCTTATGGTGTTTTGTGAACCATTTGAGGCATCACACTTGAGGTGGTAAGCTCTTGAAAGGCCAAGAACTACAAGTTACAAATAAGAGGTATTCTTTTAAATAGTTTTTATGATTCATGTATCAAATTTGTATGCTAGTTAGGCTTTATGCTTTGGATAATTGTTTATTGCATGTATAACTAGAGAAAACTTAAACCCAAAGAATTAGGGTTGTATGTGCACCATATGAGTGTTATAGTACATAAAACCTAACAGTGGTATCTGAGCCATGGGTGTTTCCTGTTATATTAATGCAATTGTTTCATTTTCAAAGCTGAAAAAGGACATATTTGGCCTCTGACTGCTGGACTCGATGAGTCCCACAAGTGGACTCGACAAGTTGGCTCATATGATCATGAACTCGACGAGTCCATAGCTTGTCTTGATGAGTTGGATCATCAGATGGCAGATTTTTCGAGTTTTTGGTCTGTTTTGGAATTTGATCATTACCGCAAAATGTTTTGGCTCAAAAAATTTGATTTTACTAATATGGTAATGATTATCCCCATCCAATAACATGATGATTGTCAAATTTTAAGATACTTACTTGATTTTGTGTAAAAGTAATTATTTGTAGAATTTGAAATTATCTTGCCATATGAGTGGAACTAGGTCAAATAAGTAAAAGATACAATTATATGATTATTTTATTAGTTTATAATTTGATCTAAATGGCTTTGAAGAGTTTCATAACTTGCCTTCAAGTTATGGAACTTGGAAAGTCTTTTTTTATGACTAAAGAGAGTTACAAAACTTGTCATCATGTTTTGGAATCCAAAAGATTTTGAGGAGTTTCAATACTTGCCCTCAAGTTTTGGAATTTAAAATTTTATTAAAAAGTTTTAATTGTGAAATATTGAATACGAAACCTTTTGGCTTCATAACATAAACCTAGAATTAAAAGGTTTAATTATGGTGTTGTTGATGATAAATTTAAAGATTATTTAAAAGAGGTATTAATAAATCAATAATTATTTGGTTTATGTTTATTTATATTAAGATTATAATTTATTAATAGATTAAACCACCAAGTATATTAAACGTGTAAAATACAACCTTATACGTTATAAAATTAAAAGGTTAATATATTATATATGTCTAAGTAAAAGGTCAGTCTTATTGTTAGTAGGCCTCATTCACGAAGCTGGTCTATAAGGGATGTTTAAGGAAATTGCCTATAAAATGGAAATTGAATCGGTATCCACTTTTACCCACCACACTTTTGACTAGTGCAGGGTCGTTAGCCGAACGGGTAGGATAGGATATTATCATTAAAAGTATAATGAAACACCAAGTAAATATATGTTTTATAAATTCCCAATCTTAGTTACTTAGGAAAAATGTGAATTTGATGCTAACCAATGAAATTGCACATTGCATCTTATTGGTCGTTAGTGGAGCGTTTGTGGTTAACCGACACAATAATATGGACTAATAAATGTTTTATAAATTCCATACTATAAACGTAACCCCTAACACCACCAAAATGGCCAATGATTCTGTGGGAAAACCCTAGCCGATTTTGTGTGCTCATAGCGTCTCTCTCATTATCCTCCATTTGCTTAAGGTGTTTTGTGAACCATTTGAGGCATCACACTTGAGGTGTTAAGCTCTTGAAAGACCAAAAACTACAAGCTACAAATAAGAGGTATTATTCTAACTAGTTTTTATGATTCATGTATCAAATTTGTATGCTAGTTAGGCTTCATGCATTGGATAATTGTTTATTGCATATATAACTAGAGAAAAATTAGATCCAAATCATTAGGGTTGTATGTGCAACATAGGAGTGTTACAGTACATAAAACCCAACAAAAACTACACTTCATTAGCTACATTTTATGGTAATCAAGTTTCTATCTTGACATCTAGTTCATTAGATATCTTCCTTCCGCTTTTATAAGGGTTTTGGCCTAAGAATGATAACCTTTAGAGAATAGACGACCCAAGTGGGTATTGTTCCAGATCCAAGACCTTGAAGAGCTGGTATGGCATTAATGTGCAAACTTTATGCCATTAGAGCCCCTATGCAAGCCATAGATTGTCATTTTGCCCTTTTTAGCCCAAAAAGGCCATGCATGAAGAGAAAGGTGGGATGTTTATTTGTCCAAGTAATGTATGTACAGTTTTAGATTTGTGGTTTTAAGTTGTAGTTTGGTGTATAGATGGCTTAAGGACCAAGTTTTAGGTCCCAAGGAGTTAAGGTGTGAGCTAAACCCATTAAGAAGAGGTATTAATGGGTAAATTTGGAAACTTTACCCTTAAAAGGACATTTTCGGGGTTTATGAGAAGTCTGAAGCTTAGATCTGAGCTGTAGGGGCTTAATCCATCTAGATAACCCAAACATACAAGAGGACTCGGTGAGTCCAGAGGGGAACTCGACGAGTTGAATCGATTTGTCCTGATTTCGTACCAGGTGGAACTCAACGAGTCTATGAAGGGACTTGACGAGTTGACTCAGTTTATCACGAGTCTAAATAGCATAGGAACTTGACGAGTTGGGTCAACTGGAAGTTAACCTTGAATTTGAATTTGAATTTGACCAGAGCGTTGATTTTGACCAGGGGTAAAATGGTCATTTCACCATTAGAAGGATTTTCAGTTTTTGACTAAGTGCTCCTTGTGAATTTATAGCCAGGGAGTCGTTGGAGCAAGCATCAGGGATTCCTCACTTAAGATTTCAGCAATGAACTTGAGAGGTGAGTTTTCCTTAAGTAGGAACGTGTCGAAGGTACCAATGCCTTCCCGTTTATGTATGTTAGAATATGCCAGACTCAGGTCCGATGTCGGGGTTAGCCTAATGTAGGTTATATGTTTCCAGACTTCGATCCAAAGCCGGGGCAAGCCGGAGGAATGTTTGTATGCTTGATGTCTTCATGATTCTTGCATGTGTTTGTTTATATGTTCCGGACTTTGGTCCGATGCCGGGGCAAGCCTAATGAATGTGTAGCTTATATGTTATGTGTTATGTGTTCCAGACTTCGGTCCGATGTCAGTGGCATGCCCCAGGAATGTTTATATGTTGTGTTATATGTTTATGTGTTATATGCATGTTGTTATGTTATATGTATACTAGACTTCGGTCCGATGTCGGGGCGGGTCAATGCTGGGCGGGGCCCAATGTCTGGTAGGGCCTGATGTTGAATTCGTCTGATGCTAGGCGGGGCCCGATGTAGTGGGCAAGGCTTAATGTCTATTGTTATGTATTTATATGTATGGTATGTGGTAGTTTGGGGAGACTCACTAAGCTTCGTGCTTACAGATTTTCAATTTTGGTTTCAGGTACTTCCGGTAGCAAGGGGAGGAGCTCGAGATGCCTGCAGGGCACACACCACAGTTTTCAGCCCAAGATATTTTAGACTATGATATTTTGTTACATGGTTTTGATATAGTATTTTGATATGATGTTTGAGATATACGATTTGTGATTTTATTATCTTGTTTTATGAATTATGGGTTTTTTCTAAAATGATTTAAAACGAAATTTTTGGACTATATTTTTGGGATGTTATAAGTTGGTATCAGAGCCTTGGTTTGAGGGATTTGGTCACACTTTTGGGTGTGTCTGAACTTAAACTAAGGAATTGGTATAGAAATTTTCAAAAGAAAAACCATTTTTATAAAAAGTACTTTTGAGAAAAAGAAAAGAATTTTAGAAAAAGCAAAAAGAACTTTGAAAAATAGAAAAGGGTATGGTGCATGCAATCAGCCGAGATCAAGTAAGTACCCCCAAATTACCCATACAAGTTTATGTTATGATATCTTTATGAGAACTGCATGCTAGATTAGGGCTAAGGATCTAGGAAGGATGCCTTATGTGCCAGTTATATGTGTATCAGCTTTATGAACTGCATGCTAGTATAGATTTGTTAGTATGATGGCCTGATTAGTGTATGTTTGATTATGTTTACTCAATGCTCGAATGCAACTTGCTTTGTGCTCTTAGAAGTTCTAGTTATCTTTTACTAACTAGTAAACGAATATGTTAAGTTACGTATTGCGAGGACTAAATAATATTAGAAGGTTAGGTCTAGCTTTACTTCGAAGCTCTTGTTTGAGTCCAAAACTTGTAGGGTAGGATCTCTTATTTGAATTATTATCTAGTCTTAGTGATATGTAACGGTATTTTCAAGCTAGTTATGGGGAGATAGCAGGGAATTCTTACGCAGCTGATGATGGATAGTGGGATGGTGATTACCCTAGGGAAAGCCTAGGATGAGAGTAGCATGTAAAGTATTAGTAGTAGAAAGGACTTGGTGAAGTCAAGGCAGTTCTTGAGGAAAGTATGGATATATATGGAAGGTAGTATGGGCTCGTACTACTGAAAGTAGAGGATCCGTACTTGAGTCAAGGAAGTCTGAGATGAATCCAAGGAACCTGTATTATATGTGATCACTCGAGATATGATTAGTATTCTGATGTTTATCATGATGTGTTTTTCAAATATGGTGGTTTTACGCACTAGACCAGTCAGCAATTCAGGCGCTAGTCAAGAAATAATTTGGAAATAATTTAGTGATCAAAAGGGATTAATTAAATTAAGGGGACTGATTATGTAAATCAGTGATACATATAGTTTGAGCCAATGATCCATGATTGATTAGTGACAAAATAATTTGATGTGAGTATCCATGAAGTGTTAGTCCATAAGGCTTATCATATGGGTTATTGGATTAAAGGCCCTATGAAGTGGATTAGGGTTTACAAGTTGAAACTCTAGGAATTCAACATTATAAATGTAACCCCTAGCACCACCAAAATGGCCAATGATTGCATGGGAAAACCCTAGCCGATTTTGTGTGCTCGTAGCCTCTATCTCATTATCCTCCATTTTCTTATGGTGTTTTGTGGACCATTTGAGGCATCACACTTGAGGTGCTAAGCTCTTGAAAGGCCAAGAACTACAAGCTGCAAATAAGAGGTATTCTTCTAACTAGTTTTTATGATTCATGTATCAAATTTTTATGCTAGTTAGGCTTCATGCTTTGGATAATTGTTTATTGCATGTATAACTAGAGAAAACTTAGATCCAAAGAATTAGGGTTGTATGTGCATCATATGAGTGTTATAGCACATAAAACCCAACAGTGGTATCAGATCCATGGGTGTTTTCTTTTATATTAATGCAATTGTTTGATTTTCAAAGCTAAAAAAGGACATATTTGGCCTCTGACTGTTGGACTCAATGAGTCCCATGGGTGAACTCGACGAGTTGGCTCATATGATCATGAACTCGACGAGTCCATAGGCTGGCCCAACGAGTTGGATTATCAGATGACATATTTTTTGAGTTTTTGGCCTGTTTTGGAATAGGATCATTACCACAAACTATTTTGGCTCATAAAATTCTATTTTACTAATATGGTAATGATTATCCCCATCCAATAACATGATGATTGTCAAATTTTAATATACTTACTTGATTTTGTGTAAAACTAATTATTTGTAGAATTTGAAATTATCTTGCCATATGAGTGGAACTGGGTCAAATTAGTAAAAGATAAAATTATATGATTATTTTATTAGTGTAACATTTGATCTAAATGGCTTTGAAGAGTTGCATAACTTGCCTTCAAGTTATGGAACTTGGAAAGTACGACAACCGACAAAATTCTGGTCAAAGTCAAAGTCAAGTCTAGCTCAACGGACCATCTAGTCAACTCAACTAGTGCTTATATGATAGGAAAATTTTTAGGTTTTCTAATGTTCAACTATAATTCCTAATGAAAAGTAACACTTGAAAGTCTGAAAAGTTCAAAATTTAAAACCCTAATTTGATTTAGGGAAGTAATAGCTCTATAAAGCACTATTGATTACCCTTCGGGGGTGTATAACACTCAAAATAGAATGTATCTAAGTCCAAGGACCTTTCACTATGAAGAAAAACATTTATAAAGGCTCCCGACAAAGTCTCTCCCAAGCTCTTCCACTGTATCTCTCTCTCTCTCTCTCCCCTAAATCTCTCCAAGAAAATGAAGTCTTTTCCCAAATCTCTCCCAGTATGTGAAATCTCTCCCAAATCTCTCCAAGTACGAGAAATCTCTCCCAAATCTCTCTATGTACCTTCCTCAGTCAAGAACAACTCAAAACTGGAAGAGGAACACCCAATAGGACCCTCTTGGACCGGACTCCTCTTGGTCCGGAATCCTCTTAGGCCGGAACCCCTCCCTACTTCAGATGCTTCTGATGAAATCCAGAATGCTCCTCTTTGCTTCGGAACCTCTGAAGTAGCTCCGAAAGAGAGAAGCTCAGGAATCCTTAAGTATCGAACCCTCTCGCAAATCAGGAAGCCTCCTACCCGACAATCTCGCACCTCAGGAATCCTTGACTCCAGAAGATGTCGCCCCATCCCGCCTCGTTTCAGAAACCCTAGGCCGGACCTGACTCCGCCTCTTAACCCTGGAACCGAGAGAAGTCGTCTGGATCTGAGCAAGCGACTTCGGAACTTCACCTGCAACTCCGGAACTTCGAGATCTAACTCCAAAACTCCTTTATTTGCTTCGGAAATCCGAGAAGATGCTACAGAATTTGCTTAATGGCTCCAGAATCCTTCCTAATCCTTTGGACCCTCGCAGAAACCAGCTCCCACTTCAGATTTTTGGCATTTTTGGATATTTTTATCATTTTAACGAATTTTGACACCGGAAATCACACCAAACTCATATTTTTCCTATCTTAAACCCCTTAAACCTCCATTTTATGCCAAAATTAGTTATTTTAAACATATGTGTATAAAATAATACCCAATATTTTAAAGAGATTTTTAGAGGATAAAAGGGTTTGACTTTATGATATGATGGCAAATCCTCCATTTTCCCATGCAAATCCCAGTTAAACACACATTACCCTTTGAAAATAAGCTTTATCCATAAGTTTTCCATGCAAATGTCAAGTCACTCCTTATCACTCCATCTAGAATACGTGAACTTCTTCTTCCCCCTTATTCCATTTCCCACTTTCATCTCCAACAAGCTCCTAAGAATTCTCTCAACTCCTCCAAACTCCAAAGTTCATTCCTTCAAGGAAAATTTCCAGAATTTTTGTAAGTGTTCATCCTCTTTTACTAGTGATTCTTCATATTATTCCTAAGAATTCCTTATATTTACACATAGAATTATACTTAGGATTTTCTAAAGTTCAAAGAACACCTCCAAGTGTTGGAACTTGGAAATTTCTTACATCTCTTCCAACCTTCAGCAAACTAAACCAAGGTGAGCTTCATACCCCACCTTGTTCCTAAGTTTTTATTGATTTTGGGGGAGAGTACAAGTCACCTCTTATTCTAAATTCTTGAATGATTGTATGAATATGTGTGTTTGATATGTGTGTTGAAATATTAGTATATATATATATACATATACATATATATATATATATATATATATATATATATATATATATTGTTATATACAACTCTCTCTCTATGAACGTGAAGTTTCATAGAACCCTTGAAAATAAATAATATTTTAATAACTACATAAATAATACAATTTACAAAAAGAGCCTCTCAAGTTTTTGGGAGTGTTCAACATGCACCCTTGTATCCATGCTTTTCATAACTAGAAATCAAAGTTGTTGTAATAGACCTTGAAATGTTGACACCAAGTCTAGAATTTCGAAATTGAACTTTGTGTTCCATAAATGACTATTTGCAAACTGTAAAGGGGTTATTTATGAAGTTTAATACAAGTAAGTTCACCAAGAATATATGCAAATAGAACCTTTATGACAGAAAACTTTGCATGTCATAAAGCTGATGTAATAACTTTACAGAATTCATAGTTTTACATAAACCAAAACTAGAAACCTCCAGACAAATGGGGTCTCACTTAGTAATTTAGAAAGGGAATACCTATTTTGCCGACTTTGCTAATATTGGCTCGATTTGATAAATATGTAAAATGGATTATTTTCAACAAACGAAACGAAATATTTAGTCAACGCGTGCAACTATTATTATTATTATTATTATTATTATTATTTATTTATTTAGTAAATAATGGATTTCAACGATTTACTCAAAACTATTAGTATTCTAGTCAAAAAAATCTTCCCAATACATATATTATATACAATAGTGTACGCCAAAAAGTCTTGTAAGATTTATAGCCAGAGTTTCCTGGAGAGGGAATGAGAATTTGTGTATAGATCTACATGGGGTTGACACCCCGCACCTTCGTTGTTCGCTACAGCTAGACCGACCAATCTAGGGTGAAAAATGTCTTGAACAAAACTGACGCTTGAAGAACATCACAACAGGAACTCTGTGATATTAGTATGGTTATAACGACTCACTAGAATACATCAAAAACGTATTTATATAGATTTCACCCTCGGTTAAAAATCGACTATCTTGACTACCTCAATGAGACTTTTCCACACAAGTGTTATATTTTTACCAGATCTACTATTTTATACATCAAAAAATATAGGATTTTCTGGGGAAAACGATTTTTAGAATTTCAAAAACGATGATTTAAGACACACATGCAACTATACTAGATTTGAAACAAAAGTTACAACCATTTGATAAGAAAATATTGGATTTTCTGGATTCCTAAACTATCATCAAAGTTTTTATACGCAAATGCTTATGAACTCACCAACATATTTTATGTTGATGCTTTTCAAACAACTTGTATTCTCAGGAAACCAATAAGCAGGTTGTTGGATCGCGGACTCAAGATTATTTTGTTGTCTTTTGGAATTTGCTTAATAATGTCTCTTTTGTGTAATATTTGAGAACATAAACACGATGTAAAACAATGTAAGCTGGTTTTATTAATGTATGATATTTGGTGTTGCTATGTTTCATTTATATGCAATTGTTATGATATTACACAATGACGTCACCCGCCTCCAGATGTTTCCGCCATTCTCGTCTGGGGTTCTGACAGAGAAACTGTGAGTCATCAAAAAGCCGATGAAAACAAGCTTTTAGAGTCGGAGTTCTACCTGCGCAATATCCCGATTTTTGATAAAAGCCCTATAAGTTAAGCTACACTATTCTGTTTTCAGTGTAACTTATATTTATATTCAAAAGGTGTCGTCATGATCCTATGAACATGATTTATCAGTGATTCCAAGTTGTTATACCGATTGATCTACATACGGGGAAGATGTTTAGGCTGGATTTAGTGAGGTGTGTAAAGTCAAATTTCCAAATAGTATACTTTGTATACCAAATGAACCCTACCTCCGATATGATCCTAGCTGGTTGTTCTTTACGTGATAGAGATTGAAGTAGACTTTGAGTTAATGATAAATCTACACTATTATGTAGTCGCAATAAATAATAAACTAAGGCTTAGTGATAAGGACACTAAGTTACGTCAAAGGAAAAGTCAATTGCTAGAAGCGAAGTACTGTCTGAATTTCAAATCATCAATTAAAAAAGTGTGTGCATAATTTCTTTCATCTTACACATAGATATAAAGTATTTAATATTACTACATTCTATAAATGCTTATTACCTTTGTTCCTAATATATATGCTAGATGAACGATTTATACATGTTTTATATGATTTAAACTGTATATGTATTTTCATACCTATAAATATACTGGGTAAAGATGAATAGATGAAATATGATATGTATGATGAAAACGGAGCTTGTATGTGAAAGATATGGACGAAACTTGCTCCCTACTATGCGAGTGCGGCGAATTTGATACAGATTTGTAAATATGAGATAGTATGAGAATTAGCCGATGGAGTCTAAACGGAAGTTGTATCACTCATAAATACCAACACATGGATATAAAGACGGTTGATAATAGAGCTCGTATGTTAAAGATATGGACGAAACTTAGTCCCTACTCTTCAAGCGCGAAAAATTCGATACAGATTTGTAAATCTAAGATAGACTGAGAATTAGCCGATAGAGTGTAAATGAAAGTTGTAGTACTCAGAAATACATACACATGGATATAAAGAACATAGAAAACGAAGCTTGTATGCGGAAGAGAAGGACGAAACTTAGGGCCTACTTTATGATCAGACCCCTATAAATAGAGGATGATTTCTTCATATTTCCTTAATCAATTCCTCTAAACTCTCTCTATAAAGCCTCTTTCTATAATGTTAGATTTATCCTAGTTTGAGGGTGCAATAGAGAAACTGTGAGTCATCAAAAAGCCGATGAAAACAAGTTTTGAGAGTCGGAGTTCTACCTGTGCAATATCCCGATTTTCGATAAAAGCCCTATAAGTTAAGCTACAGTATTCTGTTTTCAGTGTAACTTATATTTATATTCATAAGGCGTTGTTATGATCCTATGAACATGATTTATCAATGATTCCAAGTTGTTATACCGATTGATCTACATACGGTGAAGATGTTTAGGCTGGATTTAGTGAGGTGTGTAAAGTCAGATTTCCAAATAGTATACTTTGTTTACCAAACGGACCCTACCTCCGATATGATCCTACCTGGTTGTTCTTTACGTGATAGAGATTGAAGTAGACTTTGAGTTAATGAAGAATCTACTCTATTAATTAGTCGCAATAAATAATCAACTAAGACTTAGTGATAATGACACTAAGTTACGTCAAAGGAAAAGTCAATTGCTAGAAGCGAAGCACTGTCTGAATTTCAAATCATCAATTAAAAAAGGGTGTACATAATTTGTTTCATCTTACACATAGATATAAAGTATTTAATATTACTACATTCTATATGTGCTTATTACCATTGTTCCTAATACATATGCTAGATGAACGTTTTATACATGTTTTACGTGATTTAAACTGTATATGTATTTTTATACCTATAAATATACTGGGTAAAGATGAATAGATGAAATATGATATGTATGATGAAAACGGAGCTTGTATGTGAAAGATATGGATGAAACTTGCTCCCTACTATGCGATTGAGGTGAATTTGATACAGATTTGTAAATATGAGATAGTATGAGAATTAGCCGGTGGAGTCTAAATGGAAGTTGTAGCACTCATAAATACCAAAACTTGGATATAAAGAAGGTTGATAATAGAGGTCGTATGTTAAAGATATGAACGAAACTTAGTCCCTACTCTTCAAGCGCGACAAATTCGATACAGATTTGTAAATCTAAGATAGGCTGAGAATTAGCCGATAGAGTTTAAATGAAAGTTGTAGTACTCAGAAATACATACGCATGGATATAAAGAACATAGAAAACGAAGCTTGTACGTGGAAGAAAAGGAAGAAACTTAGGGCCTACTTTATGATCAAACCCCTATAAATAGAGGATGATTTCTTCATATTTCCTTAATCAATTCCTCTAAACTCTCTCTATACATCCTCTTTCTGTCTTGTTAGATTTTTCCTAGTTTGAGGGTGCAATAGAGAAACTACGCGTCATCAAAAAGATGATGAAAACAAGTTTTTAGAGTCGGAGTTCTACCTGAGCAATATCCCGATTTTCGATAAAGCCCTAAAAGTTAAGCTACACTATTCTGTTTTCAGTGTAACTTATATTTATATTCATAAGGCATTGTCATGATCCTATGAACATGATTTATCAGTGATTCCAAGTTGTTATACCGATTGATCTACATACGGGGAAGATGTTTAGGTTGGATTTAGTGAGGTGTGTAAAGTCAGATTTCCAAATGGTATACTTTGTTTACCAAACGGACCCTACCTCCGATATGATCCTACCAGGTTGTTCTTTACGTGATAGAGATTGAAGTAGACTTTGAGTTAATGATGAATCTACACTATTAATTAGTCGCAATAAATAATAAACTAAGACTTAGTGAGAATGGCACTAAGTTACGTAAAAGGAAACGTCAATTTGCTAGAAGCGAAGCACTATCTGAATTTCGAATCATCAATTAAAAAAGTGTGTGCATAATTTCTTTCATCATACACATAGATATAAAGTATTTAATATCACTACATTCTATATGTGCTTATTACCGTTGTTCCTAATCTATATGCTAGATGAACGATTTATACATGTTTTACGTGATTTAAACTGTATATGTATTTTTATATCTATAAATATATTGGGTAAAGATGAATAGATGAAATATGATATGTATGATGAAAACGGAGCTTGTATGTGAAAGATATGGACGAAACATGCTCCCTACTATGCGAGTGCACTGAATTTGATACAAATTTGTAAATATGACATATTATGAGAATTAGCTGATGGAGTCTAAACGGAAGTTGTAGCACTCATAAATACCAACACATGGAATAAAGAAGGTTGCTAATAGAGCTCATATGTTAAAGATATGGACGAAACTTAGTCCCTACTCTTCAAGCGCGACAAATTCGATACAGATTTGTAAATCTAAGATAGACTGAGAATTAGCCGATAGAGTCTAAATGTAAGTTGTAGTACTCATAAATACATACGCATGGATATAAAGAACATAGAAAATGAAGCTTGTACGCGGAAGAAAAGGACGAAACTTAGGGCCTACTTTATGATCTGACCCCTATAAATAGAGGATGATTTCTTCATATTTCCTTAATCAATTCCTCTAAACTCTCTTTATACATCCTCTTTCTGTCTTGTTAGATTTATCCTAGTTTGAGGGTGCAATAGAGAAACTGTGAGTCATCAAAAAGCCGATGAAAACAAGTTTTTTGAGTCGGAGTTCTACCAACGCAATATCCCGATTTTCGATAAAAGCCCTATAAGTTAAGCTACACTATTCTGTTTTCAGTGTAACCTATATATATATATATATATATGTATATATATATACATATATATATATATATATATATATATATATATATATATTCATAAGGTGTTGTCATGATCCTATAAACATGATTTATCAATGATTCCAAGTTGTTATACCGATTGATCTACATACGGGGAAGATGCTTAGGCTGGATTTAGTGAGGTGTGTAAAGTCAGATTTCCACATAGTATACTCTGTTTACCAAACGGACCCTACCTCCGATATGATCCTACCTGGTTGTTCTTTATGAGATAGAGATTGAAGTAGACTTTGAGTTAATGATGAATCTACACTATTAATTAGTCGCAATAAATAATACACTAAGACTTAGTGATAATGACACTAAGTTACGTGAAAGGAACAGTCAATTGGTAGAAGTGAAGCACTGTCTGAATTTCAAATCACCAATTAAAAAAGTGTGTGCATAATTTATTTCATCATAGACATAGATATAAAGTATTTAATATTACTACATTCTATATGTGCTTATTACCTTTGTTCCTAATCTATATGCTAAATGAACGATTTATACATGTTTTACGTGATTTTAACTGTATATGTATTTTTATACCTATAAATATACTGGGTAAAGATGAATAGATGAAATATGATATGTTTGATGAAAACGGAGCTTGTATGTGAAAGATATGGACGATACATGCTCCCAACTATGCGAGCACCGTGAATTTGATACAGATTTTTAAATATGATATAGTATGAGAATTAGCCGATGGAGTCTAAACGGAAGTTGTAGCACTCATAAATCCCAACAAATGGATATAAAGAAGGTTGATAATAGAGCTGGTATGTTAAAGATATGAACGAAACTTAGTCCCTACTTTTCAAGCGCGACAAATTCGATACAGATTTGTAAATGTAAGATAGGCTGAGAATTAGCCGATAGAGCTTAAATGAATGTTGTAGTACTCAGAAATACATACACATGGATATAAAGAACATAGAAAACAAAGCTTGTAAGTGGAAGAAAAGGAAGAAACTTAGGGCCTAGTTTATGATCAGACCCCTATAAATAGAGGATGACTTCTTCATATTTCCTTAATCAATTCCTCTAAACTCTATCTATACATCCTCTTTCTGTCTTGTTAGATATATCCTAGTTTGAGGGTGCAATAGAGAAACTGTGCGTCATCAAAAAGCCGATGAAAACAAGTTTTAGAGTCGGAGTTCTACCTGCACAATATCCCGATTTTCGATAAAAGCCCTATAAGTTAAGTTACACTATTCTGTGTTCAGTATAACTTATATTTATATTCATAAGGCGTTGTCATGATCCTATGAACATGATTTATCAGTGATTCCAAGTTGTTATACCGATTGATCTACATAGAGGGAAGATGTTTAGGATGGATTTAGTGAGGTGTGTAAAGTCAGATTTTCAAATGGTATACTTTATTTACCAAACGGACCCTACCTCCGATATGATCCTACCTGGTTGTTCATTACGTGATAGAGATTGAAGTAGACTTTGAGTTAATGATGAATCTACACTATTAATTATTCGCAATAATTAATAAACTAAGACTTAGTGATAATGACACTAAGTTACGTGAAAGGAAAAGTCAATTGCTAGAAGCGAAGCACTATCTGAATTTCAAATCATCAATTAAAAAAGTGTGTGCATAATTTCCTTCATCTTACACATAGATATAAAGTATTTAATATTACTACATTCTATATGTGCTTATTAGCTTTGTTCCTAATCTATATGCTAGATGAACGATTTATACATGTTTACGTGATTTAAACTGTATATGTATTTTTATACCTATTAATATACTAGGTAAAGATGAATAGATGAAATATGATATGTATGATGAAAACGGAGCTTGTATGTGAAAGATATGGATGAAACTTGCTCCCAACTATACGAGTACCGTGAATTTGATACAGATTTTTAAATATGATATAGTATGAGAATTAGCCGATGGAGTCTAAACGGAAGTTGTAGCACTCATAAATACCAACACATTGATATAAAGAAGGTTGATAACAGAGCTCGTATGTTAAAGATATGGACGAAAGTTAGTCCCTACTCTTCAAGCGCGCCAAATTCGATACAGATTTGTAAATGTAAGATAGGCTGGGAATATACCGATAGAGTTTAAATGAAAGTTGTAGTACTCAGAAATACATACGCATGTATATAAAGAACATAGAAAACGAAGCTTGTAAGTGGAAGAAAAGGAAGAAACTTAGGGCCTACTTTATGATCAGACCCCTATAAATAGAGAATGACTTCTTCATATTTCCTTAATCAATTCCTCTAAACTCTCTCTATACATCCTCTTTCTGTCTTGTTAGATATATCCTAGTTTGAGGGTGCAATAGAGAAACTGTGCGTCATCAAAAAGCCGATGAAAACAAGTTTTAGAGTCGGAGTTCTACCTGCGCAATATCCCGATTTTCGATAAAAGCCCTATAAGTTAAGTTACACTATTCTGTTTTCAGTGTAACTTATATTTATATTCATAAGGCGTTGTCATGATCCTATGAACATGATTTATCGGTGATTCCAAGTTGTTATACCGATTGATCTACATACAGGGAAGATGTTTATGATGGATTTAGTGAGGTGTGTAAAGTCAGATTTTCAAATAGTATACTTTATTTACCAAACGGACCCTACCTACGATATGATCCTACGTGGTTGTTCATTACGTGATAGAGATTTAAGTAGACTTTGAGTTAATGATGAATCTACACTATTAATTTGTCGCAATAAATTATAAACTAAGACATAGTGATAATGACACTAAGTTACGTAAAAGGAAACGTCAATTGCTAGAAGCGAAGCACTATATGAATTTCAAATCATCAATTAAAAAAGTGTGTGCATAATTTCTTTCATCTTACACATAGATATAAAGTATTTAATATTACTACATTCTATATGTGCTTATTACCTTTGTTCCTAATCTATATGCTAGATGAACAATTTATACATGTTTTACGTGATGTATATGTATTTTGATACCTATAAATGTACAGGGTAAAGATGAATAGATGAAATATGATATGTATGATGAAAACAGAGCTTGTATGTGAAAGATATGGCGAAACTTGCTCCCTACTATGCGATTGCGGTGAATTTGATACAGATTTGTAAATATGAGATAGTATGAGAATTAGCAGGTGGAGTCTAAATGGAAGTTGTAGCACTCATAAATACCAACACTTGGATATAAAGAAGGTTGATAATAGAGCTCGTATGTTAAAGATATGGACGAAACTTAGTCCCTACTCTTCAAGCACGACAAATTCGATATAGATTTGTAAATCTAAGATAGGCTGAGAATTAGCTGATAGAGTTCAAATGAAAGTTGTAGTACTCAGAAATACACACGCATGTATATAAAGAACATAGAAAACGAAGCTTGTACGTGGAAGAAAAGGAAGAAACTTAGGGCCTACTTTATGATCAGACCCCTATAAATAGAGGATGATTTCTTCATATTTCCTTAATCAATTCCTCTAAACTCTCTCTATACATCCTCTTTCTGTCTTGTTAGATTTTTCCTAGTTTGAGGGTGCAATAGAGAAACTACGCGTCATCAAAAAGACGATGAAAACAAGTTTTTAGAGTCGGAGTTCTACCTACGCAATATCCCGATTTTCGATAAAAGCCCTATAAGTTAAGCTACACTATTCTATTTTCAGTGTAACTTATATTTATATTCATAAGGCGTTGTCATGATCCTATGAACATGATTTATCAGTGATTCCAAGTTGTTATACCGATTGATCTACATAGGGGGAAGATGTTTAGGCTGGATTTAGTGAGGTGTGTAAAGTCAGATTTCCAAACAGTATACTTTCTTTACCAAACGGACCCTACCTCCGATATGATCCTACCAGGTTGTTCTTTACGTGATAGAGATTGAAGTAGACTTTGAGTTAATGATGAATCTACACTATTAATTAGTCGCAATAAAAAATAAACTAAGACTTAGTGATAATGGCAGTAAGTTACGTAAAAGGAAACGTCAATTTGCTAGAAGCGAAGCACTATCTGAATTTCAAATCATCAATTAAAAAAGTGTGTGCATAATTTCTTTCATCATACACATAGATATAAAGTATTTAATATCACTACATTCTATATGTGCTTATTACCGTTGTTCCTAATCTATATGCTAGATGAACGATTTATACATGTTTTACGTGATTTAAACTGTATATGTATTTTTATATCTATAAATATATTGGGTAAAGATGAATAGATGAAATATGATATGTATGATGAAAACGGAGCTTGTATGTGAAAGATATGGACGGAACTTGCTCCCTACTATGCGAGTGCACTGAATTTGATACAAATTTGTAAATATGAGATATTATGAGAATTAGCCGATGGAGTCTTAACGGAAGTTGTAGCACTCATAAATACCAACACATGGATATAAAGAAGGTTGATAATAGAGCTCGTATGTTAAAGATATGGACGAAACTTAGTCCCTACTCTTCAAGCGCGACAAATTCGATACAGATTTGTAAATCTAAGATAGACTGAGAATTAGCCGATAGAGTCTAAATGTAAGTTGTAGTACTCATAAATACATACGCATGGATATAAAGAACATAGAAAATGAAGCTTGTACGCGGAAGAAAAGGACGAAACTTAGGGCCTACTTTATGATCAGACCCCTATAAATAGAGGACGATTTCTTCATATTTCCTTAATCAATTCCTCTAAACTCTCTCTATACATCCTCTTTCTGTCTTGTTAGATTTATCCTAGTTTGAGGGTGCAATAGAGAAACTGTGAGTCATCAAAAAGCCGATGAAAACAAGTTTTTTGAGTCGGAGTTCTACCAGCGCAATATCCCGATTTTCGATAAAAGCCCTATAAGTTAAGCTACACTATTCTGTTTTCAGTGTAACCTATATATATATATATATATATATATATATATATATATATATATATATATATATATATATATATATATATATATATATATATATATATATATATATATATATTCATAAGGCGTTGTCATGATCCTATAAACATGATTTATCAATGATTCCAAGTTGTTATACCGATTGATCTACATACGGGGAAGATGTTTAGGCTGGATTTAGTGAGGTGTGTAAAGTCAGATTTCCAAATAGTATACTCTGTTTACCAAATGGACCCTACCTCCGATATGATCCTACCTGGTTGTTCTTTATGAGATAGAGATTGAAGTAGACTTTAAGTTAATGATGAATCTACACTATTAATTAGTCGCAATAAATAATACACTAAGACTTAGTGATAATGACACTAAGTTACGTGAAAGGAAAAGTCAATTGGTAGAAGCGAAGCACTGTCTGAATTTCAAATCATCAATTAAAAAAGTGTGTGCATAAGTTATTTCATCATAGACATAGATATAAAGTATTTAATATTACTACATTCTATATGTGCTTATTACCTTTGTTCCTAATCTATATGCTAAATGAACGATTTATACATGTTTTACGTGATTTAAACTGTATATGTATTTTTATACCTATAAATATACTGGGTAAAGATGAATAGATGAAATATGATATGTATGATGAAAACGGAGCTTGTATGTGAAAGATATGGACGAAACATGCTCCAAACTATGCGAGTACCGTGAATTTGATACAGATTTTTAAATATGATATAGTATGAGAATTAGCCGATGGAGTCTAAACGGAAGTTGTAGCACTCATAAATACCAACACATGGATATAAAGAAGGTTGATAATAGTGCTTGTATGTTAAAGATATGAACGAAACTTAGTCCCTACTTTTTCAGCGCGACAAATTCGATACAGATTTGTAAATGTAAGATAGGCTGAGAATTAGCCGATAGAGCTTAAATGAAAGTTGTAGTACTCAGAAATACATACACATGGATATAAAGAACATAGAAAACGAAGCTTGTAAGTGGAAGAAAAGGAAGAAACTTAGGGCCTACTTTATGATCAGACCCCGATAAATAGAGGATGACTTCTTCATATTTCCTTAATCAACTCCTCTAAGCTCTATCTATACATCCTCTTTCTGTCTTGTTAGATATATCCTAGTTTGAGGGTGCAATAGAGAAACTGTGCATCATCAAAAAGCCGATGAAAACAAGTTTTAGAGTCGGAGTTCTACCTGCGCAATATCCCGATTTTCGATAAAAGCCCTACAAGTAAAGTTACACTATTCTGTGTTCAGTATAACTTATATTTATATTCATAAGGCGTTGTCATGATCCTATGAACATGATTTATCAGTGATTCCAAGTTGTTATACCGATTGATCTACATAGAGGGAAGATGTTTAGGATGGATTTAGTGAGGTGTGTAAAGTCATATTTTCAAATAGTATAATTTATTTACCAAACGGAACCTACCTCCGATATGATCCTACCTGGTTGTTCATTACGTGATAGAGATTGAAGTAGACTTTGAGTTAATGATGAATATACACTATTAATTTGTCGCAATGAATAATAAACTAAGACTTAATGATGATGACACTAAGTTACGTAAAAGGAAACGTCAATTGCTAGAAGCGAAGCACTATATGAATTTCAAATCATCAATTAAGAAAGTGTGTGCATAATTTCTTTCATCTTACACAGAGATATAAAGTATTTAATATGACTACATTCTATATGTGCTTATTACGTTTGTTCCTAATCTATATGCTAGATGAACAATTTATACATGTTTTACGTGATTTAAACTGTATATGTATTTGTATACCTATAAATATATTGGGTAAAGATGAATAGATGAAATATGATATGTATGATGAAAACGGAGCTTGTATGTGAAAGATATGGACGAAAATTGCTCCCTACTATGCGAGTGCAGTGAATTTGATACAGATTTGTAAATATGAGATATTATGAGAATTAGCCAATGGAGTCTAAACGGAAGTTGTAGCACTCATAAATACCAACACATGGATATAAAGAAGGTTGATAATAGAGGTCGTATGTTAAAGATATGGACGAAACTTAGTCCCTACTCTTCAAGCGCGACAAATTCGATACAGATTTTTAAATCTAAGATAGACTGAGAATTAGCCGATAGAGTCTACATGAAAGTTGTAGTACTCAGAAATACATATGCATGGATATAAAGAACATAGAAAACGAAGCTTGTAAGTGGAAGAAAAGGAAGAAACTTAGGGCCTACTTTATGATCAGACCGCTATAAATAGAGAATGACTTCTTCATATTTCCTTAATCAATTCCTCTAAACTCTCTCTATACATCCTCTTTCTGTCTTGTTAGATATATCCTAGTTTGAGGGTGCAATAGAGAAACTGTGCGTCATCAAAAAGCCGATGAAAACAAGTTTTAGAGTCGGAGTTCTACCTGCGCAATATCCCGATTTTCGATAAAAGCCGTATAAGTTAAGTTACACTATTCTGTGTTCAGTGTAACTTATATTTATATTCATAAGGCGTTGTCATGATCCTATGAACATGATTTATCAGTGATTCCAAGTTGTTATACCGATTGATCTACATACAGGGAAGATGTTTAGGATGGATTTAGTGAGGTGTGTAAAGTCAGATTTTCAAATAGTATACTTTATTTACCAAACGGACCCTACCTCCGATATGATCCAACCTGGTTGTTCATTACGTGATAGAGATTTAAGTAGACTTTGAGTTAATGATGAATCTACACTATTAATTTGTCGCAATAAATAATAAACTAAGACATAGTGATAATGACACTAAGTTACGTAAAAGGAAACGTCAATTGCTAGAAGCGAAGCACTATATGAATTTCAAATCATCAATTAAAAAAGTGTGTGCATAATTTCTTTCATCTTACACATAGATATAAAGTATTTAATATTACTACATTCTATATGTGCTTATTACCTTTGTTCCTAATCTATATGCTAGATGAACAATTTATACATGTTTTACGTGATTTAAACTGTATATGTATTTTTATACCTAGAAATATACAGGGTAAAGATGAATAGATGAAATATGATATGTATGATGAAAACGGAGCTTGTATGTGAAAGATATGGATGAAACTTGCTCCCTACTATGCGAGTGTAGTGAATTTGATACAGATATGTGAATATGAGATATTATGAGAATTAGTCGATGGAGTCTAAACGGAAGTTGTAGCACTCATAAATACCAACACATGGATATAAAGAAGGTTGATAATAGAGCTCGTATGTTAAAGATATGGACGAAACTTAGTCCCTACTCTTCAAGCGCGACAAATTCGATATAGATTTTTAAATCTAAGATAGACTGAGAATTAGCCGATAGAGTCTAAATGAAAGTTGTAGTACTCAGAAATACATACGCATGGATATAAAGAACATAGAAAATGAAGCTCGTACGCGGAAGAAAAGGACGAAACTTAGGGCCTACTTTATGATCAGACCCCTATAAATAGAGGATGATTTCTTCATATTTCCTTAATCAATTCCTCTGAACTCTCTCTATACATCCTCATTCTGTCTTGTTAGATTCATCCTAGTTTGAGGCTGCAATAGAGAAACTGTGAGTCATCAAAAAGCCGATGAAAACAAGTTTTTAGAGTCGGAGTTCTACCTACGTAATATCCCGATTTTCGATAAAAGCCCTATAAGTTAAGCTACACTATTCTGTTTTCAGTGTAACTTATATTTATATTCATAAGGCGTTGTCGTGATCCTATGAACTTGATTTATCAGTGATTCCAAGTTGTTAAACCGATTGATCTACATACGGGGAAGATGTTTAGGCTGGATTTAGTGAGGTGTGCAAAGTCAGATTTCCAAATAGTATACTTTGTTTAGCAAACGGACCCTACTTCCGATATGATCCTACCTGGTTGTTATTTACGTGATAGAGATGGAAGTAGACTTTGAGTTAATGATGAATCTACACTATTAATTATTCGCAATAAATAATAAACTAAGACTTAGTGATAATGACACTAAGTTACGTGAAAGGAAAAGTCAATTGCTAGAAGCGAAGCACTGTCTGAATTTCAAATCATCAATTAAAAAAGTGTGTGCATAATTTCTTTCATCTTACACATAGATATAAAGTATTTAATATTACTACATTCTATATGTGCTTATTACCTTTGTTCCTAATCTATATGCTAGATGAACGATTTATACATGTTTTACGTGATTTAAACTGTATATGTATTTTTATACCTATTAATATACTAGGTAAAGATGAATAGATGAAATATGATATGTATGATCAAAACGGAGCTTGTATGTGAAAGATATGCATGAAACTTGCTCCCAACTATGCGAGTACCGTGAATTTGATACAGATTTTTAAATATGATATAGTATGAGAATTAGCCGATGGAGTCTAAACGGAAGTTGTAGCACTTATAAATACCAACACATGGATATAAAGAAGGTTGATAATAGAGCTCGTATGTTAAAGATATGGACGAAACTTAGTCCCTACTCTTCAAGCGCGCGAAATTCGATACAGATTTGTAAATGTAAGATAGGCTGAGAATTAGCCGATAGAGTTTAAATGATAGTTGTAGTACTCAGAAATACATACGCATGGATATAAAGAACATAGAAAACGAAGCTTGTAAGTGGAAGAAAAGGAAGAAACTTAGGGCCTACTTTATGATCAGACCCCTATAAATAGAGAATGACTTCTTCATATTTCCTTAATCAATTCCTCTAAACTCTCTCTATACATCCTCTTTCTGTCTTGTTAGATATATCCTAGTTTGAGGGTGCAATAGAGAAACTGTGCGTCATCAAAAAGCCGATGAAAACAAGTTTTAGAGTCGGAGTTCTACCTGCGCAACATCCCGACTTTCGATAAAAGCCCTATAAGTTAAGTTACACTATTCTGTTTTCAGTGTAACTTATATTTATATTCATAAGGCGTTGTCATGATCCTATGAACATGATTTATCAGTGATTCCAAGTTGTTATACCGATTGATCTACATACAGGGAAGATGTTTAGGATGGATTTAGTGAGGTGTGTAAAGTCAGATTTTCAAATAGTATACTTTATTTACCAAACGGACCCTACCTTCGATATGATCCTACCTAGTTGTTCATTATGTGATAGATATTCAAGTAGACTTTGAGTTAATGATGAATCTACACTATTAATTTGTCGCAATAATTGATAAACTAAGATTTAGTGATAATGAAACCAAGTTACGTAAAAGGCAACGTCAATTGCTAGAAGCGAAGCACTATATGAATTTCAAATCATCAATTAAAAAAGTGTGTGCATAATTTCTTTCATCTTACACATAGATATAAAGTATTAAATATTACTACATTCTATACGTGCTTATTACCTTTGTTCCTAATCTAAATGCTAGATGAACAATTTATACATGTTTTACATGATTTAAACTGTATATGTATTTTTATACCTATAAATATACTGGGTAAAGATGAATAGATGAAATATGATATGTATGATGAAAACGGAGCTTGTATGTGAAAGATATGGACGAAACTTGCTCCCTACTATGCGAGTGCAGTGAATTTGATACAGATTTGTAAATATGACATATTATGAGAATTAGCCGATGGAGTCTAAACGGAAGTTGTAGCACTCATAAATACCAACACTTGGATATAAAGAAGGTTGATAATAGAGCTCGTATGTTAAAGATATGGAGGAAACATAGTCCCTACTCTTCAAGCGCGACAAATTCGATGCAGATTTTTAAATCTAAGATAGACTGAGAATTAGCTGATAGAGTCTAAATGAAAGTTGTAGTACTCAGAAATACATACGCATGGATATAAAGAACATAGAAAATGAAGCTTGTACGCGGAAGAAAAGGACAAAACTTAGGGCCTACTTTATGATCAGACCCCTATAAATAGAGGATGATTTCTTCATATTTCCTTAATCAATTCCTCTAAACTCTCTCTATACATCCTCTTTCTGTCTTGTTAGATTTATCCTAGTTTGAGGGTGCAGTAGAGAAACTGTGAGTCATCAAAAAGCCGATGAAAACAAGTTTTTAGAGTCGGAGTTCTACCTAAGCAATATCCCGATTTTCTCTAAAAGCCCTATAAGTTAAGCTACACTATTCTGTTTTCAGTGTAACTTATATTTATATTCATAAGGCGTTGTCATGATCCTATGAACATGATTTATCAGTGATTCCAAGTTGTTGTACCGATTGATCTACATACGGGGAAGATGTTTTGGCTGGATTTAGTGAGGTGTGTAAAGTTATATTTCCAAATAGTATACTTTGTTTACCAAACGGACCCTACCTCCGATATGATGCTACCTGGTTGTTCTTTACGTGATACTGATGGAAGTAGACTTTGAGTTAATGACGAATCTACACTATTAATTATTCGCCATAAATAATAAACTAAGACTTAGTGATAATGACACTAAGTTACGTGAAAGGAAAAGTCAATTGCTAGAAGCGAAGCACTGTCTGAATTTCAAATCATCAATTAAAAAAGTGTGTGCATAATTTCTTTCATCTTACACATAGATATAAAGTATTTAATATTACTACATTCTATATGTGCTTATTACCTTTTTTCCTAATCTATATGCTAGATGAACGATTTATACATGTTTTACGTGATTTAAACTGTATATGTATTTTTATACCTATAAATATACAAGGTAAGGATGAATAGATGAAATATGATATGTATGATGAAAACGGAGCATGTATGTGAAAGATATGGACGAAACTTGCTCCCTACTATGCGAGTGCAGTGAATTTGATACAGATTTGTAAATATGAGATATAATGAGAATTAGCCGATGGAGTCCAAACGGAAGTTGTAGCACTCATAAATACCAACACATGGATATAAAGAAGGTTGATAATAAAGCTCGTATGTTAAAGATATGGACGAAGCTTAGTCCCTACTCTTCAAGCGCGACAAATTCGATACAAATTTTTAAATCTAAGATAGACTGAGAATTAGCCAATAGAGTCTAAATGAAAGTTGTAGTACTCAGAAATACATACGCATGGATATAAAGAACATAGAAAATGAAGCTCGTACGCGGAAGAAAAGGATGAAACTTAGGGCCTAGTTTATGATCAGACCCCTATAAATAGAGGATGATTTCTTCATATTTCCTTAATCAATTCCTCTGAACTCTCTCTATACATCCTCATTCTGTCTTGTTAGATTCATCCTAGTTTAAGGGTGCAATAGAGAAACTGTGAGTCATCAAAAAGCCGATGAAAACAAGTTTTTAGAGTCGGAGTTCTACCTACGCAATATCCCGATTTTCGATAAAAGCCCTATAAGTTAAGCTACACTATTCTGTTTTCAGTGTAACTTATATTTATATTCATAAGGCGTTGTCGTGATCCTATGAACATGATTTATCAGTGATTCCAAGTTGTTAAACCGATTGATCTACATACGGGGAAGATGTTTAGGCTGGATTTAGTGAGGTGTGCAACGTCAGATTTCCAAATAGTATACGTTGTTTTCCAAACGGACCCTACTTCCGATATGATCCTACCTGGTTGTTCTTTACGTGATAGAGATGGAAGTAGACTTTGAGTTAATGATGAATCTACACTATTAATTATTCGCAATAAATAATAAACTAAGACTTAGTGATAATGACACTAAGTTACGAGAAAGGAAAAGTCAATTGCTAGAAGCGAAGCACTGTCTGAATTTCAAATCATCAATTAAAAAAGTGTGTGCATAATTTCTTTCATCTTACACATAGATATAAAGTATTTAATATTACTACATTCTATATGTGCTTATTACCTTTGTTCCTAATCTATATGCTAGATGAACGATTTATACATGTTTTACGTGATTTAAACTGTATATGTATTTTTATACCTATTAATATACTAGGTAAAGATGAATAGATGAAATATGATATGTATGATCAAAACGGAGCTTGTATGTGAAAGATATGCATGAAACTTGCTCCCAACTATGCGAGTACCGTGAATTTGATACAGATTTTTAAATATGATATAGTATGAGAATTAGCCGATGGAGTCTAAACGGAAGTTGTAGCACTTATAAATACCAACACATGGATATAAAGAAGGTTGATAATAGAGCTCGTATGTTAAAGATATGGACGAAACTTAGTCCCTACTCTTCAAGCGCGCGAAATTCGATACAGATTTGTAAATGTAAGATAGGCTGAGAATTAGCCGATAGAGTTTAAATGATAGTTGTAGTACTCAGAAATACATACGCATGGATATAAAGAACATAGAAAACGAAGCTTGTAAGTGGAAGAAAAGGAAGAAACTTAGGGCCTACTTTATGATCAGACCCCTATAAATAGAGAATGACTTCTTCATATTTCCTTAATCAATTCCTCTAAACTCTCTCTATACATCCTCTTTCTGTCTTGTTAGATATATCCTAGTTTGAGGGTGCAATAGAGAAACTGTGCGTCATCAAAAAGCCGATGAAAACAAGTTTTAGAGTCGGAGTTCTACCTGCGCAACATCCCGACTTTCGATAAAAGCCCTATAAGTTAAGTTACACTATTCTGTTTTCAGTGTAACTTATATTTATATTCATAAGGCGTTGTCATGATCCTATGAACATGATTTATCAGTGATTCCAAGTTGTTATACCGATTGATCTACATACAGGGAAGATGTTTAGGATGGATTTAGTGAGGTGTGTAAAGTCAGATTTTCAAATAGTATACTTTATTTACCAAACGGACCCTACCTTCGATATGATCCTACCTAGTTGTTCATTATGTGATAGATATTCAAGTAGACTTTGAGTTAATGATGAATCTACACTATTAATTTGTCGCAATAATTGATAAACTAAGATTTAGTGATAATGAAACCAAGTTACGTAAAAGGCAACGTCAATTGCTAGAAGCGAAGCACTATATGAATTTCAAATCATCAATTAAAAAAGTGTGTGCATAATTTCTTTCATCTTACACATAGATATAAAGTATTAAATATTACTACATTCTATACGTGCTTATTACCTTTGTTCCTAATCTAAATGCTAGATGAACAATTTATACATGTTTTACATGATTTAAACTGTATATGTATTTTTATACCTATAAATATACTGGGTAAAGATGAATAGATGAAATATGATATGTATGATGAAAACGGAGCTTGTATGTGAAAGATATGGACGAAACTTGCTCCCTACTATGCGAGTGCAGTGAATTTGATACAGATTTGTAAATATGACATATTATGAGAATTAGCCGATGGAGTCTAAACGGAAGTTGTAGCACTCATAAATACCAACACTTGGATATAAAGAAGGTTGATAATAGAGCTCGTATGTTAAAGATATGGAGGAAACATAGTCCCTACTCTTCAAGCGCGACAAATTCGATACAGATTTTTAAATCTAAGATAGACTGAGAATTAGCTGATAGAGTCTAAATGAAAGTTGTAGTACTCAGAAATACATACGCATGGATATAAAGAACATAGAAAATGAAGCTTGTACGCGGAAGAAAAGGACAAAACTTAGGGCCTACTTTATGATCAGACCCCTATAAATAGAGGATGATTTCTTCATATTTCCTTAATCAATTCCTCTAAACTCTCTCTATACATCCTCTTTCTGTCTTGTTAGATTTATCCTAGTTTGAGGGTGCAGTAGAGAAACTGTGAGTCATCAAAAAGCCGATGAAAACAAGTTTTTAGAGTCGGAGTTCTACCTAAGCAATATCCCGATTTTCTCTAAAAGCCCTATAAGTTAAGCTACACTATTCTGTTTTCAGTGTAACTTATATTTATATTCATAAGGCGTTGTCATGATCCTATGAACATGATTTATCAGTGATTCCAAGTTGTTGTACCGATTGATCTACATACGGGGAAGATGTTTTGGCTGGATTTAGTGAGGTGTGTAAAGTTATATTTCCAAATAGTATACTTTGTTTACCAAACGGACCCTACCTCCGATATGATGCTACCTGGTTGTTCTTTACGTGATACTGATGGAAGTAGACTTTGAGTTAATGACGAATCTACACTATTAATTATTCGCCATAAATAATAAACTAAGACTTAGTGATAATGACACTAAGTTACGTGAAAGGAAAAGTCAATTGCTAGAAGCGAAGCACTGTCTGAATTTCAAATCATCAATTAAAAAAGTGTGTGCATAATTTCTTTCATCTTACACATAGATATAAAGTATTTAATATTACTACATTCTATATGTGCTTATTACCTTTGTTCCTAATCTATATGCTAGATGAACGATTTATACATGTTTTACGTGATTTAAACTGTATATGTATTTTTATACCTATAAATATACAAGGTAAGGATGAATAGATGAAATATGATATGTATGATGAAAACGGAGCATGTATGTGAAAGATATGGACGAAACTTGCTCCCTACTATGCGAGTGCAGTGAATTTGATACAGATTTGTAAATATGAGATATAATGAGAATTAGCCGATGGAGTCCAAACGGAAGTTGTAGCACTCATAAATACCAACACATGGATATAAAGAAGGTTGATAATAAAGCTCGTATGTTAAAGATATGGACGAAGCTTAGTCCCTACTCTTCAAGCGCGACAAATTCGATACAAATTTTTAAATCTAAGATAGACTGAGAATTAGCCAATAGAGTCTAAATGAAAGTTGTAGTACTCAGAAATACATACGCATGGATATAAAGAACATAGAAAATGAAGCTCGTACGCGGAAGAAAAGGATGAAACTTAGGGCCTAGTTTATGATCAGACCCCTATAAATAGAGGATGATTTCTTCATATTTCCTTAATCAATTCCTCTGAACTCTCTCTATACATCCTCATTCTGTCTTGTTAGATTCATCCTAGTTTAAGGGTGCAATAGAGAAACTGTGAGTCATCAAAAAGCCGATGAAAACAAGTTTTTAGAGTCGGAGTTCTACCTACGCAATATCCCGATTTTCGATAAAAGCCCTATAAGTTAAGCTACACTATTCTGTTTTCAGTGTAACTTATATTTATATTCATAAGGCGTTGTCGTGATCCTATGAACATGATTTATCAGTGATTCCAAGTTGTTAAACCGATTGATCTACATACGGGGAAGATGTTTAGGCTGGATTTAGTGAGGTGTGCAACGTCAGATTTCCAAATAGTATACGTTGTTTTCCAAACGGACCCTACTTCCGATATGATCCTACCTGGTTGTTCTTTACGTGATAGAGATGGAAGTAGACTTTGAGTTAATGATGAATCTACACTATTAATTATTCGCAATAAATAATAAACTAAGACTTAGTGATAATGACACTAAGTTACGTGAAAGGAAAAGTCAATTGCTAGAAGCGAAGCACTGTCTGAATTTCAAATCATCAATTAAAAAAGTGTGTGCATAATTTCTTTCATCTTACACATAGATATAAAGTATTTAATATTACTACATTCTATATGTGCTTATTACCTTTGTTCCTAATCTATATGCTAGATGAACGATTTATACATGTTTTACGTGATTTAAACTGTATATGTATTTTTATACCTATTAATATACTAGGTAAAGATGAATAGATGAAATATGATATGTATGATCAAAACGGAGCTTGTATGTGAAAGATATGCATGAAACTTGCTCCCAACTATGCGAGTACCGTGAATTTGATACAGATTTTTAAATATGATATAGTATGAGAATTAGCCGATGGAGTCTAAACGGAAGTTGTAGCACTTATAAATACCAACACATGGATATAAAGAAGGTTGATAATAGAGCTCGTATGTTAAAGATATGGACGAAACTTAGTCCCTACTCTTCAAGCGCGCGAAATTCGATACAGATTTGTAAATGTAAGATAGGCTGAGAATTAGCCGATAGAGTTTAAATGATAGTTGTAGTACTCAGAAATACATACGCATGGATATAAAGAACATAGAAAACGAAGCTTGTAAGTGGAAGAAAAGGAAGAAACTTAGGGCCTACTTTATGATCAGACCCCTATAAATAGAGAATGACTTCTTCATATTTCCTTAATCAATTCCTCTAAACTCTCTCTATACATCCTCTTTCTGTCTTGTTAGATATATCCTAGTTTGAGGGTGCAATAGAGAAACTGTGCGTCATCAAAAAGCCGATGAAAACAAGTTTTAGAGTCGGAGTTCTACCTGCGCAACATCCCGACTTTCGATAAAAGCCCTATAAGTTAAGTTACACTATTCTGTTTTCAGTGTAACTTATATTTATATTCATAAGGCATTGTCATGATCCTATGAACATGATTTATCAGTGATTCCAAGTTGTTATACCGATTGATCTACATACAGGGAAGATGTTTAGGATGGATTTAGTGAGGTGTGTAAAGTCAGATTTTCAAATAGTATACTTTATTTACCAAACGGACCCTACCTTCGATATGATCCTACCTAGTTGTTCATTATGTGATAGATATTCAAGTAGACTTTGAGTTAATGATGAATCTACACTATTAATTTGTCGCAATAATTGATAAACTAAGATTTAGTGATAATGAAACCAAGTTACGTAAAAGGCAACGTCAATTGCTAGAAGCGAAGCACTATATGAATTTCAAATCATCAATTAAAAAAGTGTGTGCATAATTTCTTTCATCTTACACATAGATATAAAGTATTAAATATTACTACATTCTATATGTGCTTATTACCTTTGTTCCTAATCTAAATGCTAGATGAACAATTTATACATGTTTTACATGATTTAAACTGTATATGTATTTTTATACCTATAAATATACTGGGTAAAGATGAATAGATGAAATATGATATGTATGATGAAAACGGAGCTTGTATGTGAAAGATATGGACGAAACTTACTCCCTACTATGCGAGTGCAGTGAATTTGATACAGATTTGTAAATATGACATATTATGAGAATTAGCCGATGGAGTCTAAACGGAAGTTGTAGCACTCATAAATACCAACACTTGGATATAAAGAAGGTTGATAATAGAGCTCGTATGTTAAAGATATGGAGGAAACATAGTCCCTACTCTTCAAGCGCGACAAATTCGATACAGATTTTTAAATCTAAGATAGACTGAGAATTAGCTGATAGAGTCTAAATGAAAGTTGTAGTACTCAGAAATACATACGCATGGATATAAAGAACATAGAAAATGAAGCTTGTACGCGGAAGAAAAGGACAAAACTTAGGGCCTACTTTATGATCAGACCCCTATAAATAGAGGATGATTTCTTCATATTTCCTTAATCAATTCCTCTAAACTCTCTCTATACATCCTCTTTCTGTCTTGTTAGATTTATCCTAGTTTGAGGGTGCAGTAGAGAAACTGTGAGTCATCAAAAAGCCGATGAAAACAAGTTTTTAGAGTCGGAGTTCTACCTAAGCAATATCCCGATTTTCTCTAAAAGCCCTATAAGTTAAGCTACACTATTCTGTTTTCAGTGTAACTTATATTTATATTCATAAGGCGTTGTCATGATCCTATGAAAATGATTTATCAGTGATTCCAAGTTGTTATACCGATTGATCTACATACGGGGAAGATGTTTTGGCTGGATTTAGTGAGGTGTGTAAAGTTATATTTCCAAATAGTATACTTTGTTTACCAAACGGACCCTACCTCCGATATGATGCTACCTGGTTGTTCTTTACGTGATACTGATGGAAGTAGACTTTGAGTTAATGACGAATCTACACTATTAATTATTCGCCATAAATAATAAACTAAGACTTAGTGATAATGACACTAAGTTACGTGAAAGGAAAAGTCAATTGCTAGAAGCGAAGCACTGTCTGAATTTCAAATCATCAATTAAAAAAGTGTGTGCATAATTTCTTTCATCTTACACATAGATATAAAGTATTTAATATTACTACATTCTATATGTGCTTATTACCTTTGTTCCTAATCTATATGCTAGATGAACGATTTATACATGTTTTACGTGATTTAAACTGTATATGTATTTTTATACCTATAAATATACAAGGTAAGGATGAATAGATGAAATATGATATGTATGATGAAAACGGAGCTTGTATGTGAAAGATATGGACGAAACTTGCTCCCTACTATGCGAGTGCAGTGAATTTGATACAGATTTGTAAATATGAGATATAATGAGAATTAGCCGATGGAGTCCAAACGGAAGTTGTAGCACTCATAAATACCAACACATGGATATAAAGAAGGTTGATAATAAAGCTCGTATGTTAAAGATATGGACGAAGCTTAGTCCCTACTCTTCAAGCGCAACAAATTCGATACAAATTTTTAAATCTAAGATAGACTGAGAATTAGCCAATAGAGTCTAAATGAAAGTTGTAGTACTCAGAAATACATACGCATGGATATAAAGAACATAGAAAATGAAGCTCGTACGCGGAAGAAAAGGATGAAACTTAGGGCCTAGTTTATGATCAGACCCCTATAAATAGAGGATGATTTCTTCATATTTCCTTAATCAATTCCTCTGAACTCTCTCTATACATCCTCATTCTGTCTTGTTAGATTCATCCTAGTTTGAGGGTGCAATAGAGAAACTGTGAGTCATCAAAAAGCCGATGAAAACAAGTTTTTAGAGTCGGAGTTCTACCTACGCAATATCCCGATTTTCGATAAAAGCCCTATAAGTTAAGCTACACTATTCTGTTTTCAGTGTAACTTATATTTATATTCATAAGGCGTTGTCGTGATCCTATGAACATGATTTATCAGTGATTCCAAGTTGTTAAACCGATTGATCTACATACGGGGAAGATGTTTAGGCTGGATTTAGTGAGGTATGCAACGTCAGATTTCCAAATAGTATACGTTGTTTTCCAAAGGGACCCTACTTCCGATATGATCCTACCTGGTTGTTCTTTACGTGATAGAGATGGAAGTAGACTTTGAGTTAATGATGAATCTACACTATTAATTATTCGCAATAAATAATAAACTAAGACTTAGTGATAATGACACTAAGTTACGTGAAAGGAAAAGTCAATTGCTAGAAGCGAAGCACTGTCTGAATTTCAAATCATCAATTAAAAAAGTGTGTGCATAATTTCTTTCATCTTACACATAGATATAAAGTATTTAATATTACTACATTCTATATTTGCTTATTACCTTTGTTCCTAATCTATATGCTAGATGAACGATTTATACATGTTTTACGTGATTTAAACTGTATATGTATTTTTATACCTATTAATATACTAGGTAAAGATGAATAGATGAAATATGATATGTATGATCAAAACGGAGCTTGTATGTGAAAGATATGGATGAAACTTGCTCCCAACTATGCGAGTACCGTGAATTTGATACAGATTTTTAAATATGATATAGTATGAGAATTAGCCGATGGAGTCTAAACGGAAGTTGTAGCACTTATAAATACCAACACATGGATATAAAGAAGGTTGATAATAGAGCTCGTATGTTAAAGATATGGACGAAACTTAGTCCCTACTCTTCAAGCGCGCGAAATTCGATACAGATTTGTAAATGTAAGAGAGGCTGAGAATTAGCCGATAGAGTTTAAATGATAGTTGTAGTACTCAGAAATACATACGCACGGATATAAAGAACATAGAAAACGAAGCTTGTAAGTGGAAGAAAAGGAAGAAACTTAGGGCCTACTTGATGATCAGACCCATATAAATAGAGAATGACTTCTTCATATTTCCTTAATCAATTCCTCTAAACTCTCTCTATACATCCTCTTTCTGTCTTGTTAGATATATCCTAGTTTGAGGGTGCAATAGAGAAACTGTGCGTCATCAAAAAGCCGATGAAAACAAGTTTTAGAGTCGGAGTTCTACCTGCGCAACATCCCGATTTTCGATAAAAGCCCTATAAGTTAAGTTACACTATTCTGTTTTCAGTGTAACTTATATTTATATTCATAAGGCGTTGTCATGATCCTATGAACATGATTTATCAGTGATTCCAAGTTGTTATACCGATTGATCTACATACAGGGAAGATGTTTAGGATGGATTTAGTGAGGTGTGTAAAGTCAGATTTTCAAATAGTATACTTTATTTACCAAACGGATCCTACCTTCGATATGATCCTACCTAGTTGTTCATTATGTGATAGAGATTTAAGTAGACTTTGAGTTAATGATGAATCTACACTATTAATTTGTCGCAATAATTGATAAACTAAGATTTAGTGATAATGAAACCAAGTTACGTAAAAGGCAACGTCAATTGCTAGAAGCGAAGCACTATATGAATTTCAAATCATCAATTAAAAAAGTGTGTGCATAATTTCTTTCATCTAACACATGGATATAAAGTATTAAATATTACTACATTCTATATGTGCTTATTACCTTTGTTCCTAATCTAAATGCTAGATGAACAATTTATACATGTTTTACATGATTTAAACTGTATATGTATTTTTATACCTATAAATATACTGGGTAAAGATGAATAGATGAAATATGATATGTATGATGAAAACGGAGCTTGTATGTGAAAGATATGGACGAAACTTGCTCCCTACTATGCGAGTGCAGTGAATTTGATACAGATGTTTAAATATGATATAGTATGAGAATTAGCCAATGGAGTCTAAACGGAAGTTGTAGCACTCATAAATACCAACACTTGGATATAAAGAAGGTTGATAATAAAACTCGTATGTTAAAGATATGGAGGAAACATAGTCCCTACTCTTCAAGCGCGACAAATTCGATACAGATTTTTAAATCTAAGATAGATTGAGAATTAGCTGATAGAGTCTAAATGAAAGTTGTAGTACTCAGAAATACATACGCATGGATATAAAGAACATAGAAAATGAAGCTTGTACGCGGAAGAAAAGGACAAAACTTAGGGCCTACTTTATGATCAGACCCCTATAAATAGAGGATGATTTCTTCATATTTCCTTAATCAATTCCTCTAAACTCTCTCTATACATCCTCTTTCTGTCTTGTTAGATTTATCCTAGTTTGAGGGTGTAGTAGAGAAACTGTGAGTCATCAAAAAGCCGATGAAAACAAGTTTTTAGAGTCGGAGTTCTACCTAAGCAATATCCCGATTTTCGCTAAAAGCCCTATAAGTTAAGCTACACTATTCTGTTTTCAGTGTAACTTATATTTATATTCATAAGGCGTTGTCATGATCCTATGAACATGATTTATCAGTGATTCCAAGTTGTTATACCGATTGATCTACATACGAGGAAGATGTTTTGGCTGGATTTAGTGAGGTGTGTAAAGTTATATTTCCAAATAGTATACTTTGTTTACCAAACGGACCCTACCTCCGATATGATGCTACCTGGTTGTTCTTTACGTGATAGTGATGGAAGTAGACTTTGAGTTAATAACGAATCTACACTATTAATTATTCGCCGTAAATAATAAACTAAGACTTAGTGATAATGACACTAAGTTACGTGAAAGGAAAAGTCAATTGCTAGAAGCGAAGCACTGTCTGAATTTCAAATCATCAATTAAAAAAGTGTGTGCATAATTTCTTTCATCTTACACATAGTTATAAAGTATTTAATATTACTACATTCTATATGTGCTTATTACCTTTGTTCCTAATCTATATGCTAGATGAACGATTTATACATGTTTTACGTGATTTAAACTGTATATGTATTTTTATACCTATAAATATACAAGGTAAGGATGAATAGATGAAATATGATATGTATGATGAAAACGGAGCTTGTATGTGAAAGATATGGACGAAACTTGCTCCCTACTATGCGAGTGCAGTGAATTTGATACAGATTTGTAAATATGAGATATAATCAGAATTAGCCGATGGAGTCTAAACGGAAGTTGTAGCACTCATAAATACCAACACATGGATATAAAGAAGGTTGATAATAAAGCTCGTATGTTAAAGATATGGACGAAGCTTAGTCCCTACTTTTCAAGCGCGACAAATTCGATACAGATTTGTAAATGTAAGATAGGCTGAGAATTAGCCGATAGAGCTTAAATGAAAGTTGTAGTACTCAGAAATACATACACATGGATATAAAGAACATAGAAAACAAAGCTTGTAAGTGGAAGAAAAGGAAGAAACTTAGGGCCTAGTTTATGATCAGACCCCTATAAATAGAGGATGACTTCTTCATATTTCCTTAATCAATTCCTCTAAACTCTCTCTATACATCCTCATTCTGTCTTGTTAGATTTATTCTAGTTTGAGGGTGCAATAGAGAAACTGTGAGTCATCAAAAAGCCGATGAAAACAAGTTTTTAGAGTCGGAGTTCTACCTACGCAATATCCCGATTTTCGATAAAGCCCTATAAGTTAAGCTACACTATTCTGTTTTCAGTGTAACTTATATTTATATTCATAAGGCGTTGTCGTGATCCTATGAACATGATTTATCAGTGATTCCAAGTTGTTAAACCGATTGATCTACATACGGGGAAGATGTTTAGGCTGGATTTAGTGAGGTGTGCAAAGTCAGATTTCCAAATAGTATACTTTGTTTACCAAACGGACCCTACCTCCGATATGATCCTACCTGGTTGTTCTTTACGTGATAGAGATGGAAGTAGACTTTGAGTTAATGATGAATCTACACCATTAATTATTCACAATAAATAATAAACTAAGACTTAGTGATAATGACACTAAGTTATGTGAAAGGAAAAGTCAATTGCTAGAAGCGAAGCACTATCTGAATTTCAAATCATCAATTAAAAAAGTGTGTGCATAATTTCTTTCATCTTACACATAGATATAAAGTATTTAATATTACTACATTCTATATGTGCTTATTACCTTTGTTCCTAATCTATATGCTAGATGCACGATTTATACAAGTTTTACGTGATTTAAACTGTATATGTATTTTTATAGCTATTAATATACTAGGTAAAGATGAATAGATGAAATATGATATGTATGATGAAAAAGGAGCTTGTATGTGAAAGATATGGATGAAACTTGCTCCCAACTATGCGAGTACCGTGAATTTGATACAGATTTTTAAATATGATATAGTATGAGAATTAGCCGATGGAGTCTAAACGGAAGTTGTAGCACTCATAAATACCAACACATGGATATAAAGAATGTTGATAATAGAGCTCGTATGTTAAAGATATGGACGAAACTTAGTCCCTACTCTTCAAGCGCGCCAAATTCGATACAGATTTGTAAATGTAAGATAGGCTGGGAATTAGCCGATAGAGTTTAAATGAAAGTTGTAGTACTCAGAAATACATACGCATGTATATAAAGAACATAGAAAACGAAGCTTGTAAGTGGAAGAAAAGGAAGATATTTAGGCCCTACTTTATGATCAGACCCCTATAAATAGAGAATGACTTCTTCATATTACCTTAATCAATTCCTCTAAACTCTCTCTATACATCCTCTTTCTGTCTTGTTAGATATATCCTAGTTTGAGGGTGCAATAGAGAAACTGTGCGTCATCAAAAAGCCGATGAAAACAAGTTTTAGAGTCGGAGTTCTACCTGCGCAATATCCCGATTTTCGATAAAAGCCCTATAAGTTAAGTTACACTTATCTGTTTTCAGTGTAACTTATATTTATATTCATAAGGCGTTGTCATGATCCTATGAACATGATTTATCAGTGATTCCAAGTTGTTATACCGATTGATATACATACAGGGAAGATGTTTAGGATGGATTTAGTGAGGTGTGTAAAGTCAGATTTTCAAATAGTATACTTTATTTACCAAACGGACCCTACCTTCGATATAATCCTACCTAGTTGTTCATTACGTGATAGAGATTTAAGTAGACTTTGAGTTAATGATGAATCTACACTATTAATTTGTCGCAATAATTAATAAACTAAGACTTAGTGATAATGACACCAAGTTACGTAAAAGGAAACGTCAATTGCTAGAAGCGAAGCACTATATGAATTTCAAAACATCAATTAAAAAAGTGTGTGCATAATTTCTTTCATCTTACACATAGATATAAAGTATTTAATATTACTACATTCTATATGTGCTTATTACCTTTGTTCCTAATCTATATGCTAGATGAACAATTTATACATGTTTTACATGATTTAAACTGTATATGTATTTTTATACCTATAAATATACTGGGTAAAGATGAATAGATGAAATATGATATGTATGATGAAAACGGAGCTTGTATGTGAAAGATATGAACGAAACTTGCTCCCTACTATGCGAGTGCAGTGAATTTGATACAGATGTTTAAATATGATATAGTATGAGAATTAGCCAATGGAGTCTAAACGGAAGTTGTAGCACTCATAAATACCAACACTTGGATATAAAGAAGGTTGATAATAAAACTCGTATGTTAAAGATATGGAGGAAACATAGTCCCTACTCTTCAAGCGCGACAAATTCGATACAGATTTTTAAATCTAAGATAGATTGAGAATTAGCTGATAGAGTCTAAATGAAAGTTGTAGTACTCAGAAATACATACGCATGGATATAAAGAACATAGAAAATGAAGCTTGTACGCGGAAGAAAAGGACAAAACTTAGGGCCTACTTTATGATCAGACCCCTATAAATAGAGGATGATTTCTTCATATTTCCTTAATCAATTCCTCTAAACTCTCTCTATACATCCTCTTTCTGTCTTGTTAGATTTATCCTAGTTTGAGGGTGTAGTAGAGAAACTGTGAGTCATCAAAAAGCCGATGAAAACAAGTTTTTAGAGTCGGAGTTCTACCTAAGCAATATCCCGATTTTCGCTAAAAGCCCTATAAGTTAAGCTACACTATTCTGTTTTCAGTGTAACTTATATTTATATTCATAAGGCGTTGTCATGATCCTATGAACATGATTTATCAGTGATTCCAAGTTGTTATACCGATTGATCTACATACGAGGAAGATGTTTTGGCTGGATTTAGTGAGGTGTGTAAAGTTATATTTCCAAATAGTATACTTTGTTTACCAAACGGACCCTACCTCCGATATGATGCTACCTGGTTGTTCTTTACGTGATAGTGATGGAAGTAGACTTTGAGTTAATAACGAATCTACACTATTAATTATTCGCCGTAAATAATAAACTAAGACTTAGTGATAATGACACTAAGTTACGTGAAAGGAAAAGTCAATTGCTAGAAGCGAAGCACTGTCTGAATTTCAAATCATCAATTAAAAAAGTGTGTGCATAATTTCTTTCATCTTACACATAGTTATAAAGTATTTAATATTACTACATTCTATATGTGCTTATTACCTTTGTTCCTAATCTATATGCTAGATGAACGATTTATACATGTTTTACGTGATTTAAACTGTATATGTATTTTTATACCTATAAATATACAAGGTAAGGATGAATAGATGAAATATGATATGTATGATGAAAACGGAGCTTGTATGTGAAAGATATGGACGAAACTTGCTCCCTACTATGCGAGTGCAGTGAATTTGATACAGATTTGTAAATATGAGATATAATCAGAATTAGCCGATGGAGTCTAAACGGAAGTTGTAGCACTCATAAATACCAACACATGGATATAAAGAAGGTTGATAATAAAGCTCGTATGTTAAAGATATGGACGAAGCTTAGTCCCTACTTTTCAAGCGCGACAAATTCGATACAGATTTGTAAATGTAAGATAGGCTGAGAATTAGCCGATAGAGCTTAAATGAAAGTTGTAGTACTCAGAAATACATACACATGGATATAAAGAACATAGAAAACAAAGCTTGTAAGTGGAAGAAAAGGAAGAAACTTAGGGCCTAGTTTATGATCAGACCCCTATAAATAGAGGATGACTTCTTCATATTTCCTTAATCAATTCCTCTAAACTCTCTCTATACATCCTCATTCTGTCTTGTTAGATTTATTCTAGTTTGAGGGTGCAATAGAGAAACTGTGAGTCATCAAAAAGCCGATGAAAACAAGTTTTTAGAGTCGGAGTTCTACCTACGCAATATCCCGATTTTCGATAAAGCCCTATAAGTTAAGCTACACTATTCTGTTTTCAGTGTAACTTATATTTATATTCATAAGGCGTTGTCGTGATCCTATGAACATGATTTATCAGTGATTCCAAGTTGTTAAACCGATTGATCTACATACGGGGAAGATGTTTAGGCTGGATTTAGTGAGGTGTGCAAAGTCAGATTTCCAAATAGTATACTTTGTTTACCAAACGGACCCTACCTCCGATATGATCCTACCTGGTTGTTCTTTACGTGATAGAGATGGAAGTAGACTTTGAGTTAATGATGAATCTACACCATTAATTATTCACAATAAATAATAAACTAAGACTTAGTGATAATGACACTAAGTTATGTGAAAGGAAAAGTCAATTGCTAGAAGCGAAGCACTATCTGAATTTCAAATCATCAATTAAAAAAGTGTGTGCATAATTTCTTTCATCTTACACATAGATATAAAGTATTTAATATTACTACATTCTATATGTGCTTATTACCTTTGTTCCTAATCTATATGCTAGATGCACGATTTATACAAGTTTTACGTGATTTAAACTGTATATGTATTTTTATAGCTATTAATATACTAGGTAAAGATGAATAGATGAAATATGATATGTATGATGAAAAAGGAGCTTGTATGTGAAAGATATGGATGAAACTTGCTCCCAACTATGCGAGTACCGTGAATTTGATACAGATTTTTAAATATGATATAGTATGAGAATTAGCCGATGGAGTCTAAACGGAAGTTGTAGCACTCATAAATACCAACACATGGATATAAAGAATGTTGATAATAGAGCTCGTATGTTAAAGATATGGACGAAACTTAGTCCCTACTCTTCAAGCGCGCCAAATTCGATACAGATTTGTAAATGTAAGATAGGCTGGGAATTAGCCGATAGAGTTTAAATGAAAGTTGTAGTACTCAGAAATACATACGCATGTATATAAAGAACATAGAAAACGAAGCTTGTAAGTGGAAGAAAAGGAAGATATTTAGGCCCTACTTTATGATCAGACCCCTATAAATAGAGAATGACTTCTTCATATTACCTTAATCAATTCCTCTAAACTCTCTCTATACATCCTCTTTCTGTCTTGTTAGATATATCCTAGTTTGAGGGTGCAATAGAGAAACTGTGCGTCATCAAAAAGCCGATGAAAACAAGTTTTAGAGTCGGAGTTCTACCTGCGCAATATCCCGATTTTCGATAAAAGCCCTATAAGTTAAGTTACACTTATCTGTTTTCAGTGTAACTTATATTTATATTCATAAGGCGTTGTCATGATCCTATGAACATGATTTATCAGTGATTCCAAGTTGTTATACCGATTGATATACATACAGGGAAGATGTTTAGGATGGATTTAGTGAGGTGTGTAAAGTCAGATTTTCAAATAGTATACTTTATTTACCAAACGGACCCTACCTTCGATATAATCCTACCTAGTTCATTACGTGATAGAGATTTAAGTAGACTTTGAGTTAATGATGAATCTACACTATTAATTTGTCGCAATAATTAATAAACTAAGACTTAGTGATAATGACACCAAGTTACGTAAAAGGAAACGTCAATTGCTAGAAGCGAAGCACTATATGAATTTCAAAACATCAATTAAAAAAGTGTGTGCATAATTTCTTTCATCTTACACATAGATATAAAGTATTTAATATTACTACATTCTATATGTGCTTATTACCTTTGTTCCTAATCTATATGCTAGATGAACAATTTATACATGTTTTACATGATTTAAACTGTATATGTATTTTTATACCTATAAATATACTGGGTAAAGATGAATAGATGAAATATGATATGTATGATGAAAACGGAGCTTGTATGTGAAAGATATGAACGAAACTTGCTCCCTACTATGCGAGTGCAGTGAATTTGATACAGATTTGTAAATACAGATTTGTAAATATGAGATATTATGAGAAGTTGTAGCACTCATAAATACCAACACTTGGATATAAAGAAGGTTAATAATAGAGCTCGTATGTTAAAGATATGGATGAAACATAGTCCCTACTTTTCAAGCGCGACAAATTCGATATAGATTTTTAAATCTAAGATAGACTGAGAATTAGCTGATAGAGTCTAAATGAAAGTTGTAGTACTCAGAAATACATACGCATGGATATAAAGAACATAGAAAATGAAGCTTGTACGCGGAAGAAAAGGACAAAACTTAGGGCCTAATTTATGATCAGACCCCTATAAATAGAGGATGATTTCTTCATATTTCCTTAATCAATTCCTCTAAACTCTCTCTATACATCCTCTTTCTGTCTTGTTAGATTTATCCTAGTTTGAGGGTGCAGTAGAGAAACTGTGAGTCATCAAAAAGCCGATGAAAACAAGTTTTTAGAGTCGGAGTTCTACCTAAGCAATATCCCGATTTTCGCTAAAAGCCCTATAAGTTAAGCTACACTATTCTGTTTTCAGTGTAACATATATTTATATTCATAAGGCGTTGTCATGATCCTATGAACATGATTTATCAGTGATTCCAAGTTGTTATACCGATTGATCTACATACGGGGAAGATGTTTTGGCTGGATTTAGTGAGGTGTGTAAAGTTAGATTTTCAAATAGTATACTTTGTTTACCAAACGGACCCTACCTCCAATATGATGCTACCTGGTTGTTCTTTACGTGATAGAGATGGAAGTAGACTTTGAGTTAATGATGAATCTACACTATTAATTATTCGCCATAAATAATAAACTAAGACTTAGTGATAATGACACTAAGTTACGTGAAAGGAAAAGTCAATTGCTAGAAGCGAAGCACTGTCTGAATTTCAAATCATCAATTAAAAAAGTGTGTGCATAATTTCTTTGATCTTACACATAGATATAAAGTATTTAATATTACTACATTCTATATGTGCTTATTACCTTTGTTCCTAATCTATATGCTAGATGAACGATTTATACATGTTTTACGTGATTTACACTGTATATGTATATTTATACCTATAAATATACTGGGTAAAGATGAATAGATGAAATATGATATGTATGATGAAAACGAAGCTTGTATGTGAAAGATATGGACAAAACTTGCTTCCAACAATGCGAGTACCGTGAATTTGATACAGATGTTTAAATATGATATAGTATGAGAATTAGCCGATGGAGTCTAAACGGAAGTTGTAGCACTCATAAATACCAACACATGGATATAAAGAAGGTTAAAATAGAGATTGTATGTTAAAGATATGGACTAAACTTAGTCCCTACTCTTCAAGCGCGACAAAGGCGATACAGATTTGTAAATCTAACATAGACTGAGAATTAGCCGATAGAGTCTAAATGAAAGTAGTAGTACTCAGAAATACATATGCATGGATATAACGAACATAGAAAACGAAGCTTGTACGCGGAAGAAAAGGATGAAACTTAGGACCTACTTTATGATCAGACCCCTATAAATAAAGGATGATTTCTTCATATTTCCTTAATCAATTCCTCTAAACTCTCTCCATAATTCCTCTTTCTGTCTTGTTAGATTTATCCTAGTTTGAGGGTGCAAAAGAGAAACTGTGAGCATCAAAAAGCCGATGAAAACAAGTTTTTAGAGTTGGAGTTCTACCTGCGCAATATCCCGATTTTCGATAAAAGCCCTATAAGTTAAGCTACACTATTCTGTTTTCAGTGTAACTTATATTTATATTCATAAGGCATTGTTATGATCCTATGAACATGATTTATCAGTGATTCCAAGTTGTTATACCGATTGATCTACATACAGGGAAGATGTTTAGGCTGGATTTAGTGAGGTGTGTACAGTCAGATTTCCAAATAGTATACTTTGTTTACCAAACGGCTCCTACCTTCGATATAATCCTACCTGGTTGTTCTTTACGTGATAGAGATTGAAGTAGACATTGAGTTAATGATTAATCTACACTATTAATTAGTCGCAAAAAATAATAAACTAAGACTTAGTGATAATGATACTAAGTTACGTCAAAGGAAAAGTCAATTGCTTGAAGCGAACCACTGTCTGAATTTCAAATCATCAATTAAAAAAGTGTGTGCATAATTTCTTTCATCTTACACATAGATATGAAGTATTTAATATTAATACATTCTATATGTGCTTGTTACCTTTGTTCCTAATATATATGCAAGATGAACGATTTATACATGTTTTATGTGATTTAAAAAGTATATGTATTTTTATACCTATAAATATATTGGGTAAAGATAGATAGATGAAATATGATATGGATGATGAAAATGGAGCTCGTATGTGAAAGATATGGAGGAAACTTGCTCCATACTATTCGAGCGCGGTGAATTTGATACAGATTTGTAAATCTGAGATAGTATGAGAATTAGCCAATGAAGTCTAAATGGAAGTTGTAGCACTCATAAATACCAACACATGGATAGAAAGAAGGTCGAGAATAGAGCTCGTATGTTAAAGATATGGACGAAACTTAGTCCCTACTCTTCAAGCACGACAAATTCGATACAAATTTTTAAAAAAAGGATAGACTAAGAATTAGCCGATGGAGTCTAAATGAAATTTGTAGTACTCAGAAATACATACACATGGATATAAAGAATATAGAAAACGAAGCTAGGCGGAAGATACAGACGGAACTTAGGGCCTACTTTATGATCAGACCCGTATAAATAGAGGATGATTTATTCATATTTCCTTAATCAAGCCCTCTAAACTCTCTCTATAAATCCTCTTTCTTTCTTGTTCGATTTATCCTAGTTTTAGGGTGCAAAAGAGAAACTGCGAGTCATCCAAAAGCCGATGAAAACAAGTTTTTAGATTCGGTGTTCTACCTGCGCATTTTCCCGATTTTCGTTAAAAACCCTATAAGTTAAGCTACTGTATTATGTGTTCAGTGTAACTTATATTTATATTCATAAGTCGTTGTTATGATCTTATAAACATGATTTATTTGTTATTCCAAGTTGTTTTGCTGATTGATTTACATACGGGGAAGATGTTTAGGCTGGATTTAGTGAGGTGTGTAAAGTGTGATTTCCAAACAGTATACTTTTTATACTAAACGGACCCTATCTCCGATATGATCCTACCTGGTTGTTCTTTACTTGATAGAGGTTGAAATAGATGTTGATTTAATGATGAATCTACAGTAATAATTAGTCGAAATAAATAATAAACTAAGATTTAGTGATATTGATACTAGGTTACATCAAAGGAAAAGTCAATTGGTAGAAGCGAAGCACTGTTTGAATTTCGAATCATCAATTTAAAAAGTGTGTGCATAGTTACTTTCATCTAACACATAGATATAAATTATTTAATATTAATAAATTCTATATGTGCTTATTATTTGTGTCGCTAATATATACACTAGGTGAACGATTTATACAAGTTTTATGTGATTTAAACTGTATATGTGTTTTTATACCTATAAATTTATTGTGTGAAGATGAATAGATGAAATATGATATGGATGATGAAAACGTAGCTCGTATGTGAAAGATATGGACGAAACTTAGTGTCTACTATTCGTGCGCGGTGAATTTGATACCGATTTGTAAATCTGAGATAGTATGAGAATCAGCCGATGGAGTCTAAACTGAAGTTGTAGCATTCTTAAATACCAACACATAGATATAAAGAAGGTCGAGAATAGAGCTCGTATGTTAAATAGATGGATGAAACTTAGTCCCTACTCTTTAAGCGCGACAAATTCGATACAAATTTATAAATCTAAGAAAAACTGAGAATTAGGCGATGGAGTCTAAATGAATGTTGTAGTACTCGGAAATACTTACACATGGATATAAAGAACATAGAAAATGAAGCTTTTAGGCGGAAGATACAGACGAAACTTAAGGCCTACTTTATGATCATACCCCTATAAATAGAGGGTGATTTCTTCATATTTCCTTAATCAATTCCTCTAAACTCTCTCTATAAAGCCTAGTTCTTTCTTGGTCGATTTATCTTAGTTTTAGGGTGCAATAGAGAAACTTTGAGTCATCAAAAAGCCGATGAAAACAAGTTTTTAGAGTCAGAGTTCTATGTGTGCAATTTCCCGATTTTGTTAAAAGCCCTATAAGTTAAGCGACACTATTCTGTTTTCAGTGTAACTTGTATTTATATTCATAAGTCGTTGTTATGATCATATGAACATGATTTATCAGTGATTCCAAGTTGTTATACCGATTGATCTACATACATGTAACATGTTTAGTCTAGATTTAGTGAGGTGTATAAAGTAAGATTTCCAAATAGTATACTTTATATACCAAATAGACCCTACCTCCGATATGATCCTACGTGGTTGTTCTTTACTTGATAGAGATTGAAGTAGACTTTGAGTTAATGATGAATCTACACTAATAAGTAGTCTCAATAAATAATAAACTAAGAGTTAGTGATAATGATACTAGGTTACGTCAAAGGAAAAGTCAATTGCAAGAAGCGAAGCACTGTCTGAATTTCGAATCATTAATTTAAAAAGTGTGTGGATAGCTACTTTCATCTTAGACATAGATATAAAGTATTTAATATTAATACATTTTATATGTGCTTATTATCTGTGTTCCTAATATATATGTTAGATAAACGATTTATATGTGTTTAACGTGATTTAAAGTGTATATGTATTTTTATACCTATAAATATATTGGGTAAAGATGGATAGATAAAATATGATATGGATGATGAAAGATGAAATAGATGATGAGAGGTGAAAGATGATGAGAAGCCTTGACTTTAACAATGATCCAGTCATCTAACAGGGTATAGATGATAACCACAAACCATTCTAGACAGTCCAGTGAAATGCTAGTAGACTTGCAACCTATAGGTGTTTGTAAACGAAGTGTTTGCTATATGTACTTTAAAAAACCTAGCAACTATGGACTCAATGCCTTAAAAAATGAACGTTGGCAACTATGGAATTAGTGCCTGATAGATAAATTTTGGCAGCTATTGACTTAGTTCCTAAGAGATAACGTCGACAACTATGGACTTAGTTCCTGTTAGATAAACCCTAGCAGCGATGGACTTCGTGCCTATTCCTTAGGAAAATCCTTTGGAATGAATGAATGAAGAATAGATGATTCTTAGGGTAGATCCTTAAGAATAAAGAAGATAATGGGGATGGGAAGTTGGGTAAATTATTTGATGATTATAAATTATAATTATATTATTGTGGGTTGAAAACCCTATGTACTCACCAGGTTTCCCAACCAGACCCATTCAGTTTATTTGTATCACAGGTGTCGATTTGAAGATACATTACACCGAGAGATTAAAGGAGATGTAAATCATTAGTGTTACTGAATGTATGGTCTGTTTATGCTTAAGTTTTTGTATTGACGATGACATCCCAATGTTTTATTATAAAAAAAAATACATTTTCTTTGGAAATGATTTGATAATATATTTATCATGTTTTCTGGGAATAAGTTTCGCAGTATTATTCTTTAAAATGGATACTCTGATTTTTAAATGTGCAAAAAAATATTAAGAATTAAATATGTACAAAATGAAAACAACATTACCCTATTAAGACATTTTTTTCCAAGTTACTTGAAGTAGGCGGTTATAAGGACTGAATGTATATAGTTAAAAAGTTTAAGTGGCAAATAAAAACGAGAGAAACTCAGTAACCAAATATATAAAAAGCAAGAATTATATTACCGTTTTAAGGCATTATCCCTAGATTAGGCAACAAATTATAAAAAGTAAATTAAATTGGTACCAATTCAAAAACCTAAAATCCGTCATTCAAATCAAGATTTATAAATAGAATAAAATCTAAAACACTCTATAGGGTAATTTTTTTTTTCATTTTAACCACTGCTATCTTTATCAAAATAAAATATTTTATAATTGACATTAAGTTTTGGATTATAAACACACAACATAGTATTCTTGGTTTATTGAATTATGTCAAATAAAAACACATTCTTCTTACCACTTTAGAAGATGTGTAACATCCTGGGATTTTACAGGTATTTCCAAATCATCTCTTATCTTATTATTTGGTCATTTGAAGTCCCCAGGGTTAGAAGATTTGACCCATGAGAAGCCTAAGGGACAAAGTTAAAACTTTGAGAACAAGACTAGTACGCTAAGTGCACAAAAGGTACACTAAGTGTACTAGGTGCACCCTGGTACGTTGGTCGTACACTTGTGTACGCTAAGTGCACTCGCGTCAGATGCAAACCCTAATAATTAGGGTTTGAGTGCCATATAAACGTCCTTATGAGCTCATAATCCTCCTTTACCTCAACCTTCATAGTTTTGAGCCATTTTCCCTAAACCCTAATCTCTTTCTTGAGTGTGTGAGCTAATAGAGTGTGCCTTGAGTAGTTGGAGAAGAAGGTGTTGCATCAAGAAGTTGGAGAAGGAGGATAAGCTTGTAGATCTTATGTTTCTTTGTGCCCTAGAAGCTCTAGAAGGTAAAAAGCTTCAAACTTTATGCTTGTATGATATAGATCTTGCCATGCTAGCTTTAGGGAACCATTTCTTGTCCCAAAAAGTCCCAAGTTGGTGCATTATATGATTTGGACGAGATAAGTTGTCCTTTCAGACCCTTGAAGAGGTCCCAAGTGATAAAATGATGTCCCAATAGCTAAATGTGTCTTATGCATGGAGTAGGAAGGTCTTAATGGATTAAGACCATGTATTAATAACTTTATGGACGTCCAAAGTGTTAAAGTTCAAGGCTTCATGATTCTTAGGCATATTTGGTCAATGGATCTGAGGTTTGGGCTTAAGTGCTTAAGCCATTAAGCACTTATTAGAGTTTTGGTAAAACACACATAATCCCCACGTAGTTTCTGTACGCCCAGTGTACTGAGTCAACCCCCTGATGGTGGTCAACACAAAATGGGAGTACGCCCCGCGTACGCCCTCTGTTTGACTTTTGATGAATTGGGCTTTGGAGTTTGGGCCTCCTTTGGACTAATTGGACTTGGGCCTTGCTAGACTCTTTGAATAATTGAGTTTGGGCCAGTTTTAATAATGGATCCTATAATAAGGCCCAATTAGGAAGCTGGGCCCAATTGGGAGAATTGGGCCATTAATGTGCTTTGGATGTATGGACGTTTAAGATCATGGATTTGGTATTTGGGCCTTGGCCCAATAATGAGAAAAGACAAAATGGATTTTGTGGACCCTTAGTCAAGATTGATATCTCATGTATTGACTTAGTGTTTATTGTTTAGATAGTTCGAGATTTTCGATGAGACAGTGATCAGAGACTTTCAGTTCATTTCAACACTACTTGTGAGGTGAGTTGTCCTTACTATACTAACAGGGTCGAAGGCACCAATGCTGGCCTTTACGGACTTGTATCCGGGTTATTACATGATACGCTTTTTGATTTACATCCTAGTAGTTAGGATGGTGATATGCTTAGTAAGCTGGTTAGGTCGGTATCTTGGTATATAGGATGATGCTATGTTGAGGTGGTCCCGCTTTGTGATCAAGGCCAACATACCCATGGCGGTCCGGAGAAATTGAAGGCCCTGCAAAGGGGTTCAGTCAGGCTGAAGGCCCGAAGAGTGGTATGGATAGGCTGTAGGCCCTACGAGGCGGTCCAATCAGGCTGAAGGTTCATTATTTATATTGTCTCTTATATGTTATTGATATGTTTTATGGCATTGGTATTTTGGGGGTAACTCACTAAGCCTTTGAGCTTACATTTATCAATTTTTGTTTCAAGTACTTCTGATGATCGTGGGAAGGCGAAGGCGTGATCATACAGCTCCTCATATTTCATGATTTTTTTATGATTGATTTTGGGGTACTCTTACATTATACTATTTTGGAAACAAGTTTTGTAATAATATTTGGTTTCAGAAATGTTTTAAAAAGTTTAAATTTGGCATGATTTTTATGGATTTTACAAGTTGGTATTAGAGCCTTGGTTTGAGTGAATTGGAGGAAACACTCATGTGTCTCGAGTCTCAAACTAAAGACAATATTTTAAAACAATTTTCTTAATATGTTTTCAAAATAATAAAGGAAGATGCAAGTGTACGATCAGCCGGAGCTCGCGGATAGACCCCGAAATACCTTACGGATTATTTGATTCATGTGATATGTTAGAACAACATGCTAGTACTAGGCTAGAGATCTTCAGGAATTGCATGATAGAATTTTCTGATTATATGATGTCTGATAGCCTAAGGTTTTCCTTATATGAGATTGACATCATTATTGTGGTTGATTAGTGTATGCATCACGGCTGTACATAATTAAGATCTTATGGCCTGAGAATATTTGGTTTAGCTTTATTTCTTGTTCCTTGTTTGGTTGTGGGCTTAGATTAGGACCGAGTATTTGAACATATATAGGGTCCAGTGCTATGTATGGCTAGCATATATGAGTGCTGCGTGGTTGGTGGAAGTTTCATGGATGGGTTGTTGGAAAGAGTCCGCCAATTATGAGATGTTTAGCCTTCCTCTAGGAGTGAGGATTGAGTGCATGCCATGCTTGCGTATAGTTTTAGGGCGTTGTGATGATACTTGAGACAAATATGGGTAGGTGTGGAAGGTAGTATGGGCCCGTACTACTGAAAGCACATGACCTATGCACGTAGCAAGTAAGTCACAACCCCTAGGGTTATATGAAATATCTGATATCTTCGTGGTATATTTTTCAACATGGTGGTTACTCGATGATTTGTGATTGGATCCGGGTCAAGATTAGGAGAACAGGAGGCACCCACAGTGCCTGAGACTATCGGCCAGATGGGGCCAGACGAGATGGATGCTAGGATCCAAGAGTTCCTGCATGATGAGGTAGATGCATTGTTCCGGGCATAGTTACCGCAGATGTTTGGGTCTATCAAGACCGCCGTGGTGGAGTATTTTGATGATTGCTACGTAGCCCTCACTGATGTGGCTGTCGCAGCAGCCACAACGGTTATAACGACGGAAGGGGTATGAGCCAGTTAGGCATTCCAGTATTAGGACTTCGATAACACGAAGTCCCCCTACTTTTGATCGGACTCAGGACCCCATCAAATAGATGAGTTGGCTATTTGACGTGGAAGGGTGTTTCTTCACGTGTTCATGTCCTACTGACCAGAAGGTCAGATGTGCCATGAACTTGTTGAGGTATATGGCATAGGACTGGTGGAGATTGATGATTGGGTCGTATTCTGATGAACAGAGAGCCATGGTTACTTGGGATCAGTTCCGACATATTTTCCGTTCTCGCTACATTCCAAGGGTCGAGCGGGAGCGGCTAGCTCAGGAGTTTTTGGATTTAACACAGGATGGTGAGACGGTGATGGAGATCAGCTGCTTGTTCACCAAGATGGTGATGTTCTGCCCGAAGTTTGCTTTTGAGCAGGATCAGATGACACGTTATTTGAGCACGCTCAAGACTGACATCGTGAGTGGCTACTCAACGGTGTGATACCTTGCTGGAGTTACAGGAGGCCGCTAGACGGCGTGAGTTGGAGATTGAGTTGTAGTTGAAAGAGCAGCCACAGGCCCCATCACAGTCATAGTCGGCACCGAAGCGGTCTAAGACAGCTGATTTCCAGGTCATGGGGACACAAGGCCCCACTTGTGGCAAGTGCGGGAAGGGTCACTCTGGGGTTCGCAAATCCAGCAGCGCATGCTGCAAATGCGACAGGGAGGGACATTATGTGAAGGATTACCGCTAGACAGGCTTGACTCAAGATATGAGGATCTGCTACCATTGTCTTCATGTTGGTCATATGAAGACCAACTATTCACAACTCACGACCAAGTCGGCACAGGTTCTAGCACCGGCTACATTGAGGATTACTGATGGGAGTCAGGGTCGAGCTGCGCCCCCGAGGGCTTAGGGACGCACCTTCTAACTTATAGAAGAAGAGGCCATGGCAGCACCATATGTGGTTGTCGATATGTTTCTATCCCTTATCTTACTGATTATATATGTTTTATCCTTATATATTTGTGCCTGTGATTAGGTATGTTTTTAGTGAACTCCTTGTCTGCCTTGGTTTTATTTGACTCGGGGGTGAGTCGGTCGTTTGTATATTAAACATTTAGTAGGGAGTTCAGTGTGACAATAGGAGAGCTAGAGTGTCCGTTGCGAGTCTCTATCACCAACAAACATGGGGTTTCTCCTTCTTCAGTCTACCGGGGATGTGATTTGAAGGTATTCAGGGTGTATTTCCCAATCGTCTTGATTGCGATTCCCATGGTGGATGTGTGTGTTAGGGATGAGAATTTGGCCCAAAAACCTGAATTGAACTGAATTTGACCCGAATAAGCAATTTGATTTGGTTTTCGAGTATCTAAATAAGGCTTATTTGGTTTTCGGGTTATTCGGTCCGGGTTACCCAAATAAAGGCTTATTCGGTCAAAAAGGACCGAACTGAATATGAAAAGTTACATTCGTTTTCCACTTGGACAATTCCTTATTCGATCTTGTGTTCTAACAATCGTTACCCAAAATACCCACGTAATGTTTAGTATTTAACTTATATACTTATAGATAGATTTTTGGGTGTTTTGGATGTTTAATGTTTAGTGTTTAATATGTTGCTTAATAACTATATCTTAAGATTGTGGTGGTTGGATTTTACATTTTATATATTAAGAATAGTTAATCCGTGTTATCCGTATTATTCGTGTTGATCATAAGCTACGAAATTCATACAAAATACAATATTTGTAATCACATTGTAAATGTTTTTTTGGATATTTGGGTTATTTTGGTTATTCAGCTCCTTAATCATCTTGTACATTTTATTTGGGTTATTCAGGTCGGAACTGAACCGCACCGAATAATACCCGAATCGAACCTATATTGCTTATTTGGTTCGGTTTTCGGTTCATACAATTACCCTTATTCAGTTTTTGGTTTATTCGGGTTCAGGTCAGGTTGGTTCGGTTTCGACTCAAATAACATCCTTACTGTGTGTGATCATGGGTATGGACTGGCTTAGTTGCTTCAGTGCCATGATTGATTGCGAGGGTCAGCGAGTGGTGGTTCGAACACCAAGTGGAGGAGAACTGGTCGTCTATGGCAACGGTACCAGATTGGGTTCAGGGTTTTGTCAGGTACCAGGGCTCGACAGTACATTCAACATGGATGAGCGAGTTATCTAGCATATGTGGTGGATACACGGGCTAGAGATCAGATTTCAATTTCAGATGTTCTGGTGGTTAGGGAGTTTGCTGACGTGTTCCTGGAGCAATTACTAGGAGTGCCTCTAGAGAGTTAGGCCGAGTTTAGGATCAACCTAGTGTGATGTTGTAACATACACGTTTTGAAATCGTGTTTTGTAATTAATAAAATTGTGAAATACTATGTGAAATTGAATGTTGAGTTCTAACAGATGGTTTTTACTAGAAATGAAGTAAAACTATGTTTAGAATCACTCAGAAAATATTAGAAGTCTTATGAGATTCCAATTAAAAGCCAAATAGTGAAATTTAGTGAAAATATAGAATTTTAAATAAGTAAAATTTTATTATTTGATGTTGTAGAGAATCTCGTTAGAAACTTGTAGGCGAAAACCTCGTCGAAATCCGAGTTATAACGAAGAAGTTATGACCAACCAAAGATCCGCGACAAAATCGGCACGACGCCGAATGATGTAAAAAGTGAGTTTTTGATAAACTAATTTTTATCCTTAGTAATCTAAATGAAAGTCATAGTATTCATTAAACCGAGAAATTCGATAAAAAGAACGCCAAAATCTGACTTCGTATGAGGAAGTTATGATTTTTCGAAGTTTCAACTTAGCAGTAGACAGCTAAAAACTCGAATTTTAGATCGAGCGATATTTGAACGATACATCCTAAACGAGAATCGAAGGTCTCATCATTTGTAGTACAACGGTAAAAAGTCTGGCGAAAACGGATATCGGATGAAGAAGTTATGAATTTTTAACGGATTTTCCTGTCCCAGTCTGTTAAAAATAATAATATTAAAAATAAATTCAAAATTAGCCAACAAATTCTAATTGAAAGTTGTAGAGCATAATTTTAGCTATGCGTGCATATAAAGAACTTAAAAAACAGATATCGCATGCAAAAGTTATGGATTTTAGAAGTTCGGGGCTCAAAATCCGAGAAATCTCGCATGAACAGTGCCAGGCCACGTCACCTCGCATGAAACAGCAACGTATCCGAGACGTGGCCCAAGTCCGAGACCAACACGTGTTCTCTTCTGATTCGCCGAGGCCGAGGTCCAGTAAGATCGAGACACGTCTCGCATCGGTGGCCACTCCGACGCGAGACACGTCTCACCTACCAGCTTCGCATTCGCTCCTGCCGCGTGCCCTTTGCTGCTGCTGCCACCGAGCCCTTCGCTGTTGACTTGCCCTTTCCCCCACACGTGTCTCTCTCCCTCACTGCCATCTATTTCGCTGACTCTTGTTCTCGGACCGACCCTCGCATCTTCGCCCCTATAAATAGAAGGCATGCGGGATTTTCCGGATAGTTTTGGAATTTTGCCATTTTTCACCCTTAAATCCATATTTTCACTATTTCGACTTTCCCTGAAGCCCCGATATCAATTTTAGCACCCAAAACACGTCCCAAAGCTCCCGAGAAGCCCAAATTTTTTATCTTTTCGGTTTTGAAGACCTACCTTCGCAGAGCCCAGTTTTCAATTAAGCTCCCTGTTTTCAACATAGAAAGTTATATTTAAAGCCGAAGTGCTGTCCAAATTACGATTTTAACCCCCGGTTAACTTAAGGTGAGTTCAATATATAAGAACAATTTTATGTTATGTGTTATATGTGCTATGTGCTTTTCAGTGTTATTATTCTGGGTTATTTTCCCGTGTTATTTTATTCGATATGTTTATAGCAAATGTAATACCTTTGACCATGTGATTAGTGAAAGGACTTAGATTCACATTGGTACTGGTACGTAGCCTCTAGCCATGTAGAGCTTGTCTCCGTAAGAGAATGACTTCTATTCTATGGCATTGGAAAATGGTTAGACACGACTACAAGCCTGAAATCTAACAAGATGTTAATAAGATATTGCATGTCTTCTATGCAATATGGGCCAAAGTTTTATTGACGTATATCAAGCATTGAAAGTATATCTTTGAATAAAGTCTTTCATTGATATGAATGCTTGTCACATGATTTCACATGTGTCTTGTTGTTCCTCTTTTCTTTTGCCACATTGAAGTATATATATGGCATAACGTTATATTGTATCTATTATTGAACTCACTAAGCGTCACCGCTTACCCTATAAATGTTTAACAATTACAGGTGATAAGTAACTAGTATGATCACATACTGTTGAAAGATTTAGAATAGTTTGTAATAGTACTTTTGCACTTCAGTTTATGTTTGTATAAATTACAATATCCTGGTTAGTTATGTAATATATAACACTTTGTATTAGACTGTTTGTATCCAATAGTTTATAATCCCTTTATCAATGTAAAATATTGCTTTTATGAATATGCAAGTAACATGTTTTGGAGTAATGATATTGTGAATTATGAAAGTTTGGGTCTTTCAAAAATACGAAATTTAGGGTCTTTCAACCATGGTATCAGAGCAGTAGTTTAAGCGAACTAAATTCCAAGGATTGGTATTTAGACTTAAACTATAGGAAGTTCAATATATGAACTTAATCATTGTAAGTTTAGGTATACAAACCATAGGAAATATATAAGTAAAAGTATTAGGTAATAGTAAACCCTAATATTCTAAAATACTATCTTACTTCGTATTTCAAATCGATGGCTAAACAAGTAAGTAGCCATATCCGTGATGTTGGTGGAGATCCTCAACCCGAGGAAGTGAATACTCCAGTATCTCCTCATGAGGAGCGACTCTTAGGTAAACTTACCGGTGTTATTCGACAGACTCTCGAAGAACACAAAAAGAATGATGATAAAGGAAAAGAGAAAGTCATTGGAGAATCTTCAAGCGGAAAGGTGAAGCGTCCCTCGTTCAAAGATTTCAAGAGTAGTGGTGCTACGAAATTTTCTGGTGTCCTTAATCCTATAGTTGTTCTAACTTGGATTCACAACACCGAGAAAGTATTTCGTGTCTCTCATTTGGATGATGAAGACAAGGCTATCTATGCTTCTGCAATGCTCATTGGAGAACCTTAGTTTGGTGGGAAGCAACATATGAAGCTCTCGATGGATGTGACCAAGAGAACTTATCCTGGGAGTTGTTCAAGACTCGTGTGCTAGAGAAGTATTGTCATCTAGATATGAGGAGAAGATTAGAGAAGGAATTCCTCGAGCTTAAACAAGGAGGAATGACTGTGAATGAGTATAAAACTCAGTTTAATCAAAGAGCAAGGTTTGCTACGTGGTGCCACTCTTACTATTCCAAAGCATCCACGTACTGAAAGAACTACTCATGTTTCCACTATTCCACCAGCTCAATTTATTCGAACTGATCCTAGCAAGCAAGCACAATCTCAGAGTGCTTTTCGTGGCCGCGATAGGTCACAATCTTTTTCTATTCAATCACCTTCATGTCGCGTTTGTGGAAGGAATCATCCGGGTCAATGCAAAATAGACAAGGAATCCATTATCTGTTATGGGTGTGGAGAAACGGGTCATATAAAGCCAACTTGCCCAAGGAAGGATGTGACTTGCTATGCATGTGGTATTAATGGCCACAAGAAGCGTTATTTCCTTACTCTTACCAGCCATGTGACGGGAAGTCAAGCTTCTGTTAAACAACTGGCGAGTAGTCAAGTCCCTATCCAACAACCAAAGAGTACTCCAGCTAAAAAGGAGGAGGTGCCGAAAGCTAAGGGTCGTGCATTCCAGATTACCACAGAGGAAGCACGTGAGGACCCGAATGTTGTGACGGGTACATTTCTTGTCAACTCTAGACCTGCTCACATCTTATTTGATTCTGGTGCCTTAGATTCTTTTGTATCTTATGAATTTGCGCATTCTTTTCAAAATGCTTGCTATGCACTCGCGCAACCATTTCACGTAGATACTGCGGGAAGTATATCATTACTTGCTGATAAAATATATAGGGATTGTGTCATAGAAATTGAAGGCTATAATTTTCTTGCTAACCTAATCCCTATCTCTTTGCCCAACTTTGATATTATTCTCGGCATGGATTGGTTGTCAAAGAACCATGCAAAACTCTTGTGTTACGAAAAGACGGTACGCATTCCTATTGAAGGGGAAGATCCTATTCATGTCTACGGTGAACAAAGGATCTTAAAAATAGTCTCTTTCCTCAAAGCTCGTAAATTCATATCGAAAGGTTGTCCTATTTATCTGGCCTATACAGTTGACATCTCAAGAAAGGAGAATAAAAATGTAAATGATATTCCCATTGTTAACGAATATCCTGATGTTTTCCCCGATGATCTGCATGGACTTCCTACGGACAGGCAAGTAGAATTCCGAATTGACCTTGTGCTTGGTGCTGCTCCGATTTTAAAGACTCCTTATCGTCTTGCGCCAGCCGGGATGAAAGAAATGATGATCCAATTGCAGGAATTACTTGACAAAGGCTTTATTTGACCAAGTACCTCTCCCTGGGGTGCTCCAGTATTGTTTGTCAAGAAGAAGGACAGATCGATGCGAATGTGCATTGATTATCATGAGCTGAATAAGGTGACTATCAAGAACAAGTACCCGCTACCTCGCATCGATGATTTGTTCGATCAACTACAGGGTGTTAGCTATTTCTCAAAGATTGATTTGAGATATGGCTATCATCAGTTGAAAGTACAAGATCAAGATGTACCGAAGACTGCTTTCCGTACTTGTTATGGGCATTTCAAATTCCTTTTCATGCCATTCGGTTTGACAAATGATCCTACTGTATTCATGGATATGATGAATCGAGTATGCCGCCCAATGCTCGATAAGTCTGTCACCGTATTCATTGACGATATTCTAATCTATTCCAAGTCTGAAGCTGATCATGCCGTTCATATTCGTGAAATCTTAGAACTTCATCGAAAGGAGAAACTTTATGCTAAATTCTCAAAATGTGAATTTTGGCTTCGTCATGTTCAATTTCTCGGCCATGTTGTTTCTAGTGATGGTGTATCCGTAGATCCTATCAAAATCGAAGACATTCAAAATTGGGAAGTGCCCCGTAATGCTTCCGAAATTCGAAGTTTCTTAGGTCTCGCAGGATATTACCGGAGATTCATTAAAGACTTTTCTCGTATAGCCGTACCTCTCACAAGTCTTACATGGAAGGACGTGAAGTTCGAATGGGGTGAAGCCCAAGAAAAAGCTTTCTCAACTTTAAAAGATCTTTTGACTCATGCTCCCATCTTATCACTCCCAGAAGGTGATGATGATTTCTCCGTGTATAGTGGTGCTTCAAGATTGGGACATGGTTGTGTGTTGATGCAGCGTGGTAAAGTAATAGCCTATGCCTCAAGACAACTGAAAGATTATGAAAAGAATTATCCCACCCATGATCTTGAACTCGCTGCAGTGGTATTTGCCCTAAAACATTGGAGACATTACCTTTTTGGTACGAAATGCTAATTGTTTACTGACCATAAGAGTCTCAAGTATATATTCAGTCAACAAACTCTGAATATGAGACATCAACGAGCCATGGAGCTGATCAAAGACTATGATTGCGAAATCCTGTACCATCCTGGAAAGGCTAATGTGGTTGTCGATGCACTTAGCAGGAAGGTTTATTGTAATAGTATGTGTTATACTATTACTCACACTACGGTGAAGTTCACTATTCTTGATGAACTAGAGAAGTGGCAAGTTGAGGCCTTAAAGCCAGAAAATGTGAAGAAAGAAGGAATGGTACATTATGCTGATGTTTTACTTGATGATCCACGAGGATTAAAAGTATTTAAGAATCGGCTATGGATTCCAAAGATTGGTGGATTAAAACAGAAGATTTTAGATGAAGCTCATAAGTCTAAACTGTCAATACATCATGGTACAAGTAAAATGTACTTTGATGTAAGAGCTGATTATTGGTGGCCTAGATTATAGAGAGACATTGGAAGATATGTACAGGAATGCTTAGTATGCTTACAAGTCAAAACATAGCACCAAAAGCCTTATGGAACCCGAGAAACTCTTAGTGTTCTTGTATGGAAATGGGAAGAACTGTCCATGGATTTTATTACCAAATTGTCAGAGACTGCTAGACAACATGATAGCATTTGGGTAATCGTCGACCGCGTGACTAAGAGTTCACATTTTCTCGCCATGCATGAAACGACTGCAATGGAGAAATACGCAGAAGTATACTTGGATGAAATTGTTGCAAGTATGCAACGTGAATTAGGATCGCGATACTCGCTTCACTTCTCACTTTTGGGCGAGTATGCAACGTTAATTAGGATCTCGAGTTGCTCTCAGCACCGCTTATCATCCCTAGACAGATGGTCAAACGGAGAGAACAATCCAAACAGTAGAAGATATGCTTCGTGCATGTGTCTTGGAGTTCGGTGGTAACTGGGATAAATACTTACCGCTTGTCGAATTTTCGTATAATAACAGTTACCACACTTCAATCAAAATGCCACCATATGATGCGTTATATGGTTGCAAATGCCGTCCGCCGTTATGTTGGCGTGATGTAGGACAGAAGATCCTTGGAGGCCCTGAAATGATTCAAGACACCACCGACAAGATTCAAATCGTACAAGAAAGAATGAAAGCGGCCCAGGATCGATAGAAGTCCTATAGAGAAAAGAGAAGACGACCTATAGAATTCCAAGTGGGTGATTTCGTGATGCTGAAGGTATCCCCATGGAAAGGCCTTATGCGATTTGGGAAGAAAGGAAAGTTGAATCCTAGATTTGTTGTTCCTTTCAAAATCATCCAAAGAATTGGAAAGCAAGCATACCCCATAGAATTACCTGAAAATTTGGCAGGTATTCATGATGTGTTTCATGTGAGTTATCTGCGCAAATGCTTGAGCATCTACGATGAGACAATTCCATTATCCGAGGTGAAATTGGATAATAAGTTAAGATATGTTGAAGTTCCTGAAGAAATCGTGAATGAAAGAACAACTAAGTTATGCAATAAAGAAGTAGAATTGGTGCTTGTCAAGTGGAAACACCATTGAGGCCCAAACTATACTTGGGAGAATAAGAATGAGATAAGAAGGAGGTATTTGTAACATACACGTTTTGAAATCATGTTTTGTAATGAAGAAAATTGTGAAATACTATGTGAAATTGAGTGTTGAGTTCTAACAGATGGTTTTACTAAAAATGAAGTAAAACTATATTTAGAATCACTCAGAAAATATTTGTAGTCTTATGAGATTCCAATTAAAAGCCAAATAGTGAAATTTAGTGAAAATATATAATTTTAAATAAGTAAAATTTTATTATTTGATGTTGTAGAGAATTTCGTAAGAAACTTGTAGGCGAAAACCTCGTCGAAATCCGAGTTATAACGAAGAAGTTATGACCAACCGAAGATCCGCGACAAAACCGGCATGACGCCGAATGACGTAAAAAGTGAGTTTTTGATAAACTAATTTTTAGCCTTAGTAATCTAAATGAAAGTCATAGTATTCATTAAACCAAGAAATTCGATAAAAAGAATGCCAAAATCTGACTTCGTATGAGAAAGTTATGATTTTTCGAAGTTTCAACTTAGTAGTAGACAGCTAAAAACTCGAATTCTAGATCGAGCAATATTTGATCGATACATCCTAAACGAGAATCAAAGGTCTTGTCATTTGTAGTACAACGGTAAAAAGTCTGGCGAAAACGGATATCGGATGAAGAAGTTACGAATTTTTAACGAATTTTCCTGTCCCGGCCTGTTAAAAATAATAATATTAAAAATAAAAATAAATTAGCCGACGGAGTCTAATTGAAAGTTGTAGAGCATAAGTTTAGCTATGCGTATATATAAAGAACTTCAAAAACAGATATCGTATGAGAAAGTTATGGATTTTAGAAGTTTGGGGCTCAAAATCCGAGAAATCTCGCATGAACAGTGCCAGGCCACGTCACCTCGCATGAAACAGCAGTGTATCCGAGACGTGGCCCAAGTCCAAGACCAGCACGTGTTCTCTTCTGATTCACCGAGGCCGAGGTCCAGTAAGATCGAGACACGTCTCGCATCGGTGACCAATCCGTCGCGAGACACATCTCGCCTACCAGCCTCGCATCCGCTCCTGCTGCGTGCCCTTCGCTGCTGCTGCCACCGAGCCCTTCGCTGCTGACTCACCCTTTCCCCCTCGCGCGTCTCTCTCCCTCACTGCCATCTGTCTCGCTGAGTCTTGTTCTCGGACCGACCCTCGCATCTTCACCCCTATAAATAGAAGGCATGCGAGATTTTCCGGGTAGTTTTGGAATTTTGCCATTTTTCACCCCTAAATCCATATTTTCACTATTTTGACTTTCCCGGAAGCCCCGGTATCAATTTTAGCACCCGAAACACATCCCGAAGCTCCCGAGAAGCCTGAAAATTTTATCTTTTCAGTTTTGAAGCCCTACCTTCGCAGAGCCCGATTTTCAATTAGGCTCCCGGTTTTCAACATAGAAAGTCATATTTAAAGCCGAAGTGTTGTCCAAATTACTATTTTCACCCCCGGTTAACTTAAGGTGAGTTCAATATATTGGAACAATTGTATGTAATGTGTTATATGTGCTATGTGTTTTTCAATGTTATTATTCTGGGTTATTTTCTCGTGTTATTTTATTTGCTATGTTTATAGCAAATGTAATACCTTTGACCATGTGCTCAGTGAAAGGATTTAGATTCACATTGGTACTGGTAGGTAGCCTCTGGCCATGTAGAGCATGTCTCCGTAAGAGAATGAATTCTATTCTATGACATTCGCAAATGGTTAGATATGACTACAAGCCTGAAATCTAACAAGATGTTAATCAGATATTTCATGTCTTCTATGCCACTTGGGCCAAAGTTTTATTGATTTATATCAAGCATTGAAAAGTATATCTTTGAATAAAGTCTTTGATTGATATGAATGCTTGTCACATGATTTCACATGTGTCTTGTTGTTCCTCTTTGCTTTTTCCACATTGAAGTATATATATATGGCATAACGTTATATTGTATCTATTATTGAACTCACTAAGCGTCACCGCTTACCCTATCAATGTTTAACAATTGCAGGTGATAAGTAACTAGTATGATCACATACTGTTGAAAGATTTAGAATAGTTTGTAGTAGTACTTTTGTACTTCAGTTTATGTTTGTATATATTACAATATCCTGGGTAGTTATGTAATATATAACACTTTGTAATAGACCGTTTATGTCCAATAGTTTGTAATCCCTTTATCAATGTAAAATATTGCTTTTATGAATATGCAAGTAGCATGTTTTGGAGTAATGATATTGTGAAGTATGAAAGTTTAGGTCTTTCAAAATTACGAAAGTTAGGGTCTTTCAGAGGTGCAACTCCTATCACCAAGGCGTCGTATCGGTTGGCGCTACCAGAGATGCAGGAGCTGTCATCACATCTGTAGGAATTATTGTGCATGCAGTTCATTCTTCCGAGAAGTTCTCCATGGGGAGCACCGATTCTCTTCGTCAGGAAGAAGGATGGTTCACACCCGATGTGCATTGATTACCGGTATTTAACAAGTTGAACGTGAAGAACGATTATCCACTCCCGAGGATAGATGATCTTTTCGATCAATTGTAGTGGGCATCTTGGTTCTCCAAGATCGACCTGAGGTCTGGGTAGCATCAGGTCAGGCTTAGGGAGGAGAACATGGAGAAGACCGCATTCTGGACTCGTTATGGACATTACGAGTTCGTGGTGATACCGTTGGGCTCAACAACGCACATGCAGTATCTATAGATCTGGTGAATCGGGTCTATAGACTGATGCTTGAGCATTCAGTTAACGCACTTATAGACAATATATTGGTATACTCCAAGAATCGAGAGCAGCATGAGGAACACTTTTGGGAGTTTTGAGGCGGGAATGACTTTATGCCATGTTCTCGAAGTGCAAGTTTTGGTTACGAGAGATTCAGTTCCTTGGACCCCTCGTTAACCAGGAGGGGATTTTGGTTGATCCGGCCAAAATCGAGGCAGTTACGCAGTGGGAGGTTTTGAAATCTCCCTCGGATATCAGGAGCTTTCTGGGATTGGCAGGGTACTACCGGAGATTCATATAGGATTTCTCCAAGATTACAGTGCCCCTAACTCTTCTGAAGAGGAAGGGGGTGGATTTCCGATGAGGCTCAGAGTAGCATAGGGCGTTTGACACCCTCCGACAGCGTGTATGTGTAGCTCCAATATTGACTCTTCCAGAGGGAGTTGAGGATTTTGTGGTGTTCTGTGATGCATCCATCACAACATTTGGAGTGGTCCTTATGCAGAGAGGATGGGTGATAGCCTACACATCGTAACAGTTAAAGCCACACGAGACAAGATACCCTACTCATGATTTGTAGTTGGGAGCGGTGGTATTTGCTCTCAAGATTTGGAGACACTATCTCTATGGGGTCCCCTGTACCATATACACGAATCATAAGAGCGTGAGATAAATCATGGATCATCCGAACCTGAACATAAGACAACACAGGTGGCTAGATGTAGTCAAGGACTATGACTGTGAGATCCTTTACCATCCAGGTAAAGCGAATATGGTGGCGGACGCTCTGAGCCGCAAGTCAACTGGATCTTCCACTCTGGTAGTATGTATGAGGATATCAGTGGATTCTCCACTTGTGGGCTTGATTAAAGAGGCTCAGGCTGAGGGCATGCGACCAAAGAACTAGAAACTGGAGAGGATCAGGGGCGAGAACACCCGATTTGTGCAGGATTGCCGGGGATTATTGACCTGATGCATTCGAGTATAGGTTCCGATGTCTGGTGGGGTCAAACAGATGGTTATGGAGGAGGATCGTAAGTCTCACTTCTTTATTCACGTTGGAGCCACTAAGATGTACCGGGATTTGAATTTGAGCTAGTGGTGGCTGTGCATGAAGCGAGAAATTGCTTGGTATGTCGAGAGACGCTTGACCTGGAGAAGGGTCAAGGCCGAGCATCAGAAGCTGCATGGTAAGCTACAACCTCTAGAGATTCCCATGTGGAAATAGGAACAAACTACGATGGACTTCATTACCAAGTTTCCGAGGACAGCGAAGGGATTTGATGTTATATGGGATATCTGGATCGATTAACCAAGAATGCCTATTTCCTGGCCATACGGGAGGGCTCATCGACCGAAAAGCTGGCCAACGTGTATGTCTGCAAGATCGTTGATTTCCATGGAGTTTCGGTCTCTATTTTTTCCGACTGTGCTTTTAGGTTCACCTCCCGCTTCTTGATGAAGTTCCACGAAGAGTTGGGCACTCAACGACACTTTAGTACGACTTATCATCCGCAGACCGATGGCTAGAGTGAGCAGACCATACATACCCTTGAGGACATGTTGAGGGCTTCTGTCATCGATTTTGATGGGAGCTGGGATTCCTACCTATCCGTTGCAGAGTTCGCCTACAAAAATTGCTATCATTCCAACATTGGCGCCCCACCTTTTGAGTTGTTGTACAGGCGGAGATGTTGCACCCCGGTCTGTTAGGGTGAGGTTGGTCATAGAGTGATGGGGCTGATACATGTAGTCCTGTAGACTACCGAGAAGATTCAGCTGATTAGATAGCAGTTGCAGACCGCTTAGAGTCAGCCAAAGAGTTACGTCGATAGACACCGATCTGAGTTGGAGTTCCACGTAAGTGACACAGTCTCACTGAAGGTTTCACCCTGTAAGGGTGTGATTCGCTCCAAAAAGAGGGGAAAGTTGGGTCCCTGATACATTAGGCCATTTTAGGTTATTGCTAGGATTGGCAAGGTTGAATACAGGCTGGATCTTCCGGAGGAGCTCCTTCAGATACATAGCACTTTCCATGTTTCCCAGTTGTAGAAGTGTATATTAGACGAGGATGCGGTAGTGTCGCTAGATGATGTTTAGGTTGACGAGCGCTTAAACTATGTGGAGCAGTCGGTGGCTATTTTAGAGAGGAAGGTAAAGGTTCTGTGCAACAAGGATATACCTCTAGTAAAGGTACAGTGACGACATCAGATGGGATCTAAGTGGACCTAGGAGCGAAAGTATGAGATACGTCAGCATTACCCAAATCTCTTTACCACAGCAGACTTCGAGGACGAAGTCTAGGTTAAGTGGGGGAGAGTTGTAACATCACAGGATTTTGTAGGTATTTCCAAATACTCTCTTCTATTATTATTATTTTGTCATTAGTAGTCCCTGTGGTTAAAAGAGTCGACCCATGAGAAGACTAAGGGATAAGAACAAGACTAGTATGCTAAGCGTACTAGGTGCGCCCTAGTTCGTTGGGCGTACACTTGTGTACGCTAAGCGTACGCACGTCAGATGCAAACCCTAATATTTAGGGTTTGAGTGCTATATAAACGTCCTTATGAGCTCATAACCCTCCCTTACCTCAGCCTCCATAGTTTTGAGCCATTTTCCCCAAACCCTAATCTCTTTCTTGAGTGTGTGAGCTAATAGAGTGTGCCTTGAGTAGTTGGAGAAGAAGGTGTTGCATCAAGAAGTTGGAGGAGGAAAAGCTTGTAGATCTAAAGTTTCTTTGTTCCCTAGAAGCTCCACAAGGTAAAAAGCTTCAAACTTTATTCTTGTATGATATAGATCTTTCCATGCTAGCTCTATGGAACCATTTCTTGTCCCAAAAAATCCCAACTTGGTGCATGATATGATTTGGATGATATAAGTTGTCCTTTCAGACCCTTGAAGAGGTCCTAAGTGATAAGAATGATGTCCCAATAACTAAATGTGTCTCATGCATGGAGTAGGAAGGTCTTAATGGATTAAGACCATGTATTAAGAACTTTTTGGACATACAAAGTGTGAAAGTTCAAGACTTCATGATTCTTAGGCATATTTGGTCAGTGGATCTGAAGTTTGGGTTTAAGTGCTTAAGCCATTAAGAACTTATTAGAGTTTTGTTAAAACACGCATACGCCCTATATAGTTTCTATACACCCATTATACTAACTCAACCACCCTAACGGTGGTCAACACAAAATGGGAGTACGGCCGACATACCAGAGGAGTATGCCCCGCGTACGCCCTCTGTTTGACTTTAGACAAATTGGGCTTCGGAGTTTGGGCTGCCTTTGTTTTAATTGGATTTGTGCTTTGTTGGATTCTATGAATAATTGAGTTTGGTTCAGTTTTGATAATGGATCCTATAATAAGGCCCAATTAGGAAGTTGGACCTAATTGGGAAAATTGGGCTATTAATGGGCTTTGGATATATGGAATTTTAAGATCATGGATTTGGCATTTGGGCCTTGGCCCAATAAATAGAAAAGAAAAAATGGATTATGTGGAGCCTTAGTCACGATTGATACCCCATGTATTGACTTAGTGTTTATTATTTGGATAGTTTGGGATTTTCGGTGAGACAGCGGTCGGAGACTTTCAGTTCATTTCAGCACCACTTGCGAGGTGAGTTGTCCTCACTATACTAACAGGGTCGAAGGCACCAATTCCGACCCTTTACAGACTTGTATCCGGGTTATTGCATGATATGCTTGTTGATTTACATCCTGGTAGTTAGTATGGTGATATGTTTAGTGACATAGTAAGGTTGGTATCCTGGTATATAGGATGATGCTATGTTACTGACCGGTTAGGTCTGTATCCTGGGTATAGGATGTTGCTATGATTAGTTATCTGCTAGATCGGTTTGACTGTTATATATGCTAGCGTATGATATTTATGTGCGCATGTTTGTTTGATTTGGGGTTAGGTTGAGGTGGTCCGGCTTTGTGCTGAATGCCATCATACCCATGGCGGTCCGGATAAATTTAAGGCCCTACAAAGGGGTTTAGTTAAGCCGAAGGCCCAACGAGTAGTCTGAATAGGCTGTAGGCCTTGCGAGGCGGTCCAAACATTCTGAAGGCCCAGAGAGCGGTCCAGATAGGCTGAAGGACTGCAAGGCGGTCTATTTAGGCTAAAGGCTCATTATGCATGATGTTTGCTTATATTTTATTGATATGTTTTATGGCGTTGGTATTTTGGGGGTAACTTTGTAACATCCAAGATTTTTAGGCATTTATATTAGTTATCTTATTGAGTAATTAGTTATTGTTGGTGTGGGCCAGAACCGTTGGGCTTCAAGTATTGGCCAGAGAAGTACGTTACGCTGGGTGTACCATGCCAAGTACACACAGTATACTCAAGAGGATTGGATGGGGAGACCATGCACGTACGCCCAACGTACCAAAGGGTACATGCAACGTACACACAAAGAGTGTAAAACCCTAACTTTTAGGGTTTGATTCCTATATAAAGGAACTTATTCCCTTGGTCCAGCCTCCCTCTCACCTCTAGGAAGCCACCATGAAAACCCTAACACATATTTGTGTGTCCTTGTGATTTGGAATCCATTTGAGAATAACTTGGTGTAGTTTTGGTGTTTTCGAAGAGAAAGGAGATTGAAGAAGGAGTAAGGATTCACAAAGAGCTTGTAGATCCAGGATATTGGCATCATTTCTGACTGTTTTGAGGTTTCAAGTTCCGAGCTTGACTGTTGCATGCTTAGATTTGTTTATAGGAGTGTTTAAGGTCACTTTTGGACTCCATTGTCGAGGCTTCTTGCATGTTAATGATTTCAGACCATAGAGCTATCCTTTTGGGCTCTTAGAGGCACTAAAAGTCATAAAAATCAGACCTTGATGGTGAAGCCACAACCATGATAGTGTTTGATGGTCATAGAGCTTGTTAAACTGACCAAAATCATGTTTTGACCCCAACCATGCATGAAAACACATAAAGTTTGTGAATTTATAGATTTGTAGGTCTTAATGGACATGGATCTACATTGCGGACGTAAAGACTTAATGAATTAAGTCACAAATGAAGTCCTAAGAAAGCTGGTAAGTACGCTAAGCGTACACCCTCGTACGCTGCGTGTACCGGGTAAACTCCCCATTTTGGTCAATGCCAGCTTACACTGGGCGTACGTGCCAGGTACGTCGGGCGTACACATGCAGAGTGGCTATATTGGGCTTTTTGGGCCTTAAGAGACTTGACCTTGACTGTTGGGCCCCGTGGCCCACTATGGAGTATAGTTCTAGGCATAGGAATTTGGAATTAGAAGTATTGGGCCTTTTGGGCCATATTGGACCACTCGAGATTATTTCATTTAGGGCTAAGGACTTGTTAGAGTTGTAAAAAGGCCCATTTGAATGGTTGGGCCCAATTTAGAAAATTTGGCCATTAGTAGGCCCTTAGGGAGCATTTGATGGGTCATGGGTAGCTAAGCACCGCAGAACGGCTTGACATGGGTAGGTCCGCACTCCAGAACTTCTTGACATGGGTAGGTTGGGCACCCCATAATTGCTTGGCAGGGTAGGTCAACACCCCAGAACTGCTTGACATGTCAGGCACCCCAAAATTGCCCTTCTGTATGTTTGTTGTATGGTATGTTGTAAGGTGGGGGAACTCACTAAGCTTTGTGCTAATGATTTCTAGTTTTGGTTTCAGGTACCTCTACGTTGAAGGGGAAGGAGTTGGAACGGTAGCAGTGCATCACATACACATGATTTCACATTTTGATATCCATGGGATTGTACTCATATATTATTACTATTTGATGATATGATTTTTTTGGGACATGTGATTATTATTTTATGAATTGAAATGATGATGATGTTTTCCAGCAACTGTTTTATAAGTAACATAATTAAAAACAAAATTTTTGGCCTTGAAAATTGGGATGTTATTAGTTAGTATCAGAGTGTTGGTTTGAGGGATTCAGACACACTTTCGGGGGTGTTTGAACTCAAACCGAGGGTTTGAAAGATTTTTACAAAGCAAATAGTTTTTTCCAAAAGTTAAATAAAGAGTTTTGAGAAAGAATGAGGTGGGTGGTGCGTGCAACCGGCTGAGCTCAAATAAGTTTTCCCGAAGATACCCATACATTCTATGTTATAATATGATATAATTATGAGAACTGCATGCTAGATTAGGGCTAAGGATCTAGGAAGACGCCTGATATGCCTATTGTATGAGCTTTTGAGCTGCATCGTAGTACTGTTAGTCAGTGGTATGATAGCTTGGATAGGATATGCATGGTTTGGGTTACTCAATGCTCGGATGCTGCTTGCTTTGTGCTATTTGGGGTCCTAGGTATCTTTAATTAACTAGTGGAGGAATACGTTAAGTTACATATTACGAGGACTAAATAATTTCAGAATGTCAGGTTTAGCCCTATTTCGCAACTCTCGTTTGAGTCTAACCGTTATAGGGAGAGACCTATCATTCGAAAAATTATCTGGTCTTAGTAAGATGTGATAGTATTTGCAATCTGGTTAGGGAGAGATGATAGGGACTTCTTGTGCAGCTATGGCAGAGAGTGGGTTGGAGAGTTACCCTAGGGTAAGCCTAGGATGAGATTAGTATAACGAGCATTAATAGTAGAAGGGACTTGGTGAAGTCAAAGCAACTCTTGAGGAAAGTACGGATAGATGTGGAAGGTAGTGTGGGCTTGTACTACTGAAATTAGAGGATCCGTACTCGAGCCAAGGAGGGATGAGAAAGAACTAGGGAACTTGTAGAATGTATGAGACCTCTCAAGGTCATATATGGTCCTGAAGATTATATGTTTTGTTTCAGAATGGTAATGATTATGTGTCATGGAGCAAGAGGGTCGGGATTAGGATCAGGATTAGTATTAGGTTCAGGTTCGGGATCCGAGCCAGTTGATGAGAGATTACGCGAGTTCATCGCATCTGAGATCACGAGGGGCATCCTTGAGGCGACCCCTGTGATTTTCGGGTCGATCAAAGGAGGGGATTATCGAGTTGATGGAAGATCGCCTTAGGGAGTTCAGGAGCGATATGACATCCAACCAGTCATAGTTGCACACACTTTAATTAAAGGAATTCAAAGGTGTGGTGCACTAGACTTTCACGGGGTAAAGGACCCTATCATTTCAAGGAGATGGATTTTAAATATGCAGTCTGCTCAGTTGACTAGCTTCTGCCTTGACCGGTCGAAGGTTCGGTATACTGCTGGATGTTTGAGAGATAGAGGCAAAGATTGGTGGGAGCGAGTTGGTGACTCTCTGGGAGCCTTAGCCATTAAGGATATGACTTGGTTGGACATTGTGACCAGGTTTAGGGAAGAGTTTGCACCGGTTGTGGAGCTTCAGTAGCTAGCCAAAGAGTTCCTTGACATGAGACAGACTACCGAGATGGCGGCGGAGATTACTGCCAAGTTCTGGCAGAGGGCCTTGTTTATGCCTCAGTATGCAGGGGATGAGTAGATGTGAAAGACCCGCTATCATGACATGTTGAGAGCTAATATTCGAGAGCATGTCAGCTACTCGACATGCCTAACCCTGGATTCTATGATTGCTAGGGCGAGGGAGAGGGAGATTGACTTAGAGCACCTCAGGAAGAGGAAGGAAGAAATGGAAAAGGTTATTAGGGCTTTAGGGAAGAAGCCAAAGGGATCCGACACTAGGCTGAAGGGCCAGCCGGGCTGGAGCTGTTGTAGGAAATACGACATGCCGCATGTAGGAGCTTGTAGATCTGGATTGTTGGACTGCTACAAGTGTGGCAAGATTGGTCACTTCAGTAGGCATTATACTGCCCAACCATGCATCAGTTTTAATGAAGAGGGCTATAAAAAGGCCGATTGCCTGAGATCTGACATGATTTGCTTCTATTTCAATGAAGAGGGCTATAAAAAGGCCGATTGCCCGAGATTGACAGCATCAATAGCGCCAGTGGCAGCGCCTGCTGCAGTGACCCTACGGCTTACAGATGGCCGACAGGGCAAGACATATACTCCATTGGTAAGGATCAAGCCTTCTAGTTGAATGCTGAGGAGGCACATGTCGCACCCGATGTGGTGACGAGTATGATTTATTCTCCCTAACTTTTATTTTATGTCGCTTATGATGTTTATATATACGTTTTATGTGTTTTGTTTAGGATCGTTCCATGTGATCATTAGGGGTTTTTAAAGATTATGTTATGAGGCTGCATGAGGAGTGCTACCTGGTAGACTTGGTTCCAATTACGTTGTGCGGGAACAATATTATTATAGGCATGGATGGGTTAAGCCCCAATAGGGCAGTGATCGACTGCACGTAGCAGTTGGTCCGGGTCAGAACCCCAAGTGGGGGAGAGTTGGTTATTCAAGGCGAGAGGCCACAGCGTGGACCAGCTTTATGTTCAACAGCGAGGGCTAGGCACTATCTCCAACAGGGATGCGCAGGGTATGTCGCCTATGTCATGGATACCCAAGAGGCGGGTAAGGCGATGGTGAGTGATGTACCAGTGGTGCCAGAGTACGCGGATGTATTCCCGGAGGAGCTGCCTAGGATACCTCTAGAGAGATAGGTAGAGTTTAGTATCGACCTGGTCCCTGGTGCGGCTCCGATAGCCAAGGCGCCATATCGGTTGGCTCTGCCTGACATGCAGGAGTTGTCTACACAGCTGCAGGAGCTGTTAGACAACGGTTTCATTAGACCGAGCATTTCACAATGGGGAGCCCCAATCCTGTTTGTGAAGAAGAAGAACGGGTCGTAGCGGATGTCTATAGATTACCGGGAGCTGAACAAGGTGATGGTGGAGATCTGTTACCCACTCCGGAGGATTGATGATCTCTTCGACCAACTTCTGGGGGCATCTTGGTTTTCTAACATAGATTTGTGGTTAGGCTACCATCAGATGAGGGTCAGAGATGCGGACGTAAAGAAAAATGCTTTTGGGAATCGCTATGGCCACGACGAGTTTGTGGTGATGCCCTTCGGGCTCACCAATTCTCCTACCACATTCATGGATCTCATGAATCGCGTCTGCAGACCAATGTTGGATCGATCTGTGATAGTTTCCATTGATGACATCTTGGTTTACTCCAAGACGCAGGAGCAGCATGAGGAGCACTTGTGATAGGTTTTTGATACCATGAGGAGAGAGAGCTTGTAGGCCAAATTCTCTAAGTTCGAGATTTTGGTTGCACGAGGTGGAGTTTCTTGGGCACCTTGTCAACCAGAATGATATTTAGGTCGACCCGGCCAAAGTAGAGGCCGTGATGAGATTGGAAATTCCGAAATCTCTATATGAGATTGGAAATTCCAAAATTTCTATATGACATTTTGAGTTTCCTGGGATTGGCGGGCTACTATCGGAGACTTATTCAGGACTTCTCCTAGATAGTCGTAGCCTTGGCCCGGTTGACGAAGAAAGTTGTGGTCCTTTACTGGGGGCTTGAGTAGCAGGCAGAGTTCAAGACATTGAGGCAGAAGCTATGTGAGGCACCGATCTTCACCCTGCCAGAGGGCGTGGAGGATTTTGTGGTGTACTGCGACACGTCCATTTTAGGCTTGGGTGCAGTATTGATGCAGATAGGGAATTTCATCCCCTATGCTTCGAGGTAGCTGAAGGCTCACGAGACGATCTACCCGACACACGATTTGGGGTTGGGGGCGGATGTGTTCGCCCTAAAGATTTAGCAACACTAACACTATGGGGTCCGATGAACCATTTACATGGACCATAAGAGTTTGAGGTACCTCATGGATCTGCCGAATCTGAACATGAGGTAGAATCGGTGGCTAAATGTAGTGAAGTAATACGATTTTGAGATCCTTTATCACCCAGGGAAGGCCAACGTTGTGGCCGACGTGCTCAGTCATAAGGCAGCCCTGATCAAAGATATTTGTTTTAAGATGACGGTAGTGACTCCGCTATTGGAGAAGACTCGAGAGGCGCATGTCGAGGGTTTGAAGGATGAGCGCCGAAAGTGCGAGCGGACTGAAGGCCAGATGGCCTCATTTGACTATGATAGCTGTGGGCTGCCGACCCTGCATGGGAGGGTATGGGTTGTGTAATAGGGAGGAGTACATCAAATTTTGATGGGTAAGGCCCACTAATCCAGGTTTTCTATCTATCATGGGCAGGAAAGATGTACAGAGATCTTCGTCCCGAATACTGGTGGTCCTGCATGAAGCAGGATGTAGCCTAGTACGTAGAGAGGTCCCGAACCTGCAGGAAGGTCGAGGCGGAGCATTAGTGGCCTCACAACAAGATGCAGCTGTTGGACATCCTCATGCGGAAATGGGAAGATATTACCATCGATTTCATCACCAAGCTTGCCAGGACCGCGAGGGGAGTGGATTCCATATGGGTCATCGTGGATTGGTTGACCAAGAGTGCCCATTTCAAACCGATCCAGGACAACATTTCAGCCGAGAAGCTAGCTGAAATCTATATTCGAGAGGTTGTAACCCGACACGTAGTGCCAGTCTTCGTGATTTTTGATAGAGACGTGCGTTTTACTTCCAGATTTTGGAAGAAATTTCATGACGACTTGGTTACTCATCTACACTTTAGCACTATTTCCACCCGCAGACGGATGGTCAGAGTGAGCAGACCATCCATACATTGGACGATATGCTACGAGTGTGCGTATTAGACTTTGGTGGTAGCTGGGATGCCTACCTTCCATTGGTAGAGTTTTCCTACAATAATAGCTACCACACGAGTATTGATCGCCCTCCCTTTGAGATGTTGTATGGGAGGAAGTACAGGACCCCGCTATGCTGGGGTGAGGTTGGGCAGAGGGTCATGGGGAGTACCGAAGTGGTAATCAAGATGACGGAGAAGATCCAGCAGGTCCGGAGCAGACTTCAGACTTCTCAAACTCGGCAGAAAAGTTATGCCGACAAGCGCCGTTCGGAATTGGAGTTCTAGGTCGGGGATATGGTTCTCCTGAAGGTGTCAACTTGGAAAGGTGTCATCCGGTTCAAGAAGTGGGGCAAGTTGGGCCCTAGGTATATTTTTCCTTTCATAGTTGCTGCCCGGGTGCGCAACGTGGCGTATAGGTTGGATCTGTCAGCCGAGCTTATCCAGATTCATAGTAGTTTCGACGTTTCCCAACTCCGGAAGTTCCTAGTAGACGACTCTGCGGTGGTGCCTCTCGAGGATATTTAGGTGGATGATAGCCTGAACTACATCGAGCGACCGATAGCCATTCTAGATAGGAAGGCAAAGGCACTGTGGAACAAGGAGGTAGAGCTGCTGAAGGTGCAGTGGCAGCACCACAAGGGTTCGAAATAGACGTGGGAGCTGGAGGATGAGATGAGGGAGCACTACCCGGAGTTATTTTTAGCAGCAGCAACAGACATTGAGGATGAAGTCTAATTTAATTAAGGGAGAGTGGTAACATCCGAGATTTTTAATTATTAATATTAATTATCTTATTGAGTAATGGGTTACTGTTGGTGTGTGCCAGAATCATTGGGCTTCAAGTATTAGGCTGAGAAGGACATTACACTGGGTGTACCATGTCAGGTACATGCAAGGTACTCAAGAGGATTGGATGGGGAGGCTATGCACGTACGCCCAACGTACCAAAGGGTACGCGCAACGTACACACACAGAGTCTAAAACCCTAACTTTTAGGGTTTGATCCCTATATAAAGGACCTTATGCCCGTGGTCCAACCTCCCTCTCACCTCTAGGCAGCCACCACGAAAACTCTAACCCATATTTGTGTGTCCTTGTGATTTGGAATCCATTTGAGAATATCTTGGTGTAGTTTTGGTGTTTTGGAAGAGAAATGAGCTTAAATAAAGAGCAAGGATTCACAAAGAGCTTGTAGATCTAGGAGATTGGCATCATTTCTGACTCTTTTGAGGAATCAAGTTCCAAACATGACCATTACATTCTTAGATTTGTTTATAGGAGTGTTTAAGGTCCCTTTTGGACTCCATTATGGAGGCTTCTTGCATCTTAATGATTTTAGACCATAAGATCTATCATTTTGGACTCTTAAAGGCACTAAAAGTCATAAAAATTGGACCTTGATGGTTAAGCCACAACCATGCAAGTGTTTGATGGTCATAAAGCTTGTTAAAAAGACCAAAAGCATGTTTTGACCCCAACAATGCATGCAAGTACATAAAGTTTGTAACTTTATGGATTAGCAGGTCTTAAAGGACCTGAATCTACATTTTGCATGTAAAGAGTTAATGGATTAAGTCACAAATGAAGTCCCAAGAAAGCTAGCCAGTACGCTAAGCATACACCATGGCACGCTGTGCTTACTGGCTCAACTTCGCGTTTTGGTCAAGGCCAGCATACGTTGGGCGTACCTGCCATGTACATTGTACGTACACATGTAAAGTGGCTATATTGGGCCTTTTGGGCCTTAAGGGACTGGCTCTGGATTATTGGGCCCGATGGTCCATTATAGATTATTGTTCTAGGCCTGGGAATTTTGAATTAGAAGTATTGGGCCTTTTGGGCCATATTGGGCCACTTGAGATTATTTCATTTTGGGCTAAGGATAATAGAAGTGTGAAATGTCCCATTTGAAGGGTCGGGCCCAATTTAGAAAATTTGGCCATTAGTGGGCCCTTAAGGAGCCTTTGATGGGCCATGGTTACATTGGATTTAATAAGTTAGAATTGGGCCTTGGGAATGTTTTAAGTTATGCCAATGGGGTAAAATGGTCATTTTACCCTAAGTAGTGTTATATATTCTGATTGAGTGTTATTATGATTATGGTAGCCAGGAGTCATCGGAGCAGCTGTTAGAGATTACTTCCTGTGAGATTTGACACTCAGCTTGAGGAGGTGAGTTACCTTCTAGTAGAAGTGGATTGCAGGCAAAAATGTCGGCCCATTAGTAGTTGATTATAGTTGAGATGATTATCTTTGTTATAATTGTCCGGTTTGTTACTACTTGATATGTCTATGTGCTAGCATGATATGTTATATGGGATAGTGGTGGTAGGAGGGGAATCGTCCCCAAGTTTGGTTGTTAGGACCGAAGGGTAGGTCAGCCACCCCATATATGCCTTACAGTATGTTTATGTTATGTTTTGTGTGGTAGTAATAGGGGGTGAAATAGTCCCTAGATCCAGTTGGAAGAAAATGAAGGGTAGGTCAGCACCTGAAAACTGCTTGACATGAGTAGGTCAGCACTCCAGAACTGCTTGAAATGGGTAGGTCGAGCACCCCATAATCGCCTGGCAGGGTAGGTTGACATGGGTAGGTCGGGTACTCCAGAATTGCCCGACAGTATGTTTGTTGTATGGTATGTGGAATGATGGGGTTACTCAGTAAGCTTTGTGCTTACGATTTTCAGTTTTGGTTCAGGTACCTATGCGTCGAAGGGGAAGGAGTCGGCACGGTAGCAGTGCATTGCACACACATGATTCTGCATTTTGAGATCAATGAGATTGTACTCTAACATTATTACTATTTGATGTTATGATTTATGTGATTATGGTTTTATGAATTGAAATGATGATGATGATGTTTTCCAGCAACTGTTGTATAAGTAATATAATGAAAAACAAAAATTTTGGCCTTAACAATTGGGATGTTACAAACTCACTAAGACTTCGAGCTTACATTTATCGATTTTTGTTTCAAGTACTTCTCATGATTGTGGGAAGGCGAAGGCGTGATCGTATAACTCCTCATATTTCATGATTTTTTTATTATTGATTCTGGGATACTCCGACATTATACTATTTTGGAAACAAGTTTTATAATAATCGTTGGTTTTAAAAATGTTTTAAAAAGTTTAAATTTGGCATAATTTTTATTGATGTTACAAGATGAGGAGGTAACAACCCTATTTATTAAATGTTGATAAAATTGTTAATAAAATTTACAGGATTAGATAACTTATTAGGGAGAGAAATAAGCAATGTCTTGGAATTTTAAAAATAAAGTAATACCTTTTGTTTTAAATCTTGATACTTGCTATATTTCTTAAATCTTGATACTTGTTATATTTCTGAGTGAAAATTACTTATAAAATCAAAATAAAACTTTGACTAATCAATATTAATAACTCTCTCTCTCTCTCTCTCTATCTCTCTCCATATATATATATATATATATATATATATATATATATATATATATATATTTCTTGTTCCTTTATGAACAATGTTCCACACCAATTGGAGCAATTTTTTTTAATTAATATGGTCATAATGACGTAAACTGGTGGAAACTTTAATCCTCTCAGGTTGTTTTTCCACTTGCATCTCTCTCTCTTTTTCCTGTCTCAAGTCTTGTTCCTTTCACTGCTTCGTACATTCCTCCAAACCACCAAATTAATCCTCCAAAACTCTTAAATGTTTACAAATCGACCACCGCGTCATAGATTCATATATGTTTCGGTGCCCTAATCATAGATTCGTATATCTTTCGTGCCCTAACCATCGTCGTCATGCATTTAGGTTGGAGGAATCATCTTCTCCATGGTCGTTTGTTCATAGCGCACTACATGGTCGACTACATAGGGCGTCCAATTACTACCCGTTATTTGCCTTATTCATTGAATCAATTTCTTACATCTGCTTCCTTACCATGTTCTAAATCGATGGTTGCTTACAATTGTTGTCCACCATCACCACAGTCTGCTCTATTTGTTGCTGTCCAGGTATGTTCACATTCTTTCTCTATGTTCATTTCATCTGTTTCACTCACCACCATACACCACCTATACCTTAGCCCCTTCAGCCAAGGACAAAACGAAGAAGAAGAGAGTAGATTGGTTGACCAAGAGTGCCCATTTCATACAGATCCAAGAGAGCATTTGGATTGAGAAGCTAGTCGACATATATATTCGAGAGGTTGTAGCCCGACACGGAGTGCCAGTCTCCGTGATTTCTGATAGATGTGCGGTTTACTTCCAGATTCTGGAAAACATTTCATGACGAGTTGGGTACTCGTCTACACTTTAGCACTACTTTCCACCCACAGAAGGATGCTCATAGTGAACGAATCATCTAGACATTGAAGGACATGCTATGAGCATGTGTATTAGACTTTGGTGGTAGCTGGGATACCTACATTCGCTTGGCAGAGTTTTCCTACAATAATAGCTACCACACGAGTATTAACCGTCCTCCCTTATAGATGTTGTATGGGAGGATGTACAAGACCCCGATATGCTGGGGTGAGGTTGGGTAGAGGGTGATGTAGAGTAAAGAAATGGTACTCAATACAACGGAGAGGATCCAACAGGTCCAGAGCAGGCTTCAGACTGCTTAGAGTTGGCAGAAAAGTTTTGCTAACAAGCGCCATTCGGAACTGGAGTTCTAGGTTGGGATATGGGTCTTTTGAAGGTGTCACCTTGGAAACGTGTCATTCGGTTCAGGAAGTGGGGCCAGTTGGGCCCCAGGTACATTTGTCCTTTCAGAGTTGCTGCCCGGTGGGAAAGGTGGCGTATAGGCTGGATCTGTCAGTCGAGCTTATCTAGATTCATAGTACTTTCCATGTCTCCCATCTCTGGAAGTGCCTGGTAGATGACTTTGCGGTGGTGCCTCTCGAGGATATTCAGGTGGATGACAGTCTGAACTACATCGAGCGACCGATAGCCATTATAGATAGGAAGACGAAGGCGCCGAGGAACAAGGAGGTAGAGCTGGTGAAGGTGCAATGGCAGCATCGCAAGGGTTCAGAATGGATGTGAGAGCCGGAGGATGAGATGATGGAGCACTACCCCCTAGTTATTTTCAACAGCAACAATGGACGTCGAGGACAAAGTTTAATTTAAGTGGGGGAGACTTGTAACATCCAGGATTTTCAGATATTAATATTAATTATCTTATTGAGTAATGGGTTATTGGTGTTGTGGGCTAGAACTGATTGACATGGGTAGGTCGGGCACCCTAGAATCGCTTGGCAAGGTAGGTCAGTACCCCAGAACTACTTGACATGGGTAGGTCGGGCACCCCAGAATTGGATGACAGTATGTTTGCTGTATGGTATATGGTATGATGCAGGAACTCACTAAGCTTTGTTTTTACGGTTTTCAGTTTTGGTTTCATGTACCTCTTCGTCGAAGGGGAAGGAGACGACATAGTAAAAGCGCATCGCACACACATGATTCCACATTTTGAGATCCATGGGATTGTACTATGACATTATTACTATTTGATGATATGATTTTTTAGGACATGTGATTATGGTTTTATGAATTGAAATGATGATGATGATGTTTTCCAATAACTGTTTTATAAGTAATATAATTAAAATCAAAATTTTTGCCATTGAAAATTGGGATGTTACAAACTCACTAAGCCATCGAGCTTACTTTTATCGATTTTTGTTTTAGGTACTTTTAATGATCATGGGAAGGCGAATGCGTGATCGTACAACTCCTCATATTTAATAATTTTTAATGATTGATTATTGGATTCTATGACATTATAATATTTTGGAAACAAGTTTTGTAATAATCTTTGGTTTTGAAAATGTTTTAAATAGTTTAAATTTGGCATGATTTTTATGGATGTTACAAAATGAGACAGTAACAACCCTATTTATTGAATGTTGATAAAATTGTTTATAAAATTTTAGTATTTGATACCTTATTAGGGAGATAAATAAGCAATGCCATGGACTCTTAAAAATAAAGTAATACTTTTTTGTTTTAATTTTTGTGAAACAGTGTTCTTAAATCTTGATACTTGCTATATTTCTGAGTGAAAATTACTTATAAAATCAAAATAAAATTTTGAACAATTCAATATTAATAATTCTTATATATATATATATATATATATATATATATATATATATATATATATATATATATATATATATATATATTTCATGTTCCTTTATGAATAGTGTTCCACTCCTATTGGACCAATTTTTTTTATTTAATTAATATGATCGTAAAGACGTAAAATGTTGGAACCATTACCCCTCTCAACTTGTTTTTCCACTTGCTTCTCTCTCTTTCGCCTGTCTTAAGTCTTGTTCCTTCCACCGCTTCGTACACTCCTCCAAACCCCCGAATTAATCCTCCAAAACTCTCAAATGTTTACCAATCGACCACCATGTCATAGATTCGTATATGTTTTGTGCCCTAAGCATAGATTCATATATCTTTCGTGCCCTAACCATCGTCATCATGCGTGTAGGTTGGAGGAATCGTCTTCTCCATGGTTGGTCATTCATAGCGCACTGCATGATCGACTACATAAGGCATCCGCTTACTACCCGTTATTTCCCTTATTCTTTGAAGAGAGTGGAGGAGGTGCTCCAACGATTTACAAATGAATAGGTTTCAGTTATGCCCTAATACTATTTATGGAGGGGTCTCCAAGCTTCAAATGAAGATTCCCCAATAGTTAAAAGACGAATACAAGGTAAACCTGATTTCTCCAATTTCAAATCATAGGTAACCCTAATTTCTCCAATTTCAATTCGAAGCCAGAAGTTATCCTAGATTTGATACGGTAGTTCTAAGCTTTTAGATTTCTTGCTTTGAGTTACACACATCCCATTCATCATTTCCTTCTTTACTTAATTCCATGGTTTTTAATTCTCATTTAAACATATTGAGATGGGTTGGTTATATTTGTTTGTTTCCTTGCTTATTTGATAAGAATTATTAATATTAGATAGAACGAACCTTATGGAAACACAACTAACTCACCTACTTAATATAAATCATCAATATGTATTAGTGTGCTACATTAATTGATTAAACTGTGAAGTTGACATTATTTTGTTATAAAATGATTGTTGATTTTTGACGAACTTTCACTTCCCATTTCTCTCACTGCTTATCACTTACATGAATCTTTTGATATTGTTTTATTGAGCACAAGAGGGGTCTTATTATTATTTTTTTATTAATTTTATTGTGTTTGCTTTTTTTAATAGATTGTATTTGGTGACTCATATCATCATCAGAGAATGTTAACTCAAAACCATATCAACAAGCACCTTTTATGGTCAATGTTACTAAAACAGTTGACACAACAATGATTCCCTTCCATACCACCAGAAAAATAAATAGGATAAAAAAATGTAGATGCTTCTTTTGGATTACCAACAATTGAAAAAGAAAGCAGCTCAAAGAAAAATAATTTAGCCAAGATTAAAGTTATGGTATGTAGCTCACATCTTTATCGAACATATTATCTATTATGATTATAGTTATAGTTTGAAATGACAAAATTCAAAGTAACCAATTGTTAGAAGAATATACATATCATGTGATGTGATTGGTTTTATATTTATTTTCATGGATATCAAAATGTCTTTTTAGGAATCAAAAGAAGTTTGTTGAGTTTATTTTTATTTCAGGTGTGCAAACGACCAATAAATAAGAAGTAACTTTGTCGTTGGAGAATGATGTTGTGAGTGTATGTGACAATATTCTAACTGTCCACGAGCCCAAGCTTAAGGTTTGGATATATGAGTGTTAACATGGAATTTTATAAATCTTCATGTGTGATACTAGAAACTAACCTTTGACTTTTTTAAAGGTTGACCTCATTGCTTATGTTGAAACACATGAGTTCTGTGTCACACCCCGAAAACCAAGGCGGAAACATTTCTGGGGCGGACTCCACGTTGAGTATCAAATCCAATGCACATAGTAAGTAATGTAAACAACCATTACATTGAAATTTACATTTGTTCAAAAGTAAAGTTGTACAGTGTTATCGCTAAAGGAATGATCAAGGAACAATGCTCGAATGAGGATTTCTACAAAGGATTGGCTCGAGAAATACTCCCATAGTATTTCATGATTCGCTACGACCATGGTTTGATGTTTCGGGTATTAGGGTAAGTTTTAGGCATGCTGAACACCACAGTCACTCCCAAGCACATGTTTGTTGTGTCTCGAATGAATATAGTTGGCCAGTCTATATTGATCCTAGACACGACTACATAACTATCCAGGTTTAACCGCAACATAAAACACCGATTTACTTATGTTTTGTTCTACTCGAAGTAACGGATCTCGATGGTTAGGTATACTTGTATACTTTTGAAAATACTTATACTTTGAAGGATACTTTTAGTTCAGAGCACTTAGGCCCCTTAGTGTTTATAGTTTTATACCATGTAAGGTTCGGTATACTTCATTCACTACAAACAAGGGATCTGATACCAATCTATCACACCTCGAAAACCAAGGGGGAAACATTTCTGGGGCGGACTCCACGTTGAGTATCAAATCTTATGCACATAGTAAGTAATGTAAACAACCATTACATTACATATAGAAATTTACATTTGTTCAAAAGTAAAGTTGTACAGTGTTATACATATAAACAAAAGGAAGACGTGTCTTCGATGCACTCTGTGTTTGGCAAAAGGATCATCGGGTACCTGTCTAATGCGGACCTGAGAATACAAGCAATTTGAAAATCAGCATAAAGCTGGTGAGCTCATAAGCGATTTTGTTATGTCAAAATTTACGAGTTTCCTTTTGGTTTCCGAAAATGTTACGACCCAAGAAAATCCCATATTTTCTTAAAAGTAATGTTTGGTTAACTGTTAGGTTACACGGTTCTGGTTATGTTTAACTGTGATCCCAGGAAAATCCCATATTTTCCTAATGTGAAAGATGTATACTGAAAACCTGGTTATCCTTGTAAAGTGCATGTTATTTTACCAACCCAAAATGTAATGTAAAAGATGTACACTGAAAATGTATTAGTTTTAACACGTTTATAAAACTAATAAACACCAAGTAAATTGGTTATTAAACCCATTATTACTAAATAGTAAATCTCTGTTATCCAAATTTCGAGTTCTATAACCATACTACAGACTAGATATGACTCGAGACGAGGCCAATATCTTTTATGACTTTTGTCACCCTTGAACCTTTCGGTTCGGCTGTAGCTAGCAGCCAGGTGCGGGATAGTCAGTCTCGTATAGATCTATACACTCAAGTCACGTTCCTTATCTAAGAGATTCTGGTTACAGGGGCGGTCCTCCACTCGCGTATCTTTGTGGAGTGTTCTCCGAGGAGGTGTCTCCAATTTATAGGAATAACAAATTTACTAGTAATTATACTGAGAGATCAAATGACTATCCTCCACTCGCGTATCTCTGTGGAGTGTTACCAAGGACAAAACAATGTTCTAATTTCAAATGTTATGCTTTTAACTGAGATAATGTGGAAATACATTTGTGAAAATATAAATACAACAATTTAAACTGTTTTTAACAAATAACATGATAATGTATTATGTAGGTTCAAATGGTTACTTGTTACGACTGTTAGTGTTAAAAGCATATGTAATATGAAACACAACATATATAAAACAAGTTTGGAGTACAAGTATTACTTGTACTTTGCTTGTATTCCCCCCCTCCCTGAAAATAGTGAAAACATTGAAAAAGGGTAGGGGTATGAACTCACCAGACGAGAAAACGTGACAGTTTGTATGCTAGATGTCGGTTCGGGGCTTGATAACGTGCGAGTTTCCTATTTAATATGAAATTGTATACAAATGTATATAGATAGACTTTAAATTACTAATTAGATATGATTACACACTCCGAGACGCGAAAACACTTCAAATCAAGTGTTTGGAGTGACCCGGGTGACATCTACGGACGTATATGGCTTGGATAATGAGTTTGGACTTCAAGAGTAAACTGCTTAGGGAGTTTACGGCCCTAAGACCATGAGCACATGAGTTCATGACCGTGAACTCATGTATGTGGGATATTATGGTGCCAAATGGTCAATTAACACATGGGAAGGGTTGCTATGATTAAATTAAAGGCATAGGAATGAGTTTTACCACCAAAGGAACCATCAAAGGGAGTTTATGGCCCTAAACTAGGAGTTTACGGCCACAAGCTCCTATACCCCTCTTATATTGATGATTTGGTGGTTGTAGATCAATCACATGGGATTCAAACTAATTTTACAAGCCGTAGAATGAAGTTTGGCATCATTTGACTTGTGTAGATGAGTTTACGCCCCAGGAACCCTTTATAGGGAGGTTTACGGCCGTGAACACTCAAATGAGGGGATTTCATAATGTTTAAGGCCTCCAAACTGGTTGTGGTTGATTCTAGAATTTATTCCAAGGCCATTGGTGTGTTTAAGTGGCTTTTAAACACTTGGATTTGAGTTTACTCCCGATGAATATGATTTTATGGCCCAAGCATGTTCTTGGGCAGTAAACTCATGTTTACTCCCCAAAAATGATGTTCAAGGTGTTCTAAGTCCGAATTGGTAAGCCATTAAGTCATATCTAAGTCCCAAAGTTGGTTTGGAAGGGTTTAAAGGCTCAAAAACCCTCTTCACATGTGTTTACGGCCCAAGCATGTTCCAGCACCGTAAACTCATGAACATGGTCCTTTTCCAAGGATTAAACACGAATTTGAAGGCTAATGGTGCTATACTACGAGTTGGGGAAGTTACCTTGATGAATTTGAGCCTTAAATTGGTGTTTTTGGACCTAATTCTTTGGTTTGAGGAGAGAGGTTAGAGAGAGAGAGTAGTGAGATAGAGGAAAAGCTTCAAATGGAATCTTAGACCACTTTAAATAGTGTTTAAGATTTGGACACGGTGGAATTTTACCCGATACCGGCGTTATACGATGCTTTTGGTCACACCCGATTAAGCTACCGTAACCCGATAGGGTCGATTCTGAAATGTTTCCGATTACTAATATGAAGTGTTAATATGAGTTCTAAACATGTTTAGACACTCATTAAGTCATAATAGAAGTCCCACAATTATGACTTAATTTAATGACGTAACGGAAACGGAATTGAAAACGACGAATATATTAACGAAAAGGGTTACAATTGATGAAACGAACTTCGAGTTGTCACATTATCCCCCCGTTAGAGGGAATTTCATCTCGAAATTCAGAATTAAGGTACAAATCATGGATCTAGATACTTTTATTTCATTGAGTCTTCACGCTCCCAAGTGAATTCCGGTCCCCGCTTGGCATTCCAGCGAACGTTCACTATCGGGATGAGGCTTTTCTTTGTACGCTTGACCTCTCGATCCATGATTTCAATCGGTTCCTCTACGAAGTTCAACTTTTCGTTGATCTCGATCTCGTCTGAAGGAATCACTAGGGTTTCATCGGATAGGCACTTCTTGAGATTTGGGACATGGAAGACGGGATGGATGCTACTGAGCTCATGAGGTAATCGAAGTGTATAGGCTACCGGACCGATCCTGGCGAGGATCTCAAAGGGTCCAACGTACCTCGGGTTAAGTTTCCCACGCTTTCCAAAGCGTACCATGCCTTTCAAGGGTGAGACCATCAACAGGACACGATCTCCAACCTGGAACTCCAGAGGTTTCCATCGTATGTCAGTGTAACTCTTCTGTCTATCTCGTGAAGCTTTCAATCGTTCCCGAATTTGGATGATCTTTTCGGTGGTTTCATGGATGATTTCAGGACCACTGAGAGCACATTCGGGGAATCGACTCTTGGCTAGCTGCGTGTCCCCTACCTCTGCCCAGCATATAAGGGATCTGCACTTGCGACTGTAGAGGGCTTCAAACGGAGCAGCCTTGATGCTGGTATGGTAAGTGTTGTTGTATGAGAATTCGACGAATGGCAAATGTGTGTCCCATGATTTTCCGAAATAGATGAAACAAGCCCTAAGCATGTCTTCCAGGGTTTGGATAATTCTCTTACTCTGACCGTCAGTCTAACGGTGATAAGTCGTGCTCATGTCTAGTTTTGTTCCAAGAGCCTTCTGGAGAGACTGCCAAAATCTGGAGGTAAACCTGCTATCTCGATTAGAGATAACGGACGCAGGTACACCGTGCAGTCGAACTACCTATTGGATGTGGATCCGTTTGAGTCTTTCCATCTTAAACAATTCTTTAATTGGGATGAAGTGAGCGGATTTGGTTAAACGATCGACAATTACCCAAATGGTATCATACCCACTCGGACACTTGGGTAACTTGGTGATGAAATCTATGGTAATCATCTCCCATTTCGACTCGGGTATCTCGGGTTGCTGGAGTAGACCCGAGGGTTTATGGTACTCAACTTTCACTTTGGCGCAAGTCAGACACTTGCCCACAAACATAGCGACCTGGGCTTTCATGTTCGGCCACCAGTATTGTTCTTGAGATCTAGGTACATCATGTCCGAACCTGGGTGAACAGAGTATCTGGTCTTGTGTGCTTCCTCCATGACAATCTCCCTGAATCCTCTGGACTTTGGAATCCAGATTCGGTTCATGAAACAGTAGAATCCGTCACCTCTGATCTCAAGTTTCTTATCCATTCCCCTCAAGGTTTCGCTTGATTTGTTTTCAGGTTTAAGGGCTTCTATCTGGGCGTCTCGGATTTGCATGGATAAATGGGAATGGATAGCCATTGTCAGTTTCTTCACTTTACAGCTTGAAATTTCCTTTTGGCTAAGGGCATCTGCTACCACATTGGCCTTGCCGGGATGGTAGTGAATCTCGCACACATAATCGCTGAGTAACTCTACCCATCGCCGTTGCCTCATGTTTAGGTCTTTCTGATTGAGGATGTGCTGCAGGCTCTTATGGTCAGTGTAGATCGTACACTTGGTTCCATAGAGATAATGTCTCCAAATCTTCAGTGCAAAGACTACAACTCCTAACTCCAAGTCGTGCGTGGTATAATTGACCTCATGTGCTTTCAGCTGTGTTGAGGCATAAGGAATCACTTTTCCTCTTTGCGTAAGCACACATCCTAAGCCCTCATTAGACGCATCACAGTAGACAACAAAGTCTTCTGTCCCTTTGGGTAGGGATAGAACAGGTGCGCTACACAAGGCTTGCTTTAACGTCTGGAACGCGGATTCTTGCTTTTCACTCCAATGATAGGGTATACATTTCTGTGTTAGAGTGGTTAGGGGTTTGGCGATTTTGGAAAAATTTTAGATGAATCTCCGATAATAGCCGGCGAGACCCAAGAATTGACGGATTTCTGTGGGTGTCTTTGATGCCAACCAATTCTCTATCACTTTAATCTTGGAAGGATCCACATGAATACCCTCCTCGCTTACCACGTAACCGAGGAAAATTAACTTTCGAATCCATAATTCACACTTGGAAAATTTTGCGTACAGCTTCTTGGATCTAAGGGTTTCCAACACTAATCTCAAGTGTTGCTTGTGGTCTTCTTCACTTCTGGAGTAGATAAGTATGTCGTCTATGAACACGATGACAAAATTGTCTAAGAAAGGATGACACACCCGGTTCATCAGGTCCATGAACACAGCCGATGCATTGGTTAGACCGAAGGGCTTCACTACGAACTTGTAGTGTCCATACCGAGTCCTGAAAGTTGTTTTGGAAACATCACTCTCAAGAACTCGTAACTGATGGTACCCTAACTGAAGGTCTATCTTTGAGAAGTAGCTGACTACCTAAAGTTGATCGAAGAGGTCATCTATTCGCGGAAGCGGATATCGGTTCTTGACGGTCAACTTGTTCAAATCATGGTAGTCGATACACATCCGGAAGGATCCATCTTTCTTCCTTACAAATAAAACCGGAGCTCCCCAGGGTGAGGAACTCGGTCTGATGAACCCTTTGCTGAGTAACTCGTTGAGTTGACTTGATAACTCTTGCATTTCTGCTGGACCTAGGTGATATGGAGACTTGGCTACAGGGGTAGCTCCAGGAATTAGGTCAATGCGAAATTCGACCTGACGTTCAGGACAGATTCCTGGAAGATCTTTTGGAAAGGCATCAGGAAAGTTACAGACTTCGGGGATGCTCGCGAGGTCTTTAATTTCCTTTTTCTCGTTAATGACATGGGCTAGGAATGCTTGGCACTCCTGTCGCAAGAGCTTCTGAGCTTTGATGGAGGAAATGATGCGAAGGTTGGAGCTGAGTTTATCGCTATAGATTATGAGAGTTTGACCCGAAGGAAGATTGAGATGAATGGATTTTTCGTAGCAAAGGATATTAGCATGATTGGGACTCAACCAATCCATGCCAATGATAACATCAAAGCTCTTAATGGAAACTGGCATAAGATCGATGGGAAATGAATGATCGTTCAGGGTAAGGGTACAACCTATGAATACATCGTTAGCGCTTTCTTTCTCACCGTTAGCCATCTCGATGGTAAACGTTTCAGTTAATGGTTGGGGGTTAGGTTTTAGATTATGTTTGAACGAATGACTAACAAAACTTCTTTCAGCACCCGAATCGAAAAGAATACTAGCATAAGAGTTGTCGAGAAGGAACGTACCCGAAACAACAGTTGGATCGGCGACTGCCTCCTCCCGTCCCATGGCTAGGACTCTCTTGGTATTATCAGCTGTCGCCTTCTTGGGGCAGTTCCTCTTGTAATGCCCAACTTCTCCACAATTATAGCACGCTTGACCAATACCTGCTCCAGAGGATTGATTTGCAGATTGGGTTGGTGCCTTGCAGAATCAGACTGTTTGCCCCTTTTTACCACAGTTGGTGCATGTTAGGTCACGATAGGGGCCAGGGTTATGGTGGTACTTACACTTTTCGCATAGGGGAAGGTTACCAACATATCTACTCATAGGGGTTTGAGTTGTAGACCCTACAACAGAAGCAACAGCAACGGGGGTAGTAGCAGCATGCATTGCTACAGTCTGATGTTTCTTTGAGGATCCTTAAGAAGGTTGTCCCTTCTTCTTCTTCCAGAACTTCCTCTTCTTACCACTAGTCTTGATCGGTTCGGGAGTGGCGGTTGTTCCCTTAACTTCATCACTGTGGTCAATCAGGATTTGGGCTAAACTTTTGGCACTGTCATAAGTATCTGGGCTCACAGATTAGACGTTTCCTTTGGTCGGTTCGGTCAGCCCCCAAATAAATCTCTCTATCTTCTTAGTCTCCGGGGTAACCATTCCCGGACAAAGTAGTGCCAGGTCATCAAACCTCAAGGTGTATGAAGCAATATCGGAACCCTTCATCTTCAGGTTCCAGAGTTCGTGCTCTAACTTCTGTATTTCGCCCCGAGGGCAGTACTCAGCTAGAAGGAGTTCTTTCATGGCTTCCCAACCCATGGCGTTGGCTACAGGTAGGGTTAGGGATTTGACTCGACCGTTCCACTAATTCAGGGCTTTATCAGTGAAGGTACAGGCTGTTAACTTTACTTTATCAGACTCCGTACAAGCACAGATTTCAAAGATGGATTCGATTTTCTCGAACCATCGGGTGAGGGAAATGACACCTCCAGTGTCATCAAAGGATGTGGGTTTTACGTTCATGAAATATTTATAAGAACCCTCCTTTCGGTGTCCCTGAATCCCTTCCTGGTTTTGAGTCTGGGGACCACCTCCTGAACTACCGGGGTTCATTTGTGACATGGCGGCTGTAACTGTGGCAGTAATGGCTGTCTGAATTGTTACAAGATCAATTTGAGGAGAAGGTGGTGGTGGAGGGTTGTTGCTATTTGAACTGGGTCTCTTTCTTGGAGGCACCTTGATCTAATAAGATCAGGAAAGAGAGGATGATAAGTCCTCTGAATTGAATCGAGAGATATGATAGATATATATTCTGAATAAGCGATAAAGTAGGAAAGAGTTATCAACATAGATAGATTATCGCTAAAGGAATGATCAAGGAACAATGCTCGAATGAGGATTTCTACAAAGGATTGGCTCGAGAAATACTCCCATAGTATTTCATGATTCGCTACGACCATGGTTCGATGTTTGGCGTATGAGGGTAAGTTTTAGGAATGTTGAACACCACAGTCACTCCCAAGCACATGTTGGCTGTGTCTCGAATGAATATAGTTGGCCAGGCTATATTGATCCTAGACACGACTACATAACTATCCAGGTTTAACCGCAACATAAAACACCGATTTACTTATGTTTTGTTCTACTTGTAGTTATGGATCTCGATGGTTAGGTATACTTGTATACTTTTGAAAATACTTATACTTTGAAGGATACTTTTAGTTCAGAGCACTTAGGCCCCTTAGTGTTTATAGTTTTATACCATGTAAGGTTTGGTATACTTCATTCACTATAAACAAGGGCTCTGATACCAATCTGTGACACCCCGAAAACCAAAGGGGAAACATTTATGGGGCAGACTCCACGTTGAGTACCAAATCCAATGCACATAGTAAGTAATGTAAACAACCATTGCATTACATATAGAAATTTACATCTGTTCAAAAGTAAAGGTGTACAATGTTATACATATGTATATAAAAACAAAAGCAAGACGTGTCTTCGATGCACTCTGTGTTTGGCAAAAGGATCATCGGGTACCTGTCTAATGCGGACCTGAGAATACAAGCAATTTGAAAATCAGCATAAAGCTGGTGAGCTCATAAGCGATTTTGTTATGTCAAAATTTACGAGTTTCCTTTTGGTTTCCGAAAATGTTACGACCCAAGAAAATCCCATATTTTCTTAAAAGTAATGTTTGGTTAACTGTTAGGTTACACGGTTCTGGTTATGTTTAACTGTGATCCCAGGAAAATCCCATATTTTCCTAATGTGAAAGATGTATACTGAAAACCTGGTTATCCTTGTAAAGTGCATGTTATTTTACCAACCCAAAATGTAATGTAAAAGATGTACACTGAAAATGTATTAGTTTTAACACGTTTATAAAACTAATAAACACCAAGTAAATTGGTTATTAAACCCATTATTACTAAATAGTAAATCTCTGTTATCCAAATTTCGAGTTCTATAACCATACTACAGACTAGATATGACTCGAGACGAGGCCAATATCTTTTATGACTTTTGTCACCCTTGAACCTTTCGGTTCGGCTGTAGCTAGCAGCCAGGTGCGGGATAGTCAGTCTCGTATAGATCTATACACTCAAGTCACGTTCCTTATCTAAGAGATTCTGGTTACAGGGGCGGTCCTCCACTCGCGTATCTTTGTGGAGTGTTCTCCGAGGAGGTGTCTCCAATTTATAGGAATAACAAATTTACTAGTAATTATACTAAGAGATCAAATGACTATCCTCCACTCGCGTATCTCTGTGGAGTGTTACCAAGGACAAAACAATGTTCTAATTTCAAATGTTATGCTTTTAACTGAGATAATGTGGAAATACATTTGTGAAAATATAAATACAACAATTTAAACTGTTTTTAACAAATAACATGATAATGTATTATGTAGGTTCAAATGGTTACTTGTTACGACTGTTAGTGTTAAAAGCATATGTAATACGAAACACAACATATATAAAACAAGTTTGGAGTACAAGTATTACTTGTACATTGATTGTATCCCCCCCCCCCTCCCTGAAAATAGTGAAAACATTGAAAAAGGGTAGGGGTATGAACTCACCAGACGAGAAAACGTGACAGTTTGTATGCTAGATGTCGGTTCGGGGCTTGATAACGTGCGAGTTTCCTATTTAATATGAAATTGTATACAAATGTATATAGATAGACTTTAAATTACTAATTAGATATGATTACACACTCCGAGACGCGAAAACACTTCAAATCAAGTGTTTGGAGTGACCCGGGTGACATCTACGGACGTATATGGCTTGGATAATGAGTTTGGACTTCAAGAGTAAAATTCTTAGGGAGTTTACGGCCCTAAGACCATGAGCACATGAGTTCACGGCCGTGAACTCATGCATGTGGCATATTTTGGTGCCAAATGGTCAATTAACACATGGGAAGGGTTGCTATGATTAAATTAAAGGCATAGGAATGAGTTTTACCACCAAAGGAACCATCAAAGGGAGTTTACGGCCCTAAACTAGGAGTTTACGGCCACAAGCTCCTATACCCCTCTTATATTGATGATTTGGTGGTTGTAGATCAATCACATGGGATTCAAACTAATTTTACAAGCCGTAGAATGAAGTTTGGCATCATTTGACTTGTGTAGATGAGTTTACGCCCCAGGAACCCTTTATAGGGAGGTTTACGGCCGTGAACACTCAAATGAGGGGATTTCATAATGTTTAAGGCCTCCAAACTGGTTGTGGTTGATTCTAGAATTTATTCCAAGGCCATTGGTGTGTTTAAGTGGCTTTTAAACACTTGGATTTGAGTTTACTCCCCATGAATATGAGTTTATGGCCCAAGCATGTTCTTGGGTAGTAAACTCATGTTTACTCCCCAAAAATGATGTTCAAGGTGTTCTAAGTCCGAATTGGTAAGCCATTAAGTCATATCTAAGTCCCAAAGTTGGTTTGGAAGGGTTTAAAGGCTCAAAAACCCTCTTCACATGTGTTTACGACCCAAGCATGTTCCAGGGCCGTAAACTCATGAACATGGTCCTTTTCCATAGATTAAACACGAATTTGAAGGCTAATGGTGCTATACTACGAGTTGGGGAAGTTACCTTGATGAATTTGAGCCTTAAATTGGTGTTTTTGGACCTAATTCTTTGGTTTGAGGAGAGAGGTTAGAGAGAGAGAGAGAGTAGTGAGAGAGAGAGAGAGAGAGGAAAAGCTTCAAATGGAAGCTTAGACCACTTTAAATAGTGTTTAAGATTTGGACACGGTGGAATTTTACCCGATACCGGCGTTATACGATGCTTTTGGTTGCACCCGATTAAGTTACCGTAACCCGATATGGTCGAAGTGTTAATATGAGTTTTGAACATGTTTAGACACTCATTAAGTCATAATAGAAGTCCCACAATTATGACTTAATTTAATGACATAACGGAAACGGAATTGAAAAGGACGAATATATTAACGAAAAGGGTTACAATTGATGAAACGAACTTCGAGTTGTCACATTATCCCCCCGTTAGAGGGAATGTCATCTCGAAATTCAGAATTAAGGTACAAATCATGGATCTGGAAAGAGATGTGGATACTTCTATTTCATTGAGTCTTCATGCTCCCAAGTGAATTTCGGTCCCCGCTTGGCATTCCAGCGAACCTTCACTATCGGGATGAGGCTTTGCTTTGTATGCTTGACCTCTTGATCCATGATTTCAATCGGTTCCTCTACGAAGTTCAAGTTTTCGTTGATCTCGATCTCGTCCAAAGGAATCACTAGGGTTTCATCGGATAGGCACCTCTTGAGATTTGGGACATGGAAGACGGGATGGATGCTACTGAGCTCATGAGTTAATCGAAGTTTATAGGCTACCGGACTGATCCTGGCGAGGATCTCGAAGGGTCCAATGTACCCTGGGTTATGTTTCCCATGCTTTCTAAAGCGTACCATGCCTTTCCAGGGTGAGACCTTCAACAGGACACGGTCTCCAACCTGGAACTCCAGAGGTTTCCGTCATATGTCAGTATAACTCTTCAGTCTATCTTGTGAAGCTTTCAATCGTTCCCGGATTTGGATGATCTTTTCGGTGGTTTCACAAATGATTTCAGGACTAGTGAGAGCACTTTCGGGGAATCGACTCTTGGCTAGCTGTATGACCCCTACCTCTACCCAACACAGAGGGGATCTACACTTGCGACCGTAGAGGGCTTAAAACGAAGCAGCCTTAAGGATGGTATGGTAACTATTGTTATACGAGCATTTGACCAATGGCAAATGTGTGTCCCACAATTTGCCGAAATCGATGACACATTCCCTAAGCATGTCTTCCAGGGTTTGGATAGTTCTCTCACTTTGACAGTCGGTCTGAGGTTGATAAGCCGTGCTCATGTCTATTTTAGTTCCAAGAGCCTTCTGCAGAGACTGCGAAAATCTGAAGGTAAACCTGTTATCTTGATCAGAGATAATGGATGCACGTACATCGTGCAGTCGAACTACCTCTTGGATGTAGATCCGTGCGAGTTTTTCCATCTTAAACAATTCTTTAATCGTGATGAAGTGAGTGGATGTGGTCAAATGATCGACAATAACCCAAATGGTATCGTACCTACTCAGAAACTTGGTTAACTTGGTGATGAAATCAAAGGTAATCATCTCCCATTTCCACTTGGGTATATCGGGTTGCTGGAGTAGACCTAAGGGTTTCTGGTACTCAACTTTCACTTTAGCGCAAGTCAGACACTTGCCCACAAACGTAGCGATCTCGGCTCTCATGTTCAACCACCAGTATTGTTTCTTGAGATATAGGTACATCTTGTCCGAACCTAGTTGAATAGATTATCTGGTCTTGTGTGCTTCCTCCATGAAAATCTCCCAGAATCCTCTGGACTTTGGAATCCAGATTCGGTCCATGAAACAGTAGACTCGGTCACCTCTGATCTCAAGTTTCTTATCCGTTCCCCTCAAGGTTTCGCTTGATTTGTTCTCAGGTTTAAGGGCTTCTTTCTAGGCGTCTCGGATTTGCATGTATAAATGGGAATGGATAGTCATCGTCAGTGTCTTCACTTTACAGCTTGAACTTTCCTTTCGGCTAAGGGCAACTGCTACCACATTGGCCTTTCCGGGTTGTTAGCGAATCTCGAACTCATAATCGCTGAGTAACTCTACCCATCGTCGTTGCCTCATGTTTAGGTCTTTTTGATTGAGGATGTGCTGCAGGCTCTTATGGTCAGTGTTGGTTCCATAGAGAAAATGTCTCCAAATATTCAGTGCAAAGACTACGGCTCCTAACTCCAAGTCGTGCGTGGTATAATTGACCTCATGTACTTTCAGTTGTCTTGAGGCATAAGGAATCACTTTTCCTCTTTGCATAAGCACACAGCCTAAGCCCTGATTAGACGCATCACAGTAGACAACGAAGTCTTCTGTCCCTTCGGGTAGGGACAGAACAGGTGCGCTACACAAGGCTTGCTTTAACGTCTGGAACGCGGATTCTTGCTTTTCACTCCAATGATAGGGTACACCTTTCCGTGTTAGAGTGGTTAGGGGTTTGGCGATTTTTGAAAAATTCTAGATGAATCTCCGAGGCATGATGCTTGTGGTGCTAGCTACCAAAAGATTTGAAGAAGGATTGAAGAATTGTTTACAATAACAATCTTAATGGCTATTTTTATTGTCTTATGAATTAGTTCTATTCATATGAAAGTTTTGTATGCTAGTGTTCATAGTATGTTGCTAATATGTGAAATACATAGATCAAACTAGGTTGCATGTTCCCTAATCAATTGAACTATTTTGATTGGTTTCCTCTTATGGAATTGTAGTTGTAACCTAGATTTCCCATCACTTCCTTCATATGTACACCATGGTTGATAACCTTTTACTCCAGTCGTATATCCTAGAAATATACACTTCATTGCCTTTGGCTCAAGTTTACCATCAATCACATGAGCATATGTGGGGCATCCAAATATAGGTAAACCAAGATAGTCAGAGGGTTTCCCATACCACATCTCTTGAGGAGTCATCAAGTCTATTACAGTTGATGGTGATCTGTTCACCATATAGCAAGCAGTGTTATCTACTTCTGCACAGAATTGTCTGGATAGGTTAGCAAATATTTTCATTCACCTTGAACACTGCATGAGTGCTTAATTCATCTGTTCTGCCACTCCCTTTTGTTGTGGTGTGTTCCGTACAATGTGGTACCTCACAATACCTTCTGCCTTGCAGAAATTGTTAAATGGAGCATTGCAGAACTCCAACCCATTGTCAATCCTCAGAGTCTTGACATGTTTTCTAGACCTTTTCTCAATCATCATCTTCCACTCCTTGAACTTCCCAAACACCTCATCTTTGGTCTTCAGAAATTACAACCAAACCTTCCATGAATAATCATCAATGAGCTTCACCAAGTATAAGCATCCTCCTTGATACTTCACTGGTGCAGGGCCCCACATATATGAGTGAACATACTCCAATATTTCCTTTCTTGTGTGTTGGCTATTACCGAACTTCACTTTATGTTGCTTTCTCTTAACACAAGTTTCACAAAACTATATCTTTCCAGTAGCCTCTCCACCAAGCGGTCCTTGTTTACTTAGAACTGACATGCCCTTCTCACTCATGTTCCTCAAACTATGCTTCCACAATTTTATCTTGTCATCACCTTCATTCAAGGATTGGGAGATAGCCACCGTTCCTGTAACCGTACTGCCTTCTAGGATATAGATCCCTCCACGATTCATCTTCCCTTTCATATTAACCAAAGAGCCATTGGTCACATTGACCCAATCACCTTCACCAGTGTACCTCATCCCATTGTTAGCCAATATTCCAAGAGAAATTAGATTCTTCCGAAATTTTGGAATGTACCAGCAATCTAACTTCCTGACCATGCCATCGTGCATCTTGATCTGCATCGTACCACTACCTTTAATATTGCTCACCCAATCATCACCCATCTTGATTGTGCCATCCCACTCTTTGAAGGCGTCAAACCAGTCATAATTCTATGCCATGTGATAGGGTTCTCCAGAATCCAAGAGCCAAGCCTCAGCAGAACTTGAAGTACATACAGCGAGTACATCACCATCGTCCCCTTCATCAGAACGTTCCTGAACCACAACATCAGTGTTATTGCGACTTGGTTTACTCTTTGACTTCACATTCTTTAGTTGTGGACAATTTTGCTTGAAGTGCTCCTTCTCCTTACAGTTATAACACTTGGCATTCGATGAACCTTTAAACATTGATTTAGAACGTGCTCTCCCTTTGTTTCCGCCTCTCATCTCTTGGTTCCTTCCTCTCCCTGCAAACAAACCGGAACTGGACACATCCTCTCCAACTAAAACTTTTCTTTTTAATTCCTTGAACATCAGGGAGTCCTTCACATCGTTCACAGTGATCATTGTCCTACCATAGAGAATGGTAACAACAAAATTCTCTCATGACTTAGGAAGAGAATATAAGAGAATGAATGTATGATCTTCATCTTCAATCTTCACGTCAATACCTTGTAGAATCAATATTGTGCAATTGAATTTATCCAGATGATATTTCACTTCGGTATTTTCAGAGATTCTGAGAGTGTTCAACCTTTGCTTCTGATACAACCTCTTCATCATTGAGTTGTTTTGGTACTTGTCAAAAAGTTTATCCTAGATCCCAGAAGCATTTTTTTGATCCACGACCTCCCTCAGTACTTCATCTATCAATCTCAACAGAATGTCACTATGTGCCTTCGTTAGAATTTCCATCTTCTTCTCCTCCGCCATGTACTTTGGCAGTTTTTCTTCTCCTTCCAGTGCGCTACACATCCTTTTTGAACCAGAAGAGCCTTCATCTTCATCTTCCACAACATTAAGTCACTTGAACCATTGAGTTTCTCCAAATCTAACTTGTGAGCAGACATCTTCAACCATATGAATACTAACTACAACTCAGATACGACTTGTTAGGAAGTAAAGCGGATAACTAGCAAAACTATAAGCACAAAACACACAATATTTAAGTGGTTCGGTTAAGGTGACCTATGTCCACGGGCAAAAGGGGAGTATTCTTTTATTTCAGAGCACTCAAACAGAGGTTACAAGTACAATCACACAAAGATTCACCGATCACTCTAGAATTTAGGATACAAAATGACCTAACATGCATCCCTATTTATACTTGATGGAACAAACCTAAAACCCTAATGGGCCAAGCCTATTGGCCAATAGGCCGATGAATGGAGGCCACCAATCATATTCCGCCATGCAGCATCTTCTGGAACATTCTTGAGCATCATAAAGGACTACATAGCATACTTGGCTCATCAAGAACCAAGATGGTCCAACGTGCACCATGATGGTGCAACAAGTGTATAGATGGCACAATAGGCTTCAAGTGTGGCATAAGAACATCAAGATTGGAGCAACAACAACACCTTGGCACAACATGAAAATAAATGACACAACAAGGTCATGCCTGGCGCAAGAGCATACTCCATGGCTCAACAGGAGTACCCCATGGCGCAAGAGGAATCCTCAGGGCGCAAGAGGAACCCCTCATGGTGCAAGAAGGAGCATAATGGTGCAAGAAAGAATTCCCTTAGCATAATAACATCCTTCTTGGCCCATCCCTTCAACATATGGAACAACAAGGTTTCGTTCTTTCTCCATATCACTTGTAAGTGCTCCAAACCTCTTCCAGGTGCTTCAAACCCCCTTCTGTACGATCTGTTCCTTTGTTAGAAGATCCAATCCTTTATCAGATGATCCGTTCCTTTGTCACATGCTCCATGAACCCTAAGTGCTACATCAAGTTCCAAGTGCTCCAGATACTCCATGAACATGATCCAAAGGCTCGAGTCACATTTAACAGATAACATCTTGATACTGTTTCGTATTCTAATACGATTATAAAACAAACAATCTTCACACCATCAGACGGAGTCAACCTCAGATAAAGTCAATCATCAAAATTCTTCACTACTCTCGGATCACTTATATCGTCGGATTACATTACCATCGTGAAAACTAAATTTAGCAAGTGGGCCGAGAACTTTGGCTGCCCATAAGTTGTACGCTAGGCTTAACCTTGGTATACGCGGGGTGTAGAGGTGCATTCGATTTGGGGGACGCTTGCAGGTACACACAGCGTACCAAGGAGTACGTGCAATGTACGTTAGCAGATTCCAAAACCCTAATTTTTAGGGTTTAATTCATATAAATACCTCATTATAGCTCAACCCTGGCCTCCTTACCATCCCCTCACCCTCAGAAACCCTAAATATCCTCTCTCACTCCATTCTTGTGTGTGTTTGGCCTTTTGAAGCTTAGTTAGGTGAAGAGGAGCTTGGAAGAAGAGAAGAGAAGTTGGAGAGGAATAACTTGAGTATCTTGAGCTCAAGGATCTGGGTTTATCTCATCTTTTGGCACTCAAAGGAGGAATAAAGCTTCCAACTTTCTTCAAAAAAGCTTAGATCTAGGTTTATTGAGCTTTGGACCTTTTTAGGTCCAAAGATTGGAGTTTTATGATGCAAATTCGTTTGCAAGCTTAAGGTTTCCACACTCAGAGCTAAAAGTGTCCCTTAAGCAGTAAAGTTTCAATCTTTAAGGCCCGCTTGTAGCCATGCATGAGATCTAGCCATTTACATGAAGTTAGTTGCTATTTTTCCATGTTTGACCTCATCTGGTGGGTTGCAAGCCACCAAGTGATCGACTTTATGGGTTAAGAAGGATTATTGGACTCAGATCTGTAGTTTGGATGTAGTGTCTTAAGGGCTTAAGAGGTTTTGAAGAAAATGGCTTAACAGAGTAGTACATTGGGCGTACATGCCAGTACATGCAGCGTACAAGCCATGCAAGTTGTACACAAAACGTACAAAAGAGTACGCTCAACGTACTCTCAGATAGGTTGTTACGATTTTAGGCCTCGATTTGGGCCAATCTTTGGGTTTAGTAGATGTTGGGTTGAAATGGGCCACAAGGAGTCAGTTAATGGACCAATGACATGTTTTCGGCTGGGGTGGAAAGCCTATTTGAGGAGTTAGGACCAATTTAGAAAATTGGACCATTAGAGGACTTTAATGGGTCATTAGTGAGTTTGGAAAGACTAGAAGGGTTTGGGCCTATGTCATGGTACAATTTAGATCAAGGGGTAAAATAGTCATTTTACCCTCGGAAGGATTCTCAGTTTTTGACTAAGTGTTTATTTTGGTGATGATAGTCGGGGAGTCATTGGAGCAGCTGTCAGAGATACCCTCGCACGAGTTTTCAGCAATCAGATTGAGAGGTGAGTCTTCCTTCAGTAGGAACAGGTCGAAGGCACCAATGTTAGTCTATTAATGTATGTTAGTATGTTTCGGGCTTCGTACCGATGCTGGGGCTAGCCCGATCCAGAGTATTTGTTCTGAAATTAGGTCCGATGTCGGGGCGGTCCCAAGAAGTAGTTATGTATGTTTAGTGTCTTTGTGATTTATGTATGTTATGTGTTATGTGTTCCGGGCCTAGGTCTGATGTCAAGGTAAGCTCGATGTATGCGAATTTATATGTTATGTGTTATATGTTCCGGGCTTCGCTCCGATGTGTTGCGTTTTGAGCACTATAATACTCCTATGGTGCACATACAACCCTATATGCTTTGGATCTATGTTTTCTCTAATTATACATGCATTTTATTTTTCCAAAGCATTCACCCTAGCTAGAATACAGTTGAATATATATATAACAAAACTTAGTTTTGATGCTTACCTCTTGAGTAGGGTAGAGTTCTTGACCTTTGAAAGCTTGAGCACCTCAAGTATGATGCCTCTAATGGTTCACAAACACCAATATGCAAGAGGAGGCTTTGAGAGAATAAGATACTTGACTCTAAAGAGTGTGGAGTCGATTTTGGCTTATAGGGTCACTATTTATAATGTGGCAAATGCTAGGGTTACACTTTGTAATCCCTAATAACTCATGACATTCCACATTCTCATGCTCCATGTGTTTAACCTCCATGGACTATCCATGGATTAGTTTAACCCATAATCATGGATCATTGGTCCACATTACAAGAACCATTGATTTACCTAATCAATCCTAATATATTCAATTAGTCTCTTTTGATCACAAAATTAATTCCAAATTAATTATTGATCAATACTAATTAAATAATATTAATATATTAGACTTGTAATATATTAAAAAATCACAAATAACCTTATTCACAAAAATCCATCCTATCAAATTGCACTGGTGAAGGCAACCCAAAAGGACCATGCTACTATCGGGTCAAGTACATCCTAATTTTAGTTATGGGCTTAGACACCAAATCCAATAGTCTCCCACCTAGATAAGTCTAATAACTATATTTGCCAATGTGACTTCAAGATCGGGCTTAGCAATCATAAGCTTTCAAAAGCTGCTGTTAACTCTAACCTAGTCAGTGACGAATCCTTGAGATAAGGGATCATATAATCCTCTGTTCTCAAGATATCAGCTGGACAAATACATGGAACAATGTAATACTTATTGTCTACCAGTTTGTTTCCCAATTTCCGATTCGTCTGACATAGAACATAACTGAACATATGAATTTGGTTCTGACCGGGACAGACACATAAGTCAAAACATAATCATTTAGGGGCCCAACATATCGCTTTTAATCCTCTTAGGATAAAAGGGAACATATAAACTTTGATATTATATGCTTGTACTAACTACTCATTAAATCATGCACAACAACACGCTTTATAACATCAAGTTACTGATGTGTTTTCGTACCATCAATTCACAACTAACTCATAGTCAACAACTCATATATCTAGGTTTGAAGACTTATATGATATTATCCTCTCACGATCACACGTGATAAATTCCATGAAATGATTCAAGTGAGTGCGGGTTGATTCAATACTCAAATCTTATTTTAGGAGTACTCGTGAATGGTGTAGCAAACCTGTTGCTATGTCTAACTCCTTAGACATTCCTACAAGTCAACTCACGATAGTATTCTTTTATACCTACTTCCAAAGTATGATCGATTGTGAATAGTTTCAATAAATCTTATTATTCTGGAAGTCAAAACATGCAAAGTGAAACAATAGTAAATGATTGACACAAGACAATAACTTTACTTATAAATAAAACTCCTTTTATTCATCATCAAATGTCAATTACAATTTAGCTATTACAAGTTTCGATTTATCTAATCACTAAAACTAATATCTTCCTTTAGCCCAATGCCCCTCACATGCTGCAAGTGCTTAACCCTAGTAAGTACCTTCGTAAGGGATCTTCTTGGTTATCCTTTGATGATATCCTCTTCACAAAGAGGTGCCCTTGTTCTACTTGATGTATTATAAAGTGGTACTTTGTATTGATATTCCTGGATCTTCCATGATCTCTCAGTTCCTTGGTTAAGGCAACCGCCCATTCGTTGTCACAGAAATTTTCCATAGGCTCCTTTATGGATGGAATAACTTTAAGGTCTCTGATGAAGTTTTTCAACCATATTGCTTCCTTCGCCTCTTTGCTTGCTGATATGTACTCTGATTCACACGTTGAATCAGCTACATTCTCATGCTTGGAACTTTTCCATGTCACTACTCCTCCATTCAGGGTAAATATCCAACCCGGCTAAGAGAGGAAACTACTCTGTCAGTCTGAAAGCTTGTGTCGCTATATCCTGTTACTCTAAAGTCATCACTCCCACCAATGGATAAGGACCTAGTCCATAGTCCTCCACATGTACTTAAGAATATTCTTAACCGTAGTCCAATGGTCTTTACATGGTTCGCCTTGATATCTGCTGACCATGCTAAAAGCAAAGGCCACATCAGGGCGAGTACAAGTCATAACATACATGATCGAACCAACTACATAAGCATATGGTATATGACTTATTTCTGCTATCTCAGCATCTGTACTCAGACTTTGAGTCTTACTCAGTTTGGTATTGCCTTGGATAGGTAAGTCACCTTTCTTGGGGTTCTCCATGCTGAAACGTTTCAACAACTTGTCCAAGTAGGTACTTTTACTAAGTTTTATTAGTCTTTTACTTCTATTTCTCAATATCCTTATCCCTATGATATAAGCAGCTTCTCCGAGGTCCTTCATAGCAAAACACTTCCCAAGCCAGGACTTGACCTCCTGCAAGGTTGGGACGTCATTTCCTATGAGTAGCATGTCATCCACATACAACACCACAAAACTAACTATACTCCCTCTAGCTTTGACATATACAAAAGACTCATCCTTGCTTCTCGAAAATCCGAACTCTTTGACTTTCTCATCGAAACAAAATTTCCATCTGCGAGATGCTTTTTTCAATCTATATATGGATTTCTCATGCTTACACACTCTATTAGGGTACTTTGAATTGACAAAACCCTATGTCTGGCTCATGTAAACATCTTTAGCCAACATTCCATTAAGGAAAGTGGTTTTGACATCCATTTTCCATATTTCATAGTCATGAAATGCAGCCATGGCTAGCATAACCCTTATAGATTTAATGTTTGTTACTGGTTAGAAGGTCTTGTCATTGTCAACTCCCGGAGTTTGAGTAAAGCCCTTCACAACCATTCTCACCTTATATGTGTGTACATTCCCATCCATGTTAGATTTCTTCTTGAAGATCCATTTACACCCGATTGTCGTAGGGCCCGGTACATTGTCAACCAAGTTCCAAACTTGATTGTCATACATGGACTGAATCTCGCTGTCCATATCCTCTTTCCATTTAGCAGATTTGGGGCTTTCCATCGCTTCCTTGTAGTTGTTAGGTTCATCAAAATTTATCAATGTGCTATCACTGATAAATGTATCACCTTCAGCTATTATATGAAACCCATATAACACAGGTGGAACACTACCTCTACTGGAACGCCTCGGTGGTATGGACTTGTCAATTGGTTCAACTGAAGTTTCCTCCTCGGGTTGAGTGCTAGTGTTTGAGGTTCCTTCGTCACTTAACTCTTGTAGGTCTTCAAGGTCAATTTTCATCCCACTATCCTCTTGGCATATGAGTTCTCTCTCATGAAAGACTTTTCTCCTTGCAACAAAGACAACATTGTTACTTGGTTTATAGAAGAGATATCCAAAGCACTTTCATGGGTAGCCAATGAAAATACATTGCTAACTCCAAGGTTCGAGCTTGTCGTGAGTCTCACATCTCACAAAAGCCTCGCAGCCCCAAACTTTGATGTGGTCTAATGAGGAAACCTTCCCTGTCTACATCTCTTGAGGTGTTTTGGAAACCTTTTTGGCAGGGACTAGATTAAGGATATGGGCGTCAGTCTCTAAGGCATACCCCCAGAATGAGATAGGTAATGAAGCTCAACTCATCATGGAACTAACCATGTCTAGCAAGGTTCTATTACGCCTCTCAGCCATACCATTAAGCTATGGTGTCCTAGGTGGCATCAATTGTGAAACAATTCCACATTCCTTAAGATAGTCAAGGAACTCGATACTAACATAATCTCCTCATCGATCGTATCGTAGCATATGTATCTTCCTGCCCAATTGATTCTCCACTTCTTGCTTAAACTCTTTGAAATTTTCAAGTTATGAATTATACTTGAGTAAGTAGACATAGCCATATCTACTATAGTCATTATTAAAAGTCACATTGATCCGATTAGCATTCCTTGTGGTTATTCTAAATGGTCCACACATATCAATGTGTATGAGAGCCAACAAACCTTCACCCCTTTCACAAGTTCCAGTGAAAGGTGACGTGGTCATCTTTCAAAGTAAACAAGATTCTCAAGTGTCATCTGAATTTAAGTCGAATAACTCCAAAACTCCATCCTTTTGGAGTTGGGCTATGTGCTTCCTGTTGACATGCCCCAGACGACAATGCTACAAGCATGCTTTATCCAAATCATCGAAAGAATCAAGGTGTAACACATTATTTCATAGGTTATCTACAACATTCACAGTTTCATATACACAATTGCAAGGTAATGCTTCAAAATAAAATACACCATTCTAATAATCATTAACACCACCAATTTCATTATTAAAAGAAAAGGTAAAACCTTGTTTGTAAAAACTATGAAAGGAAATAATATTTCTCTCCATATCGCCTGAGTAACAACAATTATTCAAATCTAAATCTAAACCATTACTAAGCAATAAAGAATAAACTCCAATCTTGGTCACAGGTGACATTTTCCTATATCCCATAATTAAGTTTATCTTCCCGTGCTCCACTTCGCTACTTCTTTTTAGTTCCTACAAATAAGAACAAATGTGAAATCCACAACCTGTATCAAGGACCCAAAAATTAGCATGTGATGAGTTATTAGATTAAATAGTGTAAATACCTGCAAAGGAGGGCTTGATCTTGCCATCCGATATGTCCTGCAAGTACTTAGGCAACTTCATTTCCAGTGACCATTATTATGACAATGGAAGCAGTCAGCATCCTTCGGATTGGAGGAAGGATTAGCAGAACTAGCCTTGGTCCCACTAGAAGAGGATCTATCAAGAGACTTTCCCTTATGGCTCTTGGAGGGATCCTTACTCTTCTTTCCCTTTCCATGTTCTATTGCCAGAACAAGCGCAGAAGTAGTAGTAGGATTAGACACAATCGACTTGCCTTTAAGGTTTCTTTCTGTAGTCCTTAGATGGCCTTGAAGCTTGCTGAGAGTGGCCTCCTCCTTGTTCATATGATAAGTCATACGAAACTGATCATAACAAGAAGGTAGAGAGTTTACAATTATATCCATGGACAACTCTTCATCAAAACTGACATTCAACTTAAGCAAGCGGTCCACGAATCTCTGCATCTTTTTCAAGTGGGTCGTGATGGGTTCACCATCCTTCATTTTGGTTGCAATCATGGAGGCAATGATCTCATACCTCTCCTGCCGAGCACTTTGATGGTATCTTTCCGTCAAATCATTATACATTTCATAAGGATATTAGTCCTCATAGGACTTCTATTGCTCTGCAATCATGGTTGCAATCATAAGACATGTCACCTTTCTCGCATCCCTCTTATGAGTAGTGTCTTCAGCGATTTGTTCTGGGGTAGAAGTGGTCACATCAATCCCCTTTAGCTCTTTATCAAGGACATATTCTTTGTCCTTATAACGAATAGCCATTATGATGTTACGAATCTAGTCATTGAAATTCGAGCCATCAAAAATGACCGTCCCACATAGGTTCATGAGGGAGAAAGAGCCTGAAGGAATTAGTGTTGAAGCATGTTGGGTTTTGAGCATTCTAACACTCCTAAGTGTACATGCAACCCTAAATACCTTGGATCTATGTTTTCTCTATTATACATGCAAATAAGAATATCCAAGGTATTATCCTAATCTAGCATACAAAACAATGAATATAACAAGATAGAATACATACCTCTTTGATGTAGAAAGTCTTCATGAAGCTTGAGTGCCTAGCCCCAATAGTGTGGAAGCCTCAAATGGAATCACAATCATCAAAACTCTTAGAATAACTTGAGAGAGTCCTACACTTCATGAAATCGGCTAGCCCTTTGTTACACTCTCTAGTGGCCGATTTTTTTTCAAGAATAATATCATTATATAGTGTTACAATTAGGGTAAATCCTTAATTGTCATGGCTTTCCATTTCCTTGGATCCATGGGTTCAAATACACCATGGAGCATCCATGGACCATCCTATGGGTTTTAGCCCAACTTGATTATCCATGGAGCATTAGCCCACTATATAAGTATGGATGATTTACACAATCAACCCATATATTTAATTAGTCTTCTTTTGATCACTTAATTAATCCTAGATTAATTCTTGATCAATACTAATTAAATAATCTTATTATTCTTATTATTAATATACTAGAACTTATAATATATTAATAACCATAAGTGTCTTATTTCTCTCGTTATTGTCTATCCAAGTGCATGATGGTATGCAACCCAAATGGACCATGTCGGGTCGGGTCAAGTCTTACCAATTATAGTTATGGACTTAGACATTAATCCAACAGTCTCCCACTTGGATAAGTCTAAAACTATTATTGCGTATGACTTCAGGAACCAACCGGCAATCGTAGCTCTCAAAAGCTTCTGTCGAACTCTGACCTTGTAGATGAACTCTGATCTTGTCAATGACTTGTCCATTAGATAAGGGATCATATAATCCTCTGTTCTCATGATATCAGCCGGACAAATACATGGAACAACGTCGTACTTATTGTCCAGCAGTTTGTTTCCCGATTTTCGATTTGTTTGACAAAGAACTTAATCGAACACATCAATTCAGTTCTGACCGGCCGGTACATAGGTCACAACAAAATCATCGAGGGGCCCAGATATCGCTTCTATTTCTAGAAGGAACAGATAAACTTCGACTCATATGCTTGTTCTACTACTTGTTGAATTGTACACAAAAGCACGTTTTATAACATCAAGTTACTGATGCGTTTACGTGCAATCAATGCACAACCAACTCATAGGTAACAACTCATATCTCTAGGTTTGAAGATTTATATGATATTACCGTCTCACGATCACTCAAGATAAATTCCATGAAGTGATACAAGTGAGCGTGGGTTTATTCCAATACTCATAACTTATGAGCACTCATGAATGTTGTAGCAACCATTGCCATGACTAAACTCATTTAGCCATCTACAAACCCGATTCACGACAGTCTTGATTCATACCTACTTCCAACATATGAACGACTGTGGAGTGTTTAAATAACTTAGTCATTCGAAAAGAATAACCTAGCCATTTTGGAAGTCAAAACATGCAAAGTGAAACACAGTAATAATCGAATCTAATATGGTCTTAGAACCCTTTTGAATATAAATAAAACCACCTTTTATTTATCACCATATTGATTACACATTATTCAATGTTTCAAATAATCAACTTAAGACTTGAATAAAACAACAGTCGTCCCATGCTCCTAGCATGTACACTTTGTTTTTCTAAACAATAGTTATGCCATACCCCAAGTATGCACACTATGTTTGTCTATGATCCTTACATTGTGATGTAGATCAATTGAACATGATTCCAATAATGCTCATTTCACAATCCCAAATCCTTATTGTAAATGCAAGAATTCCAAATTCATGTCATTTACTGAAATCTGTTAGATTCTAAACTTATATGCATTGATCCTCTTGTAATGATTATGCACGAAGTCAGAAAGACTTGACATCAACCATTACAGAGCATTCCAAAGGAGATCAGCTCCTTGGGAACATCCTTCTTGCATTAAGTTTCCTAATCTTACATAGATTGAATAACTTCCACCTATGGAGACATTTCCATAGTCCCATTTGACTATCACTTCCGAATAAGAGTTACCTCTTTTCAGAAAATGTCAATATGGTCCTACCAAAATTAACACTAGACTTCCAAATGTCCCTGAGCAACCAATCTTTGGCGAACCTCAGATTGTCCTCGACAATTGCTTAATCACTTTAGTCATATCCAGTTCTAGACTTTTCCCTTCTAAATGCCTTAAGCATTTGGAAAATTTAGAAAGGATGAATATTATAGCACGTGAAATCGATCCTATATCTGAAGCATATGGGACACGATTCATGATGTTTGACATAAAGACATGATACTAGACCAGTCTTTTGCTACAATATTTTTTATTTGCCATGTTTTCAAAATTTAACTATGAAGAGGGATGCCGTAATCATAATCGAATTTTGAAAACACAATATGTATAGAATTTTCTTAAGTCGAACCATTCAGACATAAAATTCTTATATATATTCTTGACTAAAGATGATTAAAATCTCAATCTAAGCTTTAGAATTGAAATGAAGTATAATTTCCTCTCCCTTAATTATAGCAAAACAACTTTTCAACCCCTGCAACTTCACGAATTGAAACTTTGTTTTCTATAATTAACATTGCTAACTTGCAACACTAAACGTAATAATCATTCTCCCACTAACATGATGATTATCAGCATAACACTTATGCTCCCACTAGCTCTGACATATTTTCAGAAATCTGCTGGACTTCTGAAATTTAGATTCATACACCCTTTCTTAGATAGCTCACATGTGTGTCTAAACAATTTTCAGAACTATGAAAAGGGATGCCGTAATCATAGTCTCAATTGCTTAGGCATTTGCCATTTCTCACAAGTCCATGTTAGTGTGCCGGTTAACCACACGCGCTCCACTAATGACTTTTGAAAATGCAAATGACACAATTGATATCTACTTAAAATCTATTTAGTGAAAGCGTTTCCTCACCATCATTTTCATGAATTGGAGAGAAACCTTATGACACTTAGATTTTATAGTGTATGAGTTCCTATCCATGCGAATTTGTCAAAACCATAATCACAAGATAAGGTTAGTGACAAATTCAGCCCTACATGGATTAAACGTGTTCAATCTTAGTTTCTTGTCACCTTGGTAACACAAGGCCCACCAATGCTTCCAAGTTGAACTCTGATAACTCACATGCAAATCCAACTTATTTGAAGTAGGTACATAAATAATAATTATGTCAACACGATAGGTTGCAAACCTTAAGTCGTGTGCTAGTGATAAATTACAGGTTTCACTCTTGATTAAATCTTAAAACTCTTTCAGGATCTTTAAGGCTCCCACTGTCCTCTTGACATATAAGTTTTCCTAGTCAAGAACCATTCCTTGACAAAACAAATATTCAAGGGATAGTGCGGATTCTTATCAAGACTAACACTTCACACAATTGTTCTTAGTTGGTCTTTGTCTCATCCAAGACATCACAACTTACCAATCTCAAATGTACAAGAGTAGAAAACATTTTACACTTACATTTGATAAGTGTTTTAAACCTTACTTTATGTCACTCAATGTTACAATCTTGGAGTATGACTCTAAGAATTGTTTTGGAACGAAGTATGACTCATCTTCTTGATTTTAACCAATCCAACAATTCATGACCTCTCTTCTTAGCCATAACAATGCACTAAGACGTCCTTAGAGTATGAATTTGTAATATGGTTTCTAAATCATTAAGATGATCATCAAACTGATACTAAAGTACTCTCCCATCTTTTCAGATTTGAGAAACTTTTATCCTTCTGCCTAATTTGATTCTTCTTATTCGCTCTGCCATACATTGGAACCTTTTCAATGTTACAGAATTATACTTAACCTTATAAGTATAATCATATTTACTAATCTTTAGTAAATCATGACAAATCAATCTTTGTGGTGGACCTTGACCAGCGCACACCCAGTGTACCTAATTCCTTAGTCCTTCAATTGACTCACATATACATGTGATCAAAGAATTAGTCTTCATTTTTCAAAGATGAAAATTCTCATTCATCATACAATACAACTTGTATGATTCCAAGTTTCTGTCCAATTGAAACTTGGGTGATGAAAAACTTTCTTCATTTGGTAAATTCAGACACTACCACAAATGAAAGAATCAAATCCACTTTCCAATATTGCTATTACTGGAAACATATAAGCAACAATTTTCTACAGATGCCATTGTAAGGATATTTTTAAAATAAATAAAAATTAAAACCTTTTTTTTTCTTTTATTTTAAAACTTTGCGGAAAAACTTATCCTTACAATCCACATGAAAACCTTGTTGTTATCTATTCCTAAGTAATATATTATAACTCCTAAGAAGTAGCTCAAGAATCCGATCTTCAAACTACGCGATAGAAATCCATCTACGCGATCAGATTCAGCATATTCTTTCTTTAAGTTTCTTTACCTTTTCTTTGATTCTTAAAACATCACCATGTGACCCAGTCACATCATGTATCAAGAATCTCCAAATAGAAACTTAGCAGAGTTAGATAGTGGACTTTACCTGAAGTAGAGTCGAACCTCTTTACTTCATCAACCTTATGACCTTTCAGGTGAATAGGGCAGCTTCGCAACCAATGCCCCTTCCTTTGGCAACAAAACACATGTAGACCCTTTGATAATGGCACATGAGACTATCTCAGACTTAGCCTTTCTCTTTACCATTTGGTCAACCGAGTTGACTATGGCCGATCCCTTTCCATTGGGAAGAGAAATGCTTTTCTAGATATCCAATGCTACCATTGCCAATGTCCATTTAAGGTTTGGGAAGTTGATCTTCTAACAAAATTTGCTTTACTAGTGTTCCAAATCATTGCTGATTCGACAGCACAAAGCAAATAGATAAGATCATTAAGGCTCGTGTCATAGTCTGTCTCATAGTAGTCCCAAAGTGACCCGCTATGTTACTAAGAAAGTGATTGAACATCCAACTTTCACGAGACTTTGACACCCAACTCTCCCGTCTTGTCAATATGTGACTACATCTCCAAGATGTGACCACACCAAGACCTTAACTTGCCAATAGGTCTCGAGTGACTTTAAACTTTTCAAGAACTTGTGGGTGAGGGAGAATAATTGGAGGAGATAGAGGAAGTGAAGCATGATGTTGAGGAACATCATCTTCTAGAGATTTGGGAAGATCATAAATGTCTAAACCAGACATATTTTGGGAGATATTCAAGATAGTTGATTTAAAGTCCTTAATATGACACCCAATATGAAATATTAAGGCTAGGACCCAACAAACTATTTTATAACTTAGAAGAGGGATGCCGTAATCCAAGCTATAAAATATTTGAAGGTAGGCGAATGACGATTCACCAATTTCCACCATGAAAAACGAAATGATTTATTAGGTTTTAATTGGATTTGAAATTCCTAGATCTTTTTGAGATTCATTGAACTTTTCAATGGCATGTTTCAATCTCGAGTGTGCCCTCTCAAATTTTGTGACTGGGATGCCGAGGATCACAAAACAAGGTGTGAATAACTATACCAATTCACTTGGTACCCTTAATATTATCACCTAATCAATGTGCCGGTTAACCACACACGCTCCATTGATCTATGACAAACATTAAGTCACCCTTCGTGGTCCTTACTAGTCCAAGTTAGTGTGCCGGTTAACCACACACGCTCCACCAACGACTTGGTAAGGTACAAAGTGTGAATTCAATGGGCTAGCACCAAATTCACATTTTTCCTAAAGTAACTAAGATTGGGAATTATTAAGATTTTAGTTACTTTAGTATTTATCATTAATACTTTTAATGAAGGGAGAATTTAAAGTCATTGTCCTACCCGTTCGGCTAACGACCCTCCACCGATCAAGCAAGCGGTGGGTGAGAGTAGACACCCATTAAGTCGCCATTTTATAGGGAACAACCTTATACCCACCTTATAGACCGGTTTCGTGAATGAGGCCTACTAACGGTAAAACGACTTGTTCTTATACATATATATAATAATTAACCATTAATGTTATAAATAGTATAAGTTTTGAATTTTAACTCTTTTAAAATTCTAAGGGCTAACTTGGAATTAAAGTATTCATAAGTGAAAACTTTTCAAATTCCAAAACTTGAGGGCAAGTTTTGAAACTATTCAAAACTAATTAATTCCATAACTTATGTGTTTAAAGTAGCTTTAATCCAAAAACTCTTCAAGTTCCATAACTTATGGAAGACTTTAAACAAATAAAATAATTAACTTTTCTTTATTTTTATAACTTATGGAATTAATTAAGGTTACACTTTATTTATTTATTTATTAATGAAGTGACTCTTGAATTTCCATAACTTGAGGACAAGTTATGGAGTCATAAAAAAAAATTGAATGACACAAGACTCTTCATTTTGTAACCATTACCAACTTTTATGAGTTTTATGAGTCTTTAATGTGACTCTTCATGTAACTTGAGGACAAGTTACACAAACACATTTTATACTCAACTCTTAGATTAAAATGGATTGAAAACAACTATTTCAATTAACTTTTCTATTAATCTAAGCAACTCATAAGAACAAGATAATTCATATCAAACTTCTTCATGTAATTAGTCTAAACCTTAAACTAATACAAAACATGAATCTATTGACAATTATCTTTGAAAATGGATTAGCATGAACATTACCACATTAAAAAACAAGTTTATAAGTTCAAAAACAACTTAGGGTAATGTTCCTAGTCCATTTCCAGCCAAAAACCTCGAAAATATGCTGTCTGAGGTCCAACTCGTCGAGTGCATGAACAAAACTCGGCGAGTTGGATGCATTTTGCCTTGGACTCGTCGAGTCCCTTCATGGACTCGGCGAGTCTGCTGGGCTGACAGCATCAAAACTCGATTTTTCAGCTTCTATTGCAAGTATAACAAGAAAACAAGCCTAGGCTCTGATACCACTGTTGGGTTTTGAGCATTCTAACACTCCTAAGTGTACATGCAACCCTAAATACCTTGGATCTATGTTTTCTCTATTATACATGCAAATAAGAATATCCAAGGTATTATCCTAATCTAGCATACAAAACAATGAATATAACAAGATAGAATACATACCTCTTTGATGTAGAAAGTCTTCATGAAGCTTGAGTGCCTAGCCCCAATAGTGTGGAAGCCTCAAATGGAATCACAATCATCAAAACTCTTAGAATAACTTGAGAGAGTCCTACACTTCATGAAATCGGCTAGCCCTTTGTTACACTCTCTAGTGGCCGATTTTTTTTCAAGAATAATATCATTATATAGTGTTACAATTAGGGTAAATCCTTAATTGTCATGGCTTTCCATTTCCTTGGATCCATGGGTTCAAATACACCATGGAGCATCCATGGACCATCCTATGGGTTTTAGCCCAACTTGATTATCCATGGAGCATTAGCCCACTATATAAGTATGGATGATTTACACAATCAACCCATATATTTAATTAGTCTTCTTTTGATCACTTAATTAATCCTAGATTAATTCTTGATCAATACTAATTAAATAATCTTATTATTCTTATTATTAATATACTAGAACTTATAATATATTAATAACCATAAGTGTCTTATTTCTCTCGTTATTGTCTATCCAAGTGCATGATGGTATGCAACCCAAATGGACCATGTCGGGTCGGGTCAAGTCTTACCAATTATAGTTATGGACTTAGACATTAATCCAACAAAGCATTGTGTAGGATAGACATTTGAAAAAGAAGAAGAACAAAGTTTAGACTAGATGAGAATCCTTAATATTACACCCAACATGAAATATTAAGTCTAGGACCCAACACAATATTCTACAATTGCGAAGAGGGATGTCGTAATCCAATCATAAAATATTTAAAGGTAGGTAAATGACGATTTACCAATTTCCACAATGAAAAACGAAATGGTGTATTAAGTTTTAATTGGTTTTAAATTCCTAGATTTTGAGATTCATTGAAATTTTCAATGGCATGTTTAAATCCCAATTGTGCCCATCAAGTTTGTGACTGGGATACCGAGGATCACAAACATGGTGTGAATAAGCATGTAAATTAACTTGGTACACCCAATGTTACAAATCACCTAATCAATGTGTCGGTTAACCAACACTCTCCATTGATCTATGATTAACACCAAGTTACCCTTTGCCACACATTGTTAGTCCCATATTAGTGTGTCGGTTAACCACACACGCTACACTAATGACTTAACAAGCTGCAAAGTATATGTCACATCCCCAAAATCACGGCTAGAAAAGACCGGTTTGTTTATGCTTTGTTTAAAAATCAGAGTAACATTTTTAAATAAAAGTGTTGCGGAATTTGTCCCAAAACAAAATATGATAAAGATTTATCAAAAGCATTTCCATAGAAATGTATTTCATTAAAAGACTCGGGATGTCATGTTCGTACAGATCAAAAGCATAAACAGTACAATACAAGCCTTACTACATTATTTCATATCTACAGGCCTATATCCGTAATCCCTCGTCCAAACATCATATCTATGCTTAAGTGCCACTACCTGTAATACATAAAACTGAGTGGGTCAGGCTTGGGAGCCTGGTGAGCACATAGAGTTTTCAACCCACAATAAATAAGTTTATTAATTTCATCAATCAACAATAACCCGATTACCTGTTCCCATTATCCTCACTTTACGTCCCTAAACACCTATCATAAGGGACCTAGCCTAAGGATCATCATCGGGACGGACAGTACTGCTACCGGGATTCCTCAGCAACAGATGTCCTAAAGGCAACCATGTGGGGGATGGAGTACATCTGGTGAGCACACAGTTCAAATAAACACCTACAGGTTGCGAGCCTGCTAGTGCTCCACTGGACTGTCTAGAATAGTCCGTGGTCATCATCTATACTCCGCTAGATGATCGTATCATCAATAACATCTATAACGAGGCCTCTCATTATTTTATTTTGTCACACGGCAACTATTACATCTACCCATGTTTTTCCTAACACATTTTGTAGATATAAAATATATATATAGTTTAAATATTTGAAAACATGTATAAAACGTTCATCCAACATAGATAGCAAGTATTCAGATATTATGTACACATAGCACATAATTTATATAAAATACTTCATATCTATGTGTAAGCTGAAAGTAACTATGCACTCACCTGATCAGGTGGTGACTCAGCACTCGGACAGCGCTTTGATACTCTCAAATTGATATTCCTTCGATAAAACCTAGTATCGATACCACTAGGGTTTAGTTTAATGATAACTGCGACAAATTAATTAGTCCGAGTATTATTATTATTATATAAGTGTTAATAACACTCAATATAACTCATAATAATAGCCCAAATAATTATTTTAAGGACCTAATAACATCCCTATATTAAAACATAAGCTACACTAAAGATAGGATAGGTACAGCTCACTTACAGCGGGTTTTTCTCAAAGAAAAGGGGCTTCTGGTGGTGCCACGTGTCCAATTCTAGTGGTGCCACGTCACCCCTATCGCGTATCAGCCTTCAAACTTAGAAAAATCATAACTTTTGAATACGAGCTCAATTTTCGACGTTCTTTATATCCACGCGTAGGTAAAATCAAGATCTATAACTTTCGTTTAGACTCCGTCAGCTAATTCTCGACCGATCTAAAATTAACAGTAGGAGGTGTTTAGAGTGTTAAATGACCGCGAAGAATTCATAACTCCTTCATACGGACTCCGTTTTCATCTGTCTTATTACCGTTGAGTTCCTCTTAATGAGATATTCAACTCTCATTTAGGTCGCGTAAGCCAAAAACCACTCGAACTAAAATTCGAGTTTCGGGTCGTGCACTGCTAAGCCGAATCTTAGAAAAATCATAACTTCTTCATACGAAGTCAGATTTGGGCGTTCTTTTTATCGATGTTCTTAGTTTAACATATTCTACGACTTTTGTATAGATTGCTAAGGCTAAATCGCGCTCTATCATAAATTCACTATTTACGCTTTCCGGTACCGTGCCGGTTCTGTCGCGAAACTTCGACGGGTCATAACTTCTTCGTTATAACTCAGATTTCGGTGTTCTTTATATCCTCGGAATCCTTGTTTCGACCACTAAAACTTTATGTAGAGATATCGCGCTTATCCCACACTTTAATTTTGACGCTTATTTTTATTCTTTGTTAATTATACATTTATAATTAAATAATAAGCACATAAATACACATAATTCACATAATACTCAAATATTTCATCTTTTTTACTTCAAAAAGAGTTACAAGAGTTGACCTAGACTATTACATTGATAAAAATGCTTAGCCCTGAAACCCGGGCGTTACAATTCTCTCCCCCTTAGGATGATTCCGTCCCGGAATCATGCATCAGCAAACAGATGTGGATAGCGACTCATCATGTCATCCTCTGTTTCCCAAGTGAGATTCGGCCCATTCGAATGTTTCCATCAGACTAGCACCAAGTCGACCATCTTGCGTCGTAACTTCTTAGTCTTACGGTCAACAATTGCCTCGGGCTCTTCGATCAGCCTTTTATTCTCATCCATCCTTAACTCTGAGATTGGAATTATGTCGGGAACATCTCCTGTGAATTTCCTCAAATAACACACATGGAAGGTGTTATTGAAACGACCCAAAAATTTTTGTTTTTAATATAATCAAAACTGTCATCAGAGTATCATATAATAAAACCATGCGTGATGTATTCCAAAACATGATAAAATATTGTGCGGAAAGCTGTATCATACTACATCAAATCAAACAACTAAAGAAATCCCAGGCTAAAGCTGAGGCGGTAGTGTGTGCGATGCCGTCATCCCGAGCTCTTCCCTTTGCTTGCGGAAGTACCTGAAACCAAAACTGAAACTGTAAGCACGAAGCTTAGTGAGCTCCCCCAAACTACCACATACCATACAATAACATATAAACACATATTGGGCCTTGCCCACTGCATCGGGCCGAAGCCCGGAAACTGCATCGGACCGAAGTCCGGAACTGACTGGGACCTTGTCCCCTGCATCGGACCGAAGTCCGGAACTACTGCATCGGACCGAACTCCGGAACTGACTGCATCGGACCGAAGTCCAGAACTGACTGGGACCTTGTCCCCTGCATCGGACCGAAGTCCGGAACTAACTGCATCGGACCGAAGTCCGGAACTGACTGGGACCTTGTCCCCTGCATCGGACCGAAGTCCGGAACTAACTGCATCGGACCGAAGTCCGGAACTGTCTGACTGAACATGGCATGGCATAACACATCAACTAGCATAACACATATACGACATGCTACATCGGGCCGTGGCCCGGAACACATAATACTTAACACATAAAACATAGCACACAACCCTGTTCGAACCACGAAGGCATCGAACATACTAACTGCTGCATCGGACCTAAATCCGGAAACTACTGCTAACTGAACGGGCCGGCATTGTGGCCTTAGACCCGTTCCTACTGGAAGCAAACTCACCTCGTAAGCTGGCTGCTGAGTGTGTGGCTCGGAAAGCTAACGGCGGCTGCTCCTGAATCTCCTCGGCTACAAGTCCATAAACACACTCAATCAAATACTAAACACTGCGCTTGGGGTAAAATGACTCTTTTACCCTTGGTCAAAGTCAACTCTCTTTTGGGCTGACTCGCCGAGTTGGCCACCCAACTCGTCGAGTCCTACTCTCACTTTTCACTTCTGCTCACTGCTACTCGTCGAGTCTGGCATCGACTCGACGAGTACCCACTTGATCCAAGAACTCAGACAATCTTCATCTGACTCGCCGAGTCGTATGAACAGACTCGACGAGTTGTTCTTGATCCCCAAGAAGATTGCCTTGGACTCGCCGAGTTGATGAACAAACTCGTCGAGTCCCTCCATCACTGAGTCCACTCTCAACTCGCTGAGTCCACTCTCTAACTCACCTCGTACACTCGACACTGATAAAAACTGAAGGACTCGTGACTCGCGACCCGACTCGTCGAGTCGTTCTTCCGACTCGCCGAGTCGCCGCCATGCAACTGATTTCTACTTGATTTTGTTTGAATCCAATGCATACAATCGATAGATCTGAGTCCAATAAGCTGTTTTACCACGTAAAGTTTCCAACTTTACGTGCACAACCTCATGAATAAGGGAAACAAGGCTAAAAGATGCATAAAATGAGTAGATCCATGGCTAATATGCAATGTAACTCCAAAAAGACAGTAGATCTGGGCTCTACAACACCCCAACATTCAGATCCAAAGGTATTTCGACTTATTAAGACGTTCATGCAAACATAAGGCTTGGGACAAACATCAAATAGCTCTTAGAAGAGCTCTAATGGAAGTTTAAAGCATATAACAAGAAGGGGACTCCGAAAATACCTCAATAAACTCAGATTTGCCCTTGGATCTTTGCACTACAACTCGTTTCCTTGCTTCTTTCTTCTTCTCCTTCTTCACACCTTCACAAAATGGCACCAAATCACTTATAAGCTCTCAAGGGAGGATTAGGGTTCTCTCACTGTGTTCTCTGGGTGAAAGTGGCGAGAATGAGGCTATAATGTGGTTTAAATAGTGGGCAAACCCGGGGATTTAGGGTTTCACCCAGACGGACGGACTCGCCGAGTCCGGGATATGGACTCGCCGAGTCCCCGGCTCCCGCGTGCACAAAATACGCGACCCAACTCGGCGAGTCAGGCTAGAACTCGCCGAGTCCCTCTTGAAAACTTAGACAATTAACAATTAATTAACATACCGGGAACGGGTCATTACAAATCTCCCCCACTTGTCTCAGACTTCGTCCTCGAAGTCTGCTACGGCTGGATCTGCGAATAACTCCGGGTAGTGCGCTCTCATCTCCTCTTCAGCCTCCCACGTCCATTCAGATCCCTTCCGGTGCTGCCACTGCACCTTCACTAGCTGTATGACCTTGTTCCTCAAGGTTTTGATCTTCCGATCCAGAATCGCGACCGGTCTCTCAATATAATTCAGGCTGCTATCAACCTGAATATCCTCTAGGGGAACGACTGCTGACTCATCCACCAAACACTTTCTCAACTGCGACACGTGGAAGGTGTTGTGTATCTGACTAAGCTCCTCAGGGAGATCTAACCGATAAGCAACCCGACCCACCCGGGCCAAAACCCTGAAGGGACCAATAAATATGGGGCCCAATTTTCCCCTCTTTCGGAACCTGATGACACCTTTCCAAGGTGAGACCTTCAGAAGAACCATATCTCCCACCTGGAACTCCAAGTCTGAACGCCTCCTGTCGGCGTAGCTCTTCTGTCGACTCTGTGCAGTCTGCAGCCTACTACGGACCTGCTGGATCAACTCCGTCGTCTTGAGCACCACTTCGGTGCTCCCTATGACTCGCTGACCGACCTCACCCCAACAAATCGGGGTCCTGCACTTCCTGCCATATAACATCTCAAAAGGAGGTCGATCAATGCTCGCATGATAACTGTTGTTATACGAGAATTCCGCTAACGGAAGATACGTATCCCAACTGCCCCCAAAGTCTAGAACACATGCCCTAAGCATGTCCTCGAGAGTCTGAATCGTCCTCTCGCTCTGCCCGTCAGTCTGAGGATGGAAAGCGGTACTAAAATGAAGACGAGTACCCATCTCGTCGTGGAACCGCTTCCAGAATCTGGAGGTGAAACGGACATCTCGGTCTGACACCACCGATACCGGCACTCCATGACGTGCCACTATCTCCCGCACATAGATGTCGGCTAACTTTTCCGCCGATATACTCTCCTGGATCGGGATAAAATGGGCACTCTTCGTCAACCGATCCACCACTACCCATATCGAATCCACTCCACGTGCGGTCCTGGGAAGTTTGGTGACAAAATCCATGGTGATATCCTCCCATTTCCACACGGGAATGTCTAACGGCTGCATCTTGCCGTGAGGTCTCTGGTGCTCCGCCTTGACCTTCCGACAGGTCAAACATCTCTCCACATACCAAGCGACATCTCGCTTCATGCAGGGCCACCAATAATCCGATCGAAGATCTCGATACATCTTCGTCGCCCCTGGGTGGATAGAAAAACGAGACTTATGAGCCTCGTCCATCAATACTTGCCGTACTCCACCCCAGTACGGTACCCATATCCTACCATGAAGTGTCAAAAAACCACGACTGTCGTAATCAAATGAAGCTACTCGGCCCACTATCCTCTCACACTTCTGCCTCTCCTCCTTGAGACCCTCTATCTGAGCCTCCTTGATCCGCTCCAACAAGGGAGTGATCACTGTCATCCTCATACACAGATCTCTGATAGGGGCCGTCGACACCTTGCGGCTCAGGGTGTCGGCCACCACATTGGCCTTCCCTGGATGATAAAGGATCTCACAGTCATAGTCCTTCAGCACGTCTAACCATCTCCTCTGTCTCATGTTCAAACTCGGCTGATCCATAAGATATCACAAACTCTTGTGATCCGTGTAAATAGTACAGCGGACCCCATAAAGGTAATGTCTCCAAATCTTGAGGGCGAACACAACTGCCCCTAGTTCCAAATCGCGGGTAGGATAATTAGCCTCATGAGGCTTCAACTGTCTCGAGGCATAAGCTACCACATGGCCTCGCTGCATCAATACTGCTCCCATACCTGTGATCGAAGCATCACAGTAGACTACGAAATCCTCTACGCCCTCTGGCAAAGTAAGGATCGGAGCCTCGCACAATCTCTGCCTGAGAGTCTCGAACACCGCCTGCTGCTCAGGCCCCCAACGAAAAACCACCGACTTCTTGGTTAGTCGGGTGAGCGGCACCGCTATCTTGGAGAAGTCCTGGATAAATCTCCGATAATACCCTGCCAATCCTAGGAAGCTCCGAATCTCAGATGGAGACCTCGGGACCTCCCACTGCATCACGGCCTCAATCTTGGCCGGATCTACCAGAATACCCTTCTGGTTGACGAGATGGCCAAGAAACTGCACCTCACGCAACCAGAATTCACACTTGGAGAACTTTGCGAAAAGTCTCTCCCTCCTCAAGGTCTCCAACACCTCCCGCAGGTGCTCCTCGTGCTGCCCCTGAGTCTTGGAATATACCAAGATGTCATCTATGAATACTATCACCGACCGATCTAGCATCGGTCTGCACACGCGGTTCATGAGATCCATGAACGCGGATGGGGCATTGGTGAGCCCAAAAGGCATCACCAAGAACTCATAATGACCATACCGGGTCCTGAAAGCAGTCTTCTGTACATCCTCATCTCTAACCCTCATCTGATGATAACCGGAGCGTAGATCGATCTTGGAGAACCAAGACGCTCCCTGAAGCTGATCAAACAAGTCATCTATCCTCGGAAGTGGGTAACGGTTCTTCACCGTTACTTTATTCAACTCCCGATAATCAATGAACATACGATGCGACCCATCCTTCTTCCTCACAAATAAGATCGGCGCTCCCCAAGGCAAACTGCTCGGCCGAATGAAACCCTTGTCTAACAGCTCCTGAAGCTGCGTAGACAACTCCTGCATCTCAGGGGGAGCTAGCCGATATGGTGCTTTGGCTATCGGAGCCGCACCAGGAACTAGATCGATCCTGAACTCAACCTGTCTCTCTGGAGGTATCCCCGGCAAATCCTCGGGAAACACATCCGGGTAGTCACGAACAACAGGAACATCATCAATCGCCATCTTGCCCTTCTCCCGGGCATCCAATACGTAGGCTACAAAACCGGCGCAACCCTGCTGGACATAGAGCCTCGCCCTCGCGGCGGAACAAAAGATCGGTCCTCGCTGGGGCCTCTCGCCCTGAATCACTATCTCTCCCCCACTGGGAGTGCGAACCCTCACTAGCTGTAGCTCACAATCAATCACCGCCCCATTGGGGCTCAGCCAATCCATGACCACAATAACTTTATTCCCACGCAGGGGAATAGGAACCAGGTCCACTGGAAACTGGTCATCAAATATCTGAAGGGAACACCCTCTATGTACTCTGCCGACCCTCATGGTCCTATCATCTGCTATCTCAACCTCTAGTGGGCAATCCAGCTCCTCGGGAGCTCTGCTAAGTCTCTTGCTAAGCGCAAGCGATACAAATGATCGGGTAGCCCCCGAATCGAACAATACCAAAGCGGGGATGCCGTTCACCGAGAACGACCCTAAATAAAACATATCATCAAGTAATATTCAAGCAATATAATAACAAAAGATGAAGGAAAGATTCATACCCGTCACCACATCAGGAGTCGCTCGCGCCTCCTCTGCTGTCATCTGAAATGCCCTGCTCTTCGCCACTGGCGCATCAGCTCGGCCCTGCCGGCCATCCGTAATCCTCAGGGTGGCAGGGGCAGGTGCAACCACCTTCCCTGCTGCAGCTAAACTGGGACACTGGGACCTTTTGTGTCCCCTCTGATTGCACTGAAAGCAAATCAGATCTGATGCTGAAACCGCAGTAGCAGGGGCCGTACAATCCCTGCTCATATGCCCAACCCGACCGCACTTGTAGCAGCCGGAACTCCCTGCCTTGCACGCCCCCTCGTGCATCCTCCCACACTTGCCACACCGACCGTGGCTCTGCTGACTCCTGGACCTGTGATCTGAAACCTTGGGCATTTTGCCCGCACTACCTGAACCCAAAACCGCCTCCGGTTTCCTCTTCCTCTCCATCTCGAGATCAATCTCCCTCTCCCTGGCTCTAGCAATCATGTCGTCCAGCGTTTTACAACTGGACCGGCTCACAAACATGCGGATATCACTCCGCAACATCTCATGATAACGGGCCTTCTTCATCTCCTCATCGGCTGCATACTGAGGAACAAGAAGAGCCCTCTCCCTGAACTTGGCGGTGATCTCCGCCACTGTCTCGGTAGTCTGGGTAAGATCCTGGAACTCCCTGGCTAGCTGCTGCACCTCAATGACCGGTGCAAACTCCGCCCTGAACCTGGTAGAGAAATCAGTCCAGGTCATAGCATCCAACGCCGCATCATCCCTGATGGAGTGTCCAACCTCCTCCCACCAATCCCGTGCCCTGTCCTTCAGAAGACAGGACGCCAATCTGACCTTGTCCCCTTCGGGACATCTGCTGGTGCGGAATGCGTTGGCCACATCCGCCAACCACCTGGTACTCGCTATGGGGTCCCGCGACCCATGATAGTTTGGAGCTCCGCACGCCCTGAACTCCCTGAATGTAAGAGTGCGCGACCCCATCACGGCCGCCATCTCAGCCCGAAAAGTACTCAATCGTTCATCCATCAGCTCTAAAATACCCTCCTTGATCGAACCAAAGATCACAGGAGTCTGCTCTAGTATGATGCGGGTAACCTCGGAAGAAAGGAACTCCCTAGTCTGCTCATCCATCTGCCCGGCCTCCGGGCCTGATCCCGATCCTGATCCCCCTCCGACATCTGAACTACCGGCTGCCGGCCTCGGACGCAAAACTACCATTCTGAAACATATCATAACAACATCAGAACACTGAAATATTTCAAGGGATCATGATACGACTACTAGCTTCCTGGTCTTGTCTTGGCCTTCCTTAATTCGAGTACGGATCCTCTACTTTTAGTAGTATGGGCCCCTACTACCTTCGACATCTATCCGTACTTTCCTCAAGAACCGCCTTGACTCCACCAAGTCACTTCTACTACTGCCATTCTCTGATACTCTCATCCTAGGCTTGCCCTAGGGAAACTTCAAGCTCGACACAACTGGTCCTCAGCTGCTGAAGGTTTCCTCATAACGCCAATTAGCCATTACCTAAACACCATCACATGGGATGAGGATCAGATAATCCTTCGAGTAAAAGACCCGTCCCTATAATGGTTGGACTCAAACAAGAGCTGCGCAATAGGGCCAGTTCCAGTACTCTGAGATTATTCAATCCTAGTCACATGTGGTGTGACGTGCTCACCTAATGGCTAACTCCCATCACTCGGAACCCCACTAAGCACAAAGCAAGCAGCATTCGGACACGGAAAACAGACTCAAGCAAACTATTCTCATAACACAATTCTGCACTAGCATAAGATGCTAAGCTCGTACTATCAGGCATAACCTAACCAGGCTATCCTACTGCTATCTACTCAATTCTAGCATGCAATACTCATAAAGCTGTAACACATAAACAGGCACATAAGGCATTCTCCTAGATCCTTAGCCCTATACTAGCATGTTGTTCTACTGAAACTGAAACTGGACAATAATTTGTATGGGTAATTTGGGAGTACTTACTTGAGCTCGGCTGACCGCATGCACACACCTCTATCTTGTTAAAACAATTCTTTCTTTCTAAGTATTTTCAAAATTCTGTTTGTAAAACATTTTTATTTATTAAAATCTTTTATTTCCCTTAGTTTGAGTTCAGATACACCCGAAAGTGTATCCGAATCCCTCAAACCAGGGCTTTGATACCAACTTGAAACGACCCAAAAATACGACCCAAAAATTTTTGTTTTTAATATAATCAAAACTGTCATCAGAGTATCATATAATAAAACCATGCGTGACGTATTCCAAAACATGATAAAATACTGTGCGGAAAGCTGTATCATACTACATCAAATCAAACAACTAAATCAATACCAGGCTAAAGCTGAGGCGGTAGTGTGTGCGATGCCGTCATCCCGAGCTCTTCCCTTTGCTTGCGGAAGTACCTGAAACCAAAACTAAAACTGTAAGCACGAAGCTTAGTGAGCTCCCCCAAACTACCACATACCATACAATAACATATAAACACATATTGGGCCTTGCCCACTGCATCGGGCCGAAGCCCGGAAACTGCATCGGACCGAAGTCCGGAACTGACTGGGACCTTGTCCCCTGCATCGGACCGAAGTCCAGAACTACTACATCGGACCGAAGTCCGAAACTGACTGCATCGGATCGATGTCCGGAACTGACTGGGACCTTGTCCCCTGCATCGGACCGAAGTCCGGAACTAACTGCATCGGACCGAAGTCCGGAACTGACTGGGACCTTGTCCCCTGCATCGGACCGAAGTCCGGAACTAACTGCATCGGACCGAAGTCCGGAACTGTCTGACTAAACATGGCATGGCATAACACATCAACTAGCATAACACATATACGACATGCTACATCGGGTCGTGGCCCGGAACACATAATACTTAACACATAAAACATAGCACACAACCCTGTTCGAACCACGAAGGCATCGAACATACTAACTGCTGCATCGGACCTAAATCCGGAAACTACTGCTAACTGAACGGGCCGGCATTGTGGCCTTAGACCCGTTCCTACTGGAAGGAAACTCACCTCGTAAGCTGGCTGCTGAGTGTGTGGCTCGGAAAGCTAACGGCGGCTGCTCCTGAATCTCCTCGGCTACAAGTCCATAAACACACTCAATCAAATACTAAACACTGCGCTTGGGGTAAAATGACTCTTTTACCCTTGGTCAAAGTCAACTCTCTTTTGGGCTGACTCGCCGAGTTGGCCACCCAACTCGTCGAGTCCTACTCTCACTTTTCACTTCTGCTCACTACTACTCGTCGAGTCTGGCATCGACTCGACGAGTACCCACTTGATCCAAGAACTCAGACAATCTTCATCTGACTCGCCGAGTCGTATGAACAGACTCGACGAGTTGTTCTTGATCCCCAAGAAGATTGCCTTGGACTCGCCGAGTTGATGAACAAACTCGTCGAGTCCCTCCATCACTGAGTCTACTCTCAACTCGCTGAGTCCACTCTCTAACTCACCTCGTACACTCAACACTGATAAAAACTGAAGGACTCGTGACTCGCGACCCGACTCGTCGAGTCGTTCTTCCGACTCGCCGAGTCGCCGCCATGCAACTGATTTCTACTTGATTTTGTTTGAATCCAATGCATACAATCGATAGATCTGAGTCCAATAAGCTGTTTTACCACGTAAAGTTTCCAACTTTACGTGCACAACCTCATGAATAAGGGAAACAAGGCTAAAAGATGCATAAAATGAGTAGATCCATGGCTAATATGCAATGTAACTCCAAAAGGACAGTAGATCTGGGCTCTACAACACCCCAACATTCAGATCCAAAGGTATTTCGACTTATTAAGACGTTCATGCAAACATAAGGCTTGGGACAAACATCAAATAGCTCTTAGAAGAGCTCTAATGGAAGTTTAAAGCATATAACAAGAAGGGGACTCCGAAAATACCTCAATAAACTCAGATTTGCCCTTGGATCTTTGCACTACAACTCGTTTCCTTGCTTCTTTCTTCTTCTCCTTCTTCACACCTTCACAAAATGGCACCAAATCACTTATAAGCTCTCAAGGGAGGATGAGGGTTCTCTCACTGTGTTCTCTGGGTGAAAGTGGCAAGAATGAGGCTATAATGTGGTTTAAATAGTGGGCAAACCCGGGGATTTAGGGTTTCACCCAGACGGACGGACTCGCCGAGTTCGGGATATGGACTCGCCGAGTCCCCGGCTCCCGCGTGCACAAAATACGCGACCCAACTTGGCGAGTCAGGCTAGAACTCGCCGAGTCCCTCTTGAAAACTTAGACAATTAACAATTAATTAACATACCGGGAACGGGTCGTTACAGTTATGAATACCATTGAGTTCTTCGGGTAATTCCAGCTTGTAAGCTTGGTTCCCGATCTTCTGAAGAACTTTGAACGGTCCAATAAACCTTGGACTCAACTTTCCTCGTTTCCCAAATCGTATAAGTTCCTTCCACGGTGAGACTTTAAGCAAAACCGAATCCCCAACTTCAAAGGTTATCGGTCGTCTTTTCTTGTTAGCATAGCTCTTTTGACGATCCTGAGCTGCTAACATTCTTTCCCTAATCACCTTCAACTTCTCAGCAGTCTCATGTACTATCTCGGGGCCCATAAACTGCTTCTCTCTGGCTTCTAGCCAACAAGACGGCGTACGACACTTCTATCCATACAAGGCTTGATAAGGTGCCATCTTGATGCTCGAGTGAAAACTATTGTTGTAGGAAATTCTACCAGAGGTAAGTGCTCGTCCCAATTCCCTTGGAATTCAAGGGTACATGCTCTCACCATATCTTCTAGTGTTTGAATCGTTCTTTCGCTCTGACCATCGGTTTGCGGATGGTAAGCAGTACTCAAACATAATTTCATACCTAATTCCTCTTGCAGACTCGTCCAAAACCTCGACGTGAAATGACAATCACGATCAGATACAATTGTAAGAGGGACACTGTTAAGTCTTACAATTTCCTTCACGTAAGCATTTGCGAGCTTATCCATAAACCACTTCTCGTTGGCTGCTATGAAGTGTGCACTCTTGGTGAAACGATCCACGACTACCCAAATCATGTCGTGTCCGTTCTTCATTCTGGGCAGTTTAGTCACAAAATCTATGGTGATGTCCTCCCATTTACCCATGGGTACAGGTAAGGGTTCTAAACTCCCATACGGTTTTTAATGTGGTGCCTTAACTCTCGCACATGTCACGCACTTGGCCACATACTTCGCAACATTGAGCTTCATCGTCGGCCACCAGTAGTAGGGTTTTAGGTCCCTATACATTTTAGTGCTACTGGGATGAATTGAGTACATGGTCTTATGTGCTTCTTCCATCAGAAGATCTCTTATTCCTCCCGTTTTGGGTACCCAGATTCGATCTTGGAATACCTTCAGTCCTCGACTGTTTGTACCGAACACTAACGTTTTTCCCAAACGTTCTTCCTTTCGGTCATTCTTCTCTAAGGCTTCTTCTTGAGCTTTCCTGATACTTTCCACAATCGTCGAGACGACTTCAATTCTTAACGCTCTTGGCCTTTTCCTTTCAAGATTGACTTTCCGACTGAGAGCATCAGCAACAATATTTGCTTTACCCGGGTGGTAAAGTATCTCACAGTCGTAGTCCTTGAGAAGTTCTAGCCAGCGTCATTGCCTCATGTTCAACTCCTTCTGATTAAAGAGATACTGGAGACTCTTATGATCAGTGAAGAGCTTGCACTTCGTGCCGTAGAGATAATGCCTCCATATCTTTAAGGCAAATACTACCGCTGCCAACTCCAGATCATGAGTGGGGTAGTTCTTTTCGTGCTCTTTCAATTGTCGAGATGCGTATGCTATCACCTTTTCTCTTTGGGTCAGAACACAACCCAAACCAACTCCAGATGCATCACTATAAACCGCGAAATCTTCGACTCCATCGGGTAGAGAAAGTATTGGTGCTTCACATAACTTCTTCTTTAGCTTCTCGAAAGCCTCATCGTGTTTCTCACTCCATGTATACGTACCTCCTTTATGGGTCAAAGCTGTTAATGGAGGAGCTATCGAATAAAATCCTTGGATAAATCGTCGGTAATATCCGGCTAATCCTAGAAAGCTTCGAATCTCCGTGGGACTCTTTGGACGTTCCCACTTCATTACAGCCTCGATCTTGGCGGGGTCAACCATTATTCCCTCTTGGTTAACAACATGACCCAATAATTGGACTTCCCGTATCCAAAAGTTGCATTTGGAGAACTTTGCAAAAAGCTTCTCCTTCTTTAACACCTCCAACACTTCTCGTAGATGCTTGCCATGCTCCTCCCGGATTTTCGAGTAGATGAGAATGTTATCGATGAACACTATCACAGATTTATCGAGGAATGGTTTATAAACCCTATTCATCAAATCCATGAATGTTGCAGGAGCATTGGTTAGTCCGAATGACATAACCAAGAACTCGTAGTGTCCATATCTTGTTCTGAATGCAGTCTTCTCAATATCCTGCTCTCTCACCTTCAGCTGATGATATCCTGACCTAAGATCGATCTTTGAGAAGTAGCTCGAACCTTGCAGCTGATCGAATAGGTCATCAATCCTCGGTAATGGATACTTGTTCTTCACCCTTGCCTTATTCACCTCTCGGTAGTCTATGCACATCCTCATGCTTCCATCTTTCTTCTTCACAAATAACACCGGAGCTCCGCAGGGTGATGAACTAGGTCGAATGAATCCGATGTCCAATAGCTCCTGAAGTTGCATCATGAGCTCCTTCATCTCCGTCGGTGCTAATCGGTAAGGTGCCTTTACTATCGGTGTTGTTCCTGATAATAAGTCTATACGAAACTCCACTTGCCTGTTAGGTGGTAATCCGGGAAGATCTTTGGGAAAGACTTCCGGATAATCGCACACAACCGGTATATTCTGCACCTCTTTCTTTTCCTTTTTAGCCTCGATTACGAATGCCAAGTATGATGCACATCCTTTGGTCAAACATTTCCTGGCTTTCATCAGGTAGATGATTCCAGAATTCACTCTGCGTTTGTCCTCGTACACCATAAATGATTCCTTTCCGGGTGGGTTTATCCTAACTATCTTCTTTCGGCATAATATCTCGGCATCATTGGCGCTAAGCCAATCCATACCCAAAACGATGTCGAAATCGTTTAACTCTATGGGTAATAGTTCCTCATGGAATTCGTTTCCGTTTAGGTCAATGACGATGTTCCTAATACAATTGCAAACAGGTATGAATTTACCACTGGCAACTTCTACAATTAGGGCGTTATCAAGTTTTTCTACAGGCAGTGATAATTTTCCACCAAATTTATGCGACACAAAAGAGTAGTTAGCTCCGGAATCAAATAGTATATTTGCAAGCAAACCATTTACAAGAAAGGTACCTGAAGCGACGTTTGCTGCCTCCTTCGCAGCCTCAAGCGTCATCTGGAAGGCTCTCGCCTTTGGCTTTGGTGGTATGTTGGGCCTTCCCGCATCTTTCTTCTTTGGGCAATCCTTAGCAATATGCCATTCTTCACGACACTCATAGCACACCTTCTTTTTGGTGGTGCACTCATTGGCATAGTGCCCCGTTTTCCCACACTTGTAGCAAGTTACTTCATCGCCACATTTTCCCGAGTGCTTTTTCTTGCACTTCTCGCACCATTTAAATTCGTTTCCTCCCCCGAATTTTTTTGAACCGAACTTGCTCTTCTTTTTGTTGGGTTTAGCAGACCCTTCAAATTTCCTCTTCTCGCCAACCTCGATTTTGCTGGAAGCTCTTCCCTTAATCATGTCCTCCACAGACTTGGCAGACCAGATAGTTGCCCCCAAAGTAGGTGCCTGACGTACTGGCACCGCGTACTCCCATGGAAGTCCCTTTGCGTACTTATCAATTTTCGTCAGCTCATCCGGAACAAGACGCAAGGCAAACTCCATCTTTTCTGTGAAGTTGTTCGTGTATTCATCGATTGACATGCTTCCCTTCTTCAGGGTTAGAAACTGGTTCTCTAACTCTAGCAGGTTTTGAGCTGAGCAGTACTTTCATTTGAATTACACCAGAAATTCTGCCCATGTCAGTCGCAGGGGCTTGTTGGGGCTTAAAGTCTTCCCCAAGGTATTCCACCAACGTACAGCGCCTCCTCGAAACTGACGCACTGCAAACGTGGTCTGTAGTTTCCCTCTACAACCACACGCCATGAAGGCTAACTCCATCTCCGAGATCCAATCCATGACTCCGATTGGATCTTCCTTTCCCGTGAAAGTCGATGGCTTGCAAGTCAGAAAGTCCTTGTACTTGCATCCATTTCCCTCGACTCTGTCATCTTGGTTGTTTTGTGGGACTATTGGTGGGTTGACTTGACCAACAGTTCCAGTGTCGTCTCCTTCCTCAGTCTACCCTTCGTTCAACTCGGGCTGTTCGATTTGAATAGTCGCTTCCTCTCGATTTTGCTGGAGCAAACGTCTAGTTTCTTCCATTTGACGATCCAACATCGCTTGGATCATCGCTTGCACTCCGGCCATGGTGACTGGCTCAGCAGCGGCTTCCATCACCGGTATTTGCTCAATCACCGGGGGTTGGTTTCTGTTCCCATTTGCATTCACGTTTCCGCTACGGGTCCTTGCCATCTTGATCTATACACTGAATAAGGTGAATTTAGATCTTTATTTAGGATAGACGGTTAAATCATCCTTATCACTCCGAAACATTTACATGCTAGTTCTAATATCGTAGTCGTACATTTACAATCCTAAACACATAAGGTTTCCAGATCCGGTCGGCAACAGACCATAGATCCGAACAATTAACAACATATCATGCACAAAGTATTTAGCACATAAAATCATTTTAGGCACAATTCCTAAAATAATCTAGTGCTCACACCTCACAATCATCGCTTAGCATTCTAAGTTTAAGTCTAGAAATCCTAAAAATTCCTAGTTCGCTTAAACTAATGCTCTAATACCAACTGTGACATCCCCAAAATCACGGCCAGAAAAGACCGGTTTGTTTATGCTTTGTTTAAAAATCAGAGTAACATTTTTAAATAAAAGTGTTGCGGAATTTGTCCCAAAACAAAATATGATAAAGATTTATCAAAAGCATTTCCATAGAAATGTATTTCATTAAAAGACTTGGGATGTCATGTTCGTACAGATCAAAAGCATAAACAGTACAATACAAGCCTTACTACATTATTTCATATCTACAGGCCTATATCCGTAATCCCTCGTCCAAACATCATATCTATGCTCAAGCGCCACTACCTGTAATACATAAAACTGAGTGGGTCAGGCTTGGGAGCCTGGTGAGCACATAGGGTTTTCAACCCATAATAAATAAGTTTATTAATTTCATCAATCAACAATAACCCGATTACCCGTTCCCATTATCCTCACTTTACGTCCCTAAACACCTATCATAAGGGACCTAGCCTAAGGATCATCATCGGGACGGACACTACTGCTAACAGGATTCCTCAACAATAGATGTCCTAAAGGCAACCATGTGGGGGATGGAGTACATCTGGTGAACACACAGTTCAAATAAACACATACAAGTTGCGAGCCTGCTAGTGTTCCACTGGACTGTCTAGAATAGTCCGTGGTCGTCATCTATACTCTGCTAGATGATCGTATCATCAATAACATCTATAACGAGGCCTCTCATTATTTTATTTTGTCACACATCAACTATTACATCTACCCATGTTTTTCCCAAAACATTTTGTAGATATAAAATACATATACAGTTTAAATCTTTGAAAACATGTATAAAACGTTCATCCAACATAGATAGCAAGTATTCAGATATTATGTACACATAGCACGTAATTTATATAAAATACTTCATATCTATGTGTAAGCTGAAAGTAACTATGCACTCACCTGATTAGGTGGTGACTCAACACTCGGACAGCGCTTTGATACTCTCAAATTGATATTCCTTCGATAAAACCTAGTATCGATACCACTAGGGTTTAGTTTAATGATAACCGCGACAAATTAATTAGTCCGAGTATTATTATTATTATATAAGTGTTAATAACACTCAATATAACTCATAATAATAGCCCAAATAATTATTTTAAGGACCTAATAACATCCCTATATTAAAACATAAGCTACACTAAAGATAGGATAGGTACAACTCACTTACAACGGGTTTTTCTCGAAAACCGGGCTTCGCTGGAGCAGCGTTCCTGAGCTGAAAGGCTCTTTTCTCCGGACTCTGGGAGCCTCGGGGCTTCCTTCAGGTGCTAGGGGGTTTACCTAGGCTTTTAGGGGGCTTAGGGAGCTTAGAGAGAGAGTTTAGAGAGAGAAAGACGAGGGTTGAGGGGTGAGGAAATGAGGGAACCCGGCACCTCTATTTATAAGGGAGAAATCAGATGGACTCGCCGAGTCTGAGTCATGACTCGTCGATTTGGTGCATGTGGCAACCTTCTGGTGCTGCCATGTGTCCAATTCTGGTGGTGCCACGTCACCCCCTATCGCGTATCAGCCTTCAAACTTAGAAAAATCATAACTTTTGCATACGAGCTCCATTTTCGACGTTCTTTATATCCACGCCTAGGTAAAATCAAGAACTACAACTTTCGTTTACACTCCGTCTGCTAATTCTCGACCGATCTCAAATTTAACAGTAGGAGGCGTTTAGACTGTTAAATAACCGCGAAGAATTCATAACTCCTTCATACGGACTCCGTTTTCGTCTGTCTTTTTACCGTTGAGTTCCTATTAATGAGATATTCAACTCTCATTTAGATCGCGTAAGCCAAAAACCGCTCGAACTAAAATTCGAGTTTCGGGTCGTGCATTGCTAAGCCGAATCTTAGAAAAATCATAACTTCTTCATACAAAGTCAGATTTAGGTGTTCTTTTTATCGATGTTCTTAGTTTAACATATTCTACGACTTTTGTTTAGATTTCTAAGGCTAAATCGCGCTCTATCGTAAATTCACTATTTACGCTTTCCGGTATTGTGTCGGTTTTGTCGCGAAACTTCGACGGGTCATAACTTCTTCGTTATAACTCGGATTTCGGTGTTCTTTATATCCTCGGAATCCTTGTTTCGACCACTACAACTTTATGTAGAGATATTGGGCTTATCCTACACTTTAATTTTGACACTTATTTTTATTCTTTGTTAATTATACATTTATAATTAAATAATAAGCACATAAATACACATAATTCACATAATACTCAAATATTTCATCTTTATTACTTCAAAAAGAGTTACAAGAGTTGACCTAGACTATTACATTGACAAAAATGCTTAGCGCTGAAACCCGGGCGTTACTGTATAATTTCATGGATTGGCACCATTTTCATGTTTTTCCTAAAGTAACTAAGATTGGGATTTTAGTGAAAGTTTAGTTACTTTATATTTGTCATTATACTTTTAATGAGGGAGAAATAGAGTCCTTTCCTACCGTTCGGCTAACGACCCTCCACCAGTCAAGGTAGCGGTGGGTGAGAGTTGACACCCATTAAACCACCATTTTATAGGCAGTAGTCTTATAACCCCCTTATAGACCGGCTTCGTGAATGAGGCCTACTAGCGGTAAAACTAACATGGAATTAAGTTTTCATTTAATGAGGCTTTGCAAATTCCAAAACTTGAGGGCAAGTTATGAAACTTATCAAACTCTTCACATTCATAACCTATGAGTTTAATTTGATTTTAATGATGAGACCTTTCATTTTCCATAACTTGAGGACAAGTTATGGAGGTCATTAAGCATCAATTAGATCATCTTTCCTAACAACTAAATTATCACATAATTCATGATCCAACTAAAATCATAAACAAGACAATTCTAAATCAACAATTTAAAAAAAAAAAAAATAAAAAAAAAAAAATAAAAAAAAATAAAAAAAAAAAAAAACTTGGTTTATCATATAAAGCAATAATTATTTTAAAAATTTTTAAAATATCTTGTGGTTGGATGAGTACAAGCACTACCATATCATAAAAAAACATTTCCAATGATCCAAAATAGTTTCTGGTAGTGTTCCAAATCCAAAGCAAGACAAGAAACTTGAAATTCTGCACATAGAGCCTTCAATTCATCGAGTGCATAAAATAGACTCGGCGAGTTGATCTATTACTGAGTGGACTCGCGAGTCCGTTTATGAACTCGGCGAGTTCACCAATCAAAGGCCAAAATTTTGACTTTTTTATCTTTGAAAAACTAGTGAGCATAAAATATAATGGAAAACAACCCTTGGCTCTGATACCATTGTTCGGTTTTTAGCATTATAACAATTCTATGGTGCACATGCAACCCTAAATGCTTTGGATCTATATTTTCTCTAATTATACCTGCATTTTTTTTCCAAAGCATTCACCCTAGCTAGCATATAATTGAAGCTATATAGCAAAACTTAGTTTGGATGCTTACCTCTTGAGTAGGGTAGAGTTATTCCCCCTTTGAAAGCTTCAGCACGTCAAGTGTGATGCCTCTAATGGTTCACAAAGACCAATATGCAAGAGGAGGCTTTAAGAGAATTAGATTGTTAGATGTATTTTTTGTAACTTTTTGCGCATCTTTTAGTCCCTTTTTATGCATATATTTAGCACAATTGTTCTTCATTTGTCTTCCATTTCATCATATTCATTTTAGTCTCTAGAACAACCTTATTTGCACACTTTCATGTCTTTTTCAAGTAAATTGGAGGTTGGAACGCGCTTTGGGAGGTGTCGGGAAGCACTGGTGAGGATTTCGGGATGATTGGCCAAAGAACAGAAAAGTTGAAAAAATCGAGTTTGGACCCGGTGACAGAGGAGTACACAACCCGTGTTGGATTTACACTGCAAAATGGGAACAGACTGTTTTGACCAGAAAGGGAGCTGTTGACTTCACTTAACATGTCCCATGTCAGTTTAGCCTATTTTGACATGGGCCGTGTTGGCCTTGTTGAGCAGTTTTGAGCATCGAACTTTGTAGTTGGAATTGAGGGTTGAAGACCATTTTCCACTCAACACGACATGTGTTGATTTTCTCTATTTTGACAAGGGCCATGTTCGACCCAAAAACTACCTTTGATAGTTTTTCTTATTTTCATATCTTAGGATGTGGGTCATTTTGACATACACACATCATATCAGATCAAATTTTGTGAGGGGATTTTGAAGGTTTTTGCAAGGGTTTGATCAGTAATCATTTGGAAACATTATTTATAGTACTTGTAAGTTATAATTGCACATTATTTCCATCTTTTAAACTTGTGATCTTGTTCTAGCTATGTGTGGCTAGAACCCTAGTTTCTCAAATTTCATGTTTTGACTTCTTGGTAGTGACTTCAATTATATGACCTGATGTTTGTTCTTAATTTCTATCTAGTGAATTTGATTTTTCTTTAATCGAATGTTTGATTCTAATTGTGATTCTTATTGACCATTTGAATTAGAGTTAGTCATTCAAGTTATATCTTTTACAGAGTCCATCATTGTTTTGTGAAATTGAACTAGTAAAAAGCATTAAATTGATCCCTATTGAATGAATTTAGTATAAATCTTATTCATACGCTCTTACACTCCCGATCTTATGAGGAGTATTGGGTGTTGGGAACATTCACATAAAGTTTCATTCAATCCTTTAATCTAATTCTAAGAGCTTGTTTAGATTAGGTTAGTAAGGTTAGGGTTAATCATAGAACATGTTTTGGTTAATTAATGTGGTGATTGGGAAGTGTTAGAGCTTGTTAACACTTTCAAGTACCAACTTAGATAGAACTGAACAAATATTGTGTCATCTTTGAATCACATTGCTAAGTTGTCATACATGAAGTTGGAGTCCTTATAAACTTTAAATTTAATTCACTAATTTATTTGATTACTTGTGCTTTTAATTTGTTTGTTTAATCATTGAATTTAACCCCCCTCCCCTCCCTTTAATCTTTTATGAACAAGCACCTTGCGCAAAGAGGTATTAGACCAATTGTCCTGTGTCTCTATGGATCGACCCTACTTGCCTTGTACTACCTTGTAGTGCAATATAGTGGGATTCTTTTGGAGTATATTGTACCCGCTTATTTGTTGGGTTTGACACACCTAACAAATTGGCACCGTTGTCGGGGACACGGTGTTACTAATTGTTTATGCCTAGATCTTTACGTACATGTACACCACTACCAATTGATTCGGAGATAGAGAAAACTGCAAAGAAGTTAAGGAAGCAAGCCAGGCTTCGTAAGAAGCAACCGGGCTTCGGGACTTCTACATCTTCTAACCCTCTAGTAATCAACATTTGCAAGGACATCTCTCTCTCAAGTGTGTCCGCATCCGAAACAGAAAGCCTATCACTCTCATCTCAACCATCCTCACCTAAAAATACCACTCTACCATCTTCACTTACTTATAAAATCCCAAACAATACACCCACAGATACTTCAACCACTACTCACAACATTGGAGATAACCATGGAGGAAACACACCTCCAAACCCACCACAAGAACATACTCTCCGTCAATGGTCGAGGCAAGAGGTTACTCAACAACCTCTTTGCATCACATATCCAGCAACCACCAACTCAGAACTAAAATCTGGACTCATCCACTTACTACCAACCTTTAGAGGTTTGGAAAATGAAGATCCTCACAGGTTTGTAACTGAATTCCATGTCGTATGAGTGGGAATGAAGCCACACAATGTTATAGAAGTTGAAATAAAGCTTAGGGCATTCCCCTTTGCGGTGCAAGATGCAACAAAAGATTGGGTTTATGACCTCCCACTGGGAACGGTTACTACTTGGGTAGATCTTGCACAATTATTTTTGGATAAATACTTTCCCGAGATGAAAGCTTCAGCCCTACGGAGGGAAATCATTGGAATCAAGCAACATAAGAGAGAGGGTTTTCACACATATTAGGAGAGATTCAAGAAACTTTGTTTCCATTGTCCAAAGCACGGAATCACCGAATACCAACTTCTCCAATATTTCATTGAAGGAATCACTCCGATGGAAAGAAGGCTTCTTAATGCCTCGAGTTACGGATCTTTACCAAATGAGACTCCAACCGAAATCCGCAAAATAATCAAGAACATGGCTGAAGATTCTATACATTCAAGCCATGATGAAGAATGGTATATGGTTGCACCCCCGAGGTGTAAAAGAGGTCCAAACTCCTCAAATTGAAGCTCAATTATCCGAGCTTACGAAAGTGGTAATGATGCTAGCCAAAGACAACGGTGTAAAGTCCACACCCCCCCCCCCTTGTGGTATTTGCACTAAAGTGGGGAATCCAACTGATATGTGCCCACAACTTCAAGAGGAGGATTATGCAGAAAAAAATGCTTTAGGAGGATATTCCGAGTCAAACCAAAGGGGATTTGAGCAACCACAGGCTTACCAAAGATGGAACAACAATCAAGGTTGGGGAGGAAATCAACAAGGAAATTACTAACCAAATCAACCACATCAATACCAAAAAAGACCACCATTTCCTCAAAATCAACAAAGACCACCTTTTCAACCTCAAAATTTCCAGCCAAGGCATCCACCACAACCACCTCCATAAGCGGGTTCATCAAGCATGTCACTAGAAGATATTGTCAATAGCTTTGCCCCTAGCAATCAAAGCTTCCAACAAGAAACCAAGGCAAGCATAAAAAGCTTGGAGCAACAAGTTTCACAACTTGATCAGTCCGTGAGTAAGATGGAATCACAAGGCAAGCTACCATCTCGAACCAAGAAGAACCCGAAACACAATGCATGTGCCATTACCTTAAGAGGTAGGAAAAGATATCAAGGTACAAGGATGTCGGATGAAGAAGAGGAAGAGAAAGAGATTGAGGTAGAAAAAGATGTCAAAGGAGAGGAAAGGAAAAATACTTCAAAGTCAAGAAGCCGATAGAGATCGAAGTGAAAGTCACACCAGCTCCATTTCCTTCAAGGCTAACAAGCACAAAGAGAGAACGGCAAGATGACGAAATCATGGAAATGTTCCGAAAGGTTGAAATCAATATCCCTCTTTTAGATGCCATTACACAGATTCCTACATATGCTAAGTTTCTTAAGGAACTTTGCACATCTAAGAAAAAGCTTAAAGGAAATCAAACTGTGAAAGTTGGGGAAAATGTTTCATCCGTATTACAAAAACGGCTACCAAAAAATGCAGGAACTTGGGGCATCAATTAATGTCTTACCTTATTCAAGTTATAAAACAATGGGAATTTGACCTTTATCAATAAAATGGAGTCATCATTCAACTTGTTGACCGGTCTTTGGTACACCCAAAAGGTGTATTGGAGGACGTGTTAGTGATATTCATTCTTTAAACTTCATAAATGTTATTGATTCATGTACTAATGATTGTTTTAAGTTGTCAAGCCAAGATGTGCCAACCACCATCTTGAGCTAGCATTTTGATGAGACAGGGATCAAGAATCTGGCCGATAAGTGCACTTTGGAGGATGGGTTGATTGAAGGAATCAACTCCTTAGAAAAAGCACAACCTATGAGAGTTAAACCACCTCGCATGAAGCTAAAAAATTCCGATCCGAAACTCCTTCCATCCATTGTACAGCCACCGAGTCTTGACTTGAAGACTCTTCCTGATCATCTCAAATATGCCTATCTTAGAGAGATAGAGACATTATCGGTGATAATTTCAACCAAGCTAGAAAAAGAAAAAGAAAAAGAGTTGGCTGGAATTTTGAAAAAAGTACAAGGAGGCTATTGGTTGGACCATTGCAGACATAAAGGTGTTTAGTCCATCACTATGCATGTATAAAATATTGATGGAAGAGGACTTTAAGCTGACCCACGAAGACCAAGGGATATTGAATCCACCTATAATGAAGGTGGTGAAAAATGAGATCATGAAGCTCATGAATGAAGGTGTAATCTATCCCATTTCTGATAGTAAATGGGTAAGTCCCATGCAAGTTGTCCCGAAAAAATCCAGAGTCACCGTTGTCAAAAACTCTGAAGAGGATTTGGTACATACCCGTGTGCAAAACAGGTGGAGGTTTTGTATTGATTATAAGAAGTTGAATGCTTCCACTCGCAAATTCCACTTCCCTTTGCCATTCATCGATCAGATGTTAGAAAGATTGGCCGGGAAATCTCACTATAGCTGCCTTGATGTTTTTTCTGGTTTTCACCAAATTTCTGTTGCCCCAGAAGACCAAGAGAAAACCACATTCACATGTCCTTTTGGCACCTTTGCATATAGACGCATGCCCTTTGGCTTGTGCAATGCATCCGCGACTTTCCAAAGATGTATGGTGAGTATATTGTCATAATATGTCGAAAATATCATAGAGGTTTTCATGGAAGATTTTACCGTTTATGAATTTTTTTTGGATGAATGTTTGCAAAATATCACTAAAATCTTACAAAGGTGCATTTACGCTAACATAGTCCTTAATTATGAAAATTTTCACTTTATGGTTGACAAGGGCTTGATACTTGGACATGTGGTGTCACAAAAAGGTTTAGAAGTTGACAAGGCCAAAATTGATGTTATTAAGAGCTTACCATAGCCGAAAAATGTTTGGGAAGTATGTTCTTTTCATGGTCATGCAGGCTTCTATCGGCGAATCATCAAGGATTTTTCCAAAATCACGGTGCCGATTTGCCAACTTTTACAAAATAAGGCCGATTTTGAGTTTGGTGATGCATGTAAAAGTGCATTTGATCATTTGAAGGACCTGTTGACATCCGCCCCCATCATTCAACCACCAAATTTGGATCTTCCATTCGAGATCATGTGTGGTGCTAGCAATGCCACGGTTGGGGCGGTTTTGGGAAAAAAAGGTGGATCGAGCTCATCATGTCATTTACTATGCATCCAAGACCCTTGATAGTACACAAAACAACTACACCACAATAGAGAAAGAGTTGCTTGCTATTGTCTTTACATTAGAGAAGTTCCGATAGTACCTCCTTGGAACCAAAGTGATCATATATTCAGACCATGTAGCTATAAAGCATTTACTTACCAAGAAAGATTCACAGCCGAGGTTAATACGGTGGATGTTGCTTTTGCAAGAGTTCGGTATTGATATCAAGGACAAAAGTTGGAAGGAGAATTTATTTGTGGATCATCTAAGCCGCATTTTATCACCCGAAGATGGTATACCAATTTGTGACACATTTCAAGACAAGCACTTATTTTTAGCCAAAGAAGCACCATGGTATGTAGATATTGTCAATTACTTGGTCACAAATCAATTTACCCCAGATTCCACCCGTTGGAAAAAGGATAAAACCAAGAAAGGGGCCAAGCGATACGTATGGGATGAGCTTTACCTTTTGAAGTATTATGATGACCAAATGATCTGAAGGTGTGTTGAGCAAAAAAATGTATAATTCATCCTTAACTTTTTTCATTCCTATGCTTGTGGAGGTCACTTTGGACCCCAAAGGACAACTAGAAAAGTCTTAGACAACAAATTCTTTTGGCATACCATTTTTCACGATTCTTATGTGTTATATGCACATTGTGATATGTGCCAAAGATCCGGGTCCTTAAGCTTTAGGAATCAAATTCCCCTTACCCCTATTTAAGTATGTGAGATCTTTGATGTATGGGCTATAGACTTTATGGGAACATTTCCACCATCTTTTGGTTTCTCGTATATCTTGTTGGCGGTGGACTATGTGTCCAAATGGGTGGAGGCCAAAGCCACCCATACTAATGATTCCAGTGTTCTGGTGGATTTTCTTAAGGCATAGATTTTCTCCCGATTTGGCACTGTAAAGGCTCTAATAAGTGACCGTGGGACTCATTTTTGCAACCGGATGCTTGAAGCCATTCTGAAGAAGTATAGGGTGACTTATAAAGTCTCAACAGCGTATCACCCCCAAACCAATGGGCAAGCGGAGGTCTCCAATAGGCAAATCAAAATCATTTTGGAGAAAACAGTCAATCCAAACCGCAAAGACTGGAGAATAAGGTGGAAGATGCCTTATGGGCATACCGTACTACTTTCAAAACCCCTATTGGTATGTCCCCATATAGGCTAGTGTTTGGAAAAGCATGTCACTTCCGGTGGAGCTCGAACACAAAGCTTTATGGGCCATAAAGAAATTCAACTTGAATGAAGATGAGGTGGGAAACAAAAGGATGCTAGACATTCAAGAGTTAGAAGAGATCTGAAATGATGCATATGACAGTGACATGATTTACAAAGAGAAGATGAAGGCATACCATGATAAAATGATATCCTAGAAGACTTTTGCACAAGGACAAAAAGTGCTTCTTTATCACTCGAGGTTCAAGTTGATTTCATGGAAATTAAGATCAAGATGGGTTGGTCCTTTCGTGGTAAAAAAGGTATTCGACCATGGTGTGGTGGAAATCACAAGCCAACAAACTGGAAAAACATTCAAAGTCAATGGTTATAGATTTAAGCCGTTTTACGAAGGATTTGAGGTGAAGAATGATGAGATAGAAATTGTTGGGAACCCCATGTACCATGACTGAAGCGTATTTGGGGGCAAAGTCGAGCCAATGACTTAAAACAAGGGCAACTAACTACGATGCAACACGGGGGTATTTTTCTCTTTTTCTTTAAAAACATTTTGATTTCTTTGAAATTTTTGATTTTTAATTTTCCAAATGCAATTAAACATGATTTTAAATCATCAAATGGACCTCGGGATGCAAAAACATTTCGTTTGAATGAGAGTGTACTTTTGGGTTCAAAAAGTGGGAAGTGGAAAACAGAGTCGTACACGGCCCGTGTTCTTTTTTGGCCTGTGCGAACACGGGTCGTGTTCAATTGAAAAGATAATTTTGGCAAACAAAGGGTTACACGGCCCGTGTACATTTTTGCCTTATAATGAACACGGGTCATCTTCAGCATTTCCCAGGAATTTTAACCCCAACACGGTTCGTGTGAATTTGGCTTGTGGCAACACGGGTCGTGTTCGTGCAACAGATCTGATGGTTTTTAATGCATAAAATAGGGTTTTTTTTGCCTTATTCACCCACAAAGTCTTTCCAAAACAGCCCCTCTCTCCCAAGAAACCCCAAGGTCCGATTTTTCTTCAAATCCCTTGATTTCTCAACGATTTTGTCTTGAATCTTCAAAGAGGGTTGATCTTCATCTTCTACACTTCATCTCCTACATCTAGTACACCATTTTCTTGCACTTTCATGGTTTATTTTTGGGTTTTAACAAACCCTAGGTCCGAAAATTCCCAAGAAATTTGGTGTTTTTGTGCTTAAATCTTCATATAGGCAAGCTTGGGGAGGTTGAAGAAGGTCTTTCTCACCAAGAACAACACATTTCCACTAACAATTCGATAAAATCTTTCCAGCTCTTCAATTGTGGATTTTGTGTTTTTAAAGTCAAATTGCATGTATTTGTGGTTATTTTGGACTTCACAATAACTTGGAAAAAATTCAAAGCTGAGTTTCCCACGAATTTGTGGTGGTTAAACTCGAGTTGACTAGACCCGTCAAAAGTTGACTTTTTGACCAGTGACCAGTTGACTCTTTTTCCCAAGAACAATTTTTGCATATGGAAGGATAACATTCTAAAAGACCTAGACACACCAAACCATCGGCCCGCCGTTGTAGGTCTCCATCACCACCGCCCAATCCGACACATGGTGGTGTGGTTTGTTCCAGCCTAATTCAAGTTGTTAAACTTGAGGCCTTTCTCTAGCGCACTCATACCATTCATAAATTTTCGCATGTTCCACCTCTCCATGTGTTGCACATCTATAAACAAGTCCACACGTTGTTCCAAAACATTGGATGGCAAAGATTGTTGTAGGTCCACGAGCTCAGTTACAAAGTCCGGACAACCGAGTTCTTATCTTCACTCTACTTGGACCACAGTGACCTAAATTTCCAGCTTTAGAACCAAGATCATACCTTGTCCCTAGACCAAATCAATGCCATAGTTGGGTTCCTCACAGAAAACACCTTTGGCCCAATGAACCAATCCCAGGATACAGTGATCTTACATAGTGGACTGACCTTACACATCTACACCCCTATGTCTCAAGTTCTGCTAAGGCCTCATCTCTCATCCACCCTGTGATGAAAGTGGCCCACAAAATTATTGTTTCACTTGTTATCCCTAGAGAAGAAAGAAGCACCATTAGCGCTCTTGAGCTCAAAATAATCTATGTGATGGCCCACCCGAACGATAACCTCATTCCTCACTATGGCTCATTCATTTGCAACAAGCTCATCCGCCTTAGCACATCACGGTTTGGAAAATATATTGTGGAGCTATTGTTAGTATGTTTGCTAAAAGTGCTCCAGTCCAAGCCCCATTTCCTGTAATTCACCAACCTTTTCCCGGTGACCCCTACCTTACCACGGCAGTGCTCGAAAGCACGAGAATGTTTTGGATGGAGGACAGGAACCACAATTGGACCATGGGCCAAAACCATGAACCAAGACTTCTCATCACTCCCAAAACCTGGAACATCCTTGACCTCAGGCGGCCTAATAATTTCACCGATTTGAAAATCATGTCGTATTTTTTCCCCGACTCCTTCTCTGAGGAGGAAGATGAGGAAGGTGGAGAAAGTGATGACAATGGCAGAGCGGCACCATAAATTCTCCTCCCATGGGTGGTGTCAGCTCATCCCAACATTTTGGGCACTCATCATATCACGCACAATATACATATCAATTCCAATCGATCCATACCCGCCTCGACACTTACCAACAAGATGTCATGAGCCTACCCTGAAGTTTTTCCGCCTTCACCACTCAATACGCCCGGTATCAAGAGCGTCAGCACAAACAAGAGGAGGAATTTTGGGCATGGACCTGAAAACCCAGCTACTATCCCCCTCCTCCTCCGCAAGAGGTTATTCTGCCCTCTCCAATCATCGGGAACGATGCTTATCTTTAAGTTTGGGGAGGGGTAGAGTTGTACATTAGGTGCAGTTTCATGTTCATATTGATATTCATGCATGCATTTTCAAAAAAAGAAATTACTGCATTTTCATGTTCATATTCATATTTATGCATGTATTTATAAAAAATATTTTACCTTTCTTATTATCATTTTCCTTGCATTCTGCATTTATAAAACCCAAAAATATTTGTATTTCAAGTTTTTGAATTACATCATATTCATGCATGAATTTTCAAATAAAACTGTACAAGATGATGACACTCTTTACATACAATAGCTCCATGAAGTGGGAAAATGAGAACTCAAATGAAAAAAAATTACCCAGGTTACCAGATAGTTGCTGGAAGTGTAGAATCAACTTTCATAACTAGGGGGCCCAAACACCATAATTCGAGACCCCAACCTTAGAAAATTAGAAAAAAAACGTTTTACGGGCGATAATAACAGCTTTAGGATGATTTGTATCGGAATGTTTAAAAAGAATCTTTATCGACAACTCTGGATCCGCAGAACACGGACCTATTTGTTGACACGCGTTACCCTCATGGTAACAGAGAGCTTAAGTATCAGATCTACACAATCAAGAAAGAAGAAAGGGTACAAGTATCATCTCCAATACCCAAATCAGAATTTCAAGTGCCAAAACAAAGAAATTATCATAAATTCAAAAGTTGATTAAAGAACTCAAGCTCAAAATGAAGATACAAATCCAAGTTTAATCAAAATCAAAAGCCGTCTCAAATTCAAATTTGGAGAATGAAGAAATGTGTGATATGATACTAGTAGCTCTCGAAAAAGTGAAAGCATAGGAGTTGGGCCCTTTCGGGTGGGCTTACTGTTTCAGCAAAAGTTGATTCACCGTGATGGGTTCTTAAGGATGCATCGATTCTGATTTTTGGCCATCTAGTCTTAAGGATATGAGATCCGGACTGTGTTATTTTTGCCCGTAAAGTTAATTAAGGTATGAAGTTTAAATAAAACTATGGTTGAATTATTGGGTTACACCATTTCGGGTCTTCCTTACTTTGGGAGTCTGTGATATGTGGAAGGAAGTAGGATGGTTACCTAGGTATTAATGATTGGAACCACATTGATGTAAAGTCTGATCGTACTTACATAGATAAATTACTTGTGTTCTTAAATTTCTCTTTGATTCATTTTGTTTCTTTATTGCTTTTGTACATATTTTTCTTTTTCGTGGTTTTCATTGCATGCATTCATTCCTAGCCTTTAGGATCTTTTTGTCCCTTTTGCTCTATGTTTATTTTTTCCATCTAGAAATCGTCCTATTTCATCTAATTCTTGTTCTTTCTTGAGGACAAGAAAGGTCTAAGTTTGGGGAGATTTGTTAGGTGCATTTTGTGCACCTTTTTGCTCATATTTTAGTCCCTTTTTATGTATCTATTTAGCATAATTGTTCTTCATTTGTCTTGCATTTCATCATATTCGTGTTAGTCTCTAAAATAACCTTATTTGCACACTTTCATGTCTTTTCAGGTAAACCAGAGGTTGGAACACGCTTTGGGTGGTTTCGGGAAGCATTGGTGAGGATTTCAGGATGATTGGGCAAAGAACGGAAAAGTTGAAAAAATTGAGTTTGGACCTAGTGATAGAGGAGTACACAACCCGTGTTGGATTTACACTGCAGAATGGGCACAGGCCGTGTAGACCAGAAAGGGAGCTGTTGACTTCATTAAACACTACCCGTGTTAGTTTACCCTATTTTGACACGGGCCGTGTTGGCCTTGTTGAGCAGTTTTGAGCATCGAACATTGGAGTTGGAATTGAGGGTTGAAGACCATTTTCCACTCAACACGACATGTGTTGATTTGCTCTATTTTGACAAGGTTAGTAAGGTTAGGGTTAATCAAAGAGCTTGTTTAGGTTAATTAATGCGGTGATTGGGAAGTGTTATAGCTTGTTTACACTTTCAAGTACTAACTTAGATAGAATTGAACAAATATTGTGTCATCTTTGAATCACATTGCTAAGATGTCATACATGAAGTTGTAGTCCTTACAAACTCTGAATTTAATTCAGCCATTTAGCTGATTACTTATGTTTTTAATTTGTTTGTTTAATCATTTCATTCACCCCCCCCCCCTCTTTAATCTTTTATGAACAAGCACCTGGCGCAAAGAGGTATTAGACCGATTGTCCCATGTCTCTATAGATCGACCCTACTTGCTTTGTACTACGTCTTGGTGCAATATAATGGGATTATTTTGTAGTATATCATACCACTTTATTTGTTGGGTTTGACACGCCTAACAAAGATACTTGACTCCAACGAGTGTGTAGCCGATTTTGGATTATGGGGTCACTATTTATAATGTGGCAAATGCTAGAGTTACACTTTGTAAACCCTAATAACCCATGACTTTCCAAATTCTGATGCTCCATGGGTTTAACCTCCATAGACTATCCATGGATTAGTTTAGCCCATAATAATGAATCATTGGCCCACATTACAAGAACCACTGATTTACATAATCAATCCCTATATATTCAATTAGTATCTTTTGATCACAAAATTAATTCCAAATTAATTCTTGATCAATACTAATTAAATAATATTAATATATTAGACTTCTAATATATTAATAAATCACAAATAACCTTATTCTCAAAAATCCATCCTATCAAATTGCACTGGTGAAGGCAACCCAAAAGGACCATGCTACTATCGGCTTAAGTACATATCCGTTACAGTTATGGGTTAGACACCAAATACAACACAATGTCTGGGCAAGCCTGATGTATGGTATATGTTATGTTATGTGTTTATGATATATTTTATGCAGTGTGTATGCCAGGGTGAACCCAATGTCGGGGCAAGCTCGATTCCAGGCGGGGTCCGGTGCAAGACATGGTCTGATGCCAGGGTGACCCGATGCCAGATAGGAGTCCGATGTTGGGTAAGCCGATTTCAGGTTCGTCCCGATGTAGCTAGGAGTAGTGCCAAAGTTATGTTATTTGTTATATGTTGTGTGTATGGTATGTGGTAGTTTGGGGGAGCCCACTAAGCTTCGTGCTTACAGTTTTTAGTTTTGGTTTCAAGTACTTCTACTAGCAAAGGGAAGGGATTGGGATGATCGCATGGCACACATCACAGTCTATAGCTTGGGATATATTAGTCTGATATTTGAGATAACATTATTATATTTTGATAGTTTATGAGATGTTTTTGAGCCACATGTATTAAGATATTTAATTGATAATACTATTTATGGTTTTATTAATGAATTAAAAACGAACTTTTTGGATTGTATTTTTGGGATGTTTGAAGTTGGTATCAGAGCCTTGGTTTGATGTTTTTAGGCACATTTTCGGGTGTGTCTGAACTCATACTAAGGAATTGGTATAGAATTTTCAAAAGAAAAACCATTTTTATAAAAGGATTTTTGAGAAAAGAAAAGAACTTTAGAAAAAGAAAAAAGAAAGGGATTTTGAAAAAGAGAAAAGGGTGTGGTGCATGCAATCAACTGAGCTCAAGTAAGTACTCCCAATTTACCCATGCAAGTTTATGTTATGACATGTTTATCCGTTTTATGAGAACGGCATGCTAGACTAGGATAAAGGATCTAGGAAGGATGCCTTATGTGCGTGTTATATGTGTATCAACTTTATGAACTACATGCTAGTATAGATTAGTCAGTTTGATGGCCTGATTAGAATATGCTTGATTAAGTCTACTCAATGCTCGAATGTTGCTTGCTTTGTGCTTTTAGGCGTTCTAGTTATCCTTTACTAACTAGTAAACGAATATGTTAACTTACATATTGCAAGGACTAAATAATTTCAGAAGGTTAGGTTTAGCCTTATTCCGCAGCTCTCGTTTGAGTCTAACCATTGTAGGGTAGAACCTCTCATTCGAAGAATTATCTAGTCTTAGTGATATGTAATAGTATTTGCGAGCTATTTACGGGAAGATAGCAGGGACTTCTTATGCAGCTGATGGCCAAGAGTTGAATGGTGATTACCCTAGGGCAAGCCTAGGATGGGAGTAGCGCGTGAAGCATTAGTATTAGAAGGGACTTGGTAAATTCGAGGCAGTTCTTGAGGAAAGTACGGATAGATGTGGAAGGTCGTATGGGCCCGTACTACTGAAAGAAAAGGATCCGTACTCGGGTCAATGAATGTTGGGATGAATCCAGGGAACTTGTAGTGTATGTGATCCCTCGAGATATGTTTAGTATTCCAATGCTTGTTATGATGTGTTTTTCAGAATGGTGGTTTGACACCCTAGATTAGTAGTTGGCAGTTTAAGTGTCAGTGAGGGATCAGGCTCAGGGTCTGGAGCTAAGTAACTAAATGAGCAGAATAGGGAGTTCATCTCCTTAGAGATCACACGCAACATACTAGACCAGACTCCTGTGATCTTTGGCACGATCAAGGAAGGGATTCTTGAGCTTTTGCACAAGAGATTGAGTGCTTTCCTCATTAAGCTAGCGGCCATGATGGGTTCGCACACACTGACTTTTAGGGAGTTCAGAGCATGTGGAGCTCCTGACTACCATGATGGGCTCGGGACCCCATCGCGAGTACTAGATGGTTGGCAGATGTTGCAAACGCATTCCGCACTAATAGATGTCCCGAGGGGGGACAAGGTTACACTTGTATCATGTATCTTGAAGGACATGACACATGATTGATAGGAAGAGGTCGGACATGACATGGGTGATGGTGCAGCTCTTGATGCCATGAAATGGAGTGACTTTACGACCTGGTTCAAAGTCGAGTTTGCTCCCATGATAGAGGTGCAACAGCTTGCTAGAGAGTTTCAAGATCTTGAGTAGACGATAGAGACAGTGGAAGAGATCCCCGCCAAGTTTAGGGAGAAGGCCCTTCTTGTTCTGAATTATGTGGTGGACGAGGAGATGAAAAAGGCCCGATATCATGAGATGTTGCAGAGTGATATCCACCAGCTTGTGAAACGCTCCACCTGCAAGACGCTATAGGACATTATTTTCCAGGACGAGAGAGAGAGAGAGAGAGAGAGAGAGAGAGAGAGTTTGATTTAGAATGGAGAGGAAGAGGAAACCTGAGGCGGGTCAGTCAGGGAGTTCGGGAAAGAATCCCAAGGTATCAAATCACAGATCTCAGAGCTAGAAGAGCCATGACCGTTGTGGAAAATGCGACAGGATGCATGAGGGAACTTGCAAGGCGGGGAGTTCGGGCTGCTACAAGTGCGGACGAACTTGTCATAGGAGTTGAGATTGCACAGCCACTACCACCACCACGACAGCATCAAATTTGATTTGTTTTCAGTGCAATCAAAGGGGACACAAGCGGTCCTAGTGCCCGAGTTTAGTAGCAGCAGGAATGGTGGCAGCACCTTCTCCTGCCACATTGAGGATTACAAATGGCCATCAAGGCCGGGCTGAGGCACCTACAGCACAAAGCAGGGATTTTCAGCTTACTACAGAGGAGGCATTAGTAGCTCCTGACGTGGTGATGGGTATGTATCTTTGTCTTATCTCTTTACTGATATTGTTTGTTACTTATATTTGCATGTTTTGTTATAGGATCGTTCTTAGTGAACGGTATATCAGCTTTGGTAATGTTTGATTCGGGTGGCACCCGATCTTTTGTGTCGCTCGCACTTAGCAAGCGATTTGTAGGACCTCCAGGGGAGCTGGATTGCCCATTAGATGTGTAGAAAGCAAATGATAGGAACGTCAAGGTTACGAGGGTTCATAGAGGATGTACGATACAATTATTTGATCAACAGCTTTTAGTAGATCTGGTTCCTATTCCCCTGTGTGGGAATAAGGTTATAGTGGGTATGGATTGGCTGAGCCCCAAATGGGTAGTGATTGATTGTGAGCAGCAGCTAGTGAGGGTTCGCACTCCTAGTGGGGGATGGTTAGTGATCCAGGGTAAGAGACCACAGTAGGGACTGGTGTTCAGTTCAGCAGCGAAGGCGAGGTGCCACTTTCAGTAGGGTTGCACAGGATACATCGTCTATGTCATGGATGCCTAGGATAAGGGTAAGGCGACAGTTGAGGATGTACAAATAGTGTGAGAGTACTTGGTCGTATTCCTGAAGGATTTAATTGGGACACCTCCAGAGAGATAGGTTGAGTTTAGGATTCACCTGGTCCCTGGTGCAGCTCCGATAGCCAAGGCACCATATCGGTTGGCTCCTCCCAAGATGCAGGAGTTACCTATGCAGCTGCAAGAGCTACTAGACAAGGGTTTTATTATGCCGATCAGTTCACATTAGGGAGCCTCGATCCTGTTTGTGAAGAAGAAGGACGGGTTGCATCACATGTGCATAGACTACCAGGAGTTGAACAACGTAATGGTGAAGAACCATTACCCACTTCCGAGGATAGATGATTTCTTTGATTAGTTTCAGGGGGCATCTTGGTTCTCCAAGATTGATCTACGGTAAAGGTATCACCAGACGCGATTCAGGGACGATGATATGTAGAAGACAACTTTTAGGACTCGCTATGGTCATTATGAGTTTGTGGTGATGCCGTTTGGGATCACCAATGCTCCAACCGTGTTCATAGACCTCATGAACCATGTGTGTAGACCAATGTTGGATCGGTCTGTAATAGTCTTCATTGATGACGTCTTGGTTTACTCCAAGACTCAGGAGCAGAATAAGGAGCACCTGAGGGAGGTATTGGAGACACTGCGGAGGGAAAAGGTTTTTGCAAAGTTCTCCAAGTGTGAGTTCTGGTTACGCACAGTGTAGTTCCTTGGGCATATTGTCAACCAGAAGGGTATTCTAGTCGATCCGGCCAATATAGAGGTTGTGATGCGGTGGGAGATTCCGAGGTCACCAATTGAGTTTTGGAGTTTCCTGGGTCTGGCAGAGTATTACAGGAGATTTATTTAGGACTTTTTTAAGATTGTAGTTCCTTTGACCCGACTGACCAAGAAGTCGGTGGTTTTTGGTTGGGGACCTGAGCAGCAAACAACCTTTGAGACACTCAGGCAGCGGTTTTGTGAGGCTCCGATTCTCACTCTCCCAGAAGGTGTAGATGATTTCGTAGTTTACTGTGATGCTTCGATCACAGGCATGGTAGCAATTTTGATATAGCGAGGTCATGTGATACCTTATACTTCGAGACAGCTGAAGCCTCACAAGGCTAACTATCCGACACACGATTTAGAGTTGGGGGTAGTGGTGTTCGCCCTCAAGATTTGGCGGCATTACCTCATGGATCAGCCGAATTTGAACATGAGGCAACGTCGGTGGTTAGATGTGGTGAAAGACTATGATTGTGAGATCCTTTACCACCCGGGCAAGGCCAACATAGTAGCCAACACCCTGAGCTGCAAGGCGGTAGTGGACCCGATCCGATACATCTGCTTGAGGATGACCGTGATTACCTCCCTGCTGGAGCAGATCTGAGAGGCGCAGGTTGAGGGCCTGAAGGAGGAGCACCATAAGTGCGAGTAGATCATAGGCCAGATAGCCTCCTTTGATTACGACAGTCGTGGATTTTTGACCCTGCATGGAAGGGTTTGGGTACTGTATTTGGGTAGAGTATGACAAATATTAATGGATGAGGCCCACAAGTCCAGGTTCTCCATCCATCCTGGTGCGACGAAGATGTATAAAGATCTTCCACCCGATTACTGGTGGCCCTGCATGAAGCAGGATGTAGCCTAGTACGTAGAGAGATGCCTGACCTACAGGAAGGTTAAGGTAGAGCACCAGAGGCCTTACGGAAAGATGTAACCGTTAGACATTCCTGTGTGGAAGTGGGAAGATATCACCATGGATTTTATCACTAAGCTTCCCAAGACCGCACGTGGGGTAAATTTGATATGGGTCGTCGTGGATCGGTTGACCAAGAGCACTTACTTTATCCCGATACAAGAGAGCATATCGGCCAAGAAGCTAGCCGAGATTTATGTGTGAGACGTAGTGGCAGGTCATGGAGTGCCTGTCTCAGTGGTATCAGACCGAGATGTTCGTTTTACTTCCAAATTTTGGAAGCGGTTTCACGACGAGATGGGTACTTGTCTCCACTTCAGCACTGCTTTCCACCCATAGACCGACGGACAGAGCGAGAGGATGATTTACACTCTCGAGGACATGCTTTGTGCATGTGTTTTGGATTTCGGTGGAAGTTGGGATACGTATCTTCCGTTAGCGGAATTTTCGTATAACAACAGTTACCATACCAGCATAGACCGACCTCCCTTCAAGATGCTCCACGGGAGAAAGTGTAGGACCCCAGTCTGTTGGGGTAAGGTCGGTCATAGGGTCATGGGGAGTACGGAGGTATTACTCAAGACCACAGAGCAGATCCAACAGGTTCGAAGTAGGCTCCAGACTGCTCAAAGTCGGCAGAAGAACTATGCCTACAAGCGGCATTCAAATTTGGAGTTTCAGGTTGATGACATGGTCCTCCTAAAGGTGTCACCTTGGAAAGGTGTCATCTGGTTTCAAAAGCGGAGCAAGTTGGGCCCTAGGTATATCGATCCTTTTAGGGTTATACCCAGGTAGGCAAGGTGGCGTATCGATTGGATCTTCCAGCAGAGTTTAACCAAACACATCACTTTCTATGTTTCTCAGTTGCGGAAGTGCTTAACGGATGAGTCAACAATTTTGCCTTTAGAGGACATTCAGGTAGATGAAATCCTGAACTACATCGACAAACTAATGGCTATTCTCGATAGGAAGACGAAGGACCTGGGGAACAAGAGAATGGAGCTTGTGAAGGTGCAGTGGCAGCACCGCAAGGGTTCGAAGTGGACATGGGAGCCCGAGGAGAAGATGAGGGAGCACTACCTATAGTTGTTCCCGAATGCAGTGGACTTCGAGAACGAAGTCTGATTTAAGTGGGGGTGAATTGTAACGACCGTCATTGAGGTATTATTTTATTAAATATTTCTTAAATTAATTATTGGTATAACTGTGGATAAAAAGGATAAAAGGAGTGGGCTTTAGCAAGTGGGCCGAAAACTTGGGCCGCCCATAAGTCGCATGTTGGCCTTAGCCTTGGTGTACGTGGGGCGTAGAGGCGTATTGGATTGGGGGATGCATACACGTATGCGCAGCGTACGTGAGCAGATTCCAAAACCCAAATTTTTAGGGTTTAAGTCATATAAATACCTCATTATAGCTGAACCCTGGCCTCCTTACCAGCCCCTCACCTTCAGAAACCCTAAATATCCTTTCTCACACCATTCTTCAGTGTGCTTGGCCTTTTGAAGCTTATTTTGGTGAATAAGACCTTGGAAGAAGGGAAGAGAAGTTGGAGAAGAAAAACTTGAGTATCTTGAGCTCAAGGATCTGGGATTATCTCATCTTTTGACACTCAAAGGAGGTATAAAGCTTCCAACTTTCTTCATAAAATATTAGATCTAGGTTTATGGAGCTTTGGACCATTGTTCAGTCCAAAGATTGGATTTTTATGATGCAACTTCGTTTGCAAGCTTAGGGTGGCCACCCTTATAGCTAAAAGTGTTCCTTAAGAAGTAAAGTTTTAATCATTAAGGCTCACTTGTAGCCATGCATGAGATCTAGCCATTTCCATGAAGTTAGTTGTTATTTTTCAAAGTTTGACTATATTTGGTGGGTTGCAAGCCACCAAGTGATCGACTTTATGGGTTAAGAAGAATTATTCAACTTAGATCTGCAGTTTGGATGTAGAGTCTTAAGGGGTTAAGATGATTTGAAGAAATGGCTTAACAGAGTAGTACGTTGTGCGTACACGCCAGTACGCGCAACGTACAAGCCATGCAAGCTGTACGTGCAACGTACAAAAGAGTACGCTCAGTGTACTCTCAGATTTTTGGGCTTTACGATTTTGGGCCTTGTTTTGGGCAATCTTTGGGCTTAGCAGTATTGGCCCGAAATGGGCCACTAGGAGTAAGTTAATGGACCAATGACACGTTTTGGGCTTCGGTGGAAATCCCATTTGAGGAGTTTGGACCAATGTAGAAAATTGGGCCATTAGAGGGCTTTAATGGGCCATTAGTGAGTTTGGAAAGACTAGAAGGGTTTGGGCCTAGGTCATGGTCCAATTTAGATCAAGGTTGTAAAATAATCATTTTACCCTTAGAAGGATTCTTTGTTTTTGACTAAGTGTTTATTTTGGTCATGATAGCTAGGGAGTCATTGGAGCAGCTGTCAGAGATACCCTCGCACGAGTTTTCAGCAGTCAGATTGAGAGGCGAGTCTTCCTTCAGTAGTAACGGGTTGAAGGCATCAATGTCGGCCCGCTTATGTATGTTAGTATGTGTTGGGATTCGGTCCGATGTCGGGGCTATCCCGATGTAGAGTATATGTTCCAGACTTCACTCCGATGTCGGGGCAGTCCCGAGAAGTAGTTATGTATGGTTGGTGTCTTTGTGATTCATGCATGTTATGTGTTATGTGTTCCGGGCCTAGGTCTGATGTCGGTGTAAGCCTGATGTATGCTAGTTTATATGTTATGTGTTATATGTTCTAGGATTCGGTTCGATGTCGGGGTAAGCCCGATGTATGGTATATGTTATGTTATGTGTTTATGATATATGTTATGAAGTATGTATGACGGGGTAAGCCCGATGCTGGACAGGGCCCGATGCCAGACGTGGTCTAATGCCGGTGTAAGCCCGATGCCAGACAGGAGTCTGATGCCAGGTAAGCCGATGTTGGGTTCGTCCCGATGCAGCTGAGAGTAGTCCCAAAATTATGTTATTTGTTATATGCTATGTGTATGGTATGTGGTAGTTCTGGGGAGCTCACTAAGCTTCGTGCTTACGGTTTTAAGTTTTGGTTTCAGGTACTTCTCCTAGCAAATGGAAAGGCTCGGGATGATCGTATGGCCCACACCACAGTCTATAGCCTGGGATATTTTACTCAGATATTCGAGATGACATTATTATATTTAACACTTTATGAGATGTTTTTGAGACACATGTTTTATGATATTTAATTGATAATGTTATTTATGGTTTTATTAATAAACTAAAAACGAAAATTTTGGATAGTATTTTTGGGATGTATCACTAAAGGTCACTTTTCATGAACTATTAGGTTGCCATTTTTAATATGAAACATGTTTTCATCATTGGTTGGCTCAATGAGCACATAATATTTAATTATTGAAAAATAATATCATAATTTCTAGCTTAAAAATTATTATCTTCTTTTTCCTAAGATAAATTAATCATTACAAAATAATTACTTTTCTCATAATTTTCATTCAAAAAAAACAGTCTGCTATTTCTAAGCCCAACCAATACTCTTAAAACCTTAACCCAACCCATCTATAAATTAAAAATTAAAAAGTAAGCTTAAAAACCCTAATCTTTCATCACCCACTCCACTATTATCTCTCATCCCCTCACAAACAATAGCTGCCTCCATCGTCAGTCGACCAAGAGTCACTGATGGACGCCCGAGGACAAACGCCTCTCTATCTTTATTGCCTCATCGATTAGCATCGGCTTTTTTTTTATCTCTCAATCGAGTTTGTTGGTGCCGATTTGTTAGGATTTTGAGATGATCGAGGCATCGGATGGCGTCCGATAACAGCAGCGACGACAACTGGTGGTCGGACCACCACAATCGATTTGTCTCTCTTGTTCTCGCTCTAACTCTCTAATTTTCTGTTATTGCGGGAGATGTCGGAAACACCGCATGTGGTCGTACCGGAGGAGGTTATGACGATGGTTTATGAAGGTGTTAGGTTTCCAGCGGTGGTTAAAGGAGGCGTTATATTTCCGGAAAGAGTGGGTAATAACAATGTGTAGTTGACTGATATAAATTTTAAAGATTGAATTATTTGTAATCTGTGTTTTGATATTAATAATTGTTGAGAATATATATATATATATATATATATATATATATATATATATATATATATATATATATATATATATATAATCTCAACAATTATTGATATCAAAACACAGATTTTATATATATATATATATATATATATATATATATATATATATATATATATATATATATATATATATATTGTTTTGAAATTTGATATTAATAATGCTATAGTTTTTTCATAAATAAAATATTTTCATTTATGTATAAATTAATTAAAATAGATTTTGATATTAACAAATAAGAGTCTTTGAATGACGAAATCTATAAAAGAAAACCTGAAAGTAAAAGTTTATATATATATATATATATATATATATATATATATATATATATATATATATATATATATATATATATATAATATGTGTATTTTGAAATTTGATATTAATAATGCTATAGTTTTTTATAAATAAAATATTGTCATTTATGTATGAATTAATTAAAATAGATTTTGATATTAACAAATAAGAGTTTTTGAATGACCAAATCTATAAAAGAAAACCTGAAAGTAAAAAGTAAGAATTACGATTTTCAAAGTTAAAAAATCAAAAAAAGTATAATATGTCTAAAAGGTCATAATGTTAAAGGGTCTTCTAAGAAAATTTGGGGTCCAATTAGTAAAACTCTTTTACATTATCAAATGACCCTAATAATTATTATGTTTTTTTTCTTAAGATAAGTTAATCATTACAAAATAATTATTTTTTTCATAATTTTCTTTCAAAAAAAAGCGTTTCTTGTTTCTATACTTTTTTTTTTTTAAACTTTTTACTTTAAAAACTGTAATTCTTACTTTTTGCTTTCAGGTTTTCTTTTATAAATTTCGTCATTCAAAGACTCTTATTTGTTAATACCAAAATCTATTTTATTTAATTTATACATAAATGATAATATTTTATTTATAAAAACTATAGCATAATATCAATTTTCAAAACACACGGATTATATATATATATATATATATATATATATATATATATATATATATATATATATATATATATATATATATATATATATAAAATCAACAATTATTAATATCAAAACATAGATTACAAATAATTCGATCTTTAAACTTTATATCAGTCAACTAACTACACGTTGTTATTACCCACTCTTGCCAGAAATATAACGCCTCCTTTAACCACAGCCGGAAACCTAACACCTCCATAAACTATCACCGTAACCTCCTCCGGTACGACCACATGCGGTGTTTCCGCCATATCTCACAATAACAGAAAATGAGAGAGAGAGAGAGAGAGAGAGAGAGAGAGAACAAGAGAGGTAAATCGATTGTGGTGGTCCGACCACCAATTGTGGTCGCTGCTGTTATCGGACACCATCTGATGCCTCCATCATCTCAAAATCCCGACGAATCGCCACCAACAAACTCGATTGAGAGATAGAAAAAGTCGATGCTAATCGATGAGGCGATACAGATAGAGAGGCGTTGGTCCTCGGGCGACCATCAATGGCTCTTGGTCGGCTGTCGATGGAGGCGACTATGATTTATGAGCGGATGAGAGATAATAATGGAGTGCATGATGAAAGATTAGTGTTTTAGGCTTACTTTTTAATTTTTAATTTATAGATGGGTTGGGTTAGGGTTTTAGGAGTATTGGTTGAGTTTAGAAATAACATGCTCCTTTTTTGAACGGAAATTATGAAAAAAAATAATTATTTTGTAATTATTAATTTATCTTAGGAAAAAGAAGATAATAATCGTTAGGATCCTTTTATAAATAATTATTTTGTAAAAGGATATAAATAGATGGACCTTTTTTTTATACTTTTGATAGAGTAACAAGTCTAGCCTCAAAATCATAGTCTCACCAATAAAATCACATACAAAAAAATTGCACATACCATTTCGGTAAGAGAAATTAAATGATTCTTACTTTTTATACTTACAAATATTGTTACCCAATAAAATTATGATAAGTGTTATGTTTTATATTTTTTTAACTAACTCATTAAAACTATATTAAGAATATATCAAATAAAATTAAATTGAATAATGATTTGATATAATTTTAATGAATAAAAATAATTATAGGCATAAAAGATAAGAGATAAATTAATTAAAACTATATTAAGAATATATCAAATAAAATTAAATTGAATAATGATTTAATATAATTTTAATGAATAAAAATAATTATAGGCATAAAAGATAAGAGATAATTTAATTTATCTTTTTGATAATTATATTGGTTACTTATCACTTTTTTGTTATTGAAATAAGCTTAGAGGATCAAGATAAATATATTTTAATAAGTCAAAGATTTTGTTATTAATTTTCCATACAAAACAACATGAATCTTACATTATTGATGCTTTAAACTCGCTTGTGTCACAATTATATGAAGTTACCGTGTAATCATTTTCCATTAACCCATATAAACTGGAAATATCCCAAATAACCCATCGAATTTGTCTACAAAACTAGTTGATGACTTTCGACTAAATAATGACAATCTCTCACAATAATCCATCGTTTCTTGCTGGCAATCTCCTAAAAAAATTCATCGCCACCGAAGGAAGCCCAACCCTAAACTTGGGATGCCGCAACACAAAAAACCCCGTCGTAATAACCACCATTCTCACCGGAATAAAACAAAGAACAATAGCCGAAACAAAGCAGAACACCAAAAACACAGCGGTGGCTCGTGGGTCCCGCCACGTCACCAAATTTTGAACCCTCTCTCCTTGAGTTGCCAAGTCACCGACCACCGTCTGAACCCTAGAACCCACACTTCTCAACCGATCATATCTCCCACGCAACACATCTTGTGTTTTCGACGTCGGAAAACTATCAAACTCTTCCTCAAGTTCATCCTGATTTAATTTATCAGCATATGAAAGTTTAACATCCATATGAGAAGGGTACCTCGATCTAGATCGATACTTCCAAATCCCGATCATAATCAAGTAAAACAACATCGTGCTCATGATCATCTGTGGGTAGAAAACAAGAACCAAGAACAGGAAATGAACAAGAACAGTTACAAATGGGTTCTTCCAATTCTGTATATGATCAAACCATTTGTAAAACGAAATGACACCCGAAAGAACCGAAATAATCCGGGAATAGTTAGCTTTACTCTTCCGCAGACTCCACATGTTTGAACTCACATCAAGCATGTACTCCACCACCTCCCTCCTCAACGGCGGCTCAGCCCTGTTTAACCTCATCCCGACTATTTGAGTCGCCTGGTGTCTTAAACTATATTGCTGAAGAATACTCAACGGATGAATGTAATGCATCTTTGGTAACAATGGTTGTGAGTAAACCTGCATCATATTTACAACTGAAAAGCAAGTAAACCTAACAGCAAGTTGGATTTCGCCAGTTTTTTTGACACCTGTAGGCTCTAAAACGATGAGTGGATATGAATGAGTGTAAACCCTATCCGTTTCGAGGGTAGACAACCGGATTCGGATTTTCCCGATTCGGGAATCTTTCGACCCGGGACTTGTGTCCATGCAATTACAGAAAACGACAATCGTGATCACTGTACATGGATCGAAAACTTCCCAGGTGTACTGCTCATTCCATTTTGGATTGAGAGAATCGATTACTGTTCTTGTTCGAATCCATTTATGTCCATATTTTGCTACACAATAAGCATCCATGGCTACACGACCGCTTTTTGATTTAAATGGTGTTAATCCTTGTGCATTCAAGATTCCGAGTTCTAGAATCCCAATGCTTGGGGAGCTTAATAGTCGGGAGCTTGGTCGAAGGTCGCTGCTGTATTGAGTTAACTCATCAAGAACATGATACCCACCATCTAAAGAAACGCGTATATGAATCTTGCTACTCAGTGTCTCCGTGTTCTTCTCGAGATTATACCATTTGCTATCGATAACAACTAGATTATCGATACGTTTCTCCACATTATGTAACGAGATCGAACACCTTCCGATAACTTCTTCTTTCAGTCCGTTCTTCTCTTCTACGCTTAAAACCAGTTGTTCATCAAATGGTTCTGCTACTACGAACATCAAATCCTCATTCCACGAAGGTCTTGGGAGAGCTTTAGTTCTTAAAACAGTGCTCTTAACTGCACCTTTCACAACAATCTCTTGCTCCTTATTTCTAATCGGCAATTCTTGAGCTTCGATTATATGAACTCGAAGATACCAGAGTCTAGGTGATAGATATACTTTGGATCGAATATTTGTGACATTTTCGCTGTTGACTGAAAGGGTATCCAAATGCCAAGCTTCCGGAAACGATTCATCGGCTTGTGTTCCCATCCAAACAGCCACCATTAACTCTCCGTTTCCATTATGTAACATGTACCATTGAGCCGCTAAAGGACTATCCGGCGGAACCCTAGTGGGGAGCTCATTGATGTCGAAAGAAATCCCACCGATGGAATTATCCACATCAGTAATGGACTTGTCTTTGACGATGGTTTCAAGTGTTAATGATTGGATTCTCTCTTTTGGGAATGCGAACACTTGGTTCCATTCTGGATTTGGGTTCTTTTCTAAATGTGTTGTAGTGCATGCAATAAAATTACCAAGTTTAATTTCAACATAAGGGTCTGGGAAATTGTTGTCGTTATCTTGTTTTGGTGGCAAACTTTTGGCCTTCACGACTTTTACGTATAAGTAATGCATCTGCTCCACAAGATCAAATGTTGTTCCATATCTTTCATTGCCGGGAACCCTTCCTCCTCCTAGACTCGGTGTCGTCTCCTTCAAAATGAAATCCTCGTTGTTTTTGTTTGAATTCAAGTTTCTGTTGTGGTTTTGATTCTTCTTCTGATTCTGGGTTTGATTCGGGCTCTGATTTTGATTCTGGCTCTGGTTCTGATTTTGATTTTGGTTCTGGTTATGTTTTGCCATTGTAGAAAAATTGGACTGATTCGTGGAGTCAAACAAAAACACAGGAATCCCTGAGAAGATTAAAAATTAAAAGAGTAAATTACACAAATGGTCCTATGGTTTAGGATAACTTGCATTTTTTATCTATAACTTATATTTTTTAACTCGAAACATCTATACTATTTATTTTTTGTTACGTATCTTGTCATCTATACTATTTATTTTTTGTTACGTATTTTGTCATTGTCTTACCTAAAAATAATATTTTGCCAATAATTTTATAATTTATTTAAATAATTAAATACATCTCAACCCCACCCCTATCATCTTATCTTACATACCCGCTATTTTCTCTATTTAAATAATAGTATCTTTCGAATTAAAAGAATAAGTTAGGGAGCAAACGTGTAAATTACCTCAAACTATAAGACCTTTCGTGTGTAATTTACTCAAATCAAAAGATATTTTGAATGTTAAGTTTGATGAAAATGTTAGGAAGATGTGTGAACATAGAAATGAGCAAGCTTTGTGAACAAAGAACTGACCAAGTTTTGATTTGTCAATTAGTTAGTTAACAATTGTTTTCGCATTTTGTATAGCATACGTAAGGTTCTAAGTCATGTTTATTTTACTTATTATTTATATATATATATATATATATATATATATATATATATATATATATATATATATATATATATATATATATATATATATATATATATATATATATATATATATATATATATATATATATATATATATGTTTGAAATTTTGTGTATTATGAATTCTTGACAGATTAATACACATATAGGAAGCGATAGTTAGATAGTTACGTAAATGACTAAATGATCTATGTACGAGACTAAATTTACTCAAATGATCACATTGTAAAACATTAACATAAATAATACCTGCAACAAAGGAATGCATAAAATATAATTAAAAAAAATATATATTTTTCCCACCAAAACAGTATATTGTAACACATTAAAAAGCGCCGGCATTTGTTACCCATTATGTTTGTTTTTTAATACAATGTTACAAATTATAGCAATGTGCCTTGAAAGTACATTGCAATAATTGGTGAAAATTGAGAAAACACAACAGACATGTAATGCATGATTTTCAACGACAAAAAATATAATATTTAAAAATTGGATTTTGATAAAATGGTCTACGTTACTATTTTGTTGAAAAAAATACGTACACCCACATACATAATAATGCATACAATGATCTAACTAGGAAAACTTTGAAAGTAGATTGCTCTAATTTGGAACAATTGTTTTATACAATAGCGCAAATGAAAATAAATATAGGGTTTACAGTAAAAAAAAAAAACATGTACTAATTACGTAATACTAAATATGTAAAACTAAAAGACCACCCCAAAAAAAAAAAAAGAAAGAATATAAGACACAATACGATTTATGAAGTTATGAAGATGTTAATTTTGAAATAACCTGAAACAATAGGAGAAGACAACTGATCTCTCAGAACGTAAAAACGTGAGTATTGAAAATGCTGAAAATGTAAATGCAAAACACTTTCCAATGAATGATATATATAGGTAGTATATTAGCAATGAATTAATTAATATTTATAACTTACCAATTCAAATCATTTTAGGGTACGGGTTTTAAGGGATGTAGTTGGTAAGTTTTGAACAAGTTGCAGAAACAAATATCATGTCCGAATTATAAGAGATTAGGTGATGCATTATTGCATTTAAAATGATTTGCATTAATTGATTCAATGTGAGTATGAGGGTCATTTTTTAAAGCAAAAATAAATAAAGGGTAAAAAGGTTTGTTTTCTAGTTGCCGAAACTCTTTAGGTGAAATCATCTTTGACTATGTTTTATGTTAGTTTCCGATAACAACTTGCCGATTCTACACGCTTGTTCTAAGCAAATGGCGGTTTCTTGAATTTGTTCAAAGCAATTGACGGTTTCTTTAATTAATTAAATTGTGTAACGAATATTCATAAGAATTGCATATGGAATGAAATACCCTTAATTGCTAATTATATTATGGCAATTAAATATTTTTAACTAAGAATGGATTACAATACTACAGAATATATATATTTGAATACCCAAATTGCTAATGTCTATATACTTTTCCAATATATATGCCAATTAAGCGTTACATAATTCCTTAACGGATGAGAATATTATTTAATACATATTTCAATACCAAATTTCTAATGCCAACCTACTTTTTAATTAAAAACGAACAAGAATTCTCTACATTGAAATCAAAACGTGCGACTCACATGACAAAAATTAAATCCATTATTCTGGAAGTTAATTCTCAAGCATTAACGATTACCCCAAAAAAAACTGATTCTTATTCATCATCAAATTTGAGACCAAATATTTGCTAGAGATTTAATTGAAAAACAATTATTTTACAATTCCCTTTTAGGCGGGTAGGTGTGGGCAACGTCCACACCCGCATTTTTAGAGAAAAAGAAGGAAGCGTCGTTAAACGAAGGTTGTGGTGGTAACGGGAATTAATGCGCACTCGTATAACACCCAAAAAAAATGAAGGGAAGCAGTGGCGGAACCAGAAATTTTGATATGAGGGTACAACCATTGTCAATATATATTATATGTAGTTATCCAATATCAGACATTAAAAAACATATTATAATCTCTTTAGTTGGGGGTACAATAACCAATTCCGGAACGATATTTCGGATTCCGAACCAACTATTCCAAATTTCAGACTAAAATTTCGGATTTGAAAAAAAAAAGCCCTGAAATTTTAATAACAAATCCGAAATCCGAAGAATAATTCCAAAATTTTGAGAAATTTTTTTTATCTTTTTACTTAAATTTATCAAAAAATTTAAACAAATTGTTCTACTAACTCATTGTCTATGTAATAAATTGTGTACTAACTCATTAATCAAAGTGAAATCTTATTTACCCGATGTATTCTTGTGTATCTCTTTATCATTTTGAATCTTGATTCTTATTGTTCCATCAATTAGTATCAGAGAAGGAGATCAATTGAAGTTTTTCAAATCTCATTATTCATCGTGTTTTTCCAGATTTGTTCATCGAATTTCAGATCTATTCCACATTTTGCAATTTGATCTTTAACTCCTTGTTTGAATCTTTCGATTTGATTCTAAATCCCTATTTCAAGTTCATTGATATGATTCTTGTTTCATTTCATTCAAATAGTCAAAAGCATATTCACACTCAACTACGTTCAACCTACCAAGTAGTATTGGTTCTACATCGAAAATTCCTATTCTAGTCCTTGAAGACTAAGAAGTTTGGGTTCTTCACTTTGAAGATTATTTTCTAGTTATTGAAACTCATGGATCTAGAATTTAGCAAGCAATCATACAAGAAACATTGAAGTATTCCAAGACGATGGCTAAAGTCAGAACTTAAGATGAGTATGATACCATTGTTGCTGATGACACTGAAATTGATTCTGTTGAGAAGGACAAATTGATGTGCAGGCTAAAAGCATTAAGAATCATAAGGTTTTCTCTTCATCTTGACACTTTTTGTTTGGTCAGTTCGTATCAGACTGTAAAAAATATAAGGGACATATTGAAGGAATTATATTCTAGAGATGTTGATCTCACTCATTCTCTACAAACGTCACTTCTATCTGAATTTGTGTAACAGCCGGGTTTTCAGGTATATTATTTTATTTAATTATTTTGAATTATGAGAAGAAAATCGGCGAGTTGATGCGTAGACTCGCCGAGTAGGGTCGTGATTGTTCATCCGGATTTGCTTTGGACTCGGCGAGTCCACACTGTTTAATGAAACCCTAAATCCCCGGGTTTGGAGCCTATTTAAGGACACTTATAGCCTCTCATTGCGGCTACCAATCCCTTGAGAGAACCCTAAGAGAGCCAAATCGTTGGGAGGAAGAATAAGACACTTTTGATCCTTGTATCTTTGGTTTAGCAAGAAGGAGGTGCAAGAGCAAGAGGGGAGGTGCGATTCTAGCAGTTCCAGGGATTCATAGACTTCATTTTGAGGTAATCGTTCGAACCTCCTTCAGTTTTGGTGTTGATTTATAGAGTTAGGGTTTTCTAACCCCTTTGGAGAGTGATTGTAACAACGTAAATTTTCAAAACAATTTTTCATTTTTGCAAACATCATAAACCATCATTTAATATTCTGAAATCACATGTGTAACAAATGTCATTGTAACAAAATAAATCCCATGATCATTAAACAGTTCCTTCGTCAGTGTGTACAAATCACGCCGACGCTTTCCCACGGTCCTCGCTAGTACCTGAAACACATAACACAACAACTGTAAGCATAAATGCTTAGTAAGTTCCCCAAAATACTACTTATGCACATACGCCTTTCCAGGTCTTGACCTTCCGATCCATGTGTCTCAGGGGACTTCCATCCCGACTCGGTAAACCTTCCGGTCCTACCTACGTCAACCTTGCAGTCCATATCACAACACCTTCCGGCCCATAACATAATGCCTTCCGGCCCATATCAAGCTTAGCATACATAGCACATACAAACGATTAACTTATCATATACAATGCATACAACTCATAACATATCCGACCTTCCGATCACACAATAAAACCCTTCCGGGTACAGTATAGTGAGAAAACTCACCTCGTGGAAAGTCTAGAATCTCACGTGCTCGCTATCTCTGAATCCCAAACGAAGACTCAACCTCGCCTGATCATAATGAATATCATCTTAATTAATATAGACTTCCACAACTAGACTTTACCCCTTATTATCATTCCTCAGAGGGGTAAAAGACCATTTTACCCTTCCTTGACTAAAAGTCCACATGTTGACCAAAACCCTAAAAGTCAACAAAAGTCAACATCTTCAGTATGCGGGGCGTACAGATTGATGTACGCGGGGCGTACATCGCCAACCCAAAAGTCGGGGTCTCCACCCAGTACGTTGCGCGTACTGGGAGTTACACCCATTGTAATAGTCAGATCTAGACACTCTTCATTTCTGGTCTTAATCGGTTAAGCCATTACTTCAACTTCTAGATCCGGCTTTATTTAAGCATCCTTACTCATAAACTTGAAACCTTTAAGCCTTGGCATGGCTGTAAAGGCTCCTACACTCCTTAACATCTTTCTATTTCAACTCAAGGATCTAGATCTCATGCATGGCTAATCATTCACGTCCAAGATTACATTTTTATGAATCTACAACTCAAATGGACCAGAAATATGATGGATCTAAGCTAATGGAGACTACTTGCTCATAAAGTCTCCACCTTTGGGACCAAAACCCTACAAAATGGTCCATAAAGCATTCCACAACAACTACAAGTCAAGCTCCGAACTTTTTACCTTAGAATGAAGCTCCAACCTTTGCTAAACTCGGATCTACACTTGAACACCAACTTCTAGCCTCCACAATGGACTCCACTTCTCCTTTGCTACCTTAAAAAGATGCCTCCAAGATTAGAACACTCACAAATGAGCTAGGAACGAAGGAACACTCTTTTAGGGTTTCTTTCTGAGGGATTGTGGCTGAGGAACCAAGCCACCTCATTCCTTTTATAGCCAACCACAAAAATTAGGGTTTTTGGGTCTGGACCAGTTACGCCCAGCGTAACCTTGGGTATGCCCAGCGTAGCCAAGGGAGGATGCATATAAATGAAGCGCGGGAGTACGCGCAATGTACTCCTTGTACGCCCAACGTACTCGCCCAACATAAAAGCCCTAAAATGACAACAAATTAAAGATGAAGGGCTAAATAAAAGGGTACCTGGATTTTGGGCTGTTACAATTCTCCCCCACTAGAACCAGACTTCATCCCTGAAGTCTTACACTGAAAACAATTCCAGATACTGCTCCCGCATCTCAGACTCGGACTCCCATGTCAGCTCGGACCCCTTCCGATGTTGCCACTGCACTTGCACCAAGGGTACTTCCTTGTTCCTCAGAACCTTAACCTTTCGATCCCTAATTGCCACTGGTCTCTCAACATAGTTCAGGCCTGCATCCACCTGAATATCATCTAATGGAACCACTGCCGACTCGTCGGCAATACATTTCCTCAACTGCGACACATGAAAGGTGTCGTGGATCTGACCCAACTCATCAGCTAGATCCAACCGGTAGGCTACCCTGCCTACCCTAGCGATTACCCTGAAAGGTCCAATATATCGAGGTCCCAACTTGCCCCTCTTACTGAATCGTATCACTCCTTTCCAAGGAGAGACCTTTAAGAGCACAAGGTCACCAACCCTGAAACTCGAGCTCGGAACGACGCCTGTCCGCATAACTCTTCCGGTGACTCTGAGCGGTCAACAATCTCTGCCTGACCTGTTGTATCTGCTCGGTCGTCTGAAGTACAATCTCTGTACTACCCATTACCCGTTGCCCCACCTCTCCCCTACAGATGGGGGTGCGATACCTCCTCCCATACAACAACTCAAAGGGTGGCATACCAATGCTCGAATGATGGTTGTTATTGTACGAAAACTTTGCTAAGGGTAAGTAGGTGTCCCAACTCCCTCCAAAATCCAAAACACACGCTCGGAGCATATCCTCGAGCATCTGAATCGTCCGCTCGCTTTGTCCGTCCGTCTGCGGGTGGTATGCGGTACTGAAATGCAGCCTTGTACCCAACTCCTCATGAAACTTCTTCCAAAACCTGGAAGTAAATCGTACATCCTGATCTGAAACGATCGACATCAGAACCCCGTGCCGCGATACCACCTCTCTCACATAAAACTCTGCCAACTTCTCCGCATAAGAGCTCTCACTAATAGCTAGAAAATGAGCGCTCTTCGTCAATCTATCCACAATCACCCAAATTGCATCGACCCCTCTCGTAGTCCTTGGCAATTTGGTAATAAAATCCATGGTAAATTGTTCACACTTCCACTCGGGAATCTCCAGCGGCTGCAACTTACCATGCGGATGCTAGTGCTCGGCCTTAACTTGATGACAAGTCAGGCACCTCTCGACGAACCATGCGACATCCCTCTTCATACAGGGCCACCAATACTCCTTCTTTAGGTCCAAATACATCTTAGTAGCCCCAGGATGGATCGAGAATTTCGATCGATGCGCTTCTTCCATCAAAATAGTACGCGTACCGCCCACAAACGGTACCCAAATCCGAACCTGAAATGTCATAAGTCCTCGACCATCAGTAACGAATTCCGATACCTGCCCGACAACCCGCTCCCTCTTTCGGTTTTCTGGTCTCGTAGCCTCAGCCTGGGCCCATCAGATGGTGTCCAAAATCGACGTCATCACCATCAACCTCATACAGACATCTCGGATCAGGGTGCTCTCCGCCCTACGGCTCAATGCATCAACTACGACATTAGCCTTGCTCAGGTGGTACAGGATCTCACAATCATAATCCTTCACCACATCCAACCATCTCCTCTGGCGCATATTCAGATTTGGTTGATCCATCAAGTACTTCAGACTCTTGTGGTATGTGTATATGGTACACCAAACCCCATAAAGATAGTGTCGCCGGATCTTGAGGGCAAATACCACAGCCCCCAATTCCAGGTCCTGGGTGGTATATCTCGACTCATGAGGCTTCAGCTGCCTCGATGCATACGCTATAATGTGTCCCCTCTGCATAAGCACTGCCCCTAATCCAGATATAGATGCATCACAGTATACCACAAAATCCTCCATCCCTTCTGGGAGTGCGAGCACCGGGGCCTTGCATAATTTCTGATGAAGGGTCTCGAATGAGGACTACTGCTTCGGACCCCATGACAATGCAACACCCTTCCGGGTCATCTTGGTAAGTGGCACGACGATCTTAGAGAAATCCCTGATAAACCTTTGATAATAGCCGGCCAATCCCAAAAAGCTCCTGATCTCAGTGGGTGATCTCGACACTTCCCATCTCATCACCGCCTCGATCTTGGCCGAATCGACCAATATCCCCTTCTGGTTAACAAGGTGCCCTAGGAACTGGACCTCTCGTAACAAGAAATCACACTTGGAGAATTTGGCATACAGCCTCTCCGATCTCAATACTCCAAGAATCTCCCTCAAATGTTCCTCATACTGCTCCCTAGACCTCGAATATACCAAAATATCATCAATGAATACGATCACCGACCGATCCATCATCGGCCTGCACACCCTGTTCATAAGATCCATGAACCCAGTCGGGGCATTAGTGAGCCCAAAAGGCATCACCACAAACTCGTAATGCCCGTAACGAGTTCTGAATGCAGTCTTCTGGATATCTTCATCTCGAACCCTCATCTGATAATAACCCGACCTCAAGTCTATCTTAGAGAACCAAGATTCCCCCTGCAACTGATCGAACAGATCATCGATCCTAGGTAACGGATACCGGTTTTTAACCGTCAAGTTATTCAACTCTCGGTAATCGATACACATCCAGTGTGAACCATCCTTTTTCTTGACAAAAAGAATCGGCGCTCCCCAAGGTGAGCTACTTGGTCGAATAAACCCCTTTCCCAACAGCTCCTGAAGCTGTGAGGATAACTCCTGCATTTCTGGTGGAGCGAGGCGATAAGGCGCCTTGGCGATGGGCATCGCTCTTGGAACCAGATCGATAGGGAACTCCACATGCCTTTCCGGAGGCACGCCTGGCAGTTCTTCGGGAAACACATCCGAAAACTTGCACACCACTGGAACCTCGTCAACCGAATTTGGCCTCCCCGCGGCCACTCGTGTGTCCATCACATAGGCTATGAATCCACTGCAGCCCTGCTGCAAACTCTGTCTCGCCCTGGCAGCCAAACAAAATGCTGACCCACACCGGGTCCCCTCGCCATACACAGTAAGCACTCCCCCACTAGGGTATCGTATAGTCACCAGCTGTCTCTCGCAGTCAATGACTGCTTCAAACTTACTCAACCAGTCCATGCCCACGATGACGCAGACATCTCCCATCGCTATAGGAACCAAATCTATAGGGAACTTGACACCAAAAATCTCGAGCACACATCCTCGAATCACGTCGATGGCGTACACCGCTTTCTCATCAGCTATTGAAACCCTCAGGGGTCGACTCATCACCTCATGATCAATACCGATGTGCTGACTAAAAGCCAAAGATACAAAAGACCGACTCGCACCCGAGTCAAATAATGCCAAGTCAGGTACAGAATTCACCAGAAAAGTACCTACACATATCATAATATAAGCACAATATCTCAGCATAAAAGTAAATACACGAAAGAATACATACCAGCCACGACATCGGCCCCCGTGTGGACCTCCTCCGCAGTCAACTAAAAAGCTCTCCCATGAGCCTTCGGAGCCTCGGCTTTCACCGGCCGAGTCTCGGTAACCCTAGTAGTAAGTGCAGATCCCTGGTGAAGCTGAGAACACTCGCCCTTCCGATGGCCGGTCTGGTTGCAATGGAAGCAAACCATAAATCCCTTGGGGCAATCCCTAGCGATGTGCCCCTCCTTGCCACACTTGTAGCAAGCACCTGATCGACAGTCCCCCTCATGAACCTTTTCGCATTTTTCCACAAGTGTGGCCCTTCTGACCTCCCGTCCTCGAATCGGAGGACTTGGTCCGCTTGGCTGCCGGATGGGACTGAGCTGGCCGCCGATCCACCCGGTGAGACTCGACCTCCTCCCTGGCCTGAGTCTCCAACTCGATCTCCCTCTTCCGGGCATTTTCCAGGAGCTCGACAAAGGTCTGGTATGACGATTTTGATACGAACTCCCGAATGTCCCTCCCCAGTACACCCAAATATCGACTCATCCGAGCCTGCTCAGTGGACACCTGCTCAGGGCAGAACATCACCCTCTCATGAAACTTCTGGGTGATCACAGTAACTGAATCATTACCCTGCTTGAGGGTCAAGAACTCCTGAATCAACCGTTCCCTCTCCACCGAGGGAACATACTCGTCTCTGAACATAGTAGTAAATCTCTCGCAAGTCACGGTCGAAACCTCTACAAGAGTGAAGTTCGCCGTCACGAACTTCCACCAACCCTTTGCTCCCAGGCGGAGCTGGTTCAAAGCGAACCGCACCCTCAGATGCTCCGAACATGAACATGTGTAGAAGCATCCCTCAATGTCAACAATCCATCTCATCGCAGCGATCGGATCCTGCGTCCCGTCAAACTCGGGTGGCTTCGTGTTGTTGAACTCCCGGAATAGCAACGAGTCACCTCCCTGTGGTCTGGCAGCAGCCACAGCTACGGTAGCTGCAGCGGATGCGGCCTCAGTCACCGTGGTGTACCGTTCATCGAAATTCTCCATCAGTGTGGTCTTGATAGACCCAAACATTTCCGGAATCTCGGCCCGGATCGCCGCAGCCACATCTTCGTGAATCATCTGACGAAGCTCCTCGTCACTCACACCGCTAGTCCCAGGTTTGTGGTGTAGCCCAACCATAATGCCTCTGAAATACAACATAAAAATATCAGAGACTCACCCGAGTATAATCGCACTCGATAACGCAACACTACTCGGCCTCTGATACCCAAAGGATTCTTACTTGGGTTGTCCACTGACCCGGTGTCTTCAGTAGTACGGGCCCAATACTACCGACTACACCGCATCAGCATTCACCCCAAGCCCTCCTCCCTGGACCCCGAATCACGAGTACTCTATTCTTGCTATGCACTGGCTACCTACTCGCTCTCAAGGTATCTCATAGTAGCAGGTTCCCCTAGACTAAGGCATCACAAATCAGGCCATTCTAGTCCTAATATGAATACCTAGTCTACTATAGCATGCATAACATATCATAACATATCTCATAACACTTATTGTTAGGGTATTTTGGGGATTTTACCGTTCGGGTGCTGGCTGACCGTATACATTGCTTCTCCTTTGGTTATTACAAAATCTCTTATAAAATTTTTATGCTTTTACTAATTGAAAATCTTCCTCAAATCCTCGATTTGAGTTCAGTTACGCTCATAGGTGCATCTGAATCCCTCAAACCAAGGCTCTGATACCAACTTGTAACAACTTAAATTTTCAAAACAATTTTTCATTGTTGCAAACATCATAAATCATCATTTAATATTCTGAAATCACATGTGTAACGAATGTCATTGTAACAAAATACATCCCATGATCATAAAACAGTTCCTTTGTCAGTGTGTACAAATCACGTCGGCGCCTTCCTACAGTCCTTGCTAGCACATGAAACACATAACACAACAACTGTAAGCATAAATGCTTAGTGAGTTCCCCAAAATACTACTTACGTACATACGCCTTTCCAAGCCCCGACCTTTCGGTCCATGTGTCTCAGGGGACTTCCGTCCCGACTCGGTACACCTTCCGGTCCTACCTGCGTCAACCTTGCGGTCCACATCACAACGCCTTCGGTAAACCTTCCGATCCTACATATATGCCTTCTGGCCCACAACATAATGCCTTCCAGCCCATATCAAGCTTAGCATACATAGCACATACAAACGATTAACTTATCATATACAATGCATACAACTCATAACATATCCAACCTTCCGATCACACAATAAAACCCTTCCGGGTACAGTATAGTGAGAAAACTCACCTCGTGGAAAGTCTAGAATCTCACGTGCTCGCTATCTCTGAATCCCAAACGAAGACTCAACCTCGCCTAATCATAATGAATATCAATTTAATTAATATAGACTTCTACAACTAGACTTTACCCCTTATTATCATTCCTCAGAGGGGTAAATGACCATTTTACCCTTCCTTGACTAAAAGTCCACATGTTGACCAAAACCCTAAATGTCAACAAAAGTCAACATCTTCAGTACGCGGGGCGTACAGACTGATGTACGCGGGGCGTACATCGCCAACCTAAAAGTCAGGGTCTCCACCCAGTACGCTGCGCATACTGGGAGTTACGCCCAGCGTAATAATCAGATCTAGACACTCTTTATTTCTGGTTTTAATCGGTTAAGCCATTACTTCAACTTCTAGATCCGGATTTATTTAAGCATCCTTACTCATAAAGTTAAAACCTTTAAGCCTTAGCATGGCTGTAAAGGCTCCTACACTCCTTAACATCTTTCTATTTCAACTCAAGGATCTAGATCTCATGCATGGCTAATCATTCACGTCCAAGATTACATTTTTATGAATCTACAACTCAAATGGACCAGAAATATGATGGATCTAAGCTAATGGAGACTACTTGCTCATAAAGTCTCCACCTTTGGGACCAAAACCCTAGAAAATGGTCCATAAAGCATGCCACAACAACTACAAGTCAAGATCTGAACTTTTTACCTTAGAATGTAGCTCCAACCTTTGCTAAACTCGGATCTACACTTGAACACCAACTTCTAGCCTCCACAATGGACTCCTCTTCTCCTTTGCTACCTTGAAAAGACACCTCCAAGCTTAGAACACTCACAAATGAGCTAGGAACGAAGGAACACTCTCTTAGGGTTTCTTTCTGAGGGATTGTGGCTGAGGAACCAAGCCATCTCATTCCTTTTATAGCCAACCAAAAAATTTTTGGGTCTGGACCAGTTACGCCCAGCGTAACCTTGGGTACGCCCAGCGTACCCGAGGCAGGATGCGTATAAATGAAGCGCGCAAGTACGCGCAGCGTACTCCTTGTACTCCCAGCGTACTCACCCAACATAAAAGCCCTAAAATGACAACAAATTAAAGATGAAGGGCTAAATAAAAGGGTACCTAGATTTCGGGTTGTTACAATGATTATGTGGAGCAAATTGTCCCTCTTCGAGTTTGTGCCTTGGATCTGGACTCAAAGAGGTCCAGAGACGTTAACCCTTGGAGCTTTATGGATTAGTTTGGGGTTATTGGACTTAAGTTGCCATTTTTGGGACTAAATATCCTTTTGATTCCTTGTTGTTGTTATACAAGCATCATGTTTCGAGCTTTACGTGCCATTCATGCTTGGGAAGCCCAGATCTTTTATTTAGGGAAACAGATCAGACCTCAGGAGGCCAGTAAAGTTTGTGCATGGAATGAACTCACCGAGTTGTTCCTGAGACTCGGCGAGTAGGGTTAGGGTTTCACGTAAATTGCTCAGTGAGTAGACTTGCTGAGTTGGGGATGACTCAGTGAGTCAGAAGGGAGTTAGAGGACTGGAGTTTAAGGTGACACTCGCCGAGTTGTTCGTGAGACTCGGCGAGTTGAGTCGTGGTGGCTCTGCGATTCATGCCTAGTATGACTTGTCAAGTATAGGGAGGGACTCGGCATGCCAAGAGGGACAAAATGTTAAAGAACATGTGTGAACTTTCCGAGTCACCAGAGTGCACTCAGAGAGTAGGGTCAAAGTGAGACCATTGACTTTTAGGGTTTGGTCAATGGAGTACTTGTCTTGATAGGGGGTAAAATAGCCTTTTTCCCTCCAGAGGGTGCCAAAGGCAGGTTGAGTCTAGTCTTGAGAATTATATTTATAAGAGTATTTACTTTATGTGAATAGGCGAAGACTAGGAAATATTCCTACCGAGTCAGAGATTTACCAAGACGCCTGAGGTGAGTCTTCTCACTACACTTTACCTAGAGTGGTAACAGAGTTATGTGATAAAGTATCTTAGAGTTATATGCCAGTGTAATTGCATGTTATTTATGTGCTATGGTTTATTGTGATATGTGCTATGTATGATTCAGAGTTACAGAGTTAGGACCTTCGGGTCCACAGAGTTAGGACTTTCGGGTCCACAGAGTTAGGGCCAGAGGGCCCATAGAAAGTTGGGGCTGGAGGGCCCCACTAAGACACATAGACCTGAGGGTCAACAGAGTTACAACCTTGAGTGGCTATTATGTGTTAGAGTGGTATTTTGGGGAACTCACTAAGCATTTACGCTTACAGTGTTATGTGTTATGTGTTTCAAGTACCAACGACGATCCCGGGAAGGCGTCGGCTTGATCCGTACACACGCATACCGGAGTTTGTATATATATATATATATATATATATATATATATATATATATATATATATATATATATATATATATATATATATATATATATATATATGTATTTTGATCTTGGGTTTTGTATTGATACAATGTTGATATGACGATTTGTTTATGTTTTCAAATGATATTTTATAGGTTACAAAAGTGAAAAAAATTATTCAAATTTTTACGGTGTTACAAGTTGATATCAAAGCCTTGGTTTGAGGGATTCGGATATATCTTCGGGCGTATCTGAACTCAAACTGGGGATTTGAGGAAACTTTTAATAATAAAAATAAAAATAATATTTTTTGAAAAAGAGTAAAAAGATTTTTGAAACAAACAGAGCAGAGTCGTGTGTACGATCAGCCAACACCCGATTGTTGATTTCCCAAAATACCCTCCTAATAAGTGATTATCAGATATGTTATGTATGCTATATGATGAGTTACGATATGGATGCTAGAGTAGACTAGGTATTCTTATTAGGACTACAGTGGCCTGATATATGATGCCTTAGTCTAGGGGTTTTGCTGCTAGAGATGCTTAAGAGTGATTTAGATAGCAGCGAGGCGCTTATGAGAGTTTTGTTAGTGAGTAGCACATGATAGATATAATAGAGTACTTGGGATTTGAGGCTCAAGGAGGAGGAATTGGGATGAATGCCAACGCGGTATGAACGGTAGTATTGGGCCCGTACTACTAAAGATATCGGGTTGGTATGCAGCCCAAGTAAGAATCCTTTAGGCACCAAGGAACAAGTAGGGTGGAGTTATCGAGTGTATTTATACTCGAAAAGGGTCTCTAATATTCTTATGTTGTATTTCAGAAGGAGACCATGGTTGGGACGCGCCACACACCAGTGATCGGCAGTTCGAGTGATGATGAGATCCGTAGGATCATCCAGGAGGAGGTGGCCGCGGCCATCAGGGCAGAGATACCAGAGATGTTCGGGTCTATCAAGACCACTATGAAGGAGACATTTGATGAGAGATACGTTGATCTTTCTGAGGCTACTGTTGTTGCGGCCACTGCAGCTATAGTTGCGACTAGGCTGCACGGTGGTGATGCGTTGTTATTCCGAGAGTTCAGCAACACGAAACCACCGGAGTTTGACGGGACCCAGGACCCGATCGCAGCGATGAGATAGATTTCTGACATAGAGGGGTGTTTCTTTACTTGCTCATCTCCAGAGCATTTGAGAGTCTAGTTCGCGCTGAACCAGCTTCGCTTAGGAGCGAACGACTGGTGGAAGTTTGTGACTGCGCACTTTACACCTGCTGAGCTTGCTGTGGTGACCTGGGAGAGGTTCACCGCTATGTTTCGAGATGAGTACGTTCCCCAGGTGGAGCGGGAGCGTTTGGCCCAGGAGTTTCTGACCCTCAAGCGGGGTATTGAGTCTGTTACGGTGATTACGAGGATGTTTCATGAGCGGGCGATGTTCTGCCCAGAGCACGTGTCCTTTGAGAAGTCACGCATGAGCCGATATTTGAGCATTATGAGGAGGGATATATAGGATTTCGTGGCGAACTCGACATACCGGACATTTCCCGAGCCTCAGGAAAATGCCCAGAAGAGGGAGATAGAGTTGGAGACCCAAGCCAGGGAGGAGGCAGTGTCTCAGGGAAAGGATCGGCGGCCGGCTCAGTCTCAGCCGGCAGCCAAGCGGGTCAAATCTGCTAATTCCAAATCTGGGAACCAGAAGGGCCGCACTTGTAGCAAGTGCGGCAAGAGCCACGAGGGGATTTGCAGAGCAGGGTCTTGCTACAAGTGTGGTAAGGAGGGGCACATGCCAAGGATTGCCCTAAGGTTTTTCAGTCTATTTTCATTGCAACCAGACTGGACACCGGAAGGCAGAGTTTCCACAGTTGCGGGGGTCAGCGTAGGGAGCATTTCCGGGATCAGCCCCTGCTGTGGTGAGAGCTGCGAAAGTTCAGCCTGCGAAGGTTGAAGCACCGAAGGCATGTGGGAGAGCCTTCCAGTTGACTGCGGAGGAAGTCCGCACAGTGCCCGATGTCGTGGTCGATACCTTCCTTGTGAATTATGTACCTGCTCTAGTGTTATTTGACTCGGGTGCGAGTCGATCTTTTGTATCGTTGGCCTTTAGCCGACACATCAGTACTAGTAGAGAGGCGATGAGTCGACCTCTGAGAGTTTCCATAGTGGATGAGAGAGCGGTGTATGCCACCGAGGTGATACGCGTTTGTATACTTGAGATTTTCGGGGTTGAGTTTCTGATAGTTTTGGTCCCTATTGCGATGGGGGATGTCTGTGTCATCGTGGGCATGGACTGGTTGAGCAGATTTGGAGCGATCATCGACTGCGAGCGACAACTCGTGACCATGAGAGACCCTAGTGGGGGAGTCCTTACGGTGTACGGCAAGGGTACACGTTCCGGTTCAGCATTTTTCTCAGCTGCCAGGGCGAGGCAGAGTTTCCACCGTTGCCGAGGATTGACGATTTGTTCGATCAATTGCAGGGAGCATCTTGGTTTTCCAAGATCGACTTGAGATCTGGATATCATCAGGTGTGGGTGCGAGATGAGGATATCCAGAAGACAGTATTTAGGACTCGTTACGGGCATTACAAGTTCGTGGTGATGCCTTTCGGGCTCACCAACGCACCAGCGGTGTTCATGGACCTCATGAACAGGGTGTGCAGACCGATGTTGGATCGCTCAGTAAACATATTCATCGACGACATTTTGTTGTATTCGAGATCTAGAGAGCAGTATGAGGAGCATCTGAGGGAGATCCTATGGGTTTTTGAGATCAGAGAGGCTTTATGCCAAGTTCTCCAAGTGTGATTTCTGGTTACGAGAGGTACAGTTCCTGGGACATCTCGTTAACCAGAAAGGGATATTGGTCGACCCCGCCAAAATTGTGGCAGTGATGGGTTAGGAGGTGTCGAGGTCGCCCACGGAGATCAGGAGTTTTCTAGGGCTGGCAGGCTATTATCAGAGATTCATCAGGGATTTCTCCAAGATCGCCGTTCCACTCACCAAGTTCACCCGGAAGGGTGTAGTTTTTGCTTAGGGTCCAGAGCAGTAGGACTCCTTCGAGACAATTCACCAGAGATTATGCGAATCCCCGGTGTTAGCCCTTCCAGATGGAATGGAGGATTTTGTGGTATATTGTGACGCGTCGATAACAGGATTGGGAGCAGTACTTATGCAGAGGGGTCATGTGATAGCGTATGCATCGAGGAAGTTGAAGCCTCATGAGGCGAGGTATCCTACCCATGATTTGGAGTTGGGGGCAGTGGTGTTCGCCCTCAAGATTTGGCGTCGCTATTTATATGGGGTTCGGTGTACCATATACACGGATCACAAGAGCCTGAAGTATTTGATGGATCAGCCAAACCTGAATATGCGGCATAGGAGATGGATGGATGTGGTAAAGGATTATGATTGCGAGATCCTGTACCACCCGGGAAAAGCCAACGTGGTGGCCGATGCCTTGAGTCGTAGGGTGGAGAGTGTTCCGATGCATGACATTTGTATGAGGTTGACGGTGATGACTCCGGTATTGGACACCATTCGAGGAGCTCAAGTCAAGGCCGTTAGGCCAGAAAACCAGAAGAGAGAGCGGGTTGTTGGGCAAGTATCAGAGTTCGTCACCGGTGGTCGGGGGCTTATGACGTTTCAGGGTCGGATCTGGGTACCGCATGTGGGCGGAACGCGTACCATTCTGATGGAAGAGGCTCATCGATCGAAGTTCTCGATCCATCCTGGGGCCACTAAGATGTATTTGGACCTGAAAAGGGAGTATTGGTGGCCCTGTATGAAGAGGGATGTTGCATGGTTCTTGGAGAGGTGTCTAACATGTCTTGGGGTTAAGGCCGAGCATCAGAGACCTCACAGCAAGTTGCAGCCGTTGGATATTCCCGAGTGGAAGTGGGAACAGATTGCCATAGACTTTATCACCAAATTGCCAAGGACTGCGAGGGGGTGTCGATGCAATTTGGGTGATTGTAGATAGATTGACGAAGAGCGCCCATTTCCTCGCTATTACCGAGAGCTCTTCTGTGGAGAGGTTAGTGGAGATGTATGTGGGGGAAGTGGTAGCACGACATGGAGTGCCGATCTCGATTGTCTCAGACCGATATGTTCGTTTCACCTCTAGATTCTGGAAGAAATTCCATGAAGAATTAGGTATTAGACTGCATTTTAGTACCACATACCACCCCTAGACTGACGGACAGAATGAGCTGCCAATTCATACGCTCGAGGATATTCTCCGGGCATGTGTGTTGTGTTTCGGTGGGAGTTGGGACACATACTTACCCTTGGCGGAATTTTCCTACAACAAAAACCATCATTCGAGCATTGGTATGCCACCCTTTGAGCTGTTGTATGGGAGGAGGTGTCAGACCCCCATTTGTTGGGGAGAAGTGGGACAGCGTGTGATGGGTAGTACGAAGATAGTGCTTCATACATATGAGCAGATCCAATAGGTCAGGAAGAGGTTGTTGACCGCTCAGAGTCGCCAGAAGAGTTATGCTAATAGGCGATGATCCGAGCTCGAATTTCAGGTCGGTGATTTGGTGCTTCTGAAAGTATCTCCTTGGAAAGGAGTAATCCGATTCAGAAAGAGGGGCAAGCTAGGACCCCGATATATTAGGCCGTTTAAAGTGATTGCGAGGGTGGGCAGGGTAGCGTATCGCTTGGAGCTACCTGCAGAGCTGGGTCAGATTCATGACACTTTCCATGTATCGCAGTTGCGGAAGTGTATAGCAGATGAGTCGGCAGTGGTGCTATTGGAGGACATTCAAGTAGATGCGAGCCTGAATTATGCTGAGAGACCGGTGGCGATCAGGGATCAGAAGATCAAGGTTTTGAGTAACAAGGAAGTACCTCTGGTTTTGGTTCGGTGGCAGCACCGGAAGGGGTCTGAGCTGACTTGGGAGCCAGAGCGTGAGATACGTGAGTAGCATCCGGAATTTTTTCCAGAGTGAAACTTCGAAGGCGAAGTCCGATTCTAGTGGGGGAGAATTGTAACAACCGGGTTTTCAGGTATATTATTTTATTTAATTATTTTGAATTATGAGAAGAAACTCGGCGAGTTGATGCGTAGACTCACCGAGTAGGGTCGTGATTGTTCATCCGGATTTGCTTTGGACTCGGTGAGTCCATGAGTGGACTCGGCGAGTCCACGTTGTTTAATGTAACCCTAAATCCCCGGGTTTGGAGCCTATTTAAGGGCACTTATAGCCTCTCATTGCGGCTACCAATCCCTTAAGAGAACCCTAAGAGAGCCAAATCGTTGTGAGGAAGAAGAAGACACTTTTGATCCTTGTATCTTTGGTTTAGCAAGAAGGAGGTGCAAGAGCAAGAGGGGAGGTGCGATTCTAGAATTTCCATGGATTCAGAGACTTCATTTTGAGGTAATAGTTCTAACCCCTTTGGAGAGTGATTATGTGGAGCAAATGGTCCCTCTTCGAGTTTGTGCCTTGGATATGCACTCAAAGAGGTCCACATACCTTAACCCTTGGAGTTTTATGGATTAGTTTGGGGTTATTGGACTTAGGTTTCCATTTTTGGGACTAAATCTCCTTTTGATTCCTTGTTGTTGTTATACAAGCATCAAGTTTCGAGCTTTACATGAAATTCATACTTGGAAAGGCCAGATCTTTGATTTAGGGAAACAGATCTGACCTCAGGAGGCCAGTAGAGTTTGTGCATGGCATGAACTTACCGAGTTGTTCCTGAGACTCGACGAGTAGGGTTAGGGTTTCATGTAAATTGCTGAGTGAGTAGACTTGCTGAGTTGGGGATGACTCACTAAGTCAGAAGGGAGTTAGAGGACTGGAGTTCAAGGCGGCACTCACCGAGTTGTTCTTGAGACTCGGCGAGTTGAGTCGTGGTGGCCCCGCGATTCATGCCTAGTATGACTTGTCAAGTATAGGGAGGGACTCGGCATGGCAAGCGGGACAAAGTGTTAAAGAACATGTGTGAACTCGCCGAGTCATCAGAGTGCGCTCGGCGAGTAGGGTCAAAGTGAGACCGTTAACTTTTAGGGTTTGGTCAATGGACTACTTGTCTTGATAGGGGGGTAAAATAGCCTTTTTCCCTCCAGAGGGTGCCAAAGGCAGGTTGAGTCTAGTCTTGAGAATTATATTTATAAGAGTATTTACTTTATGTGAACAGGCGAAGACTAGGCAATATTCCTACTGAGTCAGAGATTTACCGAGACACCTGAGGCGAGTTTTCTCACTACACTTTACCTAGAGTGGTAACAGAGTTATGTGATAGAGTATTTCAGAGTTATATGCCAGTGTAATTTCATGTTATTTATGTGCGATGATTTATTGTGATATGTGCTATGTATGATTCAGAGTTACAGAGTTAGGACCTTCTGGTCCACAGAGTTAGGACTTTCGGATCCACAGAGTTAGGGCCAGAGGGCCCATAGAAAGTTGGGGATGGAGGGCCCCACTGAGACACATAGACCTGAGGGTCAATAGAGTTACAGCCTCGAGTGGCTATTATGTGTTAGAGTGGTATTTTGGGGAACTCACTAAGCATTTATGCTTACAGTGTTATGTGTTATGTGTTTCAGGTACCAGCGACGACCGTGGGAAGGCGCTGGCATGATCCGTACACACGCATACCGGATTTTATATATATATATATATATATATATATATATATATATATATATATATATATTGATCTTTGGTTTTGTATTGGTACAATGTTGATATAACGATTTGTTTATGTTTTCAAATGATATTTTATGGGTTACAAAAGTGAAAAAAATTGTTCAAATTTTTATGGTGTTATGATTTGGACCTTTTCAGCAAAATTTCGATGAAAGTATTGAACAAATAGTCAATTGATTTAACTATTTTTAAGTCGTATGCTAAAACACGGTTTGAAAAGAGAATACATTGAACAAAAAGTCAGGTTCATGATTAGTTTAAGATCAGGATGAAAGTCAATTGTTTCTACTGTTAAAGCTCAAAACTGATTGAAGAACTACTTTTTTGCATAAATGGTTCGTAGTCTGAAGTCTCATGAACATGAAGTGATGAAGGAAGCAAAGTTGGTTACAAGTGTTAGTTAATTGGTCCTATTGGAAAAAGTGAAAGCTCAAAGAAAAAGAAGACAAATATTGTGGTTGAAGATTCTGAATCTGATATATCAGATGAGGAACATACAAAAAAAGATAAAGTTTTGATGGTAACTAATCCAACGAAATTCTGCAAAAAGAAATTTTCTCGTTTAAAAAATAACAACATAAATGAATCTGCTGCAAGCAATTACAAGCAAGGAAGTTCAAACTCTGAAAAATCAAGAAGTGAAATTTTCAAAATTTTCCAAAGGGATTATAAAAAGAAGGAGAAGAAGTTACTTGGTGATTCAGGCATTGACTCCAACCATTGTCATGGAAAGAATCATTTTGAACAAGAATGCTTGTTGTGAAAACAAAATGAGAAGAAAGAAAACGACAAAGATGAAGCCTCTTATGTAAAGAAAATTGAGGAACTTCGCAAAAATTTGACCAAACCAATTCTTGTGGTGACTGAAGACAAAAATGATGATGGTAACATGGAAGTATGGTAAACTCACTCATAATATGAAGAATTTCGGAGACCAACTCATGGTGAATGCTTGATGGTGAAGACTGAGAGTAGAATGGAAGAGGCAAGTGTTTGTTGGTGAATAGTGTTGGTTCTGAAAGTGAAGGTTACTTTATGGATGACGAAACAGTTTCTGATGCTTGTCTTTCTACAAAGACGGTCAAGGAGCATGTTTCTGAGTGCGAAAAGGTAATCGACAAGGTACACTCTATTTTTAAATCTCTTGATAATATTTCTATTTCTCGTCATAATTAATGTTGTTTTTGATTTGAGTGATAATTTAAAGTGAACTCGCATAAGAAATTCTAATATTGGTGATACTCTTAGGAGTGTCAATTTTAAGAATGAAGGAAGATGCATGAAAACAAAGGCATTAGAAATTAGATCTAGTTAGCTCTAAGGATGATGTAATAAAACTTAGGAAAGACAATAGCGTTGTTTTGAAATAGAGAAATATATTTTGTCTTATTATGAAACGTCTTTGCACTAACATTACACAAATTGCATCTTGATTGATAGATAGGAAAAGGCTTGCATAAAATGATTTTATCTTTCTTAGAATTTAAAGAAGATGAAATTGATGTTGAATGTTATAGATACGAATCCATGGTATCATCTAATGAATCACTTTGTGACTCTTACATGGTTGGACTTGAGAAAATTGAAGAATAAATTAAGTCCAAAGATAACAAAAAGATGCTAAAGGATGTTTTAACGGAAAATGATAAACAACACATTAAAATCAATTCAATTGAGAAATATAACTTGTTATCCAAGAAATTAAGTTGATGAGAAAAACTCAATTCTTAGTATATGTCTGAATTTGATGAAAGCGAACTGAGTGAAATATCTATTGAAGATGGAGTTGATTGTTCTTCTTTTGTGACAAATAATGAACAACCAAAAAGAAATATGATTTTTGAAGATGCAGTTGAGTTTGAACAGTTTGTTCAAAATGATGGAATGAAATATTTAAATGTTCAAGCTACAGTTTTTCGAAAATTCAGAAAAACTCCAAATCAACTTTCTATGAAAAGGGGACTTGACAAAAGTGAAACAATGAAATTAACATCATTGGTCAACCTTGATAATGAAAAAGGATGTGAGTAATTCTTTTGGTCTGCACCAATTGACAATGATGACGAAACGAAAGGTTAATCCGAATTGACTTCGTGGAAAACAAAAGGGAAATACGTTTCGGAACCACTGAACAATATGGAATCTACACAAAATGAAGCTGGACCAAGTGGAAAAATAATGTTCCAAATGATATCAAAAGGAAAATGTGGTAAATAGCAATGCCCAAAAGAAAATAAATATGAAATATCAGTAATTTGTTGAAGAAATAAAAGCAAAGAGAAGGACAATGAGTGTAAGATATAAATAATTTGATTAAAAGACAACAGTTGTGGAAGAAAAAGGAATTTGATTGTTCTAAGGAGTTGAGTCAGATTCATGATACTTTCCATGTTTCCTTCCATGTTTCTTGTTATCGGTTGGAGGTACCTGAGGAGTTGAGTCAGATTCATGATACCTTCCATGTTTCCCAGTTGAAGAAGTGTATATCTGATGAGACAGTTGTGCTTCATTTAGAAGACGTTCAGGTCGATTGTCGCCTGAATTACATTGAGAGGCAAGTGGTGATTCTGGATAGGATACTGAAGACCTTGAGGAACAAACTAGTGAACTTGGTCAAAGTTCAACGACAACACTGGAAAGGCTCAAAGTGGACCTAGGAGCCTGAGACTAAGATACGTGTGTACTACCCTGATCTATTTTTTGAGGCTGAATTCGAGGGCAAAGTCTGATTCTAGTGGGGGAGAATTGTAACATCCGGTTTCTAGGTATTTACATTTTTAGTCCTTGTATAAAAATTTATTGCATTTTAGCCCATGCCTTGGGTGTACATGAGGTACGCGCAACATACCTGATCCAAACCTGAACAAGTGATTCTCCCTAGTACGTTGGGCATACATGTGGTATGTCGGGTAAACTAGCTCAATCCTTAAACCCTAAACTTTAGGTTTTATTCCCTATTTAAACAACCTTACACCTCCCTTGGACCTTTTAGAGATAACCTCTACTCCTTCCAAACCCTAATATCGAGTCTCATCCTTGTCTGTGAAGATTCTGAAGCTTTTGGTGATTTTGGTGCCTTCTTGTTGAAGAAGAAGGCCATTGAAGAAGGTGGTGTTGCATGCAAGCTTGTGGATCTACAAACTACCTCACCTTGTACACCTTTTGAAGGTATAAAGTCCATACCGTGTTGATCTTCTTTCAAGATCTCTTTAGATAGGTGTTTATGAGCTTTTATCCCAAAGCATGGACCTTTATAAGTATGGGGTACTCCAGAGCATATTGGTTGTCCTTTTAGATGTTTTAGAGTGCCTTGATTCAAAAAAATGGTTGCTTGATCGTTTCCTTTGGCCCATGTATGAGTTAAGTGACTTTGACTGTTGTAAAATTTAAGGTTTCTAAGCTCTATCTAGTCTTGAAAAGGTTTAAATTTAGTGACTTAATTTGTTAAGACATTCTATAGTGGTCAGATTTGATGTCGGAATAAGTAACCTAAAGGATTAAGACATAAAAGTTGGAGTTTGGGTCCAGGCAGAGTACGTTGGGCATACTCGTGGCTATTCCCCGTGTAGCTAGGCATGTCCCTGAGTTCACTGATTCGAGATCTATACCCCGCGTGGGAAGTGTATGCCTCGCGTGCAGACCGAGAGGTTGGCTTGTTGACTTTTGCTAACATTTAACTTTTGGTCAAAAGATTGAGGGTGTTGGACCATGGAAGGGAAAAATGGTCTTTTTTCCATTCAAGGGAATAGTTGTGGGATTTGGACTTGTGAGTCGGTTAATGACATTATTTGATTAGGGTTACTTGTTGTGTTTATTAGGCAGAGTCTAGGTTTGGCATTTCGGAAGTGAGATTTATCAGTCATCAGTGTCAGGTGTGTCTCCGCACTTATTCTTACCTGTGTGGTAGGATAGTTGTGTGTGTGTGTGTGTATATATATATATATATATGTGTGTGTGTGTGTGTGTGTGATGCCTAGCTAGGTCTAAGTGTTGCCACTTTGTATGTGTTTTTTATATGAGTTGAGAATTCAGGTAGTCTCCAGGGTAGCTGATAATTCACAGGACGTGCTGTTACCCATTGAGACTCTGGGTACTCTTCATGGTTGCTGTTAACCTATAGTTGTTTTATGTGTTTTGTTTTATGTGATATCTTGGGGAACCCACTAAGATTTGTGCTTACACTTGTTGATTATACGTGTTTCAGGTACTTCTGAGGATCACGGGAAAGCGAAGGTCTGATTGTACATACTCGCTGGGAGATTTTTTTATTGCTCATTATGTGGCACTCTGATATTTGTAGTGATGATTGTAATTGATACTTGTAATTTTCTGATGGTTTGGTTTACCAACAATATTTCGGGTAAATTCAAAATGAAAATTTTGGTTTGAAATTTGAGGTGTTACATCTATAAATGTTTAAGGTATAAGGTTTTTTTGAACTGATTTGGAGTTCAACATAAGCTTCATATAAGGATCAAGTAAGGAATGGAAACACATTTATTTGTTGATCAAAACTCATCAAAAGTTTGATGCAAACTCTTTTTCGGTCTTATACAACATTCATACAAGGATCAAGTAAGGAATGAAAATTTTGGGGTCTTGTTGCCCTTGTTTTAAAGATAAATATCAAAGATGATGGTTTAGATGAATATCGTGCCCAAGTTGATAGGTATAAATTAATCTATGATCCTATTTAATTAACTAAAAGGTGGTGAAGGGGTCTCTGAGTACATTGAACATTTATTAGGTACGTATGGCGCACTCCTTGCATGAGCGCCGTCGGGGTGATCCTGGCATACACTAGGCTCAAGCCATGGCCAAAACCTAATTTTTAGGGTTTGTGCCCTATTTAACATCCTTAAATCCATCAATTCCATCACTCTTTCAACCTCCATTTCCTTTTAGTTCTAATCTCGAAACCCTAACAACCTTGAGTGCATATTTTGCTAACATTGAGTGTTTGGGTGTTCTTTGGTGGTTTTAATGAATAAGGAAATTTTAGAAGAAGCAAAGGAGAAGAAAGAGCTTGTAGATCCAGAGTTTGTGCATCATTTCTAGCCTATTGTAGGTATAAAGTATAAAACTTGTTCATTCTAAGTATAAATCTAGACCTAGGGAAGATTTTTGAATCTTTTGGTCCCATAACTTGTTTTTTTTGGAGTATGGGCACCTCTAGGCCATTTGAGTTGTCCTTTTAGACTCTTAGGAGTGATGGGATTCATAAAAATCGTATATTAGAGGTTAATACCCAATCATGCATGTGTTAGTGACCACCTAAGAGAGCTAGAGGGCTTAATTCATGGTTTGAGTCCCACTAAGGCATGCAAGTGCATAAAGTTTGCAACTTTATGGCTTAAGACACTATGATGAGTTAGGATCTAAGTTTTAGATGTTAGGGATGAATGGATTAAGTCGGGGGTGTAAGTTTGGCTGATTGGTATGTACATTAGGTATACTCTAGAGTACACTATGCTTACTCGGACAGTGCCCCAATTCCAGAACGTCATCAGCATCCATTGGGCGGACGAACCATGTATGTCGCATGTACGTAGTTTGTGGACTTGGAAGAATTTTAGGCTCGAGTATTGTTGGGCTTTTGACTTGGTTAAGTTTGGGCCTCATGCCCACCTACTGTAGCAAGGGATTTGTAGGCTTTAGGCCATGTTGGATCCTCTTGGGCCATGTTGGGCCTTAAAGGCCTTATAGTTGGGCTTGGATATCTTATTGGACTTTTATGGATTTGGGCCTTGGTAAGGGAAGGTCTAATGATGCAAGTGTGAAGAAACCTTTTTTGCCTTAAAGTTAAGAGTGAGCGTTTGGACTTATGGGTTAGAATATTGGCCTAATTTCTAATTAGAGTTTTATACTTGTGCCTTAGGGAGAGGATTTCATGAGTCATCCGCTGAGTGCGATTTGATACATTCAGTATGAGGTGAGTTTTCCTTCACAATATCTATGGCTCGAAGGCACCAAATGTCGACTCACTCGTTTATGTTGTAGTATGATGGTTAACTTCGTGAAAACTGTAGTTATGCTTGTGTTTACTTGACGACACTGTGATTATTCGTTATGGTATTATATGGTAATATTAGGGGTGAAATAGACATAGTATTCAGTCGAAATAATTCGAAGGGGATTGCAAGTACCTAGATATGCTTTGACAGTATCCGATTGAAATAGACCGAAGGGAATTGCAAGTACCCAAATATGCTCAATAATATCCAGTTGAAATAGATTACAGGGGAGTGCAAGCACCCATATATGTTTGGTTTTATGTTTTTATGGTATGAGGTATCTTGGGGAACTCATCAAGCTTTGTGCTTATAGTTTTTAGCTTATGCTCAAGTACTTCCAGCTCGAAGGGAAAGGGTCTGACCTGATCGCACCACATCTCCCTATGATTTCTGCTTTTTGAGATTTTGGGATTTTGTACTATGATAATATGTTACCATGATACAGTTTTGACTGTTTGGATATGAGTATTGTATGTTTTAAAAAAATTTAAAAATAAAAATTTTACCTGTATTTTGGGATGTTACAACTTGGTATCAGAGCCTTGGTTTGAGGATTTAGGCATACTCTCGGGTGTGCCTAGATTAAAATCGGGGGTTTTGTAAATTTTCTACATGAAGAAACATTTTAAAAATGATTTTAATAAAAGAAATAAAAAGGTGTGATAACCGAGCTCAAGTAAGTCTTCGCATAATACTCATACATATTATATGTTTTATGTTATGATATGAGAATTGCATGCTAAATTAGGGGCTAAGGGTTTGCTTAGAATTGCATGATAGAATGCTAGGAGAGATGCCTTTATGTGCCTATTTGTTTGAAGCGTATTGATTTGCATGCTAGTATCAGAGAAATAAATGTTAGGATGGCCTACACAGAGTATGTTTTTGAGTTGAATTGCCTGATGCTCGAATGTTTCATGCTTTGTGCGTTAGGAAATTCTATTCATACTAGGTTAGTGGATGAATGCGTTGGATTACATATTATTGTGATTGGATAATTTTAGAAGGATAGGTTTAACTATATAGCGCAACACTTGTTTGAGTCTAACTTAGTAGGGTGGGACCTATCATTCGAAGAATTATCTGGTACTAGTAGAATGTAATTGTGTTTATAAAGTAGTGAGGTATTATTTATAGAAGTTTATTTTATTGCTGATAATAGAGAGGGGTGTGGAAAGGGAGTCCTTAGGGAGTCCCTGAGAGACACTTTCATGTGTAAGACGACTTATAGCTTGAGGATGGTATAAATAAGTGTGGAATGTAGTATTGGGCTTGTTTTATCAAAAACATAGGATTTATACCTGAGACCAGGAAGACCACGATGAATCTAGGGAGCTTGAGAGTGTGAACCTTCTTATACATGTGCTAGTCGTTTATGTGGTTAGGTTTCAGTATGGTGGTCACACTTCACGGACCAGGGGGTTCAAGATCTGGATCTACTTCAGGCACGGGCACCGAACCGATTTATGAAAGGCTACCCGATTTCATTGCATCTGAGGTTATGAGAGGCATCCCGGATGTGACCCAGGTGATGTTCGGGTCGATCAAGGAGGGTATCATAGAACTGATGTTGGATCACCTTCGGGTCTTCAGGACCAATATGTCCACTAGCGAGTCTGAGGCCTGCACTCTCTCCTTCAAGGATTTCAGGGGATGTGGGACACCAGACTTCTTTTGGGTGAAGGACCCTATCACAACCAAGTGTTGGATAACTGACACTGAGTCTGCTCAGATGACGAGCTTCTGCTCCGAGGGGTCGAAGGTAAGGCTTGTTGTAGGATGTTTGAGGGAGCAAGCTCAAGATTAGTGGGAGGAGGTCGGCTATGATTTAGGATCCCCAGTCATTGAGGCCATGACCTGGCCAGATTTTCTGACCCGATTTCGAGTAGAGTTTGAACCAGCTGTTGAGGTGCATCAATTAGCTAGGGCGTTTCTTGACATGAGGCAGAGGACTAAGACTGTGGCGGAGATCATTGCCAAGTTTATGGAGAGGGATGGGAGTTCACTAGTTTCTCTACCTTCCCGACTTTAGATGTCTTCATATCTTGGGCGTGGGAGTGATAGATTGATTTGGAGTACATAGGGAAGAGGAAGGTGAAGCATGGGCAGATGATTTGGGTTTCGGTGAAGAAACCCAAGGGGTTCAATTCTAGGTAGAAAGGCCAACAGGTCTGGAGCTGCTATGGAAGATGTGGTAGGTCACATGATAGGGTTTGTAGAGTGGGTGGTTCGGGCTACTACAACTACGACAAGGTGGGGCACTTTAGCAAGGATTGTACTGCTGTTACCACCACCTCCCAGATGTCATATCTGATTCGCTTTCATTGTAATCAGAGGGGCCAAAAGAAGCCCAACGACCCGAGTTTAGCATCAGGAGGATGAGTAGTAGCACCTAATCCAGTAACCCTACGGATTACTGATGGGCGAGATGGCAAGGCAGATGCGCCTGTTGTGAGGAGCAAGGCTTTTGAGTTGACTGTTGAGGAGGTGCCTATTGCACCAAATGTTGTAAGGGTTATGTATCTTCTCCTTAACTCTTTATTTATATTAATTTCTCTGCTCATATTTGTGTGTTTTTGCTTTAGGATCGTGCCTTGTGAATGACATCTCTGCACTGATATTATTTGATTCAGGGGCTACCCGATCTTTCGTGTCTCTTGTGCTCAACAAGAGGTTTGTTGGAACCACGAGAGAGAGATAGATCATCTATTAGAGGTTGAGATTCTGATTGATCGATCTGTCTAGGTATTAAGGGTTCATTGGGATTGTGTTCTAGAGATGTTCAACGAGCAATATTCGATTGACTTGGTTCTCATTCCTTTGCGCAGGAACAAGGTTGTAATAGGGATGGATTGGTTGAGCTCCAGTGGGGCATGATTGAGTGTGAGCATCAGTTTGTGCATGTTCATACCCCATGTGAGGGAGAGTTGGTGCTCCATGGAGAGGGTGCTCAATGTGGGCCGATCCTATGCTTAGCTATTAGGGCTAGATGCTATCTTCATCAGGGTTGTTTTGGTTTCCTCACCTATGTTATATATATCTAATGAAGGGTAAGGTGTTAGTTTATGAGCTTTCAATTGTGCGGAAGTACCCGAATATGTTACCCGAGGATTTTCCCAGAATGTGTCTGGAGATGCAGATGGAGTTCCGGATTGAATTGATTCTTGGTGCGGCTCCGATAGCCATAGCACCATATAGGTGAGCTCCACCAGAGATGTAGGAGTTTTCTACACTTGAGGGAGGTGTTGGAGACCCTAAGTATGGAGAGATTGTATGTAAAGTTCTCTAAGTGTAAGTTTTAGTTGTATGAGGTATTGTTTTTGGGGCACATTGTCAACCAAAATGGTATTATGGTCGATAAGGCCAAGGTTGACGCCGGGATGAGGTGGGAGGTTCCGAGGTCTCCATTTGGGATTTGGATTTTCCTTGTGTTGGCAGGTTATTACCAAAGATTCATTCAGGAGTTCTCCAAGATAGCGGTTCCTCTGACCCGACTAATGAAGAAGACTACAACTTTTCATTGGTGGCCTAAGCAGCAGGCATCATTTGAGACCCTGAGACAGAGATTGTGCGAGGTACCGATTCTAACCCTGCAAGACGGTGTTGAGGATTTCGTGGTTTATTGTGATGTGTGTATCATGGGATTGGGTGTGGTTTTGATGCATATAGGTCGCATTATCGCTTACTCTTCATTGCTGAAGGCTCATGAGGCGAATTATCCGATGTATGATTTGGATTTGAGTGTTGTGGTTTTCGCCCTTAGGATTTGGTGATATTACCTCTATGGGGTCTGCTATACTATTTACATGGATCATAAGTGCCTGGGTACTTGATGAATCAGTTGAATATTAATATGAGGCAGCGTCGGTGGTTGGATGTGATGAAGGATAATGATTTTGAGATCCCTTACCATCCGAGGAAGGCCAATGTGGAGGTTGATGCTCTCAGCCGCAAGGCGGTCTCGGCTCTGATCAAGGTTATTTGGATGAGGATGAAAATGATTACTCCACTCTTAGATCAGATTCGAGAGGCTCAGGTTGATATTATGAAGGAAGAGCACCGCAAGTGTGAGCGCATAGTGAGTTAGGTGGCTTCCATCGATTATGATAGTCAGGGTTTACTGACGAGATCAGAGAGTGTAGGTTCCTTATTGCGGAAGGTGAGAAATAGGTTTTGATGGAGGAGGCTCATAAATGGAGATTCTCTATTCATCCTGGGGTGATGAAGATGTATAGAGATCTCCTTCCTGATTATTGGTGGCCCTGTATGAAGTAGGACGTATCTTGTATATGTGGAGAGGTGCTTGACTTGCAGGAAAGTCAAGGCCGAACATCAGCGGCCTCACAACAATATGCAATCGTTTGACATTCTCGTTTGTAAATGGGAAGAGATTAAAATGGACTTCATTAGAAAGTTGCCTCGGACAGCACGCGTAGTGGATTCAACTTGGGTCATCGTGGATCGACTTACCAAGAGTGTGCACTTTAATATGATTCATGATAGTATATCTGTGGAGAAGTTGGTTGGCATTTATATCAGGGAGGTTGTGGTGCAGCATGGAGTGTCGGTTCTGGTGGTTTCAAACAGGGATGTCGGGTTTACTTCTATGTTTTGGAAGAGGTTTCACAAGGAGTTGGGTACTTGTCTGCATTTCAGCACAACCTTTTACCAGCAGACAGATGGTTAGAGCGAGTGGACCATCCATACATTAGAGGATATGCTGCGGGCATGTGTTATAGATTTGGCAATAACTGGGATACATATCTTCCGTTATCATAATTTTCATATAACAATAGCTACCACACCAGCATTAATCGATCTCCTTTTAAGATGCTCTACTGGAGGAAAGGCAGGACCCTGATATGCTGGGGCGAGGTTGGTTAGTGAATCATGAGGAGTATCGATGTGGTACTCAAGACCACTGAGTTGATTCAGCAGGTTCAAAGTAGACATCGAACAACTCAAAGTCAACAGAGGAGCTATGTCGACAAGCACCGATCAGACCTAGAGTTCCAGGCTAGGTACATGGTTCTCTTTAAGGTGTCACCTTGGAAAGCTGTCATCTGATTTAGGAAGCGGGGCAAGCTGGGCCCTAGGTATATTGGTCCTTTCAGGGTTATAGCCTGGGTGGGTAGGGTAGCATATCGGTTGGATCTTAGGGAGGAACTCAGTCAGATTCACATTACTTTTCTTGTCTCTCAGTTGTGGAATTGTTTGGCCGATGATTCCGTAGTGGTTCCATTGGAGGATATTCAGGTGGACGATTGCCTGCACTATATTGAGAGGCTGGTAGTGATCTTCGATAGGAAGACGAAGACCTTGAGGAACAAGTTTGTTGAGTTGGTTAAGGTGTAGTGGCAACACTGCAAGAGTTTAGAATGGACTTAGGAGCCAGAGGACGAGATAGGGGAGCAATACCAAGAGTTATTAATGGTAGCGGACTTCAAGGAAGAAGTTTGATTCAAGTGGTGGAGAATTGTATCGCCCGAGTCACCAGGTATTAATTAATCTAGGATCCTATTTTATTAACTAAAAGGTGGTAAAGGGGTTCACGAGTACGCTAGGCATACATTAGGTACGCATGATGTACTCCTTGCATGCACGCCATTAGGGTGATCCTGATGTATGTCGGGCGTAACCATGCGTATGTTAGGCGTACTCGAGCTAGGGGTAAACCCTAATTTTTAGGGTTTGCACCCTATTTAAGGTCCTTAAGTCCCTCGATTCCATCACCTTTTTAGACTCTATTTCGATTTACTGCTAATCTTGAAACCCTAACCACCTTGAGTGCATTTTTGAGCTTACATTGAGTGTTTGTTTGTTCTTTGGTGGTTTTGAAAAAGAAGAAGGATGTTTGAGAAGAAGAAAAGGAGAAGAAGGAGCTTGTAGATCCAAAGTTTGTGCATAATTTCTAGCCTATTGAATGTATAATGTCTGAAACTTGTTCATTGTAAGCTTAGATCTGGACTTAGGGAATATTTTAGCATATTTTGGTCCCATAACTTGGTCTTTTGAAGTATGGGCTACTCAAATCCATTAGTGTTGTCCTTTTGGACTCTTGGGAGTGCATGGATTCATAAAAATCATATCTTGGAGGTTAAGACTCAATCATGCATGTGTTAGTGACAACCTAAGAGAGTTAGAGGGCTTACTTCATGGTTTGAGTCCCATTAAGGCATGAAAGTGCTTAAGTTTGCAAGTTTATGGCTTAAGACACTATTACGAGCTTGGATCTAAGTTTTAGATGTTAGTGCTAAATACATTAAGTCAGGGGTGCAAGTTTGGCTGACTGGCCAATACATCGAGCGTACTCTAGAGTACATTGCGCATACTGGGCCAGTGCCCCGATTCCGGATCGTCATCAACATACGTTGGGTGTACGATCCATGTATGCCATGTGTATGCACTCTGTGGACTTAGAAGTCTTTTGGTCTCGAGTATTGTTGGGCTTTTGACTTGGTTAATTTTGGGCCTCAGACGCACCTGTTGTAGCAAGGCATTTGTGGGATTTAGGTCGTGTTGGACCTTAAAGGCCTTGTAGTTGGGCTTGGATGCCTTCTTGGATTTGTATGGATTTCGGATTTGGTGGGAGGAAGGCCCAATGATGCAAGGGTGGAGAAACCTTTTTTCCTTAAAGTTAAGAATGATGGTTTGGACTGTTGGGTTAGAATATTCACCTGATTTCTAATTACGGTTTTATACTTGTGCCTTAGGGAGAGGATTTTGCGAGTCATCCACAGTGCAATTTGATACCTTCAGTCTGAGGTGAGTTTTCCTTCACTATATCCTTTGGTCGAAGGTACCAATTTCCGCCCACTAGTTTATGTTATATTATGATAGTTGACTTCGTGACAATTGTCAATTATGCCTATTTTTTCTTGATGACTTTGTAATTATTTGTTATGATATTATGTGGTAGTGGTAGGTGTAAAATAAACCCAGTATCTGGTTGAAATAGACCGAAGGGGATTGCAAGCACCCATATATGCTTGACAGTATCTAGTTGAAATAGACTGAATGGAATTACAAGCACCGAGATATGCTTGACAGTATTCGATTGAAATAGACCTAAGAGGAGTGCAAGCACCCATATATGATTGGCTATATGTTTTTATGGTATGAGGTATCTTAGGGAACTCACTAAGCTTTGCACTTATAGTTTTCCATTTTTTTTTAGGTACTTCCAGTTCGAAGGGGGAAGGGCCTAGCCTAATCGCTCTAAATGACCATGTGATTTATTCATTTCGAGGTTTTGGGATTTTATACTATGATAATATGTTACCATGATACACTTTTGACTATTTGGATATGAGTATCGTATGTTTTGAATGAATTTGAAAACAAAAATTTTACCTGTATTTTTTGATGTTAAAATGAAGAAAACAATGTTAGTGAAGTGGGTTTAGTTATAAATTCAGATGATGAAGCAGTGGCATATTACTCAAATAATAATGTCAAAAAATTCTACAAAAAGCCAACAAAAGGGGACTTCAAGAACAACACACTCAAGAAAACTTCTTCGGTATCAATCCCGGGATCTTAGAACAAGAATGAATAAAATATTAGTGAAAATAAGTCTAAGAAGAAGCTTGTGGGTGATTCTGAATATGATTGCAACTACTACAATGGTAAGAATCATCTAGCAAGAGATTTTATGTTGAAGAAGAAGGAGGAAAAACCATATAAATTCAAGGCCGAAGCATACCAAGTAATGAAGATTGAGGATTTAAGAGCGAAGTCAAAGAAAATTTCACCTGAAGCAAAAGGGGTGGAAGAGCGTGATGGCACATATCATATTTGGTTATCTGGGTCTAATGATGAGGAAAGGTGTCATCCTACGCATGATCTAATGTATGTAAAGTATGGTGATAAAGAGAGTGATAAGGAAAAGGTGAGAATAAAAGCTAAGAGTGATAACGTAGGATGGGGTGTCGAAGATGATAATATTGAAGGTCGTTCTTAGATGGTACAGTCTTCATGATCATCGATGACTGATAACATACTTAATCTTTTGATTTCACCTAAATGTTTCTTCAAATTCATATAATTCAATATTATCTGATATAGATGATATTTGTTCTTACTTAAATGATTTCTTGATTTCCTTGAGTAGTGAGTTGGAGAAAACAAAGACAAAGTTGTATGAGGTTATGAATAGAATTGAAAAGAAAAATTCTAAGATAGAGAATATGACTTTGAAGTTGAATCATGTCACCATCGATAGAGATTATGTTAAGATGGATAATATTTTGTTATAAACAGAGGAATATCTATTGTAATACTACAAAGAGGTTGTATGGGAAACTTACGTTGTTATATCACTCGTCAGAACATTATAAAGAACACCATAGGAAACTATTACGATTTATCACATTTAAAAAGGAATTGGTTGATGAAATATCTTTTGAAGGAGAAAGTAGAGTTTCCATGTTTGATCAGGTACCAAATGTCTCATATGTGTATGGAGTTTTTAATATCGGTGAAGATTTTGATGTTGATGATTTAGTGAATACTGATAATGATACTTTGAGCAAGAATGAACAACTGAAAATTTTGAATAAAACTTAATCTACAACTCAATGTTTGCAAGATTTATTTTTGATATCGACAATGATTTTGATATTATTAGTGAAACTGAAGAAGAAGAGTGTGTTGATTGTTCAAAATTTTCAATCATAAAAGTTAATTCATTAACTAGAAGTGTAGAAAATACTAATTCAACATCGAAGACTAATAATGATTCTTCTTTGACAACATGTAACAATGTTCCTCATGATTCAGTTGATATCGAACATATAACTAAAAATCAAAGTGATTTTGATGATGTGTCTAATGAAAAGGAAATTTCCCGTGTTGTAGAAGCATATGTTTTTTAGCATAAAAATGAATGTACTGAGATTTTGAAAGAAAAAGTAAAGCATTATCTTGAACAAAATACAATTTTATATCCACAATTCAAAGATTTTCCAAATCAAGTTTTTATGACATCGAGCAATGGTAAGAATGTTAATTTAAAGTGGAAAGATTAATCGTGAAAATTATTCAAATCAAAATGTCATAGAAAACAATTTAAATAAAATATCGAAGACATTTCAAATGAAGAGAAATCAAAATTCAAGTCATAGACTCGAAAAGGAAGACAAATCAGGTGTTTGGATTATGAAAGGAACTAAATCTCCTGTTAAATACATTTTAAAACCAGTTGATGTGTCTATTCTAGAAGAGTCAAAAGTTCAAAGCTCAAAACAAAATTCACAAAAACCATTTTCTAAAACGCCTCAAACCAATAAAGTTTTTCTACATAATTGTTATTGGAAGAATAAGCGTAACCTTCAAAAAATAATATTGTTTTAAAAATAATTGAGAAAATCGATTTCAACAAGGTTTTCAGAATTGTTTTCAAAATATTTTTTAAAATCGATTTCTAAAAGTTTCTCAAAATCGTTTTCAAAATAATTTTCAAATTCGATTTCAACAAATTTCTCAAAACCGTTTTCAACATAATTAACAGAATTGCTTTCAACCAAGATCTCAAAGGTCTATTCAACAAACAACTCAAGAAAAATCCATAACTAATGTTGTTAAGAAAAATGTGAATGTTATACCAAATGATCCAAATTTTCTAAATCCTAATTCATAGCAAAAGTCAAAGGTTTCCTTTTTTAAAGGTAAAAATGATATAGATAATTCCAATCATTGGTTGGAAAACAAAGGAAAATATGTCAGTCAAGATAATTTTCACAATATCAAATAAAATATGTTTATGAAATTTTTTTCCGTGAATCGACAAATGGAAGTAGCTCATCAAAAGAAACATTATCGAAGCCATCAAAATTGAGCCAACAAAAATAAAAAACTAAAATGAGTTTTCTAAATGCAAAGTTGAGAATGAGAATTAATGCTTAGATTTCGAATGAATATGTTTCCTTATCTCAATGTAATAAAGTTGATTTGATTAATCAGATTCAATTCATAGTTCGTAATTGGATTTGAAATTATACATTTCACACTACATTTCACACTAATATTCATGGACCCAAAAATCCTTGGATACCTAAATCTCTCTAATTAATCGCAGGTGCTATACGTTGAGAAACACGGCGAAAATTGGTATATCGATAGTGGTTGCGCACGTCACATGACTGGATGGAAGGAGTGATTAAGAGATTTTAGGAAACTTACCAATATTGGAGTATTGAAGTTTGGGAAGAATAATAAACGCACAATCAAAGGATATGGCAAAATAACAAATGGAATTTTATATAGAAGGTCTGAAACACAATCTCATAAGTTTGCCTCAATTGTTTTTAGGAAGTGAAAATCAATTGTTGTTTACAGAAGAAGGAATTATTATCTCCAACAAAATAAAAAAAAGTAGCGCTATTAAATTCCAAAAGAAAAAGTGACATGTTTACATTAGATATGAAGCCTATATCGGATTACCTTCGATTTTCTTAATATCGAAGACTTCCTCAAATCTAGGTTGGTTTTGGCATCAAAGGATTTTACACTTGAATTTCAAAAATCTCAATAAGCTAGTTTTAAATGATTTGGTTCGTGGTTTACCTTTTCCTAAGTATGACAATGATTTATTGTGTTTAGCTTGTGAATAAGGAAAGAAACATCAACAAGGACATCAAATAGTTATCGACTCAGAGATTGCTGAAACTCAGAAACTTTTACATATTGATTTATGTGGACCATCAATAATTGGATCACTTGGTATGAAGAAGTAAATTATGGTAAATATAGATGATTTTTCATGATTTATGTGGGTTCATTTCCTTAGAAAAAAGTCTAAAACTACTCAAGTAATGGTGGACTTTATAAAAGTCATTGAAGTGAGTTTGAAGAAGAAAGTTCGCAGAACTAGACGTGATAATGGAACAAAATTTAGGAATCGTGTTCTTGAATCCTTGATAAATCATGAACTTTTCATCACCTTTCTGCTCCATATACATCTCAACACAATGGAGTTGTAGAATGAATAAATTGAACCTTGTGTATGCCAACAAGAACAATGTTAACATATGCAAATCTTCCTCAATATTATTGTGACGAGACTATTTCTACTACTTATTTCACTCAAAATAGTTATTTTATACATGAAAGATTCAATATTACTGTATATTAAATCATCGAAAAAGGAAACCTCATGTTCAATTTTTCCATGTTTTTGGTTGTTGGTGTTTCATCATGAATTTGAAAGACAATCTTTCAAAATTTCTAGGATATTCACATAATTCAGTTACATCCAAAGTGGTGAAATAAATAACAAGATGGATTGAAGAGACATTTAATCTGACAATTGATGATTATTGTGTTAAAAGAGTTGAGACTGTTCTTCCATCCAATTTTTTCTGATTATCGAGATAAATCAGATCCATTGCTTACTTTTGATATAGGTTTTGATATAATTTTTAGTATTCATGATAGGCCAATCAATGTTGAAATGATTATTGAAGATAACCGAAAATATGAAGTATCCAAACATTCAGAAGATTCAACAATTATAGATTTAAGAAACGATGAACATGTAACTTCGATAATATCACAACCCTCTCAACAATGGAAACGTTGGACTGTGCAACGTAGGGATATTGGATTGAGGCATATATATATATATATATATATATATATATATATATATATATATATATATATATATAAAGGGAGAGAGAGAGAGAGAGAGAGAGAGAGAGAGAGAGAGAGAGACAGACAGACAGACAGAGATAGAGAAAAAGAAAGAACATAACACATAGGTATATCACAAACGATACTTTTATTATTATAATGTATTTGGGATTACATTGTTTTAAAGTTCCACCAGACATCTTGAGCATAACTGGAAATGAAAAAACACAGGAAACTAAACTTCAGCAAGCTTCCTTGAAAACATCCTCCTTGTCACGGATATCCTCCTCAATCATCACCTTGAGATACATGTCTTTTTGAAAACAACAACAAAATGTTGCTGAGTGCACATGTTTTAATAGTTTTATGATTTATTTGTTTGTACTAAATTAAGAACCCTTTTTCTTTTAGAAAACCTTTCTTAAAATACTTTATTAAACCTAGCTTACTATCTTTTTAGGATACTTTACCAATCCTAAATTACAAACTTTGTAGGGTATTTAATGATCATATCTTATTATCTTATAGGATATTTTATTAATCCTAATTTATTATCTTTTAGGATGTTTTGCTAATCCTAACATATTTTATCTACCACTCTAAGGCATACCTCTTGGTAGTCAGATCCCCAAGGTGGTTGTAATGTACAACCATAGGTCCCTATAATCGATGCTTTTTGACTAATGATTACCCTGCCACAATGCTTCATGGGATGTTGAATAGTGATTAATGTAACAACGTAAATTTCTAAAAAAAAATTCATTTTTAAACCATACTTTTAATCATCAAAAACAACGTCAAAAACATACTGTATCCAATGTAATCATAACAAACAATTCCCAAATCTCAAACATAAACTCTGTGAGTGTGTACGGATGATGTCGGCACCATCCTGCGATCCTCGCTAGTACCTGAAACACATAACAGAACATTTGTAAGCATAAATTCTTAGTGAGTTCCCCAAGATACCACATACAACACATAAACCTTTCGAGGCCATAACTCTGTGGGATCTTCCGATCCAAGTGTCTTAGGGGACTTCTGTCCCGAGTCCCGATAGATCTTCCGGTCCTATCCGTATCGACCTTCCGGTTCGTAACCTCTTGACCTTCCGGTCCATATCATGTTGACCTTTCGTTCCTTATCATACATTACATACATAACACCTACATATCATATATCAACATAGAGCACATACATCTCATAGCATATAAGACCTTCCGTTCACACATAGGTACCCTTCAAGATACAATATAGTGAGAAGTCGGATAAACTATCGTGCTACACGTCCCGACCTAGCCTCCTCCTATCATTCCAATAACATTCCCGGTCAATATTCTCTTATAGTCTCATTTCTAAAGATTGGGTAGAAGGCCATTCTACCTCTTCCTAAACTCTCTTGAATAAGTCTTGACTAGAACCCTAAGGCAACGAAAGTCAACGGTCAAACTTTGACCCAACTCATCAAGTGCACATGGGCGACTCAGTGAGTCCATGCGGTTCCTCTGAATCCTTATGGCCTCTCATGGAACGTTAAGTCATCCCTCCACTCGATGGGTTCCTCCTGTCACGAATCACGGGGCAACCCCGACTCGACTCGTCGAGTCCACTTATGAACTCGGCAAGTTGCTTCCATGTTCATACTCAACTGACCTTCTAAGGTCAGATCTGCTTCTCTAATCTATAGGTATGACCTTCCCAAGCATGATAATCACGTAAAGGTCGAATCTTGGTACACATGCAACACACACAAAGTTTTTTTTTTTTTTGGTGAAATAACCTCTAAAATGGCCTGCTAGGATCATAACTCAAAAGGTATGACATAAGGCCGAGTGGTAAGGAGTCACTGGACCTCTTAAGGTCCAGATCTATGAAAAATTTTGCCTTAGGACCTCACATACTCCAGATTAAACTAAAATAGGCATAAAGAAAACCATAGATTCCACTAGAATCATTATAAACACGAGAATGTCATAGATTGTTACCTCCAAGAACTTCCTCTGATCAAATAGAAGTGGATTAAAGCTCCTCAACCCGCTTAGCTCGTTCTACCTCCTTCCTTCTTGCTAAAACACATAAGAAATGGTGAATTAGCCTTCCTCTTGCACCACAAACGATCTCTCTACTCTCTAGGGTTTCTCAGGGGTATAGTGGCCGCAAATGGAGGCTATACAGGCCTTTAAATAGGGCATAGACCCCAAGAATTAGGGTTTCAATCCACAGCACGGACTCGTCGAGTCCACCCTTTCTGAATCGTCGAGTCCGTTCATTAATCCAGTTAGCAATCGCGGTCCTACTCGACAAGTCTGATGGGTTTTGAACATTCTAACACTTCCTAAGTGTACATGCAACCCTAATAAAATTGGATCTATGTTTGCCTAATTATCATGCAAAGTTGAATTCCAAGGATATATTCCTATCTAGCATACATGGGGAACATTTTTAACTTGAATGAAAGATATAATAGCTTACCTTATTGTTGATTATGATCCTTGAAACCTTGTGAGCCTAGCACCCCAAGTGTGATGCCTCAAATGCTTCACACAACACCAAATTCTTTTGGAATGACCTTTGAGAGAATACACACACTTGAAAATCGGCATAGCCCTCTCTTGTACTTGTGTAGCCGATTTTGGTGGAGAAAGTGTTACCTATATAGTGTTGACACATCTAGGGTTACACCATGTAAACCCTAATGTGTCATGACTCTTCATTTCCATGACCCATGGGTTGGTAACTCCCATGGAGCATCCAATGGGTTTAACCCAACTTGATAATTCATGGAGCCTTTTAGCACACTATACAAGTTATGGATGATTTACATAATCAACACATATATTTAATTAGTTATCTTTTGATCACTTAGTTAATTTTAAATTAATTCTTGATCAATACTAATTAAATAATACTATGAATATATTAGAACTTATAATATAATAGTAAACCACAAGTGTTATTTCTCTCATTTACTCTATCTAATTGAATGGTGCCATGCAACCCAAATGGACCATGCTGGGTCGGTTCAAGTACATACCAGAAATAGTTCTAGACTTAGACACCTTATCCGACAGTCTCCTACTTGGATAAGTCTAATAACTATAACTGCAAGTATGACTTCAGGAACCGATCAGCAATTGTGGCTCTTTCAAGGTCTCTTGGAACTGAGAAGATGATGATATGCCATTTAAGAAAAGTGATCATATAATCCTTTGTTCTAGATATCATCTGGACAAATACATAGAACAATGTCTTACTTATTGTCCAGCCGTTTGTTTCCCGATTTCCGATTTGTTTGACAAAGAACTTAATTGAACACATCAACTTAGTTCTGACCGGGCCCGGTACATAGGTCAAAACAAAATCATCAAGGAGCCCAAATATCAGCTTCTAATCCAAGAAGGAACAGATAAACTTTGACTCATATGTTTGTTATACTACTTATTGAATTATACACAAAAGCATGTTTTATAACATCGGTTACCAATGCGTTTTCGTACAATCAATGCATAACCAACTCATAACTAACAAATCATATCTCTAGGTTTGAAGACTTATATGATATTACCATCTCACGATCACTCGAGATAAATTCCATGAAGTGATTCCAGTGAGCGTCGGCTGAGTCCAATGCTCAGAACATATGAGCACTCATTGTTGTTGTAGCCATGTCCAACAACTTAGACCTCTGCAACCAATCATGACCGTCTTGATTCATACCTACTTCCGACATATGACCGACTGTGGAGGTTCGAATAATATGATATACCAAACATAATTATTCTGGAAGTCAAAACATGCAAAAGAAGTATAGTAATTGATCGACAAGAGATAGCAACACTTTACTCATAAATAAAGCACTTTTTATTCATCATCTAATGTCATTTACACTTTACAAATTTCGAGGTTATATAACTACTAAATCTAATATCATCCTTCAGCCCTATGCTCCGAGCATGCTGGAGATGCTTAACACGAGTCATTCCCTTCGTGAGGGGATCTGCTGGATTCTCATCCGATGATACCCTCTTTGGAACGAGGAGTCCTTCTTCTATTCGATGTTTGATGAAATGGTATTTTCTTTTGATGTGTCTGGATCTCCCGTGATCCCTTAGTTCCTTGGCTAAGGCAACAACACTTTCACTATCATAGAAAATTTCCATTGGCTCCTTAATAGCTGGTACAACTCCAGGGTCTCCAATGAAGTTCTTCAGCCATATCGCCTCCTTTGCTGCCTCGCTCGCTGCTATATACTCTGATTCGCAAGTTGAATCATCCACTGTCTCTTGCTTGGAACTCTTCCAAGAAATTGCTCCTCCGTTTAAGGTAAAGGTCCAGCCTGACTAAGAGCGGAATTATCCCTATCAGTCTGAAAGCTAGCATCACTATACCCTGCAACTCTCAGGTCATCACTCCCACCGAGGGTAAGGACCCAGTCCTTAGTCCTCCATAGGTACTTGAGGATATTCTTTACCACAATCCAGTGTACCTTGCCAGGGTTCCCCTGATACCTGCTAACCATGCTCAAGGAAAAGGCTACATCAGGTCAAGTACACGTCATAGCATACATGATCAATCCTACAGTCGACGCATAAGGTATTCGACTCATTTCTGCTATCTCAGCCTTGGTACTAGGGCTTTGTGTCTTACTCAATCTGGTGTTACTCTGGATGGGTAACTCTCTATCTTCAAGTCCTGCATGCCGAATCTCTTCAGCACCTTATCCAAGTAGGTACTCTGACTAAGTCCAATTAGTCTTTTACTCCGATCTCTTAAGATCCTTATCCCTAGAATATAGGCAGCTTCTCCTAGGTCCTTCATAGAGAAAGACTTCCCAAGCCAAGACTTAACTTCCTGCAGAGTTGGTATGTCATTTCCTTTGAGTAGTATGTCATCCGCATACAATACCAAAAAGCTAACTATATTCCCACTAGCCTTGACATATACACATGATTCATCTTCACTCCTAGAAAATCCAAATTCTTTGAATTTCTCATCAAAGCAAAGATTCCATCTACGAGGTGCTTGCTTTAATCCATAAATGGATTTCTCAAGCTTACACACTCTATTAGGGTACTCTTTATTGACAAAACCCTCTGGCTTACTCATGTAAACATCCTCAGCCAACTTTCCATTAAGGAAAGCGGTTTTGACATCCATTTGTCATATTTCATAGTCATAAAATGCAGCTATGGCTAAGAGAACCCTAATAGACTTAATCTTGGCCACTGGAGAAAAAGTCTCATCATAATCAACTCCCGGAGTTTGTGAGTAGAGATGACAAAAAAACCCGTACCCGATGGGTACCCAAGGCCCTAACCCGAGTTGACCAGGTAAATCCCCAAGTTGACCGGGGACGGGGACGGGGATGGGTATTACCCGAATATAAAAAGAAGGGATGGAGATGGGGATGGTTCTACCTGTCGGGTACCCATACCCGTACCGGAAACTGGCCCCGATGGGTACCCGATATATATATATATATATATATATATATATATATATATATATATATATATATATATATATATATATATATATATATATATATATATATATAGTATTACTTATGTTTTTAGTTTTTAATAATGCATAAGCAAATTTTCAGTAGACAAAGTAATGTTTTTTAACGATCAAACATATAGTTTTGAGAATAATTTTTATGTCTTTTTTGCAAAAAATGATTTGAATGTTATTGTTCGTGTTTGAAGACATTCAATGATTATACTGTTTTATATTAGTTCTGTTAGTTTTTTGTTTTGTTGGTTAATATATAATTATTAGTTATTTTTCATAAAAGTTCAAAACTTTGTAACGTGGAAAAATCCCCGATTACCCATTGGGGATTCCCGATACCCATTGGGGACGGGGATGGGGATAGATTTTTAATCTCCGATGGGGATGGGGCCGGGTACGGGGATGGGGATGGGGATTCGGGTACGGGGATGGGGAGCACGAAACTCGGTATACTCGTACCCATTGCCATCCTTATTTGTGAGAAACCCTTTGCAACCTGTCATGCTTATAAGTGTGTACATTACCATTCATGTTGGTCTTCTTCTTGAAGATCCATTTGCACCCTACAGTCTTACGACCTGGTACATTCTCAACCAAGTTCCAAACTTGATTGTCATACATGGACTATATCTTGTTGTCCATTGCCTCTTTCCATTTGGCTGACCCAGGGCCTGCCATGGCTTCCGCATAACTGCTAGGTTCATCCAGACCTATTAGTGTCTCATCACTGATAAGTGTATCACTTTCCACAGTAATATGGAATCCATAGTAATGCTCAGGTGCATTCCTAACTCTTGTGGATCGCCTCAGAGGTACAACCTTGTCAGTTGGCTCAACAGGAGTTTCCTCCTCAAGTTGAGTGCTAGGTTTTTATGTTCCTTCACCACTTGACTCTTGAATTTCTTCAAGTTAAACCTGCCTCCCACTGTTTCCTTGGCTTTAGAACTCTCTTTCTCTCTCTCTCTCTCTCGAAAGACAACCCTCCTTGCTACAAAGACCACATTTTCACTAGGTCTGTAGAAGAAGTAACCAAAGGATTCTTGTGGGTAGCCCATGAAACTACACCTCTCACTTCGTGGTTCGAGCTTATCATGAGTCTCGTGTCTCACGAAAGCCTCGCAACCCCAAGTCTTGATGTGGTCTAGTTTGGGTACTTTACCGGTCCACATCTCATGAGGAGTTTTGTCAACCCTCTTTATAAGGAATAGATTAAGGATATGGGCGGAAGTCTCTAAGGCATACCCCAAAAATGAGATTGGTAGCGAAGCTCGACTCATCATGGAACAAACCATATCCAACAAGGTTCGATTACACATCTCTGTAACACCATACAACTGCGGTGTCTTGGGAGGTGTCAATTGTGAGACAATCCCACATTCCCTAAGATAGTCGAGGAACTCCGAACTACAATACTCATCACCTCGATCGGATCGAAGCTTCTTAATGTTCATGCCCAATTAATTCTCGACTTCCTGTTTAAACTCTTTAAACCTTTCAAAAGTCTCTGACTTATGCTTGATTAAGTAGACATATCCATATCTACTATAACCATCAGTAAAAGTCAAATAATAACGATTAGCATCCCTTGTGGCATGTTTGAATGGTCCACAAACATCCGTGTGTACAAGGTCCAATAAACCTTCACCCCTCTCACACGAGCCTGTGAAGGGTGACTTCTTCATTTTTCCAAGTAAGCATGATTCGCAACTATCATTTGACTTTAGGTCAAACGACTCCAAGACTCCATCCTTTTGGAGTTGGCCTATGCGTTTCTTGCTTATATGTCCAAGACGACAATGCCATAATGATGCTTTATCCAAGTTATTATTATTAAGAGAATCAATACACAAAACATTATTTCCTAAGTTATCTACAACAGATACAGCTCCATACACACCATCACAAGGTAATGCTTTAAAATAAAGAACATTCTTGAAGAAAGCATTAATCGAACCAACTTCATTATCAAATGAAAAGGTCAAACCTTGTTATACAATGCATGAAAGGAAATAATATTTCTTGCTATTTCTGGAGGATAACAACATTTATTCAAATCTAAATTCAACCCACTACTTAGCGATAAAGTATAAACTCCAATGTTGGTGACAGGTAAAGCTTTCCTATTCCCCATGATTAAGTTTATTCTTCCATGCTCTACATTCTCACTTCTTCTTAGTCCTTGCAAATCAGAACATATATGAATACCAAAACCGGTATCAAGGACCCAAGAGTTAGAATGGGGTGATTTATTAGATAAGAAAGTGCAAATACATGCATGGTTGGGTTTAACTTTCCCATCCTTCACATCTTGCTGGTATTTTGGGCAGTTCCGCTTCCAATGTGACTTTTCACGGCAATAGAAGCATTCAGCCTCTTTTGGGTCAGAAGAAGGAGTGACAAAACCTTTCTTGGTTCCAGTTGAAAAAGATCCATCAAGGGTCCTAGCCTTGGTACCCTTCGATGTGCCTGGAAGTCAGTGATCTCCTGGGGAGTTGCAGTGGTCTCATCAACTACTTAAGCTCCTTATCGAGGACATATTCTTTGTCCTCGTAGCAAGTAATCATCCTGATGTTTCTGATCCATTTATTGAAGTTGGATCCATTAAAAGTGACTTTCCCACACAAGTTCATAAGGGTAAAGGAGCCATTAGGATTAGAGCCAGAAGCAGTGTTGTTTGAAGACATCTAAATGAAGAGAACAAGACTAGTTTAGATATTAAGAGAGTCCTTAATAAAACACCCAAATGTAATATGAAGGTTAGGATCCAATCACAATATATTATAACTTAGAAGAGGTACGCCGTAATCCAAGCTATAACATATTTGAAAGGTAGGTGAATGACGATTCACCAATTTCCACCATGAAAAACAAAATATTGATATTATGTTTTTAATTGGTTAGTAGAAAGTCCTAGATTCTTTGAGATTCATTGAACTTTTCAATGGCATGTTTCAATCTCGAGTGTGCCCTCCAAGTTTTGTGATTGGGATACTGAGGATCACAAAACGAGGTGTGAAGTAACCGTGAAAATCACTTGGTACCCTTAAAGTTTATCACACAATCGATGTGCCGGTTAACAACACACACTCCACCGATACTATGATAAACCTTAAGTCACCCTTTACCTACCTTGTTAAGTCCAAGTTAGTGTGCCGGTTAACCACACACGCTCCACTAACGACTTAAACAAAGTGTAAAGTGTAATTTCATGGATTAGCACCTTATTCACATTTTTCCTAAAGCAACTAAGATTAGGAATTTAATAAAAGCATTTAGTTACTTTATAATACTCATCATACTTTTATTGAGAACTTATAAGTCCTTGTCCTACCCGTTCGGCTAACGACCCTCCACTGATCAAGGAAGCGGTGGGTGAGAGTGGACATTAATTAAGTTGCCATTTTATAGGCAACAACCTTATACCCCCCTTATAGACCGACTTCGTGAATGAGGCGTACTAGCGGTAAGACGACTTGATCTTATATATATATATATATATATATATATATATATATATATATATATATATATATATATACACACATATTATTAATTTATAATATTATAAAGTATAAGGGTTGAATTTTAACTTTTAAAATTCTAAGGGTTGGATCTAAAGTTTTAATGATGAAATTACTTGTTCCAAAACATAAGGGCAAGTTTTGTAAACTTTCAAAACTTTTCATTTCTTATAACTTATGAATTAATTGAGTAATAAAAATGAAGACTCTTCATTTTTTGTAACTCTTGTGTTCTTTTAATGGCTTTAATAAAAGTGTGACTTTTGGTTTTCCATAACTTGAGGACAATTTATGGACTCCATTAAAACACTATATGATCATGAATTAAACTACCATGAAGGTTACAAGCAATTCCTATGATCTTCTAATCTCCATAAGTTCAATAACATGAATATGAAAACTTTCAAGAATCAAAAATTACACTTAAAAAATTTCAATTTTGATAATTGCCATTGTAAATGGATTAGCATAAACATTACACCATCTCAAACAATTTTTCAAGTACCAAAAGAGTTTAGAGTAATGTTTCTATTCCATTTCTAGCAACAAAAGTCGAAAAACTATTGTCAGGGCCCCCTACTCGTTGAGTACATGAACCTACTCGACAAGTAGGATTAATATACAATTGAACTCGTCGAGTCCCCCCATGGACTCGGCGAGTTCACTGATCAGACAGCATGCAATTTCAAAATTTTAACACAATTTTGCACAAATAACAAACAAACAAGCCTAGGCTTTAATAACACTGATGTGTTTTGAGCATTCTAACACTTCCTAAGTGTACATGCAACCCTAATAACCTTGGATCTATGTTTGTCTAATTATCATGCAAAGTTGAATTCCAAGTTTATATTCCTATTTAGCATACACGGGGAACATGTTTAACTTGAATGAAAGATAGAATAACTTACCTTGTTGTTGATTATGATCCTTGAAAACTTGTGAGCCTAGCACCCCAAGTGTGATGCTTCAAATGCTTCACACAACACCAAATGCCTTAGGAATGACCTTTAAGAGAATACACACACTTGAAAATCATCCTAGCCCTCTCTTGTACTTGTGTAGCCGATTTTGGTGGAGAAAGTGTTACTTATTTAGTGTTGACACATCTAGGGTTACACCATGTAAACCCTAATGTGTCATGACTCTTCATTCCATGACCCATGTGTTTGTAACTCCCATGGAGCATCCATGGAGCATCCAATGGGTTTAATCCAACTTGATAATCCATGGAGCCTTTTAGCCCACTATACAAGTTATGGATGATTTACATAATCAACCCATATATTTAATTAGTTATCTTTTGATTATTTAATTAATTCTAAAATAATTCTTGATCAATACTAATTAAATAATACTATTAATATATTAGAACTTATAATACAGTAATAAACCACAAGTGTTATTTCTCTCATTTACTCTATCCAATTGCATGGTGCCATGCAACCCAAATGGACCATGCCGGGTCGGGTCAAGTACATACCAGAAATAGTTATGCACTTTGACACCTTATCCAACAGAGTCTATGCCTCAACTCGTCGAGTCCCTCTCTTTTACTCAAAAAATAAATGATCAAACATAATACCTGGAAATCCAGATGTTACAATTATCCCCCACTAGAATCAGACTTCTCCCTCGAATTCTTGCTCCGCAAACAACTCTGGATGCTACTCCCGCATATCCAACTCCGACTCCTATGTCAACTCGGACCCTGTCTGATGTTGCTACTGGACCTGAACCTGGGACACCACCTTGTTCCTCAGAACATTGATCTTCCTATCCCAGATCGCGATTTGTCTCTCAGCATAATTTAGGCTCGCATCCACCTGAATATCCTCTAGCGACACCACCGCTGACACCTCAGCGATACACTTCCTTAACTGAGACACGTGGAAGGTATCATGAATCTGGCTCAACTCCGCAGGTAGCTCCAAACGATATGCTACCCTGCCCACCCTCGTGGTCACCCTGAACGGACCATTGTACTGGGGCCCCATCTTGCCCTCTTCCTGAATCGGATCTCTCCTTTCCAAGGAGACACCTTTAGGAGTACGAATTCGCCCACCTGGAACTCAAGCTCAGATCGTTGCCTATCCGCATAACTCTTCTGGCGACTCTGAGCCGTTAACAAGCATTTCCTAACCTGTTGTACACGCTCGGTCGTCTGAAGCACTATCTCAGTGTTGCCCATCACACGCTGCCCTACCTCTCCCCAGAAAATGGGAGTCCGGCATTTCCTCCCATATAACAACTCGAAGGGAGGCATACCAATACTTGAATGGTGTTTGTTGTTATAGGAGAACTCAGCTAATGGAAAATATGTGTTCCAACTTCCCCCGAAGTCCAACACACATGCTTGAAGCATTTCCTCGAGCATCTGAATTGTCCGCTCACTCTGTCCGTCTGACTGTGGGTGGTAAGCGGTACTGAAATGCAGCCTCGTACCCAGCTCCCCATGGAACTTCTTCCAGAACCTGGAAGTGAAACGTACATCTCGATCTGACACAATCGAGATCGGTACTCCATGTCGCGATACCACCTCCCTTACATACAACTCTGCTAATTTCTCTACAGAAGAGCTCTCCCTGATAGCAAGGAAGTAAGCGCTCTTCGTCAGCCGGTCAACTATCACCCAAATTGCATCGACGCTCCTCGTGGTCCTTGGAAATTTGGTGATAAAATCCACGGAAATCTATTCCCACTTCCACTAGGGAACCTCAAGTGGCTACAACTTCCCGTGCGGATGCTGGTGCTCAGCCTTAACCCTATGACAGGTCATGCACCTCTCAACCAACCACGCAACATCCCTCTTCATACACGGCCACCAATAATCTTTCTTCAGATCCAAATAAATCTTAGTGGCCCCGGGATGGATCGAGAACCTCGATCGGTGCGCCTCCTCCATCAAAGTGGTGCGTGCCCCTCCTGCATACGACACCTAAATCCGACCCTGATAGGTCATAAGCCCGCGGCTATCGGTAACGAACTCAGGTACCTGCCCAATCACCCACAACCTCTGCCTAGGCCTCCCGAATGGTGTCCAGCACCAAAGTCATCAATGTCAACTTCATACAAATATCTCGAATCGGGACACTCACCGCCCTACGGCTCAGGGCTTCAGCTAAAACATTAGCTTTTCCTGGGTGGTACAGGATATCACAATCGTAATCCTTTACCACATCCAACCATCTCCTCTGGCGCATATTCAGGTTGGGCTGCTCCATCAAATACTTCAAGCTCATGTGGTCTGTGTATATGGTACGCCGAACCCCATACAAATAGTGATGCCATATCTTGAGGGTGAACACCACTGCCCCCACCTCCAGATCGTGGGTGGGATACCTCGTCTTACAATACACCATAAAATCCTCCATCCCTTCCGGGAGGGCTAACACCAGGGATTTGCATAATCTCTAGCGAAATCTCTCAAATGAGGTCTACTGCTCCAAACCCCACGAAAAAGCTACACACTTCCGGATCAACCTGGTGAGAGGCACATCGATCTTGGAGAAATCCTTGAAAATCTCCGATACTAGTCGGACAATCCTATAAAACTCCTGATCTCGGTGAGTGATCTCGAAACCTCCCAAATCATAACCGCCTCAAGCTTGGCCGGATCGACCAAAATGCCATTCTGGTTGACGAGATGCCCCAAGAACTGGACCTCCAGTAACCAGAACTCGCACTTGGAGAATTTTGCATAAAGCCTCTTCGACTTCAATACCCTGAGAATCTCTCTCAGGTGCTCCTCATGTTGCTCTGTAGATCTCGAATACACCAAAATATCATCAATGAACACGATCACCGAACGATCCAATATTAGCCTGCACACCCTGTTTATGAGATCCATGAACATCGTCGGTGCATTGGTGAGCCCGAAAGGCATCACCACAAACTCGTAATGCCCATAATGAGTCCTGAACGCCATCTTCTGGATATCCTCATCACACACTCTTATCTGATGATATCTAGACCTCAGATCAATCTTGGAGAACCAAGATGCTCCCTGCAACTGATCGAACAAATCGTCGATCCTCGATAATGGGTAACGATTCTTTATCGTCAACTTATTCAACTCCCGGTAATCAATGTACATCCGGTGTGAACCATCCTTTCTTCTAACAAAAAGGATCGGCACTCCCCATGGTGAGCTACTTGGTCTAAGAAACCCCTTCCCCAGCAGCTCTTGAATCTGCGAGGATAACTCCTGCATCTCTTGCAGCGCCAAGCGATAAGGCGCCTTGGCGATAGGCGCTGCCCCTGGAACCAAATCGATGCGGAACTCTACCTGCCTCTCGGGAGGCACACCCGGAAACTCCTCGGAAAAAACATTTGGGAACTCGCGCACTATCGGAACATCACCAGTCGAACTTGGCCTCCCAGCGGCCACTCGTGTGTCTATCACATAAACTACAAACCCATTGCAGCCTTGCTGTAAACTCTGTCTTGCTCTGGCAGCCAAACAAAACGTTGATCCACATTGGGTACCCTCACCGTACACCGTAAGTACTCCCCCACTAGGGTCTCATATCCTCACCAAGTATCGCTCGCAGTCTATAACAGCCCCAAATCAGCTCAAAAAATCCATGCCCACTATGACACACATGTCCCCATTGTAATCGGGACCAGATCTATCGGGAACTCAACACCGAAGATCTCGAGTACACATCCTCGAATCACATCCGTAGCATACACCGCTCGCTCGTCAGCTATAGAAAATCGCAGAGGTCGAATCAACGCCTCTCATCGGATACTGATGTGCTAACTAAACGATAAGGAAACAAATGACCGACTCGCACCCGAGTCAAATAACACCAAAGCAGGTACAGAATTCACAAGAAAAGTGCATACGTATATCATAATATAAGCACAACACCTCAAACTCAGCATAAATAAGTTAAAGAATACATACCAGCCACAATATCGGGCGCCGCGGGGACCTCCTCCGCTGTCAACTGGAAGGCTCCCCCACGAGCCTTCGGTGCCTCGGCCTTCAATGGCCTAACATCAGTAGCTCGCACGGCTGTAGGGGCAGATCCCTGTGCTGTCCCCCGTAGCTGCGGACACTCGGCCTTCTGATGGCCCGTCTGGTTGCAATGAAAGCAACCATGAACCCCTTGGGGTAATCCTTGGCTATATGCCCCTCCTTTCCATATTTGTATCAAGCACCCGATCGAAAAACCCTGCCATGTCCCTTGCCGTACTTCCCCCAAGTGCAACCCTTCTGACCTCCATATCTCGAATCGGCGGGCTTTGCCCGCTTGGCTGTCGGCTGAGAGTGTACCGGCTGCCGATCCATCCCCATGAGACTCGGCCTCCTCCCTGGCCTAAATCTCCAACTCAATCTCCCTCTTCCGGGCATTTTCCTGGAGCTCAGAAAATGCCCGGTAAGTCAAATTCAACACAAACTCCCGAATATCCCTCCTCAAAATGCCCAAATATTAGCTCATGCATGCTTTCTGGGTAGACACCTGCTCAGGGCAGAACATCTCCCTCTCATGAAACTTCCTCGTAACCACAGTAACAAAATTAGTGCCCTACTTGAGGGACAAGAACTCCTGAGCCAGCCGTTCCCTCTCCACTGGGGGAACATACTCGTCTCTAAACATGGTGGTGAACCTCTCCTAGGTCACCTCTGAAATCTCTTCAAGAGTGAAACTCACTGTCAAGAACTTCCACCAGTCCTTCACTCCCAAGCGAAGCTGATTCAGCGGGAACCGTACCCTCAGATGCTCCAAACATGAACACGTGTAGAAGCATCCATCGATATCATAAATCCATCTCATCGCAGTGATCAGATCCTACGTCCCGTCAAATTCTGGTGGCTTCATTTTGCTGAAATCCCAGAACAACAACGAGTCACCTTCTTGGGGCCTAGCAGCAACCACATCTGCAATTGTTGCAGCAGCCGCAGCCTCAGTCACCGCTGCGTATTGCTCATCAAAAGTCTCGATCAACGTGGTCTTGATCGACCCAAACATCTCCAAAATCTCAGCTCAAATCGATGATGCCACGTCATCGTGGATCATCTGACGAATCTCCTCGTTACTCATGCCGCTCGTCTCATGTCTGTGGCGTGTCCCAACCATGATGTCTCTGAAACACAACATAATAATATTAGAGACTCGCTCGAGCATACTCACACTTGATAACTCAACCCTACTTGTTCCCTAGTATCCTAAGGATTCTTACTTGCATTGTGCACTGATCCGGTGTCTTCAATAGTACGGGCCCTATACTACCATCCACACCACATCAGTATTCACCCCAAGTCCTCTTCCTTGGATCCTAGATCACAAGTACTCTACAACTCGTTAGCATAGGCTACCCTTGGGTAGGCCTCTCATAAGCTCCTCAGTGCTACCTATTCTCTCTCAAGCATCTCATAGTAGCAGAAATCTTCCAAGGCTAAGGCATCACAAATCAGGCCACTCTAGTCCTACTAAGAATACCTAGCCTATCTTCAGCATAATATATCGTAACATATCTCTTAACATATAATGTAAGGGTATTTTGAGAAATCACCGTTCAGGTGCTGGCTGATCGTACACACCTGCTTCCTTTTCTTTTCTCAAATCCTTTTACTTATTTAGAAAAATTGTTTATTTTATGAAAAACTTTTTCAAATCCCCAGTTTGAGTCCAGATACACCTGAAGGTGCATCCGAATCTCTCAAACCAATGCTCTCATACCAACTTATAGCAACTTAAGTTTCCAAAACAATTTTTCATTTTTAAACCATACTTTTAATCATCAAAAACAACGTCAAAAACAAAATGGATCCAATGTCATCATAACAAACAATTCGCAGAATCTCAAACATAAACTCTATGAGTGTGTTCGGATCATGTCGGTGCCTTCCCGCGATCCTCGCTAGTACCTAAAACACATAACACAATAACTGTAAGCATAAATGCTTAGTGAGTTCCCCAAGATACCACATACAACACATACGCCTTTCCAGCCCATAACTCTGTGGGATCTTCCGATCCAAGTGTCTCAGGGGACTTCCGTCCCGAATCCCGGTAGAACTTTCGGTCCTTATCATACATAACATACATAACACCTACATATCACAAAACAACATACATCACATACATCCCATAGAATATCAGACCTTCCGGTCACACATAGGTACCCTTCCAGGTACAGTATAGTGTGAAGACTCACCTCAATGAAGTCGGATAAACTCTCGTGCTCAACGTCCTGACCTAGCCTCCTCCTATCATTCAAATAACATTCCTGGTCAATATTCTCTTATAGTCACATATCGAAAGATTTGGTAGAAGTCCATTCTACATCTTCCTGAACTCTCTTGAATCAGTCTTGACCAGAACCCTAAAGTCAATGAAAGTCAATGGTCAAACTTTGACCTAACTCGTTGAGTGCACATAGGAGACTCGGCGAGTGCATGCGGTTCCTATGAGTCCTTATAGCCTCTCATGGAACGTTGAATCATCCCTCCACTCGACGGGTTCCACCTGTCACGAATCGAGGAGCAACCCCGACTCGACTCGTCGAGTCCACTTATGAACTCGGCGAGTTGCTTCCATGTTCATACTCAAATGACCTTCTAAGGTCAGATCTGCTTATCTAATCTATAGATCTGACCTTCCCAAGCATGATGATCACGTAAAGTTAGAATCTTAGTACACATGCAACACACCAAAAGCTTCTTTTGGTGAAATAACCTCTAAAATGGCCTCCTAGGCTCATAACTCAAAAGGTATGACATAAAGCCGAGTGGTAACGACTCTTTGGACCTCTTAAGGTCCATATCTATGAATCATTTCACCTTGGGACCTCACATTCTCCAGATTCAACTAAAAGAGGCATAAAGAATACCCTAGATTCCACTAGAATCATTATAAACACGAGAATGGCACATATCGTTACTTCCAACAACTTCCTCTGATCAAATAGAAGTGGATCCAAGCTCCTCAACCCGCTTAGCTCGTTCTAGCTCCTTCCTTCTTGCTAAAACACACAAGAAATGGTGAATTAGCCTCCCTCTATCACCACAAACGATCTCTCTGCTCTCTAGGATTTCTCAGGGGTGTAGTGGCCTCAAATGGAGGCCATAAAGGCCTTTAAATAGGGCACAGACCCCGACAATTAGGGTTTCAATCCACAGCGCAGACTCGTCTAGTCCACCCTTTCCAACTCGTCGAGTCTGTTCATTAATCCAGTCAGCAATCATGATCCTACTCGACGAGCCAACGCCTCAACTCGTCGAGTCCCTCTCTTTTACACAAAAAATAAATGATCAAACATAATACCTGGAAATCCAGATGTTACAATTAATAAGAAAGTTATTGTGCCAGGGGTGTCAATTCCTGTATAGATCTATACATATCTTTCTAGCGCTCGCAAGATTAACTATTATAGGTTTAGCGTATCCATATTAATCGGCCTAAGGATGAATATTAATAGCTCACTAACGCATTAATCTTAGGTATTTTATCTTTTACCTTTCTTTCTTAATGATCTGCTATAATTATCATAATATAAACCCTTTTAATTTTATATTTGATAATTATGTCCTCTAGATCTCATAATTATCTAGTGTGTGTGTGTGTGTGTGTATATATATATATATATATATATATATATATATATATATATTGTATACATATATACCCTAATTATGGGTAATTTGAAAATTGAATATTTGGGCTGAGTAATAATTAGGTACAATGCATATCCCTATATTTGATCATCATTATATATAGGTATTATGTTATCCTAGGGAATTAGACATTATATCCTCTAGGTAGTATCTCTTCCTAGACTAACAGGCATCATAACTCATAGGAATAGTATCATATCTTACAACTAAGCATAGTGTCTATAGGTACATCATCCTAAGGTTTCAAGCTTTATAAAACGATTGATATTATTGAAATAAATATATTTTGATAAAGTAGTGTAATCTACACTGCTTTTTATATATAGTTATGGATTTGGGGTGCACGCAACATAAATATCAGCATGCCTCGTGCGTGATCATCGTGTCTCTATCAGAGAAGCCACGTGTCACTTTCCCAATTGGGCATGACACTCGTAATCTACTCAAATCCGTTGTGAGGTGTGCGATGGGAATAGGTGTGCACCTCGCACACACGAAAAGATTTTGTAAAATTAATAACTTTTTTGTGTGAGCTCCGATCTAAACCCTCTTTATATCTATGTGATGATCTCAATCAGTACTACAACTCTCCTTTAAGTTGCTTTAGCTAGTATTGACTTTCATTTTTGTGTCTAACGGGGGTAAAAATAAAGGATTTTACAAAAATCATATATCTCTCATACGGATCCCGTTTTCGGCAATCTTTGTCCAAATTTTTTTTTATCTCAAGGAGTACTACGAGTCTCCTTTTTGCACTTTTAGTCAAAACTTAACTAATCTCTAAGTACTGTTTTGATGTAATTATTTTTAATTATATGGTTGATTTTATTTTTATAAAATCCATAACTCTTTCCTTTGGAGTCGAAGTTTTACGAATCTTATATCCCTGGGATCACATTAACGAGTACATTCCATGTATGTTAACCATATTAGAAAACGATACAACATTTTGGACACTAAATTTTTTAGCCTAATAGTTTTTTTAAGAAATAAATGTAACGGCACATTTGATTTTTATTGTCTCAAAATCAAATATTACAATGCTAAGCTATTACATTTATTTTTTTCTAATGTTTCCTAATGGTGATTAGTGACAAAAACCTCTCGCTTTTTATAGATACATAATGCTCAAGTCGAGGGGGAGCAAGCTATGTTTAATGCTTATGTCGAGGGAGAGTAACCCATGTCAAATGGTTGTGACGAGAGGTGTAACATCCCAAAAACTGTGGTAGAATTTTTATTTTTTCAAACACCCAAAATAAAACCAATTTGTTACAAACAATCGTCATAAAAAGTATTCTTAACATCGCAGTGAAATCAAAAGTCCATGCAAAATAAAATGAAGGGGAATGTTTTTCATTCACGTCGGGCCCTTTTCTCTTAAAATGGACATACCTAAAAATGTTAAACAACAAAACCGTAAACATAAAGCTTAGCGAATTTCCTCAAAATACCATATGTTATACATACATTGCCATGAGCTACCCCTATTGTCTTACATATTGATGACATAGGCTACCCCCATGGTGTTTCTTCCAAGTGCCTTTGGATACCCCCTTGATCCTTCATTTTCATGGGCTGGCCCATCATCTTTCCTTGCAGTTCCTTTGCTGCCCTAAGGTCTTAAACACAAGTTCCATGGGCTACTCCCATGGTCTTTCATAAAAATTCCATGGGCTACCCCAAGGGTCTTCCATGCAAGTATCACAATGATATCTAGCATACTACCTATCATATTCTAGGGGGCCGACATTGGTGCTTTCGACCCATAAGTATAGTGAGAAGACTCACCTCAAATTACAGACAATGAATCTCGCTATCGAGCTGCCTAAATGGGAACTCCCTAGAATAAAAAATACACCATGAAACCTAATTAGAAATGAAAGTAATTAATTAACATTCAAGGTTCTCATCTCATATTCACTCTATCTTTTTAGGTAAAAGACCATTTAACCCTTCTACGATTAGGGCCCACTCTACTTGGGCCAAAAACCCATTTGATAAAAAATCAATTATAGAGAAATGATTTGCGTTCCATGCTCTATCCCTAATATAGCGCCTTAGTATTTACTTGTGATCTGATTCCGATCTTTAAAAGTTATCATAACTAATCATTCAATTCAGATCGATTACGATCTTCGAAACCCTTTTGAACTAACTGTTCAGTTCCGATCAATTCCAATCATTGGTATCTATCGGAAATTGGTACATTGATATGGAATCGGGACAAATTTAGGCTACGCGCTACATAGCCAAGATTATGCCCCGTGTTACTACACTGATTTTCCAACTTCCTATTAAGTCCTTAATCCATAAAGACCGAATGTCCAAATCTCAAATTTCGTCCCAACTGACATCCTAAGTGATAAATTCTTCAACTTTATGCCTTTTCATGGCTTAATGGATCATGATACAAAATCTTAAGTCTAAAAGACACTTCAAAGCCCAATGACACTATCATGGAAAGATGTTAGTGACCAAGCTCCCATTTTAATCACTCTACAAGCTCATAAATAATGGAAAATGCTACTTATGAGGTCTGGAGTAGGTTATACTCACTTATACCAAGGTCAAGGGACAAAAAGCTCATAAACCTATAACTAGCTATATCTAACAAATAATTAATCAAGTTCAAGCTTTATACCTACTGGAGAATGTTGAAGACGAGTAGTGTTTGGATCTACAAGCTATGAAATACCAATCACACCTTCAAGGGCATCCTTCTTCACCAAAACATATAAAGGATCACTCCAAAGCATCAAAGATCACAAAAATGGCCTAGGATTTTGATCTTAGTGAAAGAAAGGATGGAGAATGAGTATGGAGAGGATCCCAAAGATTTAAGGTCCTTAAATAGAGATCACAACCCCAAAATTAGGGTTTGAAACCTGGACACTTATGCTTGGCATAAATATGCATGTGTCCTGTATAGGGCATTTAACCATCGCAAGGACTTGTTGACCTACGCCATGAATAGGTGGCTACCTACGCCCCACGTAGGACCATTTTTCCCAAAATAAAATTTAGTTTAAGACTTTAATAATACAAGAGGAAGCGACTGTTAAAAGAGGGGTTGAATATATTGAATGTTCAACCCCAGAGGGAGCAATGTCGAACACATGTTGAAGAAGAAAATGGTACATCAGGCAATGGGAATTTCAATGATGATATTAATGATTGTCTATTTGTATTGGAAGAATTTTCTAATCAAGAAGAACCTTTTGAGGACGTCCATCTACACCTAAAAATGTTTCGGTTGATGGATTAAAATAGGTTTTCGGAAACAAAGTTAACAAAGAAGGAAATGTTGTACGAAATAAAGAAAGGCTAGTGGTGAAAGGATGTAGTCAGCAAGAAGGTATTGATTATCATGAAACCATTGTTCATGTCGCAAGAGTCTAAGTTGTACGTATTTTTCATGCTTATGTAGCTCACAAGAATGTCGACGTTTATCAAAGGGATGTGAAATGCGCTTTTCTCAATGATGTACTTGAAGAAATAGTTTATGTTGAACAACCTCCAAGATTTTTTAATAACAAGTTTCCTAATCATTCTTACGTTCTTCATAAAGCTTCTTATGGATTAAAAAAACGCACGAAGGGCATTGTATGCAACTTTAACCAATTTTTTGAAAGTCTATAAATTTAAACAATGATGAGTTGATCCTAATTTATCTCGAAATAAAGTGGGTGGTCAATTAATGCTTGTTCAAATTTATGTTGATGATATTATTTTTGGTTCTACTGACATTGCTTTATTGAAGAATTTTGAGAATCAGATGAAAATTTAGCTTGAAATGAGCACAATGGGGAAGATTAATTACCTTTTGGGACTGAATATTCGACAATGCAAAGAAGGTATTTACTATAATCAAGAGTCATACACGAAGAATTGACTTAAAAGGTTTAGGATGGATAAGCTCATATGCGAAGGTTCCAATGATATTTGGCATGAGATTAAGTCCTTCTCTCGATAAGCCAAGTTTTAATTTCAATAGTTATCGAAGAATGATTGACTCATTATTATATTTAACTACAAGTCAAGTTTGTTGTCACCATGGTTATTCGAAAATTGTTTTTATGATCAAATTATTGTCACCATTGATTGATGAAAATCTCATTTTTCATATTCTTATATCATTTTCTTACATAATCCACACACAAAAGCGCAAAACCCATTAGATCTCTAGTAGAAACGACCTAGAATTGCAGTTTTTCCAAAACTTTATATTTATGATCTTGAAATCATTGTTTCCATGATTTCAGTGAAACCCACAGAACAATTCATGTAATGATTTAATGGTGAAAAATTTATTATTCTAGAGTTAACCATGGAATTGACGGACAAAATTATTTATGGTTCACTATGCCTTTGCATTATGTTCAATATCTCATACTTCATTCATTTCCAACATCTTAATGGAATTGTCCTCTTCCAAGTCATTTCTTCCAAAAAGATCCATATTTTTATTTTATGATATTTGATTTTAGTTTGAACATTTTTAATCCTTTTGGCACATAAATCTAACTCATGCCTACTTGTAGATGGTTATACGAATCACTTAAGGTTTTTCATTCATATCAATGCTCTTATGTTAATTTGCATATATTTTTGGAAACAAGTCTACATTTGATGCTTATCAAAAGAAGTGCTTCAATACTTATTTATAAATATTCGATTGTAATTCATGGGAAACCATACAAGCACTTTGATATCTCTCTTGATGTCGAAGGAAGACTGTCTGTACTCGAGGTTTCAAGTAATACCAACTTTATCCAAGATTCTACAAAGTCTAGTTTATGATTCCATTTGTTATTCCAATAAGTGGATGAGACCCAGTCTTTTTTGTTCTCATGATGAAAGTCAGAATGATGCTTGATGATAGAACAATTAATGTTTAATTTGTTATATATTGAAGTAACCATTTCATGAATGATGTCAACATACTCTTTCTTTATCATCTTTCGAGGGAAAACACTTATTGCTTTTACACATGGCAGATAACGACAATGTCTCTTCAACTACCTACTTTCCATGTGGCAGTTTTTTATTGGTTATTGATTCAAATTCAAATTTCACATCGTAAAAGGGGAACGGCGGTTCTAATTTTTTTCATATTTTGAAAAATTACCTTGAGATTGTACAATCATGTTGCATATTGATATGTTTGCTACTACTGATAAATATTTCTCTATTCCACAAATGAAGATTTGATCCAATAATACTTGGTTTAATCCAGATATCAATGCTTATCCTGGAGGTATTCAAATGCTCAGTCAATGTGTGAATGAGTCTGTTTTACATCCTACTCTTTCTACATCATTTGCTATTCCGATGTAGTGGTTATTGCTTACATGTTTAATGGTTGTTTACAGCAAGAGTAGAGAAGTGATTACATTTCAGATTGAGCCAAAGGGAAATAAAGTTTTTTCTAAGAAACAATTTTCTCTCATTATCTAATTAGATGTTGATGCTGCATTCGAGGTTCCTTCTTCTAAGCATATCCTAGCTATGTTGAATGAGATGAGGTATTCTCCTTCAATTACCTTTATTAGTGATTTTTAATTGTGGAAATCACCATCTTTGTGGAGATTTTTCTTTAGGGCTATTATATGGTATTTGAACGAATGGAATTATGGGTTGGATAAGACCAAGTTTCATTTGTATTATATTTTGGCAGTTCTATGCTACAATATCAAGGTAGATTATGCTTCACTTCTTTGGGATGAGTTCACTACGCACATCAATCATTCCAAGAAGGCAACAAAGATTTTTAGTGTAAGGTTTTAGAGTTTGATTTTGAATGAAGTGTATCAGGCAGGTATTCTCGTTCCAATAGATGTCAAAGTTATTGAGTTTTCTACACTCCAAATTCCAAAGATAATGGCTGATAATTCAATTGATTTTCCTTTTATTAGAAGGATTCCTAAATCCATGTTAAGTTTGGTTCCTTTCTGAACCCTATGTTGATTTTATATCTGGAGACATTAGTAGAAGTTTCTTAGGCTCATACACCAAAGAAGTCTAAGACAAGGTCAAAGGGACTTGTTATTCAAGGACACAGTAGTGAAGCTTAGCCACAGAAGAAAAGAAAAGTGGTTGGGGTGTTGAAAACATTTCCATGTAAAAAGTTAGCTACAAAACCAATTGTTGGGATTAAAACCCTAATTAAGATTTGATGAACAAGATGCGGAAAATAAGAACAAACACAAATATGAAGATTATGTCGAATGATCACTCGATTTATTGAATTGCGAGGAACAAATTACACTTAAGAAAATAAGAATCTAACTCTACAAGAAACCTCACAACGTGGCGGCTACATTTTTCTTCTCTCTTAACCCTAATAATGAATAATACATGACTATTTATAGGGAAAAGACATGTCTTGGGATTTTAACCTAGAATTCATCAAAGGGGCCCATTGCCATCATCCATGGAGTGCTTTGAAACCCTACAATCTCCCCCTCAAAGTATGGAATGGATGACAATGCTTTAACTTCCAAAAAAAGCAGCTAGCAAATAAAAAGATCTGCAACGAGGAATATATAAAGCAATCCACGAATCTTGATTCTTCAACAGTCTTCAAACACGGGCTCTAGGATATATAAATCAAGCACTGAAGTAATGTCTTTAAACTTCATTTTCGAATGTAATCCCAAAGAATCTTCATGAAAACCAAACCCACCAGAAAAATCCATTTCAGAACAAAGAAACCGAATCACTTCTTGTCTTTGAAAAGCTCCCCCTCCAAGTCACAATGATCTTCAAATAACCTAATGATATAAGCCATCAAAAAATATTCGTAATGCCACTTGGTCGAGAAAATACAAGAAGTCAGAGATATAACAAGTCCTTAGCAGAGCTCGATAAAGAACTTCCGCTATAAAGGATACTTCTCTGTAAAATCTTTAGCAGAGCTCGATGAAGAACTTCCGCTGTAAAAGCTACCTTCATAATTCTACCACAAGCTTTATCAAAAATCTTCAAATTTGAAAAGTTAAAAATCCAATTTCAAATGACCATACCAAATTCTCCCCCGATTTATAATCAATAACATGATTATAAAGCCTTCAAATGGTCATGAGAATGATCTTGAATGGATAAAAAATTTACTAAGCTCCCCTACGACAAAATGATACACACAATGAAGTATAAGACCCGAAAAAGTCATGAAAAATTTTTCGTTATCATGAAAGATGACTTTCCGAACCGCCAAGACTTGATGGAATCACTATTTTGCTGTTCACGAAAAAATATGTGCGTTGAAAAAAATCCAAAATTGCTCACCTGCCCTTAAATTTGTAAACTTTTCAGAATACAGGGCTGAAATTGTCACTTTACAGAAATTCTGGGACTGAAATTGTAATTCTGCATCAATACCCCCTTTATTTGTGACAAAATCTGAAAATGGTCCATAATCACCAAGCTGTGAAAACAACAGGGACCAAAAGTGTCAATGCGCTGAAGTTGCAGGGACCAAAATTAAACTTTACTATCTTCTTCCCCATTTAGACGTAGATGAAAGAGCACAGTGACACAACTCACAATCAAATAACAAACCGAAGAAATCAATAACCCCCAAATTTACACTTTCGTTCCGAGCATCAGAATCCAATTTCATGACAAAAGCGAAACCTTAGCCAAACCGAATCACAGGTTCGCTTTCCCCTCTTTCGTTCCAAGGCTAATAAACGAACCCAATCATAGGTTTACTTCCGATCCGGTCGAATACAGCCCAAAGTGAATCCAGATTCGTTCCTTTCGCTCTAATTTCAAATACACAAGGACCGAAAGTGAATCTCAGGTTCGTTCCGAGCTTCATCAGGCGAATCACCTTTCGCTTTCGGTCCTTCCTTCGTTCGCTCCAACCACTAACAAACGACCTCAAGTTCGTTCCAGGTTTGCTTTTTCTGATGTTTGAGGGAGCTACGAATTTGACAATTTTTGCAGGTAAGAACATTCGTTCCAAATCAGTCAAGCACGACACCGATGCGAATCGCAGTCAAATTTTGACTTTTTGATTTTGAGATCCAATTGCGAGAAAGTACACCATCATATTCCCCCTTATTGAATTTTGATTCGCAATTCATTCGTTCACATTACAAATCCAAAAGCGAACGTTCGTCACAGGTTCATTTTTTGTGGAAAGCACAGTGAGATTCAAAGAAAGTTCAACCCCATTCACAGTCAATTTTGAATTTTGCAATGACCATTGTTCATCCCAATTGAATACCAATTCTAATTTCTTTCATTCTCAGTGAGTTCGCTTGCACCAAAGTGTTTGCAATACTAATTTTGACCTTGAGAATTGACCTGCAAAAGCGAACAGATACGCAAAGACCATTATGGTTGTAGGACCATTACACCAACGACAATCCATAAAACTTCTTCCCAATTGAAGTCCTTCCCAGTCGCAATCAGACCAAACCATCTTCTCATTGACATCCAAGTGGTTCGTTCTCAGATCTTGAAACCTGATAACGAATCAGTAGCTTCCCAGAATTAATTCTTAATAATGAACCCTTCATGTCAAATTTAATTGGAAACAAGATTCAACCTTTATGAAATCATGGAATCAATTGATAAAATAAAAATTGATCTTGATAATGGCCTTATTCACGGTAATCGAATTAGGAATGGATGAGCAATAGATTTGACAATTATAGGTAAGCTTTATTGATTGCAGTCCACGATTAAAAAGAAGATGAAAAAGGGACAAAACCACCATCGACGAACAGTACAAGAAAACAGGAATCGTTGACGATAAGCCATACTCTCAGAGAAATCGTCGATTATTGAATTTGATAAACAAGAATTCAAGCGTACAGAAACCTGATATAACATAAGGGCCAAGGCATGAAAACTGGATTATCACGCCTCATGAACGGTGATAGATGAATTATTGGGCCAAAACAAAATTGAATACGAAACGAATCCGATTTAAAATAAATGAGTAAGATCAATTGATTTGGGATTCAGCAAACAGAAAAATGAATCAAATTAAAAAAAATATATCAGATGAACAGTGGATGAATAACATAAATCTCCATGAACAGTAGATCAAATAAAAATTTTGATTCCATACCGCCAAAACACTAAAATCTTCAATAACTTGTGCAGAAAAATCATCAAATCAAGAACCGATACTTCAAAAATCAATAGATCTTCAAAGACCCGCTCTGATACCACTTGTTGGATTAAAACCCTAATTAAGATTTGATGAACAAGATGCGGAAAATAAGAACAAACACAAATATGAAGATTATGTCGAATGATCACTCGATTTATTGAATTGCGAGGAACAAATTACACTTAAGAAAATAAGAATCTAACTCTACAAGAAACCTCACAACGTGGCGGCTACATTTTTCCTCACTCTTAACCCTAATAATGAATAATACATGACTATTTATAGGGAAAAGACAAGTCTTGGGCTTTTAACCTAGAATTCATCAAAGGGGCCCATTGCCATCATCCATGGAGTGCTTTGAAACCCTACACCAATGAAACACACACTTAAAAAGATGCATATTGAAAAAATGATGATATTGTTTTGAAGAAAAAGCTTATTGTTTAAGAGGAGGTTCTTCTTGAATCTGAAGAGGAAGAGGAAACTGATACAAAGATAGATGATAATGTTAAAACTTTGCAGTAGATAAGGGAGGCAACTACATTTAATGTTAATTATATGGTCAATGAGGAATTTTCTTCTGACCATTCCCATGTTTCACCACAAAGTGTTACTATTGTTGAATCTAATGTAGAGGAGACACGTAATCTAGATATCATTGTGAACACATCTAATGTGGACACAAATATCAACTGTTGAAACAAATATTTCAACATCAGTTCCAATTCTTATTTTGAAGACTATGACTGCACCATAGATTATTACTATCAAATCCAATACGAAGAAGATTAGGAAGCTAGACATCCCTGAGAGCATATCTAATGTGGATTCAAATGTCAACACTGCTTTGATGCCTCCTGTTGATCCTTCTAATGCACTTCCACCACCCACTTCACCAATTACCACTTCTGTCATTTAAACTACCATTTTTCCCATCTTACTCACCTCCCATTGACGGGATTCTTCGATAATCCACTAATACTTTATTTTCATCTCAATCCATTGATCCTCAAAATGATTACTTTTCATATATTGAAGATCAAGATGCAAGGTTTAATTTTGGTTCTCTTACTTTTGGTGCTAATGAAGATAATGTAGAGGATGAAGCTATAATGTCTGGGAAGTAATATAAGATTATGAATTAAAATATGAATATGAAACAAATGTTTATGATGCATTTTCTACGCCAAAAGGCATCACCACGAACTCGTAATGCTCGTAACGAGTCCAAAAGGCAGTTTTCAGAATATCGCCAACCTTAACACGCATCTGATGATAACTGGAGCGAAGATCAATTTTTTAGAACCATGACAGTCCTAGAATCCCGTCGAATAGGTCTACGATGTTGGTAATGGATACTTAGTCTTGATGTTAACCTTGTTTAGTTCACGATAACCAATTCACATACCGGAGGGATATGTTCTTCTTCTGAACAAATAAATCGAAGCTCCCCAAGGAGAGCTTCTAGGTCGAGTGAATCCTAAAGCTCTTATTTCATGTAACTGATTGAATAGATCTTGTATATCAGGAGGTGCAAGTAAATAAGGTGCTCTTGTTATATGTTTTGTGCCTGGAATAATGTTGATCCAAAACTCAACTTGCTGCTTGGGAGGAACACCGGAAAATTCATCAAGGAAATCATCATAAAGATCCCTGACTATTGGAACCTCATCAATATATAATTGTCTTTGGTCTGCTTTGCTATCCATAATGTATTTCAAGTACCCGACGCATCCATGATGTAAGTACCTTCGAGCCTTAGTTGCAGAATAGATAACCATCTTTTCCTTCTTCCTTTTGCCATTAGTGACTCGTTCTCCCCCATTTAGGGTTTGAAATCGAACAAACTTCATTTGGAATTAATCAAGGAATAATATCAATCCTACTAGTGATGTATTTTTGGGTTACAAGTTCAATGCCATAAGCAGAAAATAATCAAAACAATTTCAATTAATTAGGGCACGTGCAACCTAGTTTGATCTATGTCTTTCAAGTATTGCAACATACTATGAATAAATAATCAACAAAAACTTTGCTATGAACAAACTAATTCATAATATTATAAAACTAACATTAAAGATTATTATTATAAACTATCTTGAATCCTTACTTGAGTAAACCTTTGGTAGCAAGCGCCACAAGTGTCGCGCCTTTAATGGTTCACACCCAAGGTAAGAAATATTAGGATTATGGAGAGAGGAGAAGAGAATTTCAGCCAGAAGTATTCCTAAGGAGTAGGTCATGAAATTGTGAGGGTTTAAGGCCCTTTATATAAGTGAGGTAGCTTAGAGCCAAAGCTAGGGTTTAAGGATGGAAACCCTAATCCCTTTTCTTGGTGACCAAGCATCTCATGAGCCTCCTATTTAGGATGACTTGGACAAAAAATTATAGGCCCTTCCTAGAAGTTTCTGTCCATCCCCTACAAGGAGGCTCTAGAAACTTTTTCCTTAACTATCAATAAATTGCTAAACAGCTCCTGCACTTTTAATTAGTTCAACTAATCCCAAAAAGTAATTCCAATTAATTTCTTACTAACTATTAATTAAATATTATAATTTCTATTAATATATTATTCTCATAATAAAGTACAAATTATAATATTCCAATTTATTAATCCAATAGTAAATTATTTCTCTCCAATATAATCCTATCCAATTTCTAGCTTTAGGGGCTACCCCAAAGGACTATGTTACCATCAATTCAAGTTTATACCAATTATAGTTATGGTCTTAGACACATAATCCAATAGTCTCCCACTTAGATAAGTCTAATAACTATGACTGGTAGTATAACTACCAAATTGATCAACAAATTGTAGCTACCAAAAGTCGTTGTCGAACTCTGACCCAGTCAGTTACGAGTCATAAGATAAGTGATCAATATTCCTCTATTCTACAAGATATCGTAAGGACATGAGACATGGATTATAATCAATCTCATTGTTAAATTTTTGTTTCCCGATTTCTAATTTGTGACAACTGAATTCATACTACTAATTGAACACATCAATTTAGCCTAGGCTTGGCCAAGCATTTGTAAGTCAATACCAAATCACCGAGGGGACCAAAGATATCGCTTTTTCCATTGGAGCAAAAGGAACGAATAAACTTTGACTTATATGCTTGTACTATTTACTCATCAAATCATGCATAACAATAAGTTTTATAACATCAAGTTACTGATGCGTTTATGTATTATCAATGCATAAGTGACTCGTAAACAACAACTTATATATCTCTGTTTCAAGAATATAAGATATTATCGTCTCAAAATTACTCGTGATAAAATCCATGAAGTAAATATCTAAGCGTGGGTTTATCCAATACTAAAAATCCCCATTTTCTAAGTACTCATGAACAATGCAACAACACTATTGCTTTGTATAATCTCCACAGACAATCTACAATTCAATTCATGACACTCTCAATTTCCTACTTACTTCCAAAAGTACGAGTGACTGTGGAGTTTCAAATAATGAAATTATTGTGGAAGTAAAATATGCAAAGTGAAACACAATAATAACCTAATTAACTATGTTCTCAAAACCATTGAATATAAATAAAAGTCTTATTGTTTAATCACCATATTAATTTAGACTTTATTTATTGTATACTGTTTCGAGTAATCAACTAAACACTTGAATTAAACATCGGTAATCTCATGTTATACACGTGTGTACCATGTCCCCCTATGGTCCTTCCTTTGTGAGCAGATCGACTGGACATTATTCCAATGATGCTCATTTCACAATTAAAAATTCTTGTTACTACTACTGTGTGTTAGATTTCCAACCTTACATGCATTGTCCTTTTGTGACATCGTGGCGTCAAAGTCACCTAGACTTATCCAACAACATTACAAAATGCTCCATTGGAAAGTTGTTCTGAAAACAATTCCAAAGTAATGATGTTTCAAATTCAAGGCACACTCATTGACCACCTTCCTTGCATTAAAGTGTCTGAATCACATGTAGATTTTAATTAATTAACTCCCTCTATGGAGACATTTCCATATTCCATATGACCATCAATTTTTGACCAAGAATCATCCCAATCTAAAACATGGCCATATGGTTATTCCAAATTAATATTATTCTTCCAACTGTCCACAAGTAACCAATATTTTGGTAAACCTCATAATGTTCTTGACAATTGTTAAACAATTCTAGTCACACAAGTTTTCAGTTCTTTTTCCCTCTCAATGCCCAAGGCATCTGGAAAAATCAGAACAAGTGAATATTATAGCATATGTAATCAAGCCTATATTCGAAGCATAGATGACTCGATTCATAATTTCTTATATAAAGACATGTTATCTGATCAATATCTTGCTATAATATTTCCATATATCGAATTTCCTATGTTGAACCATTTCAGCACGATATTCATATATGTTCAAGACTAAGTTCTTTTAAATCCTTCAATCTAAACTTTAAGATTCGAAAAAAAGTATGAATTCCCTCTCCCTTAAATCTTTCTATCGAGAAACAATTCCCAAACTTTGCAACTTGCAAATTTGTAAATTTTGTTTCCTAAAATAGTAATGCCAACTTGCAATACTTAGCATAACAACTATGCTCCTACTAACATAACAATTATGCACCCATCTGCATAATAATTATGCTCCCACTAGCTTTGACATGTGCCCAGAAATCATTTAGACTTCAAGAAATCAATTCTTGTGATGCTTCGCCAAGTCTTCAACTAGACTTATAATGCTTATACACCTTCATTAGATAGCATGTGTGTGTGTTCTAACCCTTTCAGAACTTATAGCTACATGTCTTGGAAGTTCAAACGTTTCCTTTCCATATATCATAATTCGAACTATGAAAGGGGATGTCGTAATCATATTGTGAATTTGTGACAACTAGAAAATTTAGGGTCGAAATTCTATCCATGTACAAATGATTACACCATGTAACCTCGTTGCCATTTGATTTTTCTGTAAATCGAAAAATAACATTGCTATAGGAGTACTTATATGCATACTTTGAGAATCATGTTCGTAACAAACTCTTAGAAGTCCAAATTAGATCAAGTAGCTAAAAAAAAAAAAAAAAAAAAAAAAAAAAAAAAAAAAAAAAAAAAAAAAAAAAAAAAATTGGGCCTTTGCCTTAAGGCTTTCGGCAAAGAAATCCTTTTGACCGAAAACCCATCTTGATGGACCATATTAAACCCGAGAACCCAAACCCTCAAGACCGAAAAACTTATGAGAAAGAAGGATGTTTTCGGCCACCCTAAAACCAAAAACCCTTTGGTTTTGGCTGGACACAAGACCTAAAAAACTTGATCATGTGAGTGACACCTCATTGCTTTACATCCCATTACCCTTCAAAAACCCATGCCATGCATGCACATACACACCATGCCTCCATACAAATCCCTATATTAACCAACATGTAACAATGAAGACATCATCCCTCCCTCGTTAAATATTTTCGGCCAAAAGTGGAGACTCTCCACTCTTGCCATTTCCTTCCTACCCCACCACTTTCTTCTCGCTAAAAATTTGTTCAACTTCCCTAAGTTCGACACCACCAAGCCAATTCTAGGGTTTTTGGTAAGTTTCTTCATAGATTTCAAGTTTTTTTATACATTTTGATGATAAAATTATCATATTACACACATTTTCTTGTGTGAGGTTACTAGAATACCAACCATTCCAAGGTGTTTTTCAAGTTCATCATCTTTATCGAGACACCCATTACCACCCTTTATTAGTCCCTCATTAGTGTGCCGGTTAACCACACACACTCCACTAACGACTAATAAAGTGTAATGTGAAATTTCATGGATTAACACACAAATTCACATTTTCCTAAAGTAACTAAGAATGGGATTTTAGAAAATAGTTTTGTTACTTTATATCATTAAACTTTTAATGAGGTTAAGTCCTATCAAATTCATTTGGCTAACGATCATCCACCATACAAGAAAGTGGTGGGTAAGATTGTATACCTAATGGAAATCATTTTATAGGCTGCTTCTGTAAACTCCACTTATAGTATTGCTTCATGAACGAGGCGTACTAGCGATTTGACTGACTATTCTTATACATAATATGTATATGTGTGTATGTATGTATGTATGTATGTATATATATATATATATATAACTTTTAATTATATATACATAGTATAAGGTGTATTTAAATTTTTTTTTAAATAGCTAAGGTTTAATCTTTTAATAAATTAAACCTTTGATTTAATTAAATTTAAACATTTTTATTCATTTATGTATTCTATTTTAATTAATTACTTAATTAAATTAATATAAGATCCATAAGGATGCATTTTAAACATTTCAAAATACCAAATATTATTTGACATTAATTATTGAGTTCAGTTAATACCTTGATTTATTATTTAAACATTTAAAAGTCGATCATATTAATCACAAACAATTAATCAAGTCAAATGCTAATCTCCTAACTTCTAGGCTTTTATATTATCATCATACATACACCAAAATCGGATTTGGAGGATAATTATAGCAAGAAATCATCAAATAAAACCAGATTAGGCAAAAAAAAAACACAAAATCCCAGATCAAGCTAGAGCTCACGACATAAGCAAGCATGCTCATGATGTGAGCTGCGACAATTGCAAAGATAGGTTTCTTTGATTTCTAAAATTGATTCACCAATGTGCAAATATATGAAAGACAACCCTAGGCTCTGATACCACTGATGGGTTTTTAGGGTTACAAGTTTAATACCATAAATGGAAAATAATCAAAACAAGTTAAATTAATTATGACACATGCAACCTAGTTTGATCTATGTCTTTCAAGTATAGAAACGTACTATGAAAGGTGTAACATTCGTAAATTCATGAAAATATTAAACTTTTAAATAAACCCCAAAACCATCATTGTTTACAAATTTTTTATGAGTTCAAGCTCAGAGATATCCCAAAAAGCGTGAAACAAAACATGAGGAGGTTCACGATCACGCCATCACCTTCCCAAGATCATCTAAGGTACCTGAAACATAATCCCAAACTGTAAGCCCAAAGCTTACTGAGTTACCCCAATATAATGATACATAATAAATATCACGCATTTAATAACAGTGTGCAAAGGTTCCACAACTAATAGACTGGATTAACCTTGAGCCAACAACATTAGTTTGGCTTGCCCCATGGGCCCACAGCTTATGACTGACTTGATCTCAAGCCGGATTAGTTCTTGGACTGAATACCACTAAGCCCTCAACACAAGTCTGGCATGCCATTCTGAACCCTTAGCTCGTATCTCGAATGCTCATAATCCCTCAGTACGAGTCTGGCATGCCATTCATGGCCCTTAGCTCATAACCGGTATGCTCTAGGGTTTATTGGCTACAACACAGAGCAATATAACCTCAACCCAACCCACACGATATGTCGACATATAATAGATAATACCATATACAGATAAACAGGCAGTATCTTAGGCAGTCCTATAGATCTACTAAACTAGCATATCAAAAACTTGCATGCATATCTATTTCATACTAAGCATATCCACAATAGTAGGTTATCAGCCAATGGGGTAGCCTTGGTGCCTTCCCCTCAAAAGTATAGTAAGGAAAACTCACCTCACAAGCAGCATAGAACTGATAAGGCCTGACTCTGAATCTCAACTCACAACTCAACGCCTACAAACACCATGTGACAAATTCCATCAAAACCCAATATTACCCAAAATACCCTTAAAGGTCAAACTTGGTCAAATCAAGGTCAACTAGTCAATCCATATACCCACTGAGTAAACCCAGACATGTCAACCGAACCGAGTCAACCCAGCCGAGTTAACTCACAAACGGTTGAACCATGCGAGTACGAGGGGCGTACTTCATAGGTACACATAGTGTACAACAGCTTTGCATTGACAGAAATACGGGTACAGTGACCATGTATGTAGGGTGTACTCCCTTCTACGTCGGGTGTACCCTCGCAGAGACCAAAACCTCAATAAGTTCTTAATAGCTTAAGCACTCAAGCCCAAACTTCAGATCCATGGTCCAAATGCACCTTAGAGTCACAAAGTCTTCAAATTTATAACTTTAGACGTCCAAAAAGTCCTTAATACATGGTCTTAACCCATTAAGACCTTCCATAAGAAGAATGGATCAAAACTAGCTAAAAGGGACCTCATTTTTATGGCTTAGAACCCTTCATATGGTCTAAAAGGACTGCTTAAAATGTCCAACACCAAACATACACAACAATGGGACTTATTGGGACAAAAGAACACCATAAAGCTACCAAGATGAGATCTTAGCGAACTAAGCATAAAGGTAACAACTTTTTACCTTCTGGAGCTTCCCAAGAAGATGATAATCCAAGATCCACAAGCTTACTTTCCCTTCTAGACTCCTTGATGCACTTCCTTCTCCTTTAAGCACACAAATAAAACACTTTAAGCTCAACATACTCTCTTATGGGAGTTAGGGTTTGCTAAGAATTGCTCAAAGGCTTGGAAGCTTAAAGGATGAGGCTAAATTATCCATAAAGGCATTAAAATACTCCTCAAACCCTAAAAATTAGGGTGTCACCTAGGACATTAGTACGCCTAGCATCCATATGTGTATACCCAACGTACTATGGCTTACCCTGGTACACTTAGCATACTCACATGTACGCCCAACGTACAACTCCTGCTCCCACAATAACCATTTTTCCACTAGGGCTTCGTATTTCCAATCCAAGGACCAAAATGACATATATTAAAACCATGGGAAGGATTTGAAAATACCTAAAACCTGGGATGTCACAACTCTCCCCCAGTTAAACTAGACTGCATCCTTGAAGTCTACAACAGAGAACAAATCTAGGTAGTGCTACCGCATCTCAGCCCCTAGCTCTGAAGTCTACTTAAATCCCCTTCGATGCTTCCATCGTAACTTCACCAGAAGTACATCCTTGCTGTGAAAAACCTTTACCTTCCTCTCCAGAATAGCCACTGGTCTCTCAACATAGTACAAATGCTAATCACCTGAATATCATCTAAAGATACAACTGCATCCTCATCCGATACTCATTTTCACGACTGTGAAACATGGAAAGTGCTATGAATCTGATTGAGCTCCTCGGGAAGATCTAATCTGTAGGTGACCTTTCTAACAGTAGAAATAATCTAAAATTGCCCAATATATCCAGGACCTAATTTCCCCCTCTTCTTGAAGCGAATCACACCTTTCCAAGGTAAGACCATCAGTAACACCATGTTGCCAACCTGAAACTCCAACTCGGATCAGCTTCGGTCAAAATAGCACTTCTACCCACTCTGAGCAGTCTACAATCTTTGCGTTATCTGATGAATCATATCCATTGTATGGAGGAACACCTCGGTCCGCCGCATAACTGTGTGACCAACCCTGCCCTAGCAGACCGGGGTAGGACACTTCCGCCCAGACAAAATCTCAAAAGGCGGAGCACCAATGTTGGAGTGAAAACTGTTGTTATAAGAGAACTCTGCATGAGGTAGGTAGGAGCACTAACTCCCACCAAAAGCAATGACATAGGACCGCAACATATCCTCAAGGGTCTGTATCGTTCGCACACTCTGGCGTTGGTCTACAGATGATAAGTTGTGCTGAAGTGCAACCTCGTTCCCAGTTCCTCATGGAACCTCTGCCAAGAGCAGGAAGTGAACTGAACATCATGCTCTGAAACAATGGAGACTGGAACCCCATGGCGAGCAACAATCTCACGAATATATACATCGGCCAACTTCTCAGCCAAAGAACTCTGCCGAATCGCCAGGAATTGGACACTTTTGGTCAAGCAATCCATGATGACCCAAATACCATCAAAACCCTTTGCCGTCCTCGACAATTTGGTGATTAATTCCATTGAAATCAGCTCCTATTTCCACATGGGAACCTCCAAAGGCTGCATCTTTCCATGCGGCCTCTGATGCTCGCCCTTGACCATCCTGTAGGTCAAGTACCTCTCCACATACCAGGTAATCTCCCTCTTCATACACCTCCACCAATAGCTCAATATCATCCCTGATCCTCTCAATCTTCTAGTTCTCTTTCCGAACACCGTAGACTTGATCCTCCCTAATAAATCCCAAAAGCGGGGAATCCAATGAGATCCTCATACATGATACCCCATCTGAAGATCCAACCGACTTGTAGTTCAAAGCATCCACCACCACATTCGCTTACCGGATAGTAAAGGATCTCGCAGTCATAATCGTTGACTATGTCCAGCCACCTTTGATGCCCCATTTTTAAGTTCGGATGATCCATAGTTTGCCTCAAACACTTGTGATCAGTGTAGATAGTACAACAGTACCCATACAAATAGTGCCTCTAAATTTTGAGGGCAAAAACCACTGCCCCCAACTCCAAATCATGCGTGAGATATCTCGTCCCGTGCGGCTTTAACTTCCGTGAAGCATATGCTATCACCTATCGTCTCTGTATAAGGACCGCCCCAAACCAGTGAGGGAAGCATCACAAAACACCACGAAATCCTCAATTCCCTCTAGGAGGGTCAAAACCGAGGCCTCACATAATTTCTGCCGAAGGGACTCAAATGTTGACTGGTGCTCAGGGCGTCACCGAAAATTCACCCCTTCCTCGCCACACAAGTGAGGGGTACTGCAATGTTGGAGAAATCCTGAATAAATCTCTAGTAGTACCCTATCAATCCTAAGAAACTCCTAAGATCTGAGGGAGATTTCGGAACCTCCTACTGCATCACCACCTCGATCTTAGTTGGACCGACCAATATCCCATCCTGGTTAACGAGGTGTCCAAGAAACGGAAACTCTCGTAACCAAAACTCGCACTTCGAGAACTTAGAATAAAGTCATTCACTCCTCAAAACCCCAGAAGCTCATGAAGATTCTCATCATGCTGCTCTCTGGTCTTGGATTATACAAACATATCATCAATAAACAAGATAATCGATCAATCGATCATTGGCCTGCATACCCGATTCATCAAATCCATAAATACTGCAGGGACATTGGTGAGCCCCAACAACATCACTATAAACTCGTAATTCCTATAACAAATTTGGAATAAGGTCTTCTCCACATCCTTGTCTCTCACCCTGACCTGATGGTACCCAAACCTCATATCTATCTTGCAGAACGAAGATGCACCCTAAAACTGATCAAAGAGATCATCAATCAGAGGAAGGGGATAACGGTTCTTCATCATTATCTTGTTTAACTCCCAATAATAAATACATATTCGGTGTGAAGCATCCTTCTTCTTGACGAATAAAATCGGTGCTCGCACAGAGAACTACTCAGTCTGATGAACTGCTTGCCTAACAGCTCCTGCAATTGAGATAAAAACTCATACATCTTAGGTGGTACCAAACGGTACAACGCATTGGCACTAGGGGCCACACCTGGCACGAGGTCAATCTTGAACTCAACCTACCTCTCAGAAGGCACACTGGGTAACTCCTTCGGAAATACATCGATAAACTCTCTGACCACCAGGACCACTGAAACTGAAACATGCTCCCCAACATGCCTATCCACCACATAAGCCAAATAACCTGCATACCCCTATTGAATATACTGTCGAGCTCTGGCTTTAAAACAAAACCATGAACCCATCATGGTGCCCTCTACATAGATAAGCATTCTCCCCCACTTGGGGTTCGAATTACCACGTACTGGCCCTCACAATCAATCATAGCACCGAAATGGCTCAGCCAATCCATTCCCACAATCATACAGGCATCCCCATGTGGATAAGGATCAAATCAATCAGATAAGGCTCCCCGAAAATCTCTAGAACACAACTGTGATATACTGATGATGAAGAAACCTCGTGTTCGTTGGCAACAGAGAGTCGTAACGGACACTCTAACTCCCGAATAGGCATATCAAACTCCCTACTGAACAATTGAGACACAAAGGACCGACTCGCACCCGATTCAAACAATAACAGAGCAGGCAAAGAGTTCACTAGGAACGTACCTAACGGAGGTACAAACATAAGCATAATACAAAACATAATCAACAGAATAAGGGATAGAAACATACCAGTCACAACATCTAGAGCTGTTCTAGCCTCCTATACAGTAAGTTGGATAGCATGACCTCAAGCCCTCGGGGGCTCCACCCTGCCCTACTTTCATCAATGATCCTCAAAGTAGTCGATTTTGGAACATACGCCATCCTAGCGGTAAGGGATGGGCAGTTTTCCTTCACATGACCAACCTGATCGTAATGATAGCAAATCCTGGAACTAAGTGTTGGAGCCTGCTGGCTACAATCCCTCACCATGTGGCCATGTCGACCACGATTTTGGCACCCAGATGATGATCGACAAGCACCCTCAAGTGCCTTGTCACACTTTCCACATGTGCACCCTTCCGACCCCAGATCTGACATCAGTGGTCTAAAACCGATCTAGCGCAGGTCGCAACTGTACTAGGGCCGTCCTCAGCTCTCTTGTCTACAGATCAATCTCAATCTCATGCCGCCTGGCAAGTTCTTGCATCTACAATAATGTACCATAGCGCTAAGTAGAAAAAAAATTCCTGATCTCCTTCTTGATCATGCTCAAGTAACAGGTCATCTGAGCCTGCTCAGATGCAACAAAATCAAGGCAAAACATAGCCCTCTCTGTAAACATCTTGGTAATATCCATTACCGTCTCAGTACTCCAAGTACTCCTGGGCCAACCTCTCACGCTTCACCAATGACACATATCAGGAGCAGAACATCTCAGAGAACTATTCCCAAGTCACAACAGCTATCTGCTTGGCAAAATAAGAACTAGTAGCAAGCCTTCACCAATCCTTCTCTCTAGTCCTTAGAAGGTTCAAAGCACACATGACCTTCTGGTCAACTGCACACAAACAAGTGAAGAAACACCCCTTCACATCAGATATCCAACTCATGGTGATGATCGGGTCGTATACCCCATCGAAAGTCGGGGGCTTCGTATTGTCTAAGTTATGATACTGAAAAGCCCAACCCGATCCAACCCCTGCAACCACAATGGATGCAGTGGCTACATAAGCAACAATCTTAAAAAAAAATCAGCATAGTACTCATCAAAGTAATCAACCATGGCAGTCTTGATAGACCCAAACATCTCCGACAACTGATCTAGGAAACAAGCAACAACCACCTCCTGAAGGATCTCCCTGATTCTGTCATCCAATGCAGCTGACTCACCCTGACGGCTGTCTCTTGATCTCGAACCGGATACTGCCTCAACTCGACACGTAGTCACCATATTGAAAATAAACTAGGAGGATATCAGATAACATGAATATCAAAATGGGGAACCAACTCCCAACATAGCCCTAGCGGTTGTGACTTCCTTGATACATGTACGGGTCATGTGCTTTCAGTAGTACGGGCCCATACTACCTTCCACACCTACCCGTATTTATCTTGGAGGATCATCACAACACCATAACTGTAACGACCCATTCCCGGTATGTTAATTTATTGGTAATTGTTGTAAGTTTTGCAAGAGGGACTCGGCGAGTCATAGCCTAACTCGCCGAGTAGGGTCGCGACTTCGAGCACGCGTGAGCCGGGGACTCGGCGAGTCCATATCCCTGACTCGGTGAGTCCATCCGTCTGGGTGAAACCCTAAATCCCCGGGTTGCCCACTATTTAAGTCACCTTATAGCCCCCATTCTCGCCTCCTTCACCCTCTAAAGCTGTGAGAAAAACCCTAGTTCATCCTTGAGAGCTTATAAGTGTTTTTGTGTGCCATTTTGTGAAGGTGTGAAGAAGGAGAAGAAGAAAGGAGCAAGGAGAAGAGTTGTAGTGCAAAGATCCAAGGGCAAATCTGAGTTATTTGAGGTATTTTCGGATTTCCCCTCTTGTTATATGCTTTAAACCTCCATTAGAGCTCTTCTAAGATCTAGTTGATGCTTGTTCCAAGCCTTATGTTTGCATGAATGCCTTAATAAGTCGAGATATCTTTAGATCTGAATGATTGGGTGTTGTAGAGCCCAGATCTACTGCCTTTTTGGAGTTTCTTTGCATATTAACCATAGATCTACCCATTTTGTGCATCTTTTAGCCTTATTTCCCTTATTCATGAGGTTGTACACGTAAAGTTGGAAACTTTACGTGGTAAATCAGCTTATTGGACTCAGATCTATCAATTGTATGTGTTGGATTCAAACAAAATCGAGTAAAAATCAGTTGCATGGCGGCAACTCGGCGAGTCGGGAAGAACGACTCGGCGAGTTGGGTCTCGAGTTCCCGATTCCTCCATTTTTATCAGTGTCGAGTGGATCCAATGAGTTAGTGAGTGGACTCAGCGAGTTGAGGGTAGACTCAGTGATGGAGGGACTCGGCGAGTTGTTCATACAACTCGGCGAGTCCAAGGCAATCTTCTTAAAGATCAAGAACAACTCGTCGAGTTTGTTCATACGGCTCGACGAGTCGGATGAAGATTGTCTGAGTTCTTGGATCAAGGGGGTACTCGTCGAGTCGATGCCACACTCGACGAGTAGCAGCGTGCAGAACTGAGAAGTGAGAGTAGGACTCGGCGAGTTGGGCGGCCCAACTCGGCGAGTCAGCCCAAAAGAGAGTTGACTTTGACCAAGGGTAAAAGAGTCATTTTACCCCAAGCGCAGTGTTTAGTATTTGATTGAGTGTGTTTATGGACTTGTAGCCGAGGAGATTCAGGAGCAGCAGTCATTAGCTTCCCGAGCCACACACTCAGCAGCCAGCTTACGAGGTGAGTTTCCTTCCAGTAGGAACGGGTCTAAGGCCACAATGTCGGCCCGTTCAGTTAGCAGTAATTTCCGGATTTAGGTCCGATGCAGCAGCTAGTATGTTTGATGCCTTCGTGGCTCGAACAGGATTTGTGTGCTATATTTTATGCGTTAAGTGTTATGTGTTCCGGGCTACGGCCCGATGTAGTATGTCGTATATGTGTTCATGCTAGTTGATGCGTTATGCTATGCCATGTTCAGTCAGTCAGTTCCGGACTTCGGTCCGATGTAGGGGACAAGGTCCCAGTCGGTTCCGGACTTCGGTCTGATGCAATTAGTTCCGGACTTTGGTCCGATGCAGTTAGTTCCGGACTTCGGTCCGATGCAGTTAGTTCCGGACATCGGTCCGATGCAGTTAGTTCCGGACTTCGATCCGATGCAGGGGACAAGGTCCCAGTCAGTCCCGGACTTCGGTCCGATGCAGTTTCCGGGCTTTGGCCCGATGCAGTGGGCGAGGCCCAATATGTGTTTATATGTTATTGTATGGTATGTGGTAGTTTGGGGGAGCTCACTAAGCTTCGTGCTTACAGTTTCAGTTTTGGTTTCAGGTACTTCCACAAGCAAAGGGAAGAGCTCGGGGTGATAGCATCGCACACACCACAGCTTAGCTTTTGTCCTGGGGATGGTTTTAGTTGTTTTGGATTTGATATAGTATGATACAGTTTTCCGCACAGTATTTTATTATGATTTGGGATACATCGCGTATGTTTTTTTTTATGTTATGATACTCATATTATGGTTTTGATTATATTGAAAAACGAAATTTTTGGGTCGTATTTTTGGGTCGTTTCAAGTTGGTATCAGAGCCCTGGTTTGAGGGATTCGGATACACTTCCGGGTGTGTCTGAACTCAAATTAAGGGAAATAAAAGATTTTAGTAAAATAAAAAATGTTTTACCAAAAAGAATTTTGAAAGCACTTAGAAAGAAAGAATTGTTTTTAACAAGATAGAGGTGTGTGCATGCGGTCAGCCGAGCTCAAGTAAGTACTCCCAAATTACCCATACAAGTTAATTGTTCTGTTTCAGTTTCAGTAGAACAGCATGCTAGTATAGGACTAAGGATCTAGGAGAATGCCTTATGTGCCTGCTTATGTGTTACAGCTTTATGAGTATTGCATGCTAGTGCTGAGTAGACAGCAGTAGGATAGCCTGATTAGGTTATGCCTGTTAGTGGAAGCTTAGCATCATATGCTAGTGCAGTTTCTTGTTATGAGAATAGTTTGGCCTGAGTCTGTTTCCCTTGTCTGAATGCTGCTTGCTTCATGCTTAATGCGGTTCTGAGTAATGGGAGTTAGCCATTAGGTGAACACGTCACACCACATGTGATCAGGTTTGAATAATCCCAGAGTGCTGGAACTGGCCCTATTGCGCAGCTCTTGTTTGAGTCCAACCGTTGTAGGGACGGATCTTTTACTTGAAGGATTATCTGATCCTCATCACATGTGATGGTGTTTAGGTGGTGGCCAACTGGCATTATGAGGAGACCTACAACAGCTGAGGACCAGTCGTGTTAAGCTTGAGGTTTCCCTAGGGCAGGCCTAGGATGAGAGTAGCAGAGAATAGCAGTAGTAGAAGTCACTTGGTGGAGTCAAGGAAGTTCTTGAGGAAAGTACGGATAGATGTGGAAGGTAGTATGGGCCCGTACTACTGAAAGCAGAGGATCCGTACTCGAATCAAGGAAGGCCAAGACAAGACCAGGAAGCTAGTAGCAGTGTCATGATCCCTTGAGATATTTCAGTGTTCTGATGTTGTTATGATATGTTTCAGAATGGTAGTTTTGCGTCCGAGACCAGCAGTCGGCAGCTCAGATGCCGGAGGGGGATCAGGATCGGGATCAGGCCCGGAGGTCGGGCAGATGGATGAGCAGACTAGAGAGTTCCTTTCTTCTGAGGTTACCCGCATCATACTGGAGCAGACTCCTGTGATCTTCGGTTCGATCAAGGAGGGTATTTTAGAGCTGATGGATGAGAGATTGAGTACTTTCCGTGCTGAGATGGCGGCCGTGATGGGGTCGCGCACACTTACGTTCAGGGAGTTCAGGGCATGCGGGGCTCCAGACTATCATGGGGCGCGGGACCCCATAGCGAGTACTAGATGGTTGGCGGATGTGGCCAACGCTTTCCGCACTAGCAGGTGTCCCGAGGGGGACAAGGTCAGATTGGCGTCCTGTCTTCTAAAGGACAAGGCACGGGATTGGTGGAGGAGGTCAGACATGCCATCGGGGATGATGCGGCATTAGATGCCATGACCTGCGCCGATTTCTCTACCAGGTTCAGGGCGGAGTTTGCACCAGTCATTGAGGTGCAGCAGTTAGCTAGGGAGTTTCAAGACCTTACCCAGACTACAAAGACAGTGGCGGAGATCACCGCCAAGTTCAGGGAGAGGGCCCTTCTTGTTCCTCAGTATGCAGCCGATGAGGAGATGAAGAAGGCCCGTTATCATGAGATGTTGCGGAGTGACATCCGCATGTTTGTGAGCCGGTCCAGTTGTAAAACGCTGGACGACATGATTGCCAGAGCTAGAGAGAGGGAGATTGATCTCGAGATGGAGAAGAAGAGGAAACCGGAGGCGGTTTCGGGTTCAGGCAGTGTGGGCAAAAAGCCCAAGGTTTCAGATCACAGGTCCAGGGGTCAGCAGAGCCACGGTCGGTGTGGCAAGTGTGGGAGATTGCACGAGGGGGCGTGCAAGGCAGGGAGTTCCGGCTGCTACAAGTGCGATCGGACTGGGCATTTGAGTAGGGAGTGTACGGCCCCTGCTACTACGGTTACAGCATCAGATCTGATTTGCTTTCAGTGCAATCAGAGGGGACATAAAAGGTCCCAGTGTCACAGTTTAGCTGCAGCAGGGAAGGTGGTTGCACCTGCCCCTACCACCTTGAGGATTACGGATGGCCGGCAGGGCCGATCTGATGCGCCAGTGGCGAAGAGCAGGGCATTTTAGATGACAGCAGAGGAGGCGCGAGCGACTCCTGATGTGGTGACGGGTATGTATCTTTCCTCCATCTTTTAATTGTTATAATATCGTTTGAATATTACTTGATGATATGTTTTATTTAGGGTCGTTCTCGGTGAACGGCATCCCTGCTTTGGTATTGTTCGATTCGGGGGCTACCCGATCATTTGTATCGCTTGCGCTTAGCAAGAGATTTAGCAGAGCTCCAGGGGAGCTGGATTGTCCATTAGAGGTTGAGATAGCAGATGATAGGATCGTGAGGGTCGGCAGAGTACATAGAGGGTGTTCCCTTCAGATATTTGATGAGCAGTTTTCAGTGGACCTGGTTACTATTCCCCTGCGTGGGAATAAAGTTATTGTGGGCATGGATTGGCTCAGCCCCAATGGGGTGGTGATTGATTGTGAGCTTCAGCTAGTGAGGGTTCGCACTCCCAGTGGGGGAGAGATAGTGATTCAGGGCGAGAGGCCCCAGTGAGGACCGACCTTTTGTTCCACCGCAAGGGCGAGGCGCTATGTTCAGCAGGGTTGCGCCGGTTTTGTAGCTTACATCTTGGATGCCCGGGAGAAGGGAAAGACGACGATTGATGATGTTCCTATTGTTCGTGACTACCCGGATGTGTTTCCCGAGGATTTGTCGGGGATACCTCCAGAGAGGTAGGTTGAGTTCAGGATCGACCTAGTTCCTGGTGCGGCTCCGATAGCCAAAGCACCGTATCGACTTGCTCCCCCTGAGATGCAGGAGTTGTCTACACAGCTTCAGGAGCTGTTAGACAAGGGTTTCATTCGGCCGAGCAGTTCGCCTTGGGGAGCGCCGATCTTATTTGTGAGGAAGAAGGATGGGTCGCATCGTATGTGCATTGATTATCGGGAGTTGAACAAAGTAATGGTGAAGAACCGTTACCCACTTCCGAGGATAGATGACTTGTTTGATCAGCTTTAGGGAGCGTCTTGGTTCTCCAAGATCGATCTACGCTCCGGTTATCATCAGATGAGGGTTAGAGTTGAGGATGTACAGAAGACTGCTTTCAGGACCCGGTATGGTCATTATGAGTTCGTGGTGATGCCATTTGGGCTCACCAATGCCCCAGCCGCGTTCATGGATCTCATGAACCGCGTGTGCAGACCGATGCTGGATCGGTCGGTGATAGTATTCATAGATGATATCTTGGTATATTCCAAGACACAGGGGCAGCACGAGGAGCACCTGCGGGAGGTGTTGGAGACTTTGAGGAGGGAGAGACTTTTCGCAAAGTTCTCCAAGTGTGAGTTCTGGTTGCGCGAGGTGCAGTTTCTTGGTCATCTCGTCAACCAGAAGGGTATTTTGGTAGATCCGGCCAAAATTGAGGTCGTGATGCAGTGGGAGGTCCCGAGGTCTCCATCTGAGATTCGGAGCTTCCTAGGGCTGGCAGGGTATTATCGGAGATTTATTCAGGACTTCTCCAAGATAGCAGTGCCGCTCACCCGACTAACCAAGAAGTCGGTGGTTTTTCGTTGGGGGCCTGAGCAGCAGGCGGCGTTCGAGACTCTCAGACAGAGATTGTGCGAGGCTACGATCCTTACCTTGCCAGAGGGAGTAGAGGACTTCGTAGTCTATTGTGATGCTTCGATCATAGGTATGGGAGCAGTATTGAATCAGCGAGGCCACGTAGTAGCTTATGCCTCGAGACAGTTGAAGCCTCACGAGGCTAATTATCCTACCCCACGACTTGGAGCTGGGGGCAGTTGTATTTGCCCTCAAGATTTGGAGACATTACCTTTATGGGGTCCGCTGTACTATTTACACGGATCACAAGAGTTTGCGATATCTTATGGATCAGCCGAGTTTGAACATGAGACAGAGGAGATGGTTGGACGTGCTGAAGGACTATGACTGTGAGATCCTTTATCATCCGGGGAAGGCCAATGTGGTGGCTGACGCCCTGAGCCGCAAGGTGTCGACGGCCCCTATCAGAGATCTGTGTATGAGGATGACAGTGATCACTCCGTTGTTGGAGCGGATCAAGGAGGCTCAGATGGAGGGCCTCAAGGGGGAGAGACAGAAGTATGAGAGGATAGTGGGCCGAGTAGCTTCATTTGATTACGACAGTCGGGGTTTGTTGACGCTTCATGGTAGGGTGTGGGTACCGTACTGGGGTGGGGTACGGCAAGTATTGATGGACGAGGCTCATAAGTCTCGATTTTCTATTCACCCAGGAGCGACGAAGATGTATCGAGATCTTCGACCTGATTCTTGGTGGCCCTGCATGAAGCGGGACGTCGCTTGGTATGTTGAGAGATGTTTGACCTGCCGGAAGGTCAAGGCGGAGCACCAGAGACCTCACGGCAAGATGCAGCCGTTAGACATTCCCGTGTGAAAATGGGAGGATATCACCATGGATTTTGTCACCAAACTCCCCAGGACCGCACGTGGAGTGGACTCGATATGGGTAGTAGTGGATCGGTTGACGAAGAGTGCTCATTTTATTCCGATTCAGGAGAGTATATCGGCGGAAAAGCTAGCCGATATCTATGTGCGGGAGATTGTGGCACGCCATGGAGTGCCGGTATCGGTGGTGTCGGACCGAGATGTTCGTTTCACGTCCAGATTCTGGAAGCGGTTCCACGACGAGATGGGTACTCGTCTCCATTTCAGCACCGCTTTCCACCCTCAGACTGACGGGCAGAGCGAGAGGACGATTCAGACTCTTGAGGACATGCTTAGGGCATGTGTTCTAGATTTTGGGGGCAGTTGGGATACGTATCTTCCGTTAGCGGAATTCTCGTATAACAACAGTTATCATGCGAGCATTGATCGACCTCCTTTTAAGATGTTATATGGCAGGAAGTGCAGGACCCCGATTTGTTGGAGCGAGGTCGGTCAGCGAGTCATAGGGAGCACCGAAGTGGTGCTCAAGACGACTGAGTTGATCCAGCAGGTCCGTAGTAGGCTGCAGACTGCGCAGAGTCGGCAGAAGAGCTACGCCGACAGGAGGCGTTCGGACTTGGAGTTCCAGGTGGGAGATATGGTTCTTCTGAAAGTCTCACCTTGGAAAGGTGTCATCAGGTTCCGGAAGAGGGGCAAATTGGGCCCTAGATTTATTGGTCCTTTCAGGGTTTTGGCCCGGGTGGGTCGGGTTGCTTATCGATTGGATCTTCCTGAGGAGCTTAGTCAGATACACAACACCTTCCACGTGTCGCAGTTAAGGAAGTGTTTGGTGGATGAGACAGCAGTCGTTCCCCTAGAGGACATTCAGGTTGATAGCGGCCTGAATTATATTGAGAGGCCGGTCGCGATTCTGGAACGGAAGATCAAGACCTTGAGGAACAAGGTAATTCAGCTAGTGAAGGTGCAGTGGCAGCACCGGAAGGGGTCTGAATGGACGTGGGAGGCTGAGGAGGAGATGAGAGCGCACTACCCGGAGATATTTGCAGATCCAGCCGAAGCAGACTTCGAGGACGAAGTCTGAGACAAGTGGGGGAGAATTGTAACGACCCGTTCCCGGTATGTTAATTCATTGGTAATTGTTGTAAGTTTTGCAAGAGGGACTCGGCGAGTCATAGCCTGACTCGCCGAGTAGGGTCGCGACTTCGAGCACGCGTGAGCCGGGGACTCGGCGAGTCCATATCCCTGACTCGGCGAGTCCATCCGTCTGGGTGAAACCCTAAATCCCCGGGTTGCCCACTATTTAAGTCACCTTATAGCCCCCATTCTCACCTCCTTCACCCTCTAAAGCTGTGAGAAAAACCCTAGTTCATCCTTGAGAGCTTATAAGTGTTTTTGTGTGCCATTTTGTGAAGGTGTGAAGAAGGAGAAGAAGAAAGGAGCAAGGAGAAGAGTTGTAGTGCAAAGATCCAAGGGCAAATCTGAGTTATTTGAGGTATTTTCGGATTTCCCCTCTTGTTATATGCTTTAAACCTCCATTAGAGCTCTTCTAAGATCTAGTTGATGCTTGTTCCAAGCCTTATGTTTGCATGAATGCCTTAATAAGTCGAGATATCTTTAGATCTGAATGATTGGGTGTTGTAGAGCCCAGATCTACTGCCTTTTTGGAGTTTCTTTGCATATTAACCATAGATCTACCCATTTTGTGCATCTTTTAGCCTTATTTCCCTTATTCATGAGGTTGTACACGTAAAGTTGGAAACTTTACGTGGTAAATCAGCTTATTGGACTCAGATCTATCAATTGTATGTGTTGGATTCAAACAAAATCGAGTAAAAATCAGTTGCATGGCGGCAACTCGGCGAGTCGGGAAGAACGACTCGGCGAGTTGGGTCTCGAGTTCCCGATTCCTCCATTTTTATCAGTGTCGAGTGGATCCAATGAGTTAGTGAGTGGACTCAGCGAGTTGAGGGTAGACTCAGTGATGGAGGGACTCGGCGAGTTGTTCATACAACTCGGCGAGTCCAAGGCAATCTTCTTAAAGATCAAGAACAACTCGTCGAGTTTGTTCATACGGCTCGACGAGTCGGATGAAGATTGTCTGAGTTCTTGGATCAAGGGGGTACTCGTCGAGTCGATGCCACACTCGACGAGTAGCAGCGTGCAGAACTGAGAAGTGAGAGTAGGACTCGGCGAGTTGGGCGGCCCAACTCGGCGAGTCAGCCCAAAAGAGAGTTGACTTTGACCAAGGGTAAAAGAGTCATTTTACCCCAAGCGCAGTGTTTAGTATTTGATTGAGTGTGTTTATGGACTTGTAGCCGAGGAGATTCAGGAGCAGTAGCCGTTAGCTTCCCGAGCCACACACTCAGCAGCCAGCTTACGAGGTGAGTTTCCTTCCAGTAGGAACGGGTCTAAGGCCACAATGCCGGCCCGTTCAGTTAGCAGTAATTTCCGGATTTAGGTCCGATGCAGCAGCTAGTATGTTTGATGCCTTCGTGGCTCGAACAGGATTTGTGTGCTATGTTTTATGTGTTAAGTGTTATGTGTTCCGGGCTACGGCTCGATGTAGTATGTCGTATATGTGTTCATGCTAGTTGATGCGTTATGCTATGCCATGTTCAGTCAGTCAGTTCCGGACTTCGGTCCGATGCAGGGGACAAGGTCCCAGTCGGTTCCGGACTTTGGTCCGATGCAGTTAGTTCCGGACTTTGGTCCGATGCAGTTAGTTCCGTACTTCGGTCCGATGCAGTTAGTTCCGGACATCGGTCCGATGCAGTTAGTTCCGGACTTCGATCCGATGCAGGGGACAAGGTCCCAGTCAGTCCCGGACTTCGGTCCGATGCAGTTTCCGGGCTTCGGCCCGATGCAGTGGGCGAGGCCCAATATGTGTTTATATGTTATTGTATGGTATGTGGTAGTTTGGGGGAGCTCACTAAGCTTCGTGCTTACAGTTTCAGTTTTGGTTTCAGGTACTTCCGCAAGCAAAGGGAAGAGCTCGGGGTGATAGCATCGCACACACCACAGCTTAGCTTTTGTCCTGGGGATGGTTTTAGTTGTTTTGGATTTGATATAGTATGATACAGTTTTCCGCACAGTATTTTATTATGATTTGGGATACATCGCGTATGTTTTTTTTATGTTATGATACTCATATTATGGTTTTGATTATATTGAAAAACGAAATTTTTGGGTCGTATTTTTGGGTCGTTTCAATAACAATACTCTCTAGCATGCTCATATGTTCATTTCTCACACCCTAGAAGAAGGCTAAATATCACAAAACTAGTTGGATGGCCCCACACCACTCATCCATAAAACTTCCACCAACCCTGCAGCACTCGTATATACTAGCCATACATAACACTGGACTCTATAGACAATCAAATATCTGATCCTACCCTAAGCCCTTCATCAAAAAAGAAAAGGAAATAAGGCCAGACCAAACATTTTTAGGCTGCATACACTAAGCAAGTACAGTAATGATGTCAAATTCATTAGGGAAGAACCCTATGCTATTAGGCATCATATAATCAGGCAATTCTATCATGCAAAATCCTGAAGATCCCTAGCCTATCACTAGCATGATGTTCTAACATATCACAATATCAATAACCATATGGTATTTTGGGGTCTACTAATGGCTCCGACTGACCGTAGACATTACATCCTCCTTGAATATTTTGAAAATTCATTCTAAAATCTTTTTCATTAGTTTGAGACTGAATTCACACGAGTGTTCCTCCAATTCACTCAAACCAAGTCTCTGATACCCACTTGTAACATTCATAAAATTCATGAATAGCTTTAACTTTTAAATAAACCCAAAAACCATCATTGTTTACAAATTATTTTCAAAATAAGTTCAACATCGGAGAAATAACAAAAACCATGAAACAAAACATGAGGAGGTGCACGATCACGCCTTTACCTTCCCACGATCCTCTGAGGTACCTAAAACATAATCTAAAACTGTAATCCTAAAGCTTAGGGAGTTCCCCCAAAATACTGATACATAACAAATAGCACAAATATAATAACAACATGCAATGGGTCCACAACTAACAGCATGGAATACCCTTGCGCCTACAACATAAGTCTGGCTTGCCCCATGGGCCTACAACTTATGTTTGACTTGCTCCCTGGCCTGATAAGTCCTCTGACTGAATACCACTAAGTCTGACAATCGTCAATCTTGAGTCAAGTCAAGTCATCAAGTCAAGCCGGTCAACTCTATTAAACCTTGTGTATTAGGGTTAGTGTTATGTTCGTATTGTATAACTTGCTATGTTAATGGGAAAACATCACAGGAGAAAAGTTTGTGTTAAAAATTTCCTAAGCCTTCGTACTAATCAAGAACATATGAGTTTTTGATTCGCAATTGGATTGATGATTGAGGGATGATTCGTGAAGAAAAACGCGAAGTCAAGGACTATGAAATTGTTGTTTGCAAGAATTTAAAAACTCGATTGTGGAGTTGTTGATGCTCATTTTGCGAAAGTAAAACAATCGAGTGTTCGCATCTATGAATCAATTTGAAGTCAATTGGGTTAATATTCGCATATGGGTTCAACATATGAATTTTTGATTTCGCAAGTTTAGAGTTCAAGAACTAAACTGTGTTCGCATCTGGAATGAAAAATTTTGTGAATCGCATTTGATTAATTAGGTTAAAATGCGAAGGTGATTAATGCGAAGTTGGATTTAGCTTTGCTATAAGTTTCAATCGATTTTGAAATTGAGTATTGTTCGCATTTGTATGAGTGTAGTCGATGAAGCGATAAAGCAAGAACATATGAGTTTTTGATTCGCAATTGGATTGATGATTGAGGGATGATTCGTGAAGAAAAACGCGAAGTCAAGGACTATGAAATTGTTGTTTGCAAGAATTTAAAAACTCGATTGTGGAGTTGTTGATGCTCATTTTGCGAAAGTAAAACAATCGAGTGTTCGCATCTATGAATCAATTTGAAGTCAATTGGGTTAATATTCGCATATGGGTTCAACATATGAATTTTTGATTTCGCAAGTTTAGAGTTCAAGAACTAAACTGTGTTCGCATCTGGAATGAAAAATTTTGTGAATCGCATTTGATTAATTAGGTTAAAATGCGAAGGTGATTAATGCGAAGGGATGAGAAGGGTGTAAGAATGAAGATGCGAAGTATTTCACAGTAGAATGCGAATTGGGGAAGAAAACAGAAGATTTCAAATATTGTCCCTGGAGTTTCGCATTTTTGGAAATAAATACTCAACTTCGCAAATGGGGGTCATAAAATGATGAAATTGCAGAATTTTTAAAGAGATACACACACATAGACAACCACACATATATTTAGAAAATTAAACTAAAAGATGATAAATTACAGATTATAGCATTGTTCTTTGAGAATAAATTACTAAAAATGGGATTTAGACAATTATAAGACATTGTTCTTGACTTTTGAGTCCAAAGACGTATGATCCGAACTTTAATTGTGAAATCGTCCTTGATTGAGTCAATTTCCTTTATAGGAGTAATATATTCCATTGTGCCTTGCAAGTTAAAAAAAAAAAAAAAAAAAAAAAAAAAAAATCAAAGTCACAAGCAACCACCCCACACCCACTCTATGACCAGCCATACCTCCCCACCTTACCTATGTCACTTCAATGTTCCCTTACACTCAAATTTCACTCACTCCCACGTTTTTGAGCTGGAACAATCAACCACACTCCTCATTTTCTCTCATTTCTCTCATTCCACTAAGTAACAAACATCACTTTTTCTCTCAAACTCTTCTACACAAATTTTCGAGATCCAAGGCTGGATTCAAGTGTTCTTCCACACTTAATTCTCGAAAACCTTCAAGGCATCTCCAAGTGTTCTTGAATTAAACACTTCCATTCTTCAACAATCATCTACTGAAATCACTCAAGGTGAGTTCATACCCCTACATTTTCATGATTTCTCAAGTTTTCAGGGGGTGAATACAAGTTAAAACACTAAGAACCTATCAAAAGTTTTCTAACAGCCTTCATCAGAAAAGTTCAACTCCATTCACGGACTGTTTTGGGCATCTTACACATTTTTGTTTTCAAAACTGTACAAGGTGCAAATAGTTCAAGTTTTTAGCTTTAAAATGGCTACTTGCATATCTCCATACGATTTTTCTACAATTTATGGCGATTTTTACAAAACTGCCTATCATTTCAAACAACAATCCGGACCAGTCTGTGATTTTGGACTTTTTCACCCAAGTTAGAGGTCATTATAAATTGAGATAAAATTTATGAGCAAACTAGACACATTTTGTGAACTCTCAGAATTTACGGATCTAGTTTTCGACTTCGTATGATTTTTCTATGATTTTTCCAAATACAGGGCAGAATGGCTAAAGTTAGCCAACAGCATGTAAATATCGTAACACTTTGTATTATGTTGAGCAAAGTGTATAATCATAAGTTCTAATATTTGAATGTGTTTCCGTGTTAGTTTATCATTATGAACTGGAATTAAGACATTCATATTAAATATTAAATATTATTCATTCATTTTGGAACACGTATTATTAGACTATAAAATGTATAGTTTGATAAATTCACAATACTAATACATTTCCATAAAAGAATTCATACATATTACATACATTTTAGATAAACTATAATAGGTATAGTTTATGATACATCACTCAACGCACTCGTACAAAAAGGGTACATTCATACAAGAAAGATTTATATTCACACACATTTCAAGTAAACTTGTTATCCTATATTGTGAGTTTCTCTATTTTTCTCTCTCTCTCTCTCTCCCCGTACGTCCGAGTGCGGGATATAATTCCTGGTAGTTATAATCAGAATCTCCTTGAGGGAGAACGTGATACTTGTATATAGATCTATATTGGGATTGACACCCCACATCTTGCTGCTAGCTACAGTTGGACCTGCAGGTCTACGGGTGACAAATGTCATTTCATTTTTCGCGACACTGAGAACGTCGTGGCAGGTTCACATAGTCATAGTATGATTATAACGGCTCACATAGGGAACAATCCATAAGTTTACGGGATTTTATTTTTAAAACCTAAATGAGTTTTATGTCGATTTAAAATCACCTTTTATCTCTATGGGTACAAATACAAAGTACCGGGTCTCTATACAAAAAGGGGTACAAATACAAAGTACCGGGTCTCTATACAAAAAGGGGTACAAATACAAAGTACCGGGTCTCTATACAAAAAGGGGTACAAATACAAAGTACCGGGTCTCTATACAAAAAGGGGTACAAATACAAAGTACCGGGTCTCTATACAAAAAGGGGTACAAATACAAAGTGCCGGGTCTCTATACAAAGCTATTATGATATTAAAACTACACATCCTCTAAAATTGTTAGACTTCAACTATAGTCGCTGAGCGTATATGTTGAGTCATATAAGAATTTAGTCTTGATTGGCCTAGAATTGGTGGTGCCCGCCTCATCTCCTGTTCCTCGTTGGGTTGTGGACCTAGGGCAGACCCACTATATTCAACGTTTTATCTAAGTTAAGCCTTATATAACTTTATATGTTGGACGATTATAGAGGAACTCTACGGATTACTCTAGGGTTCATTACAGCATCATATAGGATTATTTCTATTCATACTTAACTAAGAAAATATTGGATTTTCTGGAAATCAAACTAAATCGATTTTACAAGGAAAAACGGTTTCTACTTCAAACAAAACTCTTATGAACTCACCAACCTTTGTGTTGACACTCTTTAAAACTACTTGTATTCTCAGGAAATCAGTGAAACAGGAAAACTTCATCGCTTTGAGGATGGGACGCTAAACCGTCAACAATTTATTTTGTCATCATAATGTAATTGCTTTTGAAACATGTAAACATATACTTTGGTGTAACTTTTGCAATTATATTTATGGTGGTTGTTTTTACTTTGAGCACTATTATACACGTTGTTGTGATACTGTACATGAAGTCCTCCACCCCCAGACGTTTCCGCCATCCTTGGTTTGGGGGTGTGACAGATTGGTATCAGAGCATTGTTTATAGTGAACTAAGTATATCGAACCACATAAGATATACAAACTATAAATGCATTGGGACTAAGGTCTCTGATTTTAAGATTTCAAAACCACTATACCTTTAAGAATAAATAACTCTTGTTAAAAGTATACATGCATGCATACATACTAAGGTCAGCATTATTTTTAGGACAAAACAAAAGTAATGATTGTTGGATATCACAGGTAAGCCTGGGGATGTATGATCAGTCTTGGGAGTAGCATAGCCTGATCAACTATGCTGGTCCGAGGAGTGATTAGCATATGCCCAAGAATGGTTGTGATGTGGCAACAAGTCTAAAAACTTACCAACACTACCACAATGGAATACCATAGGGGTATTTTGGCATTATTAAAATTACATCTGCGAGAACTAAATAGATCTTTATCAATAGGTCAATAGTTGCTTAGTGGATACATTAAAATTTTATGTATCCAGGACGTCATAGACTTAAAATCTGTGGATCTTTGCTCTACTTCCTGTTCTCGTTGGATTGGGGATTTAGAGTTAGGGTCGCTTATTCGAAGGTCTATCCTGTCCCGAATACATATAATTAGTATGCACTAAACAATTTGTTGAAGTACCTGATAAAGATCATCGTATAATTAGCCAATTAGTACTTTTGCTTAATTATTTCTTATATCCCCATTTCTCGCGAAGATATCATGGCTGGAGTTCCATCCACACGATGACCCGTACTACCCTAACCACGACAATACCAAATGGCTCGGAGAGGAGCCAGAGAATGATTACCCAACCCCTGTAGATGGTCACCAAGCTGAAGGCTATGCTGATGGTTCTGACCCCGACCCTGAAGTGGAGAACTTAACCCCGATGACTCTTGTTCCGAATCCCAACCCTTGACCGGCTTTCAAGGCCCGACGCCTCCTTGGGTAGAGTGCTTGGAAACCTGGAGCAAAGAACAAAACCAACATATGTCGTTTAATAGAGAACGAAGCTTCTACAACATAAACGAAGGAAACTCAGTAGATAAATTTTTTTTTCCAATCCTAGTCTATAGAGTTGCCCGAAACGAGATTCAGGGTAGAACAACTCTCCATAGTATCGCAGAGGTTGATGCAAATACAAGAATACATACGATCCGCACCAATCGCCTTGAGCACACTCGCGAAAAATCTAAGAGAGACCACAAAACCCACTAACTCGTGAAGTTCATTAATATGGACTTCCTTTATGAATTATATATAAGGAATTCTTAAATCGAAGAATAACGCAGGAAAAATCAAATTCTATAACAACTGACTTGTCTTTACTAGTAGGAACTTACCATCTGATCAGTTTTCCTTTTTGCAAACTCATGACAGAACGATGCCACCAAGGAAAAGACCCAGACCTTCGGGCAGCACAACGCCACCACCTCCGACGCCACCTCCCCAGTTTGATCCTGAAATGTTCCAAGCTGCAGTGACAGCAGCCGTGGTAGCTGCAATGTCACAAATTGGCACAAATAGCAATGGTGGTGCTGGATCTGGAGCCACAAACCCTAACCACGGGGATAGTGCAGGACGCACAAGGGAATGCACTTACAAGGACTTCACAAATGGCAAACCCGATTCCTTTGATGGAAGAGGGGGTGTCCTCGCACTAATTCAATGGTTCGAAAGGACCGAAGCAATCTTTGAGATTTGTGCTTGCCCCGAAGCGAGCAAAGTCAAGTACGCGACATTCACCTTCATCGGAAGAGCTCTCACTTGGTGGAACGGCAAAGTTAAGTCACTTACGCTTGCAGTGGCTAACTCGTTAAGTTGGGAGGACTTAAAGAAGATGATGTTGAAGGAATATTGCCCAAGAGGTGAAGTGCAAAAGCTGGAGCAAGAACTATGGAATCTCCGAATGGCAGGCTCCGACCTTACAACTTACACCAACCGATTTTGTGATCTAGCACTCCTTTGTCCCGCTATGGTCACCCCGGAAGACAAAAAGTTGGAGCGTTACCTCTGGGGATTGTCCCCCGAAATTCAAGATAGCGTGCTCGCCTCAAGACCAACTACCTTCGACAGCGCCAAGGAGTTAGCACAACAACTCATTGACCATCATGCCCACCATGACACTATGACAACCACCCTTACCCAAGAAAGAGGAGGGAACAACGAAAGAAAGTTTTGGGACAACAAGAAGGACCAATCAACCCAAGGCCTCGCTAGGAAGCAACAGATCCTTGCTGTTCATGCTGCCACAACCCTCACCACACCAACTCCCATGAAACCATACGCTGGAACACTTCCAAAATGCAACAAGTGTAACTTCCATCACACTGGGGCTTGCCGAAAGATGCATTGCAAAAACTGCGACAGAGAGGGGCACACTGCTCGTTTCTGTAAGGCACCAGCACGACCTATCAACCAGGTACCCGGCTCTAGAGTAAGCCCAACCTGTTACGAGTGTGGAGAAACAGGACACTTTAAAAGGGAATGCCCAAGGACAAGAGATGCTGGTGGTGGTGGGAGGGTGTTTGCAATCACCGAGGGAGAAACCACTCCGGAACTGCCCGCAAATATCAGTACGTGTTTCTAACATCGACATTTAAATCCCGAAATTCTTTATTAAATCCCGAAATTCTTTATATGATAAATCTAGCATCGATTAAAGCATGCATAGTAGTAATCATGTGACATCGGGCGAGTTATTCCTCGCCATAATCAAATTCTTGTACTTCGAAAAGTCATCCCCATCTTTCCTCTAAATTCCTGGATCCCCATTCGAAGTGCAAATTTCGGGACGAAATTCCCTCTAACGGGGGGAAGATGTGACAATCGTCAATCTTGAGTCAAGTCAAGTCATCAAGTCAAGCCGGTCAACTCTATTAAACCTTGTGTATTAGGGTTAGTGTTATGTTCGTATTGTATAACTTGCTATGTTAATGGGAAAACATCACAGGAGAAAAGTTTGTGTTAAAAATTTCCTAAGCCTTCGTACTAATCAAGAACATATGAGTTTTTGATTCGCAATTGGATTGATGATTGAGGGATGATTCGTGAAGAAAAACGCGAAGTCAAGGACTATGAAATTGTTGTTTGCAAGAATTTAAAAACTCGATTGTGGAGTTGTTGATGCTCATTTTGCGAAAGTAAAACAATCGAGTGTTCGCATCTATGAATCAATTTGAAGTCAATTGGGTTAATATTCGCATATGGGTTCAACATATGAATTTTTGATTTCGCAAGTTTAGAGTTCAAGAACTAAACTGTGTTCGCATCTGGAATGAAAAATTTTGTGAATCGCATTTGATTAATTAGGTTAAAATGCGAAGGTGATTAATGCGAAGTTGGATTTAGCTTTGCTATAAGTTTCAATCGATTTTGAAATTGAGTATTGTTCGCATTTGTATGAGTGTAGTCGATGAAGCGACAAAGCAAGAACATATGAGTTTTTGATTCGCAATTGGATTGATGATTGAGGGATGATTCGTGAAGAAAAACGCGAAGTCAAGGACTATGAAATTGTTGTTTGCAAGAATTTAAAAACTCGATTGTGGAGTTGTTGATGCTCATTTTGCGAAAGTAAAACAATCGAGTGTTCGCATCTATGAATCAATTTGAAGTCAATTGGGTTAATATTCGCATATGGGTTCAACATATGAATTTTTGATTTCGCAAGTTTAGAGTTCAAGAACTAAACTGTGTTCGCATCTGGAATGAAAAATTTTGTGAATCGCATTTGATTAATTAGGTTAAAATGCGAAGGTGATTAATGCGAAGGGATGCGAAGGGTGTAAGAATGAAGATGCGAAGTATTTCACAGTAGAATGCGAATTGGGGAAGAAAACAGAAGATTTCAAATATTGTCCCTGGAGTTTCGCATTTTTGGAAATAAATACTCAACTTCGCAAATGGGGGTCATAAAATGATGAAATTGCAGAATTTTTAAAGAGATACACACACATAGACAACCACACATATATTTAGAAAATTAAACTAAAAGATGATAAATTACAGATTATAGCATTGTTCTTTGAGAATAAATTACTAAAAATGGGATTTAGACAATTATAAGACATTGTTCTTGACTTTTGAGTCCAAAGACGTATGATCCGAACTTTAATTGTGAAATCGTCCTTGATTGAGTCAATTTCCTTTATAGGAGTAATATATTCCATTGTGCCTTGCAAGTTAAAAAAAAAAAAAAAAAAAAAAAAAAAAAAAAAAAAAAAAAAAAAAGTCAAAGTCACAAGCAACCACCCCACACCCACTCTATGACCAGCCATACCTCCCCACCTTACCTATGTCACTTCAATGTTCCCTTACACTCAAATTTCACTCACTCCCACGTTTTTGAGCTGGAACAATCAACCACACTCCTCATTTTCTCTCATTTCTCTCATTCCACTAAGTAACAAACATCACTTTTTCTCTCAAACTCTTCTACACAAATTTTCGAGATCCAAGGCTGGATTCAAGTGTTCTTCCACACTTAATTCTCGAAAACCTTCAAGGCATCTCCAAGTGTTCTTGAATTAAACACTTCCATTCTTCAACAATCATCTACTGAAATCACTCAAGGTGAGTTCATACCCCTACATTTTCATGATTTCTCAAGTTTTCAGGGGGTGAATACAAGTTAAAACACTAAGAACCTATCAAAAGTTTTCTAACAGCCTTCATCAGAAAAGTTCAACTCCATTCACGGACTGTTTTGGGCATCTTACACATTTTTGTTTTCAAAACTGTACAAGGTGCAAATAGTTCAAGTTTTTAGCTTTAAAATGGCTACTTGCACATCTCCATACGATTTTTCTACAATTTATGGCGATTTTTACAAAACTGCCTATCATTTCAAACAACAATCCGGACCAGTCTGTGATTTTGGACTTTTTCACCCAAGTTAGAGGTCATTATAAATTGATATAAAATTTATGAGCAAACTAGACACATTTTGTGAACTCTCAGAATTTACGGATCTAGTTTTCGACTTCGTATGATTTTTCTATGATTTTTCCAAATACAGGGCAGAATGGCTAAAGTTAGCCAACAGCATGTAAATATCGTAACACTTTGTATTATGTTGAGCAAAGTGTATAATCATAAGTTCTAATATTTGAATGTGTTTCCGTGTTAGTTTATCATTATGAACTGGAATTAAGACATTCATATTAAATATTAAATATTATTCATTCATTTTGGAACACGTATTATTAGACTATAAAATGTATAGTTTGATAAATTCACAATACTAATACATTTCCATAAAAGAATTCATACATATTACATACATTTTAGATAAACTATAATAGGTATAGTTTATGATACATCACTCAACGCACTCGTACAAAAAGGGTACATTCATACAAGAAAGATTTATATTCACACACATTTCAAGTAAACTTGTTATCCTATATTGTGAGTTTCTCTATTTTTCTCTCTCTCTCTCTCTCCCCGTACGTCCGAGTGCGGGATATAATTCCTGGTAGTTATAATCAGAATCTCCTTGAGGGAGAACGTGATACTTGTATATAGATCTATATTGGGATTGACACCCCACATCTTGCTGCTAGCTACAGTTGGACCTGCAGGTCTACGGGTGACAAATGTCATTTCATTTTTCGCGACACTGAGAACGTCGTGGCAGGTTCACATAGTCATAGTATGATTATAACGGCTCACATAGGGAACAATCCATAAGTTTACGGGATTTTATTTTTAAAACCTAAATGAGTTTTATGTCGATTTAAAATCACCTTTTATCTCTATGGGTACAAATACAAAGTACCGGGTCTCTATACAAAAAGGGGTACAAATACAAAGTACCGGGTCTCTATACAAAAAGGGGTACAAATACAAAGTACCGGGTCTCTATACAAAAAGGGGTACAAATACAAAGTACCGGGTCTCTATACAAAAAGGGGTACAAATACAAAGTACCGGGTCTCTATACAAAAAGGGGTACAAATACAAAGTACCGGGTCTCTATACAAAAAGGGGTACAAATACAAAGTACCGGGTCTCTATACAAAAAGGGGTACAAATACAAAGTGCCGGGTCTCTATACAAAGCTATTATGATATTAAAACTACACATCCTCTAAAATTGTTAGACTTCAACTATAGTCGCTGAGCGTATATGTTGAGTCATATAAGAATTTAGTCTTGATTGGCCTAGAATTGGTGGTGCCCGCCTCATCTCCTGTTCCTCGTTGGGTTGTGGACCTAGGGCAGACCCACTATATTCAACGTTTTATCTAAGTTAAGCCTTATATAACTTTATATGTTGGACGATTATAGAGGAACTCTACGGATTACTCTAGGGTTCATTACAGCATCATGTAGGATTATTTCTATTCATACTTAACTAAGAAAATATTGGATTTTCTGGAAATCAAACTAAATCGATTTTACAAGGAAAAACGGTTTCTACTTCAAACAAAACTCTTATGAACTCACCAACCTTTGTGTTGACACTCTTTAAAACTACTTGTATTCTCAGGAAATCAGTGAAACAGGAAAACTTCATCGCTTTGAGGATGGGACGCTAAACCGTCAACAATTTATTTTGTCATCATAATGTAATTGCTTTTGAAACATGTAAACATATACTTTGGTGTAACTTTTGCAATTATATTTATGGTGGTTGTTTTTACTTTGAGCACTATTATACACGTTGTTGTGATACTGTACATGAAGTCCTCCACCCCCAGACGTTTCCGCCATCCTTGGTTTGGGGGTGTGACACTAAGCCCTCAGTATAATTCATGCCTTTCCCGATCCCCATCTCGTCTCTGGAATGCTCGTGAACGCTCATTATGAGTCTGGTATGCCCTCGCTAGCCCTCAGCTCATAACAAGTATGATGCAGTGTTTGTTGGTTACAACACAGAGCAATACAACCTCAACCAACCCATACGATATATCAACATATAATAGATAATATCATATAAAGATAAACAGACAGTATCACAGGCAGTCCTACAAATCTACCAAACTAGCATATTAAAAACTTGCATGCATATCTATTCCATACCCAGCAAATCCACAATATCAGGTTATCAGTTAATGGGCCCGCCATGGTGCCTTCGACACGAAAGTATAGTGAGGAAAACTCACCTCACAAGCAGCATATAATTGGTAAGGCCTGACTCTGAATCTCAGCTCACAACTCAATGACTACAACCACCATGTGACCAATTCCATCAAAACCCAATAATACCCAGAATACCATTAAAGGTCAAACTTGGTCAAAATTGGTCAACTAGTCAAAATCCGTAAACCCACTAAGTCAACCCAGCCGAGTCAACCCAACCGAGTCAACTCAGCCGAGTTAACTCGTAAATAGTTGAACCATGCGAGTACATGGGGTGTACTTTGGAGGTACGCACAGCATACAAAAGCTTCGTATTGATTGAAATACGGGGACATTGGCCAAGTAAGCAGGGCGTACTCCCGTCTACGCGGGTCTTACCCTCGTAGAGACCAAAACCTCAATAAGTGCTTAATGGCTTAAGCACTTAAGCTTAAACTTTAGATCCATGGTCCAAATGTACCTTAGAGTCACAAAGTCTCCAACTATATGAGTTTAGACATCTAAAAAGTCCTTAATACATGGTCTTAACCCATTAAGACCTTTCATAAGAAGCATGGAGCGAATCAAGCTAAATAGACCTCATTTTTATAGCTTAGAACCCTTCCTAGGGTCTAAAAGGACATCCCAAAACGTCCAACACCAAACATGCACAACAATGGGACTTTTTGGGACAAAAGAACATCATAAAGCTAGCAAGATGAGATCTAAGCAAACCAAGCATAAAGGTAGCAACTTTTACCTTCTAGAGCTTCCCAAGAAGATGATGACCCAAGATCGACAAGTTTGCTTTCCCTTCTAGACTCCTTGATGCACTTCCTTCTCGTATAAGCACACAAATAATAAACTTTATGTAACACCCACTCCATGTATTATTTACATTTTAATTCAGATGATGTTTTATTTCTATGTGAGCGGTGGCATGAAAATGGTAGGTGATTTGTACACAACAAAATTTCTCCACACACAAAAATTTGTGTTTTAAAATGTTGTATTGTACAACCCTACTAAACATAAAATGTTATGTACGGATAAAAACTATTGTGTACAAATCATTTCCCCGTGAAAATATCTTGAATATTGTTAGTGTTAGGTGATTTTATTTGGATTTGGGTTTAAAATTAGGTATTCAAAAAGTCAAACTTGTATAGGTTGGGCGTCCCTTCTAAGGAGATGCTAACGGTTTGCAAGATTATTGGGGGTAACTTTACAAATGGACTATTATTTACCTTGAAATTCAAGTTGGGCTTATATGTATAAACATATTTTACTAAAAAAAAAGCACTATCTTTTTGGAATGAAATAACGTTATTAATTGGTATTTGATTGATGTTGCTCAAATTGGTCTCGGAATTTGTTGATATGTATTCTATGCCTTTATTTTTATTTTTTTTTATAGTAAAGATTAGTTGTAAGATCCGTATTTTATATAGGTTTTGATAAAATAAAAAAATTAAATATGAAGAGTAAAACAAAAATTCATTTAAATTTGAAATTTCATATATGAAATTTAAATTTTAAAATTTAAATTTAAATGGAAACATATTAGATATTATATGATTAGTAATATTGTAATTTATTGGTCATTTTTAATTAAGTCAATTATTAATTGAGGTGTAAATATGATGTGTTAATAAGAAAAGATTTTAAAAAAATGAAAAAATGACAAATGGAAAAAACATTTATTCGAAAATACCAAAAAGTAACATGTGTCCAAGTTAATGAGAAAGTGACATGTGGCAAAATTATTTTCATTTATTAGGGAGGATTGTTACTAAGTTACTAGAGACGTTTAGAGTCGTACTTTTTAGAGTGGATAAGCAGATGATCGAAAATTATCTAGGAAGGCTTCCTCGCTTCTAAAGAATAAAGATAAATGAGGGTTTGATGTTGGCAACTTGCCGACCTTTAGTATGTCGCTTCAAAATGAGATGCAGATTTGTTACCAAAGATAAAACGATCTAGTGCAAGTCATTAATTCTCCCCAAAGTGAGGTGCATGATTTTGGTTCATGGCAGTTCGAATATGTGGAAGTGTTGTTTGGAATATATTTTTGGTGTATTAATCAAATGCTTGAAAAGCATATAATCTTACATGATAGTTTGAGAAAACGAGTATGAGATTATGCAAATACTAGTTTTTGCAAGCATATGTGCGTTGGAGAGAAGCAATTAAAACTAGATTTCCTAGATTATTTTCATTATAAAAGAAAAAGGATTGTCTCAAACAAATCAACCCATGGAGTTACTTCTTTTACTTGAAGATGTTAATCTTAGTGATCAAAGTGATAAGTAGGTTTAGGATTTGGACTGTTCATGCTATTTTATAGTTCATGCTACGATGAATTACATTTAGTTATTAGATGGAACACATCCTATTAGATGGAATCGTATAATCTTACACGATAGTTTGGAGAGTGTTGTTGAACTAATGGCCTACTAGGGCGAATCTTGAGTACGGAGGCATTGATGTTTCATTGGTTCTTTGCCATTTTTGTTCTATCAATGTGAAAGACTAGAATCATACTTTCTTGAAGTGTGAGGTTGCAACACAAACTTGAACGCAATTACTAAATGAATATACTTGCAAGCATCAGTTTTTGCCAAAGATTACGGACTTAATCATAAGGATCGATTCGGATTGGTTATCTACTACAAAGAAACATGCTCTTAAAGATATAGTGTTCGCGACTTGGCCAGTGCTTTGTCGATTTAGGAACTCTAAGTTTTTTGGTGACAAGAAGATAAATGATATAATAGTGGAGTCTATTAAAGATTTTTTTTTCTTTCTTCTTTGGTGTTAGAAATCAGAAAATTACTATTAATTAGGCTCTCTGATTACAAAATCAGTTTAACAATATTACTTTGTAATTGTCAGGGTTTTATATAGTTTTTTGTTATCTTTCTTGATAAAAATTGAGTAGTTAAAATTAATAGAATTTTACAATAATACTTTACTAATCATTTGAATGACAAAACTTGGTTAACACCAACCATTCCAGACATGAAAAGGACAATTTCTTTCGCACAAAACCCAACGAGTAACTGCAAACGGTGTAATAATCATTTTTTTTTTAAAATGATACTATGTTGAGATTGTTTTGATATTTGTGTAACTTATATTATATTATTAGACTAGGACTATTTTTCTAAATATAAGATATTTTTTATAAAATACAAAATAGATATAAAATGTTAATTTGAAAAATATAAAAATAATTTGTAAAACGTAATTGAAAACATGAAAATTATAATATAAAAATATATATTGTGATATATTAATATCTATAGAATACTGACAATATTGTAAAACATGTTTGAAAAGAATAAACATACAACACAATTTCCTTTCAGTTTTATTGTTTATTATAACCAACCAAGATAATTAATTCCCAAAAAAATATCTATGTTGTACCAAAGAGTCATAACAATTTCATCTCAGTTTTATTGTACCAAAGAGTTAAATCAATTCTATTTCTTCAATTTAATTCTTATTGTTAGAATGGACAATATCTTCAAGTCCAATAGTCTCTCTCCCTTTTTTTTAATGGCTCAAGTCCAATAATCTCAAGGACTTTTCTTTTTAACTTTAAATGAAATAGTCATCATCTCGTACTATAGAACAATTTCTTTACGACCGTTCTCCCACATAAGCAATTCATGTTTTCTTTTTCATTCTTATTTCTTTATTGAACTTAATCAATTAACAACTCTTTTTGTATGGAACTCAATTTCACCTCATGTTTAGTGTGTGTTATGCTGTTATATATCGATTAATAGCAGATATTTCAAAACATTTTTAATTTTAATATAAAAGCTATTGGCCGAAACTTGATTACTATGTAATACTTGAGGGATGATTATTGTAATTTACTTTTCTTTTTGTTTTCAATGGTGAAGTTAGGACATACCTATAAAATAATAAAGTTGTATTGTATCATAGAACACGTAAAAGGCTGCGTTGGATAAAATATTCAGAAGTCTGAAAGATGTGTTGGTTGAATTGTAACAGTAGTACCAAAATCTATATGGAATTACTTTAAGCACCAATAATTGGAGAACCAATCAAATTCCAACCACTTCTTCAAATAAAAAGGTGGCAATTAACTTTAAAAAACAACATGTGTCCCTCAGTTTCACCATGTTTTTACGTTTTGGCCAACACATCACCCAAATAATTGGCTTTTAAGTTGCAACACTCAACAACTACTTTTTCCACCCATATCTTTAGTTTCTTAAAGAATTATTTTAAAAAGTCAAGTAAATTATATCATCTATACATGAGTGTTATTGAGGGTATACCAGGTGGACCATGGCATAACCCATTTCCTACATGAGCCTAATTTTTACATGCGATTTGTTACGGTAGTACAGTAATCCAAGCCTAAAACCAAAATTGATTTAAAGGTTTTGTCACCGGGTCAAAGTTAGTTGTGTTTGATTATTGATTAACTAATTGTTTTAAAATCAATGCATCATCTAATTAAAAAATTAAAATGATAAGTTTCAAAATCCAATAAAATAATTGTTGTGTCTCAATTTCAGAATTGATGAAGTTATGGCGTAGCTTGTGTCTTCGATTGCTTCAATTTCAAGCGATGACTTCTCTTAAAATAATATTTGAACAATACAATATGTATGAAAAAAGTGGGTTTTTGCTTCAAAAAAATATTTAAAGAATTTGATGACAAAGATATTAAGTTGTATTGTAGCCGTCTTGAAACCGCACTTAAGTATGGTAAATAATCAGATATCGATGCCAATGAACTTTATCTATAGTTAAATTTGATTGATGAGTTCATACGGAATGAAACTACTAACCCTACATATGTTTCAAAATATATGAAAAAAGTCGGTTGTTTTCCTAATGCAGTTAACGTATATAAAATCATGATTACTATTCTGGCATCTATAGAAACCAATTTTTTTAATTTTAAAGTTGTTAAAATCCTACTTACAGTCCACAGTTATACAATAAATATTTAATAGCTTGGAAATGATATCTATTAAGAACAACATATTTATGAGTATTTATATGAAGAGTTGATGGACAGTGTTGTTTCTAACAATTATCGATTTATCATAGTATTAATGAAAATTGTTTATACATTAAAGGAGGGGTTCGATTTTATTTTTCGCACAGGGCCTCAAAATCAATGAGACACCCCTGCATCAGCATCTGTACTGTTTATATTGAACATTTCCAATGACGATGAGATGTATATAGATCAAGGAGCATTATTAATATTTTGTGTTTGTCAATGTTTGAAACATGAAACTCCTATGTAGAAACTTGTAAATCCATGACTAAGTTCCCATAACAGGGACTGATAATTATAGTCGATGAGATAATAATAGCATAAAACATAAAGTACATCACTAAACAACTTATGATATATAATTATCTATGTATAACTTTGTGTAACCTTTATGAAGCTTTTGATAATTCTATTTTCGAAAGTCATGCATAATGCCAACTTGCATATGAGTTGATTAATATGCTTTACCTCTTCATTAGTTATATACTTGTATTTTTCGAAATTAGATCTACCCTATAGCTAGTTGCATATAATTTAATAAAACTATATATCTATTTTACATTAAAGTCAGAAATATTCTTGCAATAAAAAAATACCACTTCTTAAATGATTTAATTAGGACAAAAGATTTTGGTAGCTAGTAAGAGGTTTCTTAGGATCATTTTGAAAATGAAATGAAACTATAAGGACCAAATTGATAACAAACCAAACTTAGATTCAGATTTCAGAGCGCCGCCCTGCTCAAGTATCCGGTCAGCCAATCAAACGTCGTCTAACTTCAAGTACTCGCAAAAAGCAAACAATACTTATAATTAATTAACCAACTAAAAGTATTAAAGTATATATCCATTAGAATACGATTAGAGAAGGAATAACAAATATGTATATCCATTAGAAAAAATATATATACAGGGTCAATCTAAAAGTATTAAAGTATTACTCAGAAGATATACAACATAATTAAGTTGACGTGGACTTCCCTACCAGTAATAATGTCCCTCGTGTTTCTAGCAACTCGAGAAATGTTTTATCATGGGCTTTAGAAAATTACTGAATTATGTAAATATGAGATTCAAAAAAAATAATCACGTGCTTATTTTTGACTTTTTTTAGAGAAAGCAAATATCATTAAAAGAGGCACTCTCATAACAAGAAGCTACAAAGAGACAAAGTACAAACATAAAAAGGAAATAGGAATAACAGAGCAAACATTAAAATTAAGATGAAAAATGAGTGAAAGGCGAAACGCTCCATTCAACCCAATTACCACAACTAGTGCCACATCGATGCTTGTATCATATGTACGAGAGTGAAATTATATTATCAGCGATTTTTGTAGGATTTGCACCAATATGTTTGAAAATCTTGTCATTCCTGGATAGCCAAATGTTCCAAACAAGGCAATAGAACACTGGAGTTAAGATCTCATTTTTTTTTCTAGGACAGTTTCCCCAAGTAGCCGCGAAGTCAACGAATTCTCGAATATTTGAGAACATAATGTCTTCCAATCTACACCATTTGAATATCCAATGTTGCACCACTCTAGAATAGCCATAAGTAATGAGCAAATGATCGGTCGTTTCAGTTTCTGTGTTACAGAGACAGCATAAGGTACTGGACGTATTTATCCCCCTAACAGCCAAGGTTTCAGCCACGAGTATTCTCCCTAACACCGACCTCCACATGAAACATCACACCTTCTGATGAATTATCTTTGACCACCAAATTGCCACCTCTTTAAAAGGATTCAGTTTAGACTCCAATAATTTCCTCATTGAATTCACAATATATTCACCATTAGGATTAAGAGACAACCTGAACCGAAATTTGGATTTTTGCTTGCTATTCAGGTTACCAATATCCGTATATAGTTGTACCAGTTCGTTTAATTCTTCTGAACCAGTTGGTTCAAATCTCCATATCCATGAATAGCCATTGCTCGAAATTCTATCTCCCAATAAATAGTTTTTAACTGTTTCGATTGAATATAAGTGAGGGAATCTGAGGTGAAATGGAATGTTACTGCACCAAGAATCTTTTCAGAATAAGATGTTGACATCCGAACCTGGGATAAGGGCAAAAATATCCTTGCAATCAATATACAAACTATCAAGAGCTCTAATAGCCTTGGAATATTACACCAAACTCCATTTGATGTTTTTCTCGCGATGTACGATGCCGCTTTGTTGTACAAATTGTGTATGCTCACGATAACACCTTTCTATAAACTTCCTTTGTCATTCATAATTCTCCACCACCATTTGATTAATAGGGAAATGTTTTGAGCGAATAACGAACCAACACCTAAACCCCCTTCCGATTTTGGCGCAATAACTTTAGACCACTCAACCCAGTGAATTTTCTTTTTCAGCTCACTGCCTCCCCATAAGAATCTCCTTCTGATCTTATCAAGTTGCTTAATGATTCCCAATGGAGCTTTAAAGAGGGACATGTAATATGTAGGGAGGCTGTCCAGGACAGTTTTAATAAGGGTGAGGCGGCCACCAAATGACAATGAAGTGGCCTTCCAACTTGATAATTTAGATGATATTTTATCTAGAACAAGCATCCAGTTCTTCTTCAAAGCCATGTTAGCACCAACCGGGATCCCCAAATAAGAAAATGGAAATTCTCCATGTAAACAACCAAGAACCTGAGCAGTATCACACAATGTTGCCTTTGTTACTCCCACACCAAATAAACATGATTTGAAGAACTTAACTTTTAGCCCTGAAGAAATATGAAAACATTTCAGGATACGAGATAAGTTTTTCAGTCTGAGGGTTAATGGATCAGACACCTTTGGGATAAGAGTGATGTTTGATGAGTTACAACCTTCAGCAAGAGATCCTGTGGATTCGAAGTATTTGACAAAACGAATTATATCCTTCCCAATCGAATCCCAATTTGCTTTTAGGATCTTGAAGGTGTACCCATTAGGTCCAGGTGCCTTATCCCCACCACAATGCCAGACAACAGATTTGATCTCTTCAATAGAGAACTTCGATTCAAGAAAGGATGATTGGCCAACGCTCACGAAATTTGTCAACAAAGAAGTTGAAAATTTCATATTTAATTGTCAGCGAATCTGTGTTCCATTCACCTTTAATGTTGAGGCCATGAATTCTATTTTTTTCGTTTCTTATGTTTGAGGCTACCGTGAAAGAACCGAGAATTTTCATCACCATCAATGACCGAATTTGATTTTGGTGTTCTGTTGAAGATCAAGTTTCACACAACGCTCAAGCTCCATAATTTTATGCATATCTTCCTGTCTTGACAATCATTCTACATCAGTAAGTACTCGGGATTCAGCAATCGAGTCCATGATGTCCACCTATCTTTTAAGTTGAAATAAAGTTCAATGTTCATTACTAAATTTTTTCTTGCTCCAACCTCAAATGACATTTTTAACGAATTTGAGATTTGTAGCGAGGAGACGATCTGGAGTGCCAAAACCCTAAAAGGATGCACATGAACTTTTGAACAACACATTGAAATCGTCATTTAGCAACCAAGAGTTAAATAGTCGGAATGGGGGAGGCCAAAATAACCGGCTGAAGGTTTTAGAATAAGGGGAGAGTGATCAGAATATTCCCAAGACAATGCAGTGACACAAGTGAGTGGCTGTAAATTAATGAAGTTTGAACAAACAAGGAACTGATCAATTTTACTCAATTTGTGGCCATCGTCACGCATATACGTGAATTTCAAACCTCCCATATTGAATTCATGCAAGCCTGCATCGACGATGAATCGATTGAAATCTCTAGCTGATAATCTGCAAAAAATGGAGTTGAACCTTTCATGCGCAAATCTACATTAAAATCACCAAGAAATATCCAAGTTTCTGCATTCTCATTTTTCAAGGATGTGAGTTCAGACCAAAGTGCTCGTTTCTCTATGGTGGATTGAGGTCTATAAATGTTCACCAATGTAGTCACACCTGGTACACCTTTCCAATGACCAGAGATCACGATGTAGTTCCTTGTTTTGATATTATTGAGTTTAGAAAAAAATATATGGATCCCAAATGAAAGCTAGACCACCTGATCTACCAGTAGGATTTACTGCATCAAAGTCAAATTGTGTAGACCCCAAACAACCAGCAAAATCGATTCCATTAAAATCCATGACTCTTATTTCTTGAATCCTAATAAAATCAATCTGATGCACATGCTTGAGCTTTCTAATCCATTCCACCTTATAGGATTCACCTATCCCCCTTATGTTTAGACTTAGGGCATTCATTGAATACTGTTTGTAACCAGAGATCCTTCGACCACATTGGGGTCATTTGCATCCAAGATGCCAACATTTTCAGCAGTAATCTGGAATCCCACATCATTTCCTACCTATATGATTTTCCCAATATCGTTGGATGAAGAGCATTCATCCACATCAACAAAAGATGAAGATTTTGCATACACGTTTAAGTAAAAAGAGGGGGCATACGAGTTCGATAATTGAGGGTTGGGAGGATACGTGGGAAGAGATGATGGGTGAGGAGGTTCACAAAAATCAGGTAGAAGACTTCGAGCAGGAAGTGAGTGAGAGAAATCTGAGCGACCTAAAATATCAATCTTCCGTTTTTTTTATTTAGAAGCTCCACAATTGCTGGAAGCACTCTTATAATTATTTGGAGCCGAATTCTGTATTAATGGGCCAAAGGGAGATTGGGGTAAAGAGTTTATATTAAATTCACCAAGTGAAGTGGGCCTACCATCATTATTTATGGAGTTCGAGATGTCAATGAAAGTCGATAGGTTATTATTTTCGACATTAAAGCCATCTTTAGGATTCCCACTATTAACTGCTCCATACTCACGTCAAGGCATATTGAATTCCGTAATTAATTTTGGAGTTTGACCATCAGGAATCTTCGTCATCTCAGGTTCCATCGGCGACGAAGAGACGCGGGCAACACCTCCAGATCCTATTTTTATCTTCATCTTAGAATCCAAAATAATTTCCCCTTCTTCGATGTCCTGATGATTTGCATAATCCCAGGTTTCAGAAATACCTTCTCTTTCCATTCTCTCACTCTGGTTCCGACTCATACTCATAATATTTGGAGAACGGTTGCCAGATATCTTCTCTTTCCATCACACCCACAATAAAGTTCTTACCATTGAATCTGCAATTAATCTCCAAATTTAATAGTGTTTTCGCTTCAGTTATGATTCGTACATGAGGAGTCGTGAGGTCAATGCTGTGCCAATTCTGACTACTCTCGGTTTCAATGACTTTGTCAATTTTACTAGCAATCAAGTTCACGTTTTCTTCAAATCTCAGATGAATGGGGAGGCAAATGAAATTGACCCAAGCAATTCTCTCAAAAGGAAATTCCTCCACAATGCCAGGTTTGAGCCATTTGAACCATCTGTTCCCGGTGTGCTCATTCTGTAGATATACAGTCGCCGCGTTGTGAACAGAGAATTTCATAATTACTCTCAAGCTGCCAGCGTAGAACACTTGACATGGTAACTTACCATCAGCATTGAGTAGCTTTGGAAGGTTACTGAGATGTTGAAAGTTTTTTACCTCACCCATGACAAGAGAATCAGATTCCATGACAAAGACACGTTTAAGGATCACCAGTGAGATTGCAGGTTCTTCCCTCCTGCCAATAACAGAATCGACAAAAGACCTACCAGCCATTGTTTTATTCCAACCCCTAGTGTCAGGGGGTTGTGGAGGGCAGGTGTTATGAAATGGTTGAGCTCGGGACTTGTTGCTTTTCTTTTCATATCTAGCGACATTAACCTTCACCATACATTGACCACACCTAACTTGATTTAGCGAGTTTAACATTACCTGGACATCTTTGACTCCATCATACTTCACGAACGCAAAAAAAAAAGATCCTGCTTTATCTTTCCTTCCAAGAATATAGATGTCAACAATCCTCCCATATTTTCAAAACGCTTCACTCAACATAGTTGTGGTAGTGTCATGTTGGATATTAGATACATAAAAGGAAGTTGTATGTTTCATCTTCTGTGTTTTCCTCCGGCAAACCTCCACTCATTCTCCGATGTCTCTCGTATGACTCTTCGCCTCCTTAGAGAGTACATCTGATAGGTTAAATAATAAAACCTTTTTAGACAAAATTACATAAATGATCCTTATGGTTAACAAAATAAATCAACTTTAATCTTTATGATGAATTGTTTGCATAGATTATCATTGTGGTTTCAAACTATTGCAAAAATGGTTATTTTAACAAAGGGCGTAAACTTTTCTAGTTAAGTCATTTGTGAAATGACATGTCCTTCCGGTCATAGGGACCCTTTATGTAATTTCTTCAAGCCACACATAACATTTATGTAATTTTGTCTATTATTTATTATCTTTTTATTTAATTTTATTTATATTTTTTATGAATTATTTGTTTTTGATGTTTTGTTAAAATATATTGTTTAATTTTTTTTATATGTTTTTTTTTTCGTTTATATTTGTTGATGTTTTTGTTCAAATAAATTTCCTAATATTTTGACATTTTATTCGAGTGCATTTATTGATTTTTTTTTTATGTTTTGTTCAAATAATTCTTTTGATGTTTTTTTTTTCGAATACATTTTTAATGTTTATTTTATATTTTGTCTTTTATAGGGAAACTGAGTGATCTAACCAATTTTTTAATTGTATTTTATAAAAAATAACCATTTTTCTAATTAACCACTAAATCAACAATATATACATTTTGAGCCGTATTATGTTCAATCCGGTTCGGTATTATGGTTTCCCAGTCCAAGATATCAATTTCATACTATGTTTTGGACTTCTCCGTTCCAGGCTACTCCAACTTTGAAAAATATCTTTTACCAGTGAAGAGTCCCAACATTTACAAATATGTGTCAATTGTTTGTATGATTATATGTTCGAAATAAAGTTGAATTGTTTTTTGTTTGATTATATGTGATCATTTGAAAATAATTCGTTTTGTTTCGATTTAAATGGTTAATTGTACTTAACTGGAATTAATCACATATAATTATAAAAAATTGAAGCAAAACGAATTATTTACAATCTGTACTAGACTAAAAAGATAATTTTAATTAATCAAAATTAATCTCTGAATAAAAACGAATTGTTTCTAATTAATTACATATAATCAAACAAAAAATAGTTCAAATTTATTTTGAACTTATAATCATACAAAAAATTGACATATACCCATAAATGTTGGAGTTTTTCATCGGTAGAAAATATTTTTCGAATTTAGAGTAGCCTGAAATAGAGAAATCCTAACATAGTACCAAATGAGAGTTTTTGATAGGGGGACCACAATATTGGATCAAATCTAACATGTTTAGTAACATAGTTTGAAATGTATGAATTCCAGACTAAATGGTTATTTAAAAAAAAATTATTGTGAAAAAATAAATTACAATACAAAAATGGTTAGATTACTCAATTCTCTATAAAAAAACAAAACGTAAAAAAAATATATTAAAAATGTTAAAAATATATTCGAACAAAACATTAAAAAAATTATTCTACTAAAACATAAAAAAAAAAAATCATTAATACATCTATTCGAATAAGGCGTCAAAAAATTAAGAAATTTATTAAAACAAGAAGTCAATATATATATATATATATATATATATATATATATATATATATATAGAGAGAGAGAGAGAGAGAGAGGGAGAGAGAGAGAGAGAGAGAGGGATAGGTTCAAATGTTTTTGACAACTATTGTGTGCATAAATGCACCAATAGGAATTCAGGAAAAAATTAATTCTTAAATAATCAAGATAATGCTAGATATGTAATTTTGTATATAAAGTAAATAATAACCAAAATTAAATCCCTTGATTCATGGATCAAATCCCTTAAATTAGACCACCGATTCCCCCTTTTCTCTAAAAATCATCGTCTACACCCGCCGAACTCTCTGGATTAGTAACAGCAAGGCAATTGATTTTTCTAGGGTTTAAAGTCGTGGTCTTCAGTTGATCATCCCAGAAGCAGAAATTAAAACGAAACTAAGGAGCTGTTCAAATCAGTTCACTTCATCTTCGAGTTCTCCATCATCATCTTCGGTTGACCATCCCAGAAGTCATGGAAGAACTGTTCTCCCTTCATCATCGCTTTTGATGCTTAATTCCCCATCTTCTCAGGCAATAACAGTCTGTAATGGTAATCATGTGTAATCAATCTTCCTTCTTTTTATTTTTTTTTAAGCTTTTGGGCTTTTTATGAAATTGAATCTACGAAGCACATGAACGAGCGTTTGGTAATGGTTGTTAACTACTTAGAATTCGTACAAGTTACAACTAATTGATTCTTGATATGAGTTATGACTACGATGATTTAAATAAAGATTTGTGCATCTGATTTGCCCGCTAAATGTTTGTTAAAATGCTTGAATCAAATAATTCAACCATTTTTTTTTTTTAATATCTGATTTGCCCGCTAAATGTTTGTTAAAATGCTTGGAATGATATAAAATTTGTTTCTGCATATTCTCCTTTGTGTTAGCTCCAAGTTAGGTTCAGAAGTCATTTAAATTTGATTAATACTGGTTTAGTTATAGTCCTTCGAACATGCAATGTTACAGCTGTATTTTTAGCACTCTTTGTTCAGAAACATTTGTGATATTTGAATTGTCATATTTACCACATTCTAACTTGTAATAAGTTGACCTTTTTCCAAAGTATTGTCCTCTGTGTTAGCTACAATGTAGTCATTGTAATTACATTATGTCGATAATTTGGATCAGGTGACTCGGGGAATACTTGATCAAGTGACTCGAGTACATTCTGTTAGAATAAATTGAAAGTCTTTAATGTCTAACACATTCTGTTAGAATTATAGTTTTATTCTGTTAGAATATACTGAAAGTTATACTATTTTAAAGTTGATTATGTTTTTTTTTTTTGGATTTAGGCTTTGAAGGGGCTGCCATTGATGTGGAAAATGAAGAAAACATGGAGAACGAGAGTATTCTAGCAGAATGCTGTTATTTTTTAAAAATGTTATTCATTTTTGTTGAATATATTAAAATGTATAAGAATTTTTTAGTCTGTAAGAATATGTATGAATTTGTATTTAAGGTCGGATGTATAAGAATATATTAGAATGTTTGTTATTTTTCAATATATGATTCAAGAATTTTGTTTTTTATCAATAATATTCTATTATAATAAAATTCTGAAAGAGTATCATTATAACAAAAAATATTCTGGTAGAATAAAATCGGTAAAATTTAAATTGAATTAATTAAAAAATTCAATTTTTTTTTTAAATTAGGAGAATTAATCATCCCTAAAAATCCGAAAATTTCCTTTTATAAATGTAGTTATTTGTCCAAAATACCCTTTTGTTAAAAATTGTGTGATTATATGGTACATGTTACCTCATTGTAATATCATACACTCTCAAATCATGTCCATTGATTAATTTCATCCGTTGGTCCAGATCTGTGCATTCTGGCACACAATACTTAGTAAAAACAAAATAATCTAACCCTACATATATATATATATATATATATATATATATATATATATATATATATATATATATAATAAAAAGAATTCATAAATGGTTCCTGTGGTAGTTTAAAATGATCGAAATGTCTTCAGCTAACAGACTAAATTTGACGGAGTGAACAATAAATATCTTTATGTTAACAATTTTAAAAACACAAAAAATCATTTGGAGATTTTTTTATTATTAGGGATTATATTTCAGATTTTTAAAAACATAAGGACCATTATAATGTTTTTTTTCTTATTTTTAATTGTGAATGCTCTATATAATAATTGTTAATAGAAATTTGAGTTGGTTTATTGATGGATAAATAGTCTCGCAAAATTACTCATATGACTTAACTAATAAAATAATACATAAATTATTTTATGCTGAGTTTTATTTCTTTGTTTAAGCGAGGAGGGTATCATGCAATATTTTATGGGAGGTACCGGCAGTACCTCCAAGATATGAAATCTTCTTGGGCGGGTTGATAATTTTGGGTTGATTGGGTTACATATGCCGCTTCACTTAAACGTATATATAATTTTTGAACTCATGCAATAATCACTTGTATATTATGCATCAAAACTTGTACCAAATCAATTTTGTATGTTATTTAATTAGTTTTTAAATTAATTTTCTTTTTTTAATATTATGTAAATTAGTTTTGTATAATTTTTATTAGTTGGTGTTTATTTTAAAATAAAAAATTAAGGAGGTTGTATGGTTTGGAAATATAAGATTTTCATGTGTTATGTATTAAAAAAATAGAAGAAAGAGAAGATAGAAATATTGATGTGACCCTTTGGGTTGAATGGGTTGAAAAGAAATGAATTCTTACTCTCTAAAAATAAGTTGATTGGAAATCTTTTATTTTTTCAATTAAAAATCAAATCAGAACATTTTGATAACATTTTTTTTTGTTTCTTAACTGCTTTGCGGTTTATTTTATTTTATTTTTATGAGAAGAATTTGTATTTGAATAAAAAAACATGTTCCAAAAGTAAACTTTTTCCTATTCTCTTACTATTTCTTATGAAGGCCTACCTCTCACTATATATGTATGTATATAGTGACATCTTAAAAATTCATATACTCAAAGTTACGACATCTTAAAAATTCAGATATTCAAAGCCTAGATCTGGCAGTCAAAAAAAAAAAAAAAAAAAAAAAAACTTATATCCTGCCAAGATGCCGATTTTATTCCTCATTGCATATTCTAATTATTAGAAAAGGTTGAAATATTTTGGTAAAAACATATTCCCAAGTTGACTTATTCCTAATTTGTACTTGCACGTGCATGAACTGAATCAAGATTTTTGCTGCAAACTGAATCGAAGTTAAAAACTCATATGTCAATTATTTAAATATAAAAATTAAAAAGTAGAAATTAGAATTTAACACCACGAAAACAAAGGTTTCAAATTAAGTATATATATTAACTTATTTCTGTAAAATACTAATAACTAAAATACATAGAGATACATTTGGCCTCAATTATCAGAGAAGCTTCAAACAGATACACTGGCTGCAACAACAAACACACAACAGCACAAGATATAGTGCACAGTAACCCCCTGATAAATTCAACATTTACATTTTACACCCTGGTTTTTAAGTTTGCCGCCTCAAATTGTTATAAAACTTCATTATGAATTTCTCAGCAGCCTCATCCACGTAGCTATCCTCATCCCCGTTACTTAACGGAAACGGTGAGTCCGTTACCCTCAACTGCCTAACCATCGGACTTTTCCCAAATCCAGGAAGCGCCGGAGATGCGGTGGCGCTGGTCAACATCTCATGCAGGACTTTGATAACCGCTGCATCGATGATTATATCTTCGTGGTTGTTGTTCTCTGCGGTGGACTTCTTTGCTGATGACTTTTTGTAATGGTGTTTCGGTTTCTTGTTGGTGGATAAGAGAGAGAGTACTGGGTAGGCTGGGCTGTTGGTGCAGCTGAATTCGTACTCGTCGGTTTGTGGGGGAGGGAAGGTGAAGTTGGATGAGTCGTGTGACTGTGAGCGGCGGTTGAAGGCGGAGGAGGACCAGTTACGGTGGTGGTGGAGCATGAGGTTCTGTAAGGCCTTGCCGGCGACTTTGCCATGCTTCATCATCATGTTGAGATCGAGCAAAAGTTTTCTCTTTGATATGTTCTTCCTGAGCATGAAGAGCACACGTACCAAGCTCCATAACTTTCTTGCCACAACTGGTAAATTTTGTTCCATTTCTGTTGATTTTAAAGTTTTCCGATGTGTGAGAGAGATTCAGAGAGAGAGAGAGAGAGAGAGAGAGAGAGAGAGAGAGAGAGAGATGATGGTTTTTGATACTGCGGTGTGGGAGGAGGAGAGGAGCGGTATTTAAAGGCGGAAGCGTTAGGTTGTAGTGTTAAGTTAAAGTGACATGCTCCTGCTTCTTTTCTTATTTACTTTTTATTCCACTCAAAATATAACTCAAATGATTGCTATTTTAAATTATAGATAATCAATTTTTATGATAAATTTAGTACGATCTGAATTGTGCTGTTATTTGTAGGTAAAATTTATTATAAATGGTCATTTTGTATCCACTGCGACCTTAAGGAAAGACAGGTTGGTGATAAGATATATACTTAGCTTAGCTTTCTTAGTTTTTTGTCGGTTCCAAATTAATACTCCATGTTTATTTTTTTTATTTTTTTAAAGGATTTTCTAATATGTACAGCATATATAAGTAGCATTAATTAACGATAAATATTACCATAATTAAATGTAAAATATATTAATTATAAAGAATATTATCATAATTAAAACGCATAAATAATTTTCATAATAAATGTATTTTGAATTTAATTATGATGATATTTTTCGTAATTAATATATCTTTAGGCACATATTAGAAAATCTATTTTCGAAAATAATTGTCCGTTCTAAAAATAAATATCATTTTTATTAATATATCATTTATTATTAATTAAACAACAATGAAATTAAATGCAATTACAATAAAATTAAATGCAATAAAAGCCTATAATTGTCATTTCATTTAATTAAATAAATGATAATTAATGTTTTCTTAATTTGTATGTTTTTTATCTGTTGAGAATAATTTTGAGACCGGGATATTTACTATTTAGCCATTAAATTCTTGTCAAAATACATTAACTTATATTTCTTATAGTCGTTCAGAGTTTATATCTCATTAAGTGTGTGTGTGTGTATATATATATATATATATATATATATATATATATATATATATATATATATATATATATATATATATATAATCAATATCAAATAAAAAGAAAAATTTTCGTAGCAATGTAAGAAGTTTTTTTTTCTACATATTTTTTTAGCGAACATACAAAATGAATCATTAGATGATTTAAATGTAAGATGATTCACAAGAAAAAATTCCCAAAACAAAAATCTTCATAATTCATTTTTAAGTAATTAAGAAAAAATTCACTTTTATGACAATATTACTGAATAACAACGAAATCATTGTATAAATGAATCATCGGTGTGTTTTTTTGAGATTTTTTTTGGTGAATCGTGTTAATTTTTTATTCATCTATTGATTCATTTCTTTTGTTCGTCAAAAAGGTATGTAGAAAAAAACTTCTCACATTTCTACCCAAATTTTTTTTTTTACCGGATATATATATATATATATATATATATATATATATATATATATATATATATATATATATATATATATATATATAACTTGAACTGATGACTTTAAAATAGATAACCACTATGAGGACAAATCTTTACCGTAATATTGAAAAAATAAAAGTTGGATATTTGATTTTATTTATCGTTAATATCTCGCGAGATGATATGACGATTTGATAATCATGTGTGAGTTTTGACATTTTTCGGTAAAAATTAATTATTTAAAGCTTAAATGGGTAAAATGAAGATTGAAAACAAAAAAGAATTTCCCTCCGTGTCATCCATTCCGCCCCCATTCTTTTTTTTTCTCTCTATCACATGTGAAGTTCTCATTTTCGTTAGGTTTTTTTCCACAAATTTTGTATTTTTCCATATTATTTTTCATTGCAAATTTTTTTTTTGAAAAAACCAAAGTTTTTAAAATTTAATTATCTACAAATGAGCATAATTATGAAATTTTGAAAAAATATTATTTTTTAGTTTTTTTGGTAAAAGAAATTCATAAAAAAAAATTCTCTACAAACCACAAAAATTGAAGTGATACTTCTACTCAATAGAGTAGTAACTTTGTACAAATAATTTTTCAAAAATAAGTTTTTATTATTTATTTTTAATTTTAAGAAATATTAATTTTTAAAAAAATATTGAACATAATATGATCCAAAATGTGATGATTCAAAATATTTACGATTCAAAATTTTTTTGATTCAACTTCTTTATGATTCTTAATTTGTTATGATCTAAAACTTTAGAGTCAAATATTTTCTAATTCATAATTATATCTTTTATGATTCAAAATTAAATGATTCAAGTTATATAATGATCCATAATTTTTTTTTCAATAAAAACAATAATTAACTTAGTATATTATTGATCCTAAATCATATGATTAAAAAATGATTTGATTGAAAATACTATGATTAAAAATAATTTGATTCAAAATTTTAAAATCCAAAAATAATATAATTAAAAAAAATATGAACTAAAAACATTTTGATCATTAATATTCTTTTTATTTAAAGTGTTATAATTGTTAAACGTTAAAAATTCAAACGGATATTTAATATAAAAAATCTAAAGAAAAAAAATCAAAAAAAAAAAACCTAGTGCCTTTAAGTATGTTGTAATAAATTAAAAAAACAAATAAAAATTATTGTAACATCCTATTTCGAGAAGTTTCTTATTTCTGGATTGTAGCAATAAGTAGATCAACTAAATGACTTGGGCTTCAATGGAATAAGGTTTAGACACTGTTGGATGTTGATAATATTGGTTATGTGATCTAAGCCCTTGGTTATGTTTTGGAATCAAATGGTAAAACAGAAAAAGTGATGTTTTAGACTTCTTTTATGAAATTATGATTTAAGTTTAGAAGGTTTTAGGGAAAAGGAGAGTTGATAGGATTATAGAGCTTCTTATTACCTTTTCGTGGATATACAGATCGTCGAAAACAGAGTTGGAACGATGAAGTTATGACCGTTAGAAGTTAAGAAGGTTTTGGACTTAGTCTAGTATGTTAAGCGTACATGATGTACGTTGGGCGTACTAGGGTATCCTTAGTACATTGACATACCATGAGTATGTTGGGTATATGCGATTAGTGCCTAAACCTTATTTTCATGGTTTGATCCCTATTTAGGCCCATTAACTGCCCCAAACCCATTCCATTCTCAGCCTCCACCTCTCTAACACCCTCCCTTGAAAGCCTTAACCCTAGTTTGAGTCTTTTGAGCAAAAAAAGGTGTTATTAAGTGCTTTGGAGTGTTCTTGGTGCATCTTGGAGAAGAATGAGCTCTTTGGAGAAGTGTTGGTTGCATTGGAGCTTGTAGATCTAGACCTTGGTTACCTTGATATTTCTTCTAGAGGTATAAAGCTTGAATCTTGATGATGCGTTTGTTAGATCTAGCTAGTTTTGGGTGTTATGAGCTTTTAGTCAATTTAGTGCATAGAGTTTAGTTCTTGAAAGTCCATGACCTTGTTTTAGATAAAGTTTGAAACTTTATCCATCTAAACATTATATTGATTCAGATCTAAAGGTTGGAGACCTGGACTTAATGGATTAAGTTGAAAAAGATGCAATTTTGGTCCATTTGAGATTTAAATACTAGATCTTGGATGTTTGGACCATTCTAATGGATAAAGTTGGAAACTTTATCTATTATAGAGTTATTAGGAACCATAAAAATGTATTTTTGGAACTTAGTTTCCTTCCATGCATTAGCTAAGATGTCTTAAAGACTTAAGAAGTCAGGATTTTTGGTATTGATTACTTGATAGCCATGCAAGATCATAAAGTTGGAAACTTTATGATTAAGATAATCATTTGAGGGATAAATCTGGATTTTAGACGAAAGAGCTTAAGGATTAAGCTCTTAATGGGAAGGAAGGGTGCTAGCTGCGTACATATATGGTTAGCCCCTCGACTCTGGTCAAACGCATAGTACACAACACCTACCTGTTGAGTAGCCTAACGTACTCACCGAGTTGGCCCGATTGCCTTTGACTTTAACTTTAACAAGGGATTTGACCAAGTTTGACCTAGGGGCATTTTAGTTGTATTGATTTTAAGGTAAGTTTGGTCTTGTTTTAATGAATAGGTGACTGGTAGAGTTGATATTTGGAGCAGTGTCCTATTCAACGATCTTTCAGATTGAGAAGTGAGTCTTCTTATAGTACTTGGGGGTCTAAGGCACCAATACTGCCCCATTGGATTAAGTTATAGTATGCTAGCTATCTTTATAACTCTTGCATGTATTGTATGTGTTTGTATATATACTGATGTAACATCCTTTTTCAGATCGTTTGTGATTTAGGGTTCATGGGCTACAACACGGGTGTGAGGAAGCCTTGAGGCTGCGACGAGCTGCTAGAAGCGTAGAGCTTCTCGTCACTTTTATGTGGGTATGAGGTTCGTTGGAAACAGACTTATAATGAAGAATCCATGATAATTTGAAGTTTTAACACGTTTAGTCCTTATTGAGAAATGGGTAGAAAATGAGTATGCAGGGCGTAGGTATGTGTACACGCAGCGTACTTATATGCATAGGATGAAGGATGAGACCACCTAGTACCCTGGGCATACCATAGGGTACGTTGGGCGTACTAGCTAGAGAATGTAAACCATAATATTTTGAAGTGACCCTATTTAAAGAACATGATGGCCTCATTTCTGGCCACCATTTCCAGCCCTCAACCCTCTCAAAACCCAAAATATCCTCTACAGACTAGTCATGTTCGACCATAAACTGAAAAGGGACAATAGGATCTGACTCGTCAAGTTCCCTCAAGGAGTCGACGAGTCCATATGTCTGTTTGGCCATCTTAATAGATTAAGCCCTTGTTCTATAGATCTAAAGCGCATACTTTGATTTTTTACTAGAAATGACCTTTATAAGGGTAAAGTTTTCAACTTTATCCATTGATAACCTTTTTTGAAGGGTTTGGCTAAAACCCTAATTCGTTTAGGACATAGATCTTGTCCAAACAGCCTCAATATCCCAAAGAAAAGCATGAAAAACTAGATTTAGGGCCTAGATTCCAGATAACCACGTAAGGTATCGTGCTTGCTTCCATGCATGGCCCCTTTGAGGTTTTAAAGACCATAACAACATCCCTAGGGTTTACATGAGGCTCAAATGACATAAAGTTTGCACCTTTATGCCTTTACAACGCTTAATGACTCCAGATCTGAAAGTATAATCCACTTCGGACATCCATGTCTCATAAATATTACCACTTAGATAAAAAAAACCCCATAAAAGTGACCAAAAAGAGATCTAATGAACTATAAGACAAGTTGAGAGCTTGATTACCAGAAAGTGAAGAGGATGGAACAAAATCCCTGGATCTATAACCTTCTCCTTGAACCTTTAAGCTTATTCTTCCTCTTCTAGGCTTCAAAACATACAAAATCATTCAAAAATGGCTCCCGCACTCAAAGAATACTCTAGGGTTTCGTGGATTAGGGTTTAGGACAAGGAGGTTGTAAATGAGGTCAATGGGTGGGGATTAGGATGCTTAAATAGGGTGCAAAACCCCGAAATTAGGGTTTCACCCTGGCTGGGTTACTCACCGAGTTAGGTACTCGACTCGCTGAGTCGATAACTTAACCTCGTGCATAGACTGCTCTCTACTCGATGAGGTAGGGCCACCAACTCGTCGAGTCCTTTTCTCAAAATAAATAAATAATTAATTAAAATGTGTACCAGGGAACCAATCGTCTCCCCCACTTGTCTTAGACTTCATCCTCGAAGTCTGTTGCATCTGGAAACAACTCTGGGTAGTACTTTCTCCTCTCCTCCTTGGGCTCCCATGTCCACTCTGAACCCTTACGGTGCTACCACTGCACCTTCATTAGCTCAACCCTCTTGTTCCTCAAGTCCTTTGTCTTGTGATCTAGAATCACCAATGGTCTCTCAATGTAATTTAGGTTGTCATTAACCCGAATATCCTCTAAAGGTATAACTGTCGTGTCATCCACTAAGCACTTCCGTAGCTGGGAAACATGGAAAGTGTTGTGGATCTGACTAAGCTCTGCGGGAAGATCCAATCAATACGCTACCCTTCCCACACATGAAATGACTCTAAAAGGTATAATATACATGGGGATCCACTTTCGGAACTTGATAACACCCTTCCATGGTGACACCTTCAGGAGGACCATATTGCCCACCTGAAATTCCAGGTCTGAACGCCGCTTGTCGGCATAGCTCTTCTGCCGGCTCTAAGCAGTCTGGAGCATGCTGAATCCGCTTTGTGGTCTTGAGTACTACCTCCATACTCCCCACGACCCTCTGACTAACCTCACCCCAACAAATTGGGGTCATACACTTTCTCCTGTAGAGCATCTCGAAGGTAGGTCAGTCTATACTGTCATGATAACTGTTGTTTTACAAAAATTCCGCTAACGGAAGATATGTATCCAAATTGCCACCGAAATCCAAAACACATGCATGAAGCATGTCCTTGAGATTCTGAATCGTCTTATCGCTTTGTCCTTCTATCTGGGGGTGAAAAGTAGTGCTGAAATGGAGACGACTACCCATCTCGTCGTGAAACCACTTCCAAAATCTAGAAGTAAAATGGACACCTCGGTCTGACACCACAGATACAATCACTCTGTGACATGCCACTATCTGTCGCACATAAATCTCTACCAACTTCTCGGCCGATATGCTCTCCTGGATCGGAATAAAGTGAGCGATCTTGGTCAACCGATCCACGATGACCCATATCGAATCGACCTCACGTGCATTCCTGGGAAGATTAGTGATAAAATCTATAGTAATGTCTTCCTACTTCCTCACGGGGATGTCTAACAGGTGCATCTTGTCGTGAGGTCTCTGGTGCTCTGCCTTGACCTTCCTACAGGTCATGCATCTCTCCACATACCAAGCTACATCATGCTTCATGTAGGGCCACCAATAATTGGGTCGAAGATCTCTATAGATCTTCGTTGCCCCGAGATGGATGGAGAACCTGGACTTGTGGGTCACAACCATCAATAGTTACCGTACTTCACCCCAGTACGGTACCTAGACCCTTCCATGCAGGGTCAACAACCCATGGCTATCGTAATCAAAGGAGGCCACTTGGCCTATGATCCTGTCACACTTACGATGCTCCTCCTTTAAGCCCTCCACCTGCACCTCTTGGATCTGCTCCATCAATGGGGTGATCATTTTCATCATCAGAAAGATGTATCAGATTGGGGCTACTACCTCCTTGCGGCTCAGGGTGTCTGCCATGACGTTGGCCTTGCCCAGGTTATAAAGGATCTCACAATCGTAGACCTTCACCACATCTAACCACCGGCGCTACCTCATGTTCAGATTCGGCTCATCCATGAGATCCCTCAAACTCTTGTGGTCCGTGTAAATGGTATAACGGACCCCATAGGGGTAATGCCACCAAATATTAGGGCGAACACTACAACCCCCAACTCTAACTCGTGTGTTGGATAGTTAGCCTCGTGAGACTTCAACTGTCATGAAGTATAAGCTATCACATGACCCCGTTGCATCAACACTGCTTACATGCCTATAATCAAAGCATCACAGTAAACTACGAAATCATCTGCAACCTATAGCAGAGTGAGAATCGATGCATCATCTCAAAGGCTGCCTACTGCTCAGGTCCCCAATGAAAAATCCCCAACTCCTTGGTTAGTCGGGTCAACGAAACTGCAATATTGGAGAAGTCCTGAATAAATCTCCTATAGTACCCTTCCACACCCAAGAAACTCTGAATCTCAGTTGGAGACCTCAGAATCTCCCACTACATCACAGCCTCTATCTTGACCGGATCGACCAGAATACCCTTTTGGTTGAGAAGATGCCCAAGGGACTGCACCTCGTGCAACCATACCTCACACTTGTAGAACTTCGCAAAAAGTCTCTCCATCCTCAGTGTCTCCAGTACCTCCCTCATGTGCTCCTCATGCTGCTCCTGAGTATTGGAGTAAATCCATATGTCATCAATGAAGATTATTACAGACCGATCCCATCATCGGTATGCACATGCGGTTTATGAGGTCCATGAACGCGGCTGGATCATTGGTGATCCCAAACGGCATCACCACAAAATCAAAATGACCATAATGAGTCCTAAAAGTTTTCTTTTGTACGTCATTGTCTCTGACTCGCATCTGGTGATACCTTGACCGTAGATCAATCTTGGAGAACCAAGATGCTCCATGAAGCTGGTCAAAAAAATCATATATCCTCAAAAGTGGGTAATAGTTCTTTACTGTTACATTATTTAGCTCCTGGTAGTCTATGCACAAGCGAGGTGACCCATCCTTCTTCTTCATAAGCACGATCGGGGCTCCCCATGGTGATCTGCTTGGCCTGATAAAACCCTTGTCTAGAAACTCTTGCAGCTGCGTAGATAACTCCTGAATCTCGGGAGGAGTCAACTGATATGGTGCCTTAGCTATCGAAGCTGCACCAGGGACCAGGTCAATCGTAAACTCAACCTGTCTCTTTGGAGGTATCCTAGGTAAATCCTCTGGGAATACGTCCGAGTAATCTCACACTACTGGTACATCATCAATGGTCGCCTTACCCTTATCCCAGATATCCATGAAATAGTCGACATATCCTTTGCAACCCTACTGAATGTGGCACCTCGCCCTCGCTGCTGAACAGAAGACCGGTCCCCGCTGTGGTCTCTCACCCTGGATCACTAACCCTCCCCCACTAGGAGTGCAAACCCTCACTAGTTGTTGCTCACAATCAATCACTGCCTCATTGGGGCAACCAATCAATGCCCACTATAACCTTATTCCGACACAGGGGAATAGGAACCAGGTCTACTGAAAACTACTGATCAAATAACAGTAGAGTACATCCTCGGTGAACCCTAGGAACGTGACGGTCCTATCATCTGCTATCTCTACATCTAGTGGGAAATCTAGCTCCCCTAGAGCTCCTCAAATCGCTTGCTGAGCGCGCGCGACACAAAATATCGGGTGGCACCCAAATCAAACAATACCAAAGTTGATATACTGTTCACTAAGAACGATCCTATAGCAAAACATATATTATAAGTAACAATCAATATCAAATAAGAGATAAGTGAAAGTTACATACCCGTCACCATGTTGAGAGCTGCTTGTGCCTCTTCATCTGTTAACTGGAAGGTCATGCTCTTCACCATAGGCGTCTCACCCCGACCCTGACGGTCGTCTGTAATCCTCAATGTTGCAGGGGCGGGTGTTGCCACCTGCCTTACAGCTGCTAAACTCGCGCACTGGGACCGCTTGTGTCCCCTCTGATTGCACTGAAAGCAAATCAGATGTGATGCTATCATGATGGTGGTAGTAGCTATACAATCCCTGCTCATATGCCCAATTCGGCCGCACTTGAAACAACCTGAACTCCCTGCCTTGCACGTCCCCTTGTGCAACTTGCTGCATTTGCCACAACGGCTGCAGCTCTGCTGGCTCCTAGGTCTGCAGTCTGATACCTTAGGCTTCTTGCCCAAACTACCTAACTGAACCCCCTCGAGTTTCCTCTTCCTCTCCACCTCTAAATCGAACTCCCTATCTTGAGCTCTAACAATGATGTCCTCCAGAGTCTTGTAGCTGGAGCGGCTCACAAAATGGAGGATATCACTCTGCAACATCTCGTGGTATTGGGTCTTTTTCATCTCCTCGTCCGCCACATACTGCAGAACCAGAACGGCTATTTCCCTGAACACCGTGGTGATCTCAATGACCGTCTCAGTCATCTGCTAGAGATCCTGGAACTCCCTGGCCAGCTGCTGCATCACTATGATGGGTGCAAACTCGGCCCTGAACCTGGTGGTAAATTCACTCCAAGTCATCTCATTAAGATCTACATCATCACCAATGTCATGTTGGACCTCCTCCCACCAATCATGTGCCTTGTCCTTCAGAAGACAGGATGCGAGTCGAACCTTGTTCCCCTTGGGACATCTACTAGTGCAGAATACATTGCCGACATCTACCAACCATCTAGTGCTCGCAATGGAGTCCCGAGCCCTATGGTAGTCGGCAGCTCCCCAAGATCGGAACTCCTTGAAAGTCAGTGTGCGCGACCCCATCATGGCCGCCACCTCAGTGCGGAAAACACTCAACCTCTCATCCAAAAGCTCAAGAATGCCCTCGTTGATCGTGCCAAAGATCATAGGAGTCTGGTCCAGGATACTGCGCGTATTCTCAGAGGAGATAAACTCCTTAGTCTGGTCATCTAGCTATACGGCTCTTGAGCCTGGTCCTAATCCTTCACTGAAGCCTGAACTGCCGACTAGTCTGTTGTGTAAAATCATCATTCTAAAAAACACATCATAAAAACATCAAAATAGTATCATAACTCGAGGGATCATATACACTACACGTTCCCTGGATTCATCTTAGCCTTCCTTGACTCGAGTATGGATCATCTGCTTTCAGTAGTACGGTCCCATACTACCTTCCACATCTATCCGTACTTTCCTCAACAACTTCCTTGACTCTACCAAGTCCCTTCTACTACTATTGCTTCATGCTCTATTCTCATCCTAGGCTTGCCCTAGGGTAATCACCATCCCACTCTCCACTATCAGCTGTATAAGAAGTCCTTACTATCTCCCCCTAACAAGCTCGTGAATACTATTGCATATCACTAAGACTAGATAATTCCTTGAATGAGAGATCCGACCCTACAACAGTTGGACTCAAACAAGAGATGCGCAATAGAGCTAGACCTAACCTTCTGAATTTATTTAGTCCTTGCAATATGTAACTTAACATATTAACATACTAGTTAGTAAAAGATAATTAGAGCTCCTAAAATCATAAAGAAAGCAGCATTCAAGCATCGAGTAAACATAATCAAACATATCTCATTTAGGCCATCACTGACTAATCTGTACTAGCATGCAGTTTATAAAGCTGATTCGCACATAACAGGCACATAGGCCATCCTTCCTAGATCCTTAGTCCCAATCTAGCATGCAGTTCTCATCAAGCTAATAAGAATATGATAAAATAAACTTCTATGATTAATTTGGGAGTACTTACTCGAGCTCGGCTGATTGCATGAACCACACCCTTTTCTCTCTCTCTTTCTAAATCCTTTTCTTTTTGCTTTTTCTAAAAGTCTTTTCTTTTCTCAAAAACCCTTTTATAAAAATTGTCTTTCTTTTGACAATTCCTATACCAATTCCTTAGTTTAAGTTCAGACACACCCGAAAGTGTGCCCGAATCCCTCAAACCAAGGCTCTCATACTAACTTGAAACATCCCAAAAAATATAGTCCAAAAAGTTTCGTTTAAAATCATTAAAGAAAAAACCATAACTCGTAAAATATCATAGTAAAATCATTAGTCTTGTACCTCAATCATCATATCAAAAATATTGTATGAAAATTATGTATCAAATATTAGAGTCTAAAATCTTCCAGGATGAAGATTGTGGTGTCTGCCATTCGATCATCCCAATCCCTTCCCTTTACTAGCAGAAGTACCTAAAACTGTAAGCACCAAGCTTAGTGAGCTCCCCCAAACTACCACATACCATACAATAACACATAATAACACATACTGGGCCATGCCCACTGCATCGGACCCCGCCCGACATTGGACGAATCCGACATCGGCCCCGCTCGGTATCATACCGAAGTCCGGCATCTGGCCCCGCCCGGCATCGAACCAAATTCCGGAATACATATATCACAGAAACAAGCACATAACACATAAACATGTAACATATAAACATATAAAGCTTCCTCGGGCTTTCCCCGACATCAGACCGAAGTCCGGAACACATAAGACATAACATATAAGCTAAATCTTCATCGGGCTTGCCACGACATCGGACCAAAATCTGGAACATACAAACAAGTACATGCAAGAATCACAAAGACATCAAGCATAAAACATTCCTCAGGCTTTATCCAGCATCGAACTGGAGTCCGGAGCATATAAACTGCATCGAGCTATCCCAACATCAAACCTGAGTCCTGTATACGCTAACATACATGAACGGGTCGACATTGGTGCCTTCGACCCATTCCGACTGGAGGAAAACTCACCTCTCATATAGGATGCTGATCTTGTACATGAGGAATCTCTGCTGGCTGCTCCCACGACTCCCCGACTAACTCTATACAAAAATACTTAGTCAGAAAAATGGAAATTCATATAAGGGTAAAATGACCATTTTACCCCGGTCAAAGTCAATGCTTTGGTCAAAGTCAACATTCTAGGTTGACCAACTTGCTGAGTCAACCTTACAACTTGCCAAGTTCTATAACTCAGAAATCCTGGAATCGCAACTCAACTCGCCGATTCATCCTTCGATTCCTCGAGTCCTATCGAGCAGCTCATAGCCGTATCTTGGAAAATCAACTCGTTGAGTCCCTCTATAGACTCCTCGAGTTCAACCATAAACTGAAACAGGACAACACGATCTGGCTCGTCGAGTTCCCTCATGGACTCGATGAGTCCTTCTGTTTGTTTGGCCATCTTAATAGATTAAGCTCTTTTCTATAGATCTAAAGCGTATACTTCATTTGTTTACTGGAAATGACCTTTCTAAGGGTAAAGTTTCCAACTTTATCCGTTGATAACCCTTTTTAAAGGGTTTAGCCAAAACCCTAATTCCTTTAGGACATAGATCTTGTCCAAACAACCTTAATATCCTAAAGCAAAGCATGAAAACCTAGATTTAGGGCCTAGATACCAGATAACCATGTAAAGTCTCGAGCTTGCTTCCATGCATGGTCCTTTTGGTGTTTTAAAGACTATAACAACATCCTTAGGGTTTGCATGAGGCTCAAATGGCATAAAGTTTGCACCTTTATGCCTTTACAACCCTTAATGACTCCAGATATGAAAGTATAATCCACTTGGGACATCCATGTCTCATAAATCATACTACTTAGAAAAAATCCCCATAAAAGTGACCACAAAAAGATCTAATGAACTATAATACAAGTTGAGAGCTTGATTACTAGAAATTGAAGGGGATGGAACGAAATCCCTAGATCTATAACCTTCTCCTTGAACCTTCAAGTTTCTTCTTCTTTTTTCCATGCTTCAAAACATACAAAGTCACTCAAAAATGGCTCCCACACTCAAAGAACACTCTAGGGTTTTGTGGATTAGGGTTTAGGACAAGGAGGTTGTAAATGAGGCAAATGGGTGGTGATTAGGATGCTTAAATAGGGTGCAAAACCCCGAAATTAGGGTTTCACCCTGGCCGTGCTACTTGCCGAGTCGATAACTTAAACCTTGTGCGTAGACTGCCCTCTACTTGACGAGTTAGGGCCACCAACTCGTTGAGTCCTTTTCTTAAAGTAAATAAATAATTAATTTAAATGTGTACTAGGGAACTAGGCATTACATCCATCTCATTAGGGTTTCACCCTATCAGTTATTAATTTCCTTGATGGTTGCATCAATTTGGTCATTTGTCACAATTGTAGTCCATCTAATAATCAATAATACATAATTAGGGGCTATCAACCCTCTTGAACATTTTTTACTCTTTTGTCCCCCTTTAGAACTTTTAACAAATTACTCTAACAATGATATCAATTATTCTAAGACATACAATCTCATCGTATTGCAACAAATTTTAAGGCATGTATGAATCCTTATATGGTCCCCGACTAACAAGTCATTGTTTTTATATCTCCATACTTAGGTATTCTATATTGCCAATGTATACCATTTTGTGGCTAAGCACACCACTATTATTTCTTTATTTTCTAAACTTATCATTTTTAATATGTTACACTTAATTATGCCTTTAAGCATATAACCATCCTTTAAACTTTCATATAATTATGCTTTATCAATTTCGCTCCTACTAATACCTCTAACTTTTTTCCCAAAGGACTTACTTTAAAGTCATAAGAATGACACTTTACACTTAACCAGGTCTGCAAGTCAATTTATGCAATTCATCAAGATAATCCAATCATGCATATCATTCATTGTGTACTAACTTGATATCAATATGTACTATACTATCCAAGTCTATATATACTCCCCTGACATTGTGACATCCCCATTTTCACGGCCAGAAAAGACCGATGTTGTTTATGCTTTATAAAAATCATAGTACTTCATTTTATAAAATTGTTGCGGAATTTGTTCCCAGAAAAACATGGTAAATACGTTATTAAAACATTTTCAAAGAAACGTATTTATTTCATTTTAAAACGTTTGGGACGTCATCGTTAATACAGAAACATAAGCATAAACAGAACTTACAATTATTTACACTAGTGATCTACATCTCTTTAAATCCCTTATTGTAATGTCACTTCATATCAACACCTGTGATATAAATAAACTGAGTGGGTCAGGTTGGGAAACCTGGTGAGTACATAGGGTTTTCAACCCACAATAATATAATTATTATGTTTAAACAATCTAACAATCAACCCAATTACCCATCCCCCTTATCTTCTTTATTCTTAAGGATCTACCCTAAGAATCAACTATTTCTCATTCATTCATTCCTAAGGATCATCCTAAGGAAACAACATGAAGTCCATTGTTGCCAATGACACATTGGTCAAGCGCAGCTGCTAATATTGTCACTTAGGCTCAACTGCCAGAATTAGGACATTTTCTATGAGGCGCTTCTACCGGTATTGACCTTTAAACACTATTGTCATGGTAATAAGGCTCCCTATTAGGTGCAGCTGCCGATACTATCCTTAGAGCGCAGCTGCTAGGATGTTTACCGTAGATCTAAATCATCTACGGGTTGTGGCGCAGCTGCCAGTGCTCATCTATAGGGTACTAGGTCCACTGCTGCCAATGTAGACCTATAGGGAACTAGGTCTGTACTACTAATGTTCCTCTATTTCAGCTTTTATCCATCATCATTCATCTACCCATGTTTTACCCAACATATTTTGTAGATATAAAATACTTTATAAAGTTTACATCATTTAAAACATGTATAAAAATCTTTCACCAGCATAGACAACAAGTATTCAGACAATATGCACACATAACACGTAATTTATATTAAAATACTTCATATCTATGTGTAAGATGAAAGAGACCATGCACTCACCTGATTAGGTGGTGATTCCGAACTCAGACAGCACTTCGTTATCTCAAAACAATTTTCCTCGACAAAACCTAGTATCAATACCACTAGGGTTTAGTTTTTAACGTTAACCACAACTAATTAATAGTTTAGCTATTATTTCTATTATATAAGTGTTAAATAACACTCAATATAACTCATAATAATAGCCCAAATAATTATTTTAAGGTCCTAATAATGTTACTATAATTAAATAAAATCTATATTAAATATAGTATAGGCGTAGCTCACTTACAACGAGTTTTTATTAAAAACCGGGCTTCGCTGGAGCAGCGTTTCCAAGCCGGAAGCTTTTCTTCTCGGAACCGTCGGGCGCTCCGGGGCTTTCTTCTCGTGCTAGGGAGGTTCCGTAGACTTGGGAGGGGTTTAGGGAGGCTAGAGAGAAGTTAGAGAGAGAAAGAGAGGCTTATGGTGTGAAGAAAATATGAGGAATTCACCCTTGTATTTATAGGAGTTTTATAGTAAGGTAGTCTCTAAGCTTCGTCCATAACTTTTGCATACGAGCTCCGTTTTTGTCTGTCTTTTTACCGTTGAGTTCCTATTAATGAGATCTTCAACTTTCATTTAGACCTCGTTGGCTAATTCTCATTCTATCTCGGATTTACAAAACTGTATCGAATTCGCCGCGCTCGAAAAGTAGGGACTAAGCTTTGTCCATAACTTTTGCATACGAGCTCCATTTTTGTCTATCTTTTTACCGTTGAGTTCCTATTAATGAGATCTTCAACTCTCATTTAGACCTCGTTGGCTAATTCTCATTCTATCTCGGATTTACAAAACTGTATCGAATTCGCCGCACTCGAAAAGTAGCGACTAAGCTTCATCTATATCTATCTCATACTATCTCCGTTTTGGACATTCTTTATGTCCATGCGTAGGTAAAAGTAATATCTACAACTTTCATTTTGGCTCCGTCGGCTAATTCTCGACCGATGATAAATTTAACAGTAGGAGGCGTTTAGACTGTTAAATGACCGCGAAGAATTCGTAACTCTTTCATACGAACTCCGTTTTCGTCCATCTTTTTACTGTTGAATTCCTATTAATGAGATCTTTAACTCTCATTTAGGTCGCGTAAGCCAAAAACCGCTCGAACTAAAATTCGAGTTTCGGGTTGTACACTACTAAGCTGAAACTTTGAAAAATCATAACTTCCTCATACGAAGTCAGATTTGGGCGTTCTTTTTATGGATTTTCTCATTTTAACATACTCTACGACTTTGGTTTAGATAACTAAGGCTAAAAAGTCTTCTATCATAAATTCACTTTTTACGCTTCCCGGTGCCGTGCCGGTTTTGCCGTAAAACTTCGACGGGCCATAACTTCTTCGTTATAACTCAGATTTCGGCGTTCTTTATATGTACGGAAACCTTGTGACATATAATATAACTTGGTTAAAATTATTTATTCTAAATAATATTTTGCCGAAAAGTCGTTTTCGACCCATATTGCCTCTAAATTGACTAGCCCGGATCTACGGGCGTTACAATAATCTCCCCTTTAGGATGATTACGTCCCGGAATCATCAACGAAACAGGATTGTATAATGACTCCATACATTATCTCTTCACCCTAGGTAATAACTGTAACTTCTATGTTGCTTCGAACGAGTATCTAACTGTTGGACTCCTTGACTGCAGGCGGTGCTCGGTCTTGCACCTGCTCGTTAGACTTTCAATCATGACCTTCGTGTCACAACCTCATTCTTTATTAGAGACTCCTTCTTCTTCTTAATAAACTTAGGATAAGTTAATTTGATTACTACAATTGACCGATATGTCATATTCTAATGACCTATCATCGTATGTAGCAATTCTTAGACTCAGGTCTCTTAGAGTCAAATTCCAGAATGGAATATGCCTTCCTTCATCGTCTAATGTGATATAATCATCTTTTAACATGTAGCATTTCTAGCTACCAACTTATTTAACAACAATCGTGATACTTCTATTGATCGCTTTGATTTCAATCGTTTGGTTTAAGTCGGACGCTACATCAAACTTGGTTCTCTGAACCACGTAACCTACTCATTTTATTCGGACTCAATGTGATATGACCACTAGGGTCGGGATAAAAACAATCTTCTTAGTCATTACCGAAACAATGGTAACGACATACTTGAATAAAAAAAAATCAATTACTAGTTTCTTGGTAACCTTATGACTTTCCCTGATCCAAGCGTGAGTCCTGTGCTTCCGGTAGTATAGGCCTCTACTACCATCCACACCTACTCATACTCGTCTCAGGTATTGTCCCGCAATTTTCCAAGTCACCACTCAAGAAAATCATATAACAGCTTAACACATCAAATATCAAAACGAAGGTTTTTATTATTCCTTGAAACTATTACATAGGTGTTCAAGTTCACCCTAGACTATGCCTCTAACAGGCTAAATCATACGATTCTATGGCTACTTCATAACTCGATCTTTGGATGTCAAGCCGTCACTCCTGAATCCTCGCATTGTCATCTGCTTCATCAAGGATCATTTGAAATGCTCTCGCCTTTGGCTTTGGTGGCACATTTGGCTTTGTAGCCCCCTCTCTCTTTGGGCAATCTTGCTTGAAGTGCCCTTCCTCATTACATTCGTAACACACCCTTTTACTGAATTTACACTCGTTGGCATAATGCTCATGCTTCCTACACTTGAAACAAGTTACTTCCTCACTGCATTTTCCAGAGTGTTTCTTTTTGCACTTCTCGCACCATCTTTCTTCACTCCTTCCTCCTCTAAACTTCCTGGTACTTGATTTGCTTCTCTCATCGGGCTTCGCAGACCCCTCAAACTTCCTCTTTTTGCCAACCTCGGTCTTGTTGACGGCTCTTCCCTTGATCATCTCCTCAACCGACTTGGCAGCCCAGATAGTTGTCTCCAAAGTAGGTGCCTGACGCACTGGCACTGCATATTCCCATGGAAGTCCTTTTGCGTACTTGTCAATTTTTGTCAGCTCATCCAGAACAAGACGTAAGGAGAACTCCATCTTCTCTGTGAAGTTGTTGGTGTATTCATCAATAGACATGCTTCCTTTCTTTAAGGTAAGGAATTGGTTTTCTAGCTCGAGCAGATTTTGGGCTGAGCAGTACCTACGTTTGAAATGCACCAGAAATTCTGCCCATGTCAGTTGCAGGGGCTCATTGGGGCTCAGCGTCTTTCCTAAGGTATTCCACCATCGTACAGCGCCTCCGCGAAACTGATGCACTGCAAACGTGGTATGTTGTTTTCCCTTGCAACCGCATGTCATGAAAGCTAATTCCATCTCCGAGATCCAATCCATGACCCCGATCGGATCCTCCTTTCCAGTGAAAGTCAATGGCTTGCAAGTTAGAAAATCCTTGTACTTGCATCCATTCCTCTCGACTTCATCATCTTGGTTGTTTTGTCGAACTATTGGTGGGTTGACTTGACCAACAGTCCCATTGTAGTTTCCTTCCTCAGTCTGCCCTTCGTTCAACTTGGGCTGTTCGATCTGAATAGTCGCTTCCTCTCGATTTTGCTGGAGAAAACGTCTGGTTTCCTCCATTTGACGATCCAACACCGCTTGGATCATCGCTTGCACTCCTGCCATCGTTATTGGCTCAGCAGCGGCTACCACAACTGGTATTTGCTCAATCGCTGGGGGTTGATCTCGGTTCCCATTTGCATTCACGTTTCCGCTACGGGTTCTTGCCATCTTGATCTATACACCGAATAAGGTGAATCTAGACCTTTACTTAGGATTGACGTTTAAATCATTCTTATCCCTCCGAAACGTTTATATGCTAGTTCTAATATCGTAGTTAAACTCTTAGAATCCTAAACACATAAGGTTTCCAGATCCGGTCGGTAACAGACTATAGATCCGAACAAATAACAGCATATCAGGCACCAGCATTTAGCACATAAAAGCATTTTAGGCACAATTCCTAAAATAATCTAGTGCTCACACCTCACAATCATCGCTTAACATTCTAAGTTTAAGTCTAGAAATAAATCCATATTCCTAGTTCGCTTAAACTAATGCTCTGATACCAACTGTGACATCCCCATTTTCACGGCCAGAAAAGACCGATGTTGTTTATGCTTTATAAAAATCAGAGTACTTCAATTTATAAAAATGTTGCGGAATTTGTTCCCAGAAAAACATGGTAAATACGTTATTAAAACATTTTCGAAGAAATGTATTTATTTCATTTTAAAACGTTTGGGACGTCATCGTTAATACAGAAACATAAGCATAAACAGAACTTACAATTATTTACACTAGTGATCTACATCTCTTTAAATCCCTTATTGTAATGTCACTTCATATCAACACCTGTGATATAAATAAACTGAGTGGGTCAGGTTGGGAAACCTGGTGAGTACATAGGGTTTTCAACCCACAATAATATAATTATTATGTTTAAACAATCAAACAATCAACCCAATTACCCATCCCCATTATCTTCTTTATTCTTAAGGATCTACCCTAAGAATCTGCTATTTCTCATTCATTCATTCCTAAGGATCATCCTAAGGAAACAACATGAAGTCCATTGTTGCCAATGACACATTGGTCAAGCGCAGTTGCTAATATTGTCACTTAGGCTCAGCTGCCAGAATTAGGACATTTTCTATGAGGCGCTTCTGCCGGTATTGACCTTTAAACACTATTGTCATGGTCATAAGGCTCCCTATTAGGCGCAGCTGCCGATACTATCCTTAGAGCGCAGCTGCTAGGATGTTTACCATAGATCTAAATCATCTACGGGTTGTGGCGCAGCTGCCAGTGCTCATCTATAGGGTACTAGGTCCACTACTGCCAATGTATACCTATAGGGCACTAGGTCTGTACTACTAATGTTCCTCTATTTCAGCTTTTATCCATCATCATTCATCTACCCATGTTTTACCCAACATATTTTGTAGATATAAAATACTTTATAAAGTTTACATCATTTAAAACATGTATAAAAATCTTTCACCAGCATAGACAACAAGTATTCAGACAATATGCACACATAACACGTAATTTATATTAAAATACTTCATATCTATGTGTAAGATAAAAGAGACCATGCACTCACCTGATTAGGTGGTGATTCCGAACTCAGACAACACTTCGTTATCTCAAAACAATTTTCCTCGACAAAACCTAGTATCAATACCACTAGGGTTTAGTTTTTAACGTTAACCACGACTAATTAATAGTTTAGCTATTATTACTATTATATAAGCGTTAAATAACACTCAATATAACTCATAATAATAGCCCAAATAATTATTTTAAGGTCCTAATAATGTTACTATAATTAAATAAAATCTATATTAAATATAGTATAGGCGTAGCTCACTTACAACGAGTTTTTATTAAAAACCGGGCTTCGCTGGAGCAGCGTTTCCAAGCCGGAAGCTTTTCTTCTCGGAGACGTCGGGCACTTCAGGGCTTTCTTCTCGTGCTAGGGAGGTTCCATAGACTTGTGAGGGGTTTAGGGAGGCTAGAGCGAAGTTAGAGAGAGAAAGCGAGGCTTATGGTGTGAAGAAAATATGAGGAGTTCACCCTTGTATTTATAGGAGTTTTATAGTAAAGTAGTCTCTAAGCTTCGTCCGTAACTTTTGCATACGAGCTCCATTTTTGTCTGTCTTTTTACCGTTGAGTTCCTATTAATGAGATCTTCAACTTTCATTTAGACCTCGTTGGCTAACTCTCATTCTATCTCGGATTTACAAAACTGTATCGAATTCGCCGCGCTCGAAAAGTAGCGACTAAGCTTCGTCCATAACTTTCGCATACGAGCTCCATTTTTGTCTGTCTTTTTACCGTTGAGTTCCTATTAATGAGATCTTCAACTCTCATTTAGACCTTGTTGGCTAATTCTCATTCTATCTTGGATTTACAAAACTGTATCGAATTCGCCGCGCTCGAAAAGTAGCGACTAAGCTTCGTCTATATCTATCTCATACTATCTCCGTTTTCGACATTCTTTATGTCCATGAGTAGGTAAAAATAATATCTACAACTTTCATTTTGGCTCCGTCGGCTAATTCTCGACCGATGATAAATTTAACAGTAGGAGGCGTTTAGACTGTTAAATGACCGCGAAGAATTCGTAACTCTTTCATATGAACTCCGTTTTCGTCCATCTTTTTACTGTTGAGTTCCTATTAGTGAGATCTTTAACTCTCATTTAGGTCGCGTAAGCCAAAAACCGCTCGAACTAAAATTCGAGTTTCGGGTTGTACACTACTAAGCTGAAACTTTGAAAAATCATAACTTCCTCATACAAAGTCAGATTTGGGCGTTCTTTATACGGATTTTCTCATTTTAACATACTCTATGACTTTGGTTTAGATAACTAAGGCTAAAAAGTCTTCTATCATAAATTCACTTTTTACGCTTCCCGGTGCCGTGTCGGTTTTGCCGTAAAACTTCGACGGGCAATAACTTCTTCGTTATAACTCAGATTTCGGCGTTCTTTATATGTACGGAAACCTTGTGACATATACTATAACTTGGTTAAAATTATTTATTCTAAATAATATTTTGCCGAAAAGTCGTTTTCGACCCATATTGCCTCTAAATTGACTAGCCCGGATCTACGGGCGTTACTGACATTGTCCCTATGCTTCATCATTCACTGTAACTTACATTTCAAACAAAGGTCTCCTCATGAGTTAGCGCATTTCATCGTTCCACAAGTCTAATCATACCATGACAAGAAGTTCTAAATCACTTGGCATTGCTTCAAATCAACTCTCAAAATCTTGTTGGCAGAAAACTATCTCATCACTTGTAACTTGGTTCTTACCAGCTATCTACCCCTTCAAAGATATGAGAGCATTTCTTTGAAGGTTAAAACACAAGATGATCCTCATCATGTAGCAAGATATTTCATTTATTTCTTCACAGAAACATGTTGTCTCACATTTACACCTTATGGGTATTGAATTCCACCTTTGTTTTTCACTACTAACTACACATAGCTTCGATCATAATTTCATCATTCATGTGTCCTTCTACGTTGCTGCTCGACCACTTGACTCTTTCGTTATACACTTTGTAAGTATAGCTTTTTAAGTATCGTACTTTACTATTTTCTATTTCTTGTCCCATTCCTATGATTTCACAACCAAAATTTTATATTGATTGATTTCCATGTTCTCTAGTCACAGTCAAGTGACCCATATACTACGAGTCAAATTTCTATCCTCTATATGGACTCATCACCAATAATCTCATTACCATAAGTTTTTTTTGCTCGTCTAATAGTCGAATCTAGTTTAGCAACAAAACTCAATCCTAGTACCTAGTTGTACTTATGTATTCTTGGTCCCTGCCATCAGGTTGCACAATTTAGCAAGTATAAATCTTGAATCCTTCATTCGTTATTCACCCATAATTCCAAGCACCACATGTTGTTCTTACCCAAACCCCTAGAGTACCGTGAGATCTTGTAATATCACATCATTACACTTTCGTATCCTTTTTACTATTTACCCCTTAAAACCTTAAAAGAAATGTGGGCATTTCTTTTAAGGTCCAAATCACCCTATGATTCATACATAGTTGTAGCTCATCTCATTGACTCCTTCATGGGAATTTTGAAAATTTCCTTTACTTATTATCATCTTCTTGACAGCCCTTTTCAAAAAATTCAATTGTTCATTGTTGTCCACACCTTGTTAAGACTGTTATTTCTTTTGGTGTTCAATTTGTATCCTTTAATATTCCATCGTGTGTAATCTTATTCCTACTTTATCGATCATATAAAACCTTCCAAATAATGCTCCTTCATCATCAAGTTATCACACCTTGAAGTATTAATTCTTTTGTCAGCCTCATCAGGTTCCCTGTGTAATCTTAACTCTTCATCCCAATTCACGAAATATATAAGTAGAGATAAAAAAGTTCCTCCTATTAAATTGTTTATCATGGTTGTCTAGTACCCTAGGGTAACGTACTCTTATGGAGTCACCATTTTCACTATTATTTTGCATTATGTGCATTCTTCGAGATGATCTTCATATCGGTTGTCTTCCTTTCAGGCTTGAGAAATACCTTTAGGTATTTCAAACTATCATTTTTGTATCCTTATGGCGACTTCACTTACCAATCTAGTGCATTAGTTTAATGCACCATTGATCGCCTTTATTAGTGTCGAGTTTTTGCAAGGACACATTTCTTCCACATCTTCCATCACACTCAACACCTGATACTGTTATCAACTGGTTGCCAACTCCTTAGGACCCCAAAATATCTCATAGAGTCAACATTATCATGCTCCTTCCCAAGCTATCTTGATCATGCTTTCTTACACCATCTTGCTTTCATCATCGTATCACCCTTTCGCCAACTTAACCATTGGCTGAACTTCCAGTATCATCAGCCATAACTGGCTATTTCTTTCCTCTAAGGGTGGAATTCATGATTCCATTCCATTATTTTATTTATCAACTCGCTTGGAATTTGAAGTTCTCGCTATGTAATATTACAAGTTTGTCCCAAATAACCAACTTCGACTAGTTACTTAACCATAAATTTGGAATTCTAATTCTTGTTCAATTTTTGACTTTTACCAAAAGTTAAATATGTCCATTTTTAGCTAATTGTTTGTCAACAAATTTAGTAACTCAATTTGTTTCATTCCTTGGCACTTCTAACTCACTACCAACAGCAATAAAAGGGTACAAACTCACTTTTGAGCATCTATCAAATGTACACCAATAAATTTTCATTTTCATCTTAGTTGTTTGACTTTGACAAAAAAAGTCAAAGCTGTCAAAAATTCCCCATTATCCATTAATCATGTTTTAAACTCCTTGATGACTCATATCTAAAATAAGTTACACATTCAATAATTCCTCAACTCACTCGAATCCTTACCATATTTCACAAAACCCCTTGATGTTTCCACCAAATTCATGTATGTATCATGTGTGTATAATAGTAAAGGTACTATACTATTATGCCCACATCATAGATAATCAACATTGACTTCACCACTAAAAGGTTTTGTTCCGTTGGTTTAGATTATCCATACACTAGTCTTACTTCCATTACTCACTATAAAATCACTCAATGTAGCATTTTATGATTTCATCTACACTTATCCAAAGTGTCATAAGCCTATAACTAAGGCAACTCTTATCAACATTCATTGCATAGGATACTACCTACATTAAGGCATAATAATCCTATGTATTATTCACATTTTCATAACCAAATTATAAGCCTAAGAATGGAACGATCCAATCCTAATTCGCATAAAGTATGGCTCTAATACCAAACTGTAACACACCAAAATTTTCAAAGGTTTTTAAAACATTTGGGTGTTAATCCACATTTAACAAAAACCGATCCTAAAAAAAACATTTACAGATTTAAAGATTGGGTGTTACCATTAAGCATCAATACAACCATAGCAAACAAATAAGAATTACATCAATACAATTAACATGGAACTTAAGAAGTTCCACTCCATTCTCTATCACTTGACTTCTAACTTCCATCTATCACCCTCTCTCCTTAAGTGTAACCAGAGATACATGACATGAAAAAGAGATACATAAGACAATAATGTACCGTAAGCTAGTGGGCTTTGTGACCCAAAATATTTATAATGTTTTCATAAAAAAATGTTTCATCTTTGCAAAACATACTTTTTAACCATAAATAAGTTTCAATCAGTTTCGAGGAAAACTCATTTCATTCGCATCATAAATATCATTTCATTTCATTTCAAAAGACAACATTCTATATTCCATTTTATTTTATAATTAGGGGCTCTTTCTGGTATTAAACTGTTTCCATTTTTATACTTAGGGTCTACATCCAATAAAGGAACCACTCCCTAGTCTAGACCAACTTAGAAAGAACGAATCAATCCACCAAGACATCATTTCCATTAGCACATCTATCCCACGAAGGGGAGGCGCCACCCGGATAGATTCCTCTAGTGCCTCTTACGAGGTATCATGGCCCGAGTAATATATTCTTTTCATTAGTTTCCAATTCATTCCATTTTGTTCATTACTTTCCATTTCTTTACATTCTTTCCATTACTTTCAATGCTTTACAGATTTCATAGACTAGTATCAAAATACTCATTTCAAAAGTAAAGCATTTATATTTCAAAATATTTCAAACACGTTATCAAAATATTCTTTCTTCCAAAACATTTTTTGCATTCAAAAACATTCTTGCCTTCAAGGCATTCTTTCAAAAAATGCTTTCCAAAACATTTAACAAATTCAATATCAAAACATTTCATATATCAAAGCATTGCATTTTATTATCATAAAATAATTTTTCCATGTACCTTAAAGTGGGAAAATGTTGGCCAATACTTACTCACCGTGGTCACATGATGGTTATCTAGTCCTCCTCTAGTTCCTTTCCCTAAACTAATCGTCTTCAAATACTACTTACACCATATATGGACATAAGTCATTAAAATGACCAAAATACCCCTCAAGGGTTCTATTACTAAATTTTATTGCTTTAAAATATTACTCATGAAAAAATATAAATGTAGGTTAAAATCATTCGTAAATCCGAGTCCACATGAAAAATTTACGAAGAAAACAAGAAAACAAATAGGGAATTACATGGGCCATGGAAATTAAAGCATGAGTTTCCAAGGGCCTTGTTTTATGTATGCACTCACAAAAAACTCGATTTTTCTCAAAATAACACCCTACTTTGCATAATTCTTGAAGACCCTTTTCCCATTCACCTTGTGCTATTTATTTAGGTTCTCACACATGATTAGGAGGTGTTTTATCATCCAAAAACATCGCACTTAATTCATTAAGTGCTCACTGAGACCATTTAAGAACATATTTGTTTTCAAATTCCTTAAGACGGGTTAAGTAGTCAAATGTTCAATTGAGCATTCCAAAACTCATAGGGTTTATTCGCAACTTATTAAATACTCACATCTAAGTTTTTAAGCATATAAAACCCCAATTGATCTCATTGAAAATGCCCAATCTAACTATGGAATCCTAAATTGCATTCCATGTTCCAAAATTGCCCATGGGTCATAACAATCACTAAAGATGGATCTTTTCTAACATTCCTTCATGTTATGTTTCACTATCATCTCTGGACTGTCAATTTATGTTCATGGATATCATTAACTTCTTATATGAGATTCATCATGTAATTATCAATAGATTTTTCAAAATGCCCTTATGGCTAATTATTCAATAAATTCAACTATAGATCCCTCAATTGTAACACCCAAAGTTTCGAAGACCAAGAAAGGAAAGAAAACCCTAAGTTTAGGGGTCGACTCGGCGAGTCTAAGGGGGACTCGGCGAGTCCGAGCGGGATCCGGGTCGGGGAGTAAGTGACCGACTCGGCGAGTCGACCAGGGGGACTCGGCGAGTCTGGTCTGTGCGTGGAAAACCCTAAATTCGGGACTTGGGGCCTATATAAATGTCTTAATCTTCTTCCCAGGGTTCCTTACTGCCTCTTTAGCCCTGGATATCAAACCCTAGCCGTCATATCTCCTAGTTGAGCCTTGGAAGGTGCTTTAAAGCTTGGAAAAGGAAGAAGGAACTTGGAGGAGCAAGAAGGAGCTATAGATCTGGGATTGTGAGTTCATTTTGGGCACTTGGAGGTAATAAACTAGTTCCTGGACCCTTTTGCACCTAGATCTATGTGTGGTTGTTGGGGTTTTTTTTTGCCATAATGTTATTATTTTGGGTTAAAAGCCGGATCTGGAGTTGCTACTTCAGATTCAAGTGTTTTAGGGCCTGGAGAAGCATAAAGTATCAGTCATTGTGTTGATTTTGAAGTCCCTTGGCCTTACACCCTAGTTAATGGCGTATCTTGCCTAGATCTCCTCCTCTACACGTAAAGTTTGCAACTTTACGTAAGGAATAGACCTTAAAAGAGTGGATCTACAGTTTGGAGTCCATGCATGACTCAAAGGTCCTCTGCATGTATGAAGAACCGTATGGACTCGGCGAGTCCTTCGAGTGGACTCGGCGAGTAGCTTGAAGATGAGGAGGAACTCGACAAGTAGGATGAACAACTCGTCGAGTCGGATGAAGTTAGGCATGGACTCGGCGAGTTGGATGAGCAACTCGGCGAGTTGGTTGAAGATTGTCTAGGACTCGGCGAGTCTGTTCTTGGACTCGGCGAGTCAGATCGCGAAAACCCTGAACCCTTCGAGTCGAGGCCCGAATCAGTGAGTCGGGTGGTGACTTAGCGAGTTGGACAGGACAGGACTTGGAACTGGTTGGACTCGGCGAGTCATGGACTGACTCGGCGAGTCGGGTCGCGAATAAGAAAGACCCTGAGTTTATGAACTCGGCGAGTCTTTAGGAAGACTCGGCGAGTAGGGTTGACCTGGAAGGTTGACTTTGACCAGAGTTGACTTAGTTGACTGTCAGACTAAGTGTTATATGTATATTGATAGCTCGGAGAGCTGGAGGAGCAGTGGATCAGGGGATTGTCGAGTAGCAGCCAAAGATTTATCAGTAGGGTTCAGCAGTCTCAGGTGAGTTTCCTTCCAGTAGGGACGGGTCTAAGGCCACAATGCCGGCCCGTCCAGTTAGCAGTAGTTAGCATGTTTGATGCCTTCGTGGCTCAGACAGGATTTATGTGCTATGTTTTATGTGTTATGTGTTATGTGTTCCGGGCTACGGCCCGATGTAGTATGCAGTATATGTGTTCATGCTAGTTGATATGTTATGCTATGCTATGTTCAGCCAGTTAGCCCGGACTTCGGTCCGATGCAGGGGACAAGGTCCCAGACAGTCTCCGGACTTCGGTCCGATGCAGGGGGCAAGGCCCTAGTTAGTTCGGACTTCGGTCCGATGCAGGGGACAAGGTCGCAGTCAGTCTCCGGACTTCGGTCCGATGCAGGGGGCAAGGCCCCAGTTAGCCTGGACTTCAGTCCGATGCAGGGGACAAGGTCCCAGACAGTCTCCGGACTTCGGTCCGATGCAGGGGGCAAGGCCCTAGTTAGTCCGGACTTCGGTCCGATGCAGGGGACAAGGTCCCAGTCAGTTTTCGGACTTCGGTCCGATGTAGGGGGCAAGGCCCCAGTTAGTCCGGACATTGGTCCGATGCAGTGGGTAAGGCCCAATATTTGCTTTATATGTTTTTGCATGGTATGTGTTAGATTGGGGGAGCTCACTAAGCTTCGTGCTTACGGTTTTCAGTTTTGGTTTCAGGTACCCAGTTTTCAAAAGAGGAGCTCGGGGAGATTGCAGTGCACACACCGTAGTCAGTTAGCCTGGGAATGTTCAACTCTGATAATGATATTATGCTTTGAATTAATACTCGAGAATTTATGTTATGACTTATGATACAGTTTTTATAAATATGATTCTAGTAATGATTTTAAAGAAATTTTTGGTCGTGATTTTTGGGTTGTTACAAGTTGGTATCAGAGCCTTGGTTTGAGGGATTCAGATATGCATTCGAGTGTATTTGAACTCAAACTAAGGACACGATAAGGGATTTTCAAAAGAAAAACATTTTTGAATAAGGGTTTTGGAAAAAGAACATAGAAGGAAAAGATTTTTTTTGAAAACGAGAAAAGGGTGTGGTGCATGCAATCAGCCGAGCTCAAGTAAGTACTCCCAATTTACCCATACAAGTTATGTTATTATTTTCGATATCAGTTTCGGTATCAGTTTCAGTTCAGTTTCAGTTTCCAGCTTCAGTAGAACAGCATGCTAGAATAGGACTAAGGATCTAGGATGATGCCTTATGTGCCTGCTTTATGTGTTTCAGCTTGATGAGAATTGCATGCTAGTAATGAGTAGACAGTAGTAGGATAGCCTGTGTAGGTTATGCCTGAAAGTATGAGCTTAGCATTATATGCTGGTGCAGTTTCTTGTTATGAGAATTGTTTTGCCTGAGTATGTTTCCCTTATCCGAATGCTGCTTGCTTTGTGCTTTGTGGGACTCTGAGTGATGAGAGTTAGCCATTAGGTGAATACGTTTCATCACATGTGATCAGGGTTGAATAATCTCAGAGTGCTGGATTTGGCCCTACTGCGCAGCTCTCGTTTGAGTCCAACCGTTGTAGGGACGAGTCCTTTACTTGAAGGATTATCTGAGCCTCGTCACATGTGATGGTATTCAGGTGGTGACTAATTGGCATTACAAGGAGGCCTTCAGCAGCTGAGGACTGTTTGGGTAGAGTTAGAGGTTCCCTAGGGTAAGCCTAGGATGAGAGTAGCAGAGATCAGTAGAAGAGTAAAGGGGACTTGGTGGAGTTGAGGTAACTCTTGAGGAAAGTACGGATAGATGTGGAAGGTAGTAGGGGCCCATACTACTGAAAGCAGAGGATCCGTACTCGATTCAAGAGGGGCCGAGGCAAAACCGAGGAACTAGTAGAGTATGTGAGAGATCCCTCAGCAGTAGTATGTAATTGATCAGGGATTGTTATATTTTTCAGCATGGTGACGTTGCGCAAGATATCAGTTGGCAGTTCAGGTGCAGGGGAGGGGTCTGGCTCGGGCTTTAGAGCTGGGCAGCTTGATGATCAGATGAAGGATTTCATTTCCGCAGAGATTATGCGCAACATCATCGATCAGACTCCAGTGATTTTCGGTTCAGTTAGAGAGGCTATTGTGGAGCTCATGGACAGTCATCTTGAGGCCTTTAGGGCCGGATTAGTTTCAGGACAGATTGGGGCTCATCTAGGTCCCGAATCCTATGGAGTTCAGGGATCCATCAGGGAGGGAAATCCCATTTCTAGTTTTTGCTATCAGGGGGCAGGGGTGTGTGGGGCATTCTGTCTCCAAGAGAAACCATTGCATGATTGGATAGTTGAGGAAGTTTCGCGGGCCATTCGCGAGGGTCTGCCAGACATGGTCGTGAGGATCACTGATAGATTGATAGCGAGGCTTCAGGATCAAACATCTGTTGTGCAGTCAGCAGACGTTACCATTGGGGTAACACAGGAGCGAGAGTCGGGCAGGGAGTCGGAAGGGAAGAGGAAAATGGATGAGACTCGGGCTGCCACAGGTTTGAGTAAGAGGCCCAAGAGTTCAGATTTGAGGACGAGGAACTATCAGAGCCGCAGTCGATGCAGGAAGTGCGGGAGGATGCACATGGGTGAGTGTAGGCGTAGAAGTGGTGGCGATGCTGGGTGTTTCAAGTGCGGCCAGATTGGTCATTTTAGCAGAGACTGTGTTGTTACGATCGCCCAGGGACTTGATCCGTTGTGTTTCCATTGCAGTCTGAGGGGCCACAAGAAGGCCCACTGTCCGAGTTTGTATTCAGCAGGGCAGGCGCCAGCTCCTGCCCTTGGAACTTCAAGTACCGTCAGTGGTTGTCAAGGCCGGGCAAGGGTGCCTACGGCTCGGAGCCGAGTTTCTCCGGTAGATTTCAGCAGGGATTCGAGCAGCACTGAGTAATGGAGGTATGTAACTTTGTGTTTGCCAACTTATGTTATGATTATATTGTTATGGTTTTTGCATCAATTGTGGTATAAGTGTTGTGTTATGGAGTGGCTTGCTTGTGATTACGTCATATGCCATTTTCATACCCCGGATAATTGGTTGGTAGTTAGGGGATGTGCTCATATGGAGAAGTTTCGGAGGATGCAGTAACTGTAGCATGGTAGGGAGAGATCTGGATCGTTTTGCTAGTTCGGAGTGGATAGTGGGTTGGATGGAATGGTCAAATTCCTACCTGGTGGGCTTGGGTTCCCCAGTAGAAGTTTTGGAATGGTAGTAAAGGATCGGGATCTCTTTTGAGTGTGAAGCCGCAAGGGTTAAGCAGGATCGAAGTGGGGGAGAACCCTCCGGGTATATTTGGATAAGAGTCTCGTAGACTCAGAATGAGTGCGCGGCCTCTAAGAAGAAATGGTAGTAGCTCAGTGATGGATGGATTGAGAAGTTCAGAATTAGGAGTTCGAGAACTTTTCCCAGCAGTTAGTTCATGTAATCGAGATGGTTAGGAGCTGGTTGGGAATCCAAGATTGAGGGCCACCTGTCGGACGCATGAGAGTCGGAATGAAGGCCCTGAGAACGGGTAGCAGGAGATGTTTTAGCATTGGTAGCCAGTGTCTGAGGCAGCATGCAGATTGCGTAGATTCAGGAGTTGGGAGGTTGGAAACTTCCCAACAATAGCTTCTTATATTCAGATTAGTAGACGGTTGGTTTGGGAACCAAGCCGGAGAATTCCTCGACGAAGCACTAAGTATATCAAGGATATAAGATGTCGAGGATGATGCAGAATTCAAAGACCGAGGGTTGGTTTGAGAAAATCGGGTTGAAGAACCACTAGCGGGACTAGGGATAGTCAGGATGTCCTCGGGATAGTAGTAGAGTGTTGAAGCCTGCGGGGGTAGCCGTAGCATTCACTAGCAGTCAGATGGTAGTAGTAGTGTTGTAAGCCTGCGGGGGTAGCCGTAGCATTCACTAGCAGTCAGATGGTAGTAGTAGTGTTGTAAGCCTGCGGGGGTAGCCGTAGCATTCACTAGCAGTCAGATAGTAGTAGAGTGTTGTAAGCCTGCGGGGGTAGCCGTAGCATTCACTAGCAGTCAGATAGTAGTAGAGTGTTGTAAGCCTGCGGGGGTAGCCGTAGCGTTCATTAGCAGCCGGATAGTATTTGAGACTTGTGAATCCGCGGGTGTAGCCGTGGCTTTTATCAGATTGGTAGCAGCATGAGCGCGTGGCTGAACGCGGGAATGTAGTAATTCCCACCCGTTCGTGTGCAGCGGTGGGAATATGGGAATCCACGGATTAGATTCAGATTTCCCAAATGGTTCAGTTATGGCTAAGTCAGCGAATCTTGGCTATAGATTGTCACATCAGTTATGAGATCAGAGTAGCAGCGGACCGTGAGGTTCGGGTATGTTAAGGGCTACCGTCAGTCTGGGAGCCATCATGTTATTAGTCATAGAATGGATGATGTCAGGATGTGAAGTATGGACCCGATCGGTTGGATCGGAAGGCTGTTAGAGCCACAATGACAGGATAACTAGTGGAAACTAGTCCTTGAGGAAGATTCCATTCAGAAGTCGTGGAAGCAACTAAGGGAGGAGTCCCTTGACTCCACAGTTGGACTTGAGTTTAGTGTTTCAGGCAGCTCAGTGTTTCAGCCAGTTTAGTGTTTCAGGCAGCTCAGTGTTTCGGCTAACTCAGTGTCTCAGGCAGCTCAGTGATTCAGCCAGATCAACGTTTCAGGCAGTTTAATGTTTCAGGCAGGTTCGGTATTGCAGACAATTCAGTGTTAGAAAGGTTTCGGAGTTTTGGGTCAGTATTGTAATTGAGTTGGAATACTAGTGTTGACGGTATAGTTGGTTGATGTGGAAATGACAAGTCTCTCTCAGCAGGATCAGTTGAGCCTTCGGCCGAGTACAAGTGACATGTAAAGATAGCTAGGCAAGTAGCTTTTCTTCGGGATGAAAGACTCGAGTTAGTAGGAGTTGAATAATCAGATGGGATATAAGCAAGCTATTCCCAGCTGCATCGTTTTAGTAAGAGCGGAAGAATGGATAGAACAGTTATAGATAGTCGAAGTATTTTCCGGAGTCGCTGGAAGCGACTAGGAGATTGCGAAGGGGGTAGTAACCGGTAGGGTTCGGTAACCCAAATATGGAGGCGTCAGTAAGGACCGGGGGTGCTCGGCACCAAGTTATGTCAGATAGGGGCGTCGGTGGTTGTTAGCGGTATTGACCCGTACTGGAATTGGCGGGGGTGATGGAGTTGGTGAAGTATAGGACCTTCACAGTTACAGAGAAATAGTTGGTTATAGAACCTTGCCTTGGGAGGGCAAGGGATTTGTGCAAGGACAGGAAGGGGTGAACCCCTATAGGTTCAGTTCAGTACTCGGTGAGTACCAGAAGGATTGCCGGTTGAGTAAGTTGGGTCTCCAGGATGTTCAGGGTCAGGGTTGACCCGAGATGTTATATGCAGGGATTAAGGTTAGTCGGAAGGATCGAGCTAAAGCCAGCAAGGGTAGGCAGCTGGTGTTGGAATAGTTGGTTGGGTTTAGAGGCAGCTCGCGGGTAGTGGGCCATAGTAGACTTCGAGGAAGAAGTTTAGTTTAAGTGGGGGAGAGTTGTAACACCCAAAGTTTCGAAGACCAAGAAAGGAAAGAAAACCCTAAGTTTAGGGGTCGACTCGGCGAGTCTAAGGGGGACTCGGCGAGTCCGAGCGGGATCCGGGTCGGGGAGTAAGTGACCGACTCGGCGAGTCGACCAGGGGGACTCGGCGAGTCTAGTCTGTGCGTGGAAAACCCTAAATTCGGGACTTGGGGCCTATATAAATGTCTTAATCTTCTTCCCAGGGTTCCTTACTGCCTCTTTAGCCCTGGATATCAAACCCTAGCCGTCATATCTCCTAGTTGAGCCTTGGAAGGTGCTTTAAAGCTTGGAAAAGGAAGAAGGAACTTGGAGGAGCAAGAAGGAGCTATAGATCTGGGATTGTGAGTTCATTTTGGGCACTTGGAGGTAATAAACTAGTTCCTGGACCCTTTTTGCACCTAGATCTATGTGTGGTTGTTGGGGTTTTTTTTGCCATAATGTTATTATTTTGGGTTAAAAGCCGGATCTGGAGTTGCTACTTCAGATTCAAGTGTTTTAGGGCCTGGAGAAGCATAAAGTATCAGTCATTGTGTTGATTTTGAAGTCCCTTGGCCTTACACCCTAGTTAATGGCGTATCTTGCCTAGATCTCCTCCTCTACACGTAAAGTTTGCAACTTTACGTAAGGAATAGACCTTAAAAGAGTGGATCTACAGTTTGGAGTCCATGCATGACTCAAAGGTCCTCTGTATGTATGAAGAACCGTATGGACTCGGCGAGTCCTTCGAGTGGACTCGGAGAGTAGCTTGAAGATGAAGAGGAACTCGACGAGTAGGATGAACAAATCGTCGAGTCGGATGAAGTTAGGCATGGACTCGGCGAGTTGGATGAGCAACTCGGCGAGTTGGTTGAAGATTGTCTAGGACTCGGCGAGTTTGTTCTTGGACTCGGCGAGTCAGATCGCGAAAACCCTGAACCCTTCGAGTCGAGGCCCGAATCAGTGAGTCGGGTGGTGACTTAGCGAGTTGGACAGGACAGGACTTGGAACTGGTTGGACTCGGCGAGTCATGGACTGACTCGGCGAGTCGGGTCGCGAATAAGAAAGACCCTGAGTTTATGAACTTGGCGAGTCTTTAGGAAGACTCGGCGAGTAGGGTTGACCTGGAAGGTTGACTTTGACCAGAGTTGACTTAGTTGACTGTCAGACTAAGTGTTATATGTATATTGATAGCTCGGAGAGCTGGAGGAGCAGCGGATCAGGGGATTGTCGAGTAGCAGCCAGAGATTTATCAGTAGGGTTCAGCAGTCTCAGGTGAGTTTCCTTCCAGTAGGGACGGGTCTAAGGCCACAATGCCGGCCCGTCCAGTTAGCAGTAGTTTCCGATGCAGTAGTTAGCATGTTTGATGCCTTCGTGGCTCAGACAGGATTTATGTGCTATGTTTTATGTGTTATGTGTTATGTGTTCCGGGCTACGACTCGATGTAGTATGTAGTATATGTGTTCATGCTAGTTGATATGTTATGCTATGCTATGTTCAGCCAGTTAGCCCGGACTTCGGTCCGATGCAGGGGACAAGGTCCCAGACAGTCTCCGGACTTCGGTCCGATGCAGGGGGCAAGGCCCTAGTTAGTCCGGACATCGGTCCGATGCAGGGGACAAGGTCCCAGTCAGTCTCTGGACTTCGGTCCGATGCAGGGGGCAAGGCCCCAGTTAGCCCGGACTTCGGTCCGATGCAGGGGACAAGGTCCCAGACAGTCTCCGGACTTCGGTCCGATGCAGGGGGCAAGGCCCTAGTTAGTCCGGACTTCGGTCCGATGCAGGGGACAAGGTCCCAGTCAGTTTCCGGACTTCGATCCGATGTAGGGGGCAAGGCCCCAGTTAGTTCGGACATTGGTCCGATGCAGTGGGCAAGGCCCAGTATGTGCGTTATATGTTTTTGCATGGTATGTGTTAGATTGGGGGAGCTCACGAAGCTTCGTGCTTACGGTTTTCAGTTTTGGTTTCAGGTACCCAGTTTTCAAAAGAGGAGCTCGGGGAGATTGCAGTGCACACACCGTAGTCAGTTAGCCTGGGAATGTTCAACTCTGATAATGATATTATGCTTTGAATTAATACTCGAGAATTTATGTTATGACTTATGATACAATTTTTATAAATATGATTCTAGTAATGTTTTTAAAGAAATTTTTGGTCGTGATTTTTGGGTCGTTACATCAATCCTTCATGTTAATGCATTCAAATCAGATTGTTAGTATCAACTCATGATTATGAGTATCATATACTCCTTAAATGCTCACATTCTAAAATTTTCATTATTTTCATAAGAATTTCTCTCATAACCATCTAAAACCCATGTTTAGGCTTGATTCTACCATCGTGGATGAATTTAAGCATTCCAATTGGTTTTATTGAAACCAAATCTCATCTAGGTGATAAAATCTAATCTCATTTCATTATCAATTGCAATATCCCTAATTTGGGTTTCTAGGGTTCATAGAGCTTTTACCCAATTAATCAAATCCACCAATATAATGATTGGATTAAGATTAGAACCATGGAAACCACTCATAAAGAGGTTATAAAACTGAACCCTCATCATCTATTTAGGAAAGAAGTGACATTAGGGTTCAATCCCCAATGATAATCTTGAAAAATAAAGGTAATGGAGAAGGATTTATACCTTCTTAGACTTTGACTGCTTCCCTTTTTGCTTGGATGCTTCGAAACTCCACTTCGATCAAACCCTAGGTGCCAAGAAGTGAAGAATCGCCATTTCACTGCCTTTTACTTTCTATCATCAATCCCATTTTGCTGTAAATGAAGAGAGTTAATTCTTATCTTTGGATTTTATACATTTAGTCCCTATAGTTTACATCTTTTGCCAAATTTACCACTTCTTCATTCATTTTCACATTTTCTTAAAAGATTAACATAATGAGTCCTTGACCATCCTATTCTTAACATTCCTCATCCATTTAACCTTGGTGAGTTAACCGTTGGTCAAACATAATTTTCCTAATTGACACTTTGGATCCATTAACTTTGAAATGTTAACATCTCAACCTTTAACTTTGCAAGCTTCATATCGACTAATGATATGATTATCATTTATATGATTTAATTATCTAAATCATCCTTTATTTTAATATCATAATTAATTTAAGCACCTTATCTTAAGTTTTAGGATGTTAAAAGGCTGTAGACCTAACATGGGGTAGATAATATAGTTTTTGGCGTCAAGTGTGGAAGTGTGGAAATACACAAGAGGATTCTTGTCATATTGTTGTCTTAAGATAAGATCAAGTGTCTTATTTATTCAGATATGGTAAGGTTATGTGTTAGTTGATTGTTTCAGGAACCAAGGCAAGTGAATCACTAAAAACAACTTTCGTTGTCTTTGATGTATGTCGACTATGAGGTTGATGCCTCTTGTATTTATGAAAGGTTCTCATAATGAATTGATGGATGGGGATTGGTAGGTCAGGTTTATGGTATTTGGTTCATTTACAGATCAAGGATCATTGCTATGAATGGATTGTCAAAATTATTCCTTGTGCACATGCGTGGGATTCTTGATGTTAGAAGCGGTTTTGATTGAAAAGCTTCTTAGGTATCCATCTGAGATTTAGAATAATTTTTAGTTTGATTGGTCTTTATCTGAAAGACCATCTTGCATTGTATACACTCAAAGGGTTAGGGATGCTATGCATTTGGGTGAGTCGGTTAGGATTTTATTCTGTTTGCAACATCAGTTGGTGGTGGTTCCAACTCTAAGTAGGGGAGGGTTGGATATTTTTCTTAGAGGATTAGTGATCTATTGGAGTTATGGTTTCAGAATAATGGGTCATAGGGATTTTTAGTTCGGGTATGTGAAACTTTGGTTCATGATTTGGTTAAGACGGAGGTGCAGAGCAAGTTGCCATCAAATGTATGTGTTCAGGAATGCATGAGTCGTCTTCGTGTCAAGAAGTTGTTAGACAAGGACCTTGTTGTAGCTAGGGATTCCTTTCAAGAACATCTAGAAATGGGTAAAGAGACATTTGGGTCACTCAGGGTGATATTCGATTGTTGAGGGATTTGTCATGTTGTTGTATATATTGATATATAGTCTAGATTCAGGAGTTGGTGATAAGTCAATTAGTTTTATAGTTTGGTATGTTTAGTCCCTATTGGGCATTGTCCAGTAGTGTATTGGATCAATGGATTAGTCGTCAATGCACTCTTGATCATTGGTCTTTTCTTTCTTGGTCAACAACATAGGCTCTTTGGAAATTTAGAGCTGCATCAGTTGGAGTTCAATGGATATGTCAACCTATTGACAAAAACTATACATTGTACATTATGGTTTCTAGGTATGGGTACCCTCAATGGTTGGTTGTGAAATTGATATTCATAGCAGGTTCGAGTTTGGTAGATGTTCTTGGTTATTGAAAGTTCGAATATTGGGGCAACATTGTGGAGTTCTTTAGGTGTGGCTTGGGATTTGCACATAATCCAATTTTAGCGTGTTGGGTCAGCAAGGTTGGTATCTGAATTGACCCAACTAGGGTTTGATAACATTTCTGATGGATTTGGAATTTTTATCGAGCTATTGCGTATTGGTGGGATATGTTTAGTTTTAATCAAGGTGTAGGATCTTTGTCTTTGACCATTCATAAAAATGTTTATGTTAGTGGTTGAGATTCGTCATTTCAGTTAGATCTACTGGTACGACACCTGATGGGTAACGGTTATGAGGAAGAAGGTGTACAATAGATCTAGGATTGGTTATGTGTTTTTCCCCTGGGAATATATGTAGGTTAAAAAAGATAGCTCGAGAACACTTGGCTAAAGTTATTGACATGGTTCTCAAATGGTTTGTAGTCCTTAAATTAGAACAAGAGTGCATCCGCCTCTCTCATTCTTTGGTTGCGTGCGACCATGTTTCCGCATAAATTTTGCATTGGTAGCCACTTGTACTCTAAAACGAATCATGCGATAGAAAGGTATGGCTTATATTTGTATTTGGTTAACCTAAAGAGGGATGTTGATTGGGTTCCTGCAAGTCGGTGGACTGATGGTTGGGTACCTTTAGGCCCCTTTACTCACAAATATTTTGGCTATGGGTGTGATGACGACAAGATCGACATAGTACCGTGAGCTTATCATTTAGTGGTTATAAGGTGTCATGAGGTATCGTGAACTAGTGGTTATATAATTTGTATGGGTGAGACACACAAGTCTTTTGATTGAGACTGTTACATCTCTAATCGTTAGTTTTCTTGCCATATTTGGGATTTTGTGCATTATGGGAGTCGGGAGACTCAGTGACCAGATGGTTTGGATCATGTGGACAGTTAAAGGTGGTTACGAGTAATATTTGTGCATCATAAGTCGCTTATAAAGTGTTTGTATTATGAACCCTTTTTTCTTGTGGGCTGTTTATCAGGAGTTTAGTTACCACTGTTAGATATTGTGTCACACCCCCAAACCAGAATGGCGGAAACGTTCGGGGGCGGAGGACATCATATTCAGTATCATAACAGTTCATAGAAAGGAAAGTACACACCACCATATATATTAAAGTTTCCAAAATGTTTACATAATTGTATTCGTTACATGTTCAAAAGTTAAATACATAAACATCTTTCAAAAGAAGTAATTAACGTGCATACGTTAATCCCCAAAAGTTGATTTCCAAACCTGCTTAGCGGTTCCCTGAGAATACAAATTATTTCAAAGAGAAAGTGTCAACAATTAAGTTAGTGAGTTCGTAAGTGGTTTAGAAAAATTGAATGCCATTCCAAAATGGGTGTATGTTTTCCAAGAAAATCCCTTATTTTCTTATAAAAGTATGAAATGCATATGAATATTCGTATTATAAGTTGTAAATAAATGCACCAGGAAAATCCCTTATTTTCCTATTAGTTGTTTGGTTTGTATACAGGAAAAACCCTTATTTCCCTAGCATAACTGGCAGTCTCTAAGACCGAAAATCGTAAGCAACCGACGTTCTTAAAAGTTGTGTCATAGTTTTATATAATAAAGCTATACGAAGATCGCATTTGTTAGATGAAGAATAGTTTTAATAGCTACTCATTCACAAAAGCATAATACCATAATAATTGTATATCCGATGAGTTTTATAACCATACTAAACAAAATATGCCTGTAACGACGTTCTTCTGGCGTCGCAGCGTTATGACAACTGTCACCCCAAAGGATGGACTGTAGCTAACAGTCAGGGCGCTGGATCATGACTTTCCGTAAAGATCTATACACATTTGACACGTTTTCCTAACGGGAGACTCTGGTTATAGATAGGACTTGCGGCATTACTTTCTAATAAGAAAGTAGTGTTTGAAGATATACACGTCTCATGGATTCTCAACTAAGTATGTATTATCGTGATGGTTTTGTATGCAAAGTTTATCCTTTTTCACAATGTTTGAGAAAGCATAAATCATAAGTTTTTAGAATGTATAAAACGACTTAGGAACGAAAGGTACTTTGAAATCACTATATACTTTGTATAAGTCTAATGCACGCAAAGTATGACAAGAGTTTTCCATAGTAGTAAGGAATTACAAGTGATTTATTTGATAAAAACAAGTGAAGTTAAACTTTATAAAATACACGATAATAACCGTATGTTTACTTGTATCCCCCCCTATAGAGTATAAAAGCATTTCAAATGTATTTAAAGTGTGTTTGAAAGGGGTATGAACTCACTTGATAGTTTGAAGAAGGTGTGACGAAAATCGAGCGGAACTTTGGCTTGCAAAAGCGGATTTTCTCGGGATTTCTAGGGAGTAAAATCGACCTTCGGGACTTGCACAAAATGACCAGGGCTTCGGGGTAGTACGAGCACGCAAAACGAGGCAAAACACAAGAAAAGTGAGAGAGAATGAGCAATTTTTCCGGGAACCCTCGCATCCATTTTATAGGAGGCTGGAACCGCCTCGGTACGCGGGGCGTACGCGTACGTCACGCATGACCGAGTCCTCGACTGCCTCGGACTTCGGATGGGACGGGGGGTAGGCTCGCATAGGGGCGACGTGGACGAGCCGAGGCCAAGGCCTTGAGTACGCTGGGCGTACTCGTGTACGCGGGGCGTACTTGTGTGACTCAGACTTCGGATAATACCGAAGTTTTGAATAAAAATATATATTAATTATTTATCAAACTTCAAAAATTCATATCTCCTTCATACGAACTCCGTTTTCGACGTTCTTTATATCCATGCGTAGGTGAGACTAAGATCTACAACTTTCGTTTAGATTCCGTCGGCAAATTCCGAAATTATTTTTATTATTTATTTATTAAAATGACGTGATTAAGGAATTTCTTTAAAAATTCATAACTTTTTCATACGATGTCCGATTTGAGCGTTCTTTTTATGCACGTTTGTAGTTTAACAATATCTATGACTTTCATTTAGACACCTAAGGTCAGAAAGTGTTTTATTGAAACTTTGCGTTTTTACGTAACCTCGTATCGCCGATTTTTGTCGGAAAAACTTAGAATGGTCATAACTTCTTCGTTATAAATCGGATTTTTGCGTTATTTATATGTTTGGAACCCTTAAGACGATATTTACTACATAGCGTACTCCAAACAGAGTTTTTGAATACTTTGTTTTTCGATGATATTCTAATCCCTTTTTCAAAGAGGTTACAAGACTCGATCTTTGATGACCTGAAATGACGGGTTGTTACATCATCCCCCCGTTAGAGGGAATTTTGTCCCGAAATTTTAATACAAAAGGAAAGTTTTAGGGGCTGAGGAAGAGGTGTGGATACTTCTGTTGCATTTGATCTTCTCGTTCCCATGTGAACTCAGGTCCCCTCTTAGCATTCCATCGGACCTTTACTATTGGAATGCAGCTTTGTTTAGTTCGTTTAACTTCCCTATCCATGATCTCGACGGGTTCTTCCACAAAGTTAAGATTTTCATTTAGATCGATTTCATCAAGTGGAATTACAAGTGTTTCGTCGGACAAACACTTCTTCAGGTTCGATACGTGGAATACTGGATGTACTTTGTTAAGCTCGATTGGAAGTCGGAGTTTGTCGGCCACTGGACCAGCTCTTGAAATGATTTCGAAGGGTCCAATGTACCTAGGGTTTAGCTTCTCATGTTTTCCAAAGCGTATCATGCCCTTCCAGGGTGAGACCTTCAGTAGTACACGATCGTCAATCTGAAATTCCAAGGGTTTACGTCTTTTGTCGGCATAGCTCTTTTGCCTATCCCTTGAGGATTTCAGTCGTTCTCGTATTTGCACGATCTTTTCTGTAGCTTCTCTGATGATCTCCGGACCAGTGAGGGTGCTATCAGGGACTAGACCTTTTGCTAACTGTGTGTCGCCCACTTCCGTCTAGCATAGAGGTGATCTGCACTTACGGCCGTAAAGGGCTTCAAATGGAGCAATCCTGATACTAGTATGATAACTATTGTTATAAGAGAACTCGACTATAGGTAAGTGAACATCCCATGCCTTACCAAAGTCGATTACACATGCTCGCAACATGTCTTCCAAGGTTTGGATCGTCCTCTCACTCTATCCGTGAGTTTGGGGGTGATAGGCTGTACTCATGTCCAATCTTGTTCCCATGGATTTTTGCAATGATTGCCAGAATCTGGAAGTGAATCTGCTGTCTCTGTCCGAGATGATAGACATTGGCACTCCATGGAGTCGTACGATCTCTCGGATGTAGATTCTTGATAGCTTTTCCATCTTATCAGTTTCCTTGATCGGTAAGAAATGAGCGGACTTGGTTAATCTATCGACGACTACCGAAATAGTATCTTGGCCACCCTGAGTTTTGGGCAGTTTCGTTATGAAGTCCATGGAAATCTGCTCCCATTTCCACTCAGGTATTTCAGGTTGTTCGAGTAGCCATGAGGGTTTCTGGTGTTCTATTTTTATTTTGGCGCAAGTCAAACACTTGCTCACATATGTAGCGATCTCCGCTTTCATGTTTGGCCACCAGTAAAGTTGCTTGAGATCTTGATACATCTTGTCTGACCCGGGGTGTACGGAGTATGGAGTCTTGTGTGCCTCGCTCATAACTACCTCTCTGAATCCACCAAACTTGGGTGTCCATATTCGGTTCATGAGGTAGCGTGCTCCGTCACTCTTGATTTCTAAGTTCTTGTCCATTCCCCTAAGGGTCTCACCCGTCACGTTTTCGGGTTTCAAGGCCTCTATTTGAGCTTCCTTGATTTGTGCTGACAGGTGCGAATGGATCGACATGGCTAATGACTTCACTCTTCGGCCAGAGTACTCCTTACGAGTAAGGGCGTCCGCCACGACGTTTGCCTTTCCCGGATGATAGCGAATCTCATAGTCATAGTCGTTGAGCAATTCGACCCAACGTCGCTGTCTCATGTTTAACTCCTTTTGGTCGAAGATGTGTTGGAGGCTCTTGTGGTCTGTAAAGACAGTGCACTTGGTACCATATAGGTAGTCTCTCCAGATTTTAAGAGCGAAGACCACCGCCCCATGTTCTAAGTCATGAGTGGTGTAGTTGACCTCATGCGTTTTCAGTTGTCGTGAGGCATATGCAATAACCTTTCCCCTCTGCATTAGCACACAACCCAGCCCTTGCTTCGAAGCGTCGCAATACACCACAAAATCTTCGGTCCCCTCTGGAAGAGAAAGGATGGGTGCACTGCAAAGGGCCTGTTTCAAAGTCTGAAATGTAGCATCTTGCTTTTCTCCCCAGTGGTAGGTCACACCTTTCTGGGTTAAAGCGGTAAGAGGCTTTGCGATGCTGGAGAAATTCTGAATGAACCTTTGATAATAACCAGCAAGACCTAGAAATTGGCGAATTTCTGTTGGTGTAGTTGGTGCAGACCAGTTTTTGATAGCCTTGATCTTTGATGGATCCACGTGGATTCCTTCCTTGCTGACCACGTGACCGAGGAACTCCACCTTTCTAATCCAAAATTCATATTTTGAGAATTTTGCATACAGTCTCTCAGTCCGTAACGTCTCTAAGACTTGTCTCAGATGTTGACTATGCTCTTCTTTATTCTTTGAATAAATGAGTATGTCGTCTATGAATACTATCACAAACTTATCCAAGAATGGAAGACATACCCGATTCATTAGATCCATGAATACGGCCGGGGCATTGGTTAGTCCGAACGGCATCACTACGAACTCGTAATGTCCATATCTCGTTCTGAAGGCCGTCTTGGGAACATCACTCTCCAGGACTCGCAGCTGGTGATATCCCGATCTCAAATCGATCTTGGAGAAGTAGTTGGCTCCTTGGAGTTGGTCGAATAAGTCATCGATTCGGGGTAAGGGGTATCGGCTCTTGATGGTAAGTTTGTTGAGTTCTCGGTAGTCGATTCACATTCTGAATGATCCATTCTTTTTTTTTCACTAACAACACGGGTGCTCCCCATGGCGAGAAGCTCGTCCTAATGAATCCTTTTCTAAGTAGCTCATTTAGTTGGCTGGACAACTCTTGCATCTCTGCTGGGGCTAATCGATAGGGTGTTTTGGCTACGGGGGTAGCTCCGGGAACCAGATCGATTCTGAACTCGACTAGTCTCGCGAGAGGTATTCCCGGAAGGTCCTCGGGAAAAACATCGGGAAAATCGCATACGTCGGACACATTCTTGACGTCCTGGACTTCGTGTTTCACATCTACAACATGTGCCAAAAACGCGTGACACTCCTTGCGTAGGCATTTCTGAGCTTGGATACTTGAGATGATACGAAGAGTGGTACTGGGTTTGTCGCCCAAGACAATGAAAGTTTTTCCGGTTGGCAGATTAAGGCGAACGGCCTTATCGTAACATAAAATGTCCGCGTGATGAGAGCTCAGCCAATCCATGCTAACGATGACATCGAAGCTCTTAATCGAGACTGGCATGAGGTTGATTGAAAAGGGATTATCGTTTAAAGTTAGGGTGCAGTTTAAGTATATCTCCTTAGTGCCTTCGGTTTTCCCGTTGGTCATTTCTACTATGAATGGTTCACTTAATGATTGTGGTATTGATTTTAGCAGGCCTTTAAAGTCGTGACTCACAAAACTCCTTTCCGCTCCACTGTCAAACAAAATGCATGCATATGAGTTATCGAGAAGAAACGTACCCGTAACAACAGTAGGGTCCGCAATGGCTTCATCTTGTCCCATTGCGAAAACTCGGCCCCTTCCACCGGTATTTCGGTTGTTTGCCTTTGGGAAGTCCCTGCGGTAGTGCCCTGTGTCTCCGCACTCAAAGCAGGCACGGCTTACTCCGATATTAGCAGTGGGGGCGGATGATTGGGTTGGCTCTTTGCAATAGCGGGCTGTATGTCCCTTCTTATTGCACCTGGTGCATTGAAGATCATGGCAAGGACCGTGGTGGTGGAATTTGCATTGGTTGCACTTAGGAAGTTTTCCATTATATGAGCTTGTGGGGGCAGGGTTGGCAGGTATAGTCATAGCGTGGGTCGCTACTACTTGTTGTTTCTTGGGGTTCTCCTGGAGGGTTTGTCCCCTCCTCTTGTTCCAAGGCCTACTCTGGCCCTGAGTCTCCTTAGATGGATTTGCGATTGCTGCAATGGTACCCTGTTTTACTCCGTGGTCGATGAGTCGCTGAGCCAGGCGTTTAGCGCTGTTGTAGGTAATAGGGTTGGAAGCTAGGACATGCCCTTGAATCTAAGGTGACAACCCCCAAATGTACCTTTCAACCTTCTTTGATTCTGGGTTGACCATGGTAGGGCACAATGCAGCGAGGTCGTTGAACCTAGCTGTGTAAGCGACTAGGTCAGACCCAGTCATTTTCAGATTCCAGAGCTCCTGCTCAAGCTTTTGCACTTCGCCCCTTGGGCAGTATTCTTCCAGTAGTAGAACCTTCAGATCCTCCCAACTCATGGCGTTGGCAACAGTGTGCATCACCGAATTTACATGGCTTTTCCACCAAGTGAGGGCTCGATCTATGAAGGTGCAAGCAGCGAATTTAACCTTGCTTGCTTCTTGGCATGAGCAGATCTCAAAAACTGTTTCGGTCTTTTCGAACCATTGCATTAGCGCAATGACTCCTCCAATTCCATTAAAAGTTTTTGGCTTAGCATTAGAGAACTCCTTGTAAGTACATTCCCTTACTTGACCACAACCAGTGCCATGATTTGAATGATTCGTGTTGCTACCTGCCCCTCCATTTCCGTTGGAGTTTATTTGCGAGAGGGCTGCAGTTACTGCTGCTGTGCTAGCAGCCTGGACCATGGCCGGATCATACGTTGGTGGTGAAGGTGGTGCCGTGCCCGGTCTGGGCCTTAGGTTTTGACGAGGAGGCATCGTGCTGCCAAAAGAAAATGAAAGATTTATAAGTTTTGGTAGTTCAGAGTTGAATGATATTGAGTTAACTTTTAATAGTTCTAAGAAATTGGGTTTGACCGACACTAGGTTTTGAGCTTGAAAATAAAGTTTGAGTAGATGTACTTATGAATTGAACGAACTACACATAATTAACAACAAGAAAAGGGATATGCCCTTATATATATTCAACATATAGTTGTGTTACATCTGAGTCTAGATAAAAGTTCTTGACCTTTCTAAAGGCCTCCGATTACAGAACATTTTAAACAAAATAATACTTTTATCCGAAGTCCTAATTTATAACAAAAATTGAGAGTCGGGCAAGTACTACTTGCGGCGCGGTTTGCGCTTGGAGCTCGACTCCGTGTCGGACTGCTTCGACTCCATGAGGCGCCTATCAAACGCAACTTGTTGTTCCCTCAATTCTGCGAAGGCTGCATTTGCTTGTGCTTGGAATGCTTCGACGCGAAGGTGGATGTCGTTCTGTAACATCTCTAGGCGGTTGATGTCGGCCGTGTGGATTTGTACTTCCACGTTGACCTCTCGGATTCGGTTGGCTGGCACTCCGGATTGATAGCACTGGTTGGCGAGTTTGCCAACCATGACCGGGAGGGCTCGGTCTACTGATCCCCTGCCTCTGACATCATAGAAGTCTCGGCACATGCCGTAGGGAGGGCATAAGCTTTGTTGTTGGCTCCAATGATGGAGGTGACTTCCCCACATAGGAGTGGGTCCTTGGAAGTTCCTCACGTGGATGGAAGGTTGCAGGATTGGTGGATTGATAATTTCTGGCTCCGAATCTGTGCCAGAGTCATCTCCTTCCTCCAACTCTATAGGCTCTTCGTCTTCTTCAGGATCTTCTTCGATCCATCCTCCATTACCTTGGTTGGGGTAGTAGGGGTCATTGGGGTGATGGAATCCTGCCATTTAGTCTGTACGAGAATAGGGTTAAGAATTTACTATAAGTTAGAGCACATGAAACTTACCCTTAAGTTTAATGGTTGATGACAACACAAAAACTCCCTTAGTATTATGTAACGATGTGCTTTTGGTAAGTTTTAAAATCGTTGTCCACTGCAGACACTCCTTAGCATACGTTAGTCCTCTCTCGGACAAATATAGTTGATCAGGCTATATTCGTCCCAGTTCCGATTACATGTCCCAAGGCGTACCTGTACTGCACAACTTATTTATAATACTTCTAGAGTTATTCGATATGAAACTGTTATTAGTATGAAATGAGTGCATGTTTACCTTAAAACTAAATAAATTTAATTTCAAAAGTATGACTTTTCTCATAGTGTTTTTGCCCAGTTGAGTTTATAGTTGTATACCAAAAAGAAATGGTTTTGATATACTTAATTCCCTATAAACAAAGCTCTGATACCAATCTATCACACCCCCAAACCAGAATGGCGGAAACGTTCGGGGGCGGAGGATATCATATTCAGTATCATAACAGTTCATAGAAAGGAAAGTACACACCACCATATATATTAAAGTTTCCAAAATGTTTACATAATTGTATTCGTTACATGTTCAAAAGTTAAATACATAAACATCTTTCAAAAGAAGTAATTAACGTCTGTACGTTAATCCCCAAAAGTTGATTTCCAAACCTGCTTAGCGGTTCCCTGAGAATACAAGTTATTTCAAAGAGAAAGTGTCAACAATTAAGTTGGTGAGTTCGTAAGTGGTTTAGAAAAATTGAATGCCATTCCAAAATGGGTGTATGTTTTCCAAGAAAATCCCTTATTTTCTTATAAAAGTATGAAATACATATGATTATTCGTATTATAAGTTGTAAATAAATGCACCAGGAAAATCCCTTATTTTCCTATTAGTTGTTTCGTTTGTATACAGGAAAAACCCTTATTTCCCTAGCATAACTGGCAGTCTCTAAGACCGAAAATCGTAAGCAACCGACGTTCTTAAAAGTTGTGTCATAGTTTTATATAATAAAGCTATACGAAGATCGCATTTGTTAGATGATGAATAGTTTTAATAGCTACTCGTTCACAAAAGCATAATACCATAATAATTGTATATCCGATGAGTTTTATAACAATACTAAACATAATATGCCTGTAATGACGTTCTTCAGGCATCGCAGCGTTATGACAACTGTCACCCCAAAGGACGGACTGTAGCTAACAGTCAGGGTGCGGGATCATGACTTCCCGTATAGATCTATACACATTTGACACGTTCTCCTAACGGGAGACTCTGGTTATAGACAAGACTTGCGGCATTACTTTCTAATAAGAAAGTAGTGTTTGAAGATATACACGTCTCATGGATTCTCAACTAAGTATGTATTATCGTGATGGTTTTGTATGCAAAGTTTATCCTTTTCCACAATGTTTGACAAAGCATAAATCATAAGATTTTAGAATGTATAAAACGACTTAGCAACGAAAGGTACTTTGAAATCACTATATACTTTGTATAAGTCTAATGCACGCAAAGTATGACAAGAGTTTTCCATAGTAGTAAGGAATTACAAGTGATTTATTTGATAAAAACAAGTAAAGTGAAACTTTATAAAATACACGATAATAACCGTATGTTTACTTGTATCCCCCCCCCCCCTTATAGAGTATAAAAGCATTTAAAATGTATTTAAAGTGTGTTTGAAAGGGGTATGAACTCACTTGATAGTTTGAAGAAGGTGTGACGAAAATCGAGCGGAACTTTGGCTTGAAAAAGCGGATTTTCTCGGGATTTATCAGGAGTAAAATCGACCTTCGGGACTTGCACAAAATGACCAGGGCTTCGGGATAGTGCGAGCACGGAAAATGAGGCAAAACGCAAGAAAAGTGAGAGAGAATGAGCAATTTTTCCGGGAACCCTCGCATCCCTTTTATAGGAGGCTGGAACCGCCTCGGTACGCGGGGCGTACGCGTACGTCACGCATGACCGAGTCCTTGACTGCCTCGGACTTCGGATGGGATGGGGGTAGGCTTGCATAGGGGCGACGTGGACGATCCGAGGCCAAGGCGTTGAGTACGCTCGGCGTACTCGTGTACGCGGGGCGTACTTGTGTGACTCAGACTTCGGATAATACCGAAGTTTTGAATAAAAATATATATTAATTATTTATCAAACTTCAAAAATTCATATCTCCTTCATACGAACTCCGTTTTTGATGTTCTTTATATCTACACGTAGGTGAGACTAAGATCTACAACTTTCGTTTAGATTCCGTCGGCAAATTCCGAAATTATTTTATTATTTATTTATTAAAATGACGTGATTAAGGAATTTCTTTAAAAATTCATAAGTTTTTCATACGATGTGCGATTTGAGCGTTCTTTTTATGCACGTTTGTAGTTTAACGATATCTATGACTTTCATTTAGACACCTAAGGTCAAAAAGTGTTTTATTGAAACTTTGCGTTTTTACGTAACCTCGTATCGCCGATTTTTGTCGGAAAAACTTAGAATGGTCATAACTTCTTCGTTATAACTCGGATTTTTGCGTTTTTTATATGTTTGGAACCCTTAAGACGATATTTACTACATAGCGTACTCCAAACAGAGTTTTTGAATACTTCCTTTTTCGATGATATTCTAATCCTTTTTTCAAAGAGGTTACAATACTCGATCTTTGATGACCTAAAATGACGGGTTGTTACATATTGGTTATGGAGTCTCAAGTCATGAAGCTCATTGTGAATGTCTCGAGTGATTTATTAGGTGGAGGTACATCTGAGATAATATGGGATTTGGCTGGAACATTGGAATTCTTGGATTGACCATCCTTATTCTTGTAGGATTAGCAGGTTTGTAATCACTTATCAAGAAGTCAAATGTGTATTTAAGGTTCTTAGGCATAACCTCCGTATTGGGATTGGAGAAATTTCATTATTGGTATATTTTGAGTATTCTTTTTACATGGTTGAGTGGTGTTCCTAGTCAGGGACTAGGGGAGGATACGTCGAATGAATGATCAACAGTCATAGGGAATGATTTCTGGGATTTAAATTGATAGGTTAATGTTTTCGGGAAGTTTCCTGCTTTAAGTGGTTATCGTTGTGGTTTGAGGTCTTCCAGTTGGAAAGAGTAAGGTAGTTGTTTCAGTTCTCAGACAGAGCAATTGGGTTTCTTTCTTTATTTGATGGCAAAGTGTTAATGTTCATTCATTCGGAGCTATAAGTCATATTCATATAACATGGTAGAAGATTAGTAATGAATGATTTTGAGGAAGAAATATAATTTAAGTGGGAGAGAGTTGTAACATCTTCTTTTGAGAAGTTTCGTATTTCGGGATTGTAGGGAATAAAAGGATCATGTAAATATCTTGGGCTTTAATGGAATAAGGTTTAGATACTATTAGATGTTAATAATATTGATTATTCGATCGAAGCCCTTAGTTGTGTTTTGGATTCAAAGGGTAAATAAGGAAAGTGATGCTTCAAACTTCTTTTATGAAATTAGGATTTAAGTTTGGAAGGTTTTAAGGAAACGGAGAGTTGATGAAATTATAGATCTTTTCATTACCTTTCCATGCATATAAAGATCGTCGAAAAAGGAGTTTGAATGGAGAAGTTATGAGTGTTATAATTTAAGAAGGTGTTTGATTAGTCTAGTACACTAGGCATACAGGAAGTACATTGTGCATACTAAGGCATCCCTATTTAAGCCCCTTAAATTCCCCAAACCCATTCTATTCTCATCCTCCATCTCTCCAACACCCTCCCTTGAAAACCCTAACCCTTTTGAGTAAACGAATGTGTTCTTAAGTGCTTTGGATTGTTCTTGGTGCATATTAGAGATGAAGGAGCTCTTTGGAGAAGTGCTGGTTGCATTGGAGCTTGTAGATCCAGACTTTGTTCACCTTGATCTTTCTTCTGGAAGTGTAAAGCTTGAATATTAATGATGCATTTGTTATATCCAACTAGTCTTAGGTTTTATCAGCATTTGGTCACTTTAGTGCATAATGTTTAGATCTTGAGAGTTTCTGACCTTGTTATTAATAAAGTTGGAAACTATATCCATTTACACATCATATTGATTTAGATCTAAAGGTTGGAGACTTGGACTTAACGGATTAAGTTGAAAAAGATTCACTTTTGGTCCCTTTGAGACCTAAAGACTAGATCTTAGTTGTTTGGACCATTGTAATGGGTAAAGTTGGAAACTTTATCCATTATGGAGTTATTAGGAACCAAAAAAATGTAATATTGGACCTCACTTTCCTTCCATGCATGTATTAGGATGTCTTAAAGAGTTAAGAAGCTAGGATTTCTTTTATTGAGAACTTAATAGTCATGCAAGATCATAAAGATGGAAACTTTATGATTAAGAACATCATTTGACGGCTAGATATGGATTTTGGACGAAAGAGCTTAAGTATTAAGCTCTTAATGGGAAGAAAGGGTGGTAACCGCGTATGTTGGGCATTCCAAAGGGTGCACTATGTGTACGTGGTCAACCCCTTGAATCTAGTCAAACGCATAATATGTCCCCTTTACTTGTTGAGTACTCACCGAGTTGACCCGGTTGACTTGGTTGACTTTGGCTTTTACTTTGGCATGGAGTTTTACCAAGTTTTACCTAAGGGTATTTTGGGTATATTGATTATAAGTTAAGTTTGGTATTGTTCCAATGAATAAGTGACCCATAGAGCTTATATTAGGATCATTGTCCTATTCAATGATCTTTCGGATTAAGAAGTGAGTTTTCTTATAGTACCTGGAAGTCAAAGGCACCAATACCGACCCATTAGATTATGTAATAGTATGCTAGCTATCTTCGTCATTCTTTCATCTATTGTATGTGTTTGAATATATACAAGGCGAGACCATATGCTAGGCGGGGCTTGATGAGTTTGTTGGCCGGGGCACATCACATCTTACTGTCAGATCGGTCCCGAGCAGGGCCCGATGCCGGGCGGGGCCTGAAGGTTGTCGGGAAAGGCCCATTATATGTATGGTGTGTGGTATTTTTCGGAACTCACTAAACTTTATGCAAACGATTTTATGTTTATGGCTTCAGGTGCTTCCGGTACGAATCAGAAGGGGTTGGCGTGATGACACCGCATCCACCAGAGTTTTCCACATTGACAATTTTCAATATTTACACTGATTTTTAAATAATATATTAATTTTGATCGGTTTTGGAACAACTCGCTTGTATGATTTACTGTTTTAAAAATGAAAATTTTACTATGAATTAATAGGACGTTACAAATATAGTCATTAGAGATATAAATCTATGAGTACTCATATAACATTCTTTGAATAAATCTCTAGCCTTATAGTTTGGGAAAATTTTTAATAAAACTCTAACTTTCATTTTCAACAAAAAAGTCTCGATTACTTAACTTTTTGAATAAAAAAAGCCAAAAAAATTTGGCTAATTTATTTACTTTATCCTTTTTCGATGTGTTCAGCAGGTCAAGAGACCAAATCGTTAATTTTTCCAAAATAATGAGACTTTTCTATAGATTTCATAAAAATATATATTCAATGTATAGACGTATCTTTTACGTTTATATATATATACACACACACACACGTATTTATGTATTTTTAGGTTTTTATATGCATATGTTTATGTATTTTATGTATCTTAAATGTATAAACTATTTATTTTATGTATTTTTATATATTTTACATATTCCTTTTATGTATTTCAATGTGCTAGTTATTTATGTATTACGTACTTATATGTATTATTACATATTTATTATTTTTAAGTTTTTATATAGATGTTTACGTATTTTTATATATTTTAACTATACAAATGTATTTTTATACTTATTTATATGTATTTTTAAGTAATTTACATAAATTTTTAATGTATTTTTAAGTGTTTTTTAAGCATATTATATATATATATATATATATATTTGTACGTATTTATGTATTTTTTTAATGTTTTTATGTAGAAGTTTAGGTATTTTTATATATTTTAAATGTATAGCTATATAATTTTTTATGCATTTATGTATTTTTTTTAGTTTAACTCGTATTCACCATTTCATTCAATTCTCATAGCTTTTTCGAATATGTCTAGATGGGTTTTCTACATATTAACATAATTGAAGCTTTTTGTATTCGTTTTTCATGAGATTAAATATCGAGTTAAATAACAAAATAATAATTTATTAGTTTTGGAACTAAAATCGAAAACCTTTTCAATTCAAAGTTTTTGTATGTCCATAAATTATTATTTTGCTTTTTAGTTTGATGCTTAATTTCAAGATAAAGAAATGAGAAAAGATTAAAATATGTGAGTATGTAGGAAAACAATCTACATATACTCGAAGAAGTTGTGCAAATTGGATGAAATTGGTTGTGCAAATTGGATGAAATTGGTGATGACGACATGAAGTGAAAAATATATAAATACATAAAAATAAGGCGGTTATACATTTAAAATACAAAAAATTGATAGAAAAAACGTGTGTATATATATATATATATATATATATATATATATATATATATATATATATATATATATATATATATATATATATATATATATATATATATACAGACACATACACCTAAAAATTCATAAAAATGAACATAAAAATACATACAAATATATAAAATACTTTAAAATACATATACATATATATATATATATATATATATATATATATATATATATATATATGTAAAAAATATGTTTACACATTTAAAATACATAAAAATATGTAAAAACATACATATAAAAACATAAAAAATACATAAGTACATATATATATATATATATATATATATATATATATATATATATATATATATATATATATATACACGTAAAAAAATATGTTTATATATTATACACAAATTTTGACGAAATCTACAGAAAAATCTCATTATTTTGGAAAAATTAACGATTTGGTCTCATGACCTGCTGAACTGGTCAAAAAGTGGTTAAAGTGAATAAATATATCGGTTTCTTTTATTTAAAAAGTTAAATAATCAATACTTTTCTATTCAATATATAAATATAGAAGTTATTAAAAAAATTCTCAAAATATTAAGACATTTCTATAGATTTTTCCAGCATTCTTGTATATCTTTTTATCACATTTATCTTTTGTATATTTTTCTATTGCAAATCCATGTATTTTAAAAAAAAATTATATTATTTATCATTTTAAGGTCTATTTATTTACTCTCATAGGATTTAAAGTTGTATTTGTTAACAATTTGGTACTTATTTACATATTTTTTTCTTTTTATTTATTTATTTATTTATTTGTTTATTTATTTATTTATTATTATTATTATTATTATTATTATTATTATTATTCAACTTAATTAGTTTCATATTATTAGTAGATTTAGTGTAAACGTATTCACCTGTTATTGTTAGTTTTGTTACTTGTATCTTATCTATGTTTTTGACAACTCACTTTAATCTTTTTTGTTTGATTCATACAATATAGCCAAATAGCAAGTTCGTATGCATATGATAGATTGATGTTATGCCCACCTAGAAGGGAGACAAGTGTTTTATGAGGGGGACTAGTAGGGAGGGGTAGGTTGTGAAGGACACAAAGTTGAGAGTTTGCAACTTGAACATTTGCTCTTTAAATTCAAAGTTGTTGGACCTGACAGAGGTTTTAAGAAAGAGGGAAGTAGATATAGCTTGTATTCAAGAAACTAGGTAGAAACAGGAAAAAGCTAATGAGTGTAATGGGTATAAGCTTTGTTACTCAGATCTAGAGAGTGCGATGATTATAGTAGGTGTTTTGTATCCAGATGTCAAGGACAGTATTCTTAAAGGTAAAAAATGTGATCGAATCATAGCGATCAAAGTTGTAAAGGGAGATGATGAACGTGGTCTGTGCATACACCCTACATTCTAGGTTAGGTGAATTAGATAAAAGGAGTTTTTAGGATGTGTTAGATAAAATCATTAGAAGCATTCAATAGAATCAGTTTCTAATGTTAGGGGAGACTTTAATGGCTATATAGGAAAATAGATAACCGGGTACCTAAGTGTACATGTGGAATTTGCTTTTTGTACTAGGAATGATGACATGCGTTTTCTACCAAACTTTGCTACAACAACAATTTGTTGGTTTGTTAGATGCATTTTCATGAAATGCCTTTTTTCATTATTATTACATAATGACCCCATACTACTAACTTTTGTTATGATTTTCAAGGTAAATTAGATCAATCTGAGAATTCGTCACTTTGAGGATGCATTTAATGAAGCATAAGAGCTTAACCGGACATTAGAATTGATGATTGATGTTAGGGAATGATTAAGAGTTGTTTTAATTGAAGAAATAAATCCACACTATGCAAATTTGGAGTTACAAGATCATGTTTTCCACTTACATGATCATGTAAACTTCCGGAGGATTTTTAAGGACATTTTCTTGTGAATTTTGAGCCTTGAACCAAAAGAACGATCGACACTCAAAAAGCACTATCATGTTTCACCTGCATGACATATTTCCACTTGAAAAAGCTCAAAGACCTTCCTTGATCATAAAACATGATCATGGAAATCAAAATCATGAAAATGTTTCTCAAAAACATGATCGCGTTTCTCAAAAACACGATCATATATTCATTTTTTACCCAAAAAATAGCAGCATAATTCATTTAATTGGCTTTGGGCATGTGTTACTGAAGGGCTTTGGGCATGTGTTACTGAAGGTCTTTGACTCAAAAACAAGATCGAGTTATGTGTTGTTGTAACAACCTAAAAATTTAATACTAGGTTCTTAAATTAAGTATGTAAATAAATAAGGGATTATTTATGAAAATAAATCAATATGGTGTAATCATATCATTTGTTGATTTGAAGTTTAAAAAGTTAAAAGTGGAAATGACAAAACTTCAAAGTCTAAGGGCTAAAAGTGTCAAATTGACAAAGTGAGTTCACTAAAGGGTTAACTTAATAAATAGATAGGACTAAAAAAGTTGTATAATAGATGGATAAGGACTTTTTATGTCAATATTTTTGGAAAATGTGAAAATAAATGATATGATGGTAATAATTGGCAAAATGCTTAAGCTATAGGGACCATATATGAAAAAGATGGGAAATAAGATGCAAACTCTCTTCATTCTCTCTTCCATATGTATTCTTCATTCAAGAGATCTCCATAATGGAGATTTTCATCTTCTCTATATCTAAGGCTTGATTCAAGTGAGGAATTGCACAACCAAGCAAAGGAAAGAAGGAATCAAGGCTTGAAAGGTAAAATTTCTCTTCATTTTAACCTAGAAACTAATTTTTGTGAATTAGATAAACACAATGTCATAATTAGCTTATTCAAATGATTTGGGTTTGGTTTTCTAGCCTCCTTTTAGTGGTTTCATGGATCTAATCTCAATCCAATCATCATGTTTTTGGATTTTATGATTTAGCTATAAATCTTTATGAACCTAGAATACCATAATTAGGGATAATGGAATTTATGAAGAAATTAGATTGTATTCTATGACCTAGATGATGTTTGTGATTCCAATTGGAATGCTCAAACACATCCATGATGATAGAATGTTTCATAAACATGGGTTTTAATTGGTTTTGGGAAAATATGATGACATCATTGAATTTTATACATTTTGGTAGGATTATTAAGCAAATGAATTTTATAACCATCGATGGATCCTACTAGAATGATTTGGATGCAAAGTACTAAGTGTTGATTGATTATTAGATGAATCCATGGAGTTTATTGTCATAAGGGCAGTTTTAGGAAATCTATGGATTACTACATAAAGATTAATATATAAGAAGAGAATGATATTTATGAATATGAATTGACACTGTAGATATTATATTGGAACATAAACATAAAGGGATTCTACTGAAGTTCTAACTCTAATGATTGTTTTGGCCTAAAGGGTAATTTGGGAACATGGAATGGAAATTAAGATTTCATAGTTAGATTTAGGTATTTTCAGTGAGATTAATTGTGGTTTCATGTAATTAACAACATTCACATGGTTATTCAGTAAGTTTGGAACACACTATGTGAGTTTTAGAATGTGTAACTGGAAACTAGATTAGTTAAACCTTTATTTAAAGCTTAAGGATCATTATATCCTTGAAGGTTTCAATGAGCACTTATTGGATTAAGTGAGGTGTTTTAAGATGATAAAATACCTTCTAATCATGTGTGAGAACATATACAAATGGTACAAAGTGAATTAGAAAACGGTCTTCAAGAGCTATGCAAAATTGAGTGTCATTTTGAGAAATATCGAGTTTATACCTAACTGAAATCATCCCATTTCTAGGTAAAAATTATCTTGATTGATTTTGATAGTTGTAGGAAATTCTCTAAACCTTCATTACTTTTGCAAATGAACTGAAAATCACGCACCGTTTAACCTATATTCATATTATCAAATAAGGGATGATTTGAGACAATGAGTTCTAGAAATAGAATGTCATTATATTGACATGAACTAGTATGATGTATGAAGCATTTCAAACATTTTACATGGGGGAAATAAGCTAAAAATGAAGTAGCTAACATTCTTGTCACTGAGGTGAGTATGTGTTGGCATTTTACCACTTTGGGGTACATCGCAAAATGATTTTTATGATAATGAAATATTAATGTTTTGATTTATGAAACATTTTGAAATCAAAATGTTTTATGCTTTTGGAAAGAATGTTTTGAAAGAATGCCGTGAAGGCAGGAATGTTTTTGAAAGCAAAGAAAGTTTTGGAAGAAAGAATGTTTTGATAACATGCTTGAAATGAGTATTTTGATACTAAGATATGAAATATATAAAACGTTGAAAGTAATGAGAATAAATGTAAAGTAATGCAAAGAAATGGAAAGTAATGAAATGAAAACTGTCTAGGCCATGATACCTCATAAGAGGCACCAGAGGAATCAATTGGCGGTGGTACCTTGCTGTGTAACGCCCGTAGATCTGGGCTAGTCAATTAGAGACGTTAAGCATCAAAAATGACTTTTTGATGGAATATTATTTTGAAGGAATAATCTTAATTAAGTTATAGTATATGTTACAAGGTTTCCGTGCATATAAAGAACGCCAAAATCCGAGTTATAGCGAAGAAGTTATGACCTGTCGAAGTTTCGCGACAGAACCGGTACGACCCAGCGTGACCAAGCGAGATAAATAGTGAATTTAAGGTAGATAGATATCTATCCTTAGTTATCTAAATGAGAATTGAAGATCTCATCGATAGTAGTGCAACGACGGAAAGACGGACGGAATCGGAGTTCAGATAAAGGAGTTATGAATTTCGAACAAAGTTTTCCTGTCCCGGCCTACTAAAAATAATATATAAGTAATATACTTATAATATATTAAAAATAAAGTCAAAATTGGCCAATGGAGTCTAAACGAGAGTTGTAGAGCATAAGCTCACCTTCGCGGCGATATAAAGAACGTCGAAAACGGAGTTCGTATGCGAAAGTTATGAATTTCTGAAGTTCAGGGCGCGAAACCCCAAAACTGTCAGAGACCACGACGTGACAAGCAGTGCCACGACGTGGCAAGTGTCCTGACACCTCTGGGAGGCCCCCAGGTGCAACTTGGGATGACGCATGCAGTGACGACCAAGCCCACGACGTGGAAAAAGGTTGCCACGACGTGGCAAGGGCCAAATTTGCCCTATAAATAGATTTGAAGGGCCAGCCGTTTAGGGTTGCTATTTTCTCTCTTCTCTCTCCCGTTTTGCATCGATTTGCGTGTCAGAAGTACCTCGAAGCCCCGGTAATATTCCCGAGTCCCGAAGCAAGTCCCGAGATCCCGAAGATCCCGAGAAGTGCGGTTTCCGAGCCGAAGCTCCGCCCGCGAGAAGTTCGATTTTTGTAGAGATATTCCAGATCTACTGAGGATTACAACTTTTGCAAGTCGTAGTGCTGTCCGATCATCTTCTGATCAAGTGAGTGTATACTACCTTTCATAAACGCAATAATAATACAAGTATGGTTTGAGTGTATTAAGTATATTGTTGTTTATATGTGTGAGTGTGTGGTTACTTTCTTCTAACGCATTATTATGAAGTATTTTATACGAAATACGTGTTATGTGTATATTTTGTGTTATATGTGTGAATGTATATTCATTTTCTTCTATCTCATAGATACAATTTACTCTCTATGAAATACGTGTTATGTGTATGTGTCTCATATGTTGTTTTGGAATATGTATTGAATGAGAATGTTATACAGGTTTTAAACTATGTATAAAAATATATATATTTTTATCTACTAAAATGTCGGGTAGAGAATGGGTAGATATTTGTGTGATAAACAGATGAGAGGCCTCGATGTCATTGTAATCCAGTCATCTAGCGGAATTTAGATGACGACCACGGAGTTTCTAGACAGTCCAGTGGAACGCTAGCAGGCTCATAACCTGTAGGTGTTAATAAACTTGGGTGTTCATTCGCTGTATTCCATCCCCCTCATGGTTGCCTTATTTGACTTATATTGCTGAGGAACCCCCGAAGCATGTGTTGTCGCCCCGATGAAATATTCTTAGACTAGGTTCCTTATGTTAGTTGTCTTAGGGACGTAAGGTGAAAATAACGGGAATGGGTAATCGGGTTATTGTTGGTTGGTGGAAATTAAATATAATTATTTATTGTGGGTTGGAAACCCTATATGCTCACCAGGCCCCCAAGCCTGAACCACTCAGTTTTCTTTGTATCACAGGTATTAATACGAAGACATATTTCACAGAGAGATTTAAAGGAGATATAAATCAATTGTGTAATTAAATGTAAGTTCTGTTTATGCTTATATGTTTGTATCGGAACATGACATCCCGAGGTTTTATTATTAAATGAAAATACATTCTCTTTGAGAAATGTTTTGATAAGTTATTATCTTATCTTGTTTTGGGAACAAATTCCGCAACCATTTTCTTTAAAAGATTACTCTGATTTTATAAAACAAAGCATAAACAAATCGGTCTTTTCTGGCCGTAAAAATGGGGATGTCACAGTTGGTATCAGAGCATTAGTTTAAGCGAACTAGGAATTTGTAGGAAATTTCTAGACGTAAACTTAGAATGCTAAGGAATGATTGTGAGGAGTGTGTCTAAAATATGTTAGGTAGTACACCTAAATTGACATAAGCACTAGTTTATTTTAGGAATGATTCCTAAAATGCTTTATGTGCTAATTGTTTTGTGTGATAACTAAATTGATGTTATTATTTGTTCGGATCTATGGTCTGTTGCCGACCGGATCTGGAAACCTTATGTGTTTAGGATTCTAAGCGTACGACTACGAAATTAGAACTAGCATGTAAACGTTTCGGGGTGATAAGGAGATTTATACGTTTATCGTAATTAAAAACTTTCTTATCTTAAAAAAATTCTCCCTTGGTACACCAAATGTCTGCTTGGATGTACAAGAGGTCATGGCGAAGACTCGTAGATAAATTGAGTAAATTGAGGAAATGAAGAAGGCTTATGATAGTAGATGACGCCTATCAGAAGAGATCGTAAGAGTGGTATCTTGCCTTTAGAGTATGTCTTATGAAATAATAGTACGTTTAGAGGAGTACGATACGTCTGAAGTACACCTTCGATTGGCAGGATGATGGAACGATTGATGAAATTCTTGAAGTTATCTCATCGTCTGGTATTTGCATCATGAATCGAGTTGAAGTAGAGTTGATGATTGAAGATTGAGCAATGAAGAAGTCCTAGTAGAGTCTAGGGAAATTGTTTATGATTATTTGGACACATTCGTATGTGTTAAATTGTTTTGTGATTTTCTTTTATGGTGACTTGGTCGACTGCGGGACAATACTTGGGACGAGTATGAGTAGGTGTGAAAGGTAGTAGATGCATATACTACCGGAAGCACAGGACTCTCACTTGGATCAGGGAAAGTCACAAGGTTACCAAGAAGCTAGTAACTGATTCCGTTTTGTTCAAGTGTGTCATTACCCTTGTTTCGGTAGTGACTAGTAATATGGTTGTTATTCTGACCCTAGTGGTCATATCAAATTGAGTCCGACTACGAGGAGTTTGTTACGTGGTTCATGGAACCAAGTTCGATGTAACATCTAACCTAAGTCAAAAGATTGAAATCAATGCGATCGATAGCATCGCGCTTGTTGTTAAGGAAGCTTGTAGCTAGAGATGCTACATGTAAAATTGTGATTATATCACATTAGAATATGAAAGAAGGTATATTCCATTCTGGAATTTGACTCTAAGACACTTGAGTCTAAACGTTGCATCATACGATGAGAGGTCATTAGAACACGACCCATCGGTTTGTTACAATAGATAAATGATAGTATTTATCCTAAGAAGAAGAAGGAGTCCACAATAAAGACTTATTTGCTAACTTGAAGGTTACGATCGAAAGTACAACATAGTACGATAAGCAGATGCAAGATTGGGCATCTTCTGTGGTCAAGAAAGCCATAGAGTTAAATACTCTTTCGAGGAAACATAGAAGTTACGGTTATTACCTAGGATGAATAAATAACGTGTGGAATCATTATGCAAGTCCTATTTCGTTGATGATTCCGGGACGTAATCATCCTAAGGAGGAGATAATTGTAACGCCCGTAGATTCGGGCTAGTCAATTAGAGACGTTAAGCAAGAAAAATGACTTTTTGATGGAATATTATTTTGAAGGAATAATCTTAATTATGTTATAGTATATGTTACATGGTTTCTGTGCATATAAAGAACGCCAAAATCCGAGATTTAACGAAGAAGTTATGACCTGTCGAAGTTTCGCGACAGAACCGGCACGACCCAGCGTGACCAAGCGAGATAAATACTGAATTTAAGGTAGATAGATATCTATCCTTAGTGATCTAAATGATAATTGAAGATCTCATCGATAGTAGTGTAACGACGAAAAGACGGACGGAATCGGAGTTTAGATAAAGGAGTTATGAATTTCGAACGGAGTTTTCCTGTCCCGGCCTACTAAAAATAATATATAAGTAATTTACTTATAATATATTAAAAATAAAGTCAAAACCAGCCAATGGAGTCTAAACGAGAGTTGTAGAGCATAATCTCACCTTCGCGGCGATATAAAGACCGTCGAAAACGGAGTTCGTATGCGAAAGTTATGAATTTCTGAAGTTCGGGGCGCGAAACCCCAAAACTGTCAGAGACCACGACGTGGCAAGCAGTGCCACGACGTGGCAAGTGTCCTGACACCTCCGGGAGGCCCCCAGATGCAACTTGGGATGATGCATGCAGTGACGACCAAGCCCACGACGTGGAAAAAGGTTGCCACGACGTGGCAAGGGCCAAATTTGCCCTATAAATAGATTTGAAGGGCCAGTCGTTTAGGGTTGCTATTTTCTCTCTTCTCTCTCCCGTTTTGCATCGATTTGCGTGTCAGAAGTACCCCGAAGCCCCGGTAATATTCCCGAGTCCCGAAGAAAGTCCCGAGATCCCGAAGATCCCGAGAAGTGCGGTTTCCGAGCCAAAGCTCTGCCTACGAGAAGTTCGATTTTTGTAGAGATCTTCCAAATCTGCTGAGTATTACTACTTTTGCAAGTCGTAGTGTTGTCGGATCATCTTCTGATCAACTGAGTGTATACTACCTTTCATAAACGCAATAATAATACAAGTATGGTTTGATTGTATTAAGTATATTGTTGTTTATATGTGTGAGTCTGTGGTTACTTTCTTCTAACGCATAATTATGAAGTATTTTATACGAAATACGTGTTATGTGTATATTTTGTGTTATATGTGTGAATGTATATTCACTTTCTTCTATCTCATAGATACGATTTACTCTGTATGAAATACGTGTTATGTGTATGTGTATGTGTCTCATCTGTTGTTTTGGAATATGTATTGAATGAGAATGCTATACAGGTTTTAAACTATGTATAAAAATATATATATTTTTATCAACTAATAAGTCGGGTAGAGAATGGCTAGATATTTGTGTGATAAACAGATGAGAGGCCTCGATGTCATTGTAATCCAGTCATCTAGCGGAATTTCGATGACGACCACGGACTTTCTAGACAGTCCAGTGGAACGCTAGCAGGCTCTTAACCTGTAGGTGTTAATGAACTTGGGTGTTCATTCGCTGTATTCCATCCCCCTCATGGTTGCCTTATTTGACTTATATTGCTGAGGAACCCCCGAAGCATGTGTTGTCGCCCCGATGAAATATTCTTAGACTAGGTTCCTTATGTTAGTTGTCTTAGGGACGTAAGGTGAAAATAACGGGAATGGGTAATCGGGTTATTGTTGGTTGGTGGAAATTAAATATAATTATTTATTGTGGGTTGAAAACCCTATATGCTTACCAGGCCCCAAGCCTGACCCACTCAGTTTTCTTTGTATCGCAGGTATTAATACGAAGACATATTTCACAGAGAGATTTAAAGGAGATATAAATCAATTGTGTAATTAAATGTAAGTTCTGTTTATGCTTATATGTCTGTATCGGAACATGACATCCTGAGGTTTTATTATCAAATGAAAATACATTCTCTTTGAGAAATGTTTTGATAATTTATTATCTTATCTTGTTTTGGGAACAAATTCCGCAACCATTTTCTTTAAAAGATTACTCTCATTTTATAAAACAAAGCATAAACAAATCGGTCTTTTATGGCCGTAAAAATGGGGATGTCACAGTTGGTATTAGAGCATTAGTTTAAACGAACTAGGAATTTGTAGGAAATTTCTAGACGTAAACTTAGAATGCTAAGGAATGAATGTGAGGAGTGTGTCTAAAATATGTTAGGTAGTACACCTAAATTGACATAAGCACTAGTTTATTTTAGGAATGATTCCTAAAATTCTTTATGTGCTAATTGTTTTGTGTGATAACTAAATTGATGTTATTATTTGTTCGGATCTACGGTCTGTTGCCGACCGGATCTGGAAACCTTATGTCTTTAAAATTCTAAGTGTACGACTACGAAATTAGAACTAGCATGTAAACGTTTCGGGGTGATAAGGAGATTTATACGTTTATCGTAATTAAAAACTTTCTTATCTTAAAAAAATTCTCCCTTGGTACACCAAATGTCTGCTTGGATGTACAAGAGGTCATGGTGAAGACTCGTAGATAAATTGAGGAAATGAAGAAGGCTTATGATAGTAGATGACGCCTATTAGAAGATATCGTAAGAGTGGTATCTTGCCTTTAGAGTATGTCTTATGAAATAACAGTACGTTTAGAGGAGTACGATACGTCTGAAGTACACCTTCGATTGGCAGGATGATGGAACGATTGATGAAATTCCTGAAGTTATCTCATCGTTTGGTATTTGCATCACCAATCGAGTTGAAGTAGAGTTGATGATTGAAGATTGAGCAATGAAGAAGTCCTAGTAGAGTCTAGGGAAATTGTTTATGATTATTTGGACACATTCGTATGTGTTAAATTGTTTTGTGATTTTCTTGTATGGTGACTTGGTCGACTGCGGGACAATACTTGGGACGAGTATGAGTAGGTGTGAAAGGTAGTAGATGCATATACTACCGGAAGCACAGGACTCTCACTTGGATCAGGGAAAGTCACAAGGTTACCAAGAAGCTAGTAATTGATTCCGTTTTGTTCAAGTGTGTCATTACCCTTGTTTCGGTAGTGACTAGTAATATGGTTGTTATTCCGACCCTAGTGGTCATATCAAATTGAGTCCGACTACGAGGAGTTTGTTACGTGGTTCATGGAACCAAGTTCGATGTAACATCTAACCTAAGTCAAAAGATTGAAATCAATGCGACCGATAGCATCGCGCTTGTTGTTAAGGAAGCTTGTAACTAGAGATGCTACATGTAAAATTGTGATTATATCACGTTAGAATATGAAAGAAGGTATATTCCATTCTGGAATTTGACTCTAAGAGACTTGAGTCTAAGCGTTGCATCATACGATGAGAGGTCATTAGAACACGACCCATCGGTTTGTTACAATAGATAAATGAAAGTATTTATCCTAAGAAGAAGAAGGAGTCCACAATAAAGACTTATTTGGTAACTTGAAGGTTACGATCGAAAGTACAACATAGTACGATAAGCAGATGCAAGATTGGGCATCTTCTGCGGTCAAGAAAGCCATAGAGTTAAATACTCTTTCGAGGAAACATAGAAGTTATGGTTATTACCTAGGATGAATAAATAACGTGTGGAATCATTATGCAAATCCTATTTCGTTGATGATTCCGGGACGTAATCATCCTAAGGGGGAGATAATTGTAACGCCCGTAGATCCGGGCTAGTCAATTAGAGACGTTAAGCATGAAAAATGACTTTTTGATGGAATATTATTTTGTAGGAATAATCTTAATTAAGTTATAGTATAGGTTACAGGGTTTCCGTGCATATAAAGAACGCCAAAATCCGAGTTTTAACGAAGAAGTTATGACCTGTCGAAGTTTCGCGACAGAACCGGCACGACCCAGCGTGACCAAGCGAGATAAATACTGAATTTAAGGTAGATAGATATCTATCCTTAGTGATCTAAATGAGAATTAAAGATCTCATCGATAGTAGTGCAACGACGGAAAGACGGACGGAATCGGAGTTCAGATAAAGGAGTTATGAATTTCGAACGGAGTTTTCCTGTCCCGACCTACTAAAACTAATATATAAGTAATATACTTATAATATATTAAAAATAAAGTCAAAATTAGCCAATAGAGTCTAAACGAGAGTTGTAGAGCATAATCTCACGTTCGCGTCGATATAAAGAACGTCGAAAACGGAGTTCGTATGCGAAAGTTATGAATTTCTGAAGTTCGGGGCGCGAAACCCAAAACTGTCAGAGACCACAACGTGGCAAGCAGTGTCACGACGTGGCAAGTGTCCTGACACCTCCGGGAGGCCCCCAAATGCAACTTGGGATGACGCATGCAGTGACGACCAAGCCCACGACATGGGAAAAGGTTGCCACGACGTGGCAAGGGCCAAATTTGCCCTATAAATAGATTTGAAGGGCCAGTCATTTAGGGTTGCTATTTTCTCTCTTCTCTCTCCCGTTTTGCATCGATTTGCGTGTCAGAAGTACCCCGAAGCCCCGGTAATATTCCCGAGTCCCGAAGCAAGTCCCGAGATCCCGAAGATCCCGAGAAGTGCGGTTTCCGAGCCAAAGCTCTGCCCACGAGAAGTTCGATTTTTGTACAGATCTTCCAGATCTACTGAGGATTACTACTTTTGCATGTCGTAGTGCTGTCCGATCATCTTTTGATCAAGTGAGTGTATACTACCTTTCATAAACGCAATAATAATACAAGTATGGTTTGAGTGTATTAAGTATATTGTTGTTTATATGTGTGAGTGTGTGGTTACTTTCTTCTAACGCATAATTATGAAGTATTTTATACGAAATACATGTTATGTGTATATTTTGTGTTATATGTGTGAATGTATATTCACTTTCTTCTATCTCATAGATACGATTTACTCTCTATGAAATACGTGTTATGTGTATGTGTCTCATCTGTTGTTTTGGAATATGTATTGAATGAGAATGCTATACAGGTTTTAAACTATGTATAAAAATATATATCTTTATCTACTAATATGTCGGGTAGAGAATGGGTAGATATTTGTGTGATAAACAGATGAGAGGCCTCGATGTCATCGTAATCCAGTCATCTAGCGGAATTTTGATGACGACCACGGACTTTCTAGACAGTCCAGTGGAACGCTAGCAGGCTCATAACCTGTAGGTGTTAATGAACTTGGGTGTTCATTCGCTGTATTCCATCCCCCTCATGGTTGCCTTATTTGACTTATATTGCTGAGGAACTCCCGAAGCATGTGTTGTCGCCCCGATGAAATATTCTTAGACTAGGTCCCTCATGTTAGTTGTCTTAGGGACGTAAGGTGAGATTAACGGGAATGGGTAATCGGGTTATTGTTGGTTGGTGGAAATTAAATATAATTATTTATTGTGGGTTGAAAACCCTATATGCTCACCAGGCTCCCAAGTCTGACCCACTCAGTTTTCTTTGTATCACAGGTATTAATACGAAGACATATTTCACAGATAGATTTAAAGGAGATATAAATCAATTGTGTAATTAAATGTAAGTTCTGTTTATGCTTATATGTCTGTATCGGAACATGACATCCCGACGTTTTAGTATTAAATGAAAATACATTCTCTTTGAGAAATGTTTTGATAAGTTATTATCTTATCTTGTTTTGGGAACAAATTCTGCAACCATTTTCTTTAAAAGATTACTCTGATTTTATAAAACAAAGCATAAACAAATCGGTCTTTTCTGGCCGTAAAAATATGGATGTCACAGTTGGTATCAGAGCATTAGTTTAAGCGAACTAGGAATTTGTAGGAAATTTCTAGACTTAAACTTAGAATGCTAAGGAATGACTGTGAGGAGTGTGTCTAAAATACGTTAGGTAGTAAACCTAAATTGACATAAGCACTAGTTTATTTTAGGAATGATTCCTAAAATGCTTTATGTGCTAATTGTTTTGTGTGATAACTAAATTGATGTTATTATTTGTTCGGATCTATGGTCTGTTGCCGACCGGATCTGGAAACCTTATGTGTGTAGGATTCTAAGCGTACGACTACGAAATTAGAACTAGCATGTAAATGTTTCGGGGTGATAAGGAGATTTATACGTTTATCGTAATTAAAAACTTTCTTATCTTAAAAAAATTCTCCCTTGGTACACCAAATGTCTGCTTGGATGTACAAGAGGTCATGGTGAAGACTCGTAGAGAAATTGACTAAATTGAGGAATTGAAGAAGGCTTATGATAGTAGATGACGCCTATCAGAAGATATCGTAAGAGTGGTATCTTGCCTTTAGAGTATGTATTATGAAATAACAGTACGTTTAGAGGAGTATGATACGTCTGAAGTACACCTTCGATTGGCAGGATGATGGAACGATTGATGAAATTCTTGAAGTTATCTCATCGTCTGGTATTTGCATCACCAATCGAGTTGAAGTAGAGTTGATGATTGAACATTGAGCAAAGAAGAAGTCCTAGTAGAGTCTAGGGAAATTGTTTATGATTATTTGGACACATTTGTATGTGTTAAATTGTTTTGTGATTTTCTTGTATGGTGACTTGGTCGACTGCGGGACAATACTTGGGACGAGTATGAGTAGGTGTGAACGGTAGTAGATGCATATACAACCGGAAGCACAAGACTCTCACTTGGATCAGGGAAAGTCACAAGCTTACCAAGAAGCTAGTAACTGATTCCGTTTTGTTCAAGTGTGTGATTACCCTTGTTTCGGTAGTGACTAGTAATATGGTTGTTATTCCGACCCTAGTGGTCATATCAAATTGAGTCCGACTACGAGGAGTTTGTTACGTGGTTCATGGAACCAAGTTCGATGTAACATCTAACCTAAGTCAAAAGATTGAAATCAATGCGATCGATAGCATCGCGCTTGTTGTTAAGGAGGCTTGTAGCTAGAGGTGCTACATGTAAAATTGTGATTATATCACGTTAGAATATGAAAGAAGGTATATTCCATTCTGGAATTTGACTCTAAGAGACTTGAGTCTAAACGTTGCATCATAAGATGAGAGGTCATTAGAACACGACCCATCGGTTTGTTACAATAGATAAATGAAAGTATTTATCCTAAGAAGAAGAAGGAGTCCACAATAAAGACTTATTTGGTAACTTGAAGGTTACGATCGAAAGTACAACATAGTACGAGAAGCAGATGCAAGATTGGGCATCTTCTGCGGTCAAGAAAGCCATAGAGTTAAATACTCTTTTGAGGAAACATAGAAGTTACGGTTATTACCTAGGATGAATAAATAACGTGTGGAATCATTATGCAAATCCTATTTCGTTGATGATTCCGGGACGTAATCATCCTAAGGGGGAGATAATTGTAACGCCCGTGGATCCGGGCTAGTCAATTAAAGACGTTAAGCATCACAAATGACTTTTTGATGGAAGATTATTTTGAAAGAATAATCTTAATTAAGTTATATTATATGTTACAAGGTTTCCGTGCATATAAAGAACGCCAAAATCCGAGTTATAACAAAGAAGTTATGACCTGTCGATGTTTCGCGACAGAACCGGCATGACCCAGCGTGACCAAGCGAGATAAATACTGAATTTAAGGTAGATAGAGATCTATCCTTAGTGATCTAAATGAGAATTGAAGATCTCATCGATAGTAGTGCAACGACGGAAAGACGGACGGAATCGGAGTTCAGATAAAGGAGTTATGAATTTCGAACGGAGTTTTCCTGTCTCGGCCTACTAAAAATAATATATAATTAATATACTTATAATATATTAAAAATATAGTCAAAATTAGCCAATGGAGTCTAAACGAGAGCTGTAGAGCATAATCTCACCTTCGCAGCGATATAAAGAACGTCGATAAAACGGGGTTCGTATGCGAAAGTTATGAATTTCTGAAGTTCGGGGCGCGAAACCCCAAAACTGTCAGAGACCACGACGTGGCGAGCAGTGCCACGACGTGGCAAGTGTCCTGACACCTCCGGGAGGCCCGCAGATGCAACTTGGGATGACGCATGCAGTGACGACCAAGCCCACGATGTGGAAAAAGGTTGCCACGACGTGGCAAGGGCTAAATTTGCCCTATAAATAGATTGGAAGGGACAGCCGTTTAGGGTTGCTATTTTCTCTCTTCTCTCTCCCGTTTTGCATCGATTTGCGTGTCATAAGTACCCCGAAGCCCCGGTAATATTCCCGAGTCCCGAAGCAAGTCCCGAGATCCCGAAGATCCCGAGAAGTGCGGTTTCCGAGCCGAAGCTCTGCCAACGAGAAGTTCGATTTTTGTAGAGATCTTCCAGATCTGCTGAGGATTACTACTTTTGCAAGTCATAGTGCTGTGCGATCATCTTCTGATCAAGTGAGTGTATACTACCTTTCATAAACGCAATAATAATACAAGCATGGTTTGAGTGTATTAAGTATATTGTTGTTTATATGTATGAGTGTGTGGTTACTTTCTTCTAACGCATAATTATGAAGTATTTTATACGAAATACGTGTTATGTGTATATTTTGTGTTATATGTGTGAATGTATATTAACTTTCTTCTATCTCATAGATACGATTTACTCTCTATGAAATACGTGTTATGTGTATGTGTCTCATCCGTTGTTTTGGAATATGTATTGAATGAGAATGCTATACAGGTTTTAAACTATGTATACAAATATATATATTTATCTACTAATATGTCGGGTAGAGAATGGGTAGATATTTGTGTGATAAACAGATGAGAGGCCTCGATGTCATTGTAATCCAGTCATCTAGTGGAATTTAGATGACGACCACAGACTTTCTAAACAGTCCAGTGCTAGCAGGCTCATAACCTGTAGGTGTTAATGAACTTGGGTGTTCATTCGCTATATTCCATCCCCCTCATGGTTGCCTTATTTGACTTATATTGCTGAGGAACTCCCGAAGCATGTGTTGTCGCCCCGATGAAATATTCTTAGACTAGGTCCCTTATGTTAGTTGTCTTAGGGACGTAAGGTGAGAATAACGGGAATGGGTAATTGGGTTATTGTTGGTTGGTGGAAATTAAATATAATTATTTATTGTGGGTTGAAAACCCTATATGCTCACCAGGCTCCCAAGTGTGACCCACTCAGTTTTATTTGTATCGCAGGTATTAATACGAAGACATATTTCACAGAGAGATTTAAAGGAGATATAAATCAATTGTGTAATTAAATGTAAGTTCTGTTTATGCTTATATGTCTGTATCGGAACATGACATCCCGAGGTTTTATTATTAAATGAAAATACATTATCTTTGAGAAATGTTTTGATAAGTTATTATCTTATCTTGTTTTGGGAACAAATTCCACAACCATTTTCTTTAAAAGATTACTCTGATTTTATAAAACAAAGCATAAACAAATCGGTCTTTTCTAGCCGTAAAAATGGGGATGTCACAGTTGGTATCAGAGAATTAGTTTAAGCGAACTAGGAATTTGTAGGACATTTCTAGACTTAAACTTAGAATGCTAAGGAATGACTGTGAGGAGTGTGTCTAAAATATGTTAGGTAGTAAACCTAAATTGACATAAGCACTAGTTTATTTTAGGAATGATTCCTAAAATGCTTTATGTGCTAATTGTTTTGTGTGATAACTAAATTGATGTTATTATTTGTTAGGATCTATGGTCTGTTGCCGACCGGATCTGGAAACCTTATGTGTGTAGGATTCTAAGCGTACGACTACGAAATTAGAACTAGCATGTAAACGTTTCGGGGTGATAAGGAGATTTATACGTTTATCGTAATTAAAAACTTTCTTATCTTAAAAAAATTCTCCCTTGGTACACCAAATGTCTGCTTGGATGTACAAGAGGTCATGGTGAAGACTCGTAGATAAATTGACTAAATTGAGGAATTGAAGAAGGCTTATGATAGTAGATGACGCCTATCAGAAGATATCGTAAGATTGGTATCTTGCCTTTAGAGTATGTCTTATGAAATAACAGTACGTTTAGAGGAGTATGATACGTCTGAAGTACACCTTCGATTGGCAGGATGATGGAACGATTGATGAAATTCTTGAAGTTATCTCATCGTCTGGTATTTGCATCACCAATCGAGTTGAAGTAGAGTTGATGATTGAAGATTGAGCAATGAAGAAGTCCTAGTAGAGTCTAGGGAAATTGTTTATGATTCTTTGGACACATTTGTATGTGTTAAATTGTTTTGTGATTTTCTTGTATGGTGACTTGGTCGACTGCGGGACAATACTTGGGACGAGTATGAGTAGGTGTGAAAGCTAGTAGATGCATATACTACCGGAAGCACAGGACTCTCAGTTGGATCAGGGAAAGTCACAAGGTTACCAACAACCTAGTAACTGATTCCGTTTTGTTCAAGTGTGTCATTACCCTTGTTTCGGTAGTGACTAGTAATATGGTTGTTATTCCGACCCTAGTGGTCATATCAAATTGAGTCCGACTACGAGGAGTTTGTTACGTGGTTCATGGAACCAAGTTCGATGTAACATCTGACCTAAGTCAAAAGATTGAAATCAATGCGATCGATAGCATCGCGCTTGTTGTTAAGGAAGCTTGTAGCTAGAGATGCTACATGTAAAATTGTGATTATATCACGTTAGAATATGAAAGAAGGTATATTCCATTCTGGAATTTGACTCTAAGAGACTTGAGTCTAAGCGTTGCATCATACGATGAGAGGTCATTAGAACACGACCCATCGGTTTGTTACAATAGATAAATGAAAGTATTTATCCTATGAAGAAGAAGGAGTCCACAATAAAGACTTATTTGGTAACTTGAAGGTTACGATCGAAAGTACAACATAGTACGAGAAGCAGATGCAAGATTGGGCATCTTCTTCGGTCAAGAAAGCCATAGAGTTAAATACTCTTTCGAGGAAACATAGAAGTTACGGTTATTACCTAGGATGAATAAATAACGTGTGGAATCATTATGCAAGTCGTATTTCGTTGATGATTCCGGGACGTAATCATCCTAAGGGGGAGATAATTGTAACGCCCGTAGATCCGGGCTAGTCAATTAAAGACGTTAAGCATCACAAATGACTTTTTGATGGAAGATTATTTTGAAGGAATAATCTTAATTAAGTTATATTATATGTTACAAGGTTTCCGTGCATATAAACAACGCCAAAATCCGAGTTATAACAAAGAAGTTATGACCTGTCGATGTTTCGCGACAGAACCGACATGACCCAGCGTGAACAAGTGAGATAAATACTGAATTTAAGGTAGATAGAGATCTATCCTTAGTGATCTAAATGAGAATTGAAGATCTCATCGATAGTAGTGCAACGACGGAAAGACGGACGGAATCGGAGTTCAGATAAAGGAGTTATGAATTTCGAACGGAGTTTTCCTGTCTCGGCCTACTAAAAATAATATATAATGAATATACTTATAATATATTAAAAATATAGTCAAAATTAGCCAATGGAGTCTAAACGAGAGTTGTAGAGCATAATCTCACCTTCGCGGCGATATAAAGAACGTCGATAAAACGGAGTTCATATGCGAAAGTTATGAATTTCTGAAGTTCGGGGAGCGAAACCCCAAAACTGTCAGAGACCACGACGTGGAAAGCAGTGCCACGACGTGGCAAGTGTCCTGACACCTCCGGGAGGCCCCCAGATGCAACTTGGGATGACGCATGCAGTGACGACCAAGCCCACGATGTGGAAAAAGGTTGCCACGACGTGGCAAGGGCCAAATTTGCCCTATAAATAGATTGGAAGGGCCAGCCGTTTAGGGTTGCTATTTTCTCTTTTCTCTCTCCCGTTTTGCATCGATTTGCATGTCATAAGTACCCCGAAGCCCCGATAATATTCCCGAGTCCCGAAGCAAGTCCCGAGATCCCGAAGATCCCGAGAAGTGCGGTTTCCGAGCCGAAGCTCTGCCAACGAGAAGTTCGATTTTTGTAGAGATCTTCCAGATCTGCTGAGGATTACTACTTTTGCAATTCATAGTGCTGTGCGATCATCTTCTGATCAAGTGAGTGTATACTACCTTTCATAAACGCAATAATAATACAAGTATGGTTTGAGTGTATTAAGTATATTGTTGTTTATATGTATGAGTGTGTGGTTACTTTCTTCTAACGCATAATTATGAAGTATTTTATACGAAATACGTGTTATGTGTATATTTTGTGTTATATGTGTGAATGTATATTAACTTTCTTCTATCTCATAGATACGATTTACTCTCTATGAAATACGTGTTATGTGTATGTGTCTCATCTGTTGTTTTGGAATATGTATTGAATGAGAATGCTATACAGGTTTTAAACTATGTATACAAATATATATATATATATATATATATATATATATATATATATATATATATATTTATCTACTAATATGTCGGGTAGAGAATGGGTAGATATTTGTGTGATAAACAGATGAGAGGCCTCGATGTCATTGTAATCCAGTCATCTAGCGGAATTTAGATGACGACCACAGACTTTCTAGACAGTCCATTGGAACGCTAGCAGGCTCATAACCTGTAGGTGTTAATGAACTTGGGTGTTCATTCGCTGTATTCCATCCCCCTCATGGTTGCCTTATTTGACTTATATTGCTGAGGAACTCCCGAAGCATGTGTTGTCGCCCCGATGAAATATTCTTAGACTAGGTCCCTTATGTTAGTTGTCTTAGGGACGTAAGGTGAGAATAACGGGAATGGGTAATCGGGTTATTGTTGGTTGGTGGAAATTAAATATAATTATTTATTGTGGGTTGAAAACCCTATATGCTCACCAGGCTCCCAAGTCTGACCCACTCAGTTTTCTTTGTATCACAGGTATTAATACGAAGACATATTTCACAGAGAGATTTAAAGGAGATATAAATCAATTGTGTAATTAAATGTAAGTTCTGTTTATGCTTATATGTCTGTATCGGAACATGACATCCCGAGGTTTTATTATTAAATGAAAATACATTCTCTTTGAGAAATGTTTTGATAAGTTATTATCTTATCTTGTTTTGGGAACAAATTCCGCAACCATTTTCTTTAAAAGATTTCTCTGATTTTATAAAACAAAGCATAAACAAATCGGTCTTTTCTGGTCGTAAAAATGGGGATGTTACAGTTGGTATCAGAGCATTAGTTTAAGCGAACTAGGAATTTGTAGGAAATTTCTAGATGTAAACTTAGAATGCTAAGGAATGATTGTGAGGAGTGTGTCTAAAATATGTTAGGTAGTACACCTAAATTGACATAAGCACTAGTTTATTTTAGGAATGATTCCTAAAATGCTTTATGTGCTAATTGTTTTGTGTGATAACTAAATTGATGTTATTATTTGTTCGGACCTATGGTCTGTTGCCGACCGGATCTGGAAACCTTATGTGTTTAGGATTCTAAGCGTACGACTACGAAATTAGAACTAGCATGTAAACGTGTCGGGGTGATAAAGAGATTTATACGTTTATCGTAATTAAAAACTTTCTTATCTTAAAAAAAATTCTCCCTTGGTACACCAAATGTCTGCTTGGATGTACAAGAGGTCATGGTGAAGACTCGTAGATAAATTGAGTAAATTGAGGAAATGAAGAAGGCTTATGATAGTAGATGACACCTATCAGAAGATATCGTAAGAGTGGTATCTTGCCTTTAGAGTATGTCTTTTGAAATAACAGTACGTTTAGAGGAGTACGATACGTCTGAAGTACACCTTCGATTGGCAGGATGATGGAACGATTGATGAAATTCTTGAAGTTATCTCATCGTCTGGTATTTGCATCACCAATCGAGTTGAAGTAGAGTTGATGATTGAAGATTGAGCAATGAAGAAGTCCTAGTAGAGTCTAGGGAAATTGTTTATGATTATTTGGACACATTCGTATGTGTTAAATTGTTTTGTGATTTTCTTGTATGGTGACTTGGTTGACTGCGGGACAATACTTGGGACAAGTATGAGTAGGTGTGAAAGGTAGTAGATGCATATACTACTGGAAGCACAGGACTCTCACTTGGATCAGGGAAAGTCACAAGGTTACCAAGAAGCTAGTAACTGATTCCATTTTGTTCAAGTGTGTCATTACCCTTGTTTCGGTAGTGACTAGTAATATGGTTGTTATTCCGACCCTAGTGGTCATATCAAATTGAGTCCGACTACGAGGAGTTTGTTACGTGGTTCATGGAACCAAGTTCGATGTAACATCCGACCTAAGTCAAAAGATTGAAATCAATGTGATCGATAGCATCGCGCTTGTTGTTATGGAAGCTTGTAGCTAGAGATGCTACATGTAAAATTGTGATTATATCACGGTAAAATATGAAAGAAGGTATATTCCATTCTGGATTTTTGACTCTAAGAGACTTGAGTCTAACCGTTGCATCATACGATGAGAGGTCATTAGAACACGACCCATCGGTTTGTTACAATAGATAAATGAAAGTATTTATCCTAAGAAGAAGAAGGAGTCCACAATAAAGACTTATTTGGTAACTTGAAGGTTACGATCGAAAGTACAACATAGTGCGATAAGCAGATGCAAGATTGGGCATCTTCTACGGTCAAGAAAGCGATAGAGTTAAATACTCTTTCGAGGAAACATAGAAGTTACGGTTATTACCTAGGATGAATAAATAACGTGTGGAATCATTATGCAAGTCCTATTTCGTTGACTATTTCGGGAACGTAATCATCCTAAGGGGGAGATAATTGTAACGCCCGTAGATCCGGGCTAGTCAATTAGAGACGTTAAGCATCAAAAATGACTTTTTGATGGAAGATTATTATGAAGGAATAATCTTAATTAAGTTATATTATATGTTACAAGGTTTCCGTGCATATAAAGAACGCCAAAATCCGAGTTATAACGAAGAAGTTATGACCTGTCGAAGTTTCGCGACAGAACCGGCACGACCCAGCGTGACCATGCGAGATAAATACTGAATTTAAGGTAGATAGATATCTATCCTTAGTGATCTAAATGAGAATTGAAGATCTCATCGATAGTAGTGCAACGACGGAAAGACGGACGGAATCGGAGTTCAGGTAAAGGAGTTATGAATTTCGAACGGAGTTTTCCTGTCCCGGCCTACTAAAAATAATATATAAGTAATATACTTATAATATATTAAAAATAAAGTAAAAATTAGCCAATGGAGTCTAAATGAGAGTTGTAGAGCATAATCTCACCTTCGCGGCGATATAAAGAACGTCAAAAACGGATTTCGTATGCGAAAGTTATGAATTTCTGAAGTTCCGGGCGCGAAACCGCAAAACTGTTAGAGACCACAACGTGGCAAGTGTCCTGACACCTCCGAGAGGCCCCCAGATGCAACTTGGGATGACGCATTCAGTGACGACCAAGCCCACGACGTGGGAAAAGGTTGCCACAACGTGGCAAGGGCCAAATTTTCCCTATAAATAGATTTGAAGGGCCAGCCGTTTAGGTTTGCTATTTTCTCTCTTCTCTCTCCCGTTTTGCATCGATTTGCGTCCAGAAGTACCCCGAAGCCTCGGTAATATTCCCGAGTCCCGATGCAAGTCCCGAGATCCCGAAGATCCCGAGAAGTGCGGTTTCCGAGCCGAAATTCTGCCCGCGAGAAGTTCGATTTTTGTAGAGATCTTCCAAATCTGCTGAGGTTACTACTTTTGCAAGTCGTAGTGCTGTCCGATCATCTTCTGATCAAGTGAGTGTATACTACCTTTCATAAACGCAATAATAATACAAGTATGGTTTGAGTGTATTAAGTATATTGTTGTTTATATGTGTGAGTGTGTGGTTACTTTCTTCTAACGCATAATTATGAAGTATTTTATACGAAATACGTGTTATGTGTATATTTTGTGTTATATGTGTGAATGTATATTCACTTTCCTTCTATCTCATAGATACGATTTACTCTCTATGAAATACGTGTTATGTGTATTTGTCTCATCTGTTGTTTTGGAATATGTATTGAATGAGAATGCTATACAGGTTTTAAACTATGTATAAAAATATATATATATATTTATCTACTAATATGTCGGGTAGAGAATGGGTAGATATTTGTGTGATAAACAGATGAGAGGCCTCGATGTCATTGTAATCCAGTCATCTAGCGGAATTTAGATGACGACCACAGACTTTCTAGACAGTCCAGTGGAACGCTAGCAGGCTCATAACCTGTAGGTGTTAATGAACTTGGGTGTTCATTCGTTGTATTCCATCCCCCTCATGGTTGCCTTATTTGACTTATATTGTTGAGGAACTCCCGAAGCATGTGTTGTCGCCCCGATGAAATATTCTTAGACTAGGTCCCTTATGTTAGTTGTCTTAGGGACGTAAGGTGAGAATAACGAGAATCGGTAATCGGGTTATTGTTGGTTGGCGGAAATTAAATATAATTATTTATTGTGGGTTGAAAACCCTATATGCTCACCAGGCTCCCAAGTCTGACCCACTCAGTTTTCTTTGTATCACAGGTATTAATACGAAGACATATTTCACAGAGAGATTTAAAGGAGATATAAATCAATTGTGTAATTAAATGTAAGTTCTGTTTATGCTTATATGTCTGTATCGGAACATGATATCCCGAGGTTTTATTATTAAATGAAAATACATTCTCTTTGAGAAATGTTTTGATAAGTTATTATCTTATCGTGTTTTGGGAACAAATTCCGCAACCATTTTCTTTAAAAGATTACTCTGATTTTATAAAACAAAGCATAAACAAATCGGTCTTTTCTGGTCGTAAAAATGGGGATGTCACAGTTGGTATCAGAGCATTAGTTTAAGCGAACTAGGAATTTGTAGGAAATTTCTAGATGTAAACTTAGAATGCTAAGGAATGATTGTGAGGAGTGTGTCTAAAATATGTTAGGTAGTACACCTAAATTGACATAAGCACTAGTTTATTTTAGGAATGATTCCTAAAATGCTTTATGTGCTAATTGTTTTGTGTGATAACTAAATTGATGTTATTATTTGTTCGGACCTATGGTCTGTTGCCGACCGGATCTGGAAACCTTATGTGTTTAGGATTCTAAGCGTACGACTACGAAATTAGAACTAGCATGTAAACGTGTCGGGGTGATAAAGAGATTTATACGTTTATCGTAATTAAAAACTTTCTTATCTTAAAAAAAATTCTCCCTTGGTACACCAAATGTCTGCTTGGATGTACAAGAGGTCATGGTGAAGACTCGTAGATAAATTGAGTAAATTGAGGAAATGAAGAAGGCTTATGATAGCAGATGACACCTATCAGAAGATATCGTGAGAGTGGTATCTTGCCTTTAAAGTATGTCTTATGAAATAACAGTACGTTTAGAGGAGTACGATACGTCTGAAGTACACCTTCGATTGGTAGGATGATGGAACGATTGATGAAATTCTTGAAGTTATCTCATCGTCTGGTATTTGCATCACCAATCGAGTTGAAGTAGAGTTGATGATTGAAGATTGAGCAATGAAGAAGTCCTAGTAGAGTCTAGGGAAATTGTTTATGATTATTTGGACACATTCGTATGTGTTAAATTGTTTTGTGATTTTCTTGTATGGTGACTTGGTTGACTGCGGGACAATACTTGGGACAAGTATGAGTAGGTGTGAAAGGTAGTAGATGCATATACTACTGGAAGCACAGGACTCTCACTTGGATCAGGGAAAGTCACAAGGTTACCAAGAAGCTAGTAACTGATTCCATTTTGTTCAAGTGTGTCATTACCCTTGTTTCGGTAGTGACTAGTAATATGGTTGTTATTCCGACCCTAGTGGTCATATCAAATTGAGTCCGACTACGAGGAGTTTGTTACGTGGTTCATGGAACCAAGTTCGATGTAACATCTGACCTAAGTCAAAAGATTGAAATCAATGCGATCGATAGCATCGCGCTTGTTGTTATGGAAGCTTGTAGCTAGAGATGCTACATGTAAAATTGTGATTATATCACGGTAGAATATGAAAGAAGGTATATTCCATTCTGGATTTTTGACTCTAAGAGACTTGAGTCTAACCGTTGCATCATACGATGAGAGGTCATTAGAACACGACCCATCGGTTTGTTACAATAGATAAATGAAAGTATTTATCCTAAGAAGAAGAAGGAGTCCACAATAAAGACTTATTTGGTAACTCGAAGGTTACGATCGAAAGTACAACATAGTACGATAAGAAGATGCAAGATTGGGCATCTTCTACGGTCAAGAAAGCGATAGAGTTAAATACTCTTTCGAGGAAACATAGAAGTTACGGTTATTACCTAGGATGAATAAATAACGTGTGGAATCATTATGCAAGTCCTATTTCGTTGACTATTTCGGGAACGTAATCATCCTAAGGGGGAGATAATTGTAACGCCCGTAGATCCGGGCTAGTCAATTAGAGACGTTAAGCATCAAAAATGACTTTTTGATGGAAGATTATTTTGAAGGAATAATCTTAATTAAGTTATATTATATGTTACAAGGTTTCCGTGCATATAAAGAACGCCAAAATCCGAGTTATAACGAAGAAGTTATGACCTGTCGAAGTTTCGCGACAGAACCGGCACGACCCAGCGTGACCAAGCGAGATAAATATTGAATTTAAGGTAGATAGATATCTATCCTTAGTGATCTAAATGAGAATTGAAGATCTCATCGATAGTAGTGCAACGACGGAAAGACGGACGGAATCGGAGTTCAGATAAAGGAGTTATGAATTTCGAACGGAGTTTTCCTGTCCCGGCCTACTAAAAATAATATATAAGTAATATACTTATAATATATTAAAAATAAAGTAAAAATTAGCCAATGGAGTCTAAATGATAGTTGTAGAGCATAATCTCACCTTCGCGGCGATATAAAGAACGTCGAAAACGGAGTTCGTATGCGAAAGTTATGAATCTCTGAAGTTCCGGGCGCGAAACCCCAAAACTGTCAGAGACCACAACGTGGCAAGTGTCCTGACACCTCCGAGAGGCCCCCAGATGCAACTTGGGATGACGCATTCAGTGACGACCAAGCCCACGACGTGGGAAAAGGTTGCCACAACGTGGCAAGGGCCAAATTTTCCCTATAAATAGATTTGAAGGGCCAGCCGTTTAGGTTTGCTATTTTCTCTCTTCTCTCTCCCGTTTTGCATCGATTTGCGTCCAGAAGTACCCCGAAGCCCCAGTAATATTCTCGAGTCCCGATGCAAGTCCCGAGATCCCGAAGATCCCGAGAAGTGCGGTTTCCGAACAAAAACTCTGCCCGCGAGAAGTTCGATTTTTGTAGAGATCTTCCAGATCTGCTGAGGTTACTACTTTTGCAAGTCGTAGTGCTGTCCGATCATCTTCTGATCAAGTGAGTGTATACTACCTTTCATAAACGAAATAATAATACAAGTATGGTTTGAGTGTATTAAGTATATTGTTTTTTATATGTGTGAGTGTGTGGTTACTTTCTTCTAACGCATAATTATGAAGTATTTTATACGAAATACGTGTTATGTGTATATTTTGTGTTATATGTGTGAATGTATATTCACTTTCCTTCTATCTCATAGACACGATTTACTCTCTATGAAATACGTGTTATGTGTATTTGTCTCATCTGTTGTTTTGGAATATGTATTGAATGAGAATGCTATACAGGTTTTAAACTATGTATAAAAATATATATATTTTTATCTAATAATATGTCGGGTAGAGAATGGGTAGATATTTGTGTGATAAACAGATGAGAGTCCTCGATGTCATTGTAATCCAGTCATCTAGCGGAATTTAGATGACGACCACAGACTTTCTAGACAGTCCAGTGGAACGCTAGCAGGCTCATAACCTGTAGGTGTTAATGAACTTGGGTGTTCATTCGCTGTATTCCATCCCCCTCATGGTTGCCTTATTTGACTTATATTGCTGAGGAACTCCCGAAGCATGTGTTGTCGCCCCGATGAAATATTCTTAGACTAGGTCCCTTATGTTAGTTGTCTTAGGGACGTAAGGTGAGAATAACGGGAATGGGTAATCGGGTTATTGTTGGTTGGTGGACATTAAATATAACTATTTATTGTGGGTTGAAAACCCTATATGCTCACCAGGCTCCCAAGTCTGACCCACTCAGTTTTCTTTGTATCACAGGTATTAATACGAAGACATATTTCACAGAGAGATTTAAAGGAGATATAAATCAATTGTGTAATTAAATGTAAGTTCTGTTTATGCTTATATGTCTGTATCGGAACATGACATCCCGAGGTTTTATTATTAAATGAAAATACATTCTCTTTGAGAAATGTTTTGATAAGTTATTATCTTATCTTGTTTTGGGAACAAATTCCGCAACCATTTTCTTTAAAAGATTACTCTGATTTTATACAACAAAGCATAAACAAATCGATCTTTTCTGGTCGTAAAAATGGGGATGTCACAGTTGGTATCAGAGCATTAGTTTAAGCGAACTAGGAATTTGTAGGAAATTTCTAGACGTAAACTTAGAATGCTAAGGAATGATTGTGAGGAGTGTGTCTAAAATATGTTAGGTAGTACACCTAAATTGACATAAGCACTAGTTTATTTTAGGAATGATTCCTAAAATGCTTTATGTGCTAATTGTTTTGTGTGATAACTAAATTGATGTTATTATTTGTTCGGACCTATGGTCTGTTTCCGACCGGATCTGGAAACCTTATGTGTTTAGGATTCTAAGCGTACGACTACGAAATTAGAACTAGCATGTAAACGTTTTAGAGTGATAAGGAGATTTATACGTTTATCGTAATTAAAAACTTTCTTATCTTAAAAAAATTCTCCCTTGGTACACCAAATGTCTGCTTGGATGTACAAGAGGTCATGGTGACGCCTATCAGAAGATATCGTAAGAGTGGTATCTTGCCTTTAGAGTATGTCTTATGAAATAATAGTACGTTTAGAGGAGTACGATACGTCTCAAGTACACCTTCGATTGGCAGGATGATGGAACGATTGATGAAATTCTTGAAATTATCTCATCGTCTGGTATTTGCATCACCAATCGAGTTGAAGTAGAGTTGATGATTGAAGATTGAGCATTGAAGATGTCCTAGTAGAGTCCAAGGAAATTGTTTATGATTATTTGGACACATTCGTATGTGTTAAATTGTTTTGTGATTTTCTTGTATGGTGACTTGGTCGACTGCGGGACAATACTTGGGACAAGTATGATTAGGTGTGAAAGGTAGTAGATGCATATACTACTGGAAGCACAGGACTCTCACTTGGATTAGTGAAAGTCACAAGGTTACCAAGAAGCTAGTAATTGATCCCGTTTTGTTCAAGTGTGTTATTACCCTTGTTTCGGTAGTGACTAGTAATATGGTTGTTATTCCGACCCTAGTGGTCATATCAAACTGAATCCGACTATGAGGAGTTTGTTACGTGGTTCATGGAACCAAGTTCGATGTAACATCTGACCTAAGTCAAAAGATTGAAATCAATGCGATCGATAGCATCGCGCTTGTTGTTAAGGAAGCTTGTATCTAGAGATGCTACATGTAAAATTGTGATTATATCACGTTAGAATATGAAAGAAGGTATATTCCATTCTGGAATTTGACTCTAAGAGACTTGAGTCTAAGCGTTGCATCATACAATGAGAGGTCATTAGAACACGACCCATCGGTTTGTTACAATAGATAAATGAAAGTATTTATCCTAAGAAGAAGAAGGAGTCCACAATAAAGACTTATTTGGTAACTTGAAGGTTACGATCGAAAGTAGAACATAGTACGATAAGCAGATGCAAGATTGGGCATCTTCTGCGGTCAAGAAAGCCATAGAGTTAAATACTCTTTCGAGGAAACATAGAAGTTATGGTTATTACCTAGGATGAATAAATAACGTGTGGAATCATTATGCAAGTCCTATTTCGTTGATGATTCCGGGACGTAATCATCCTAAGGGGGAGATAATTGTAACGCCCGTAGATTCGGGCTAGTCAATTAGAGACGTTAAGCATCAAAAATGACTTTTTGATGGAATATTATTTTGAAGGAATAATCTTAATTAAGTTATAGTATATGTTACAAGGTTTCCCTGCATATAAATAACGCCAAAATCCGAGTTATAACGAAGAAGTTATGACCTGTCGAAGTTTCGCGACAGAACCAGCACGACCCAACGTGACCAAGCGAGATAAATAGTGAATTTAAGGTAGATAGATATCTATCCTTAGTGATCTAAATGATAATTGAAGATCTCATCGATAGTAGTGCAACGACGGAAAGACGGACGGAATCGGAGTTCAGATAAAGGAGTTATGAATTTCGAACGGAGTTTTCCTGTCCCGGCCTACTAAAAATAATATATAAGTAATATATTTATAATTTATTAAAAATAAAAACAAAATTAGCCAACTGAGTCTAAACGAGAGTTGTAGAGCATAATCTCACCTTCGCGGCGATATAAAGAACGTCGAAAACGGAGTTCGTATGCGAAAGTTATGAATTTCTGAAGTTCGGGGCGCGAAACCCAAAACTGTCAGAGACCACGACGTGGCAAGCAGTGCCACGACGTGGCATGTGTCCTGACACCTCTGGGAGGCCCCCAGATGCAACTTGGGATGACGCATGCAGTGACGACCAAGCCCACGACATGGAAAAAGGTTGCCACGACGTGGCAAGGGCCAAATTTGCCCTATAAATAGATTTGAAGGGCCAGCCGTTTAGGGTTGCTATTTTCTCTCTTCTCTCTCCCGTTTTGCAACGATTTGCGTGTCAGAAGTACCCCGAAGCCCCGGTAATATTCCTGAGTCCCGAAGCAAGTCCCGAGATCCCGAAGATCCTGAGAAGTGCGGTTTCCGAGCCGAAGCTCTGCCCACGAGAAGTTCGATTTTTGTAGAGATCTTCCAGATCTACTGAGGATTACTACTTTTGCAAGTCGTAGTGCTGTCCGATCATCTTCTGATCAAGAGAGTGTATACTACCTTTCATAAACGCAATAATAATACAAGTATGGTTTGAGTGTATTAAGTATATTGTTGTTTATATGTGTGAGTGTGTGGTTACTTTCTTCTAACGCATAATTATGAAGTATTTTATACGAAATACGTGTTATGTGTATATTTTGTGTTATATGTGTGAATGTATATTCACTTTCTTCTATCTCATAGATACGATTTACTCTCTATGAAATACGTGTTATGTGTATTTGTCTCATCTGTTGTTTTGGAATATGTATTGAATGAGAATGCTATACAGGTTTTAAACTATGTATAAAAATATATATATTTTTATCTACTAATATGTCGGGTAGAGAATGGGTAGATATTTGTGTGATAAACAGATGAGAGGCCTCGATGTCATTGTAATCCACTCATCTAGCGGAATTTAGATGACGACCACGGACTTTCCGGACAGTCTAGTGGAACGCTAGCAGGCTCATAACCTGTAGGTGTTAATGAACTTGGGTGTTCATTCGCTGTATTCCATCCCCCTCATGGTTGCCTTATTTGACTTATATTGCTGAGGAACTCCCGAAGCATGTGTTGTCGCCCCGATGAAATATTCTTAGACTAGGTCCCTTATGTTAGTTGTCTTAGGGACGTAAGGTGAGAATACCGGGAATGGGTAATCGGGTTATTGTTGGTTGGTGGAAATTAAATATAATTATTTATTGTGGGTTGAAAACCCTATATGCTCACCAGGCTCCCAAGTCTGACCCACTCAGTTTTCATTGTATCACAGTTATTAATACGAAGACATATTTCACAGAGAGATTTAAAGGAGATATAAATCAATTGTGTAATTAAATGTAAGTTCTGTTTATGCTTATATGTCTGTATCGGAACATGACATCCCGAGGTTTTATTATTAAATGAAAATACATTCTCTTTGAGAAATGTTTTGATAAGTTATTATCTTATCTTTTTTTGGGAACAAATTCCGCAACCATTTTCTTTAAAAGATTACTCTGATTTTATAAAACAAAGCATAAACAAATCGGTCTTTTTCTAGCCGTAAAAATGGGGATGTCACAGTTGGTATCAGAGCATTAATTTAAGCGAACTAGGAATTTGTAGGAAATTTCTAGACGTAAACTTAGAATGCTAAGGAATGATTGTGAGGATTGTGTCTAAAATATGTTAGGTAGTACACCTAAATTGACATAAGCACTAGTTTATTTTAGGAATGATTCCTAAAATGCTTTATGTGCTAATTGTTTTGTGTGATAACTAAATTGATGTTATTATTTGTTCGGATCTATGGTCTGTTGCCGACCGGATCTGGAAACCTTATGTGTTTAGGATTCTAAGCGTACGACTATGAAATTAGAACTAGCATGTAAACGTTTTGGGGTGATAAGGAGATTTATACGTTTATCGTAATTAAAAACTTTCTTATCTTAAAAAAATTCTCCCTTGGTACACCAAATGTCTGCTTGGATGTACAAGAGGTCATGGTGAAGACTCGTAGATAAATTGAATAAATTGAGGAAATGAAGAAGGCTTATGATAGTAGATGACGCCTATCAGAAGATATCGTAAGAGTGGTATCTTGCCTTTAGAGTATGTCTTATGAAATAACAGTACGTTTAGAGGAGTACAATACGTCTGAAGTACACCTTCGATTGGCAGGATGATGGAACGATTGATGAAATTCTTGAAGTTATCTCATCGTCTGGTATTTGCATCACCAATCGAGTTGAAGTAGAGTTGATGATTGAAGATTGAGCAATGAAGAAGTCCTAGAAGAGTCTAGGGAAATTGTTTATGATTATTTGGACACAGTCGTATGTGTTAAATTGTTTTGTGATTTCCTTGAATGGTGACTTGGTCGACTGCGGGACAATACTTGGGACGAGTATGAGTAGGTGTGAAAGGTAGTAGATGCATATACTACCGGAAGCACATGACTCTCTCTTGGTTCAGGGAAAGTCACAAGGTTACCAAGAAGCTAGTAACTGATTTCGTTTTGTTCAAGTGTGTCATTACCCTTGTTTCGGTAGTGACTAGTAATATGGTTGTTATTCCGACCGTAGTGGTCATATCAAATTGAGTCCGACTACGAGGAGTTTGTTACGTGGTTCATGGAACCAAGTTCGATGTAACATCTGACCTAAGTCAAAAGATTGAAATCAATGCGATCGATAGCATCGCGCTTGTTGTTAAGGAAGCTTTTAGCTAGAGATGCTACATGTAAAATTGTGATTATATAGAATATGAAAGAAGGTATATTGCATTCTGGAATTTGACTCTAAGAGACTTGAGTCTAAGCGTTGCATCATACGATGAGAGGTCATTAGAACACGACCCATCGGTTTGTTACAATAGATAAATGAAAGTATTTATCCTAAGAAGAAGAAGGAGTCCACAATAAAGACTTATTTGGTAACTTGAAGGTTACGATCGAAAGTAGAACATAGTACGATAAGTAGATGCAAGATTGGGCATCTTCTGCGGTCAAGAAAGCCATAGAGTTAAATACTCTTTCGAGGAAACATAGAAGTTACGGTTATTACCTAGGATGAATAAATAACGTGTGGAATCATTATGCAAGTCCTATTTCGTAGATGATTCCGGGACGTAATCATCCTAAGGGGGAGATAATTGTAACGCCCGTAGATCCGAGCTAGTCAATTAGAGACGTTATGCCGCAAAAATGACTTTTTTATGGAAGATTGTTTTGAAGGAATAATCTTAATTAAGTTATAGTATATGTTACAAGGTTTCCGTGCATATAAAGAACGCCAAAATCCGAGTTATAACGAAGAAGTTATGACCTGTCGAAGTTTCGCGACAAAACCGGCACGACCCAACGTGACCAAGCGAGATAAATACTGAATTTAAGGTAGATAGATATCTATCCTTAGTGATCTAAATGAGAATTTAAGATCTCATCGATAGTAGTGCAACGACGGAAAGACGGACGGAATCGGAGTTCAGATAAAGGAGTTATGAATTTCGAACGGAGTTTTCCTGTCCCGGCCTACTAAAAATAATATATAAGTAATATACTTATAATTTATTAAAAATAAAAACAAAATTAGCCAACTGAGTCTAAACAAGAGTTGTAGAGCATAATCTCACCTTCACGGCGATATAAAGAACATCGAAAACGGAGTTCGTATGCGAAAGTTATGAATTTCTGAAGTTCGGGGTGCGAAACCCCAAAACTGTCAGAGACCACGACGTGGCACGTGTCCTGTCACCTCCGGGAGGCCCCCAGATGCAACTTGGGATGACGCATGCATTGACGACCAAGCCCACGATGTGGAAAAAGGTTGCCACGACGTGGCAAGGGCCAAATTTGCCATATAAATAGATTTGAAGGGCCAGCCTTTTAGGGTTGCTATTTTCTCTCTTCTCTGTCCCGTTTTGCATCGATTTGCGTTTCAGAAGTACCTCGAAACCCCGGTAATATTCACGAGTCCCGAAGCAAGTCCCTAGATCCCGAAGATCCCGAGAAGTGCGGTTTCCGAGCCGAAGCTCTGCCCACGAGAAGTTCGATTTTTGTAGAGATCTTCCAGATGTGTTGAGGATTACTACTTCTGCAATTCGTAGTGCTGTCCGATCATCTTCTGATCAAGTGAGTGTATACTACCTTTCATAAACGCAATAATAATACAAGTATGGTTTTAGTGTATTAAGTATATTGTTGTTTATATGTGTGAGTGTGTGGTTACTTTCTTCTAACGCATAATTATGAAGTATTTTATACGAAATACGTGTTATGTGTATATTTTGTGTTATATGTGTGAATGTATATTCACTTTCCTTCTATCTCATAGATACGATTTACTCTCTATGAAATACGTGTTATGTGTATTTGTCTCATCTGTTGTTTTGGAATATGTATTGAATGAGAATGCTATACAGGTTTTAAACTATGTATAAAAATATATATATTTTTATCTACTAATATGTCGGGTAGAGAATGGGTAGATATTTGTGTGATAAACAGATGAGAGGCCTCGATGTCATTGTAATCCAGTCATCTAGCGGAATTTAGATGACGACCACGGACTTTCCGGACAGTCTAGTGGAACGCTAGCAGGCTCATAACCTGTAGGTGTTAATGAACTTGGGTGTTCATTCGCTGTATTCCATCCCCCTCATGGTTGCCTTATTTGACTTATATTGCTGAGGAACTCCCGAAGCATGTGTTGTCGCCCCGATGAAATATTCTTAGACTAGGTCCCTTATGTTAGTTGTCTTTGGGACGTAAGGTGAGAATAACGGGAATGGGTAATCGGGTTATTGTTGGTTGGTGGAAATTAAATATAATTATTTATTGTGGGTTGAAAACCCTATATGCTCACCAGGCTCCCAAGTCTGACCCACTCAGTTTTCATTGTATCACAGGTATTAATACGAAGACATATTTCACAGAGAGATTTAAAGGAGATATAAATCAATTGTGTAATTAAATGTAAGTTCTGTTTATGCTTATATGTCTGTATCGGAACATGACATCCCGAGGTTTTATTATTAAATGAAAATACATTCTCTTTGAGAAATGTTTTGATAAGTTATTATCTTATCTTGTTTTGGGAACAAATTCCGCAACCATTTTCTTTAAAAGATTACTTTGATTTTATAAAACAAAGCATAAACAAATCGGTCTTTTCTGGCCGTAAAATTGGGGATGTCACAGTTGGTATCAGAGCATTAGTTTAAGCGAACTAGGAATTTGTAGGAAATTTCTAGACTTAAACTTTGAATGCTAAGGAATGAATGTGAGGAGTGTGTCTAAAATATGTTAGGTAGTACACCTAAATTGACCTAACGACAAGTTTATTTTAGGAATGATTCCTAAAATGCTTTATGTGCTAATTCTTTTGTGTGATAACTAAATTGATGTTATTATTTGTTCGGATCTATGGTCTGTTGCCGACCGGATCTGGAAACCTTATGTGTTTAGGATTGTAAGCGTACGACTACGAAATTAGAACTAGCATGTAAACGTTTCGGGGTGATAAGGAGATTTATACGTTTATCGTAATTAAAAACTTTCTTATCTTAAAAAAAAAATCTCCCTTGGTACACCAAATGTCTGCTTGGATGTACAAGAGGTCATGGTGAAGACTCGTAGATAAATTGAGTAAATTGAGGAAATGAAGAAGGCTTATGATAGTAGATGACGCCTATCAGAAGATATCGTAAGAGTGGTATCTTGCCTTTAGAGTATGTCTTATGAAATAACAGTACGTTTAGAGGAGTACGATACGTCTAAAGTACACCTTCGATTGGCAGGATGATGGAACGATTGATGAAATTCTTGAAGTTATCTCATCGTCTGGTATTTGCATCACCAATCGAGTTGAAGTAGAGTTGATGATTGAAGATTGAGCAATGAAGAAGTCCTAGTAGAGTCTAGGGAAATTGTTTATGATTATTTGGACACATTCGTATGTGTTAAATTGTTTTGTGATTTTCTTGTATGGTGACTTGGTCGACTGCGGGACAATACTTGGGAAAAGTATGAGTAGGTGTGAAAGGTAGTAGATGCATATACTACCGGAAGCACAGGACTCTCACTTGGATCAGGGAAAGTCACAAGGTTACCAAGAAGCTAGTAACTGATTCCGTTTTGTTCAAGTGTTTCATTACCCTTGTTTTGGTAGTGACTAGTAATATGGTTGTTATTCCGACCCTAGTGGTCATATCAAATTGAGTCCGACTACGAGGAGTTTGTTACGTGGTTCATGGAACCAAGTTCGATGTAACATCTGACCTAAGTCAAAAGATTGAAATCAATGCGATCGATAGCATCGCGCTTGTTGTTAAGGAAGCTTGTAGCTAGAGATGCTACATGTAAAATTGTGATTATATCACGTTAGAATATGAAAGAAGGTATATTCCATTCTGGAATTTGACTCTAAGAGACTTGAGTCTAAGCGTTGCATCATACGATGAGAGGTCATTAGAACACGACCCATCGGTTTGTTACAATAGATAAATGAAAGTATTTATCCTATGAAGAAGAAGGAGTCCATAATAAAGACTTATTTGGTAACTTGAAGGTTACGATCGAAAGTACAACATAGTACGATAAGCAGATGCAAGATTGGGCATCTTCTGCGGTCAAGAAAGCCATAGAGTTAAATACTCTTTCGAGGAAACATAGAAGCTACGGTTATTACCTAGGATGAATAAATAACGTGTGGAATCATTATGCAAGTCCTATTTCGTTGATGATTCCGGGACGTAATCATCCTAAGGGGGAGATAATTGTAACGCCCGTAGATTCGGGCTAGTCAATTAGAGACGTTAAGCATCAAAAATGACTTTTTGATGGAATATTATTTTGAAGGAATAATCTTAATTAAGTTATAGTATATGTTACAAGGTTTCCCTGCATATAAATAACGCCAAAATCCGAGTTATAACGAAGAAGTTATGACCTGTCGAAGTTTCGCGACAGAACCAGCACGACCCAACGTGACCAAGCGAGATAAATACTGAATTTAAGGTAGATAGATATATATCCTTAGTGATCTAAATGAGAATTGAATATCTCATCGATAGTAGTGCAACGACGGAAAGACGGACGGAATCGGAGTTCAGATAAAGGAGTTACGAATTTCGAACGGAGTTTTCCTATCCCGGCCTACTAAAAATAATATATAAGTAATATACTTATAATATATTAAAAATAAAGTAAAAATTAGCCAATGGAGTCGAAACGAGAGTTGTAGAGCATAATCTCACCTTCGCAGCGATATAAAGAACGTCGAAAACGGAGTTCGTATGCAAAAGTTTTGAATTTCTGAAGTTTGGGGCGCAAAACCCCAAAACTGTCAGAGACCACGACGTGGCAAGCAGTGCCATGACGTGGCAAGTGTCCTGACACCTCCGGGAGGCCCCCAGATGAAACTTGGGATGACGCATGCAGTGACGACCAAGCCCACGATGTGGAAACAGGTTGCCACGACGTGGCAAGGGCCAAATTTGCCCTATAAATAGATTTGAAGGGCCAGCCGTTTAGGGTTGCTATTTTCTCTCTTCTCTCTCCCGTTTTGCATCGATTTGCATGTCAGAAGTACCCCGAAGCCCCGATAATATTCCCGAGTCCAGAAGCAAGTCCCGAGATCCCGAAGATCCCGAGAAGTGCGGTTTCCGAGCCGAAGCTCTGCCCACGAGAAGTTCGATTTTTGTAGAGATCTTCCAGATCTGCTGAGGATTACTACTTTTGCAAGTCGTAGTGCTGTCCGATCATCTTCTGATCAAGTGAGTGTATACTACCTTTCATAAACGCAATAATAATACAAGTATGGTTTGAGTGTATTAAGTATATTGTTGTTTATATGTGTGAGTGTGTGGTTACTTTCTTCTAACGCATAATTATGAAGTATTTTATACGAAATACGTGTTATGTGTATATTTTGTGTTATATGTGTGAATGTATATTCACTTTCTTCTGTCTCATAGATACGATTTACTCTCTATGAAATACGTGTTATGTGTATGTGTCTCATCTGTTGTTTTGGAATATGTATTGAATGAGAATGCTATACAGGTTTTAAACTATGTATACAAATATATATATTTATCTACTAATATGTTGGGTAGAGAATGGGTAGATATTTGTGTGATAAATAGATGAGAGGCCTCGATGTCGTTGTAATCCAGTCATCTAGCGGAATTTAGATGACGACCACGGACTTTCTAGACAGTCCAGTGGAACGCTAGCAGGCTCATAACCTGTAGTTGTTAATGAACTTGGGTGTTCATTCGTTGTATTCCATCCCCCTCATGGTTGCCTTATTTGACTTATATTGTTGAGGAACTCCCGAAGCATGTGTTGTCGCCCCGATGAAATATTCTTAGACTAGGTCCCTTATGTTGTCTTAGGGACGTAAGGTGAGAATAACGGGAATGGGTAATCGGGTTATTGTTGGTTGGTGGAAATTAAATATAATTATTTATTGTGGGTTGAAAACCCTATATGCTCACCAGGCTCCCAAGTCTGACCCAGTCAGTTTTCTTTGTATCACAGGTATTAATACGAAGACATATTTCACAGAGAGATTTAAAGGAGATATAAATCAATTGTGTAATTAAATGTAAGTTCTGTTTATGCTTATATGTCTGTATCGGAACATGACATCTCGAGGTTTTATTATTAAATGAAAATACATTCTCTTTGAGAAATGTTTTGATATGTTATTATCTTATCTTGTTTTGGGAACAAATTCCGCAACCATTTTCTTTAAAAGATTACTCTGATTTTATAAAACAAAGCATAAACAAATCGGTCTTTTCTGGCCGTAAAAATGGGGATGTCACAGTTGGTATCAGAGCATTAGTTTAAGCGAACTAGGAATTTGTAGGAAATTTCTAGACGTAAACTTAGAATGCTAAGGAATGATTGTGAGGAGTGTGTCTAAAATATGTTAGGTAGTACACCTAAATTGACATAAGCACTAGTTTATTTTAGGAATGATTCCTAAAATGCTTTATGTGCTAATTGTTTTGTGTGATAACTAAATTGATGTTATTATTTGTTCGGATCTATGGTCTGTTGCCGACCGGATCTGGAAACCTTATGTGTTTAGGATTCTAAGCGTACGACTACGAAATTAGAACTAGCATGTAAACGTTTCGGGGTGATAAGGAGATATATACGTTTATCGTAATTAAAAACTTTCTTATCTTAAAAAAATTCTCCTTTGGTACACCAAATGTCTACTTGGATGTACAAGAGGTCATGGTGAAGACTCGTAGATAAATTGAGTAAATTGAGGAAATGAAGAAGGCTTAGGATAGTAGATGATGCCTATGAGAAGATATCGTAAGAGTGGTATCTTGCCTTCAGAGTATGTCTTATGAAATAACAGTACGTTTAGAGGAGTACGATACGTCTGAAGTACACCTTCGATTGGCAGGATGATGGAACGATTGATGAAATTCTTGAAGTTATCTCATCGTCTGGTATTTGCATCACCAATCGAGTTGAAGTAGAGTTGATGATTGAAGATTGAGCAATGAAGAAGTCCTAGTAGAGTCTAGGGAAATTGTTTATGATTATTTGGACACATTCGTATATGTTAAATTGTTTTGTGATTTTCTTGTATGGTGACTTGGTCGACTGCGGGACAATACTTCGGACAAGTATGAGTAGGTGTGAAAGGTAGTAGATGCATATACTACCGGAAGCACAGGACTCTCACTTGGATCAGGGAAAGTCACAAGGTTACCAAGAAGCTAGTAACTGATTCCATTTTGTTCAAGTGTGTCATTACCCTTGTTTCGGTAGTGACTAGTAATATGGCTGTTATTCCGACCCTAGTGGTCATATCAAATTGAGTCCGACTACGAGGAGTTTGTTACGTGGTTCATGGAACCAAGTTCGATGTAACATCTGACCTAAGTCAAAAGATTGAAATCAATGCGATCGATAGCATCGCGCTTGTTGTTAAGGAAGCTTGTAGCTAGAGATGCTACATGTAAAATTGTGATTATATTACGTTAGAATATGAAAGAAGGTATATTCCATTCTGGATTTTTGACTCTAAGAGACTTGAGTCTAAGCGTTGCATCATACGATGAGAGGTCATTAGAACACGACCCATCGGTTTGTTACAATAGATAAATGAAAGTATTTATCCTAAGAAGAAGAAGGAGTCCTCAATAAAGACTTATTTGGTAACTTGAAGGTTACGATCGAAAGTACAACATAGTACGATAAGAAGATGCAAGATTGGGCATCTTCTACGGTCAAGAAAGCGATAGAGTTAAATACTATTTCGAGGAAACATAGAAGTTACGGTTATTACCTAGGATGAATAAATAACGTGTGGAATCATTATGCAAGTCCTATTTCGTAGATGATTCCGGGACGTAATCATCCTAAGGGGGAGATAATTGTAACGCCCGTAGATCCGGGCTAGTCAATTAGAGACGTTAAGCATCAAAAATGACTTTTTGATGGAATATTATTTTGAAGGAATAATCTTAATTAAGTTATAGTATATTTTACAAGGTTGCCGTGCATATAAAGAACGCCAAAATCCGAGTTATAACGAAGAAGTTATGACCTATCGAAGTTTCGCGACAGAACCGGCACGACCCAGCGTGACCAAGCGAGATAAATACTGAATTTAAGGTAGATATATATCTATCCTTAGTGATCTAAATGAGAATTGAAGATCTCATCGATAGTAGTGCAACGACGGAAAGACGGACGGAATCGGAGTTCAGATAAAGGAGTTATGAATTTCAAACGGAGTTTTCCTGTCCCGGCCTACTAAAAATAATATATAAGTAATATACTTATAATATATTAAAAATAAAGTAAAAATTAGCCAATGGAGTCTAAATGAGAGTTGTAGAGCATAATCTCACCTTCGCGGCGATATAAAGAACGTCGAAAACGGAGTTCGTATGCGAAAGTTATGAATTTCTGAAGTTCCGGGCGCGAAACCCCAAAACTGTCAGAGACCACAACGTGGCAAGTGTCCTGACACCTCCGAGAGGCCCCCAGATGCAACTTGGGATGACGCATTCAGTGACGACCAAGCCCACGACGTGGGAAAAGGTTGCCACAACGTGGTAAGGGCCAAATTTTCCCTATAAATAGATTTGAAGGGCCAGCCGTTTAGGTTTGCTATTTTCTCTCTTCTCTCTCCCGTTTTGCATCGATTGGCGTCCAGAAGTACCTCGAAGCCCCGGTAATATTCCCGAGTCCCGATGCAAGTCCCGAGATCCCGAAGATCCCGAGAAGTGCGGTTTCCGAGCCGAAACTCTGCCCGCGAGAAGTTCGATTTTTGTAGAGATCTTCCAGATCTGCTGAGGTTACTAGTTTTGCAAGTCGTAGTGCTGTCCGATCATCTTCTGATCAAGTGAGTGTATACTACCTTTCATAAACGCAATAATAATACAAGTATGGTTTGAGTGTATTAAGTATATTGTTGTTTATATGTGTGAGTGTGTGGTTACTTTCTTCTAACGCATAATTATGAAGTATTTTATACGAAATACGTGTTATGTGTGTATTTTGTGTTATATGTGTGAATGTATATTCACTTTCCTTCTATCTCATAGATACGATTTACTCTCTATGAAATACGTGTTATGTGTATTTGTCTCATCTGTTGTTTTGGAATATGTATTGAATGAGAATGCTATACAGGTTTTAAACTATGTATAAAAATATATATATTTTTATCTACTAATATGTCGGGTAGAGAATGGGTAGATATTTGTGTGATAAACAGATGAGAGGCCTCGATGTCATTGTAGTCCATTCATCTAGCGGAATTTAGATGACGACCACAGACTTTCTAGACAGTCCAGTGGAACGCTAGCAGGCTCATAACCTGTAGGTGTTAATGAACTTGGGTGTTCATTCGCTGTATTCCATCCCCCTCATGGTTGCCTTATTTGACTTATATTGCTGAGGAACTCCCGAAGCATGTGTTGTCGCCCCAATGAAATATTCTTAGACTAGGTCCCTTATGTTAGTTGTCTTAGGGACGTAAGGTGAGAATAACGGGAATGGGTAATCGGGTTATTGTTGGTTGGTGGAAATTAAATATAATTATTTATTGTGGGTTGAAAACCCTATATGCTCACCAGGCTCCCAAGTCTGACCCACTCAGTTTTCTTTGTATCACAGGTATTAATACGAAGACATATTTCACAGAGAGATTTAAAGGAGATATAAATCAATTGTGTAATTAAATGTAAGTTCTGTTTATGCTTATATGTCTGTATCGGAACATGGCATCCCGAGGTTTTATTATTAAATGAAAATACATTCTCTTTGAGAAATGTTTTGATAAGTTATTATCTTATCTTGTTTTGGGAACAAATTCCGCAACCATTTTCTTTAAAAGATTACTCTGATTTTATAAAACAAAGCATAAACAAATCGATCTTTTCTGGTCGTAAAAATGGGGATGTCACAGTTGGTATCAGAGCATTAGTTTAAGCGAACTAGGAATTTGTAGGAAATTTCTAGACGTAAACTTAGAATGCTAACGAATGATTGTGAGGAGTGTGTCTAAAATATGTTAGGTAGTACACCTAAATTGACATAAGCACTAGTTTATTTTAGGAATGATTCCTAAAATGCTTTATGTGCTAATTGTTTTGTGTGATAACTAAATTGATGTAATTATTTGTTCGGATCTATGGTCTGTTGCCGACCGGATCTGGAAACCTTATGTGTTTAGGATTCTAAGCGTACGACTACGAAATTAGAACTAGCATGTAAACGTTTCAGAGTGATAAGGAGATTTATACGTTTATCGTAATTAAAAACTTTCTTATCTTAAAAAAATTCTCCCTTGGTACACCAAATGTCTGCTTGGATGTACAAGAGGTCATGGTGAAGACTCGTAGATAAATTGAGTAAATTGAGGAAATGAAGAAGGCTTATGATAGTAGATGACGCCTATCAGAAGATATCGTAAGAGTGGTATCTTGCCTTTAGAGTATGTCTTATGAAATAATAGTACGTTTAGAGTAGTACGATACGTCTGAAGTACACCTTCGATTGGCAGGATGATGGAACGATTGATGAAATTCTTGAAGTTATCTCATCGTCTGGTATTTGCATCACCAATCGAGTTGAAGTAGAGTTCATGATTGAAGATTGAGCATTGAAGATGTCCTAGTAGAGTCCAAGGAAATTGTTTATGATTATTTGGACACATTCGTATGTGTTAAATTGTTTTGTGATTTTCTTGTATGGTGACTTGGTCGACTGCGGGACAATACTTGGGACGAGTATGAGTAGGTGTGAAAGGTAGTAGATGCATATACTACCGGAAGCACAGGACTCTCACTTGGATCAGGGAAAGTCACAAGGTTACCAAAAAGCTAGTAACTGATTCCGTTTTGTTCAAGTGTGTCATTACCCTTGTTTCGGTAGTGACTAGTAATATGGTTGTTATTCCGACCCTAGTGGTCATATCAAATTGAGTCCGACTACGAGGAGTTTGTTACGTGGTTCATGGAACCAAGTTCGATGTAACATCTGACCTAAGTCAAAAGATTAAAATCAATGCGATCGATAGCATCGCGCTTGTTGTTAAGGAAGCTTGTAGCTAGAGATGCTACATGTAAAAATGTGATTATATCACATTAGAATATGAAAGAAGGTATATTCCATTCTGGAATTTGACTCTGAGAGACTTGAGTCTAAGTGATGCATTATACGATGAGAGGTCATTAGAACACGACCCATTGATTTGTTACAATAGATAAATGAAAGTATTTATCCTAAGAAGAAGAAGGAGTCCATAATAAAGACTTATTTGGTAACTTGAAGGTTACGATCGAAAGTACAACATAGTACGATAAGCAGATGCAAGATTGGGCATCTTCTGCGGTCAAGAAAGCCATAGAGTTAAATACTCTTTCGAGGAAACATAGAAGTTACGGTTATTACCTAGGATGAATAAATAACGTGTGGAATCATTATGCAAGTCCTATTTCGTAGATGATTCCGGGATGTAATCATCCTAAGGGGGAGATAATTGTAACGCCCGTAGATCCGAGCTAGTCAATTAGAGACGTTATGCCGCAAAAATGACTTTTTTATGGAAGATTGTTTTGAAGGAATAATCTTAATTAAGTTATAGTATATGTTACAAGGTTTCCGTGCATATAAAGAACGCCAAAATCCGAGTTATAACGAAGAAGTTATGACCTGTCGAAGTTTCGCGACAGAACCGGCACGACCCAACATGACCAAGCGAGATAAATACTGAATTTAAGGTAGATAGATATCTATCCTTAGTGATCTAAATGAGAATTTAAGATCTCATCGATAGTAGTGCAACGACGGAAAGACGGACGGAATCGGAGTTCAGATAAAGGAGTTATGAATTTCGAACGGAGTTTTCCTGTCCCGGCCTACTAAAAATAATATATAAGTAATATACTTATAATTTATTAAAAATAAAAACAAAATTAGCCAACTGAGTCTAAACGAGAGTTGTAGAGCATAATCTCACCTTCGCGACGATATAAAGAACGTCGAAAACGGAGTTCGTATGCGAAAGTTATGAATTTCTGAAGTTTGGGGCGTGAAACCCCAAAACTGTCAGAGACCACGACGTGGCAAGCAGTGCCACGACGTGGCACGTGTCCTGACACCTCCGGGAGGCCCCCAGATGCAACTTGGGATGACGCATTCAGTGACGACCAAGCCCACGACGTGGAAAAAGGTTGCCACGACGTGGCAAGGGCCAAATTTGCCCTATAAATAGATTTGAAGAGCCAGCCGTTTAGGGTTGCTATTTTCTCTCTTCTCTCTCCCGTTTTGCATCGATTTGCGTGCCAGAAGTACCCCGAAGCCCCGGTAATATTCCCGAGTCCCGATGCAAGTCCCGAGATCCCGAAGATCCCGAGAAGTGCGGTTTCCAAGTCGAAACTCTGCCCGCGAGAAGTTCGATTTTTGTAGAGATCTTCCAGATCTGCTGAGGATTACTACTTTTTCAAGTCGTAGTACTGTCCGATCATCTTCTGATCAAGTGAGTGTATACTACCTTTCATAAACGCAATAATAATACAAGTATGGTTTGAGTGTATTAAGTATATTGTTGTTTATATGTGTGAGTGTGTGGTTACTTTCTTCTAACGCATAATTATGAAGTATTTTATACGATATATGTGTTATGTGTATATTTTGTGTTATATGTGTGAATGTATATTCACTTTCTTCTATCTCATAGATACGATTTACTCTCTATGAAATACGTGTTATGTGTATGTGTCTCATCTGTTGTTTTGGAATATGTATTGAATGAGAATGCTATACAGGTTTTAAACTATGTATATAAATATATATATTTTTATCTACTAATATGTCGGGTAGAGAATGGGTAGATAGTTGTGTGATAAACAGATGAGAGGCCTCGATGTCATTGTAATCCAGTCATCTAGCGGAATTTAGATGACGACCACGGACTTTCTAGACAGTCCAGTGGAACGCTAGCAGGCTCATAACCTGTAGGTGATAATAAACTTGGGTGTTCATTCGCTGTATTCCATTCCCCTCATGGTTGCCTTATTTGACTTATATTGCTGAGGAACCCTCGAAGCATGTGTTGTCGCCCCGATGAAATATTCTTAGACTAGGTCCCTTATGTTAGTTTTTTTAGGGACGTAAGGTGAGAATAACGGGAATGGGTAATCGGGTTATTGTTGGTTGGTGGAAATTAAATATAATTATTTATTGTGGGTTGAAAACCCTATATGCTCACCAGGCTCCCAAGTTTGACCCACTCAGTTTTCTTTGTATCACAGGTATTAATACGAAGACATATTTCACAGAGAGATTTAAAGGAGATATAAATCAATTGTATAATTAAATGTAAGTTTTGTTTATGCTTATATGTCTGTATCGGAACATGACATCCCGATGTTTTATTATTAAATGAAAATACATTCTCTTTGAGAAATGTTTTGATAAGTTATTATCTTATCTTGTTTTGGGAACAAATTCCGCAACCATTTTCGTTAAAAGATTACTCTGATTTTATCAAACAAAGCATAAACAAATCGGTCTTTTCTGGCCGTAAAAATGGGGATGTCACATGCTGCGAAGTAGATTCCCTAATGAAATGATGCCTTGGTGGATTGATTTTTTCTTTCCACTTTGGTCTAGACTTAGGAGTGGTTCCTTTAATAGACATAGACCTTAAGCATAAAAATGTAAAAATATTGAAAAAATGAGAATCAACCCTTATTGAAAGCATGAATGGAATGTGAAAATAAATGTCTTTTGAATAATGTTATGAGTAATGAAATGTTTTGATATGGAACAAAATTGTGGAAAATGTCTATTTGAAATATGTTTTGCTAATATGAAATGTTTATAATGAAAATTCAATAAATATTTTGGGTCACAAACCCACGTAGCTCACGAAACATTGTTGTCGTATGTCTTTTTAATGCCATGCATCCTAGGTTGCAATTAAGGATACAAGATGATCGATGGAAGATTGAAATTAAGAGATAGAGAATGGAGTGGAACTTGTTAAGTTCCTTTTTAAATGATACCAATGTAATTCTTATTTTCTTGCTATGGTTTGTATGATGCTTAATGGTGACACCTAATTTTTTTAATCATAAATGTTTTGTGGGACTGCCTTTTTGTTAAATGTGGTTAAATACTCATAATGATTTTGTTAAAATATTAAGTGTAATCATTTTTGTTAAATGTGGTTTAATATTCGTAATGATTATGTTACAATCGTATAAGTTGTCGTCTGCTCTTATAAATAGAGCCTGGTTACTTTCAGATGACCTACTTTGCTTCCAAACGACTTTTTTTTTGGTGAATTTTTGAAGACCTACTTCTATATGACCTAACTCTAGGTCGAGCTGAATACTTAGCTAGATATATGGAAGGTCACATTATAAGAGAAAGGGCTACGAATCAATACCGTTAAGATAAAGTATCTTTGACTCAAATTCAGTAGGGATGTGAATTATAAAGGGGTACATATAAGTTTAAGGGAGCAATCTCTTACCCTAATAAGAGCTTCAAATATCTGGGGTCTATGATGCATAAAGAAGAATGGGTCTATGATGCATAAAGAAGAATGGGTCCGTCACCCATTATATAATGGAGGGTGGGCAAAAGAGGAGGGTAACCTATATAGTTCTATGTGATAAGAAATTCTCATTGAAACTAAAAGGGAAATTTCACATAATAGATGTTAGGCCTACCATAATTTGTGGATCTAAATATTGGCTTACCAAAAAGGATAATGAAATAAAGATGGTAGTGGCAGTAATAATGATTTTGAGATGGACTTTTTGCTGGATGTTGATGAATAATATCTTGAATGTTAATATAAGAAACTCGTTGGGAGTGACACAAATAAGCAAAAAAGTGAAGGAACGACAATTGTGTTGGTATTGACATGTCCTTAGGAGAATACCATTACTGACGGTAAGGATGGTACAGTTAGTTATGATTGATGGTAAGTGGAGGAGGGGACACCCTTGAAGGAAGCCATATGATAGTATGAGGCTAGATATACAAAATATTGCTCTTTCCAAGGATATGACCTCAAACGGGAAGGAGACAGGAAGGGGTGGAGGTTAGCATCATGGTCGATGTATAGCCTCACCTCCTTGATACGACTTACTCATATGCTTTATATCCTAGTTTACCCACGTTTTATCTACTCCTAACATTTCTATTCCTTACTATTGTGTACCGCTTTTGTTGGTTACAGGCTTTTAGTTTGATTTATTATTGAATATGTCCAACAACTTACTTTGATTTACTTTTCATGATTATGCCTCTTTTGTAGGGTATCAGGTCTTCATGTCGGATGTCTTCTTAAGACATAGTTGTTTTACTCTCTATGGAGGCATGATTATTGAAATGCACCTTCCCTACCTCATTCCATTGAAATTCATGAGGTCGGTTGTTCTTGTTGCTGAAATATGTTTTGTTTGTTTTTTTGTTTTTTTTTTTTTTATATATATAACTAACTAATATATTGCTATCTATACTAAAAAAACAATGATAGAAAACTAGAAGATAAACTTTTAGTGTTGTTGACAGACAATGTGCAAACGAATATTTATAACCAATAAAACCAGTTTTTTACATTTGTAATTTGTATTAATTATTTACGTAAAAATGTAATTTATTTTCATATTAATTTATATGTAAGATCTAAAAAAAATTTAAAAACTTATTATCTCGTTATTACAAACTCAACCAACAAAAACATATTTTTACCACATCTTATGAGCAATCTAAATCAAAAGGACAAGTCGGGCTAGCCCACTTAACTGCCAAAAGTGCTTTTACGAAGGAGGTTTAGGTTCAATCCTAAACATATATACTAACTCGCTGTTATAAAAAAGTAATCTAAATCAAAATCTATCCATTGAAAAAATAGTGGATCTACAATTATATCCTTGTTTTAAAGATATCTTTAAGTTTGGAAACTCTAAGGTTGCGTTTAGTTACGGAAAAACAATTTTCATTTTCTGTTTTTTGTTTTCCCTTTTCAATTTTCGTTTTCCGTTTTCATTTTTCATTGAAAAATTTAGAAAACGCGTTTAGTTAAACTTATTCATTTTTCATTTTCAGTTTTAGAAAATTAAAAAACGTGTTTAATTGTGTATTTTCTATCGGTTTTCATTTTTAAAAAATGGTTGCGGTGGTAGGGTGTGGGTGGGGGCGGTGACGGTAGCGGGTCGACGACGGTGCTGGTGATGACAGGAGATGGTGGTGGCGGCGACAAGTGTGTCAGTGGTGGTGATGGTGGTAGCAGCAGTGTTGGTGGTGCTAGTGATGGGTTAGTGGTAGTGGTTGTGGTGATGGTAGGTCGGTGATTATCGTGGTGGTGTTGGGTGGGTGGGGGTGCGAGTGTGTGTTTGTGGGGGTAGGTGTAGTTTTGTGTGTGTGTGTGTCTATAAGGGTGGTGGTGGGGGTAGGTGTGGTTTGTGTGTGGGTGGGTGGGTATGTATGTGTGTATGTGTGGGTTAGTGTGTGTGTGTGTGTATGGGTGGGTATGTATGTGTGTGTGCGGGTGGGTGTGTGTGGGGGTGGGTATGTATGTGTGTGTGTGTGGATGGGTATGTATATGTATGTGTGTGTGTGGGGGGTGTATGTGTGTGTGTGTGCGGGTGCGTGTGTGTGTGTGGGGGGGGGGGGGGGTATGTATGTGTGTGTTTGTGGGTGGGTATGTATATGTATGTGTATGTGTGTGGGTTGGTGTTTGTGTGTGTGGGTGGGTATGTATGTATGTGTGTGTTTGTGGGTGGGTGTGTGTGTGCGGGTCGGTGTGTGTGTGTGTGTGTATGTATGTATGTGTGTGTGTGTTTGTGGGTGGGTGTGTGTGTGCGGGTCGGTGTGTGTGTGTGTGTGTATGTATGTATGTATGTGTGTGTGTGTGGGTGGGTGTGTGTGTGTGTGGGTGGGTGGGTATGTATGTTTGTGTGTGTGGGTTGGTGTGTGTGTGTGGGTGAGTGGGTATGTATGTATGTGTGTGTTTGTGGGTTGGTGTGTGTGTATGTGTGGATGGGTGTGTGTGGGGGTGGGTATGTATGTGTGTTTGTGGGGGTGGGGATAGGTAGAGGTGGATGAGGTGAAGTGGGTGTGTGTTTATATTTTAGAAAAATTTTGGAATTAGAAAAATGTAGAAAAACAATGATTATCAGTTTTCCAAAAAATTTCAACTTCTTTGTAATTTTAGAAAACGAAAAATTTTCATTTTCCGTGAAAATTTTAGAAAAATAGACGAACTTAACGCGTTTTCAAAATTCTCATTTTTTCTTGGAAAAATTTTCCGGAAAACGGCCAATTTTTCCGCAACTAAACGCACCCTAAAGCACGCACCCACTAAACACGCATGACGAATCAAATCAACTTTTCTTCTCCTTTAACTTGCTTTGCATAGGATTGTGGAAATTATGCACACACATTTAGTAGGGGCCATGAGGTTACCGCCATCTTTGCCTCAAACTAAAATAAGCAAGTGATTACTATGCATAATTTAGAATGAGAATCATGAACTTCACGATTGGAAAATTTACCATTCTGCAACCGATGTTGTGATTCTCTTTGGTGGTTGACTCTCTAGAACATAAGGATTTGTAAAAAATACAAGCTAAATCCATGAGTATGGCAAATTGCTCGATCCTTCATAATCATTGGTTTAGAAACCTCATGGCCCCTACTAAAATATTGATGTAGGCTTTGTTCATTCGTATCCCACATATCCCACCAACAAATAGCTTGTTAACATCGGTTACATTTTTTGTACACCAAAATCAGTGCATCAACCGCCTAATTTTGTAAACAATTTCGTTGTTTACAATAAAAATAATACCCGTGAATGGAAACAAGAAACCCATAAGAAATCAAAAGTGAGTTCACCTACAAATACGAAATTCATAATGGAAATGATAGATCAAATTGACATAAAACTCCCCACTAACCAGATGAAGCGTCGAGCCGTCGACTGAAGAAGCAGCACCGAAGGAGGAAGAGGGTTCCTTTCGTGCATGTGTTTAGAGTTATGTAATACTGAATTTATCTATGAGAGTATAATTGTCTATTCGTTACATTTACAGTAAATGAAAATAAATAATTTATGAAAAAATCAGCCCAAATCAAAAATAAATATCTTTAGATAAGTATTAACAAAATAGAATAAAACAAATTGGTTGTAATTCAGTAAAAGGAAATACCTTATTTACAATAATGAAAGTCAAATATGAAAACAAAATCGTGATATTAAAAGCAAAATATGAGGACAATAGCGTATTTCTTTTCCTTAAAAGTTCCTCATTTAGCAACGACCACACCTAGCAAGAGGCGATTTTGACATAGCCAATGTAGACAACTAAACGTAAATCGTCCAAGAATAAAAAGTAAATCGACTATGCTTTAAAGTTCAAATCGCAAAGTTAATCTTTCTCTGAAAAAAAAATAATAATTGAAAAGCGTTTGTTTGTTTTTTTTTTTTTTTTCTAAAGAATAACATTAACAAAATTATTTAGCAATGAACCGAATTAGTATAAAACTCGTCTTTTTTGATATGAATATTGAGTTTAGGAGTGTAACATGCGCATTAAAATTAAGGCCCCGAACAAAAACTTCAATTTTTTTTTTTTTTAACAGCACAAACTTCATTAAAACTCTCTATAGCAAGGAGCTAGAGAAAAAACCAAATTACAAGGATGACATAGCAAGTTTTGGATCAAACAACCAACAATTCCAATCAATTTTGCATTTCCTACATATAAACAATCCTAACAAGATGATTAATATAATACTTTTCCATCGCTCATCAATACTCACTAAACGATTACTAAACGATTTGGGTGACGGATATAACCAAGATTTTTTTTCTAAAAGGATATATATATATATATATATATATATATATATATATATATATATATATATATATATATATATATATATATAGTTTACGAAGAAAAGGAACAGTAATCGTCTCATTCCTTTGTCAATTTGGGTCCCTCAGGTTATATTAACTTTCTTTCCTTCTATTTTCCTTAATTTTCCACTTAAGTCAATGTTTGCTATATTCATCCTGCATCGACCGTCTTTTTTTTTTTTGTTGGTGGTAAGCGGTGAAGGGTGGTCAATTTATTGTTTTTTAAATGTGTTTCCAACTTCGTGTTGATTGCCACCGGCTTCCACATGTCTTATTCCTCTTAATTTGGTTTTCAATCGTTGATCTTCTTTTTCTTTTCCCTCTGTTTATCTTTCTTCTTCGTCATCTGCTTTCGTTTCTCGGCTTCACTCTTCATTTTTGTAAGGTAAAATTTGTCTTTTGTTATTCTTTTATTTCTTCTATTGTCGTGTTTTTGGTTGTTTTATGGTCCTTCTCTGGTCGTCTATCTATGTCATGGCGGTTCTACCCAAGTGGAGTCGTGATGATGGTGCTTCGTCGTCTGCTACTGTTCGTATTGGTGGTCGACGGAAGTGTCGGTGTGTTGGTTGACTCTCTGTAGTTCTCGAGTACGCTGACTGTAGTGATTGTAGTTGGATATATGAGTATTGTGGTGCGTTTTTCTGGTATGTGGAGAGGGCTCTTAATATATCTACAGCCGCCCATGCAAGGTACACTCATTGTTGTAGAGCTGGGAGTGTTGTTCTTCCATATCCTTCTAGATTTCCAGCTCAATTTATTACCCTGTATGAAAGTCGAAATTTTTTAAAGGATATTAGGGTTTATAATAGTATGTTTTCCATGACTGCTTTTGGGGCTAATGTTGATGAAGACGTGAATGATAGTCGGGGTCCATATGTTTTTAAGATATCAGGTCAAATTAGTCACAAGATTGGGTCCCTCTCTCCCGAGCTCGCAAAAGGTCCGAGGTTTTTGTAGCTTTATCTATTTGATACAAATCATGTGGTTGAAAATCATTTGAGGGCTTTTGATGGTCCTAGAGCGAACAGTTTGGATCCAACTGTCGTCAACTTTTTGGTTGACTTCTTGGGTGCCAATAATGAATACGTGCGGACCTTCAAGACTGCAAAACAGATGACTAAAGGAAGTAATTTGCAGTCATATACGGTTCGACTTTTTACCAACATTCAGGATCGTAGGTATGATCTGCCCTTACTAGGGTCCTTGGGATGTATAGTGAGTGGCAATGACACAACATCTACCACATATGACATTATAATCCACTCACAATCTGATCGGCCCCAACGGATCAGTGAGTTGCATCCGAGCTACATGCCTTTACAGTACCCGCTATTGTTTCCATATGGTGAAGAAGGTTGGTCACCCTGTTTGAGGCTTGGCAATCGGAGTGGCACAACTGCTCAAAATCTTACTGTAAATATGTATTATGCCTATCACATCCATACACGTCAACATATTTGGTCTCCAATTTTGAACTCATCGTGGCTCTTTGATAGCTTATTTTATTTCCTTATTTTTATTAGTTTATTCTAGATTTTTAGATCTTTTTATCATTAATGCATTGTATTTTATTTATTTTTCTCTAGTATGGACCGTACCGGGTGCTTGTTATGTTGCATAAGATATTTTGTAGGTTTTTCGGTGCTTGTTGCGGTTGCGGGTTGATTGGAGACGGGCTTAGTGGGCTCCCGAGGCATTATTGGGCTTGGCGGAATCAAAGAGGAAGAATTGGGCTTTGAAAGTTATTGACTTGGATTATTTGGGCTTGTGAAGATGGATCATAAAATTCAAATTTTGGGCTTGGAGCATCCATTTGGTGGCTAAATGATGATTGGTGCATTTCAAATTACATGGACAAGGAGGGGGGACCAAAGGAATCTTTGGTAGTGGAAGGGTGGAGTGGCTTGGTGGACCAATAGCATTACAACAGCATTTGCGCGGGTGGAATTTCCATCGCGCGGGTACCCGCGCAACTGCCCAGTTTGGGCATTTTGGTCTGTTGGCTTGCCATAACCCTTGGGGATCAGATCTAGAAGCTCATTCACGATTTTCCACCATTGGAGACCTGCAAGAGGCGATTTTGGGAGCTACAAATCATTTCCTTTCATCTTTCTAAATCTTAGGTAGTTTCTTTATGCAATTAGATTATTGTTCTTGTTACTTTATTGCCATGAGTGGCTAATACTCTTACTTGGTTGACTTTGGCTGAAAACCAATGAATGTTTGTGGGTTTTGAAGGATTTATGTTGATTATCAATTTATTCCATGTTTATGATTCTAGTTTGCAATTCTTATGCTTATTTGATACTTTGATCATGAGCTTAGTATTTGATTGAGCAATAGTTGATTTATTTCATTGATTTTGCATTGGATCATTGAATTTATCTAGAACAAAGGCTTTATGATGGTAGAAATCATCTCTAGCTTATGAATTATATCTCCTTTATGGATGTGTAAGCATTTGACATCCTCTAGGAATTGGGGATTCCTTCATTCTTAAGGCTAATTGATTTCTTGGGATTAATTCCTTCAATTAACCCTTGATCTTAATTAAGAAGGTGTGTTGTGGGCTTCCCCAACCTCCATACTACCTATGAGGAATCTTGGCATATCATGCTTCATGATTGCTATAACCAATTTGGGATGAAGGATAAGCTTTGTATTAGATCCTAATGATAAACACACAAATGTTCATTGTGTTGAATTGCCTTAGTTAACCAATTATTCACGATCTTTGAGCATCTCATCAACTTGCTTAATTGCAAGGTTTTTAGTTATTCAAGTATTTTAGTTTTCAAGTAATCAAACACCCCCCCTTTTATTTTAATTGTAGTTAGTTAGTTTAATTTCACTAGTTCTATTGAATTGCATTGGTGATTGAATACAACCATTTCCCCGATGATCGATACCCCTTTTTACCAATATATTACGTTTATTTAGCAATCAAAGGGTGTAATTTGCTTGGTGGGCTCGACATCCCAACCAAGTTTTGGCGCCGTTGCCGGGGAAATTGGTTTTTGTTATTTGAGTGTTTATGCCTAGGTCTACAAGAACCGGTGAACTACTCTACAATCCGGAAATTGAAAGAGAAGCAAAAAGGTTGAAAAAGTTAGCCAAACAAGCAAAGCAACAACAACTAGTTCAAGCTTTTTCCTCTTCTCCACTAATCAACATAGAAGATCAAGTTCATACTTCAAGTGATACCGACACCGAACCGAGTTCTCCACCTGTTGGTCATTCCTTTGAAGACATTCCATTTGAAAACCACATAGCCATGAATCACAATCCACCTCATAATCCCAACCCAAACCCAATCAATCAAGATTCCAATACCCCACCCCATCAACCATGACAACAACCACAAGAACCTCTCATTGATATGCCACCTTGGAACCAAGCCCCTCCTCAAAACCAACCCAATTATCAACCACCACCACAACTACAAAACCAACACTTCCACCAAAACAACCAACCTCAAAACAATGCTTTTCAAGTTCAACAACTACATTACCTAAACCAACCTAATTACCAACCCCCTCCAATGTACCAAAACCCAATGTACCCACAACAACAACCTCCTTACAACCAATACCCTAACTACCAACCTTATCCACCACCAATCTACAATCCCCAACAATACCCATATCCACCTTACCAACAACCACCCAATTACTTGCAACAATATCCCAATAACCCCAATCCACCCAATCCTCCTCAAGAGTTGACACTTAGACAAATGATGGAAAAGGATGTTACTCATACACCTCTTGCTATTGTTTATCCCGCAAACCGTCGAGGGATTGAATTGAAGTCAAGTTTCATCCATCAAATTACCATGTTCCATGGGTTGGATAGAGAAGATCCTCAAAAGCATTTGAAGTCCTTTCATATGATATGTGTTAGCATGTTGCCCGACAATGTGACATTGGATGATTTCAAGTTAACCGCATTCCCGCTCACCTTGGAAGACAAAGCTAGAGAGTGGTTATTCAACTTACAACCAGGATCTATTCACACATGGGAAGAGTTACTCAAGGCCTTCAATAGCAAATTCTATCCCACCTCCCGGATATCAAGCCAACGAAGTGACATTTTAGGGATTCGTTAAGGGGAAAATGAAACATTTCATGATTTTTGGGAGCGCTTCAATAATTTGTGTACAAGTTGTCCTCAACACAATATACCCGAACAACTACTTCTTCAACAATTTTATGAGGGTATGAATGAAAAAGATCGGAGGATGATTGATGCTTCAAGTGGTGGTGACATCTTCAACAAAACCCCTCACGAGATCCGATTACTTTTTGGTACCATTTCTCAAAATCAAAGGAATTTTGGGACTCGAAATGACATGAAGAGAAATTCTACACAAGTGGTTGGTGAAGTTAGCAACACTCAACATTTGGAATCAAAGCTCTTGGATTTGACTAATGTGTTAAGTCAAATGGTGGTGGGAAGTGGTCAACAATTGATGGTATGTGGTATTTGTGCAATGACGGGTCATTATACGGATAAGTGTCCCACACTTGGAAGTGAACCGGAAGATGTGAATGCAATGGGCGGATATCAAAGTCAACCACGACCCATGGGATTTCCAAATAACTTCAACCCAAATTAGAGGAATACCCAAAACAACCCTTATCCACCAAAGCAAAATCCACCAAATCATTTGATGAAACCCCAACATCCACAATACCAATCCCAAAAACCTCCATATCCACAAAATTCTTATAACCCTCCACATTACCAACACCCTCCACAACAAGGTCAATCAAGTGGTAACCATCAAATGAGTCTTCAAGAACTTGTTACTTCTCTTGCTCAAAGTCAAACCCAATTTCAACAAAAAACCAAGAATACTTTCTCCAACATTCAAGCACAAATTGGAGACTTGGCAACCGCTCTCAACAAGATAGAACAAAGGGGTAAACTTCCATCTCAAACCGAGAAGAACCCCAATGTGAATGCCATCACCTTGCGAAGTGGGAAAACACTTGGAGAAAGTCAACCTAAAAGAGTTTTAAGAGAAGAAGAAGATGAAGTCATCATAGTGGAACCTCCAAAAGTTGTGGTTCCTCCAAAAGAACCGGTTGTGCCAAATGTTGATCAACCCGACCCTTCCAACAAATCCATCAAACCATTGGTCATAGCACCGCCTTTTCCATCCCGTTTGGCTTCCTCAAAGAAACAAGAAGAAGAGCAAGCGTTTCTTGAGACTTTCCGCAAAGTTCAACTCAACATTTCACTATTAGATGCTATTAAGCAAATCCCACGTTACGCCAAATTTCTTAAGGATTTGTGCACCAACAAGAGAAAATTCAAGACAAATGAGAAGATTCAAGTAAATGCAAATGTATCCGCGGTCATCCAAAAGAAGCTTCCACCCAAATGCAAAGACCCGGGAATGTTTGCTATACCTTGTACCATTGGTGATTTACATGTTGAAAGTGTCATGCTAGATCTTGGAGCCTCAATCAACGTCATGCCATACTCGGTTTTTCAATCTCTCAATGTTGGATCTTTGGAAGAAACCGGAGTCATTATTCAATTAGCGGACAAGTCAAGTGTATTTCCAAGAGGCATGTTGGAGGATGTACTCGTTCAAGTTAATCAACTAGTATTTCCCGCGGATTTCTATGTCATTGATCTTGAAGAAAAGACTCCTTCCAAGTCATCTATGATTCTCCTTAGAAGACCCTTCATGAATACCGCTCACATGATTATTGATGTCCACAATGGGAAGATTACCATGGAGTTTGATGGCGAGACCATTCACTTCAACATCTTCGAAGCAATGAGATATCCTAGCAATATATCTCCATTGTATCGACTTGATGTGATTGAGCCAATCACCCAACAATTATTCGAGTTATCAAATGAGGATCTTTTAAAGATGGTGCTTAACATGAGTCTTGAAGGTGAATGTTTGAAGAATACCTTGGATATGTATACATTGGATTCCGAAGTCGAAAATATTGTGAAGGCTTTAGAAATTACTAATTCCACAAAGAAGGATGTTTCTCAAGTTGCATTATCTCATTCTCCAATCAAGATGCCACCTTCCATAATCCAACCACCCATACTTGAGTTGAAAGCTTTACCTATCCATTTGAAATATGCTTATCTAGGTCAAGCTGGGACTTTACCGGTGATTATCTCTTCTCAATTGAAAGACTTTGAAGAAAACCAATTGATTGAAGTCTTGAAAGAGCATAAAGAAGCCATGGGGTGGACCATAGCGGACATTAAAGGGATAAGTCCTAATGTATGCACTCACAAGATACTCATGGAAGATGATTGCAAACCAAGGAGGGAAGCCCAACGCTGATTAAACCCTCCCATGATGGAAGTTGTCAAGAAGGAGATAATCAAGCTACTTGATGCAGATATGATTTATCCAATTTCCGACTCCAAATGGGTTAGTCCGGTGCAAGTGGTTCCTAAGAAAACGGGAATCACGGTTGTGGAGAATAACAAAGGTGTAATGGTACCAACTCGAGTTCAAAATGGATGGAGGGTGTGCATTGATTATAGAAAGTTGAATTCAAGCACGCGGAAAGATCACTTCCCTCTTCCTTTCATTGATCAAATGCTCGAGCGATTGGCAGGGAAATCGCATTATTGTTGCCTTGATGGATACTCGGGTTTTCACCAAATACCCGTTGCCCCCGAAGATCAAGATAAAACAACTTTTACATGCCCCTTTGGCACATTTTCTTACAAGAGGATGCCATTTGGATTATGCAATGCTCCCGCCACATTCCAAAGATGCATGGTGAGTATCTTCTTCGAGTGTGTTGAAAGTATAATCGAAGTGTTTATGGATGATTTCACCGTGTATGGCAATTCGTTTGATGAATGTTTGGGTAACCTTAAGAAGATTTTGAAAAGGTGCATAGAGAAAAAGTTGGTGTTAAACTTTGAGAAATGTCACTTCATGGTTAATCAAGGAATCATTTTGGGACACATCGTCTCCAAAAAGGGAATTGAAGTTGATAAAGCCAAAATTGATGTCATCCAAACCCTACCTTACCCAACATGTGTTAGAGAAGTGAGATCTTTCTTGGGTCATGCGGGATTCTATAGAAGATTCATCAAAGATTTCTCCAAGATTATGCGACCAATGTGCCATCTTCTTCAAAAAGATATCGACTTTGACTTCAATGTTGCATGCCAAGAAGCCTTTGACAAACTTAAAGACTTGCTCACTTCCGCACCAATAATCCAACCTCCAAATTGGGAGCTTCCATTTGAAATAATGTGTGACGCAAGCAATTTTGCTATTGGAGCGGTCTTAGGTCAAAAAGAGGGCAAAGCATCACATGTCATCTACTATGCTTCTAAAACATTGGATAATGCTCAAGCCAACTATTCCACCACCGAGAAGGAACTTCTAGCCATTGTATTCGCCTTGGAAAAATTCCGGCAATATCTTCTTGGGACAAAAGTAATTGTATATTCCGACCATGCCGCATTAAAGTATCTCATGAGCAAGAAAGATGCCAAACCACGGTTGATTCATTGGATTCTTCTTTTACAAGAATTCGATCTTGAGATAAAGGATAAAAGTGGTGCCGAAAACCTAGTTGCGGATCACTTAAGTCGGTTGAATGTTGGCGATTCTTCTTCTCCTATCCTTGATGAATTCCCGGATGAGCACCTCTTCCATATCTCAAATTCCATTCCATGGTATGCGGATATTGTCAATTACTTGGTTACTAAAGAAATTCCTCATGCCTTTACCAAGCACCAAAAGGCCAAGTTGAAGAGTGATTCCAAATACTACGTATGGGACGACCCTTATCTTTGGAAACATTATCCGGATCAACTAATACAGAGGTGTGTTCATCAAAATGAAGTCGAGTCAATTTTGAAATTTTGCCATGAATACGCATGCGGGGGACATTTTGGTCAAAACAAAACCATGCGAAAGGTGCTTGAATGCGGACTCTATTGGCCAACAATGTCAAGAGATACCTATCTATTTTGCAAGAGTTGTGATAGATGTCAAAAAACGGGCACCATATCCATGAGGCATGAGATGATTCAAAGTCCTATCCTTATTTGTGAAATCTTTGATGTGTGGGGAATAGACTTCATGGGTCCCTTCCCTATTTCGTTTGGTTATACTTATATACTCTTGGCAGTTGAGTACGTTTCAAAGTGGGTTAAAGCAAAGGCAACACGGCATGATGATTCAAAAACTGTTATTGACTTCTTGAAGTCAAACATTTTCGCAAGATATGGTGTACCGAGAGCCTTGGTGAGTGATAGGGGCACTCATTTTTGCAATAAAATGATGGAAGCAATGACAAAGAGATATGGTGTCACACACCGGATATCAACCACTTATCATCCACAAACAAATGTCCAAGCCGAAGTGTCAAACAGAGAAGTCAAACAAATTCTTGAAAAGACCGTCAACACTACCCGAAAAGATTGGAGCTTAAAGTTAGAAGATGCTTTATGGGCGTATCGGACCGCCTACAAAACTCCAATTGGTATGTCTCCATTCCACCTTGTCTATGGAAAATCTTGTCATTTACCGGTGGAATTGGAACACAAGGCATATTGGGCGGTTAAAAAGTGCAATTTCAATCTTGAAGAAAGTGGAAAGCACCGAAAAATGCAACTTCAAGAAATCGAGGAGTTAAGAAACGAGTCTTAAGAAAACGCAAGCATCTACAAAGATAAGACGAAAGCGTTTCATGACAAGCACATCACTCGAAAACACTTTATTCCGGGCCAAAAAGTTTTTCTTTATCATTCACGCATAAAGTTATTCTCGGGAAAGTTGTGATCTCGATGGCACGGACCTTTTATTGTCATAAAAGTGTTTGATCATGGTGCGGTTGAAATTAAGAGTTTAGAAACAAATCAAATATTCAAAGTGAATGGGCACCGCTTGAAACCATTTTATGAAGGCTTTGATACGGGAGAATTCGACAACATAACATTGGAAATCCCAAATTACGAAAGTTGATGGAAGCGGGACTATGTCTTGGCAAAGACCTTAAATAAATGCAATGTAAATAAATAATGTCTGTTTGAAGTTTTGGGTGTTTCTACACTTGAAGTTGGCCTAAAAATAAGCATATATAAGTCTTCCAGTGATTTTGGTGAAGTTTGAAAAATTCCAAAAATTTGACTTTCGCGCGAGTTCCAAATTACACCAACATGGGGTGCTTTCTGATTGCTGCGCGCGGGTGCCCGCGCAGTCGTTGCGCGATCGGCCCCCAGCCGTGCAGATTCCGAGTTCCAAATTACCCCAACATGGGATGTATTCTGACATATGCGCGCGGCTGCCCCCCACCCGCGTAAAGTTTGCGAGGGTACCCGCACAAATATGTCATTTCATAAGAAAATTTCGAGCCATTTCATGTGCGTCCTTTGCGCGACCAAGCTTTCATCCATGTGTATTTAGGCGGCCAAGAACTCCATCCAAGCATCATTATGCGATGCACGTGTTGCTTCCATACCATCCTCGCGGGCCTTCTCCATCTTGATCCCGGTATGATCCTTCCTTACTCTCATCCTAAGCATTGAGGACAATGCTTAATTTTAAGCTTGGGGTGAGGTAATCTAATCTTTTATTTTCAATGCATTTAGGTTGTATATAGTTGCATTTAGAGTTAGTCATTTAGGGCATTCATAAAAACTGCATTAAAAAATTCAAAAATATTGCATATTTTCTTTCTTTTCTAATTTTCATACTTTTTAGATGCATTCTAGTTTAAGTTCATGCATTTTTGTTCTCTCTTGTCTTCTCATCCCTACAGGTACCATAGCGCCGAGTCATAAGTATTGAATCATAGATTGGTCATGGGTCTTGATATGGAATTCTTTGTATTTGATGAATGGGGCACGTTTTGAGCCTCACAGACCACTTTGAGACCGGTTGTGTGGGGGTCAAATGCAGGTAGCTTGATTGGGTCTAGGTGCGGAGGGATGTGGTTGGTCATGCCAATGTGTGCGAGCAAAGACTAGCCCGGTAAGGTATTTTGAAGACATTGAAGATATTGAAGACTCGCATCTTGGTTTTGGAGGGAGTACCCTTAGTACTCCCGAGTCTCGTCCGAGCCTTGTTTAGTTAGATTCTCACCGCCTTTTTAGGATAGGTTATCAATTTTCTAGGGGTCTAGAGTAGATAGTTAGATAGATTTTGTTTATCACACCTTGCATTGAGGTGCTTGATGAACTTTGAAATGGGTCCCCCAATTCACATCTTTTGGGACCAAGTCTTTTCGGTAACACCCATTTTTGAGTCATTTCCCACCCTTTTTAGTTGATCTTGGCACATTGTCAATGATCATTAGGTGTTCATATTAGCCTCCATCTATCACTCAATTTTCACTATTGGAGTCCTATGTTACTTGGTGAAAATCCTTAGACCTTCTAAGAAGCAACACAAAGAATGAAGAAATTTGAAAAAGTGAAGAAAATAAGAGCCTATTAAAGATGATTCAAGAAAAGCAACAAAAACAAAGAAGAAAAAAATGAAGAAAAAGAGCAACACAAAAAGAAGAACAAGATTCCAAGTTCAAGATTCCAAGTTCAAGACTTATGTTATATATCTAGTTTGCAAACAAAAAAAAAAAGAAAAAAAAAAGAAAAAACTGGATGTCAAGCAGCAAATGTGATTGAAGACCCAATAACAGAAGTTCAGGATTGAAGATTTAGGTTGTTAGGTTTAGATTTAGGTTAAGTATAATTTTTATTATTTTATTTTATTTTATTTTTGATTTTTGGTGAGAAAAGGCCCCGACGATGAGACGGTAGACTGTAAATGACAGTACAAGGGAGAAGCCTCTGAAACCAGATGTTTGCCCGGAGGCCGTGCTGCAAAACCCTATTTCGTTATTATACACTTTGGCCTGACAGATGTAGGAATCATAGTGTGTGAAGAGGCGCCTTTCCTTCGTGCACTATGGTATATATTGGTGATTTAAAGTGCCCCCACTAGGCGCATCTCTCTGTTTCCTTTGTCTTGCACACCGCGACCGCATCCAGCCGTGATCTATTCGCCCATCAAGTGGTTGAAAATGTGGTTTATGGCTCTAAAGCGGGGAACATTTTGAAGATGCGTAGGGTCTATGAAGGACTAATTCCGACCATGTTGACTGATGTTGACCAAGTTCTATGGTATCTTTCTTCTTTCCTTTTTAGATAGTTTATCCCGAGCTCATTTTTAGTCTTGTTCTAACTTGAGGACAAGTTAGGCTTAAGCTTGGGGTAATTTGATAGCTTATTTTATTTCCTTATTTTTATTAGTTTATTTTAGATTTTTAGATCTTTTTATCATTAACGCATTGTATTTTATTTATTTTTCTCTAGTATGGACCGTACCGGGTGCTTGTTATGTTGCATAAGATATTTTGTAGGTTTTTCGGTGCTTGTTGCGGTTGCGGGTTGATTGGAGACGGGCTTAGTGGGCTCCCGAGGCATTATTGGGCTTGGCGGAATCAAAGAGGAAGAATTGGGCTTTGAAAGTTATTGACTTGGATTATTTGGGCTTGTGAAGATGGATCATAAAATTCAAATTTTGGGCTTGGAGCATCCATTTGGTGGCTAAATGATGATTGGTGCATTTCAAATTACATGGACAAGGAGGGGGGACCAAAGGAATCTTTGGTAGTGGAAGGGTGGAGTGGCTTGGTGGACCAATAGCATTACAGCAGCATTTGCGCAGGTGGAATTTCCATCGCGCGGGTACCCGCGCAACTGCCCAGTTTGGGCATTTTGGTCATTTGGCTTGCCATAACCCTTGGGGATCAGATCTAGAAGCTCATTCACGATTTTCCACCATTGGAGACCTGCAAGAGGCGATTTTGGGAGCTACAAATCATTTCCTTTCATCTTTCCAAATCTTAGGTAGTTTCTTTATGCAATTAGATTATTGTTCTTCTTACTTTATTGCCATGAGTGGCTAATACTCTTATTTGGTTGACTTTGGCTGAAAACCAATGAATGTTTGTGGGTTTTGAAGGATTTATGTTGATTATCAATTTATTCCATGTTTATGATTCTAGTTTGCAATTCTTATGCTTATTTGATACTTTGATCATGAGCTTAGTATTTGATTGAGCAATAGTTGATTTATTTCATTGATTTTTCATTGGATCATTGAATTTATCTTGAACAAGGGCTTTATGATGGTAGAAATCATCTCTAGCTTATGAATCATATCTCCTTTATGGATGTGTAAGCATTTGGCATCCTCTAGGAATTGGGGATTCCTTCATTCTTAAGGCTAATTGATTTCTTGGGATTAATTGCTTCAATTGACCCTTGATCTTAATTAAGAAGGTGTGTTGTGGGCTTCCCCAACCTCCATACTACCTATGAGGAATCTTGGCATATCATGCTTCATGATTGCTATAACCAATTTGGGATGAAAGATAAGCTTTGTATTAGATCCTATTGATAAACACACAAATGTTCATTGTGTTGAATTGCCTTAGTTAATCAATTATTCACAATCTTTGAGCATCTCATCAACTTGCTTAATTGCAAGGTTTTTAGTTATTCAAGTATTTTAGTTTTCAAGTAATCAAACACCCCCTTTTTATTTTAATTGTAGTTAGTTAGTTTAATTTCACTAGTTCTATTGAATTGCATTGGTGATTGAATACAACCATGTCCCCGAGGATCGATACCCCTTTTTACCAATATATTACGTTTATTTAGCAATCAAAGGGTGTAATTTGCTTGGTGGGCTCGACATCCCAACCACTCTTCCAACAGTATTTGGTAGATGTATATACATGTATAGAGGAGAGCCGTTTGGATTACATTGTAAAAGATCAGACAAATCTTCATTCTGATTATGTTAGTGGAATCTATGATGCGCTTTCAAAGGGAGATAAGGAGCAAGGTGCTTTTGGGAAATGTGTACTTTTGCCTGCGTCGTTCACAGTTGGTCCGCACTTCATGTACAACCATTATTTAGATGCGCTTTCCATATGTAGGGTGTATGGCAATCCACAATACTTTATCACGTTCACATGGAATTGTAAAGTGGTCAGAGATCACCCGCTATATGGATACACATCGCCAAACCGATTCCCATAGTAGAGCATATATCATTGCTCGGGTGTTCAATATCAAAGTTCATGACTTTATCCGGTTTCTTAAGGAAGACAAAACATTTGGCGGCGTTGAAACATGTATGTTTTCCACCTAGCTCCCCTTTCAGTTTTGAAATTATGTTATGTGTAGTTTGCTAGATTATGTGATTTCATTTTTGTACTGTTTCCAGCTGCTTCATGTATAATAATTTTGTTATATGTTATGTACAATGTTGTAAAAGGGGTTCACTTTTGTTGATTGTATGTTTTCCGGATGTTTTTCTATCATTGTATATATCATATTCTCTATCTTTGTTCCAAATTGTTATATATATGGATCTATCGAATTACATATTTCCTCTGTTTTCAGTGGTCTCATCATACATGTATGATAATTTAATTCCTTCAGATAAAGTTTACTTGACCTTTTATACGATATGCAGCTTCCTGTGGAGTTCGTTGTTTTTATAGACCCATATTTCCAGCAGTGTTATGACTCCTGTATCATCGTTTGATTATTTAAAAAAAAAAAACTTTATTAATCTTTTATATAAAGTGTAGCTTTGTATTGTGTAGCTAAGTTTTTATAGACAGTCTTCATTTTCTATTCATCATTTCCAAATTACAGCTTTTATACGTGTTGTTGGTTCTGTTTTTCTATACATCGGATGAACTGTTTCTTCTGTTTCCAGGGATCTAATCACTTATGTATAAAATTTATTTTTCATAAACAAAATTTAATTGAATTTTGGATTTTTGTTAAAATATTAACAAATTTTATATGAGCAAATTATTTTTCATAAACGAGAATTTAATTAAATTTTGATTTTTTTTTTCATTTTCTATTCATCATTTCCAAATTACAGCTTTTATACATGTTGTTGGTTCTATTTTTATATAAATTGGATGAACTGTCTGTTTCTAGGGATCTAATCACTTATGTATAAAATTTCTTTTTCATAAAAAAAATTTAATTGAATTTTGGATTTTTGTTAAAATATTAACAGATTTTATATGAGAAAATTATTTTTCATAAACCAAAATTTAATTGAATTTTGATTTTTTTAAAATATATTAACAACCTTTATATGAAATGGACATTACCCCCGTATTCAAAACTTGGTACTACTGCCACTGCATACATTTCATTTTCTACCACCCTTCTTCATTCTCCATTTTTTATGCTTTCCAAGCGAAGGTTTGGTTTTATTGATTACTTTCATTTTGTATCTGTTATCCCGAAATTACCCTTCCATAGATATGTTGCTGCTTTTACTCCTGTATGCAGCTGTTTCTTATCTAATATCTTTTGTACCCATATCTCCTGCTGTGTTATTTCTTCATTATTTTTAATTTTTATGTGTTGTTCCAACATTACCCCTGCATTCATAACTTGCTCCTCCTGTGACTGCATACATCTCATTTCGTATCTGTTGTTCCTTATCACCGATACATCGTATTTTCATTTTTTTTTTTAAAATTAAGCACTTATACGATGTGCACCTTTGTATGGTATCAAAATTATTTTTCATAAAAAAATTTAATTGAATTATGATTTTTTTTATATACAGGAAGTTGTATTTTCTTCATTACTTTCATTTTGTATATGTTGTTCCAAAATTACCCCCACATTGATATCTTGGAGGTCCTGCCAGATTTTAGAACTTGCATACGTTAACATTCATATTTTCCTGATACTAAATTTCGTCAATTCATACATTTAAACCTGATCACGTGTATTGAGTTCTAATCAATAGGAAATTACAGTTTCTTTACTGTAGTGTTCTCTTTTATGTTGTTGTTACTGTTTCCTGTTCTACACTGTCATTGCTTTATGATTTCAATATCTGATGCTTTAGAAGATAAAGACCAGCTTTATAATCCCTTTTAGCAAATGTTTTCCAAACTGTTGATCCTTTTGAAATCTACATTATTGCAGATCTGTACACTATTGAGTTCCATAAAAGAGGTCTTCCGCATTGCCATACCTTACTCTGGGTATCAGCTGCGGACCGCGTAAAAATTGCAAGTGATGTTGACAAGTATATCACAGCTGAGTTGCCAAATCCAATTACGGAGGCAGAATTATACGAGACGATAACAACCTGCATGATTCATGGTCCATGTGGACCGCTTAACAACTACGATCACTTTTCTGTCATCTACTGCTTTTCTGTGAGGTTAGCAATCCACTTTTGCTGTGGAACACTGCGTGCGATAGGATGAACGATGATTACTTACATACCCTGAGAGCCGAAGTACCAGATAAGACAATTACCTCTACTGCTGGGATTGTTGAATAGTAACTCCTTAATGATTTAGATGACACACTCCGTTCTGCCATCCCATCTAAATCAATGGCAAACTTTGGTCTTCCAGTTCCGTCAGCCAATCTGATTGGTGTTTTACGAAATCGAAAGCTATTGGAAGAAATGAGTTATGATACGAAAGAACTACTAAAACAACACAATGATCAAGTACCAAAGCTCAACAATGACCAACGATTAGTCTACAACAAAGTTGTTACTTCCATAGAGAACGCAAAACGAATACTAATATTTGTTTATGGACATGGTGGTACTAGCAAAAAATTCTTATGGGTGACTATTCTTTCCTATCTGAGATCGATAGGCAAAATCATTTTGGTTGTTGCTGCATCTGGAATCGCATCGCTTTTATTACCCTCTAGGAAAACCGCACACTCAAGGTTCAAAATACCTATTGATTTAAACAACAAAAAATCATGCGATATAAAAAAGCGCACCTTCCTTGGAGATCTTATGCAGTGTACAACACTCATTATCTGGGAAGAGGCGCCAATGAGTGACAGAAGGTGGTTTGAATTTTTCGACCATTCACTTAGAGATGTGCTAGACTGTGACGAAAAACAGTTTGGGGGCATGTCAGTGCTCCTTGGTGGTGATTTCAGCGAAACTCTTCCTGTTCTACCAAAAAACACTCGTTTTGAAATTATCGCACTAACTCTACCAAGTTCATATTTATGGTCATATTTTATAGTTCACTTTTTACATACGAACATGACACTAGAGTCCTCTAACACAATATCCCATGGCTCAATGACTTTATCAGACTTTGCCACATGGCTGCTAGCTATTGGTAATGGACATATAGGTGTACCTGACAAAGATGACCCACGGGACTCAAGTTGGATACGAATTCCATCTTCACTCCTAATATCACTTTCCCCTGATTCTCTACAGACCTTAATATATTTTGTCTCTGGGGATGATACACTTAATGAGCCGACTGCCACACTGCTTTCAGCAAGAGCAATAGTTTGTCCCACAAATAATTCAGCTAATGAGATAAAAGCTCACATTTTAAAAATGGTGACAAGTGCCAGGGTATACAATAGCACAGACACCATGCAGCCGAATGGAAAACACACATCAGATTTGGAGGGCCTCTATCCAATAGAATACCTAAACCAACTAAGCTTTCCGGGAATACCACCACACGAGCTTCTACTTAAGGTAGACTGTCCGATAATGTTGTTAAGAAACATAAGTCAGAGGGAAGGCTTATGCAACGGTACCCATATGATTGTTTCACAATTGTTACCATGTGTTATTGAAGCGACAATCATAACTAGCACTTCCATTGGAAAACGTGTATACATACCACGTATAAAGTTCATACATAACTCATCAGATCTACCATTCATCTTCTCACGAAAACAGTTTCCAGTTAAAGTTTGTTATTCAATGACTATCAACAAGAGTCAAGGACAATCACTACGTAAGATTGGAATATATTTGTTACAGCCCATCTATGCACACGTCCAACTGTATGTTGCCCTCTCGCAAGCAACATCACCAGATTCCATAAAGATACTAATAAACATCAGCGACACAACTAAAAACAACGAAACAAAAAATGTTGTCTTCAAGGATTTACTGCACAAAGTCACTTCAACTGAGGTCTACAGTATCACTGCCTGTTATACCCTTCATCAGCGTTACTACTTTCCATTTTATACATATTCTCTTCACTATTTCAACACTTTTTACATATGTATATAATTTTCTATTTTCATCCAAATATCTTCCTTACCTCCACACATTTCTTTATAATAGATAACACAAACAACTAATGACGAGTATCTCAGAACTGAAAGCTGAGCGTATCGCAGGCCCCTTAGAAGTTAGAATACTACGCAAATAGAAACACGATGTCTGACAATATGAGACCTGGTACCTGGCTGTTCACAGATTTGTATGTTTCCACCAAAATATATTACAACAAAACAGGTTTCAAATTCCATTTTTTCAGCAAATGAAAACTGAATTTCAAATTTCCAACTAATTTGAAATTCCTAAGAAGCAAATTCTTAATTATCACTCTTTAATATTCGCAAAAGCAACTGCTTTCTAGCTTAAAAAAACACATATGATTACAAGACGATACAATTGTGTAACAATAAAATCACATGTTATACGATTCAATCTAATGTTATGGTGATCTGTTTCTACAGGCAGATACAATTCAAATTCTTGGACAGTGAACAAATCAGAGCTACATTGAATCTGTTTTCAGTGTTTTAGAATGTTACATCATATCGGATTATAGCTGTCCTCAGTTAGGCAAGTATCAAAAAGTTCTTAAGAATGAGTTCTATATTGATGTTGGCCTCAAGTCTATCATAGGAACCAATTCCAGACACAACAACGGTTCCAAAAAGTTGGTTTCGCTTTGTATCAATGTCACATCTGATAGAACTCGGAGAAATGCCACCATACTATCCAGGTATTCATTAAAAACTTCCATATCTGTCCCTTTTGTTATTTGCCTCAAAACATCAGCAGGGTTATATTTGTCAACCTCCAAACTCAACAAAAAAAAAAACCCAAGTATGAACAATTACATTACGTCAAAATTGTTCTTATTGGTCAATTTGCAGTTTCTTCCCTTTTTATTATTTGCCTTAATACATCAGCAGGGGTATATTTGTTAACTTCCATATTCAACAAAAAAACACACACACATATGAACAATCACTTTCAATAATATAAAAAATTTATCTCGAAATTGTTCTTATTGATTATTTCACACCTTCTATTTTTTTTTGTTCTTTGGATGAAAACATCAGCAAGGGTATATTTGTCAACTTCGAAATTCAACAAAAAAAAGGACAAAAATTTGTTGGACTCTGGTAGTTGTAAATGACATCAACATTTGTTACATACTTACATTTACCTCTAAATAGACTTCATTGGCATTCTATCAAAGATAAGAGATTGCACGAAAGCAAATGGAGAACCATTTGTCTTTCTCATACTAACTAACGAAAGGTATACATACTAATTACAAAAGTATACGCATAAATTCCATCATCACCATATAACACCAAAAACAATTCAAATTTCATTAGTGGCAGTGAACTTGCAATCAATCTATGGAAAGAATGCATAACCAATCCACAGAAATTCAACCGTGCCTCCCTAGATCGCCCATGTACGATAATAGTTGTTGTAGTAACAAACCTAAAACCATCAATATCCAATGGTATGCTCTTCTACATACCTCCATATATATATATATATATATATATATATATATATATATATATATATATATATATATATATATATATATATATATATATATATATATATATATATATATATATATATAGACACACACACCCATCATATATTCTAATGTTTTTAATCACCAAATACCTTCTATGTAGGAGCATTACGGCACGGGTCATCACATGCTACACATATCTATGTTAATCCAGATATACCGGAGACAACACTCATAAACCTGTAACTCACATAAATTACGTAAATATCCTACAATCCATATTATTCAAATATATACAAATGACAACATGGTTTCATATTCACAGGACTCTCAAGGCCGATACCAGCACTATCAGGAACTCCCTCAACCCTATACAACATGAAACTGAAAAACAGATATGATCTACTAGTAACATGATATGAATAACATCACCATCTAGAAATAAAATCTATTTTATACTCTCACAACGAATTGCTCTTTATGTATAGGATAAAACATTCATAGTAGAAGCTTTAATCAAGGAATTTCACTTCCAAAACACCTGGTACCAAACAACATGTCCAATTTGTAAAGATCCGATTTTTAGAAGAGGAAAATAGTGGTATTGCAGTGCACATGGACTAATTAAAAAGCCAACCTACACCTAAGCATCTTCTGAGGCATATGGAAAACCATTATTCACTAACTATACTACTTACAACTTCATTATATCAATAGATATAAATTCACAGTCACCATCACCGACACTACGGACACCATACATGGAGTTGTATCCGAAACAGCGTGTTAGAAGCTGTTAAAATCATCACTTGAAAAGTTTATATCCGACAACCCGCTCCTAAATAGGAACACCCTCCCTTCGATCATCACCGATCAAAGAGAACAAACAAAAACAATTTCTATCCAAATGCTCAGGGCATCAACAATCGACAACATCCGTGTCATAATAATTGACATCCAAGAATCAACAACACCATCAGAGACACCTGTCCCAACAACACCAGCCGAAGCACGGATGACAAGAATACGCCCAAATGACGGAACACCAGAGCCAACCAGACCTCCTCGCCCTGTCACACGCACTCTCACCTTCACTCCACCAGGTAAAAAACAATGTAATGAAATAAAAAATAAACAACAAAATACGAAAACGAATACTAACGCCTTTCCATTACTCCTGTCATAGGGCCACCAACACCAAAAAATCAAAAACGGATCAAAAAATAGCAAATATCGTGAAACAACACTATGAAATCCAACTTTTCTTTCGGATAATATGCTTATCTTTTGTAGCAAACATGATAAACAAGTATCCTGTGTAATATAAACAATAATAAACGAACACCGTTTGCATGCTTCCAATATTCCAAGATTTGACAAAAAAAACCCATACAAATGATAGTTACTTAAGAAACTCAAATTTAATATCACACCAATATAGGCCACATGCTTATCCCACCCTATATTAATATGAATAAACACATATAGAATTAAATAAATTTATATACAACAACAATTAACAATTTAGAAACTACATCAATGAAAATAGGTACCATAATGTTAGCAATAGTATATTCAAATAGATATTGATGCTACAAAGCCTACTGAAGACAGCCCATATATTAATTTCGATTCGTATATTATCCCATTTTCCAAAAAAAATATGCCCCATGCAGTCAAAGATTTACCCAGATATTACCAATTTAATACCACACCGGAACCCAACTATCACATCTATCAAATAAAGGAAAAAAAGTCACAGCCACCCTACATCTATAACTTCCCAGAATATGAATTAAATGCCTCTAATAAATACAATCCAATAACCACAATAATCCCCTATAAAATCATACCCCAAAGATATCACTTTCTCCACCAAACACGAAACATACAACATGGAGATGATCATGCAAAAACTCCAAAACCAACTCAAGAAAATGAAGGAATCATTGGTGATGGTACAAAACACATACACCAGCATCAACGACTCAAGTCAAAATATGATAAAAGAAGCTCTAGTGGAAATGCCATACATGCATGTTGTCATCACCGAATCCTTCATCAAAGACCTCGACCAAGACACCGTCATCATGTTCGACATGATCCAACTGATGCAGGAGAACATGAACGCAGAAACAAACATCTGTAGGAAGATCATTCAAGACCTCTGAGACTTGCTCTACTTAATTACCACCATACATTCTCCCAAATACAAATGTAACCACATCATCCATCTTTGATCATCCTTTACAAAATCCCTTCACTACATTGTTTCTTTCACAATCCCCTGAACCTATACAACTTATATCTTCACAAGCTTAATCTGATGAAGAAACCGAAGGAGGAGGTTTTGGAGGAACATTTGACGCTTTACACTTTGATTTTGAGGATGAGAAAATTCCTGATCATATGCTTATGTCAGGTAAGCAATTTAAAATCCTGAATCAAAATTCGAATGCAATCATTCAATCACAAGCTGATTCTGGTACAAAGTCTTCCGTATCACGTTTGGAGGTTGAAACTTTGCTTAAATCTGCTGAGAAAAGAATAGCTGCGAACGTTGATGATTCTGATAAGACTAATGAGCTTCGCATTCAAGCTCAAGGGAAATCTTTTGACAGTGATGTTCAAGAAGTGAAAACTGCTACTCGACTCGCTCGTTCATATGGGATTTTGAGGTTGAAACTTTCCTTTTCTCGACCCGATAGTCCTATGACTGGTGAACATTTGGTTACTCGACTCGCTCGTTCATATGGGATTTTGAGTCCTAACTTTATTCAGAATCTAACATGTTTCAAGGATTTGGATTTGTCGATTCAATTTTTGAGTCTTATGCGAGTTTTGGTGAATGTTGGTGGGGGTATATAATACTCTCGGAAGATGATGAGAAACAAATTGGTCAATAAGGGGAGAAACCGAGGCAAAGAGAAATGAGGAACGTAAGAGCTCGTTGAGAAAGGGGCCAACAACAACAACCACCTCAACAATTGGAGGGTAGGGTACCAAACGACCGATTCCAAAGTCGGGTTGCTACTTATTTGGATAATCTTTGTGATGGTGGCAATTATCACATTCAAGCAATCGATGTATTATTTTCACACCTTAACTTTAAGTGACCGCCTAGCATGCCACCTCATTACCCTTATATTCCGACATAGGAGGAGTTATGTTCGAGAAAAGGAGACGGAGCCGGGACAAGTGGAGTGAGAGATGACGATGATGATTATTGATATTTATCAGTTTATTTTTGGTTGTTTTTATTTTCTTAGTTATTTTGGTGTGTTTCATTTTATTTTGTGATTTTTTATTTTTATTTGGTATGTTTTAAATCTTCAAACCGAGTTGTGTGATGGTTGTTTTATACTTTCACCATAAAATTTTGTTTTGTTGCTGATTTATTATAATATCAAGGGAGAAAAAAATGAGAGAATAAAGAAAGTGTGAGAAGCCGTGTATTTTAATGTTACATGTCAAAGCCCATAATTCTTAATAAGTTTGGGGTTATTTTTGTGTGAGAAAAGAGATTAGAGAAAGAGAGGGTCCAGAAAAATAGAGGTTTTAGAAGAGTGTTAATCCATTTAGAAGGTCAATTGCACATCACCTGAATGGAGGAAGTATTGCAAAACTGATTTCTGATGCACCCAGTTTTCACAACGTGATTTTTACTCACCACGTCGTGACCTTGATGTCATCATGATTCAGAATTCGATGTATATCGACACCACATCGTGAATTCTTTAACCACGTTGTGGTAGCAAAAAAATGGCATGTCTATTCTACTCTATCAACCTTACAATGTGGTGTATGCTTTCCCACATTGAGATACTTTGCCTTGAAGATCTTATGAACCACACTTTTCGAATATAAAAGCTTCTAATTCACATATTGTCGACACATTCACATGTATTAATGGAATCCAAGTTCCAGTCACACACTCAAGGTGTTCGAGTTTTTCACACACGTTCAGAAGTCGATATCGCCACCACTACCTAGTGGAGTCTTTTCATTTTTCTCCCTTTCATTATTTTAAATTATTTTATTCATACAATGATGTCATTGTTTGAAATAAGTATGAGGTAGGGGGTTAAAAAAGTAAAATTGCTTGAAATTTTAAAAATTAAAAATAGATTTGGAATAATACTCTTAATATTAAGTCTATAATTAAATAAAAGCTTAAGTTGATAGTGTTGCGTGTGATGATCCAATGTGAGCTCAAATGTTTAATTGAGCCAACATATGTTATAGTATATTTGTGGCTTTCCAAGTTTTAGTGAAAAGCCATGAGACATGAAGATAATCTGGTAGTTTATATGGCATAATAAGTTTTTCAGCTTGTACCTGAAATCGATCCAGGAGAGGTTATGTAGTCAATGCACATAGACTTATACCTCTAACCAATAAAGATTGAAGTTAAGGTCGCTTGCTTAAGCATATAGGATTTGAGCGAAAAAAGGGAGAGATTAAAAAAAACGAGAGAGAAAATTACAAAATAAATTTGTAAGAATTTTGGAGCTATCAAAGTATGAAGATCAAAAGATCAAAAATTCTTAAGAATCAAAAAGTTGAAGATACCAAAAATCAAACTAAAAGGTGGTGAATTCAAAGAAATTAGAGTGTAATATCAAAGAGGAGAAGAATTCCAAAGAGCTCCATTGTGGTATTAAAGTTGTAATTTTTCTAGAGCATGTATGATTGGGTAGCTTAACAAAAAATAAATTGAGGTTAAGAAATATTTCTAAGGATGGATTCGGAGGGTTGCAAAAATGAGTGTCGTATAAGCTAAGTAGTGAAGGTTCATAAGGATTGTGAGTATTTAGGATTACGTAGTTTTTAGGAACCTTAGACGCAAATATACGCATTGAGGTCTTGGTATAATGGCTGAGTTCAAATGGAATGTCTTATGAGATATTGGTGATGAAAGTTTAAATTAAATGAATTAATTTTGCTTGGGGGAAAGAAAAACATTAGTGTGAGGTATTTTGATATTGCCATATTTATGCACATTTTAGGCAATATTTTAATATAATTTAAGTAGTATTTTGGATAATTGCAAAGATATGTGATACTTATTGAATTAAAGTGTGGTTTGCAGCTAAATGGAACACTCTTGAAGAATATGCACCAGAGTTGACAAGGATTGGATGTTTAGAGGATTGGAGCTTAAACAAAATCCTACGAAAAACCAAGATCACGACGTGGCAACTCAAGGACATGACGTGAAGAGGGTATTTTAGAAGATTACTACGCGTGAAGTCAAAATCCTTGTCCGATACAAATTTTTACCAAGGTCACGACGTAAGACCCTATTTCACATCATGAGTGACATCTTTTGCGAAAATACAAATAGCCTCTTGCATTATCAAAAGAGTAGCTTTTGGGAGGAGAGATAATTTGAGATATCTGATTTTAGAGGTAAGAGAAGTTCACAAAAAGTACCTTTGAAGGAGAAATTGCTTGAAGATTAAGAAATTGAAGAACAAGTCATCACATCAGTTTGATTTACTTTAATAATGTTGCTTTATGTTGAACTTATGTTTTTGTTTTCATCCATGAGTAGCTGAACTTATTTCCTTTTATTTAGCTAGATGAATCTTTGACTCTGTGGCTTAATTCATAATTTAATGATTTTATAAGTAGGTTTTGAGCAAGTGTATGATTATCATTACCTAGCATGTTAAAGTTTGTGACTTTGTTGCTTAAATTGAAGGTTAGTGTAGCTTAATGACCATTAAATTACATGAACTTGATTACTTAGTGATTTAGTGTAACACACTGTTCCGAATCATTTCCTAATGCAAGATGGTGACTCAAAGCCGGATTATCATCAGGCTTAGGGCCTTTGAGGAAAAGAGATTTAGACCCATTTGAGTGTGGACAGGGTAATTTGGGGCAATCCAAGAATTTTGGTTTGTGTTTTGGAGCCAAGGGGTATTTCGATAAAGTATCATTTTGGGATTTTATGGAATTTGGATTTTTGTTTGAGAGGTTTTAAGGAATTTATGAGTTGATAAAAGTGTAGAGCTTCTCGTTACCTTTTCGTGGATATCAGGATCGTTGGATATGGATTTAGAATGAAGAAGTTATGGCCTTTGGAAGTTTTAGTGGTTTATGGTGAAAATAGACACACAGGGTGTACACAAGTGTACGTGGGGCATACTTGTACTAAGGCCAGTACACGGTGCGTACAATGGTGTACGCTAGGTGTACTGAGTAGTCTGATCGTGGATGCTCTAAGGAGCACGTTGGGTGTACGAGAAAATACGTTGGGCATACTCCAATCAAACCCAAACCCTATTTTAGGGTCTTGGACCCTATTTAATCTCCTTATATCATCACTTAACCCTAATATCTTCAGCCTCCATCCCTCTCAACCATAGAATCGAAACTCTAGCCCCCATTTGTATGGGTTTTGAGATTTTAGTAGTATTTCATGCTTTTTAGTGCTCATAGAAGAAGAAGGAACTTCTTAGAGAAGTTTGGGATGGCTTGAGGATTTTGGATCTAGGATTGTTGCATCTTGATCTACATTTTGGAGGTATAAGGTTTCTATCTTGATGATCTTGTATGTTAGATCTAGTTTATGGTGTATTTTGTGCTTTTTGGAGTCTTATGTGATAAAGATGGGTTTTTGATCCACTCCAGAAGAAATGGGTACTAGATCTTACCTCCATTCAGTCCCAAGGTTTATTAAAATGAAAGCTTTATGATGTATTGTGGTCCATGCAAGCATCACTTGTTAAGTCCTCTTTAAGCTTAAGAGCTTCATTTATCCATGCATGAATGTAAGGTAGCAACTTTACATAATAATCCAGTTCAAGGAAGTCAGATATGCGTGTTGAAGTTATGTCACAAGGGATTAAGTGATTGAATTAGATTTTGGGTTGAATGGATGAGTACGTTAGGCATACAAGCAGGTACGATTAGCATACAAGCCCGCACGCTAGTATGTTGCACATACGTGCTGGGTATGCCCCGTATACTATGACTGGTGGGCTTCGCATGTTTGGCACTCGAATTTGGGCTATTCTTTAGGCCTTACGGCTAAGGGCTTTGTTGGGCCACCTAAATTCAAGATTTTGGAGTAGAGAAAGTTAGTGGGCCTTAAGGTAAGCACAGTGTAAGGTTTTGGGCCCAATTTAGAAATTTGGTCATGTATAGGCCTTGAGTGTTTATTGAATCTTTGGACCTATGGATTGTCGGTTTGGACCTAGATTGTGTCATGCTGAGTAAAGGGTAAAAAGGTCTTTTACCCAATTTGGGCAATTAGTATGGATAAATCTGATTATTGAGGGATGATTATTATGGTGATTTATAGCGCGAGGATTTTAGCGAGGTAGCGGCCAAAGATTCTTTCTGTGAGACTCAGTATTGTGAGGTGATTTTTCCTCACTCTACTTACGGGTCGAAGGCACCAAGGCCAACCCTTCGGATTGTTATCATGGTTTATCGTATGATTATGTATTATAATGATTTGTTAGATTTGTATCCTTGTAGATAGTAGATGCTATTCTTATTGATTTATAAGGTCTATCTGTTTCTTTACTGGCTGGTTCTTGTATGATTGTCTGTTATATATGTGTCTTGATACGGTGTATGTCTGGCTGGGTTGAGATGGTCCTACTTTGTGTTGAAGGGCAACAGACCCACGGTGTCCAAGATAGAATTAAGGCTAGTAGGGCACACCTGTCAGGACGAAGGCCTATAGAACATTATAGATAGGTTGAAGGCCCAGTAAGGCGTACCAGTCATGCTAAAGGTTCCGCGAGCATACCAGGTAGACTGCAGGCCGGTGGGGTGTTCCAGTCCAACTGAAGGCTCTATATGTATGTTGTTTAATGTTATTATTATTATTATGTGATATCTTGATATTTTGAGGGAACTCACTAAGCTTAAGGCTTACAGTTTTGGGTTATGTTTCAGGTACCACAGATGATCGTGGGAAGACAAAGGCATGATCGTGAACCTCCTCGAATTTTGTTTTATGATTTTGGGAAAACATTGATATTAAGCATGTTTTGAAAACTATTTTGTACACAATTTTTATTTTTGGAATGATTTTAAAAGCTTAAATATTTCATGAATTTATGGATGTTACATTTATTGACCAATAAATTACTAGAGCTAGGAGTGACCACATCTAGTCTATGTAATAAAAGTAAAAAATTTAGCTGTGTTGGAGAGCATAATTGTGACCATAATTGGGTTTGATTAGATAAATATTACATAGCACACCTACAACTAATAACTAATTATGTGTTTGCTTGTGTATGACCATACATGGTAGTTCATGAATTGGTGAAAATATTAGTAAATTTGGACTTGAATTGCTAATTACATAATAAATGGTAACCAACTTTAATAATCCATAATTAGTAACAAACCATTAGGAAAATGTGGATTCAAATTAAACGAAAGTGTTTTTAATATATTGATTACAACCGTTAGTTAAGTATTTAGGTTTGTCTGAACTTGAAAAACCAGATAAAACCCTTTTTAACTTTTGCTTGTTTTTAGATTAATCTATTAGTAGATAGGTTAGTAAATTAAATTTGTTCCCTAATTTTGATACCCGACTGTTTGTGCTATATTAATTACGATTAGGTCCAATGCCTTAGTCGTAATAGTTAGTGAGATAATTGATAAAACTAGTAGGTATAAGAATTACGTAGACATCACTAACTTAAAAATCGGAGGGGCGTTAACCATGCTAACGCCTACCCATGCTAATGCTTTCTATGTGCAGGAACACAAGGATCCTGACACACGAGGATCCCAACACTTGAAGATCTTAGGATCTTGATATTTAAGGATCCTAGAACTTAAGAGTCCCAATAGCTACATTATACTAAGACTCTTAACGATTGTAATACACAAGTGTTCTAGTAACTACAAATAGAGACTGATCATTTCTCCTATGAATAAAGGTACATAATCCCATCTAAGGTTTAAAGAGTTAATTACCTCTTTCATACGAGTTAAGGTTTCTACCCCTCGATTGGACACATGATATATAACTATGGGATTGAATAAAGGGATCATTTCACACTTAAGTGACTTGGCAACCCTCTTATATCTGAACATAAGTGAAGATCTTAATGTTTGAATCTAAGGTTAATAATATTGACATGTTATCTATAGTTGGGATGTTCTCAAGAAAACACATAAGGTTTATAACATCGACAAGTTATCTCAAGTTGGGATACCCCCAAAAAATTTCCTAAGGTTTATAACATTGGCATGTTATCATACGGATTGATATTTTCCCAAGTAATTTACCGAGATTTATAACATTAATGTGTTTCCATGAATAGGGATTTCCCTACTAAGTTACTAAAGATTGTAACACTAACATGTTATCTCAGGTTGGGATTTTCCCTTGAGATTTTCTAAGAGTTATCACACCAACGTGTTGTCTAAAGTTGGGATGTTCCCTGAAAAATATGCAAGGTTTACAACATTATCACATTGCAAAACAAAAGTTTTTCTTAGGTATTTTCCAAGTTGAAGTTATTTCCAATTGATTCCTATGGAGGGGTCCTTCCCAAGTTAACTGAGTTAGGGCTAATCAAGGATCCTCCCTGATGAACTCGTAAAGCAAGGATTCTACCGTATTCAGATCTTAACTATTAGATCCTAAGTTTGTTACTAACTGTTTTAGTGTATTTAGATGTTAAGAGTTCTTTAGGATCCTGGCTGCATCAGGATCCTTAGAAATCCTACAATCATATCACACAAGTCAAACATGAAAATAATAAGTATGAAACAAGTATACATAAATGAAGAAGCGGCACATTGATTTCGTAAGAAATAAACATTATTTTATACAAAATCATGCAAAACATTCTTATCTAACAGGCCCACCCTGTAGCCTGGTCATCATCACCTGGCCTCTTCTTCTCCTCATTCGCCTTTGGATGTTGCCCCTTAGGATCCTCGTTGTTCTTGTCATATTTTCCTTTCAATTCAATGAGGGTTGCACGCCAGCCAGCCAAATTCAATAATCCTATATTGGCCATATCTTCAACTAGTTTGATCTTGGCCTCCTAAACAACCATGACTGCGCTAGCTTTCACTTCGGCGATCACCTCCGCCATCTCTTCATCATGCTCATCCTCTTTCTCGGCCATCTCCATGCTAAGGAGTTCCACTCATCTCAAGAGATCCTTGTTGGTCACATTCCACATTTTTTCTTGTTCTCTTAAAGCTTCTTTAGCGTTTTCAGGCCGGATCCTCAAGTCTATAGAGATACGTTTAAAGACCTAGAGCAAGAGTTATATCAAAAAGAGTGAAAGGAAAAGTGTAGGAAACAAAAGCAACACTAACACCTACAACTTGAGAAAAGGAGACCAGCCTCTGACGTGTGTTCTCAGCTCCAAGATTTTCCAAGTTCAAATTCATGGCTTCAGGAGTTTTTCTCTTCCGGATCCCGAAGTCTTCATAATCAGATCAATGTGGGCCTATCTTGGGGGCAAAGGAGGAGTTAAATTTTCTCTTTCTACACAAATATCTGGCCACTTGACACAGCTGTATCAAGATCAGAAAGGGAGAAACGAGCATTGCTATGTGTGGCTTTAGATCCTACAAAAGCCAAATAAGTCTTAATAATTTCTGAAAATCTAAAGATAAAAGTGCTCAAGGATCCCTACGGATAGCTATAGGGATGATACTTGTTGAGCTTTCTCGAGGACTACATGGATCGATGTCGAATGTCTTGATAGCCTCAGGCAGAGTAAGGAAGTCCCTAATCCTATCCTCAGTGTTTTTAGCACCCAGGGGGGTAATTCGTTAAATTTGAAAGCTGCAACAAATTAAACAAAATAAGAAGTGTGAATATCAGGTTCCTCAATATGGAAATAAGGAAATCTACCCTTTTTAACTCAGGATTGAGGTAAAAGATCTCCACCAGGAATCGATTCATGTTTTATGAAAAAAGTATTTTCCTTTCCAAGAACCAGTGTTATGCTTGGATAATAGTACAAGAGGTGATATGTTGGTTCTAACTCTCAACAAAAAGCGAGAGTTTCCAAAGGTACAAAGGTCATTAACATAAGCTAATTCATTTATAGCAATGTTGATACCCATTGAATGATTTAGATTGCCAATCCAAGAAAGGATCCTAAAACCACTGGTATGGCTTGAATATATGAAATCATGGTGATTTCAACAGATTTAGAAATGTTCCTAGAAAAGGGATATGCAAGGTCTAAGGTAATGGGAGACTCATGAAAACAAACCAAAACATAAGAAATAAAACATGTTGGATCTTACATCAAAAGGCTTGAAGTCAGTACTAGCGAGAAAGGTTCCACTCGAACTCAAAGCACCAATATAATTGTCATTGAAGGTACAAGTTTCCTCATGGGAAAGGAGCTTCTGATCTATGAAATCATTATCAGGTATAGCTATGATGTTTTCACGAGAACGAGCTCCTTTATTATCCATTTTTAAGAAAAGAGAAAACTAACAAAGGAGAAAATGAATAAACATACTACCTTCGATGATGTTCAATGAACTTCCTGAAGAAAAGTTAAGAGTAAGATGAAATTGAAGAGATCCATATCTAATTTGTATAGGAATCAGTGAAAGGTAGAAAGGTGATTTGACCCTTCCCAACGACTAGAAATCTACCCGTTGAAGTTCAAATTACCCATTAGTTAGAAATTCTTATTTCAACTTCCACTTATAAATTATACCTCTAAATATTTAAAACACTAATGGTAATATTTTGCAGGTATAATTACGGGGAAATTGTTAGGGGCAAGATCCTTGACTTATATTCAGGATCCACAAATACTTCTAAAATCTCATGATCCTTATACTTATCTCGGGATCCTTACTATTACCACTAATATTTCTAATACTTGTAATGACTATATTCTCATTATTTTTTTTCATATGTGCAGAATCAGTCAACACAAGACCCGTTCTCAATGGACATTCATCTCAACCAGGCAAAAGAAGCCGAATACCAAGTCAAATAACGTTCATATGCTTATTCTGGAGGATTCCGAAATTATAAAACTTATAGTTATTAGCATTAGACTATAAATATCACATGTAACTAGCACACTAGGGACACACTGAGCGAGTCCATGATACTTGTACTTACGTTTACACATTCATCTCAGTAAATCAACAATTCAACATTTTTTTATCAATAAACTAATAAAGGTAGGTGGTCATTATCACCTCCTAAGTTTTTATGCTAGAGATCTTATCAAGGATCAAAGGGATTTCCTTATAACTCACTTGTGTCACTCTGGTTAGCATTTGTTACTTTATTTACCATGAACATCACAATATCTCATACAATTTGGTTAAATTCTACTTACATGATTTTTGTCCAAGACAACTGTGATATTGTAATCGAAACAAATGAGAAAATCAAGAGTGGGCGATACAAGTGGTTTACAAGAAAATCCCTTGATCCTTGCTAGGATCTTTGACATAAAACCTTTACAGACAATTATGATCACCTGTCTTGGTGATTTGTATTAGGTCAAAGATGAGTTAGAAAAGAAATGATGAATAAATGAGTACAAGTGGTGCAGTAAGTCTTGTTGTGTGTTGTGTACAAAATACATGTGTATTTATAGTCTAGTCAAATTAACATCAAGTCCAATATTCCCACGATCCTATCAAATAAAATAAGCATGTTTATTTTAATTAGTATTTTCGGGTCTTCTGCCTGATTGAAGTGGCTCTTCATTGATAATGAGTCTTATGTTGACTAGTTTTGTACATGTGAGCAAAAGGCTAGAAATATATATATATATATATATATATATATATATATATATATATATATATATATATATATATATATATATTATAAGTGTTAGGAAAAAATAATAATAATGGTTAGGATCTTAAGATATATCCGGAATCCTGAAAGTTCTTGATGATCTGGGATCCTAAATAGGGTTGAGGATCTTCGCCTTAACAATCACCCCCAAATTCCACCTGCAAAATATCTAAGTCATTTTTTAATATTTAAAGGTATAAATTTAGGATAAAAAGAAGGGTAAAGATTTTGAAGTTTTAACAGATGTTAGGACCAAGATGCTTATTATATATAGTATCCTCAAATATACAGGATCCTTAGCAACATTAGGATCCTGGATAATTACTGTTATTATTTTTATTAATATTTATAACTGTCATATTTTGTTTATAACTAACACATGTACACAAACTATCAAGGGAAGACCAACTCTCAACTAAGGATCGTTTCAAAAATTCAAAAGACCTGGAATACTTGGTCAAATTACGTTCATGAAGTTGGTCATAGATGATCCCAGAAATATGGAACATCTTGTTTGCTAGCTTAGAGTATAAATTCACACTTGTATTCGGCACACAACGCACGAATTAGTAGTCTAAGATTACTCTACGAATTTCTACATTCATTCTTACGAAGAACTCACTATAATCTTTACCTTATATCAATAAAATCATCAAGGCAGGTGATCATTATGACCTCCCAAGGTTTTATGTCGTAGATCCTAATAATGATCAAGGACTTTCCTTGTAAACCATCGTGTCACTTTTTTTTACCACTTTCTTTTACACAATCCGAACATCACAGCCTCTCATTCAATTTGGTTGATTAGTAATTGTGTAATTTTTTACCAAAAGAATTTGGCACCCACTGTGGAGCCGTGGTGTTCAAAATTCTCGAAAAAATCATGTCTATACAACCGATCATCTCTTCATCCTCCACTCTTTCTATCCCAACCAAAAACCTACCATCTCCTCCGAGTGGACCCCCCACTCAGAGGAAAATGACCTACACTTCCAAGAAAACCACCCCTACAATCACTAATCTAGGAAGTTTGGGATCCTTAGGGATCTAGGATCCTACTACCTCAGTCACTACTGTAGAACTTTTCGCTATGATGAGGAAAATGAAAGAACAGGTAACCCAATAGCAGGAGGAGAATAGAGCGCTACTCAAAGAAGTGGAGAGGATGAAGGCATAATTACAGAAATACAAGGAAACTACACCAACAATTATGCAACCAAGGATCCTAGACTTCAATATGCAGGATCCTCAGAAAATCACCAGAAGGACATAGTTCCTGCCACTGTGGTGTCTCCCTAGGGGCGCAACGATGGACAATCGAGCGTCCATGATCGATGATCTAAATGAGCCTTTGTACTCCTAGAAACCTTGACTCTAATAACTTCTTAAAAAACAATACTATTAATACTAACTACACTAATGTTTATGTGGGAATAAACCCAAACATGGCCAGGGAAGTTCAACAACTAAGACAAATGATCTCTAATATACATGGAGTGGTCCGAATAATACAAGAAGCATCCCATACCAGCCACAGGCTCTTGAGATTCGCTCCTGTGATAGTCGATACTGAAGTTCCTAAACGCTTCCAAACTTCCATCGTGAAGCTATAAGATGGGACTACAGATCCTAAAGAGCATATAGCCCAATACAGAGAAAAAATGACATCATTCCCATCTCATGGCATTTTAAGGAAGCTTGTCTATGTAAAGGCTTTGGTTCAACTCTTATAGGATCAGCCCTCAAATGGCTACTAAACGTTCCCCCATATTCTATTACTTCATTTGCACACTTAGTCAATATCTTTAATAACCAATTTTATTGCAATAGAAACTTCGAGAAGATCACTAGTGATCTCTACTGGGTGGTTTAGGATTGTAAGGAAAAACTTAGGGACTTTGTTAATAAGTTTGGCAGGGAAGCTCTGAGCATCCCCAACAATGACATGGCCACTGCTGTGGAAGCTTTTAAAATGGGATTAAGAAGGGATTCACCCTTCTACGAAGATTTTGTGATGACCCCATGCAAAATATTAGATGAAGTCAGGTGTCGGGCATTGAGGTTCATAAGGCTCAAAGAGGATAGAGAAATGCAGAAGAGAAGCAACCCTTCAGATCAGTATGAAAACCTAAATAGGAAGGTTGAATCCTAGACCCAAAGATCCTACAAATCGAAGCAATATTCCAAACAAGATCATCACAGGGTTAATGTCCTAAAAGATGGAGGAGAAGAAGAATATTTTCCTAAAATCATTAACTATTGTTTTTCTGTGGATGCTTCAGGGGTAATTCACGTTATGCATGATCTTGGACATAAAGATAGATGGCGAAAGAGAGATAACAAGTCCACCGCTTGGAAAGACAAGTCCAAATGGTGTGCTTACCATGAAGAATTTGGCCACATGAAGGAGGACTGCATAGTACTACGAAAAGAAATCAACTACCTCCTTAAAAAAGGACACCTGACAGAGATCCTTGGGAGAAAAAGAGAAAAATGCATGGAAACCAGCCAGAATGATCACATGATCCCGGAGAAACCCATATCTCCACCCACTGACACTAAGATAATTAATGTTATCTCAGGCGGATCTAATATTTGTGGTACGTCTTATTCTCAGGCTGAAAGACACATCAAGGTCTCGAAAATAGAAAAAGGAGAAGATGCCATGAAAGAATACAGTGGTTAACAATGATAAAGAAATCACATTTGACAAGATAGACAGGTTAGGAATTCAGGATCCTCATCATGACGGACTCGCGATAACGTTGTACATGGCCAACCATTTCATCAGAAGGATCCTCGTTAATGGAGGATCCTCGGTCAATATCGTACTCCTAGGCATGATGAAAACAGTGATCATCCCAAAATCAGATATAGTCAGAAGATCCTTAGTCCTCATAGGATATACAGGGGAAACAAAACACACAGTTGGAGAAATGAAGCTACCAATATACATAGAAGGGGTAAACTCCATACAAAATTTATGTGTTATTTACACCTTATCTTCCTATAATGTGATATTTGGTAGACCATGGATCCACAAGATGAAAGTGGTTCCATCAACATACCATCAGTTTGTGAAGATGCCCACTCCATAGGGATGATAAAGATCATGGCAGACTAACATGAATCGAAAGAATGTTTCAACACCTCTATGAAATCTACGACCAAACTCCAACTAGCATAACAATTAAGGCAGGGTGCACAGCATGTTCTGGAGACAATGAAACAAGACGTAGAGGAAGTTCCCCTAGGCATCAATGATCCTGAAGCTAATTTCCTTATAGGATCCTCAATGCTAGAGCAGATCGAGCAATATCTACTGAATTTCTTAAGAATCAGAAGCATGAGATTTTCATGGAAACACGAAGATATGATAGGTGTACACAAGAGCATTATTACTCATAAAATTAATATTGATTCTTCCATCATACCAATACACGAAAAAAGAAAGAATTTTGCACCTGAAAGGAATCAAATCATCCAAGAGCAGGTAGAGAAACTCCTCAAAACATGAATGATCAAGGAATTGAAATTACAAAAATTGCTAGCTAACGTGGTTGTCGTAAAAAAGAAAAATGGAAAATGGAGAGTTTGTGTAGATTACATGGATCTCAAAAAAGTTTGTCCGAAGGATCCTTTCCCTTTACCACATATTGACTCTATGATAGATGCGATGGCTAGCCATGAACTCCTAACCTTTATGGATGCTTCAGTAGGATTCCAACAAATCCAAATGGAACCATCAGACCAAGAATATACTACATTAATAACACCAACACGTATATATTGTTACACTGTAATTCCGTTTGGCCTCGAAAATTTAGGTGCGACATACGAAAGATTGCTGAATCGGATGTTTAAAGACAAACTGGGGGACACCATGTAAGTTTATATCGACGACATGGTAGTGAAGTCGATGAAACACGAAAATTGCCTTAGAGACCTGAAGGAAGCATTTCATATCCTAGAGGATTACAATATGAAGCTGAACCTACTCAAATGTCAATTTGGTATGAAGTCAGGCAAGTTCCTTGGATACATGGTAACCAGGAGATGGATAGAAGCAAGCCCAGAACAAATAAAAGAAATCATTCAACTAAGATCCCCATCTTCAACAAAGGACATCCAAAGGCTAACCGGAAGAGTAAGCACTCAACATGTTGATTTCAAGATCCTCGGAAAGGTACAAGCTGGTTTACGATATCCTGAAAAAGAATAAGAGGTTTGAATAGAAGGAGGAACACGACAAATCCTTCTAGGAACTGAAAAAATACCAAAACTCTATCCCACTACTAGTAAATCATATAGATGTAGAACCACTTATTCTCTACCTCTCGGTATCGTCAAATGCGGTAAGTATCGTTCTGTTCAAGGATCTTAACGGAGACCAATATCTTATCTACTATGTACGTAAAAGTCTCCTGGATCCGAAAACCAGGTATTCAAACCTCGGAAAAATAATTCTTGCCTTAGTAACTACTTTTACCAAATTAAGACACTAATTTGAAACACACACTATACATGTAAAAACTAACTATCCTATAAAGAATGTCATGAGAAAACTAGAAATGTCAGGAAGGATGGAAAAATGGTCGGTGAAATTAAGCATATTTAACATCAGATACAAACCAAGATTCGCCATAAAATCACAAGCATTATCGAACTTTGTGTCTGAAGTTGGTGATGATCTACAAAATGAGGTAGCATGGAAGCTAAGCGACTCCAACAAGATAAACACCTGGGAAGACGGACACTATTCAGAGATGGAGTTTCTATTAGATTTGGTGTCTAAGCCCATAAGTATAATTGGTATTTAATTGACATGATAGTAGCGTGGTGCTTTTGGGTTTCCTTCATAGGTGCAATTTGATAGGATGGTTTTATGAGAATAATGTTATTTACGATTTATTAATATATTATAAGTATAATATATTAATATGGTTATTTAATTGGTATTGTCCAAGAATTAATTTTGGAAATAATTTTATGGTCAAAAGAGACTAATTAAACATGGAGGGATTGATTATGTAAATCAATGATACTTATAGTATGGGCTAAGTGATCCATGATTATGTAAGTGGGCTAAACCAATAATCTGACCGATGGATAGTCCATGGAGGTTAAACCTATGGATCATAGGAATGTGGAAAGTCATGGATCATTAGCGTTTAAAAAGTGCTACCCTAGAACTTGCCATAACTATAAATAGACCCTTCCATACACCAAAATTGATTGACCCAACCATAGATACAAGTAACTTATTCTCTTAGAACCTCGTCTTGCATATTGGTGTTTGTGAACCATTAGAGGTATCACACTTGAGGTGCTCAAGCTTTCAAAGGTCAAGAACTCTACCCTATTTAAGAGGTATGTATCCTAACTATGTTTTTATTATATATAGCCACAAACTGTATGCTAGATAGGGTGAATCCTTTAGAAAAAGAAAATTCATGTATAATTATAGAAAACATAGATCCAAAGCATTTAGCGTTGCATGTGCACTTAGGAAGTGTTATAGTGCTCAAAACCCAACAGTTTGAAATCAAAAAAGAACACACCTTCGGGTTCATACTAAAGTCACCAAAAGGGGACATCATAACCCAGGCAGTTAGTTGTGAATTCAACACTACCAACAACGAAGTAGAATATGAAGCACTCATCATGAGACTACATTTAGCTAAGTATCTTCAAAACAAGGATCTTCAGGTATTTGTTGATTATTTATTACTAACCAATCACTACAATGGATCTTATGCAACAAAATGTGAAATTTTAGCATTATACCTAGAGATCCTACAAAAATTAGCTTATTATTTTGAAAACTTTATTCTAACTAAAGTTCCCATAGAAGAAAACACAGAAGCAGATGCATTAGCCAATTTAGGGTGCTACCTTAGGATCCCACTAGAAACAAAGATTCTTATAACTCACATAATAACCCGCGCCATAGAAACCCTCTCCAACGAATCAGAAAATTCTTAGAATTTGACAAGCGTAGCAGCTATTGAAGACCCTTACCCTAGGATCCTTCCTTAAAGGGATCCTGGTGAATAGGATCCCCAAAGAAGTCTGCGATCATAGATCCAACCCATCATGGAGAATCTCCAAAATGGCATCATTCCGATAGGAGAAAAAAGTGAAAGAGCATTCAGGAAAAGTATCCTGAGAGTCATGTTTATCCAAGGTAAACTATACAAAAAATTCATAATAGGATCATACCTAAGATGCTTGGACGATCCTGAAGCTGCAGAAGTCTTAAAGGATATACACGAAGGAGATTGTGGCAATCACACCGGGGGCAGATCCTTATGCTCCAAAATACTAAGAATAGGATACTACTGGCCAAACATGAAGAAAGACTCGTTTCTACATGCTTACAAGTGTGATGCTTGCCAAAGACGCAACAACATCCTACATAGACAGGCAGAACCTCTACATCCATTTATCTCCCCATGGCCATTTATGAAATGGGAGATGGATATTGTAGGAAAATTGCTAGTATCCCAGGAGAAAAATCCTTCATGTTGGTGATGATTGATTACTTCTCTAAATGGATCAAAGTTGAAGCTGTCGTCTAGTTAAGAGAAAAAGAGGTATTAAATGTAATATCATGACCAGGTTCGGGACCCCGGCTAAAATCATATGTGACAACAGATCCCAATTTATTAGCAAAAGAACAAGAGACTTTTTCACAAGTCGGGGAATCAAAATGATGACGTCCACTCGTGTTCATACCTAAGCTAATCGCCAAGTAGAGTCCATAACAAAATCATAGTTAACAATTTGAAGAAAAGACTGGACAAAAGGAAGGGAAGATGGGTAGAAGAACTTTCATCTTGTGGGCAGATAGAATTACTTCCAAAGTGGCCATAGGTCAGACCCCCTATTCCTTGGTGTTTGCGATAGAAGCAGTAATCACTACTGAAAGAGTGATCCCGACAACAAGATACTTGATGGAAGACCAATAGAATAATGACAAGATCCTAGCACAGGATCTTGACACTATTGACGAGCTCAAGGATCTCTCCAAAATATGCATTGCTGCTCATCAGCAAAGAATCACCAAGGCTTACAATATGAATACAAGGGTTAGAAGGTTTCAAATAGGAGACTTGGTATTAAGGAAAACGTTCCAAAACATTGAGGATCCTAGTGCATGAAAATTGCCTCCCAAATGGGAAGGACCATAACTTGTAGATGCTGAAGAAGGAAAAGGAGCGTATTGGCTAGCAACACTTGAAGGAGACATTCTAGCAAGATCCTGAAATGCCATACACCTCAAAGCATACTACATGTAAGTAGGTTTGAATGATCCAAAACAAAACCAAGCTACACATGTTCTTTACCTTAAAATTTTATTATTATTGATTCTCTCCTCAAATACATTACTAACTTAAGCATTGGAGGGGCATTAGCTAGACTAACACCCACCGTTAGCTAATGTTTGCTACGCAGAACAACATATAGTCAAGGATCTTCAAAAGTTGTAACATCCTGACTCCCAGATATATTATTTAATTATTTACATTCTTTATTTTAGAGGAACTCGATGAGTACGATGCCCTAACTCGTCAAGTAGAGGAGTTATTGGCAACGCGAGTTTTAGAGTCTACTCGGCGAGTTAGAGGACCCCAACTTGACGAGTAGGTGTTGAGTGAGAAACCCCTAATTTTCAGGGTTTGTTTTCTATTTAAAGGACCTTAAGCCTTCATATCCGCTTCCCTTGTCACCTTAGAGCTCTGTAAGAAAGCCTAGACCAGTTTCACTCGTTGTGTGTGTGTGTGTGTGAGAGAGAGAGAGAGAGAGAGAGAGAGAGAGAAAGAGAGAGAAAGAGAGAGAGAGAGAGAGAGATGAATTTAAGGGTTCTTGTGTGTTTTTTACATGAGATTTGGAGAGTAGTGCAGATTGGATCGAGGAGGGACTGTTGGCTCAAGTGTTCTTCAGTGATTTGCTTTTGTTGGAGGTAGAATGCTACCATTTTGATCATTTCTTTTGTTAGATCTCATTTAAGGAGTTTTAGGGTTTTATCCCATCCATCTTTTGGTTATTTAGTCAGTTTAGCATGTCATGGGATTAAAACCTCATATCTGGACTGTAGGAGGTCTTATGCACCCAAAAAATGCACGCTTTATTAAGCTATACACAAGCTTTTATGCATCTAACCCTATATAAAGCTTATGTTGGCATTTCGAGCTATAGATACCATACATGGACGTAAAGCTTGCAGCTTTACGTGGAAATTCACCCTTGGGAGGCAAGATCTTGAGTTTGGGACCCTAATTCTGCTTAGAATTATCTGAATGAGAAACTGTTTAGGGGGACTCAGCAACCACATGAGTTAACTCGACGAGTCCACTAGGGTTTTACCTAATGGACTGTATACGCTACAACTCAGCGAGTTGATGAGATAAGTCAACGAGTTAAGTTTGATTTTCCTTATATTTCTAGAGAAAATTAAGGAACTCGACGGGTAGCTTTGGTGCACTCGACGATTTTAGTCAACATGGATTATTGACTAAAGCGCTGACTTTCTTTGACTTTAAGGGTTTGGTAAACTGTGGAATTTAGAGACCATGGAGGGGTAAAATGGTCTTTTCACTCTTTTTGAGATGTAGTGGAGAAGTTAGCTTAGCATATCAAGTGGTTATTACAATTTTCTTATCAGAGATAATTATACTATGTTGGCGGAGTCTAAACTCTTTGTTGGGTGCCAGATCTACTTGCCTACTAGTAAGGTGAGTCTTCTCACTGTACGTACCTGAGTGGTAATGCCGAGTGACCTAAGGTTCTTATTTGAGTTGTCGACTAGAGGTTCCTATGTGATTATATTGATTTATATGATATTATGCATTTTGTCTTTGTGATATATGCTATGTTATTTTGTGTTTTCCTGAGATCGGATCGGAGGGTCCAAACCAAGTTGTGAGACTAGAGGGTGCTCACTGAGATATAGGAGTAAAGAGTCTAACCCGAGATGTGAGATCGGAGGGTCCTCATTGAGACACATGATTCGAGGGTCCACGCCGAGCCGTGATACTGTAAGGTCTTCACCAAGACGCATGATACAGGAGGGTCCAAATCGAGTTATAGCCATGAGAGGCTTATTATTTGTGTATGTGGTATTTTTGGGAACTAACTAAGCTTTGTGCTTACCGTGTTATGTGTTATGTGTTTCAGGTACTCCTCAGGATCGCGGGAAGCAACCGGCTTGATTGTACACATATGTCGAGACTATGTTTGAGGATTTTGGGATTCTATCAAATATTTTGTGGATTTTGTTTGACATTTGAGATAATTGTGGTTTTGAGAAATATGACATGAGTTTTTATGTGTTTTAAAAATGAAAATTTTTGGTTGAAAATTTTGAGTCTTACAAGTAAGTATCAAAGCCTTGGTTTGAGGGATTCGGATGTACTCTCGGGTACGTTCGGACCCAAACTGAGGATTTGAGAAAACTTTTGTAAAAATAAATGATTTTCTAAAAAAAATGATTAAAAGTTCCAAAGAGAAAAAGAGACAGAGTAGTGTGTTCAATCAGCCAGAGCTCGAACGGTGATTTCCTAAAATACCATTATTTTTTTTATATTATGAGATATTTATGAGATATTAGAGCTGCATGCTAGAGAATAGGCTAAGTATTTCAGAAACTAAAGCTAGAGTTGCCTGATTCATGATGCCTTGGCTTAGGGTATGCTATTGATTGATTTTATCTGCTATTTGCTATGTATGTGTACTGAGTAGGGAGAAACATAATAGGAATCTTTAGAGAGAGTTTGGTTAATCTAAGAGAGATACCTAGATGCTCATTGAGGAATCTACCGAGAAAGTAGTTGAGATCTATGGGGATACAACACTATGAATTAGGATCCTGAGAGGAGGACTTGAGATGGCTACAGGTTGGTATTGAAGGTAGTATTAGGCTTCTAATATTGAAAACACTGGATCTTTATACGACCCAAGTAAAATCTTAGGATACTAAGTATCATCTAGGGGTGGGTAATCAAGTGAGTATGTGTATTGAGCTAGTCTCTGATGATCTTATGTTTATGATTAAGAGACGCTATGGTGATTAGCCACAACAACCCTGGGGGTAGCGGTGCTAGTAAGGAGGAGATCCGCAGGATCATTCATGAGGAGGTGGTCGTAGCTATCCGAGAGGCCATACCAGAGATGTTTCGGTCTATTAAAACCACATTGATTAAGACATTCAATGAGAGATATGTAGTTGTTAAGGAGGCTGTTGTTGATGCAGCCACCGCGGTCATAGTTGCAGCAAGGCCACAAGGAGGTGAATCGTTGTTGTTTCGTGAGCTTAGCAACACGAAGCCACCGGAGTTTGATGGGATGCAGGATCAGATAGATACCATGAGATGGATCTATGACATTGAGAGGTGTTTTTATATATGTTCATGTCCAGAGCATCTAAGAGTCTGGTTCACGCCGAACTAGCTTCGCTTGGGAGCGAAGGACTGGTGGAAGTTTGTGACGATTAATTTTACCGTTATAGATCATGCTGCAGTGACTTGGGAGAGGTTCACCAAGTTGTTTTGAGATGAGTATGTTCCCCAGGTGGATAGGGGATGCTTGGCACATGAGTTTCTATCTCTCAAGCAGAAGATAGTGTCAGTGATTGTGATTACGAGGATGTTCCATTAGAAGGCGTTGTTCTGCTCTAAGCACGTGTCCACTGAGCAGGCACGTGTGAGTCAGTATTTGAGCATCTTGAGAAGAGACATTAAACTGTTTGTGGCAAACTCGTCTTATCAGACATTGGCCGAGTTGCAGAATAATGCCAAGAGGAGAGAGATTGAGCTGGAGATTTAAACCATGGAGGAGGGAGAGCAACAGGGGAGAGATAGGAGACCAACACAGTCGCAGCCGGCGGCTAAGCGGGCTAAGACCGCTCATTCGAGAGCCGGAGGAAAGAAGGGACGCACTTGTAGCAAGTGCGGAAAGAGCCAAAAGGGGTCTTGCTGAGTAGGGATTTGCTACAAATATGGCAAGGAGGGGCATATGTGGAGGGACGACCCCAAGGGATTTTCTTTTTGCTTTCAGATGGGCCATCAGAAGAGCGAGTTTCGCCAGCTCACCTAGGGATTAGCCCAGACTGCTACTCCTGCTGCTTTAAGTGTTATTAATAGTCGGATGGGGAAGGCCAATCCTCCGAGGGCTTGTGGGAGAGCATTTCAGCTGACAGCGGAAGAGGTCCGCTCCACGCTTGATGTTGTTATTAGTACGTATCTCCATATTTTATGTTGTTTTGAGATTTTTTATGCTTACATTTGGTTGTGTATAGGTACTTTTCTTGTGACTTCTATGCCTGCTTTGTTGTTATTTTAATAGAGTGTGAGTCAATATTTTTTGTCCTTATCCTTTAGTCTTCACATTAGTGTGAAACGCGAGGCGTTGAGTCAACCATTGAGGGTTTTATAGCTGACGAGCGTGTAGTTTTTGCCACTGATGTATTTTGGGGATGTGTATTACAGATTTTCGGTGTTGAGTTCCCGATAGATCTGGTGCCGATAGCAATGGGTGATGAATGTGTCATATTGGGCATGAATTGGTTGAGTCAGTTTGGAGTTGTGATTAACTGTGAGTGTTACATAGTGACCATACGAGTCCCTAGTGGGGGAGTGATTACTATGTATGGCGAGGGGACCAGATCTGGATCAGCTTTCTTTTCTACCGCCAGGGTGAAGCAGAGTTTACAGCAGGGATGTATGGGATATTGAGCATATGTGAAGGATACGAGAGTTTCCACTAAGAGGCCGAGTTCTATCTCCAATGTCCCGATTGTGTGTGAGTTCCCAGAATTTTCCCCGCGGAGTTACCGGGTGTGCCTCCTGAGAGGCTAGTGGATTTCCAAATGGATTGAGTTTCGGGTGCGACACCTATTGCAAAGGCGCCTTATCGCCTTGTTCCACCTGAGAGGTAGGAGTTATCCTCGCAGCTCCAGGAGCTAATGGGGAAGGGTTTCATTAGATCAGGTAGCTCACAGTGGGGAGCCCCAATCCTTTTTGTCAAGAAGAAGGATAGTTCACACCGGATGTGTATCGACTATCGGGAGTTGAACAAGATGACGGTCAAGAATCATTATCCATTATCGAGGATCGATGATTTATTTGATCAGTTGCAGGGGCATCTTGGTTTTCCAAGATTGATTTGAGATATGGGTATCATCAGATGAGAGTTTGTGAGGAGGATATCCAGGAGACGACCTTTAGGACTGGTTTTAGGCACTACGAGTTTGTGGTGATGCCATTCGGACTCACCAATGCACCGACATCATTCATGGATCTCATGAACTGGGTGTGTAGACCCATATTGGATCGCTCAGTGATCATGTTCATCGATGATATTCCGGTATACTCGAAGTTCAGAGAGCAGCACAAGGAAGATCTTCTGGAGATTCTTGGAGTATTGCAGACAAAGAGGCTTTACACCAAATTCTTGAAGTGTGGTTTCTAGTTACATGAGGACCAGTTCATAGGGCACATCATTAATCTAAATGGGATTTTGGTTGACCCGGCCAAGATTGATGCAGTTATGCGATGCGAGGTGTCGAGGTCCCCATCTGAGATCAGGGGTTTTCTTGGTCTGGTAGTTTACTACCGGATATTTATTAGAGATTTCTCCAAGATTGTTGTTCCTCTTACCATATTGAATAGGAGGGGTGTTACTTTTTCATGGGGGACCAAGTAGCAGGCCTCATTCGAGACTCTTCGCCAGAGATTGTGCGATGCTCCAGGGTTAGCCCTTCCCGAGGGGGTGGAAGACTTTGTAGTTTACTGTGATGCATCTATATCAGGGATGGGTGTGGTGTAGATGCAGAAGGGGGACATGCTAGCATATGCATCAAGGCAGTTGAAGCCTCATGAGAAGAGGTATCCCATCCATGATTTAGAGTTCGGGGCGGTGGTGGTCTATCTCAAGATCTGGCGCCACTATTTCTATGGTGTCCGGTGTAGCATATATATGGACCATAAGAGCCTGAAGTATATTATGGATCAGCCCAACCAGAATATGAGACAGAGAAGATGGTTAGATCTAGTGAAAGACTACGACTGTAAGACCTTGTATCACCCTGGCAAGGCTAATGTGGTAGCCGATGCCTTGAGTCGTAGAGCAGTGAGTGCTCCAACCCGAGACGTGTGCATGATGATGATGGTGATGACTCCAGTTTAGATACCACCCGAGAGGCACAGGTGGTGGCAACAAGACCAGAGAACCGTAAGAGGGAGCAGGTGATTGGGCATGTTTCTAAGTTTGGGACGGATAGTCAAGGGCCTATGACTTTCCATAGGTGGATTTAGGTGTTGTTTTTAGGCGGAGCTCGACATATTTTGATGGTAGAGGCCCATCGGTCAAGATTTTCGGTCCATCTAAGGTCCACTAAGATGTATTTGCATTTGAAGAGGGATTACTAGTGGTCCTGCATGAAGAGAGATGTGGCATGGGTAGTTGAGAGATGCTTGACTTGTCGCCAGGTTAAGGCGGAGCACCAGCATCCACATGGCCCATTGCAACCTCTAGAGATTCACTAGTGGAAGTGGGAACATATTTCCATGGATGTTATTACCAAATTACTAAGGACTGTGTAAGGTGTCGACGCGATATGGGTAATTTTAGACCGGTTGACGAAGAGTGCTCACTTCTTGGCTATCATTGAGAGCTCTTCTACAGAGAAATTGGACGAGATCTACGTGCAAGAAGTGGTGGTACGACATGGAGTGTCGACGTCGATAGTTTCGGATAGATATATGCACTTTACTTCCAGGTTCTGGAAGAAGTTTCATGAAGAGTTGGGTACCCGTTTGCACTTCTGTACCGCATATCACCCATAGACCGACAGGTAGAGAGAGCGGATGATTCAGACAGTTGAGGACATGCTACAAGCATGTGTTAACGACTTCAGTGGAAGTTGGGACACTTATTTTCCCTTGTCTGAGTTTTCATACAACAATAACCATCCTTCCAGCATTTGTATGCCTCCCTTTGAGCTCTTATACGGGAGGAGGTGTCGGACTCCCATATGTTGGGGAGAGGTAGGGCAGAGCGTGATGGGGGGCACTGAGATAGTGCTCAAGAAGATAAAGCAGATCCAGCAGGTCAGACAGAGGTTATTAACGGCCTGAGTCATTAGAAAAGTTACGCCAACCGGCATCGTTCAGAGTTCAAGTTTCAGGAAACAGGGCAAGTTGGGCCCTAGATACATGGGTTCCTTCAGGATGATATCAAAGGTAGGTAAGGTAGCTTATAGATTGGATATTCTTGTAGAGTTGAGCCAGATTCACCACACCTTCCACGTGTCACAGTTGAGGAAGTGTGTAGCCGATGAGATGGCAGTGGTTCCTTTAGACGAAATTCAGGTTGATGAAAGCCTGAACTACATCAAAAGGCCGATAGCGATCTTGGATAGGAAGGTGAAGGTCTTAAGGAATAAATAGGTGCCCCTTGTGGAGGTCCAATGGCAAGATCAGAAGGGATCCGAGTGTAACTGGGAGCCGGAGTCCGAAATACGGGAGCAGTACCCATAGTTGTTTCCAGAATATGAATTCAAGGGCGATGTTTGATTCTAGTGGGGGAGAATTGTAACATTCCGAATCCTAGTTATAATATTTAATTATTTACATTCTTTATTCAGAGGAAGTTGACAAGTTGGATGCCCCCACTTGTCGAGTAGAGTAGTTATTGGCCGCAAGATTTTTAGAGTTTACCCGACGAGTTGCAGGACCCAACTTGACGAGTAGGTGCTGAGTGAGAAACCCCTAATTTCCAGGGTTTGTGTCATATTTAAAGGACCTTAAGCCTTCATATCTGCCTCCCTTGTCACATTAGAGCTCTTTGAGAAACCCTAGACCAGTTGCGCTCGTTGTGTGTGTCTATATGTGTGTGTGTGAGAGAGAGAGAGAGAGAGAGAGAGAGAAAGACTAATTTGAGTGCTCTTCTTAATTCTTTGAACGAGATTTGGAGAGCAACATGGATTGGATCGTGGAGGGACTGTTGGATCAAGTGTCCTTCAATGATTAGCATCTGTTGGAGGTAAAAAAGCTACCATCGTGATCATTTATTTGGTTAAATCTTATTCTAGGGAGGTTTAGGATTTTCTCCCATCCATCTTTTGGTCAATTAGTCACTTGAAAATATCATGACATTGAAACCTCAGATCTGGACTGTAAGAGGTCGTATTAGCCCAAAGATCCAAGCTTTATAAAGCTAGAGTCAAGCTTTTATGCATCTAACCCTATATAGACCTTATGTTGGCATTTCGATCCCTAGATGTCATGCATGGACCTAAAGCTTGTAGCTTTACATGGTATTTCAGCCTTGGGAGGCTAGATCTAGAGTTTGGGACCATAATTTTGCTTAGAATTGTCTGAATGAGAAACTGGTTAAGGGGACTCGGCGAGTCAGCTAGGGTTTTCCCCGATGGATTGTACGCGACACAACTTGGCGAGTTGATGAGACAACTTGATGAGTTGAGTTGGATTTTCCCAATATTTCCAGAGAAAATGAAGGAACTCGACGAGGGTCTTGGGTGCACTCGACGAGTTTAGTCAACATGGACTGTTGACTAAAGCATTGACTTTCGTTAACTTTTAGGGTTTGGTAAAATGTGGAGTTTAGAGACCATGGAGGGGTAAAATGGTCTTTACACCCTTTCTAAGATTTAGTTAAGTTAGCTTAGGATACTAAGTGGTTATTACAATTTGCTTATTAGAGATAATTATATTATGTAGGTGGAGTCTAGACTGTTCGTGGGGTGCTAGATCTACTTGCTTACTTCCAAGGTGAGTCTGCTCACTATACTTACCTGAGTGGTAATGCCGTGTGATCAGAGAGTCTTATTTGAGTTGTCGACCGGAGGGCCCTATTTTCTTATATTGAGTTATGTGATATTATGCATTTTGTCTTTATGATATATGCTATATTATTCTGTGTTTTACTGAGATTGGGTCGTAGGGTCCAAACCGAGTTGTAAGACTAGAGGGTCCTCATTGAAATATAGGACTGGAGGGTTCGACCCAAGATGTGAGACCAGAGGATCATCACTGAGACACATGACTTGAGGGTCCACACCGAGCTGTGAGACAGGAGGGTCTTTACTGAGATGCGTGAGACCGGAGGGTCCATGCCGAGTAATAGTTATGAGATGCTTATTATTTGTGTATGTGGTATTTTGGTGAAATCACTAAGCTTTGTGCTTACCGTGTTGTGTGTTATGTGTTTCAGGTACTTCTTAGGATTGTGGGAAGGCAATGAATTTATTGTACACATCTGTCGTGACTATGTTTGAGGATTCTGGGATTCTATCATTTATTTTATGGATTCTGTTTACCATTTTATATAATTGTGGTTTTTAGAAATATGAGATGAGTTTTTATGTGTTTTAAAAATGAAAATTTTTGGTTGAAATTTTTGAGTGTTACAAAAGTGAAGTACCTGAAACATCGGGATCCTCACAATCGAAGATGTTGGAACGTCTAGATTCTCAAGTTTGAACACCCTAAAGCACGAGGATCTTGACAAATAAAGATCCCAAAACTTGGTAGACTCCATTATATTTAACAATGTAATACCTAAACTACCATGAACACATGCTGGAGACTGATCATCTCTCCCATGCCTAAGGGTACTTAATCCCCTCTAAGGTTTAAAGAGCTAATTACCTCTTTGAATCTAGCGGTATAAGCATTAATCTCTCAACACTTCATTGTTAGGTTTCTCATTTATTGTTCCAACTTTTCTATTTCCTCACTTGGGCAATACTCTTCTACTAGAATCATCTTCAATACCTCCCATCTTGTAGAATCTGCAGTATTAATTCCCATCATATTCACATGCTACAATCGTAGTTTAAAATCATCTAGACAGAAACTTATTTGAAAGGAAAATTCTGTCTTTTCATTCCACCTGGTCAAATTAACAAATCCTTCAGTTCCATGGGAGCTCTTTGGTTTGTAATTCATAAAGTTTTTGTAGGTACACATTCTGTCGGTTCCTACATTGCCTTCATTTCTAATTCTACCTGTTGTGACATTAGCTAGAGCGAAATCAATTCTTTGAGCTATAATTTCTTCAAGTTCAGTTGAACTTATTGAGGGATTATTTCTGGTGGTGGTGGTTGCGGTTGCAATAGTTGTTCTGATTGTTGACTAAGGTTTAGCCGAGCACTTTTTCTTCTAGGCATTTTATTTAGTTCCTATTATAAGTAATAAGAACATTATGAGTTTTCTGAAGCATTTTAGGTAGTCATTTAAAATATGAGTGTCAATGACTTCAATTATTCTTCAAAGTATAAGATATAGTGGACGAGACAATTTGTCACATGATTATTGTAATATATACTTCATTTTTATTACCAGTGGTTATATTAGTTTATTTTAGTTTTATATGAGAAACGTTTCTAAAAACATCACAGAATTTGCAAGGTTTACTACAGCCTTGCTATAAACTTTTCCGCATTACCTCAAATATTCTGATTTTTATCTCCAATCTTACACAAGTACTAGTTCTATTCCATCTATTAGTATCCTAGGTGATGACCCAATGTGTCAATGACATGAGTCATTTGCTCCTCAAGCACTTGATTTTTGTTCACCAACTCTTCATGCGACACCTGTTCCAGGTATTACTTCATTTATTTAATTTTTAAGGTTTCGGGCGTGGACTTGGTGAGTTGGCAGTCCAACTTGTCGAGTAGAGGAATGATTTATGGAATGTTGGAACGGGACCGATTCGACGAGTAGGAAGACCCGACTCGACAAGTAGGAGTTTTAAAGAGAAAACCCTAATTTGAGGGTTTTCACCCTATATAAGGATCAGAACCTGCCCCTTGTGGCTTCCCTTAGCACTATACTACCTAGAGAAAATCGTTTTCGATCGTGAACCTCCTTGAGTGAGAGTAAGAGCTTGGTTTAGCAAAATTTGATGTGTTGGAGAAGGAATTTAGAAGAAGTAACAAGAAGAGAAGCAATAGATCTAGCATCTACATTGCATTGGTCACCATTTTAAGGTAAAAAGTCGTTACCTTGAGCTGTAGATTTTTAGATCTCTTCTCTTCAAATATATGACCATTTTTTGGAAAAATAGATTCCAAAATCAGATATGAACCTATCACATGGACAAGTTTCCAGATTTGGACCCCTTTAGGTGCTCAATATCATAAAGTTGCTCACTTTGTGTAGTCTAACCACTTTCCATGCACACAAAACTTGAAGGGAGCCTAGTTTTGAAGATATAGCCTTGGGAGACCTTGCATACACGTAAAGTTTGCAACTTTACATGGTATCTGCACTAGGAGAGCTTGGATTTAGAGTTTGGGACCTTAGATGTGACAACTGCCAATTCAGGTCATTCTTGGACTCATGCATCTTTATAATAACCATTCATGATCAACATGCCATGACCTAGTAGTATAAATTAGGTCAAAAATCTTGCATAAACTAGGATCCAACTAAGGTCTAGGACTAATATACTTGATACTTACAATTCTAGTAAGTTGCTTAGCTACAATAGGAAATGCCAATACTATAATTAGAATAAAGCTTCAAGCTTTGTTATAATTGAAATAGGGTATAAAACTCTAAAAATAAATTAAAACATTCTAATTATACTTCAACATGTTGTTGAATATCAAACAATATTCCAAAAACCCTAAAGAGCCAAAAATCCAAAGTTATAAATTATAAAGCTTAAAAACTTTATAAAATTTGGCTATAAACTTCCTAATATCAAATTTTATTAATCAAATTATGGATTATACCAATGAACTAGAAATATAAATTACAAGTATTAATCATAAATTATTTGTTGAAAACAAGATTTTTAAATAAATCAAATTGCTTAATAAACATTTTATAAAAATGAATGTTTTTATATAAAATATAGGAGGGAAGTTTATAAAGTTTAAAATTTAGGAGAGAGGAGGCCAAAATGCATGCAAAAACCGGCCATCACCTCTCCCCATGCCCTCTCTCTTCCCCAAAACACAATCATTAAGCTTAAACCCTTACTCCACCTATTCCCTCTTCACTCTCTCACTTCACTCTCTTCACACACTTCACTCTCTTCTTCCCTCTCTCTAAACTCACGAAAATCCTCTCATTTCTCTGCAAAATTTCGAGATTGTGAAGCCCTTGAAGTGTTCTTACTTCTCTCAAGGTCAAAACCAAGGTAAACAACAACATCTTCTTCCATAGTTTCATGGTTAAACCTCTTTTTCTTCTTAGTCTTCTCTACTTTTCGGATTCTATGCCTTTCCATGGCTAGAAATCTTTATTCTCCCCTTGTGGTTTGTAGATTCTCACCATTACACAATGCATGTGTTAGAGATGGTGAAAATCCGGGATCAAACCCATACAAGGAGTGGAAAAGATGCACATATGATCATGTGACATCAAAACCTAATATTTCATGTTCTTCTCCATTTCTTTTGTGTTCATGCATGAACAAAAGCATTTAAACCATTTCTAATACATCTTGGATGCTCATTCATTCCATGCATGTGTTAGAAATCAGGCCTTACCAAAGACATGCATGATGTTCTTGTTGAAATACCATAATAATGCACACAAGCAAACATGCAATCTGCCAGATTACTTTCTTCGACTTTGAACAGTCATAACGCAGTCATTTCTTAACCAAATCATGATATTCTTTTTTTATTGGTTAGTTCCACGAGTTAACTTTCAAACCCAACTGGTCTCACTGTAAAATATTAAATATCCGATTTTTAGAAGATTTTACAAAAAGGTTGCGCATACAGCTCTTTTTCTGTGATCACTATTTTTATCTTGCTTAAACAATGGCCTTAAACCCAACCATAAATCTGAGGAAAAATACCTTAGAAACTTAACATATCTAGTGAATTATGGTTAAAATTTCGTGCCTTAAAACCCCACTGAATGGACTACAAAAATTCATGAACTTCAGCCACATCTACACTTCATGCATTATTGCATGCAACTTTTCTTAAATTGTTTGGAATCATTACCCTCATTTCTCTTCTGAATACATTTTTTACATTTTTCCTTTTGAAATCCCTTGCATGCATGAGATAATCTGGAAAATTTCAAGAGCTTTTGTTATTTCTTTGATTTATTAGAATTATTGCTAAAACCAAGGGCATAAATCATATAAAATACTTCCATAGGTCAATAAATCCTAAATAAATTCATGGATGATCCTTGTGGGGAATAATGACCCCTCACCAAATTTCAGCAATTTTTGTTACTGTTTCATATGATTTCTAATTTTCTTTTATTTAGGACATGATAAATTACAAAACCACTTTATAGGATGTGAAAATTGTATCTAACAATTTTCGCATACCTTACCTGTGATGGGTGAGTCCAGATAATAATTTCAAGATTTTCCATCATGTTTTACTATTTTTCCCAATTTTTGGTAATTATAATGGTCTAAAAATGGGAGAAATAGTTCTGATTATCCAAAATTCATGAAAATTTACCAGGATATAATATTATAGAGTAGGAGGTTACATGAAAATTTTGAATATTTTTCTCTACTGTAAACTATTTTTCTCTTATTTTCTAAAGTTAATAGCACTAAAATACACTTAAATATACATAAATACCCAAAACCAGTTTATACATTATGAAAACCACTTTTGATATTTTTCCCAGGATATTTCTACTGTAAATGATGTTACAAAAATTTATGGTGATTTATTTTAACTGTTTAATATTATTTCTTTAATTAATGACTATTTAAAGGAATAAAGCAAGGAAAAATAGAAATACCCACTGAAAAATATCTTTTATATTTTTCCCAGCCTATTTATGTATAATAACAATTAAATAAAAAGTTTGGGTAATTTTGGAAACTGTTTTCTATTTATTTCAATTTTTATTGAAATAAATGCTCAAAAATCATAAAATATAATTAAATAGCTTGGAAATCCCTTTTTATAATTTTCCCAGCTTACTATTGTGTAATAACAGTTAAATAAAAAGTTTGAGAATTTTTATCCCTCGAATGCTATTTTCGTGAATTTATGTTGTAATAAGGACTTAAAAATTTGGAAAGTTTATATTCCAAGGTTGTAATTAATCGCCCGATATATAGAATTTCATTACTTCAGAAAAAGTGTAACTAATTGATATAAAATCCAATACTAAAACATAAATTGGCATTTCCCTATATGTAGAGTTTAGTATATTAGCATTAGATATCGACATGGAAACTCACTAGTGCGTGTGTTTGATGTCGTAGGATCCCGGTAGTAAGACGTTGGTGCATCCCGAAGTACCGCTTGTGTCTACACAAAACATCGTGAGTATTCACGCACTCCCCTATTTTCGGTTTTTATGTTTTGGGGTGGAAAAGCATGTCCAGAAAAACTACTGTTTGCATGTTGTATTTAAATTGAATTGTATCAAACATGATTGCTATTGTATTGCTATGTTTCTTTATGTATGTCTATGCAACACGGAACATGAGAACTTATCGTACTAAGGTCCTTCCCTTATCTCTAACCATTAACTCTTTGAGCCAATGGTCGTTATGGATAGCACTATTAGGAATTGACAACTCCTCACTCGCCCGAATCGCTGGAGTGCATGATACCATATTCATCTATGGAACGATAAGCATAGATCTCGATAGGGCTTCAGTCATAGGTTTGGTTGAGACTCATTGTTTTCTCATACACATACAAACGCGTTTCCCGTTCTAGCAATAAACTTGTATACCTTAATAGCAATCAACTTTGTTTTATCATTAAAGCAATGTGCTTGTACTTACGAAAAGCATTATTGTACCCTCGATTTATAAACTTGTGATACTCACCAACTATTTTCATAGTTGACGCTCGTTTTACATGCTTTTTCAGGAAGTAATTAGTAAGTGGATGTAAAGATTCATCATCATAGAGCATGCTGCATCGTGTTGAAGCTATTATGAAGCTATATTTTGAACAATGTTATTTTGAAAAACTTGTATTTTGTTTCTTTTGAAGCTATGGGTTGTAAACTTTTAAATACTGCTATGGTGATGTATCTTTATCTTTTGCATTGAAACCGTTATCGCTGTCATACCTTGCGTTTCCGCTTTAGCGGGGTGTGACAGAAGTGGTATCAGAGCTAAAGTTATAGAGAACATCGGTTTTTCTTTAAGAAAACACAACCTATAACTAAAACTTACAAAGAAATTCTTTTTACATTAAACATATTACTAGTATAATTAGGTCGGGAGTTGTATTATTGGACCTTGATTAAACATAGCCTGATCACCTATGTTTAATTAAGAAAAGATTTATACAAAGCTTGAGCTAATTATAATGGGAATATGTTCAACAAAAATATTTGAGAAAACTTTATTTCAAAATTTCAAAAGGTTAATTTTGGTGTGTGTAAGCATTGCATATTATAGGCATGCATTGTCATTTATTTCATATCTCATTGAAACTACGTCACAGTCCACTATGTCAACATCGTCATCTTCCCGCGCTACCGCCTCAGCCGATGAATCCGGCTACGTCACTGTTATCCCTCGACGTAATCCCCCCGCCTCGGTAGAAGAAGATCCATCAGAGGATACGGAAGATACTGGGAACTCGGTGGAGATCAGCAATGACAACGCCCCGAGTCAACGACGCGAGGCATCACCGACATCGGTGTTGCCACAGCCACCGCTCTATGGACTTCGCATTCGGAGGACAGCGAGGAAGAGTGTTCCCATTCCAGGAAGGATACCCGCCAGCACAGCAGGACATGGCACGGCAGGACCTAGCGGAGCAGAACCCAACGATGCAGGACCGAGAGCACCCTCACCTCAGCAAACCCAACTACCATTCAAAGTGCAGTAAGCCTAGCAAATCGACTAACCAATGATCTGATAAGGATGGGAGCATCAACAAAGGAAAGCTCTAGTAGCAAGAGGAAGCCAACAAATCAGGGAGAGAAGAAGTATGGAGGCAAGTCAGGGAGGAAGCAGAAAGTCTCAAGAAACTTTATGGTAAGAGCCCAGGAGCAAGAACCAGTGAAAACTCAAGGACAAGAAGTGCAGGAGCGAAAGCAGTACTCAGGGCCGCTTCCGAAGTGCAATAAGTGTAACTCCCATCACAAGGGAGCTTGCCCGGTGTGCCAAAACTATAAGCAAACAGGCCATTACTCGAAGTATTGTAAGGTGAATAAGGAGGGAAAAAGGACATGTTACGAGTGCGGGAGTAATGATCATCTCCATAGAGCATGTCCTAAACTGAACAATGGACCTGGTAACAATGGACAAGGCTAAGCCAGGCAAAACTTTCAAGGAAATCAAGTTGGACAGCCAAGAGGTGTAGCCTTTGTGATTGGTGCAGAAGAAGCTCGTCAGAACCCTGAAATGATAACAGGTACGTTCCTCCTGAACAACCATTTTGCATCAGTAATATTCGATGCGGGAGTAGATAGGAGTTTTGTTTCTTTAGCATTTAGACCGTTAATTGGCTTGAAATCGGTAAAGATGAGGAATGCTTATGCTATTGAACTTGCTGATGGGTATGAAGTTAGGGCTAGTGATATAATTCCTGGTTGTACTTTGAATTTAGCTGATTAACTCTTTAGCATTGACCTAATTCCTATAGAGCTAGGTAGTTTTGATGTGATAGTAGGGATGGATTGGTTATCCAAAAATAGAGCGGACATTGGTTGTTATGAGAAAGTCATCAGAGTGCCTCTCCCTAATGGAGAAACCCTTATCATACACGGTGAGAAGCCAGGAAGAAGTTTAAACATAGTATCAAGCGTGAAGGTTCACAAGTACCTGAAGAAGAATTGTATTGCATTCATGGCCCACATGCTAGAAAGAGAACCTGAAGCTAAGCAACTCAAGGAGATTTCAGTGGTTAAAAACTATCCCGAAGTATTTCCGGAGGAATTGCCCGGTCTACCCCCTTATAGACAGGTCGAATTTCGGATAGACTTAATTCCCGGAGTGGCACCGGTAGCAAAAGCACCATATCGCCTTGCACCATCCGAGATGCAAGAACTATCCGGACAACTTCAAGAACTTCTAGACAAAGGGTTTATTCGACCAAGTTCTTCACCTTGGGGAGCCCCAGTGTTATTCGTTAAAAAGAAAGATGGTTCGTTCCGAATGTGCATTGATTACAGAGAATTGAACAAGTTGACAATCAAGAATCGATATCCCCTCCTTAGAATAGATGACTTGTTCGATCAGTTGCAGGGCGCTTCCTACTTCTCAAAAATCGACCTTCGGTCAGGGTATCATCAGCTAAGAATTCACGAAGAGGACATTCACAAAACAGCATTTAGAACCCGTTATGGACATTATGAGTTCTTAGTCATGCCTTTTGGACTAACAAACGCACCCGCTGTATTCATGGATTTGATGAATAGGGTCTGTAGACCATACCTAGATAGGTTTGTAATTGTATTTATCGATGACATACTTGTTTACTCGCGGACCAAAGAAGATCACAATAGACATCTAAAGCTAGGGTTGGAGTTGTTGAAGGAACAGAAATTGTATGCCAAGTTCACAATAAACGCGTTTCCCGTTCTAGCAATAAACTTGTATACCTTAATAGCAATCAACTTTGTTTTATCATTAAAGCAATGTGCTTGTACTTACGAAAAGCATTATTGTACCCTCGATTTATAAACTTGTGATACTCACCAACTATTTTCATAGTTGACGCTCGTTTGCTTTTTCAGGAAGTAATTAGTAAGTGGATGTAAAGATTCATCATCATAGAGCATGCTGCATCGTGTTGAAGCTATTATGAAGCTATATTTTGAACAATGTTATTTTGAAAAACTTGTATTTTGTTTCTTTTGAAGCTATGGGTTGTAAACTTTTAAATACTGCTATCGTGATGTATCTTTATCTTTTGCATTGAAACCGTTATCGCTGTCATACCTTGCGTTTCCGCTTTAGCGGGGTGTGACATTAGATCTCAATAAAAAGGACCGAACATGAGAGGACTGAAGGAACTCATAGAGTTCCTCATCTGACTCGGCGAGTCAATAGGGTTTTTCCCATTTTTGGGATCCAAGGTGTTTTCGGTGGAGAACTGGGTTTTCGGCCATATGATTTTTTGGCCTTAGTAGGGTTTTTGGTTGGATGGATTTTCGATTCAGGGTTCATGAGACTTCAGGGGACTCGGAGAGTTACACAGGTAACTCGATGAGTGGATGAATTACTCACAGAACTCGGCGAGTTGTTGGTTCCACTCGACGAGTAGAGGTCAACATGGACTGTTGACCAGGGTTGATTTTGAGGGTTTCTATGAGATTTTACGAGTTATTCGTATGACGATTATAAGTGGATGATTTAGAGTAGTACGAGGGGATTATCTAATCTAAACCTGTCAAATTTTACATTCACGAGAGGTGAGTCTTCTCACCATACCAATGGGTGTAGGCACCAAGGCCGGCTCATTTTATGATAGTTGGTGTGTGTGGCATACTTATGCAGTGATACGTGGTCGAGATAGCTTCTATAGCTAATGGTACAGATAACTTTTATAGCTAATGGTAGAAATAGACTATACAACTAATGGTAGATATAGGTTTTATAGCTAATGGTAGAGGTAGCCTTTATGGCTAATGGTAAAGATAGCCTTTATGGCTAATAGTAGAGATAGCCTTTATGGCTAATGGTAGAGATAGCTTTTATAGCTAACGGTAGAGATAGCCTTTATGGCTAGTGGTAGAGACAATTTTTATAGCTGACAGTAGATATAGCTTTTATAGTTAATATGATACATGTTATGTGGCTTGTGTGTGTAGGGGGTATGCTCTGGGGAAATCACTAAGCATTAGCTTATAGTTTGTGGATTTGTGCAGATACATCTGAGCCTAATGTCAAGGGCAAAGCTTGATGGCACGATGGGTATTCTCTCTCTCTCTCTCTCTCTCTATTTTTCTCTCTCTCTGACATTTTATGGGACACTCTGATGATTTGAAATGAATTTTGGAAACAATTGTAACTGGAAACCCAATGGTTTGTGAAATATTTCCGTTAATTAAAAATAAAAATTTTCTTTTGAAAATTTGGGTTGTTACACTTCAGTCCTGTCACCGCTCCCGTAAGTAGCCCTTCAGTAAATAATTAATAATAATTTTTACTGTAAGTTAAGGGATATACCTAAACCTAATAGAGTAAGCCCCACATTATAGTCGTGCTTTCCTAAGAACGTAGTAGTTCACTATAGTCAATGGCTCTGATACCAATCTATCACACCCCTGGCCGGCCACGGAAACACAGGTTGTGTAACTTCATTTTTGCATCACAATTATCAAACATACATTGAACAACACAAATCTTTTTTTATAAAATTACCTAAATACAAAATATCAACATATCAAACCATAATCAACATATCATTATAGCATTCTACTTTGCATTATAGTAATATACTATACACTAAACAAACAATTACCAACATATCATTATAGCATTATATTTTTCAACTTAGACTAACAATTACTTGTGATTGTGGTTGTTTTTGTGTCATAGATTATTTCTAATCGTACATAGACACAACAGTAGGAGGTTTATGCTCAATGCCTCTGATATGAACGCGTCGAACATGCAATATTTTTTTCAAAACAATTTTTTATTTCATTTAGTGTTAGATCGCTTGCTTCAAAAGAAAATTGAGTTTGTTGATACATCACTTGGACTAAAGCCAACTGTATTTTCAAAAAATGATAAACAACATAAAAATTAGATTACTAAATAACCCTTTTAATGAAATAAAAACTTATATGAAAATACAAATTAACCACTTACGTATTGTTGCTTGACTGTAGGACTGCTAAATACCCCTTAGCGATTTGTATTAGCCTTACGAAATGCTTCTACTCGAGTGATATCCTATTTAACATTAAAAATTAGATTAATTATACTTTAAATGATCAGTTGAATATAACATAACCTACTTCTTTGAAACAGACATTGCTATAAGAGGTCGATCCCCTCTGTTTACAACTTCTTGTTTTGCACGAACTTCTTTCATTAATGCCAAAAGCCTTAAAAATCTAGGCGTTTGAAAATGTTCCACTGTCTTCGCCCAATATCCATGTGACATACCATCGCCAGGGGGAGGGGGGTTGTTGCATACTTGGTGTGTGTGGCATACTTATGCAGTGATACGTGGTCGAGATAGCTTCTATAGCTAATGGTACAGATAATTTTATAGCATGGTAGAAATAGATTATACAGCTAATGGTAGATATAGGTTTTATAGCTAATGGTAGAGATAGCCTTTATGGCTAATGGTAAAGATAGCCTTTATGGCTAATAGTAGAGATAGCCGTTATGGCTAATGGTAGAGATAGCTTTTATAGCTAACGGTAGAGATAGCCTTTATGGCTAGTGGTAGAGACAATTTTTATAGCTGACAGTAGAGATAGCTTTTATAGTTAATATGATACATGTTATGTGGCTTGTGTGTAGGGGGTATGCTCTGGGGAAATCACTAAGTATTAGCTTACAGTTTGTGGATTTGTGCAGATACATCTGAGCCTAATGTCAAGGGCAAAGCTTGATGGCACGATGGGTATTCTCTCTCTCTCTATCTCTCTCTATTTTTCTCTCTCTCTGACATTTTATGGGACACTCTGATGATTTGAAATGAATTTTGGAAACAATTGTAACTGGAAACCCAATGGTTTGTGAAATATTTCCGTTAATTAAAAATAAAAATTTTCTTTTGAAAATTTGGGTTGTTACACTTCAGTCCTGTTACCGCTCCCGTAAGTAGCCCTTCAGTAAATAATTAATAATAATTTTTACTGTAGGTTAAGGGATATACCTAAACCTAATAGAGTAAGCCCCACATTATAGTCGTGCTTTCCTAAGAACGTAGTAGTTCACTATAGTCAATGGCTCTGATACCAATCTATCACACCCCTGTCCGGCCACGGAAACACAGGCTGTGTAACTTCATTTTTGCATCACAATTATCAAACATACATTGAACAACACAAATCTTTTTTTATAAAATTACCTAAATACAAAATATCAACATATCAAACCATAATCGACATATCATTATAGCATTCTACTTTGCATTATAGTAATATACTATACACTAAACAAACAATTACCAACATATCATTATAGCATTATATTTTTCAACTTAGACTAACAATTACTTGTGATTGTGGTGGTTATTGTGTCATCGATTATTTCTAATCGTACACAGACACAACAGTAGGAGGTTTATGCTCAATGCCTCTGATATGAACGCGTCGAACATGCAATATTTTTTTCAAAACAATTTTTTATTTCATTTGGTGTTAGATCGCTTGCTTCAGAAGAAAATTGAGTTTGTTGATACATCACTTGGATTAAAGCCAACTGTATTTTCAAAAAATGATAAACAACATAAAAATTAGATTACTAAATAACTCTTTTAATGAAATAAAAACTTATATGAAAATACAAATTAACCACTTACGTATTGTTGCTCGACTGCAGGACTGCTAAATACCCCTTAGCGATTTGTATTAGCCTTACGAAATGCTTCTACTCGAGTGATATCCTATTTAACATTAAAAATTAGATTAATTATACTTTAAATGATCAGTTGAATATAACATAACCTACTTCTTTGAAACAGACATTGCTATAAGAGGTCGATCCCCTCTGTTTACAACTTCTTGTTTTGCACGAACTCTGTAAAATAAGTATGCTCTTTACTTTTCTGCCCTCCGTAAATTTTTGCAACACTCGCATCAGTGCTCCGCAACAGCTCAGCACGCTCGGGATCCATGTTAAACTTATCCAAATCAAAATTATTCTATAAATACAAAAAGGTTACTTAATTAAATACTAATCACAACTAAACTTAAAATATTAATAAAGTTACCTTTAGATGCACAACTGTTGCATTCCTTAACACGGGGAAAACATTGTCCCAACCAGATATGCTGAAAGGTATGTTCATCCACATATGCCTCCCAATCTCACGTGAAAACCAACTAGCACGCTTCCCAATAGGGGAATATGTGATCTCCCTGTCAAAATCCAAATCCACGGGCTTTCCCTTATTTGCCTTTATTTGCCCGTATCAACTTTCCGTTCTTTTCTTTGGAAGCTCAACTGAAACAAATACAATTAAAACTATTAGTCACAATAATTTATAATACTTTTTAAAAAAAATAGTAGTTAATAACTATATCATAATAAGACTTACCATACTCTCCGTGCTGACCGCGACCAAATCCTATTGGCGGTGGTGGATCCCCGACTCACATAATCATACATATCTACAATACATTCAATTCCAATTTTCATTTCATTTTAGACATACAATACAACTTTCATATTCCAATTTCATACAATTAAGCATACAATAAATCCAATTCAAATTGTAATTTCAAACAATTAAGCAATACATCCAATTTCATACAGCAAATACCGAATAGTGCCTACCATTTTAGACATCCAATTTCAATTTCAAACAAATGTATACATCTAAACACAAAATCAAATAAATATATACTTCCAATTTCAATTTTATGCCTAATTTCATTTTCAAGCCAATAAACCACATTTAGCATAAACACAAATCTGAGAAACATATACAAAATGTTGCATAAATCTGAAAAGCATATATAATCCCTCAAAATGTATAAACACTTCCATACCTCAAAGTACAAGTATAATCACTCAACAAAACAAAATCTGAGAATTATACGACAGATTCATCACGCAAATTACCATAAAAAAAGAAGAATAATAAAAAATAGGGAGGAATTCGACCTTCAATCGTCAACATTTCGGAATTGCAGCTAGGTCGTCGGTAATTGAGGTCTAGGTCGCCGGTATTGGAGGTTTGATCGTCGGTGATGGCGGTGTTGTGGCAGGAACTGGCGGCTGGGTTGTTGGATGGTCGGAGTTGCTTGTTCGCCGACTGGGAGGTGCCACAGGTAAGAGAAGACATGATACACAAGAAAGGAAGCTGGAGCGGGGGGTTATCTGTAAAGGCCTTTAGCAGTGACGGGCATTTGCGGCGTCACATAGGTTTTAGCGGCGACGAATAACTATTAGCAGCGACACCCTGGAGGAAAAAGTGAACGCCTTTTTTCGCTCTGTTACCATCCTTGGATTGAAAACAAATTGAACAGATGGGGCTCGTTTGACGCGGATTGCTATTAGGTGACCATTAGCGGCGTCGAAAGGTATTTGCGGTGACATGTAACACGTGAATTATATGTCGTCGATAATACCATATGTCGCCGCTAAAGGCGTCGCCACTAATGCCTCCATTTCTTGTAGTGACTCCTTCAAACAATGTGATTGTTCCCTTTTTCTTACCGCCTCCTGATTGGTCACTTTTATTCATTAAAAAAACATTCAAGTGTAACACTACTCCTTAAGTGTGGTATGAACCTATATTTTTATGGTTAATGACGAGGTAAGTGTGGTATGAACCCATATTTTTATGGTTAATGATAAGGTGATGCCTACGTGACAATGAAGGAAATGCAACTTTTATGGCACCACTCCCTTCGATCTAAACGATAAAAGTATCTTTAATAGTTTTCATTAATAATTATACTACTCGATCAATGAATATTATTTTTCCCTTGTCAAATCACAAGGCTACCAAGTAACACTAAAAATGTATAAATTGAAAAAGAAATAAGTGCGATATACAAGTGTACTCTTACGCATTAGGCAGAGATCAACCACAAATCTCTATTGAAGAGATATAGGTTTGTGAAAATCTATGTGGTGGTGTTTTTGGAAAAGTAAAGTTCTTACTTTCCTTTTCTTAGTGGTTACTGCTTTAGATTATTAATTAAAAAAAATTCCATAACCACTACAATAAAGATGGTTTTAATTTTACGATCAATATAAACAAAAATAAATCTGTTCTCATTATTTAGTCATTTAAGTTTAAAACGTGTTTTAATCGAGGGTAAGAATCCTTAAATTGCGGCTTATGACATTGGTTTGTCCGGATTTTTCCAACAAAATGCTGTTGAACTTGATTCTTTTTTATTTTTATTTTATTTTATTTTACTTTTCTTTTTTGCAAATGAAAAGGGTTGTAATGCAACGTTAATTCTAAAATTTTCCTGGATGAAACCAATATTAATTCTTGCAAAAATTACAAAGCAGTTGCTGAGACATTGGTTGCAATTTAGAGAACATATTTGTATATATATATATATATGAACTAGAAGTCCATCATAACTATTCAACTTCGACCAAAAGTTTATTCTTCTAAATCAGTGTAACATGTATGAAATGTACAGGTGCATATTCGCATCTCAGGCACATCCAACAATTACTTACAAACGACATTTACAAGCACTACCAAAAACTATACTTGTAAACAGATGTAAATGACAACATATTCGAAAAGAAGATATTTGTTATTTCACGACGACTGCTGCCTTAAGTCGTTATAGAACCGACTTATGAACTGCTCCGCCGCCTCATCTACATGGTTGTCCTCATCCACACCACTCAACGGAAACGGAGAGTCGGTAACCCTCAGCTGCCTAACCATCGGACTCCTCCCATACCCAGGAAGCGCCGGTGACACTGCCTCGCTGTGAATCATCTCCATGGCTTTAAGCACAGCATTGACGGCCATCGTATCAAGATCCTCCGCCGGTTTACAGTTGGAGTGATGTTTCTTTCGAGGTGAAATTGGAGAGAATGGGTGATCGTCACCATTGGTAGGGCTGTTGGTGCAGCTGAACTCGTATTCATCAGGCGGGGAAGATGTGAAAGAGAGGTGGTGGGAGCGGTGGTTGGTGGTGAAAGCCGCCCGGTTGTTATGGTGGTGGAAAATACTGTTGTGTAAGGCCTTTCCGGAGATCTTGCCACGTTTAATCATCATGTTGAGGTCCAACAACAATTTTCTCTTGGATATCCCTTTTCGAAGCATGAAATAGGGCACACGAATGAAGCTCCAAACTTTCTTGGCTAACACCGTTGGATTTTGTTCCATTTCTATAAGTAGGAATCTTGTTGATGTTTTTTTTTGTCCAGATATGATATATTGATGATGCAAAGAACTTGTTGATGAAATGGAATGATGGAAGGAGTGGTATATATAGGGGGCATGGGGGGGGGGGGGGGGGGGGGGGAAGACACAATCATACACGTCGATTGTCCTTTGATGTTAAGTTAACTATTGACTTGTTACTACCTTCTATATTGGAACACGTGTAATTAGTTTTATATATGTTAATTTACTGTCGAGACTGCTTTTTTTTTTTTCCTCTTTCTGTTACGAGGTTCAATCAGCAATTATTGGTGGCAGACTTCGATTGGATAAGACTATGGTCATTTGATAATAATTTACTCTTTGGTTTTTTTTAAGGAAAATTTTATTTCACTTTGAAATTATTTTTAAATCCATCTATGTCTCTAACAATATTTGAATCATAGATTTCAAAAAAGAAAGAAAATATCGGATACCACTACGAATTTATAAAAATCAAAACATTATTATTTAAAAAGTATATTAATGTGTATATAACTAAAAATTTATCGTGTAGCATTTCATTTTGATAAAATTTTATCAGTAATGTGTATATAATTAATTAGAATACAAGAAATCTCAAGAGGGTTTGCATTATTTGTGAACAGGTTATCGTGTAACATTTCATTAGTTAGGCCTAGGGGAAGTCTTGAAAACGATTTCATTGATTTAATCATCTTCATGACAGACTAATATAACAGTTTATATATATATATATATATATATATATATATATATATATATATATATATATATATATATATATATATATATATATATATATATATATATATATATATATATATATATATATATATATATATTATTGGCAGTTCTAGTATATATCCCGAGTTAGTCCAGAATACCCCTAAAAAAAATTCATCAGTGTAATTTTTTTTGAATTTTTTTCTTATTGTATATTATGCAATTATTTTTTGTCGGGATACTCTCTTATTTTGATCATGGCTCCGCCATTGATATATATATATATATATATATATATATATATATATATATATATATATATATATATATATATATATATATATATATATATATGTTCATTATAATTATCACTTTAGGTGTATATATTGATACTTAGCATTGGTTTGTAGTTGGGAATGTCTGCGACTAGAACCAAAAGTTAAAACCCGGATTCTGAAAGGTGCGCGAATGACCGATGATTATGGTATGGACATGCTTTTATTTATGATTAGTTGCATATTGGTCCGACCAATAGTTCTAGGTTTTTTGAGTTATAAATACTCGTTGCTATGGTTTCTAATATATCTGTCGAAGTAGTTGAATAATCAAAGAAGCCTTGGATTTTCAGTCTGTAGATTTAGGTTAAATTTCTTTGAGCGAACAAGTCCATCTTTCATGTGTTCTTTCTTTTCTTTGCTTGCATCGCTAAAGCCTAAACTCAATCACCATAAAATATTGCATATTTAACGAATATAGATTATAGTTTCTCTTATTTTTAATATTAATGTATAATGAGTATATATTGAATGCTATACTAGTATTTTAGAATCATGTTTGTTACAACATATCCTTGAACCAGTTATCGCAACATTGTGTATGGGAAAATAATTTAGTTTTTAGGAATTTTCTTTTAAAGGAACAACTAAATTGTTACATGTGTAAGAATGATACATCTTTGATGGACCATGGCACCATACTGTCACTATAACCAAAAAGCAGTGACCCATTTAGTGGGTTAAATAGGCGTGGAGGTGAAAAAAAGCAATTACTTAACAATAGAGGTTTGGTGACCACTGCTATTCAACCACGTCGCAATTGCCACGTTAGTATCAGACGCCGTTACACAAATTAAAGGTGCATCGGACAATCCCAATAATGGTTTAATGGAATAATAGTTGAACAGATATAGATATTTATTTTGTTACCATGAAAAACTAGATTATAGCTCACCTTAAACGCCAAAACGTATAAAAAACATATACTGGTCTATAGATATTGTATAATAATTATAAAAAAAAATATATGGTTATTGTTATTATTAAAATGTATAGAAAATACAATAAAAACGATAAATATATATAATCATTAAAAGATCTCTTTCTAGACATTATTTTTTGTTTTATTAGTTGAACGATTTTCCTCGTCTCATATATTTATGATATTTATATATTTATAACATTTTAATTAGACGTTCCTTACATAATAATGTTACTTAATTTAAACATATATTGATAACTAATATACCATTTTTTCTATTGTATTAAATATTGACAAGTATTTCATTTATTCAAATAAACTTATACAATATAATTTATAAAATGTTAAATGTTATATATATTTAATTTTAGTATATCATCAATGGAGATTCTTTTCTAAATCATGATTGGTTTATTTTAAATTGATTATAAATATAAATGCTAGCTTTTATGTTTGTTCTTATTTATTTGGTGTTCGCAAGAACTTTGCATTAGTTTTAGCGCAACTTTGAATAATTTTAGTATATCATCAATGTAATTTTATATATCTTTCAATTATATGAAATATCAAATAATGACATTTCATTCCTATTATGATAATTTAGTTTATATATTGTATTTTCACTCATCTTAACGGTCTTATTTTTTCTAATAACCGTAATGTTTTTTTTACTAAATGTACTTTTTACAAATCTCCTAATATCTTATAATTTTTATCTTACTTTATAATTTTTCATAACTATGTTATTTTTGAAGATTGACTGCTTTAATAGTGTTTTTTTTTTCAGTCTATTCAATTTGATATTTCATTGTACAATATCATCGTTTGTATGTATTATGAAATTTCACTTTAAAAATGCTTAATGTTTACACCTTGATATTAATTTTTTTTAATAAACTCACGTAATAATTATGGAATATATATCTCATTTTAATTAACATTCACTTTCTTTATTATATCAAATTCCACACTAAACGGATATACTTTTGGAAAACAATAATTATAACAGGGCAGCATTGTCTAAGACGTAAATGTTTGATATACTTTTGGAGAAAAAAAATCAGGATCATTAAAAAAAATTTATATAAAGAAAATACAAATTTAAATTTGTTGAAATTATGGATAAAATTACTGCCGAAAATTTATTTTGGAGGGAGTTATATGTTGTAAGGTATAACAATATTACAAAATTTGAAATATCTATATTTGTTGTGTAAATTAATAAATTTTATTGTTACTATATAAAGATAAAAAAGTAGGTTGATATGATATACAAAAACATAATAATTTCAATGATATTTTAAAATTATATCAAAATTAACCGGATTTTTATGACATAAAAATTAAAAAAAAATCATAACCATCTCTAATATATAAAAGTAACATTTTTGTAATTAATGTCAGTTCCTAAGATAGTTAATTTTTGTTTTGTTAAAGGTACCTAATATCTTTTCATGTTTATTTGAAAAGTTTCAGAAAAGTAGTTAACTGATTTCATGTAATTTGTGACAAAGAAAATCGAAATATATGAATACATACATTTGATATAGGAACAAAAAATAATCAAAAAAAATATAAAAAGCGAAAGAAGGTATTGACCTTCTAGCGCACAAGAGCGAATGTTTATAGCAGAGAATGATGATGGAAGTTATATGTAACAACCGAAAAATCCAGCCAATTTAAATTTTTCAAAAACAATCCACTTTAATAACACTATTACAAAAGGTTTTCAATACATTATTCATCAGAGTATTCCCAGGTTCATTTTATAAACGTAAACGCGAGGAACGGTACGATCACGCCTTTGCCTTGCCACTGCTCCCTGAAGAACCTGAAAAACATTAAACCACAACTGTAAGCCCGAAAGCTTAGTGAGATACCCCCAAAATACCAACCTCATATACCATACACATATCTCACTATCTCATAACGAATCACAGAACTGTCATGCATAACGGTTCTACTGTGGGACTGGTCCGTTATGACGGGCCTTCAGTCCACCTGGTCCACCCTCCGAGTCCAATCAAGTACCTCGAGTCTACAGTGTGGTTGGTCCGCCCGCACTGGGCCTTCAACTCACCTGGTCCACTCTCTGAGTCTACAGTATGACTGGCCCGCCTGCATCGGGCCTTCAGTCGGCCTGGTCCACTCTCCGAGCCTCGGTACGTCTGGTCCACCCGCATGGGGCCTACAGCATATCCAGACCGCTCGTTGGGCCTTCAGAACAACCGGTCCGCCCTGAGTATCTTGGCCTACAGCACAAAGCAGGACCGCCTCAACCTATCTCCAGTCCAAACAACCATGTACACATAAACATATAATCATATAACAGTTCACATTCAAACAAGCCGATCTAGCAAATCACATAGCATAACATACTCTAAGCAGGATACCGACCTAACAGGTCATTAGCATAGCATCTCCCTATCTCTCAGGATTCCGATCTCAATCACGTCTCTAACATATATCGTCCTAACTCTCAGGATGCAAGCATATCACAACAACAAAATAACAACAACTACCCGAATCTTAATCCGATAAGGGCCGGCCTTGGTGCCTTAGACCCTGTTGATATAGTGAGGATAACTCACCTCGAAACTGATGGCTGAAAGGATAAGATCCCGCTGCTCTAACTCTGACACGAACTCCTCCACTGAACACCAAAACATTCAATTCAATAAATACCTTTAATTACCAAAATACCCCTGGAAGACAACTGGTCAACCTTGGACAAAGTCAAAGTCAACCCCCGACTGACCCTACTCGCCGAGTCAACCAGATGACTCGCCGAGTCCCTATGCTCAGAACTTCCCTCAATCAGTGACCCAACTCGCCGAGTCACCCCAAGACTCGCCGAGTCCAACAACTCTGAGTCCACTCGCACCCAACTCACCGAGTCATCCCTTGACTCACCGATTCTCGACTCAACCAGAAAATATTAGGACTCTTCGACAAGACTCGCCGAGTCCAAGAAAAGACTCGCCGAGTCTGAGGCTATCTTCAACCTACTCGCCGAGTTGTTCTTCCAACTCGCCGAGTTCCAGGCCATCTTCAAGCAACTCGTCGAGTCCACCCATGTGACTCGCTGAGTATCACCGGTCTGAATCAATTCCGAAGCACTCCAGGCCATGCAATTGATCCAAAACATAGATCTAACCTCCTACAATCCATCCATCACGTAAAGTGGCAAACTTTACGTGAATCCAAAGAGATCTAGGCCTTATTCACCTTAGAACTAAGGTTTGGGACATGATAGCTCCATTAACAACACAAGAACAGGGGCTTTAATGCTCTTAAGATCTTCTCCACTCCAGATCTGAGGTAGCAACCTCAAATCTATCCTTCAAACTCAAGATGTCACACAACTAAGCTTCCCACAGAACCCCAAAATGAGAATCTAAGAGAACACAGCCCAAGAACGAAATATTACCTCCAAAGAATGCCCCAACAGCAATGAAACTCGAATCCAAGCAAAGCCCTTTGATCCAAGCCTCTTCTCCTTCAAGATTTCTTTAACAAACACCTCTCCAAGCTCCAATTTGCTCAATAATGGGGTTCCTCCATGAAATTAGGGTTTCTGGGACTCAAGGGGGATCAAGGAGGCTGTGGAGGAAACATAATGATCTTTATATAGGGCTCATTCCCTAGATTTAGGGTTTTCTTCACCCAGCGCCTACTCGCCGAGTCCATCTTTGGACTCGCCGAGTAGCTCGCTTGACACGCGACCAAAGTTGCGACTCTACTCGCCGAGTCCATCCATGGACTCGCCGAGTCGCCCTTCAACTCTACTCTTGCTATTCCGGTATGTTACATTATAAGCAATATTAACGATGTTGTAGGAGAAGGTTTTAAGAAAAGAAACGATTGAAAATAAATGTGAGTCGCAGATTCAATGATGAATCGTATATATATGTGATAATTTAAATATGATTTTTCGGTATTAATGATTTCCTAATAAAAAAAGATTTTATATTAATGGTTTACTAAGATAAACGGATTTATATTAATGGTTGATATTAAGGTATTGATTGAAATTATTTATTAGTAATATGTTTTTAAAATTGATCATATTAAAATCTTCATAACTGAAAATTCAAGATGGAAAATATGGAAAACTTTTATTGGAATTAAATACATTCTATTTCAACGAATGTAAGTTATTGATTGATGATTGGAAAGCATTTATGGGAATTAAATACATTCCATATGGGGAAGATGATGTCAGCAATTTGATCTAAAGGTGGAAAATATAAGATTGAAATACAATCAATGGTCCAGATTCTTTAAGATGATGTCATAAGGTTTCTCTTTTACAACTCCATATACATATCTTTAACACTCAATGAACCACACCATTTATCTTTCCAAAAACATGTATCTTTACCATTCCCCAATTGTCTCATAAAAAGATCATCAATCCAGATTCCCCACTCTTCAGGTTTTCAGATGTATTTTTTAGATAGAAAGCAAAGAACCCGAAATGCCAATTTTTGCAAAAAGTTTCTCATCAGCTCCCGTAATATTGCGCAATCTTTCCATGCAGATGGAGCAAAATCTCTCTTTCTCAAATTTTAACCACCACCACTGTTTTAAAAGAAGTGCTAGATTAAGGGATCTAAGACAACTGACATCGAGCCAACCTTGATCCTTTGGGCTTGTCATAATGTTCTAAGTAGCCCAATAGATCTTTCGATTGTTAACTAAACCACCCAAACTAAAGAAACTTTCTTCTAATTCTTTCCAACAACTCAATCAATTTTTTAGGGGCTTTGAAAAGCATAAAATAATAAAGAGAAAGGCTTCCTATGACGAATTCGACTAGAGTAAGCCTCCCACTAAACAAGAGGTTCTTAGCCTTCCAAGAAGAGAGCCTAGACTTGAATTTATCAATAATTACCTTCCAATTAGGAGATAGCTTCATGTTTGCTCATATGGGTAAACCAAGATAAGTGAATCCAAAGGACACATGCTCATAATTTAAAATGCTAGCAAATTTAGTCACTTCCGTAATATCAACACCCACTCCAAAACCCTACTTTTTTAAAGGTTAACTTAGAGACATAAAGAAATAAAAAAGCATCTAAGAAGTCTATTAAGGCTGATAAAACTTAACCTTGATCCATTCACCCATAAAGGGAACATCGTCTGCATACATAAGATGAGATAGTCTCCCTATTTGTTATGAATTATTATTTCTTTTCAATTTCGATTTGATTAATAGGATAATATTTGAACTAAGGATGAGCGTTTATACTGAATAACCTAATTAGAACTGGATCAGAACCTAGGACCAAAAAAGATATCCGGTTCGTTTCTCGATTTTGTATTTTAGGCTTATTCGGTTCTTGGATATTTCAGACCGGTTTACCCAAATAAATTCTTAATCGGTTCTAAAGGAACCATAATAGAATAGTGAAAATCCATTTTTTAATCCATGATTTCCTCACTTGATTGATTAAACATGCACATGGTTCACAACCCTTGCTTGATGTGATCGAAGTCTCACAAAAAAAACCTATTGTCCTTAAGTTATGGAACTTGAAGAGGTTTTTGGATTAAAACTACTTTAAACACTATTGGGTTATGAGCATTCTAACACTCCTAAGTGTACATGCAACCCTAAATACCTTGGATCCGTGTTTTCTCTATTATACATGCAAATATGAACATCTAAGGTATTATCCTATTCTAGCATACAAAACTATCAATATAACAAGATAGAATACATACCTCTTTGATGTAGAATGTCTTCATGAAGCTTGAGTGCCTAGTGCCCCAAGTGTGACACCTCAAATGGTTCACACAACACCAAATACACTTGGAATAACTTGAGAGATTTCTACACTTCATGAAAATCGGCTAGCCCTTTCTTAGTCTCTCTAGTGACCGATTTTGATCAAGAATAAGATGTTTATATAGTGTTACAATTAGGGCAAACCTCAATTGTCATGACTTTCCATTTCCTTGGATCCATGGGTTCAAATACACCATGGAGCATCCATGGAGCATCATATGGGTTTTGGCCCAACTAGATAATCCATGGAGCATTATCCCACTATACAAGTATGGATGATTTACACAATCAACCCATATATTTAATTAGTCTTCTTTTGATCACTTAATTAATCCTAGATTAATTCTTGATCAATACTAATTAAATAATCTTATTATTCTTATTATTAATATACTAGAACTTATAATATATTAATAACCATAAGTGTCTTATTTCTCTCATTTTAGTCTATCCAAGTGCATGATGCCATGCAACCCAAATGGACCATGCCGGGTCGGGTCAAGTCTTACCAATTATAGTTATGGACTTAGACATTAATCCAACACTACTATGAGAAGAAAATATCGATTACCTCCTAGAGTTTGGGGTGTTATCAAGCCATAAAGGTCTAAATGTACCAACTCTAGAGGATTCCTTGCTTGCCATTGAGCTTCTTTTGGGAACAATTGTCAGGTTTCCTTGGTAACTAGACATCCTTCGCAAACATATGTGGGATAGTACATTCTAGGAACTGCTATCACCGGTTCTTTCTCCACCATGGACTCGATCAATGGAAAATTTATACACCCCATCCTTACATGCCAAAGTCATGCAACGTCTTCCAAACTTGCACTAAGGCATATTGGTTGTGAGGTATGAAGCACAATCTTGTAAAACCTATTTCTTGGGCGTTTTACCTTCATGATCAACATATTTCTTACATCATGAACTCTCAGAAATTCATGGATCATCTCAATTATGTACCCTACCTTTATCATTTGACCAAGGCTGAGTATATTACTCTTCAAGGTTGGGATGTAATATACTTTAGATATGATCTACTGCTCCCCGTTTTTACACTCCAACCAGACTATTCCTCCTTCTTTAATTTGCACTTTGGATCTGTCCCCGAATCACACTTGCCCTGTTATTCTTTCATCAAGTTATTCAAACTATTCTCACGCCCCTATCATGTGATTACTGGCTCCATTATCTAAGTACCATGTATCCTTCTTATTCCTTTTTTTTTTCTGGGAATACTTTGTCTTCATTGAGCAATACCCAATCATCCGTATCATCACCCCATACAGTTAATAGGAGTGCATGTTCTTCTTCTTGTACTTATGTGAGATTACCACCAACTTCCTTCTTCTTGGGATTTGGGCACTTTGATGCAAAATGCCCAAACACTTAATAGTTAAAATGTTTTATGTGACTCTTGTGTCTTCCCTTTCCTTGACTATTGCTGGTATCTCATGATAGTTGGTGATTTCCTTGACCACCTCTACCCCTTGAGCCTCCTATTCCATGTCACAACTAGGATTTATAATGCTTTGTAAACGCTTAACAAGCATAACCTTGTAACTAAAAGTAGAAAGCATGCATGATGCTTATTCAATGACAACAAAATTTCATGAAACAGCCTATACAAACACTCAAATAGTCAACGAAAGATTGGAAACCCTAGAAATCCCGATTTAAGTCCAATATGGACTAGGATTTCATTATTGGGCCTAATGGACCCACTTTCATGAGACTTAACCTTTTTGGGCTTAGAACTCTTAAATGAGCTATAATTGGACCCACTTTCATGAGACTTAACCTTTTTGGGCCTTATAAGCCTAAAATGGACTAGTTTATCTTTAATGGGTCTTATTGGGCCATAACAAATCCAATTAGCTCTAATGGAATGAAATCGATTCTCTTATAAAAAAAATTGGGCCGTGATCTACCCTAAGGGCCAAATGGGCAGAGAAATACTCTTTGGGCCTTAAAATATGGAAATGAGGCATATAATGACCGAAACTAAGAAACTCTTATCTTCTAGACCATGTTTTCGGCCCAAGCATAAAACAAAAAAAATAATAAAAAGAAAGGATGAAATGAGGGTTGACATTAGTGGTGCCACCTCAAAAATGCACATAGGATATACATGCACCATTCTCATGTCTCCATGCAAGATAACTCATCTCACTCTCTCCCCTCTCCTTTTCTATCTTCAGCTGAGACCACAAACCCCTACCACGCTCTTCAATCTTCTACCCAAATTCTCTCAAATCTTGCAAGAACATTTCCTCACTTCCATCACATTTTTGAGATTTGCTTAGGTTTCAAGAGGATCTTCACAAGATAAGCATCATTCTTGGTAAGCCTTTACACATTCAAGTTTCATAACTTCATCTTCATGATAGATCACTCTTTTAAATAAAGTGTTTGGAGATCATACTCCTAGAAATCTTCTGGAGTTCGAGATCTACTCAAGGGAGTTTCTAGAGAGAAAAATCACTTCATCTTTCCACATCTTCATCAAAAACTGAATCCACAAATTCAATGTGAGTTCATACGCCTCTATTTTCGGTTTTCACATGTTTTATGGTGGAGAATACAAGTAAAATGGGTAGATCTATGTGTATTTGTATGTTATGTGTGATTTCTTGTGTTTATGTGGTAAATATGTGCCAAAAATGAAAGATATTTCGAGATCTATAGTTCAAGGAGGAACAATATGTGATCTAGGATGTATTACACTTAACAAGTTAAGAAAAACTACCATATAAGGTTTATAATAAGCATGTTGCAACATAAAACTCATTATTGGACTATTTTTGTCAAAGAAACAAATGTTTGGGAAAAGGTTGTCATTTATGGTTTTTACAAGGATCAAAAAGGTCAAAAAAGTCAAAATAGAAGTTTTGATAAACACCATGCTTTTTAAAGGACTGAAAATGTAAATTTTAGCCTAACGGGCTAAAAGTTTGGGCTTTTCGGGCCATAGGCACAAATTTGCGAAAATTATGGTTTTAAGGGGGCTGAAATGGTAAATTTCTCAAAATAGTTGGTAGAAAAGTAAATAAATCTATTCCAGGGGTTAAAATGACCCTATTTGCCAAAAAGGATTAAAAATGTTAACTTTTTGGATTTTGGGTCAAATTTATAAAAGTTGCGAAAAGTTCGGATTATAAATGAAAATCTTTTTAATAAAGGGGCTGAAACTGCCAAAAAGTAAACATTGGGATGAAAACATTATTTAAATAAGTCTTTCGACCAAATTGTCAAGAAAAATAGTTTAAGGACCTAAAATGCCATTTTTTTAATAAAAAGGGTCTAAAATTGTAATTTTTATTAAAGAAGGGCTGAATAGATCAAACCAATATTTTTTAGTCAATTATTTTATTATTAAGATATTTTGGTCAAAAATACCAAATTATAACTTACGAATTTTGAATGAAAAATATACATATATTTTCATAAATTTAAATATCGTTCTAAAACAATCGACAAACTTTGTGCCTTTGCGATTCAACAATTGTTCAAACAGAATTCTCGACATTTATACTATACAAAACAAGTAAACATTCATATTGTTGGGCTTGAAACACTCTAATCATGCTTGTTGGGCCTTCGTGACCCATTAACATGACTTTTGGGCCTAACATAAATAATACATCTTAATTGGGCCTCCTGTGACCCAATTACATGCTTAAGGGACCCTCAAAGGCTTTTACATGCTATTAAGCCTCAGTGGCCAATTAGCATTGCTAGTAAGGTCCAAATAAATCATATGCGAAATAGGCCAACGCATCCTTCGTATACTCGACAGCCTTAAATAACAAATGTGATTAGTAGGACCTCGTGGTCCTCTTCTCCTCGTCTGTTAGGATTACCTTCTATTTAAGTAAACAAAAATCAAGTTGTTAATCAAGGTTAATCAAATTCATTTGGATTAAGTGAGTAATAACAGGTGACACCAATAAATGTCGGTCGTAGTCTGTAGATATAATCAAAGTCTCCTGGAGGGAGAGCGAGAGTTTGTGTATAGATCTATACAGGGGTGACTCCCCCACACCTAAGTTGTTCACTACAGTTAGACTCGGCTAGCATAGGGTGACAAAATCTTCAGATCAATTTCGGCGTTCACTAGAATGCCACAAGTTTTAGATACTTTTCTAAGACCGAGTCAAGCAGCTTGCTAACCAAAGTGCTATCTTCTATTATTGCAACAACGTTGATGTATTTTTAGTTTATCCCACTCAACTTTCCTGTGAATTCATCTATGGACTCTCATTTTTTAATCTTCAATGCATCAAACTCACTTTTGAGCGTGTAAAATCTCTCCTTTTTCACTCGATCTGCACCCAGGTACTAGATTCTCAATGATCCTGACACTTCTTTTGCATTTTTCTTCTTAGCTACCTGCATGGGAATATCTTCTGATAGTGTTTGGAAGATTAAGGCTTGTGCCATCTTGTTCTTCTTCTCGTCCAAAGTCACTCCAACTGTGCAAACTCCTTGAGCATCCGTAGTGGCCTCAATCTTGATTACCCATGTGGTATTGTTTGTTGAAATCCACAGTGGGCACTGGAACGACAACCCACCATTATCTATTGTGATTTGCTAGCTAGGACACATCATGTTACTGTATCTAATGTACTTGAGCATAAACTGGTAATCTCTGATATCAAGTGATGGCTCAAGCCACTTTTTTCATCAATAAAGTTATACCCAAATAGAGTAACAACAGAGATACATGTACATGATTGCCAATTTTTCTTCTTTCTTATTTCTGATAATAAAACAAAGGAACTTACAAAACTTTAAATAACAAGAAAAAAAATCGACAATCTAAAACTGTAAAATCATGGGTTCCAAAAGAGATGGAAACTAAACCATTTATTCCTTTAGACCATATCAACTATGAAACATCCCAAAAATACGGTCAAAAATTTTCATTTTTAATTCACTAAATAAACCATAAATAACATTATCATGTAAACATCATAAAACATGTATCTCCAAAAACATCACATCAACCGTCAAAATATTGTCTCAAATATCAGAGTAAAATATCCTAGGCTATAAAACTGTGGTGTGTGCCATGCGATTATCCTGAGCCCTTCCCTTTGTTAGCAGAAGTACCTGAAACCAAAACTGAAAACTATAAGAATGAAGCTTAGTGAGCTCCCATAAGATGAAGTAATCCCAGATCCTTGAGCTAAAGATACACAAGCTCTTCTTCTCCAAATTCTCTTCTCTTCTTCCAAGCTCTTTTTCACCAAACTAATCTTCAAAAGGCCAAACACACACAAGAATTGAGTAAGAAAGAATATGCAGGGTTTCTGAGAGTGAGGGGTTGGTAAGGAGTCTAGGGTTTCTGTCATAAGGAGGTATTTATATGTCTTAAAACCTAAAAATTAGGGTTTTGGAATCTTCTCACGTACATTGTGCGTACGTGCATGTATCCCCCACATCCAATGCATCTCTACGCCCTGCGAACACCAAGGCTATACCCAACGTATGACTTATGGGTGGCCCAAGTCCTCGGCCCACTTGCTAAAGTCCACTCCATTAATCCTTCTATCTACATTTAGCCCAACAAATAATTAAGAAATATTTAATAATTAATACCTCAAATGATGGTCGTTATAATTCACCCCCACTTGAATAAGACTTCGTCTTCAAAGTCCACTTCATCCGGGAAAAACTTAAGTTTGTTCTCCCTCATCTCTTACTCGGGCTTCCAAGTCCACTATGAGGCCTTGCGTTCCTGCCACTGCACCTTCACCAGGTCCATTCTCTTGTTCCTCAACTCCTTCGTCTTCCTATCGAGGATAGCCACTGGTCTCTTGATGTTGTTTAGGCTGTCATCAACCTAAATATCCTCTAAAGGAACAACAACTGACTCATCCACCAAGAACTTCCGTAACTGAGAAACATGGAAAGTGATGTGGATCTGGTTGAGCTCTGCCGGGAGATCTACTCGGCAAAATAACTTGCCCACCTGGGCTATAACCCTAAAAGGAATGATATACCTAGGGCCGAACTTGCCCCGCTTTCGAAACCAAATGGATCCTTTCCAAGGTGACCCCTTAAAGAGGACCATGCCTCCCACCTGAAATGCAAATATGAATGTTGCTTGTCGGCATTGCTCTTTTGCCGACTCTTAGCAGTCTGGAGCCTATTCCGGACCTACTGGATCCACTCTGTGGTCTTAGGTACTACCTCTATACTCCCCATGACCCTCTGACTGACCTCACCCCAACAAATTAGAGTCCTACACTTCCTCCTTAGAGAATCTCGGAAGGAGGCTGGTCTATGCTGGCGTGGTAACTACTGTTATACAAAAATTCCACTAACGGAAGATACGTATCCAAAATTCCATCGAAATCCAAAACACACACACACACAGACACGAAGCATATACTCGAGAATCTAAATCGTCCTCTCGCTTTGTCTGTCTGTCTTGGGTGGAAAGCGATGCTAAAGTGGAGACGAGTACCCATCTCGTCGGGAAACTGCTTCCAAAATCTGGAAGTAAAACGGACATCTCGATTTGATACCACCAAGAGAGGCCATCCATGTCGCGCCATCACCTCTCATACATAACTCTCGGCCAACTTTTCGGCCGAAATGGTCTCCTGGATCGGGATAAATTAAGCGCTCTTGGTCAACCGATCCACAATGACCCATATCGAATCAACCCCACGTACGGTCCTGGGAAGCATAGTGATAAAATCCATAGTAATGTCCTCCCAGTTACACACAAGGATGTTTAATAGTTGCATCTTTCCATGAAGCCTATGATGCACTACCTTGACTTTCCTGCATGACAACCATCTCTCTACGTTCCAGGCTACATCCCGCTTCATGCAGGACCACTAGTAATCGAGTCAAAGATTTTGTACATCTTCATCGCCCCGGGATGGATGGAGAACCTTGACTTGTGGGCTTCATCCATCAATATCTGTCGTACTCTGCCTCAGTACGGTATCCAGACCCTCCCATGCAGGGTCAACAATTCACTATTGTCGTAATTAAAGGAGGCCACCTGGTTTATGACCCGCTCACACTTACGACACTCCTCCTTTAAGCCCTCAACCTGCGCTCGTCGGATCTGCTCCAACAATGGGGTAATCACTGTCATCCTCATATAAATTTGTCGAATCGGGACCGCTACCGTCTTACAGCTCAAGACATCAGCCACCACATTGGCCTTGCCTGGGTGGGAGAGGATCTCAAAGTCACAATCCTTCACCACATCTAACCACCTACGCTGCCTCATGCTCAGATTTGGCTAATCCATGAGGTACCTCAAACTCTTGTAGTCTGTGTAAATGGTACAACGGACCCCGTAGAGGTAATGCATCCAAATCTTGAGGTGAACAACACAGCCCCCAACTCTAAATCGTATGTCAGATAGTTAGCCTCGTGAAGCTTTAGCTGCCTCGAAGAATATCTATCACATGACCCCACTACATCAAAATTGCTCCCATGCCTATTATCGAAGTACCATAGTAAAATACGAAGTCATCATCTCCCTCCAGAAATGAGAAAATCATTGCCTCGCATAACCGCTACCTGATTATCCCGAAGGTTGCCTGCTGCTCAGGCCCCCAACAGAAAACCACCGACTTCTTGGTCAGTCAGGTTAAAGGAATTACAATCTTGGATAACTCCTGAATAAATCTCCGGTAATAACCCGCTAGGCCTAGGAAATACTGAGTCTCAGTTGGAGACCTTTGAATCTCCGACTGCATCACGACCTCTATCTTGGCCGGATCGACCAAAATACCCTTCTTATTAACAAGATGCCCGAGGAACTGAACCTCGTGTAACCAGAACTCTCACTTGGAAAAATTCGCAAAACGTCTCACCCTCCTAAGTGTCTCCAGCACCTCCCTCAGGTTCTCCTCATGTTGTTCATGAGTCTTGGAGTAAACCTAGATGTCATCAATGAAAACTATTACAAATTGATCCAACATCGGTCTTCACACGCAGTTAATGAGGTCCATAAACATGACTGGAGCATTGGTGAGCCCAAATGGCATCACCAAAAACTCATAATGACCATAATGAGTCCTAAAAGCTGTCTTCTACACATCATCATCCTTGACTCGCATCTGCTGATACCTTGACCGTAGATCAATCTTGGAGAAGCAAAATGCTCCCTGAACCTGATCAAACAAATCATTTATCCTTGGAACTAGGTAATGGTTCTTCACCGTTACCTTGTTCAGCTCCCTGTAGTCTATACACATGCGATATGACCCATCCTTCTTCTTTACACACAAGATCGGGGCTCCCTATGGTGAGCTGCTCAGCCTGATAAAAGCCTTGTCTAGCAGCTCTTGCAACTGCATAAAGAACTCCTGCATCTCGGGAGGAGCTAACTGATATGGTGCCTTGGCTATTGGAGCCGCACGAAGGACCATGTGAATCCTAAATACAACTTGTCTCTCCAGATGTATCCCAAGTAAATCCTTCGGGAATATGCCCGGGTACTCTCACACTACTGGTACATCATCAACTGTCATCTTACCCTTATCTCGGGTATCCAAGACATAGGCGACGTATCCCACACAGCCCAGCTGGAGGTGGTGCCTCACCGTCGTTGCTGAACAGAACACCGTGCAATGTTGTGGCCTCTCGCCCTGGATCATTAGCCCTCCCTTACTATGAGTGGAAACCCTCACAAGCTTATGTGCACAATTAATCACTGCCCCATTGGGGCTCAACCCTCCATTTGTTGGATTATTGTCTAAGTCCATAACTATAATTGGTAAGACTTTACCCGACCCGACATGGTCCATTTGGGTTGCATGGCATCATGCATTTGGATAAACTATAATGAGAGAAATAACACTTAAGGTTTGTTAATATATTATAAGTTCTAATATATTAATAAGATTATTTAATTAGTTTTGATCAAGAATTAATCTAGTATTAATTAAGTGATTAAAAGAAGACCAATTAAATACATGGTTTGCTTGTGTAAATCATCCATACTTGTATAGTAGGCTAATGCCTCATGGATTGTCAAGTTGGGCTAAAATCCATAAGATGCTCCATGGATGCTCCATGGTGTATTTGAGCCCATGGATCCAAGGAAATGGAAAGCCATGACAATTAGGGTTTACCCTAATTGTCACTAAGTATATAAGCATCTTATTGTTGACAAAATCGGCCACTATGTGTGTGAGAATGAAGGGCTAGCCGATTTTTATGAAGTGTGGATTTCTCTCTAATCTATTCCAAGTATATTTGGTGTTGTGTGAACCATTTGAGGTGTCACACTTGGGTCACTAGGCACTCAAGCTTCATGAATACATTCTACATCAAAGAGGTATGTAATTCTAAATTGATATATTCATATGAATCGATGTTATTAAGCTAGTTAGGATGAATACCTTGGAAAGTTCATATTTGCATGTATAATAGAGAAAACATAGATCCAAGGTATTTAGGGTTGCATGTACACTTAGGAGTGTTAGAATGCTCTAAACCCAACAGTGGTATCAGAGCCACGGGTTGTTTTCTGTTATACTGATGCAAATATTTTATTTTCAAAGTTGAAAAAAAAAGAAGGTTTTAAAAAAAAATTGATTCAAAGTTTTTATGAAGTTACAAAATTTGGTGTGAATGTTTTAAAGAATTCTATAACTTAAGAATAAGTTATGGATCACCAAAAGTTTTTTGTGTTACCTTGTTTTATGAGTGAATTTAGATTAATGAAAAAATTTATGTGATAGTTGGTTTTCATCCAAATTAATCTAAAAGAAGTTCATAAAATGTGTTTATGTAACTTAAAAGTCACATTTATGAATATTAAAACTCATAAAAGTTGCCATAGATTACAAAATGAAGAGTCTTTTTCCTCATTAAATTGTTTTATGACTCCATAACTTGTCCTCAAGTTATGGATGTTCAATAGTCTCTTCATTAAAGTTTTTAAAATTTTAATTAAACTTATAAGTTATGAAAATCCAAGAGTTTTGAATAGATTCAAAACTATCCCTCACGTTTTGGAATTTGTAAAGTTTTCCCTATGAATACTTTAATTCCAAGTTAAGCCCTTAAAATTTTAAAAGTTAAAATTCAACCCTTATACTTTATAATATTATAAGTTAATAATATATATATATATATATATATATATATATATATATATATATATATATATATATATATATATATATATATATATATATAATAAGAGTAAAGTCAGTCTTACCGTTAGTAGGCCTCATTCACGAAGCCGATTTATTAGGGGGGTATAAGGTTACTGCCTATAAAATGGCAGCTTAATGGGTGTCCACTCTCACCCATCGCTTCCTTGACCGGTGGAGGGTCGTTAGCCGAACGGATAGGACAAGGACTAGAATTCTCCCTTCATTAAGAGTATTAATGATAAATACTAAGTAACTAAACTCTTATAAATACCCAATCTTAGTTACTTAGGAAAATGTGAATAATGTGCTAATCCATGAAATTACACTTTGCACTTTGTTTAAGTCGGTTAGTGGAGTGTGTGTGGTTAACCGACACACTAACTCGTATTTAACAAGGTAGGCAAAGGGTAACATAATGTTTATCATAGTATCAATGAAGCATGTGTGGTTAACCGACACATCGATTGAGGGGTAACAACTTAAGGGTACCAAGTAATTTGCATTGTTACTTCACACCTTGTTTTGTGATCCTCGGCATCCCAGTCACAAAACCTGAAGGGCACACTCGAGATTGAAATATGCCATTGAAAAGTTCAATGAATCTCAAAAGATCTAGGAGTTTCAAATACAATTAAAACCTAATAATACATTTCATTTATCTTGGTGGAAATTGGTGAATCATCATTTACCTACCTTCAAATATTTTATAGCTTGGATTACGGCATCCTTCTTCAAAGTTATAAAATATTGTCTTGGGTCCTAGCCTTAATATTTCATATTGGGTGTAATATTAAGGACTTTAAATCAACTATCTTGAATATCTCCGAAAAAAATGTTTGGTTTAGACATTTATGATCTTCCCAAATCTCTTGAAACAATCTTTCCTAAATGAAGATGATGTCCCATGGAAATGATACTTCTTTCACCTCCTCCAATTATTCTCCCTAACCTACAAGTTCTTGAAAAGTTTAATGTCACTCAAGCCCTATTGGCAAACAAAGGTCTATGTGTGATCACATCTTGGAGATGTAGTCACATATTGACAAGCCGGGAGAGTTGGGTGTCAAAGTCTTGAGAAAGTTGGTGGCTCAACTACTTTCTAAGTCACATAGTGAGATCTTTTGGGAATCCTATGAAACAGACTATGACAAGACCCTTAATGATCTTATCTATTTGCTAAGATCAACTGCCTAAAACATGTGGACATTGACAATAATGACATTGGATACCAAGTAATGTTCTCTCTTTCCAATGGGAAGGGATCGGCCATAGTCAACCTGGTTGACCAAATGGTAAAGAGAAAGGCTAAGTCTATGATAGTCCCATGTTACATTACCAAAGCATCCATATGTTAAATTTCCAAAGGAAGAGGCATTAGTTGCGAAGCTGCAAATTTTACCTAAGGATGTTAAAGTCAATAAGTTTGACTCTACTTTAGGTAAAGTCCATTGTCTAACTCTATTAAGTACATGATGATTCTGATCGCGAAGATAGATTTCAATCGCATGGTTCGGTGATCAGAATTTTAGGCTATTACTTAAGAGCTATGATATTTATATTGCTTAGGAATAGATAACAACAAGTTTTTCATATAGATTGTATGGATAAGTTTTTCCACAAAGTTTTAAAATAAAACAAAAACAGGTTTTGATTTTATTTATTTTAAGTATCCTTACAATAGCATTTGTGAAACGTTGTTGCTTATAAGATTCCATTGATAGCAATATTGGAAAAATGGATTTAATTCTTTCGGTTGTGGTAGTGTCTAATATTACCAAATAAGAAAAGATTCTCAGCACCCAAGGTTCAATGGGATCGAAACTTGGAATCATACAAGTTGTACCGTATGATGAATGAGAACTTTCTACTTTGGAAAATTAAGACTAGTCCTTGTTCACATGTATATGTGAGTCAAGTGAAGGACTAAGGGATCGAGTACACATTCTTGTGCACTGGTCAATTCCACCATAAAAGATCTGTCACACCCCGAAAACCGAAGGCGGAAACATTTCCGGGGTTGACTACCACGTTGTGTATCAAATCCAATGTACATAGTAATCACAGTAAACAACCATTACATTACATATATATGAAAGTTTACATTTGTTTCAAAAGTAAAGTTATACAAGATATACATATGCATCATATTAACAAAAGTTGAGACGAGTCTTCTGAGCACTCCGTCTTCTCCAAAAGATATCACCGGGTACCTATCTAACTTGGACCTGAGAATACAAGCGGTTTGAAAATCAGCATAAAGCTGGTGAGTTCATAAGCGGTTTTGTTTTATGAAAATGTATCGGTTTCCTTTAGTTTCCGAAAAGATTTGTTATCCAAGAAAATCCCATATTTTCTTATGTAAAGTTAGTTTAGTTATCATTTGTTACCAATTCGATTTCGTGTTGTATTTTACCCCAGGAAAATCCCATATTTTCCTAATTGTAAGACCAGTTGTATATCACAAAGTATAGTTTAATACACAAAACTATATGATGAAAATATTGGGATCACTATCCCGAAAGAGATATAAGATAGTTTGACACATATGAATGTACAGATTTAAGATCATGGGACTACCATCCCGGACTAGACACGAGATAATTTGATATATATGGAAATATAGATTAAAAACCATGGGATCACTATCCCGGACAAGATATAGATTTAGACCATGGGATTATCATCCCGTACTTGATATAGGTTGAAATCATGGGATTACTATCCCGAAATAGATATATATTGAAAACCGTGGGATCACTATCCCGGACAAGATATAAGTGTAAACCATGGGATTACTATCCCGTATAAGATATAGTTAAAAATCATGAGGCAAATGTCCCGTGCAAGTTATAGATACCTAACCATGGGATCATTATCCCGTATAAGATATAAGATATATACATACTGAAAAACCATGGGAATAACATCCCGTACTAGATACAAGTTCAATAGACTGAAAAACCATGGGACTACTATCCCGAAATAGATATAAAATAGTTTGACAAAACCATGGGATCACTATCCCGAACCAGATATAAGATTATAAAGCCCAAGCTGTGAATAACTTATGTTAATACATGTTGTGAGTCGGGTAACCATGCTAATACGATAACGAGACCTCCTTGACATTTGTCAGACGTCGAAATGATATCCAGAAATTTGTCACCCCAGGCGTGCCCGCCTAACTGTAGCTAGCAGTTAAGGTGTGGGATTGTCAGTCCCGAATAGATCTATTCACAAATTCCGCACTCTCCCTCCAGGAGACTCTGGTTACACTTCCGGGGAGGATTTACGGATCATCCATAAAGGGTAGTGACTATCTCACAAACTAGTACTAAACTATTCATAGGGTTCTCATACGATACCAACATACAGAAGATTATGAAACGTAATACAGGGAATATAGATACATACAATGAAATTATCTGACAATACATTCAAATGATACGGAGATAAACTAAATCAGAAATAGTTTATCTAATAACCTTATATAGATATCAGTACATGATAAAACGAATAGTAAAGAACCCCAAATTATTCCCATAGTAATTCGATTAGTTTTGTTATTTCCTTAACTAAAATCCATTTAGTTGTAATTGATAAATCATTCCTTATGCTCAGCATAATACATAAGGAGTAAAATAGTTTATAAGTTTATCAAATGTTATTTGAAACATATCAAAATCATGATTTGATAACAGTTATAGTTTGCTTGTATTCCCCCCCTAAAAACATTGAAAACAGTGAAAAGGGCGTAGGGGTATGAACTCACCGGACGAGAAATGTGACGATTTGAATGCTAAGAGTTGATCCGGGGCTTGTAAACACACGAGGTTCCTAAGTATAATGTAAAGATACACATTTTTATCTAATTAGGACCTAGATTGATTATTTGATAGGGACAATTGCTTCTAGTCGCGAAATCACTCCGATACGAGTGTTTGGAGGGACCCGGGTGACATTTAATGACATGTAATGATGCGAGGGACATAGGAAATGAGTTTACTCCCCAAGAGTACACTTTTAATTGGTGTTTATGGCCAAAACACCCATTCCCCATGAGTTTACGGCCGTAAACTCATGATGGGTGGTTTATGGTGCAATTTGGACTTCAAACACTTAGGGGACAATTTCTAGATTTGGTTTAAGGGTTTGGAATAAGTTTTAATCACCAAAATGACACATTTTAGGGATTTTATGGCCTAGCATGGTCTCATGGCCGTAAACTCCTATAAACCCATGAAAAGTTGTGTTTTTGGATTCCAAACTAATCACATGTGATTGCTAAAATTGTTTCAAGGCCTTACATGCATTTGTTTGAAGTTTTGAAGAGGTTTTTGGAGTTTACGGCCAATGAGACCCCTCTCATGGCCGTAAACTCTCTTAGAGAGTAAATCCATATGTTTTAAGGTTAAAAACTTGCATGTAAGAGCTTCTAAAATTCCTTAAAGCCTTGAAGTGAATTTAGGACACATTTTGACACACTTTTTGGAGTTTACGGCCAAGGAACACATGCTATGGCCGTAAACTCTTAAATGAAAAGGTTGTGATGTGTTTAAGGCCCTTAAACTATTTTTGGTTGGTCCTTTGATTTATTCAAAGGCTTTTGGTGGCGTTGGATGGCTTTCTAACACCTTAGAAATGGATTTGCACCATGTTTCATGGAGTTTACGGCCCAAGCACAAGCCTTGGCTGTAAACTCACAATAATCCCTCAAAAATGATGTTTCAAGTGTCCAAATGATAATACCAATATTCTACAAGTCATATCTAAGCCTTGTTTGTGATTTGGAAGGGTTTAAGGGCATGAAAACCCCATATATATGAGTTTACGGCCCAAGCATGTGCCTTGGTCGTAAACTCCTTCGAATGTCTCAAATTTCATGTTTTAAATGTTATAAGTCCTTTTCATGAAGCCATTAAGCCATATCTAAAGTCCAAAATTGCTTAGGAGGGGTTTTAGGGCTTAAAAACCCACTTATTATGAGTTTACGGCCTAAGCTCATTCCATGGCCGTAAACTCATATACAAGGCCTTAAATCATGATTCAATCTCGAATTTGAAGGTTAAAGATGCTATACATTAAGGTTAGGAAGGTACCTTAGGGATTTGAGGCCTTAAAATTGAGTTTTGGACCCTTAAACTTTGGATTTAGGAGAGAGGTTAGAGAGAGTGTAGAGAGAGAAGGAAAAAGCTTCAAATGGGTGCTAAAACACGTTTATATAGGTCCTAAAACTTAGACGCGGTGGAATTCTACCCGATACCGACGTTAAACGCGGCTTTTGGTTGCACCTGATTAAGTTACCGTCACCCGGCGGGAACATTTCTAAACTTATGAAATAAATATTTTGGGCTAATTACATGAGTTCCTGAGTGGTTTAGACACTCATTAAATTATAATAAACATATAAGTTTAAATATTTTAACCCAAAGTGAAAACGGAATGAATTTAATAACGACGAATTTTTCGGGTAGAACGGGTTTTGGCGACGAACAATTTCGGGTTGTTACAATCTATAAGACTATTTGTCATGATTTACTTAAGTTCAGTAAATATGGTTATACTTATAAGTTTAAGTATAAGTCCGTAGAATTGGAGAAGTTTCAATGTGAGACAGAACGAATAACAAGAACCAAAGTATGACAGAAAGATAAAAGTTTCTCAAATATGAAAAGATGGGAGAGTACTTTAGTATCATGTTTATGATCATCTTAATGATTAAGATACCATATCACAATTGGTCCTCTAAAGTCATCTTATTACATTCTTATGACTAAGAAGAGGAGTCGTGAATTGTTGAAATGGTTAAATCAAAAAGATGAGTCATACTTCGTTCCAAAACAATTCTTAGAGTTATACTCTAAAATTGTAACTTGAGTGACATGTTTTAAAAAAGGTTTAAGACACTTGTCAAATGTAAGAGTAAAAGCATCCTACTCTTGTACATTTGAAATTGGTAAGTTGTGATGTTTTGGACAAAATAAAGACCAACTAAGGCCAATTGTGTGAAGTGTTTGTCTTGATTAGAATCCACACTATCTCTTGAATATTTGACAATAGAGTCTTATATGTCAAGAGGACAGTGGGAGTCTTAAAGGTCTTGAAAGTCTCAAGAACTAATCAAGCATAAAACCTGAAGTTTTTCATTAGCACACGACTTAAGGTTCATAACCTATCATGTTGACATATTTTGTGCCCATTTCAACTACAGTTGGCTTTGCGTATGAGTTCTTAGAGTTCTCAATTGGTTGCACAACAACTTGGAAGCAATGGCAGGCCCTTGAGCTGTCAGGTGGCAAGAACTTAAGATTGAGTTCAGTCCATATGAGTTTGGATTTGTCATTATCCTAGTCTTGTGATTATGGTTTGACAAATTCACATGGATAAGAACACATACACTATTAAATCTATCATAAGGTTTCTCTCTGATTCATGAAAATGATGGTGAGGAAACACTTTCAGTAAGTAGATTTTAGCTAGATAGCAATTGTGATATTTGCATTCTCAAAGTCATTAGTGGAGCGTGTGTGGTTTACCGACACACTAACATGGACTTGTGAGAAGTGGCAAAGGTCTAAACAATCAAGACTATGATTACGACATCCTTTTTCATAGTTCTTAAAATTGTTTAGACACACCTGTAAGCTATCTAAGATAAGGTGTATGATACTGATAAAGTTTTATCAAAGCAATCTAGTATCAGAAATCTGAACTTTGGTAAAAAAAGTCAATAAAGTATTGATTTCTAGAAGTCCAGCTGATTTCTGAGTACATGTTAAAGCTAGTGGGAGCATAAATGTTATGCTAATGATCATCATGTTAGTGGGAGCATGATAATTATGATAAAGGTTGCAAGTTAGCAACGTTAATTATAGAAAACAAAAAGGTTTCAATTGGGAAAGAGTTGTTTTGCTATAATTAAGGGAGAGGAATCTCAAATCTAAAATCTTAGATTGAGGTTTTAATCGTATTTAGTCAAGGATATCTATATGAATTTCTTGTTGGAATAGCTCAACATAAGGAAATTTTGTATATGGGTCCATTATTTGTGTTCTAAAATTCGATTATCATTACGGCATCCCTTTTCATAATCTAAATTATGAGAACTTGGAAAATTGAAATGGAAATATTATAGCAAAAGACTGGTTTAGTCTTTAAGTGAGATATCATGAATCGTGTCCCGTATGCTTCAGATATAGGATCGATTACATGTGTTATATTCATCCGTTCTAAAATTTTCCAAATGCCTAGGGAATTAAGAAGGGAAAAGGTCTAGAATTGGATATGACTAAAAGGATTAAACAATTGTCGAGGACAATCTAAGGTTTACCAAAGGTTGGGTGCTCAAGGATAGTTAAAATGGAATCTGGAAATGTTTCAAAGTTAGAAATTATACAATCTGTGTAAGATTAGGAAACTTAATGCAAAAAGGATGTTTCCAAGGTGCTGATCTCCTTTGGAATGCTCTGTAACGGATGTTGTCAAGTCTTTCTAACTTTGTGCATAATCATTACAAGACGATCAATGCATATAAGTTTAGAATCTAATGGATTTCTGTAAATGGCATGAATTTGGAATTCTTGCATTTGCAGTAAGGATTTGGGACTTTGAAAAGAGGATCATTGGAGTTATGTTCAATTGATCTAATTCACAAAGTAAAGATCATAGACAAACATAGTATGCATACTTGGTGTATGGCATGAATAGTGTTTAGAAAACATAGTGTACATGCTTGGAGCATGGGACAACTATTGTTTTAAATTCAAGAATAAAGTTGATAGCTGAAACAATATACAAGGAATAATGGGTAATCATATGGTGATAAATAAAAGTTGTTTTATTTATGTTCATAGGTTTTGATACAATATTGGATTCAATTATTACCGTGTTTCATTTTGCATGTTTTAACTTCCAGAATAACTAGGTCATTATCATGGATGACTAAGTTATTCAAACCATCCACAGTCGGTCATATGTTGGAAGTAGATATGAATTAAGACTGTCATGGGTTGGCTTGTAGAGGTCTAAGATGTTGGACAAAGGGCTACGACACTCATGAGTGCTCATAAGTTCTGAGTAGTGGATTCAACCCGCGCTCATTGGAATCACTTCATGGATTTTATCACGAGTGATCATGAGACGATAATATCTTATATTCTTCACACCTATAGATATGCGTTGTTACTATGAGTTGGTTGTACATTGATTGCACGAAAACGCATACGGTAACTCGGTGTTATAAAACGTGCCTTTGTATATGATTCAACAAGTAGTAGAACAAGCCATATGAGTCGAAGTTTATACATTCCTTTTACCATCGGGATAAAAGCGATATCTGTGGACCCCTCGATGATTTGATGATGACAAATGGAAGTGCTCGGCCGGTCCAAGACTGATTTGATTTGTTAAATTAGTCAGTCGTCATAAATCGGAAACCGGGAAACAACAAATAGACAGAGAGAATGATTATAATCCATGTCTCAGTCCATATGATATCTAGAATGGGGGGAATATATGATCCCTTATCTAATAGACAAGTCATTGACAAAGGTCAGAGTTTAGCTATAAGGTCAGGATTCGATAGAAGCTTTTGAGAGCTATGATTGTCAGTTGGTTCTTGAAGTCATACTTGCAATAATAGTTTTAGACTTATCCAAGTGGGAGACTGTTGGATTAATGGCTAAGTCCATAACTATAATTAGTAAGACTTGACCAGACCTGGCATGGTCCATTCGGGTTGCATGGCATCATGCATTTGGATAGACTATAATGAGAGAAATAAGACTTAAGGTTTGTTAATATATTATAAGTTCTAATATAGTAATAAGATTATTTAATTAGCATTGATCAAGAATTAATCTAGTATTAATTAAGTGATTAAAAGAAGACTAATTAAATACATGGGTTGCTTGTGTAAATCATCCATACTTGTATAGTAGGCTAATGCCTCATGGATTGTCAAGTTGGGCTAAAATCCATAAGATGCTCCATGGATGCTCCATGGTGTATTTGAGCCCATGGATCCAAGGAAATGGAAAGCCATGACAATTAGGGTTTACCCTAATTGTCACTAACTATATAAGCATCTTATTGTTGACAAAATCGGCCACTATGTGTGTGAGAATGAAGGGCTAGCCGATTTTTATAAAGCGTTGATTTCTCTCTAATCTATTCCAAGTATATTTGGTGTTGTGTGAACCATTTGAGGTGTCACACTTGGGGCACTAGGCACTCAAGCTTCATGAATACATTCTACATCAAAGAGGTATGTAATTCTAAATTGATATATTCATATGAATCGATGTTATTAAGCTAGTTAGGATGAATACCTTGGAAAGTTCATATTTGCATGTATAATAGAGAAAACACAGATCCAAGGTATTTAGGGTTGCATGTACACTTAGGAGTGTTAGAATGCTCAAAACCCAACACCCACTATAACCTTATTCCTATGCAGGGGAATAGGAACCAGGTCTACTAAAAATTGCGGATTTAATAAATGTAGCGTACATCCTCTATGAACCCTGGTCACCCTGACGGTCCTGTCATCTGCTATCTCCACATGCAATGGGCAATCAAGCTCCCCTGGAGCTCCTACAAAACGCTTGCTGAGTGCGAGCAACAAAAAAGATCGGGTGGCACCCGAATGAAACAGTACCAAAGCAGATATATCGTTCACTAAGAACGGTCCAATAACAAAGCATATAAACATAAGTAACAAATTATATCAATAAAGAGACAAGAGAAGATACATACTCGTCACCACGTCAGGTGCTGCTCGTGCCTCCTATGCAGTAAGATGAAAAGCCTTGTTGCGCGCCGTAGGTGCCTTAGCCCGGCCCTGACGGCCATGTGTAATCCTCAACGTGGCAGGAGAAGGTGTTGCCACCTACCCTGCTGCTGCTAAACTCAGGCATTGCGATTGCTTGTGTCCCCTCTGATTGCATTAAAAGCAAATTAGATCCGATGATGTTGTGGTGGTGGTAGGGGCTATCAAATCTCGAGTCACATGACCAGTTCGGACACACTTGTAGCAGCCTGAACTCCGCGCCTTGCACGTTCCCTCGTGCATCCTGCCATATTTGTGACAACGGTCGTGGCTCTGCTGGCTCCAAGATTTGTGATCTAATACCTTGGGCTTCTTTCCTGAACTCCCTAACTAACCCCCGTCTGGTTTCCTCTTCCTCTCCATCTCTATATCCAACTCACTCTCTTGCACCTTAGAAATCATGTCCTCTGGTGTCTGGCAGCTAGAGCGGCTCACAAACTGGCAGATATTGGTCCGCAACATCTCTGCCACTGTCTTTGTCATCTACTCAAGATCTTGAAACTCTCTAGCAAGCTGTTGCACCTCTGTGATGGGCGCAAACTTAGCCTTGAATCGAGCCGTAAAGTCACTCCAAGTCATAGCATCAAGAGCTTCATCATCACTGATGGAATGTCCAACCTCCTCCCACCAGTCATGTGCCCTGTCCTTCAGAAGACAGGATGCAAGTCGAACCTTATCCCCATGGGGACATCTACTGGTACGGAACGCGTTGGCGACATCTGCCAACCTTCAAGTACTTGCGATGGGGTCTCGATCCCCATGGTATTCGGGAGCTCCACAAGCCCTGAACTCCCTAAGAGTCAGTGTGTGCGACCCCTTCATGGCCGCCACGTCAGTGCGGAAAGCACTCAACCCCTCATCCAAAAGCTCAAGAATGCCCTCATTGATCATACCAAAGATCACAGGAGTCTGATCCAGGATACTGTGCGCGATCTCAGAGGAGATGAAATCCCTAGTCTGGTCGTTTAGCTGACCAGCTCCTAAGCCTGATCCCTTACCGGCGCCTGAACTGCCGAATGGTCTGTTGCGAAAAATCACCATTCGAAAAACACATCATAACAGACATCAGAATACTAAACAACTCTTGAAGGATCATATACACTACAAGTTCCTTGGATTCATCTCAGCCTTCCTTGACTTGAGTACGGATCCTCTACTTTTAGTTGTATGGGACCATACTACCTTCCACATCTATTTGTACTTTTGTCAAGAACTACCTTGACTTCACCAAGTCCCTTCTACTACTAATGCTTCACGCACTACTCTCATCCTAGGCTTTTCCTAGGGTAATCTCCAATCAACTCTCTACCATCAACTACATAAGAACTCCATGCTTTCTTCCCCTAACTAGCTCGCGAATACTATTACATATCACTTAGACTAGATAACTGTTTGAATGAGAGATCCTACCCTACAACGGTTGGACTCAAACAAGAGCTATGAAATAGAGCTAGACTTAACCTTCTGAAATTATTTATTCCTCGTAATATGTAACTTAACATATTTGTTTACTAGTTAGTAAAAGACAACTAGAACTCCTAAAAGCGCAAAGCAAGCAACATTCGAGCATTGAGTACACATAATCAAGCATATTCTAATCAGGCCATCATACTGACAACTCTGTACTAGCATGCAGTTCTCATAAAACTGATACACGTATAATTGGCACATAAGGCATCGTTCCTAGATCCTTATTTCTAATCTAGCATGCGGTTCACATACAGCTGATAAGCATATCATAACATAAACTTGTATAGGCAATATGTGTGTACTTACTTGAGATCGGCTGATTGCATGTACCACACCCTTTTCTATTTTTCAAAATTCTTTTGCTTTTTCGAAAACTCTTTTATTTTCTAAAAATCCTTTTATAAACATGGTTTTTCTTTTGGAAATTTCTATACCAATTCCTTAGTTTGAGTTCAGACACACCCGAAAGTGTGCCCGAATCACTCAAATCAAGGCTCTAACACCAACTTGAAACATCCCAAAAACCGGTCCAAAAATTTCATTTTTAATTCTTTAAGTAAACCATAAATAACATTATCATGTAAACATCATAAAACATGTATCTCCAAAAGCATCACATCAACTGTCAAATTATTAAAATATCATCTCAAATATCAAAGTAAAATATCTCAGGCTATAAAATTGTGGTGTGTGTCATGCGATCGTCCCAAGCCCTTCACTTTGCTAGCGGAAGTACCTAAAACCAAAACAGAAAACCGTAACCACGAAGCTTAGTAAGTTCCCCCAAACTACCACATACCATACAAATAACATATAACAAATAACATAAATTTGGGACTCCACCCAACAGCATTGGGACGAACTCGACATCAGCTTACCTGGCATCGGACTCCTTGCCGACATCGGGCTCACCCTGACATTAGACCACCTCTGGCATCCGTCCTAGCTCGGCATTAGGATTGCCCCGGCATCGGGCTTACCCTGCCATACACACTGCATATCATATATCATAAACATATAACATAGATTGGGCTTGCCCTGACGTCGGAGCAATGCCCGGAATACATAACACATAACATAAACATATAACATACATCGAACCAAAGCTCATAACACATAACACATTACATGCATGAATCACAAAGACATCAAGCACATATAAATACTTATCGGGACAGTTCCAGCATAAGACCAAAGTCCGGAACACATACTCCACATCGGGCTAGCCCCAACATCAGACTGAAGTCCGACATATGTTAACATACATAAATGGGCCGACATTGGTGCCTTCGACCCATTCCTACTAAATGAAAACTCACCTCTCAAACTAATTGCTGAAAACTCGTGCGAGGGTATCTCTGATAGCTGCTCCAACGACTCCCCGACTATCATGACCAAAATAAAACACATAGTCAAAAACTCAGAATCCTTCTAAGGGTTAATGACTATTTTACCCCATTAATCTAAATTGGACCATGACCTAGGCTGTCACACCCCAAGACCGAGAACGGCGGAAACGTTCTGGGGCGGAGGACATCATGTAATGTATCACAACAATGTAAAGTAGTAAACAAGCAACAATAGCATCTATTGCATTAAAAGTATAAGTTTCAAGTACATGTGTGTTCTTTCATAATATACAACAATAAAATGAATAATCAGAAAATAAGACGAGTCTGGATTGCTCCGTCTTCACAAAACTTGGTCGTCATACCTGTCTATTTGCGACCTGAGAATACAAGTTATTTTCTTCAAAACCTCCTAACCCCTTAAGAAACTACGTCCAAACTACAGATTTGAGTCCAATAATCCGTCTTAACCCATAAAGTCGATCACTTGGTTGCTTGCAACCAACCAAGTGAGGTCAAACATGGAAAAATAACAACTAACTTCATGAAACTCGATAGATCTCTTGTATTGTTATAAATGGGCCTTAAATATTGAAACTTTACTTCTTAAGGGACACTTTTAGCTCTGAGTGCGGCAACCCTAAGCTTAAAAATGAAGTTTCATCATAAAAAACCATTCTTTGGACCTAAAAAGGTCCAAAGCTCCATAAACCTAAATCTAAGCTTTTATGAGGAAAGTTAGAAGCTTTATACCTACTTTGAGTGCCAAAAGATGAGGTAATCCTATATTCTTGAGCTCAAGATACTCAAGTTCTTCTTCTCCAACTTCTCTGATCTTTTTCCAAGCTCTTCTTCACTAAACTAAGCTTCAAAAGGCCAAACACATACAAGAATGGAGTAAGAGAGAATATGCAGGGTTTCTAAGAGTCAGAGGTGGGTAAGGAGGCTAGGGTTTCTGTCATAAGAGGTATTTATATGGCTTAAACCCTAAAAATTAGGGTTTTTGAATCTGCTCACATATGTTACAGGTACTCCTTGGGACGCTGTGCATACGTGCATGCCTCCACCACGTCTAACGCGTCTCTACCCCTGGCGTACACCAAGGCTACGCCCATTGTACGACTTATGGGCGGCCCAAGTCCACAACCCACTTGCTAAAGTCTACTCCATTAATCATTCTATCTACATTTAGCCCCACAAATAATTAAGAAATATTTAATAATTAATACTTCAAATGACGGTCGTTACAAACTAAAAGACCTAGTGAGAATTACTTTTCCCACCATTTGTAATTGAATTTTTATTATGTAGTCCTAAAAGGAGTCAATGGTGGTTACTTTTTTAAAACTTTATTGAGCACCGATGAATAGATGCTGCATTGTTAATTTATTTGTAATCCAACTTTTATTGACCTTGTTTATTGTGTTTGTTGTCAAATATCAACGCCATGGGGTGTTGGTGCTTTGTATAATCACATTTAAAACATGATTTTATACCACTCAAATTGGCTTGATTTTTCTTCTAGCAGAGATCCACAACTAGCTAGAAAAGCTCTTGCTGACGTACACAACTCAAAATTCAAAACAACTGATTTTTTCATGAATAAAGTTTTACTGTTCTATTCTGCATTTTAATATGCATCATGGCATATGAAAAAATAAGAATGCATATAAAAAAAAAAAATTACTCCAATAGACAATGAACTGAAGAATTATATATAAAACATTTGTTATTAATATATCATGAGGTTAAGTAAAAGTTACTGAACATATTATCGTATTATATTACAATTTATTCATTTTAGGTTATAAATTTAATGATTTGTACCAGTCTTTAAAATGTCAACTGTCGGGCTTGTTTACACTTCGCAACCCATGAATTGCTATTTCATTCTGTTTTGCAATTTCTTGAACTTTCTAACAATTTGCTGGTTTTATAAAATCGGAAGCGTTCCAAGGGAGGGGGGGGGGGGGGGATGTTATACTTAATTGCGAGTAGGTTCATGGTTGTCAAAATCGCGATCCTGATCGTAGGATCGTACGATCCTACGATCCTATATATGAAAAACGATCCGGATCGTAAAAGGATCGTATTTTGGGTAGGATTGCAGGTAAGATCGTAAGATCGTAGGTAGGATCGTAGGATCGAGATCCGATCCGATCCTACCTTTCTTCAATTTTTTTTTTCAAATGAATTTTTTTTACCATTTTATGTCTTTTACCCTTTACCAATTTACCATTTATCATTTTTATTGTGACTTATGACTAATATTTTAAAGTTTTTATAACTTTTGAACGAAAAATTAAATGTTTGAAATATTTTTTATGATTAATATTATAAATTAAAATCATATTCTATGTTGTGGGATCTTAGGATCTCGATCCCGATCTTACGATTCCGATTTTGCAAACCCAAAAACGATCCTAGGTAAGATCCCGATCTTGACAACCTTGAGTAGGTTACCTGCAAAATTTAACCCTTTAGTTTCTTTTTATAAAAAAGAGTTTTTTTTATTATAGAAAATGCAAGATTGAGTGACATCTAGCTAGCTAGGATTACTAGCAATGAGCATTCAACCGAAACTACAAATATTATGATGCATTTGGTATCGTTTTACGGGTATTAATGTAAGTTCCTAAATATAAAATTTATTTTTTCTTTAGACTTTTTAACCTTGAAGATCGTGTTCCAAGTTCCAACTTCCAAAGTCTACCCGAGAAGGCAAAGAATTCTCCTTTTTTCAGTTTTGTATTTTCTCGCACATAAGATAAATTTTTATGTATTTTCATCCGTCATATTCAGAAAAAGTTGTATATCGTTACATTTGACTGACCAAAATTATATAAGCAAAACACCCAAACTGAGTACTGGAATCATGCAATGTATATGGGTTTAGACACCCGTCTTTGGTAAACCATAAAACATGTTTTTTTGGTGCATGCATGACTAATACCTAATTAAGGAAAAAAAGTTGTATATAGGTTGTGACCAAGATGCGTTTGGTTTGCTTTTTGCGACATGGTGCTTCTTGAACACTAATTGTACTTGGTTTTGGCTTTTCTCAAAAGTCGATTGTCCTCGTTTGCTTTCTGGTTTTGTGCACAAAGCTGTGTGCCATATGATGATTATTGATTAAGAGTACATGAACATACGTGTTTTTGAGGATGTGGGTGTGGGTCGTGGTCAAATGTAATCTTGAAAACATAGAGAAAATATAGAGAAGCTAGGTTCTTTTCAAAAAAATCATTTAAGTCGCAAATTGCAACATTAACTTTTCCTAGGTGATATTAGTTTCTGTTTTTGCATTGTAAAGGTAAACAGATTGATATCGATTTTGAAATAAAGCTTTGTTCACGGTTCTTAATGTACGTTTAATCATACAATGAACGTTACATATGTTGGGTTTGCATGCACGCCTATAGTTACACTTATTTTTGCAAATTAGGGAAGTTATAAAATTAATTGTTTAATCCAAAATATTAAGTTAGTATTATGAATATGGAAAACGAATATATAATAGTTTAAGTTTATAATTGTTTCATCTAGTTTCTCAAAACATTTAGTTTTAATTTGACTTTAAACTAATTTATTAAAATATTGTAACTTTTTATTAGAGGACATTACCTAGTATAATATTAGCTGTAGTTTTTTTTTGAAGGAACGTTACTAGAAACACAACAAATTATTATCCTCTTTAACAAAAAATTGTTAATAACTATCAAGGATTAGAAACTGATTTAGTATTTTTAGTTTTTGTGACTTTTGACAATGAACTTTGCATGCAAAATATTCGATATAATCAACCATAAGCACAATCCATGCATACCCCGTGTAAAATCTGAACAATATAACAGAAAAATGTACAGAGACATTTTATTAAAAAATATATTTTTACATTACAGGGACTACATAGATTTATAATAGAAAGACAGAAGATGTAAGAAAGAAACGGGACATATTAGTAAAATCTCTCTAAAACTTGGTATGCAGAGAATGACAATATGAATGAAGATTTCTAAAAAATAAAAAATGTATGTATATCATACATACATATCTATATGAAACATATGGTAGTCTTTTTTCTTTAAAATTTGAAGACAAAACCATAAATGGGTCTCTATGGTTTATATCACAAATTCAATACCTGTTATTTTATTATTATTATTTTTTTTACGAAAATTGTGTGTTTGATTTCCAAAACTTGCATGAATGATATTTTTGTTGACGTGCTTACTATATTTGTTAAGTAATGGTACTTTGGTCTTTTCAAGTGGTAGAGACTGAGTTTGTGATTATGGCTAAACTATTGTGATCACTTATGTAATTTTTTTTTTTTTTTTATATTTTATGTTTATGAGTTTGTGGTTTTTCCACCCATTTAAAAAATATTATTTTGAACTTTGAAAAATATTACTTTCAACCATTTAATTTCAAAATTTTCATATTTAACATCGTATTATACATAATTTAACTTTCATTAATATCCTCTATTCGTTAAACCCAAAAAACTAATTTTGCATGTTTACTTTTTTATATTTGTCCGTATAATTTAAGGTGATCAATGTTTCAACCTTAATTTAGAACTTTTTTCATAATTTTTTTTTTAAATTAAATGATTTTTTTTATAAACTTGTCGGTTTAAATTCGCGTTTGTCTAGTTTTGATGTATTTTTGTCGTTTTTTTTTTTGTTTAATTTTATGTACATTTCGTACATATAAGATGGGTCACATATAATAACTTTTGTTAGTTAATTTTACAAAACGTATTATAATCGAGCTTGTCTATATTGTGACATTCCATTTAAAATTAGTAAATAAATAAAATAAAATAAATAAGAAAGTAAATAAAATAGATAAATAAATAACAAACCCTAAAACTCCTAGATGTATTTTTATATATTATTTTAGCCCTAAGTCGTATCAAACTATCACGGTGTACAACTTGGGGGTGTTAAAAGTTATATTCTTGAATATTGAAGGTTAAATTGAAACATATGGACTTGGATTGAAAGTATTTTTGGAAGTAAGGGGCTATAGGTTAAATTAAGGATTTAATTAGAAAACTTTTTGGGATGGACGGATTGGAAGCGTCAAAATGTAATGAAGTTTAAGATGGCGACATGGCTTAAACACATCACAGCACCTCCCTTCCCCTCATCGCATACAAACCCAAACCTAACCCTATTTTACTTCTTCAACCGCCACCTTATCACCCCCCCCCCCCCCACCTACAACCGCTGCTAATTCCATTTGCCTCCATTATGACTTGCCAAGGCAACATCGCTGCTGCTGCTCCCGAAGATCGCAACGATCGATGATACCAACATTTGGGATGTCGTGGCGGTAGACGATCGGAAGAATCAAAGTTGTTGTAATGCCCGGTTCCTGGTAGGTATTTTAAATAAGAATCCTCATTTTTGCAAAGGGACTCGACGAGTTGGAGGCCCCAAACTCGTTAAGTAGAAGTGGGAATTTGGACAAGGGTTAAGAAACCTACTCGACGAGTTGGGGAGCCCCAACTCGACGAATAGGACTACCAGCGGCAAACCCTAGTTTTCAGGGTTTACACCTTATTTAATGACCTTAACATCTCATTGTGGCCTCCCTCATAACCTCCCTCAATCTAGTAAACCCTAATTCGTGAGCTTGAGCCTCTTGAGTGTGTAGGAGTGATAAAAGAGCGATTCTTTGGTGATTTCTTGAAGAAGTTGAAGTTGGAAGTGCTTGGTTGAAGGAAAGAGCTTTGGATCCATGGGTTTCTCTGTTAAGGCAGCCATATTAACGTATGAAGTCTATACCTTGACTATTTATTTGATAGATCTCTCATTGGAGGTTTTTAGGGATTTTAGTAGCTTGTTGTGGAACCATTCATGGATGCAAGCATGTTTTGGGGTTATAACTTCGGATCTGGACGTCCATCGCCATATGAGACTCAAAGTTGCCAACTTTATTGAGTCTTGGCCCTTCTCAATACCTTAGATCTCTTTTGGGGCTTAGTTTTGCTTTTCATAGCTTCTTGACACCATACATAGACGTAATGTTGGTGACTTTACGTGATATATCGACTCTAGGGACCAGATCTATGGTTTGGAAGGGTTGGACTCAACAAAAAGTGACTTAATGGATTAACACAAAGGGGACTCGATGAGTTCTTCATACGACTCGATGAGTTGGGTCGTGGTCCCCCAACCTTTTCTGTTACTGAGCAAGCTCGTTGAGTCTAGGAGATGACTTAGTGAGTTGGCCAAGGTTTTGAGTTTTGAAGAGTTAAGGACTCAACGAGTCCAAGGATGGACTCGACAAGTTCAAACAAAAACTCCAATTTTTTTTATAGAAAGGAACTCGTCGAGTTGTGAAAGAAATTGACGAGTTGGATCGTTATTTAGGGCCCCTGATTCATGGATCTCAACGAGTTGATGGACCTCGGCGAATTGTGTTAACCAAAATGTTGAATTTGACCAGAATGTTGACTATAACGAGGACTTTGATCAAGGTTGACTCTTGAAAGGTTATGAAGTACGAGATCGATTCTAGAAGGTTAACCCATGTAAGCGTTTAGGCCCAATTTGCAAAATTAGTCCAATTGCGGGCCATTAGCGGGCCCTATGGATTTTGGAGTTTTGGACTTGATTGGTTTTAAACTTGGGCCCTAGTTATGTATCATGTTGGGGTAGGGGTAAAATGGTCATTTTACACTAAGTATGGATTATAAATCATGGTTTAGGACCCAATTGTTAATTGGGTGATATTGTGGTATTGATAGCTCGAGGAGTTATTGGGGAATCAGTAAGGATTCCTTGCAGTGGACTTCAATAGTACGAGGTGAATTACCTTCCTGTAGAAGTGGGTTGAAGGCACCAATGTCGACCCACTAATAGAGCTATAGTAGAGATGATTGTCTATGTGATAATTATCAAGAATGTTACTATCTGTCATGCTTATATGCTAGTATGTTATGATATTATGTAATAGTGGTATGAGGGGTAGGATATACCCTAGTACCGGTCCATAGGATAGAAGGGGTATGCCAACACCCAGTTAAGCTAGGCAGTATAAGATTTACGTGTTTATGAGCTAGCATGTTATATGGTAAAAGTAGGGGGTGAAATAGTCCCCGATACTGGTCGACAAGACCGAATGGGTAGGCCAGCACCCATATATGTTATGAAGTAGGAGCATTGTACGTATATGCTAGGATATTATATGGTAGTAATAGGGGTGAAATAGTCCTTGGATACCGGTTGAAAGACATCGAAGGGGTAGGCCAGCACCCAGATATGCTAGGTAGTTACCAATTGAAATAGACCTAATAGGTAGGCCAGCACCCATATATGCTAGGCGGTTACCGGTTGAAAGAGACTAAAGGGGTAGGCCAACACCCACCCAGATATGCTAGGCAGTTACCGGTTGAAAGAGACCGAATGGGTAGGTCAGGCACCCAGATATGCCTGACAATATGTTATTTGTATGGTATGTGTTACGATAAGGGAACTCACTAAGCTTCGTGCTTACGGTTTTCAGTATTGATTTCTGGTACTTCATTTTCAAAAGAAAGGAGTCGGTGATAACAATACATCACACTATGTTTTCCTCATTTGATATCTTTGGGGATACACTATGATATTGTTTTATGATAACATGTCTTGAATATTGACACTTTGGTTTTGACATGGGATGTTATTATCGATGTTTTCTTATATTATTTGTTGTATAATAACTTAATTAAAAATGAAATTTTTGGTCTTGAATTTTAGGATGTTATAAGTTGGTATGAGATCCCTGGTTTGAGGGATTCAGACATACTCTCGGGTGTATCTGGACTCAAAAATGGGGTTTGAAAGTTTTTTACAAGAAAATAATTTTTCTAAAAACTTAAATTAAGAGTTTTGATAAAGAACAAGGAGTGTGATGCGTGCAATCAGCCGAGCTCAAGTAAGTTTTCCCCAAGATACCCATACATGTTATGCTATGTTACGTAATTATATGAATTAAGAATTAAATGGTCTAGTATGGTAAAGATTCATACTAACATGACATTTCTAAATAACATATGATCCTAAGGGTCACACTAAAAACAACATGATACAAATGATTATTTATTTGAAATTGATTTTAATATATATTCATAAACCCTTAAAATAATTGGGAAAATATTTATTTCAAGGAAATAATTATTTTACAATACAAGTAACACATTATTTCATATGGTATGAATATAATGTCATGTACATCTTTTTGGACCTAATGAGCCTTTTGTCTTTTAGCAAAAATACAAAGTTTATATCTTATAAACTTTGAGTTTATAAAATATAAACTCTTGATTTGTCTTTTCCTTGTTGGAAATATAAGATAAAGTGAAAAGACATTTGCATTGGTATAATGCAAAATATTCAAATCTAGGGTGATATGTTTATGACATAGGGGGACAAAGTTGTCTAAAAGTACTTAATGGTTAATGACTCTTGGACCATAATTCCATTACAAATATTAAGCGAGTGTTCTCATTTTTCATCACCTTTCTTGCCTTGGATGAAAACACTTCTTCCCTCTCCGTCTTCTCTCTAGAGTCTTGAACTCTAAAGATTTTGTTGCTTGTATTCTCTCTTTAAGTCATAATCTTGTTTTGGCTTAAAAGCTTAAGAGTTGTAACTAGCATTACATAAGGTTGGTACATTGTTGGTGTCTCAAGGGTTCATCCTCACTCCAACAACTTCCAAGCCTCCCATAGAGGACTCAAAGTGCTTCAAAGGTTATTACCACTTCTTCCTTCTATGGTTATGTTTTAAATCTTTCCTTTACTTGCAAGATGATCCTTGGTGGGTGATAAAATGTTTATGCTATTTTATAAAACTAAAGTCTTTCATTTTCCATTATTTATAGTTTTTGAAACTAGCTTTCAAAGTAAAACACAAAAAATGGTATCAAAGCCACCTTGAGAGTTTGGTTAGATTTTTTGATTTATGAAAATCTTAGTTTTTGGAGAATATTAATAACTAGTGTTTGTATAAAAACAAGTTGATACATATTTTCCTTTACAACTTTATAATTGTTATTTTATGTGACAAAACGTACATGCATTTTTATCACTTAAGGTTGTCTTAGAAAAACAAAGGTTGTTTTATGTTTAAATGTATTTTAGAGAAGCATAAACAAGAATTGGACCATTTGTGTTATTGTTTGTGTGATTTGGTTGAAAATGATTTTTAATATTCTTTTATTCATAAAGTATGTATTAAAAGTAAGTTGTTTTTATTGTTGTTATTTTTATGTAATAGATTAATTTTAGACTATATTTATTTTATGAAAAAGGTAACAAAATGAAGATGGAGGCCATTTCTTGAAGAACCAAAAGTTTATAACTTATAGAAAGGTTTTATAAAATTGCAACAAAGTTGCTTGTCAGTGCAAGTGGAAGCTTGAAGATCACATGAAGAACAAGTTGTAATATTTGATCCCCTTGTCTCTTAGTAAAGGACTTAACACTTTTGTGTTGGCTCACAAAAGTTTATATAGTCTAAGGCTGTTTATGTCAAATGCATGCTTGTGTTGTCTATTTTTCAAGTAAATATTTTGTGTGGTTGATAATTTAGTTTTTTATAAACTCAAACTAGTTTTTGACAAAAATAAACATCACATGGAGTTTGGATTTCAAAATGTAAATATGGACGTTAGATGTAACATATTTTAGCCATAAAATAAAAACCGGTATTATAAAACTAGTTAATTACGACAACTTTTGAAATATTGAATTATTTTTGTAAAAATCATGTTTTTATAACTTATTCAAACTCCAAAGTATTATTTAATGAAAGGAAGTTTTGTTAAACAATATTAAAAAAGTTTTGCATTGTTCAAACTCAAACTTAATACTAGTTATTAAATTTAAAATTAAACTAAGTCAAAATATAAAAACCAGGTTTTTTATAAGAACCTTAAAAGTGGTTTTTAGAAAATTGATACCATGACATACTGGATGCATGCAATTATCATGATATAACATGTTTTAAGTAGAATAATAAAACATACAAATCCCTTTTTCAAAATGCAACTCTATACCATCGAATTTTAGAAACCTTTGAACGTCACTTGTATAATGCTAGTGGGATAAATGATACATAACCACTAGTATTATCTTTTGATGGCCAACGTATTTCTCCGACTTCTATAACCAATTTATATAGTAATTGTACAAGTTTATCTAATTGGATGACTTGATTGGAAACGTCTTGTGATAAAAGTCACCTAAGGAAGAGTGTTCCAAGGCATAGATGAGACCAAACATGTTAACTTTACAAATGGTTTGTTAAGGGTCTCATAAATCTAGGAATTACAAATGTTGTAATTAATACAAGTTATTTACCATGTTAAAATTGGGTAAATAGGATAAAGGATACCTAACCATTTATTTGATTTGTAACTTGGATCCTAGACTTTAAAAAAATAATGTTTTTGGAAACAAAAGGGTATTATTATTTAAAGAATTAAATACTAAATGAAAACTTTGTTTAAATTTTGTAGATGGATCCACTAATTACTGTAACACATCACCCAATGAACATATGGTCAATTCTTGACAAAGAAATATTCAACTACTGCAACTTTTTGGACTGGCATAGAAATTTAAGAATTGTTTTTAAACAAGAAAAGAAAGACTATGTCCTTGAAAACCAAATTCGTGATGAACCACCTGCTCTCCCAAACGTTGCACATGATGCATGGCTAAAGCATGTATATGATTCACTTGATATTTCATGTCTCATGCTTGCCTCTATGGTTCCCGATCTTCAGCGGGATATGGAACACTACTCTGCCTTTGACATGATTGAATATCTTAAGGAGATGTTTGGAAAACAAACTAGAATAGAAAGGATTGACATTGTGAGAGAACTTCATACCATGAAAATGGAGGAGAATGGGAATGTAAGCACACATGTTCTCTATATGAAAAGATACATGGATCAATTGGAGAGATTGGGCTCTCCATATCCACAAGACTTGGCTACAGATATCATCCTGAACTCTTTGCAAAAGTCTTACAATGCTTTTATCATGAACTATAACATGAATGGGTGGGAGAAACCAATCTATGAGTTACACGAGATTCTAAAAACTGCAGAGATGAATATCCCAAGTAAAAATCCCTAAGTACTGATGATTAGGGAAGGAAAAGTCACGAAGAAAAAAAGGAAAGAACTTCAATGGAAAGCCACAAGCTGGAAAGGGCAAAGGGAAGAAAGCTCCTCCAAACCCACCACCCAAGAAGAAGGAAAAGGTTGCCAAAGATGACACATGCTTTGAGTGTGGAGTTGTCGGGCATTAGAAAGGAATTGTTTTAAGTACCTTGTAGAGTTGAAAAACAAGAAGGTTGGGGAAGGCCCTTCACGTATATCCATTTTCATGATTGAAATGGGATTATTTACTTTTTCATCAAACACTTAGGTATTAGATACTGGTTGTGGAAATCATATTTGTAGTTTGTTACAGGGGTTCAAAAAGAGTAAGAAACTGAAAGCAGATGAGATTGTACTGCATGTGGGCAATGGAGCATGGGTTGCAGTCCAAGCAATATGACATTTTGATTTATGTTTACCATCTAGTCTATATTTAACATTAGGCAATATGTGTTTAATTACTTCTATTACTAGAATTATCATTTCAGTTTCACGTTTGAGAAAATATGGTTATGATTTCAAATTTGTTGATGATAGCATTCACTCCTTCCTAAAAGGAATCTTCTATTTTGAGGCTAGACCAATAAATGGAATTTATGAACTAAACCTAGGTGACATCTCAAACAATAAGTCCCTTTATCATGTCAATACCAAAAAGCTCAAATCAGATTTGAACCAAACATATCTATGGCATTGTCGCCTTTAACATATAAGCAAGAAACACATATCTCAACTCCAAAAGAGTGGACTTTTGGCGGCAGATCACATAGAGTCATTTGACATATGTGAATCTTCTTTATGTGGCAAAATGACAAAATCCCCTTTCTTTGGAAAAGGTGAAAGGGCAAGTGCTTTAATAGGCATCATACACACCGATGTATCTAGACCTTTTAAATAATGTCTAGATATGGTGAGAAATATTATATCACCTTCACTGATGACTACAGTCATTTTGATTATGTGTATTGGATAAAACATAAACATGAAGCATTTGAAAAGTTTAAATTGTTTCAAAGTGAAGCTGAGAATCAACTTAATAAAAAAAATCAAAATCCTTTGTTCGAATAGAGGAGGCAAGTACTTGAGCTATGAGTTCCAAGACCATCTAATAAGTCATGGGATTATCTCACAACTCACCCGACCTAGAGCACCATAGCTTAATGGTGTTTCTAAGAGGAGAAATCAGACATTATTTGATATTGTTCGATCTATGATTAGTTAAAGTACCCTTCCTTTATCTTTTTAGAGTTATGATGTACTTACCGCTGCTCGTATCTTGAATATGGCACCAACTAAGAAGGTAGAGCAAACACCTTATGAGATGTGGTATGGAAGACGTCCATCCTTATCTTATATGAAAGTTTAGGGATGTGAAGCTTATGTTAGATAAGAGACTTGTAGCAAACTTGAGCCTAGATATACCAAATACATCTTTATAGGATATCCTAAAGATTGTTTAGGATATTACTTCTACATCCCTAGTGAGAATAAGATCTTTATTTCACGAAAATCTAAATTCTTCGAAAGCAAGTTTCTAATGGATGAGGCAAGTGGGAGGCGTGTGGAACTTGAAGAAGATCAAGAACATCAACCCGATGTATCTTTAGTTGGCACTAGTACTGAACAAGAGGTTGTTGAAGATAAAGAGATCACTATCCTTCAACCTACTAAAACATAAGGCGTTCGAAGATCTGGTAGAATTCTTCATGAACCTGAGAGATATGTATTTCTTATTGACGAGTGCTACGTAATGATTAATTCTGATGAGTCGGTTAGCTATCAGTATGCAATGACAAATCCTAAATAAGCTAAATGTCTTGAAGCCATGAACAATGAAATGCAATCCATGAGAGAAAATCAAGTCTAGGACTTGGTTGATCTTCCTCCCAATACCAATACTATTTGAAGTAAGTGAGTATTCAAGAAAAAGATTGACATGGAAGGAAACTTACACACATTCAAAGAAAGATTGGTTGCTAAAGGATTCCCTCAAACTCATGGGGTTGGTTACGATGAAACCTTTTCACCAGTCGCTATGATTAAATCAATTAGGTACTATTTTCCATAGCTGCATATTATGACTATAATATGTGGAAAATGGATGTCAAAACCGCTTTTCTGAATGGAAACTTCGAAGAAGATGTCTATATGGATCAACCTGGAGGTATTGTCGACCAAAAGCGTCCTAATAAAGTGTGTAAGCTCAAGAGATGCATTTATTGGTTAAATCAAGCATCTCATAACCGGAATCATCGGTTCGATGATGAAATCACAAAGTGTGGTTTCATTATAATTGAATATATATATATATATATATATATATATATGTGTGTGTGTGTGTGTATATATATATATATATATATATATGTATATATATATATATATATATATATATATATATATATATATATATATATATTGTGTTTACATGAAAACTAGAGAGAGCTCGGTGACATTCTTGGTCCTGTATGTGGATGACATATTAATCTTCGGAAATTATATTCCAACTTTACAAGGTGTAAAGTCTTGGCTAGCAAAGTTTTTCTCAATGAAGGACCTAGGTGAGGCACAATACATTCTTGGAATCGAAATCTATAGAGATAGATCAAAACGATTAATAGGTCTAAGCCAAGGTACATATATTAACAAATTATTAAAACGATTCAATATGGAAAACTCTAAGAGAGGATGTGTACCCATGGAACATGGCACCGTACTAAGTTCATCTCAATGTCCTAGCACAAAGGTTGTGCTAGAAAAGATGAAAAATATTCCATATGCTTCTGCAATTTGATCCATCATGTATTCTATGAATTGTACAAGACCTGATCTCGCTTATGCTATGAGATTTGGAAAGCAAGTTCCAACAAAATTCAGGAAAGACTCATTGGAGAGCTGTGATAAACATCCTAAACTATTTATGAAGAACTAAGGATTTGTTCCTTGTCTATGGAGACGTGGAAGAAAGATTAAGTGTAAAGTGCTAAACTGATGCTTCCTTCACAACTGGTCGAGATGATTGCATATCGCAATTAGGATATGTGTTCATTATCAATGGGGTTGCAGAATCTTGGAAAAAGCTCCAAGCAAAGTGTTGTGCACAAAATCACTATAAAGTCAGAATACATTGCTACTTTTTAAGTTGCACAAGAGGCTGCCTGGATGAAGAAATTCATTGGGGATCTAGGGGTAGTCCATAGCATTAAGGACCCCTAAACATTTTCTGTGACAATGTGGGTGCTATTGTTTTTCCAAAAGAACCGCGAGCACACAAGAAGAGCATGTATATTAGCCGTAGGTTGAACTTCATCCGGTATAAAGTTGAAGAAGGAGAAATTAATATTCGCAAAGTTCACACTGATCAAAGACTCTTCCTCAAGCAATATTTGAGGGACATGCTCAAGGAATAGGCCGTCATTATTTTAGTGATTGGATTTGATCTATGTATTAGTATTTAATATTGGAACATTATATAACATCATCTATTGTAATGACTATGATATATATGGCATATGATCTTTTCATTAAATATTTGTTGTGTTCTTTATTAACATGATTAATCCTTGAGTGAATTTATTCACTCTAAAACTCCATAGTCAGTTTATTATTGTGAGAGCAATAATGAAATAAGACTAATATGAAATAGGATGGTTAACAAAGCATTGTAACTAGTTTCATAGATACTTACTAGAGAGTAAGTATTGGAGTGACCCGTTCAAGATCACTTCATGGATCGTTGTCATGAATGATACATGATAAAAGGTAATATATGTATATCCTTAACACCTGAGATACATATTTGGGACTTGAGTATGGGGAATGTTATGCTTTGATGTAGTTAAAAGTTGTTCTTTTGTTAGGAAGTTATAAAAGCTATTATCAGACGTGATGTAACCCATGCGAGAGTTGTATGTAGTCAAGATGGGATTTGGTAATGTTATTCGTTGAGAGTTAGACATCTAAGGCCTGATGTAATGTTAAACATTTACATGAGATTGACTGTGATCCATAGCTCATGTTCAACATGATGTCTGTAGCAAAGGGATAAATGATAAACTTACCTTACTCACCTATTGTAGCCTTGGCGGCTTCTAGGGAATTCGGTGTTGATTTGAGAAAAGACAATTCTGTTACCAGTTCTTCCTTCTATGGTTGTGTTTTAAATCTTTCCTCTACTTACAAGATGATCCTTGGTGGGTGATAAAATGTTTATGTTATTTTATAAAACTCAAGTCTTCCATTTGCCATTATTTTTAGTTTTTGAGACTAGTTTTCTTAGTAAAATCCAACAAGAATATATGAGCTGCATCATGGTTAGATTTTCCATCATCTGAATGCTGCTTACTTTTTGCTTTGTGGGACTCTTAGTGATGTGAGTGAGATACTAAATGAATATGCAAAGTCACATGGGACACAAGCTGGATAATCTTAGAGTATGATTTGACCCTATTGCGCAACTCTTGTATGTGTCCAAACGTTCTAGGGATAAGTATTTTAATCGAAGGATTATCAAATATCTGTTGCGTGTGGCTATATTCATGAGGTAGCTAGTTGACATTACTGGGAATCATTCAGCAGTTGAGAACTTGGTGGGTTTGGGAACCTAGGAAAGCCTAGGATATGCTTCAGTGGGTCGTAGTGAGGTATAGTGAGACTTAGGTGCATCAATTTGAGGAAGTGACTTGGAGGATTCAGGAGAATTGATGAGGTATGTATGGATAAGTGTGGAAAGTAGTATTTGGCCCATACTACTGAAAGCACATGATATATACTTGAATCAATGAGATTCTAGGAGAATCTGAGAAGCTTCGTGGAGGAGAATATTTGAGTTTGTTTTGATCACCGGTTTTGTGGTTTTTCAATTTGGAGATGAGCACTTAGAGAGGTGGTTTTGGTTCGTGTTATGACATAGGTGCAGGTGATGAATTGATCAGCAAGTAGATGTGGGAGTTCCTCTCATCGAATATTACATGCGGTATGATGGAGCAGACTCATATGATCTTGGAGTCAGTCGAGGAAGGTGATTTTGGAAGAATTAGATAGTGTCTCGGGGCATTTCGTGGTGAGACTATAGCACGGAAGCTAGGCACTCATCTGGAGCCCAAGGCTTGTGGATCCTTAGCATCCTTCTAGAATAAGGATACTCCTGTTAGCTTTAGTCATTTGGAGTCGGAGGAGATTGGTGCACCGTGTCTTCAAAAGAGTCAACCACATGATCAGATCGTCACTAAGACTTCACGAGCCCTTCGTGAGGGATTGCCTGGTATCATTAGTTGTATCACTGACAGATTGGTTGTCAAATTAGAGGAGCAGGTTGCACTCTCACATCCTGAAAGTGCAGCTACTTGAGCTGTTAGTAAAGGAAGTGTGAGTTTGGAAGTGCATCTTGAAAAAAGGAAACAGACACCTATCTCAAGATGATTAGAAGGAGGTGGAGGGTCCAACTTGGCGGACCTAGGTGTTAGATGTCAGGGAGGTCATGAGGTGTGTAGCAAGTTTGGTGGAATCTATGGGTTTGCTTGTCACAAGTTTAGGTGTTTCAAGTCTGGAGAAAGAGGGCATGATCATCGAGATTGTAAGAAGCATCATATATGTTTTCATTGTCACCAGCAAGGTCATTTCAAATCTCGCTGTCCTACTTAGGTGGTGGAGAGAGTTCAGGTTCCAGCGCCCATCATTCAGCAGGAAGTCAAGATTGAGCCACAATAGATCGTAGGTATGTAATTTGAACTCCCCATTCTGTAATAATAGTATTGTACCTTCTTTGGAATCTCACTAAGTTTTAGGTAAGTCTATCTATGGTTTTAAATCCTTTCTTGTGTTTAGATTATATTTTCAAGAAATGTCATCTGCCAATTGCATACCAGGAATTATTGAGTAGTTAGTAACACGTCATTCCCTTTTTGCTGCTTTGGGGTTTTCAGTGTTCTCTCAGTTTGTAGTGGGGATTGGTCTGGAGTACTATGTGGAAGGCATGTGTTTAGTTTCATCAAGCTTGTCCAGCCGTATCGATAGGGCATAGTGGTTTCATCATCTGTTCTGATATGATCTGCGGTAGCCTATGGGAGAACTTATGAGTTCTAGCACTACCGATGCTAGGAGAGGAGTAGTAGCAGAAGGATATGGGTATGGTCACATGGGTAGTTTGGCCATTGGAAGTACCAAGGGAATTGTACAATTCACATGGTTCATGTTTGATTAGAGTTCAGTGGTTCTATAAGGAGGATTGATGTATCAGACTGGATTAGATTTCAAGAGTACTCTTCAAGATTTAGAGGATGATTGATCTTGTCACACCCCCAAACCAAGGATGGCGGAAACGTCCGGGGGTGGAGGACTTCATGTATAGCATCATAACCACAATTTCAATAGTAATTCAAGCAAACACAACCAACATATATATAATTGAAAAGTTACATCACTTGCATGAATTACATGTTTCAAAATCAATTACAATATGTTGTCAAAATATGAAAAGTTTGACGCCTCAACGTCCCATCCTCAAAAGCACTTGGTAACACGATTAATGCTTTCCTGTGAATACAAGTTGTTTGAAAAGTGTCAACACAAGGGTTGGTGAGTTCATAAGCTTTTATTAATAATCTTATTAGAAGTCTTTCACATGTAAATGTCGCGTTGTTTCAGAAAAATCCGATATTTTCCTTGAAATCCGAAAAATGTAGCCTTACAACCAAAGACTAGAATGTATGAAAAGTCATCGTTTCTTAGTAGGAATGTTGTGAGTTTAAAATGAATTGGAAAGTAAATTTATTTTATCAACCTAAAACCTACTTTGGTTTTTATGCAACCCCGTAAACTTTATGAATTGTTGTCTCCCTAAGTGAGTCGCTATAATCATACTGTGACTATGTGAACCTGCCACAACGTTTCTCAGGCATCGCGAAAATGAAATAACATTTGTCACCCGTAGACCTGCAGGTCCCACTGTAGCTAGCAGCAAGGTGTGGGGTGTCAAACCCAATATAGATCTATATACAAGTATCACGTTCTCCCTCAAGGAGATTCTGATTATAACTACCAGGAATTATATCCCGCACTCGGACGTACGGGGAGAGAGAGAGAGAGTCTCACAACATAGGTTAACAAGTTTACTTGAAATGTGTGTGAATATAAATCTTTCTTGTATGAATGTACCCTTTTTGTACGAGTGCGTTGAGTGATGTATCATAAACTATACCTATTATAGTTTATCTAAAATGTATGTAATATGTATGAATTCTTTTATGGAAATGTATTAGTATTGTGAATTTATCAAACTATACATTTTATAGTCTAATAATACGTGTTCCAAAATGAATGAACAATATTTAATATTTAATATGAATGTCTTAATTCCAGTTCATAATGATAAACTAACACGGAAACACATTCAAATATTAGAACTTATGATTATACACTTTGCTCAACATAATACAAAGTGTTATGATATTTACATGCTGTTGGCTAACTTTAGCCATTCTGCCCTGTATTTGGAAAAATCATAGAAAAATCATACGAAGTCGAAAACTAGATCCGTAAATTCTGAGAGTTCACAAAATGTGTCTAGTTTGCTCATAAATTTTATCTCAATTTATAATGACCTCTAACTTGGGTGAAAAAGTCCAAAATCACAGACTGGTCCGGATTGTTGTTTGAAATGATAGGCAGTTTTGTAAAAATCGCCATAAATTGTAGAAAAATCGTATGGAGATGTGCAAGTAGCCATTTTAAAGCTAAAAACTTGAACTATTTGCACCTTGTACAGTTTTGAAAACAAAAATGTGTAAGATGCCCAAAACAGTCCGTGAATGGAGTTGAACTTTTCTGATGAAGGCTGTTAGAAAACTTTTGATAGGTTCTTAGTGTTTTAACTTGTATTCACCCCCTGAAAACTTGAGAAATCATGAAAATGTAGGGGTATGAACTCACCTTGAGTGATTTCAGTAGATGATTGTTGAAGAATGGAAGTGTTTAATTCAAGAACACTTGGAGATGCCTTGAAGGTTTTCGAGAATCTAACATCATAGTTAGGGAGTTTGTGTAAGCAACCAAAGATTTGAGTAGAATGAAGTGAAATAATAATAGGGAGGATGAATTTTTACTTACTAAGTGTGGAAGAACACTTGAATCCAGCCTTGGATCTCGAAAATTTGTGTAGAAGAGTTTGAGAGAAAAAGTGATGTTTGTTACTTAGTGGAATGAGAGAAATGAGAGAAAATGAGGAGTGTGGTTGATTGTTCCAGCTCAAAAACGTGGGAGTGAGTGAAATTTGAGTGTAAGGGAACATTGAAGTGACATAGGTAAGGTGGGGAGGTATGGCTGGTCATAGAGTGGGTGTGGGGTGGTTGCTTGTGACTTTGATTTTTTTTTTTTTTTTTTTTTTTTTTTTTTTTTTTAACTTGCAAGGCACAATGGAATATATTACTCCGATAAAGGAAATTGACTCAATCAAGGACGATTTCACAATTAAAGTTCGGATCATACGTCTTTGGACTCAAAAGTCAAGAACAATGTCTTATAATTGTCTATATCCCATTTTTAGTAATTTATTCTCAAAGAACAATGCTATAATCTGTAATTTATCATCTTTTAGTTTAATTTTCTAAATATATGTGTGGTTGTCTATGTGTGTGTATCTCTTTAAAAATTCTGCAATTTCATCATTTTATGACCCCCATTTGCGAAGTTGAGTATTTATTTCCAAAAATGCGAAACTCCAGGGACAATATTTGAAATCTTCTGTTTTCTTCCCCAATTCGCATTCTACTGTGAAATACTTCGCATCTTCATTCTTACACCCTTCGCATCCCTTCGCATTAATCACCTTCGCATTTTAACCTAATTAATCAAATGTGATTCACAAAATTTTTCATTCCAGATGCGAACACAGTTTAGTTCTTGAACTCTAAACTTGCGAAATCAAAAATTCATATGTTGAACCCATATGCGAATATTAACCCAATTGACTTCAAATTGATTCATAGATGCGAACACTCGATTGTTTTACTTTCGCAAAATGAGCATCAACAACTCCACAATCGAGTTTTTAAATTCTTGCAAACAACAATTTCATAGTCCTTGACTTCGCGTTTTTCTTCACGAATCATCCCTCAATCATCAATCCAATTGCGAATCAAAAACTCATATGTTCTTGCTTTATCGATTCATCGACTACACTCATACAAATGCGAACAATACTCAATTTCAAAATCGATTGAAACTTATAGCAAAGCTAAATCCAACTTCGCATTAATCACCTTCGCATTTTAACCTAATTAATCAAATGCGATTCACAAAATTTTTCATTCCAGATGCGAACACAGTTTAGTTCTTGAACTCTAAACTTGCGAAATAAAAAATTCATATGTTGAACCCATATGCGAATATTAACCCAATTGACTTCAAATTGATTCATAGATGCGAACACTCGATTGTTTTACTTTCGCAAAATGAGCATCAACAACTCCACAATCGAGTTTTTAAATTCTTGCAAACAACAATTTCATAGTCCTTGACTTCGCGTTTTTCTTCACGAATCATCCCTCAATCATCAATCCAATTGCGAATCAAAAACTCATATGTTCTTGCTTTATCGATTCATCGACTACACTCATACAAATGCGAACAATACTCAATTTCAAAATCGATTGAAACTTATAGCAAAGCTAAATCCAACTTCGCATTAATCACCTTCGCATTTTAACCTAATTAATCAAATGCGATTCACAAAATTTTTCATTCCAGATGCGAACACAGTTTAGTTCTTGATTAGTACGAAGGCTTAGGAAATTTTTAACACAAACTTTTCTCCTGTGATGTTTTTCCATTAACATAGCAAGTTATACAATACGAACATAACACTAACCCTAATACACAAGGTTTAATAGAGTTGACCGGCTTGACTTGATGACTTGACTTGACTCAAGATTGACGATTGTCACATCTTCCCCCCGTTAGAGGGAATTTCGTCCCGAAATTTAAATTCGGCTGGGACTTCAAGGGTTTGGGAAAAGATGTGGATACTTTTGCTTCATTTGATCTTCACGTTCCCAGGTAAATTCAGGCCCTCGTTTCGCGTTCCAACGAACCTTCACTATGGGAATGCGACTTTGTTTTCTTCTCTTGATCTCTCGATCCATGATCTCGACGGGTTCCTCCACAAAGTGGAGATTCTCATTAACTTCAATTTCTTCGAGTGGTATTACGAGTGTCTCGTCAGACAGACACTTCTTTAAGTTGGACACGTGGAAGATAGGGTGCACATTACTAAGTTCTTGTGGTAGTCGGAGTTTGTACGCCACCGGACCAATCCTAGCAAGGATCTCGAACGGACCGATGTACCTTGGGTTTAGTTTCCCCCGTTTACCGAAACGTATCACCCCTTTCCAGGGGGAAACTTTTAGTTGTACCCGGTCTCCGACCTGGAATTCTAAAGGTTTGCGTCGCTTATCCGCGTAACTCTTTTGTCGATCACGAGACGCTTTTAGTCTTTCCCGAATTTGAATGATCTTTTCTGTGGTTTCCCTTATGATTTCCGGCCCCGTAAGGGTGCTATCAGGGACTTGCCCTCTGGCTAGCTGAGTATCTCCAACTTCGGCCCAACACAGTGGCGACCTACACTTGCGGCCGTAGAGAGCTTCGAATGGGGCGACTCCAATGCTAGTGTGATAACTGTTATTATAAGAGAATTCGATAAGCGGTAGATGGGTATCCCATGCCTTACCAAAATCTATCACACAGGCTCTCAGCATGTCTTCCAACGTCTGGATGGTTCTCTCGCTTTGTCCGTCCGTTTGTGGATGGTAGGCCGTACTCATGTCTAACCTGGTTCCCAGAGACTTTTGTAGGGACTGCCAGAAACGTGAGGTGAATCTAGTATCTCGATCCGAGATAATGGATGTTGGTACACCATGTAGTCGTACGATCTCCTTAATGTACGTCCTGGTCAACTTTTCCATCTTGTCTGTTTCCTTTATTGGCAGGAAGTGCGCGGACTTGGTCAATCTGTCCACAACCACCCATATGGTATCCATCCCACCTGATGTCTTAGGCAGTTTGGTTACGAAGTCCATGGTTATTCGCTCCCACTTCCACTCGGGTATATCTGGTTGCTGAAGTAGTCCTGATGGCTTCTGATATTCCACCTTGACCTTGGCGCAAGTGAGGCACTTGCTCACATAAGTAGCAACTTCAGCCTTCATGTTTGGCCACCAGTATAACCTTTTGAGGTCTAGATACATCTTATCTGACCCCGGATGAATGGAGTATCGAGTCTTGTGGGCCTCATCCATTACAACGTCTCGGTATCCACCGAACTTCGGTGTCCAGATTCGATTCATGAGATAACGAGCTCCATCCCCTTTGACTTCCAAGTTCTTATCCATCCCCCTTAGTGCTTCGCTTGCCACGTTTTCTGGTTTCAGGGCTTCAAATTGGGCGTCCTTGATCTGAGTGGCCAGTTGGGAGTGGATGGTCATGGCTAGGGATTTTACTCGGCGACCCGAGTATTCTTTCCTGCTTAAGGCATCGGCTACTACATTAGCCTTGCCTGGGTGGTAGCGAATTTCACATTCGTAGTCATTCAGTAATTCCACCCATCTTCTTTGGCGCATGTTTAGTTCTTTCTGATTGAGAATGTGTTGAAGACTTTTGTGATCAGTGAAGATGGTGCACTTGGTGCCGTAGAGGTAGTGCCTCCAAATCTTCAGGGCGAACACCACAGCTCCCAATTCAAGGTCGTGGGTTGTGTAATTAACTTCATGTGTCTTCAGTTGTCTTGATGCATAAGCGATGACTTTTCCCCTTTGCATGAGCACACAGCCGAGGCCTTGATTTGAAGCATCGCAATACACCACAAAATCGTCAGTTCCTTCTGGAAGAGACAAGACGGGTGCGCTGCATAGGGCTTGCTTTAGTGTCTGGAAGGCGGCTTCTTGTTTATCTTCCCATTCGAACACCACCCCTTTCTGAGTCAAGGTGGTGAGAGGCTTAGCGATTTTGGAGAAGTTTTGTATGAATCTTCGATAGTAGCCTGCGAGTCCTAAAAACTGTCGGATTTCTGTCGGCGTTGTAGGTGTTGACCAATCTTCGATTGCTTTGATCTTCGAGGGGTCCACATGTATTCCTTCTTTGCTTATTACGTGGCCAAGGAATCCTACTTCTCGGAGCCAAAATTCACACTTTGAGAATTTAGCGTAAAGCTTTTCGGTCCTTAAAACCTCCAGAACTAGTCGTAGGTGATGTCTGTGCTCTTCTTCGCTCCTCGAATAGACCAGGATATCGTCGATGAATACGATGACGAATTTATCCAAGAAGGGTCGACACACTCGATTCATCAAATCCATGAACACCGCGGGCGCGTTAGTTAACCCGAATGGCATCACTACAAACTCATAGTGCCCATAGCGAGTTCTGAATGCCGTCTTGGGGATATCCTCTTCTTGAACTCGCAGTTGATGATAGCCCGACCTCAGGTCGATTTTTGAAACGTAGCTGGCTCCTTGGAGCTGGTCGAAGAGGTCATCGATTCGGGGTAGGGGATAACGGTTCTTGATAGTGAGTTTGTTTAGTTCTCGATAGTCTATGCACATACGAAAAGAACCATCCTTCTTCTTTACAAATAAGACTGGTGCTCCCCAAGGTGAGAAGCTTGGCCTGATGAACCCTTTGCTCAATAGTTCATTCAATTGGCTGGATAGTTCTTGCATTTCTGCCGGTGCTAAGTGATAGGGAGCCCTGGCGACGGGGGTAGCTCCTGGGATTAAGTCGATCCGAAATTCGACTTGTCTTGCGAGTGGTACACCAGGCAGATCGTCTGGGAAAACATCAGGGAAGTTGCATACTTCTGGAATTTCTTTGATGTCCTTCACCTCCTGTTTCTTATCTACGATGTGGGCTAAGAAAACATGGTATTGCTTTCGGAGGTACTTTTGGGTTTTAACACAAGAGATGATTTGTAGGTTCGCACTAGGTTTATTGCCATAAACGGTGAGAACGTTGCCGTTCGGCAGATTGAGGCGGACGGCCCTTTCGTAACATAGAATGTCGGCATGATGAAGGCTTAGCCAATCCATACCAATGATTATATCGAAGCTTTTTATGGTGACCGGCATAAGGTCGATTTTGAACAAATGGTTGTCTAGAGTGAGAGTACACCCTATGTAAATATCATTAGCGCGCTCAACTTTTCCATTTGCCATTTCTACGATGTAAGAATCTTCTAGTGGTTGAGAATTTTGCTTAAGTATATGTTTGAATTGGTGACTTATGAAACTTCTTTCTGCCCCACTATCGAAAAGTACGCATGCATAAGAGTTATTGAGGAGGAACGTACCAGTAACCACAGAGGGATCCTTGACTGCTTCTCCCTGCCCTAAAGTTAGGACCCTCCCTACACCCCCAGCATTAGGGGCTCGTGCCTTGGGGTAGTTCCTCCTGAAGTGTCCCGTTTCACCACACCCATAGCAGGCCTGGCTTGCTCCAGTGTTGGCGGTCGTAGCGACTTGTGTGGCGGGTTGGGTAGTCGTTCTACAGAATCGTGCAGTGTGCCCCTTTTTGTTACAGTTATTGCAGTGTAATTCACGACAAGCACCGTTATGGTGGTAGTTACACTTGTTGCACTTGGGAAGAGTTCCTGTATACTGTTTCGGTGGCGCTGGAGCGGCAGTAGTAGTGGCGGCGCGAACAGCAACAATCAGTTGCTTTTTGGCGGGGTCCTGAATTGGTTGTTTCCTTTTATTTCCCCAGAACTTCCTCTTGTTGATCCCTCCTTTTGTTCGGTCGGTGGTGGTTATCACGGTACCACGGCTAGCCCTGTGATCTATGAGTTGTTGTGCCAATTCCTTGGCACTCTCAAAGGTAGTGGGTTTCGAGGCCAAGACACTATCTTGAATCTGGGATGATAGGCCCCAGAGATATCGTTCCACCTTTTTCTCTTCTGGAGTGACCATTGTTGGACAGAGGAGTGCTAGGTCGTTGAAACGGGCAGTATAAGTTTCAAGATCAGTGCTTGTCATCCTGAGGTTCCAAAGTTCTTCTTCAAGTTTTTGTATTTCGCCCCTCGGGCAGTATTCCTTCAACATTAGAGCTTTCAAATCCTCCCAGCTGATCGCGTTAGCTACTGCAGGAGTAAGTGACTTAACTCGGCCATTCCACCAAGTGAGTGCTTTTCCAGTGAAAGTGAATGCCGCATACTTGACCTTGCTCGCTTCGGGACAAGCGCAGATTTCAAAAACTGCCTCGGTCCTTTCGAACCATTGCACCAGTGTGATGACGCCCCCGCTTCCATTGAAAGGATCGGGTTTGCCATTCGTGAAGTCTTTGTAAGTGCACTTCCTCGTACGCCCCGTGCTGTCCCCATGAATGGAATTGGTAGCTCCGGATCCAGAACCGCCGGAACCATGGGTTCCCATTTGCGACATTGCTGCCGCCACGGCTGCCGTCACTGCAGCCTGGAACATTGCAGGATCAAACTGCGGAGGTGGTGGTGGAGGCGGCACTGGGTTGTTGGAAGGCCTTGGTCTTTTCCTTGGTGGCATGGTTCTGTCATAAAAAAAATGACTAGTCGGTAAGACTTCAATAGTGATAACGAGTCGAGTGTTACTGGTTTCATCCCTCTTGTATTTTATCATAACTTTATTATTCGTAATTGTTTGTGTGATCAGGTTATGATGTATAGTGTCCAACATTCAATAAATAAAATACATGCCAAATTTCATTGATAACTTTTAGTACATAACGCTTAGAGAGAAAAGTTTGACCTCATAGGGGTCTACATTACATCGTTACAAAAGGTAGTTTTTTTTTTTTTTTTTTTTTGGCATTACAAAACCCCTTTGAATAGTGTAATCACATAATCGCAGGGTCGACCTACATACGAGGAGTAGCACCAACGCGTACTCATAAAATTCTACTACCTAGACGGGAGAATAGCAACGAGCTCTAATCACTGCGACCCTTCTTTGACGGAGGCTGCGATGATGTCGATGCGCCCTGTAGTTCCGCCAATTTGCGTTCGGCTGCAACCATTCTCTCTTCGAGTGCCATGTATCTTTCCCGATACTCTCTTGTTTCTGCTTGAGCCGCGAGAAGGTCTCTAATGAGTTGGTCTCGGTGGTGGGAGTCTCGTTCCAGGTTTCTGGTGCGATCCGTAGCAGACTGTACAATGGCACTTAACTCCCGGACCTGATTTGTCGTTGTCCTACCACGATCATCCATTCTTGCCATTCGTTGTATCGTGACGGGGAGAGCCCTATCAGCCGGTCCACCATGAGTGAGATCATAGTAACCTCGTTGGTAGCCATATGGTGACCGTTGGCGTTGTTGTCGGCTCCATCTTTCGATCGTTGTTACCCAAGGGGGTTCAGGTCCATTGTAACCAAAACGGTGCGCGGGTACCCTCGCGATGTAGGGAGGGTTGAATACTTCTGGTGGTTCCTCCGCTTCGTTCCCAACCATGACTACCTCATCACCTTCCTCTTCTTCCTCTTCTTCCTCTTCTTCCTCTTCTTCTTGGTTGTCTTCCTCTTCTTCCTCTTCTTCCTCTTGTTCGTCTTCCTCCTCGGGCTCCTCCTCGGGATCCTCCTCGGGATCCTCTTCGGGATCTTCCTCGGGATCCTCTTCGGGATCTTCCTCGGGTTCCTCTTCGGGATTCTCCTCGGGCTCGTCTTCAATCCATCCCGCGTTTCCCTGATTGGGAAAGTAGGGGTCCCCGGGTATGTGAAATCCGGCCATGTCGTCTGCACGAGAAACGGGGTTAAGAAGTATGTATCGGAAAATAATAATTTGGCGCTATAGAAACGTACAAATACTCCTATAGTATTTTTAAATGTTTATATTTGGTTCTTAGCGTGTTCTTTATGGAGTGTTATTAGGTTTTCAGATTTGTCGCTCATTACGACTATTCCTTAGTGTGCGTAAGTTACTTCTTGGACGGATATAGTTGATCAGGCTATATCCTTCCCAGAACTGATTACACATGCTAAGGCATATTAATAATGTTCGACTCCTCCTCTTTCAATTTACGTTCTCCTAAGTTATGACACCATGCTAGTATAGAATGCATGCAAGTATACTTTAAAACAAGAAATTATTTGTTTTCTAAAAGTACAACTCTTTAAATCACTTTAAGAATCAGAGACTTTTAGTCCCAAATGTGTTTATAGTTTGTATATCTTATGTGGTTGATATACTGAATTCACTATAAACCGTGCTCTGATACCAATCTGTCACACCCCCAAACCAAGGATGGCGGAAACGTCCGGGGGTGGAGGACTTCATGTATAGCATCATAACCACAATTTCAATAGTAATTCAAGCAAACACAACCAACATATATATAATTGAAAAGTTACATCACTTGCATGAATTACATGTTTCAAAATCAATTACAATATGTTGTCAAAATATGAAAAGTTTGACGCCTCAACGTCCCATCCTCAAAAGCACTTGGTAACACGATTAATGCTTTCCTGTGAATACAAGTTGTTTGAAAAGTGTCAACACAAGGGTTGGTGAGTTCATAAGCTTTTATTAATAATCTTATTAGAAGTCTTTCACATGTAAATGTCGCGTTGTTTCAGAAAAATCCGATATTTTCCTTGAAATCCGAAAAATGTAGCCTTACAACCAAAGACTAGAATGTATGAAAAGTCATCGTTTCTTAGTAGGAATGTTGTGAGTTTAAAATGAATTGGAAAGTAAATTTATTTTATCAACCTAAAACCTACTTTGGTTTTTATGCAACCCCGTAAACTTTATGAATTGTTGTCTCCCTAAGTGAGTCGCTATAATCATACTGTGACTATGTGAACCTGCCACAACGTTTCTCAGGCATCGCGAAAATGAAATAACATTTGTCACCCGTAGACCTGCAGGTCCCACTGTAGCTAGCAGCAAGGTGTGGGGTGTCAAACCCAATATAGATCTATATACAAGTATCACGTTCTCCCTCAAGGAGATTCTGATTATAACTACCAGGAATTATATCCCGCACTCGGACGTACGGGGAGAGAGAGAGAGAGTCTCACAACATAGGTTAACAAGTTTACTTGAAATGTGTGTGAATATAAATCTTTCTTGTATGAATGTACCCTTTTTGTACGAGTGCGTTGAGTGATGTATCATAAACTATACCTATTATAGTTTATCTAAAATGTATGTAATATGTATGAATTCTTTTATGGAAATGTATTAGTATTGTGAATTTATCAAACTATACATTTTATAGTCTAATAATACGTGTTCCAAAATGAATGAATAATATTTAATATTTAATATGAATGTCTTAATTCCAGTTCATAATGATAAACTAACACGGAAACACATTCAAATATTAGAACTTATGATTATACACTTTGCTCAACATAATACAAAGTGTTATGATATTTACATGCTGTTGGCTAACTTTAGCCATTCTGCCCTGTATTTGGAAAAATCATAGAAAAATCATACGAAGTCGAAAACTAGATCCGTAAATTCTGAGAGTTCACAAAATGTGTCTTGTTTGCTCATAAATTTTATCTCAATTTATAATGACCTCTAACTTGGGTGAAAAAGTCCAAAATCACAGACTGGTCCGGATTGTTGTTTGAAATGATAGGCAGTTTTGTAAAAATCGCCATAAATTGTAGAAAAATCGTATGGAGATGTGCAAGTAGCCATTTTAAAGCTAAAAACTTGAACTATTTGCACCTTGTACAGTTTTGAAAACAAAAATGTGTAAGATGCCCAAAACAGTCCGTGAATGGAGTTGAACTTTTCTGATGAAGGCTGTTAGAAAACTTTTGATAGGTTCTTAGTGTTTTAACTTGTATTCACCCCCTGAAAACTTGAGAAATCATGAAAATGTAGGGGTATGAACTCACCTTGAGTGATTTCAGTAGATGATTGTTGAAGAATGGAAGTGTTTAATTCAAGAACACTTGGAGATGCCTTGAAGGTTTTCGAGAATCTAACATCATAGTTAGGGAGTTTGTGTAAGCAACCAAAGATTTGAGTAGAATGAAGTGAAATAATAATAGGGAGGATGAATTTTTACTTACTAAGTGTGGAAGAACACTTGAATCCAGCCTTGGATCTCGAAAATTTGTGTAGAAGAGTTTGAGAGAAAAAGTGATGTTTGTTACTTAGTGGAATGAGAGAAATGAGAGAAAATGAGGAGTGTGGTTGATTGTTCCAGCTCAAAAACGTGGGAGTGAGTGAAATTTGAGTGTAAGGGAACATTGAAGTGACATAGGTAAGGTGGGGAGGTATGGCTGGTCATAGAGTGGGTGTGGGGTGGTTGCTTGTGACTTTGATTTTTTTTTTTTTTTTTTTTTTTTTTTTTTAACTTGCAAGGCACAATGGAATATATTACTCCTATAAAGGAAATTGACTCAATCAAGGACGATTTCACAATTAAAGTTCGGATCATACGTCTTTGGACTCAAAAGTCAAGAACAATGTCTTATAATTGTCTATATCCCATTTTTAGTAATTTATTCTCAAAGAACAATGCTATAATCTGTAATTTATCATCTTTTAGTTTAATTTTCTAAATATATGTGTGGTTGTCTATGTGTGTGTATCTCTTTAAAAATTCTGCAATTTCATCATTTTATGACCCCCATTTGCGAAGTTGAGTATTTATTTCCAAAAATGCGAAACTCCAGGGACAATATTTGAAATCTTCTGTTTTCTTCCCCAATTCGCATTCTACTGTGAAATACTTCGCATCTTCATTCTTACACCCTTCGCATCCCTTCGCATTAATCACCTTCGCATTTTAACCTAATTAATCAAATGTGATTCACAAAATTTTTCATTCCAGATGCGAACACAGTTTAGTTCTTGAACTCTAAACTTGCGAAATCAAAAATTCATATGTTGAACCCATATGCGAATATTAACCCAATTGACTTCAAATTGATTCATAGATGCGAACACTCGATTGTTTTACTTTCGCAAAATGAGCATCAACAACTCCACAATCGAGTTTTTAAATTCTTGCAAACAACAATTTCATAGTCCTTGACTTCGCGTTTTTCTTCACGAATCATCCCTCAATCATCAATCCAATTGCGAATCAAAAACTCATATGTTCTTGCTTTATCGATTCATCGACTACACTCATACAAATGCGAACAATACTCAATTTCAAAATCGATTGAAACTTATAGCAAAGCTAAATCCAACTTCGCATTAATCACCTTCGCATTTTAACCTAATTAATCAAATGCGATTCACAAAATTTTTCATTCCAGATGCGAACACAGTTTAGTTCTTGAACTCTAAACTTGCGAAATAAAAAATTCATATGTTGAACCCATATGCGAATATTAACCCAATTGACTTCAAATTGATTCATAGATGCGAACACTCGATTGTTTTACTTTCGCAAAATGAGCATCAACAACTCCACAATCGAGTTTTTAAATTCTTGCAAACAACAATTTCATAGTCCTTGACTTCGCGTTTTTCTTCACGAATCATCCCTCAATCATCAATCCAATTGCGAATCAAAAACTCATATGTTCTTGCTTTATCGATTCATCGACTACACTCATACAAATGCGAACAATACTCAATTTCAAAATCGATTGAAACTTATAGCAAAGCTAAATCCAACTTCGCATTAATCACCTTCGCATTTTAACCTAATTAATCAAATGCGATTCACAAAATTTTTCATTCCAGATGCGAACACAGTTTAGTTCTTGATTAGTACGAAGGCTTAGGAAATTTTTAACACAAACTTTTCTCCTGTGATGTTTTCCCATTAACATAGCAAGTCATACAATACGAACATAACACTAACCCTAATACACAAGGTTTAATAGAGTTGACCGGCTTGACTTGATGACTTGACTTGACTCAAGATTGACGATTGTCACAGATCTTAGGGTAGATTGGTAATAAATCGTTAGCAGTGGTAACGCTAGACGTCGGCAATTGGATGTTAAAACATTATAAGGAATGGGAATCCTTCAATTCTCACATGCCATGAAGAATTAGTCGAATACAAGTGGGGGAGAATCGATCAACTATACATGAGCAAAAATAAGTGTGAAACTATGATAACTTTCACATCTCGATATGATAACTTTCACATCCCGATAAGGAGAAAGGAGGTTGAGTGGCTGTCTAGATTGAGGATTGTGAGTTGGGATTTCGGAAAAAATTCCAACATCTGGTTCATGCCTTCCCTTAGCATTGGATAACAGGCCTTGGGAAACAAGTCAGGGATTTCAGAAATGACATGCGTTCGGATTAGGATATTGGATCGTGTGTGTATACTCGACTTTAGGTATGTTCGGATTAGTAATCAACGGTAAGACCATGGTCAGCAGTTGAGTTAGCATGAAAAGTGTTGTAAGACGTCAGGATAGCCATATCATTTACAAGCAGTCAGTCAAGAGTGAAAAGTGTTGTAAGTCTACGAGTGTAGCCGTAGCGTTCACAAGGTTATCAAGTAGTGATAGAAGTGTTGTAAGTCTGCGGGTGTAGCCATAGTATTCACAAGGTTCTCAGATAGTGTTGGAAGTGTTGTAAGACTGCGGGTGTAGCCATAGCATTGACAAGGTTTTCAAGTAGTGATAGAAGTGTTGTAAGTCTGCGAGTATAGCAGTAGCATTCACAAGGTTCTCAGATAGTGTTGGAAGTGTTGTAAGACTACGGGTGTAGCTGTATCATTCAAAAGGTTTCCGGATAGTTTTGGAAGTGTTGTAAGTCCGTGGTTGTAGTTGTAGCAGTTACAAGGTTGTTAGATAGTGTTAGAGTGTTGTAAGTCTGCTGGTGTAGCTGTAGCATTCACGAGGTTGACATATAGTGTTAGGATGTTATAAGTCTATGGGTGTAGCCGTAGCATTGACAAGGTTTGCAGATAGTGCTAGAGTGTTGTAATTTTGTGGGTGTAGCCATAACATTCACAATGTTAGCAGATAGTACTAGAGTATTGTAAGACCGCAGTTGTAGACGTAGATTTCACCAGGTTGATAGATAGTACGGGAGTGATGTTAGATCATGAGAAGAATAGTAGTACCCATCAATTTAGGTGTAGCAGTAACGGCATCGAAATCCATGGATTGGGTTACTGAATTACTCAGATGGGTTAGAATTGGTTGAGCCAGTGATAAGACTGTGGGAACACCACAACAGTCATGGGATCAAGGAAACGATGGACCGCATAAGGTTTTTGTGAGATAATGCTATCCTCAGTCATGTAGCAATCACTTTTATCCTTGGAGTTGGAGAAATCAAGATTCGATGTATGGACTCGATCAGTTGGATCAAGAGGTTGTTAGTGTTGGGTTTTGCGCATTCTAACACTCCTAAGTGTACATGCAACCCTAAATACCTTGGATCTATGTTTTCTCTATTATACATGCAAATAAGAACATCCAAGGTATTATCCTAATCTAGCATACAAAACAATGAGTGTAACAAGATAGAATACATACCTTTCTTTGATGTAGAAAGTCTTCATGAAGCTTGAGTGCCTAGCCCCAATAGTGTGGAAACCTCAAATGGAATCACAATCATCAAAACACTTAGAATAACTTGAGAGAGTTCTACACTTCATGAAATCGGCTAGCCCTCAGTTACTCTCTCTAGTGTCCGATTTTTGTCAAGAAAAAGATCATTATATAGTGTTACAATTAGGGTAATTCCTTAATTGTCATGGATTTCCATTTCCTTGGATCCATGGGTTCAAATACACCGTGGAGCATCCATGGATCATCCTATGGGTTTTAGCCCAACTTGATTATCCATGGAGCATTAGCCCACTATATAAGTATGGATGATTTACACAATCAACCCATATATTTAATTAGTCTTCTTTTGATCACTTAATTAATCCTAGATTAACTCTTGATCAATACTAGTTAAATAATCTTATTATTCTTATTATTAATATACTAGAACTTACAATATATTAATAACCATAAGTGTCTTATTTCTCTCATATGCTTGTTCTACTACTTGTTGAATTGTACACAAAGGCACGTTTTATAACATCAAGTTACTGATGCGTTTACGTGCAATCAATGCACAACCAACTCATAGGTAACAACTCATATCTCTAGGTTTGAAGATTTATATGATATTACCGTCTCACGATCACTCGAGATAAATTCCATGAAGTGATACAAGTGAGCATGGGTTTATTCCAATACTCATAACTTATGAGCACTCACGAATGTTGTAGCAACCATTGCCATGACTAAACCCATTTAGCCATCTAGAAACCCAATTCATGATAGTCTTGACTCATACCTACTTCCAACATATGAACGACTGTGGAGTGTTTAAATATGTTAGTCATTCAGAAAGAATAACCTAGCTATTTTGGAAGTCAAAACATGCAAAGTGAAACACAATAATAATCGAATCTAATATGGTCTCAGAACCCTTTTGAATATAAATAAAACCACCTTTTATTTATCACCATATTGATTACACATTATTCAATGTTTCAAATAATCAACTTAAGACTTGAATAAAAACAACAGTCATCCCATGATCCTAGCATGTACACTTTGTTTTTCTAAACAATAGTTATGCTATACCCCAAGTATGCACACTATGTTTGTCTATGATCCTTACATTGTGATGTAGATCAATTGAACATGATTCCAATGATACTCATTTCACAATCCCAAATCCTTATTGTAAATGTGAGAATCCCCGATTCCTATCATTTACCAAGAAAAACTGTTAGAATTTAAACTTTTATGCAATGTTCCTCTTGTAATGATTATGCACGAAATCAGAAAGACTTGACAACAACCATTACAGAGCATTCCAAAGGAGATAAGCTCCTTGGGAACATCCTTCTTGCATTAAGTTTCCAAATCTTACATAGATTGAATAATTTCTAACTTTGAAACATTTCCAGATCCCATTTTGACTATCACTTCTGAACAGGAGTTGCCTCCTTACAGATCATGTCAATATGGTCCTTCCAGAATTATCACTATACTTCCAATTGTCCTTGAGAAACCAATCTTTGGTAAACCTTAGATTGTCCTCGACAATTGTTTAATCACTTTAGTCATATCCAGTTCTAGACTTTTCCCTTCTAAATGCCTTAAGCATTTGGAAAATTTAGAAAGGATGAATATTATAGCACATGCAATCGATCCTATATTCGAAGCATATGGGACACGATTCATGATGTTTGACATAAAGACATGATACTAGACCAGTCTTTTGCTACAATATTTTTATTTGCCATGTTCTCAAAATTTAACTATGAAGAGGGATGCCGTAGTCATAATTGAATTTTGAGAACGCAATATATATAGAATTTCCTCAAGTTTGAACCATTCCAACATGAAATTCATATATATTATTGACTAAAAATGCTTAAAATCTCAATCTAAGCTTTAGAATTGAAATGAAGTATAATTTCCTCTCCCTTAATTATAGAAAAACAACTTTTCAACCCCTGCAACTTCACAAATTGAAGCTTTGTTTTCTATAATTAACATTGCTAGCTTGCAATACTAATCATAATAATAATCATGCTCCCACTAACATGATGATTATCAGCATAACACTTATGCTCCCACTAGCTCTGACATATTTTCAGAAATCTACTGGACTTCTGAAATTTAGATTCATACATCCTTTCTTAGATAGCTCACATGTGTGTCTAAACAATTTTCAGAACTATGAAAAGGGATGCCGTAATCACAGTGTCAATTGCTTAGGCATTTGCCATTTCTCACAAGTCCATGTTAGTGTGCCGGTTAACCACACGCGCTCCACTAACGACTTTTGAAAATGCAAATAACACAATTGCTATTTACGTAAAATCTACTTAGTGAAAGCGTTTCCTCACCATCATTTTCATGAATCGGAGAGAAACCTTATGACACTTAGATTTTATAGTGTATGAGTTCCTATCCATGCGAATTTGTTAAAACCATAATCACAAGATAAGGTTAGTGACAAATTCAGCCTTACATGGATTAAACTTATTCAATCTTACCTTCTTGTCACCTTGGTAGCACAAGGCCCACCAATGCTTCCAAGTTGAACTCTGATAACTCACATGCAAATCCAACTTATTTGAAGTAGGTATAGAAATGAGAATTATGTCAACACGATAGGTTGCAAACCTTAAGTCGTGTGCTAGTGATAAATTACAGGTTTCACTCTTGATTAAATCTTGAAACTCTTTCAGGATCTTTAAGGCTCCCACTATGCCCTTGACATATAAGTTTTCCTAGTCAAGAACCATTCCTTGACAAAACAAATATTCAAGGGATAGTGTTGATTCTTATCAAGACTAACACTTCACACAATTGGTCTTAGTTGGTCTTTGTCTCATCCAAGACATCACAACATACCAATCTCAAATGTACAAGAGTAGAACATTTCACACTACATTTGATAAGTGTTTTAAACCTTGCTTTATGTCACTCAATGTTACAATCTTGGAGTATGACTCTAAGAATTGTTTTGGAACGAAGTATGACTGATCTTCTTGATCTTAACCAATCCAACAATTCATGACCTCTCTTCTTAGCCATAACAAAGCACTAAGACGTCCTTAGAGTATGAATTTGTGATATGGTTTCTATATCATTAAGATGATCATAAAACTGATACTAAAGTACTCTCCCATCTTTTCAGATTTGAGAAACTTTTATCCTTCTGCCTAATTTGATTCTTCTTATTCACTCTGCCATACATTGTATACATAGTCCTTGGCTGGAAAATAAAGAAAACCCACCACTATCACCACCGTATGATGGTGGTTGCCAGCTTCTGCCGCCATTTTGGTTACTATATTGATCATTTTTGGTATTCTTTTGATGTTAGTATGTGTATTAATGGTGTAGGAACTTTATATGTGCTTGGATTATTGGGATTATCACTTGAAACTACCGCCGCCACCTTGTGTGGGTGGCGGCCACCTCGGAATGCCACCGACCGTGATTATCGAAGATGGCATTGGGTGGTACCTGAGTTGTTGAATGTTAAATTACATAAACAGTTAAATTTAGCCCAAGTGACATGAGTTTAGGGATGGAAATGCTAATTAGGGGTTTAGAAAACCCTAATATCAAGAAAACCCTAGTTTTTTAGTTGGTCGAGACCCGTCTTAAAACTATTAATAAAACTTTAAATAATACTTAATAATTCCTTGTAATTTAGTTAATGCAATATTGGACTTAATTAATTAAATCCTTAAGGGCAGTTTAGTGTGGAGCACTAACCCTAGTTATCATTTTATGTGGAAACCCTACAATCAGGGAGCTTTATTTTAGACAATGATCGGGCACGTAGTTGGGAAATTGATTGGATTACTCGTTCACCCGAGAATGACTTAAGTTAAACCTTAATTAGTTCTAACCTTAGGTGATTAAATCCTTAATGTGTTAAGTGTTTTACTTAACCCTAATCATCATTTTATGTGGAACCCTAATTGTCATTTTATGTGAGGTAGTCACTATTGCAAGTAACCATAACCTATGATCTAGTATTGAATAAAGTATTTTCTTGTAGGTAATTGGAAGTGAGTTGAAGTTGGTAAAGTTATTCATTGTTTTTGTATTTACCTACATGCATATCGAGGTGATTTTTTTGTCACTGTATCCGTGTCTCAAAGACACAAATGTCGGCCCACTAGTTTTGGTTACCTGTTAGTAAATGGACGCCTTAAAGACTATATATTGTCTTGTAGGATAGACTGAGGACTCATGTTCTAATCTCTCTGAACTATTCCTTGTTTTCTAGTAGTTCTAGAGTAGGATCAGTTGCCTAGTTAAGGGATCGTATAGTCCTACATTCTCAAGCCGCAATCGTAGCTCTCTTAAATGCAAGTACAACTTCAAAATCCGATTAGCAATCAAAAGACGTTGTCGAACTCTGACTCGTCCTTTAGACAAGGGATCATACAGTCCTCCATTCTCAAGATATCGTGCGGACAATTACATGGAGCATGGTCATACTTGTTGTCCAACAGTTTGTTTCTCGATCTCTGATTTGTCTGACATAGAGCTTTATTGAACAGATGAATTCACTCCTAACCGGGCCCGACACATAAGTCAAACCAAATCATCGAGGGGTTCATATATCGCTTTTATCCTCTTAGTATAAAAGGATCAGATAAACTTCGACTTATATGCATTTACTATTCACTCATCAAATCATGCACAACAATGTGTTTTGTAACATCAAGTTAAAGATGCGTTTACGCATTATCAATGCGCAACCAAATTGCAAACAATAAACCATATATCTAGGTTTAAAGATTCATCTCACAATCACTCGTGATTTATTCCATGAGGTGATTCAATTGAGTGCGAGTTTATTCAAATACTCAAATCTTATTTCATAAGTACACATGAACATTGTAGCAAACTTTTGCTATGTCTAATCCACTTTTAGGCAATCTACCCGCCAATTCATGAGAGTCTTCTTTCATACCTACTTCCAAAGTATGAACTACGGACTGTTCGAATAATCTCACTATTCAGGATGTCAAAACATGCAAAGTGAAACAATAGGTAAATAATTAACGCAAGACAGTAACATTACTTATAAACAATAGTCCTTTGTTTAATCATCAATTGTTAATTAGAATTCATCTATTACATATTTCGAAACTATCTAATCTAAACTAATATCGTCCTTCATCCCAATGCTCCTAGCATGTTGCAAATGCTTAACCCTACTCAGTCCCTTCATGAGGAGATCTGATGGGTTATCCTCTGATGATACCCTCTTCACTACGAGGAGTCCCTATTCTACCTGATGTCTAATGAAGTGATATTTCCTATCGATATACCTGGATCTGCCTTGATCCATCAGTTCCTTGGTTAAGGCAACCAGAGTTTAATTATCAGAAAAAATCGCCATAGGCTCCTTTATGGCTGGTGTAACTCCAAGGTCTTCTAAGAAGTTCTTCAACCATATTTCCTCTTTTGATGTTTCGCTCGCTGCTATGTACTCTCATTCACATGTTGAATCAACTATGGTTTTGTGTTGGGACTTTTCCAAGTCACTGCTCCACCATTCATGGTAAAGACCCAACCTGACTGAGATTGATAAATATCTTGGTCTGTCTGAAAGTTGGCGTCACTATACCCTCATACCGTTAAGTCATCGCTCCCACCGAGGATAAAAAACCATTCCTTGGTCCTCCGAAGGAATTTACGAATATTCTTAACTACGGTCCAATGTGCTCTACTAGAGTTCCCTTGATATATGTTGGCCATGCTCAAAGAGAAGGCCACATCAGGGCGAGTACAAGTCATAGCATACATGATCGAGCCAACGGCAGAATCATAAGGTACTCGGCTCATCTCTGCTATCTTACCTTTGGTACTCGGACTTTGAGTCTTATTCAATTTGGTATTGCTTTGGATTGGTAACTCCACTTTCTTGGAATTCTCCATACTAAAACATTTTAGTACCTTCTCAAAGTAAGTATTCTGACTAAGGTTTATTAGCCTCTTACTCCTTTTTATCACTATCCCAATTCCCATAATATAGGCAACCTCCCCAAGGTCCTTCATAGCGAAACACTTCCCCAGCCAGGACTTAACTTCATGCCGGGTCAGGATGTCGTTTCCTATGAGCAGTATGTCAGCGACATATAATAAGAAAAAGCTAAATATAATCCCACTAGCTTTGACATATACACAACACTCATCCTCACTTTGTAGGAAGCCAAACTCTTTGACTTTCTCATGGAAACAAAGATTCCCTTTGCGAGATGCTTGCTTCAATCCATAAATGGATTTCTCAAGCTTACTCACTCTATTAGGATGTTTTGCAACGACAAAACCCTCTGACTGACTCATGTAAACATCCTCAACCAATTTCCCATTAAGGCAAGAGGTTTTGATGCATATCTGTCATATTTCACAATCATGAAATGTAACTATGGCTAGCATAACGCTTATAGATTTTATCTTTGCAACTGGTGAGAAGGTCTCATCATAGTCAACTCTAGGAGTTTGAGTAAAGCCCTTTGCAACCAATCGCAACTTTTAAGCATGCACTTTCCCATCCATGTCGGCCTTCTTCTTGAATATCCAATTTCACCTGACCGTCTTACGACCTGGCACATTGTCAACCAAATTCCAAAGTTGGTTGTCATACATGGAGTGAATCTTCTTTTCCATAGCCTCTTTCCATATTGTAGACTCTGGGCTTGCCATGGCATCCATGTAGCTGTTCAGTTCATCTAAATTTACTAGTGTACTATCACTAATAAACGTATCCCCTTTCGTAGTAATATGGAAACCATAAAACTGGGGTGGAACGATAACTCTATTGGAACGTCCAAGAGGTGAGGACTTGTCAATCAGTTCAATAGGAGTTTCCTCTCCAGGTTGAGCACCAGTGTTTGAGGTTTCTTCATTGTTCGATTCTTAAAGATCTTCGAGATCGATTTGCCTCCCACTGTCTCCTTGGCTTATGAGTTCTTTTTCTCGGAAAAACCTTCTCCTTGCAACGAAGACAACATTGTTACCTGGTCTATAGAAGAGATATCCAAAGAATTTTTGTGGTTAGCCAATGAAAATACACCGCTCACATCAATGTTCGAGCTTGTTGTGAATCTCTCATCTTACCAAAGCCTCGCAACCCCAAAATTTGATATGTACCAACAAGGGAGATTTCCCTGTCCACATCTCGTGAGGTGTCTTGGCAACCTTCTTTGTTGGGACTAGGTTAAGGATATGGGCAGCAATCTCTAAGGCATAATCCCAGTATAAGATAGGTAATAAAGCATGACTCATCATGGACCGATCCACGTCCAACACGGTTCGATTACACCTCTTAGCCACACCATTTAACTGTGGCATCCTAGGTGGCGTTAATTGTAAAACAATTTCGCATTCCTTGAGTTAATCATGGAATTCGAGACAAAGGTACTCACCACCTCGGTCAAATCGGAGCATCTTAATTTTCCAGCCCAACCGAGTTCATCTGACTCGTCGAGTTCATCAGGTGACTCGACGAGTCTGTCAGGCAGAAGGCAAAATTTTCGATTTCAAGCAACAAACAATTATACAATGCATCAAATACAATAGAAACCAAACAAGGCTCTGGTACCACTGATGGGTTTTGAGCAAAACATCAATCCTATGGAGCACATGAAAAACCCTAAAGATTTGGGTATAGGTTTCTCTATTTTACATGAAAAATTATCAAAAGCTTATAAACCCTAGATCTAGCATATCAAAATTGAAATAACATATAAAATAGGTTTAGATGATTACCTTTTGATTTTTTCAAGATTATTCAAGCTTTGATAGCCTAATATCACCAATGTAATACCTCTAATCGATCACAAACACAAAGGCAAGAAGGATAATATTGGAGAGAGGATATGGAGGCACAAAATCAATTCTAAGGACTCTAGGGTTCTTCTGGTAACCATTTTTGGATGCCCTAGGATCCCTTATATAGTGGTGCTACTAAGGTTTTAGTCAAAACCCTAATTGGATAGCTTACGCCTTAAGCAGTCCAATGGAACCTTCTGGAATATGGCCTTGGACAAATTCAAGGTGGCCTTCCACCCTAATTTTGTCCACTCCCTTGATCCATAAGATCCACAACCCAAAATCCAATTATCTTATAATTGCAATTCCAGTCCCCTAAGTTCAATTAATCTCTTTTGATCACATAATTAATTTCTTAATTAAATCTTGACCAATATTAATTAACTAATATGATTTCTCTTTTAATATAGTATTCTTATAATATATTAATAAACCATAATTACCTCTTTCTCCACTAATTATCCAGTCAAGTTGCGTTAGTGAAGGCAACCCAAAAGGACCATGCTATAACCGGGTCAAGTACATACTGAATATAGTTATGGACTTAGACACTAATCCAACAACCCTGTTACTAGGTGATCTATATATGGATACCGTGTGTTCCTCAGGAATAATATTTTGTCTTGGTTATCGAAAAGACAACATACTGATATCTAGTGTCGATGCTGAGTATTGTGGTGTTGCCAACGATGTTGCTGAAAATAGCTTGGTTTTGACACCTGCTTCGAGAGCTACACTACCCATCACATCGTTCCATACTTTTTATTGTGATAATATTAGTGTAGTATATATGTCATCCGATCATATTCAACAACAATAGATGAAGCATATTGAATTTGATCTTCACTTTTTTCGAGACAAAGTTTCTACTGGGCAAGTTCGCATTCAACATGTGCCTTCTTTATGTCATTATGTCGATATCTTCACCAAAGGCTTCCCTTCAATAATTTTTGTAGACTTTCGGTCTAGTTTGAACGTTCATGATTCCACTACCAATCGAATTAGGAGGGGCAATTAGTGTGTTATTCTTATAGTAATATTTTATGTACTTTTGTATATCCCAATAGTTATGACAGACCTTTTTGTATTTGGCTCTCCTATTCTTTTTATATATTGTTTTCCATGTATTGAAATCAGAATCATGGGAAAATAGACACGATTTCGATTGCTTCATAATCACATTGTGCGTTCATGAACATGCACATTTTTTCACATAAAGAATGGTGTAGAAGAGGGAGACAAATGCAAGAAACATGAAAATTTTGGAAGCAAGGGGAGGAAAATGTACGAAATTTATTTTTATCTTGAAGAGAAATTTCAGATGATGAATATTTTTGAGTAAAAAGAGTGATATTTAATTGGAAATTTGTGGGCTTTGGGGCTAATTCATAGAGGGAAAGAATGTGTGTGTATGTGGGGGGGGGGGGGGGGGGGCGGAGGGGGAGGGGGAGGGGAGGGGGTAGAGAGAAGAAAAGAGAGATTTTGTCTCTTTGGATAGCAAATTTATCTTGTCATCTCTTTGGGGTTTCTCTCCACCAAATTCGGTCACCAAAATAAAGAAATGTATTCAGACTCACGAATAATCGAACGCCAAAATCTATCCCACGAGTTGTGTTTATAAGTTTGTATTTTCTAGAGAGAAGGAACAAAGAAATTTTAAAGAGAGAAGAATGTGGAGGTGATCAAAATGATTGAAAACTTGGGAAAAACTCTTTTTGGGGACAGGGGCAAAAATTTAGAGAGAAAGAGAGAGAAAGAAAGAAAGAAAGAAAGAAAGAGATAAAGAGAGACAGAGAGAGAGAGAGAAAGATACTCCTCTCTCATCATTTCATTTTTTATCTATATATTTCTTAAATTTTATAAATTTTGCAAACTTTATAACATATAGATTTATCAAATTTTCATGTCATAAACTCTAGATTTTTAGCCTAATAATTAGGAGTAATGTTAATGGCTTAACTTTTATTTCTTTGCTTATAGGTTCTACTTGTTGATTGTTATATATAAATATTATAAAGCTCAAAATAATTTTAATATAATACTAAATTTTAAACATAAAAAAATTTAGGTTTTCGATGATTTTAGGGTTTGGGATTTAATAAATCTTTGGATATAAAAAAATTGAATTTTTGAGACTTCTAATTATTTTTGGGTTTCATAACACTTTTCAGGTTAAAAATAATGCTTCAAATTTGTTTTTGTCAGTTTATTCACATTTCTATGTAGTGATTCATAGATTCAAGTGAAGTTGAAGAATCAAGCATAATAGTCGTTGTTCTCAACTTTGACTTAAGTTCCTATGATGCTCTGACCTAACTTCTACTTCTAGGTCAAGTTCACGTTGTATCTGTATGAACGTACAAAAATGCTCGAGTCAAGGAATGACTCAAATTTGATAGCCACTACAATTAACATAGTTGAAAATTTCGCATATCAATGTGAAATCTAAGTATACTATCCCTCATTTCTAATTGTTTCCAACATTCTAGTAGGCCAAGACTTAGTTTCTAGTTACTAAATCTAGAATGTTGTTGGATAAGGTGTCTAAGTCCATAACTATATTTGGTATGTATTTGGTCCGGTTTAGCATGGTCCATTTGGGTTGCACTTCACCGGAATAATTGATTCATTCTTATAATGTGGGCTAATGATCCCTGATTCCTTATGTTGGGCTTAACCCATGTGGTGACCCATGGATACTCCATGGAGGTTAAACCCATGGATCATGATGAATGTGGAAAGTCATGCACATTAGGGTAAAATGATGTAATTCTAATGTAACCACACTCTATTATAAGCCCATGTTGGATTCCCATCAGCCCTTTGGTTCAAGAAATTGGCACCTAGAGTCTTTGCAAGAGTGTGGCCGATTTTTGTGTGCTAAAGAGTCCCCATCCAAGTTTTCCAAGTGTTAGTGGTGATTTATGATTCCACTTGAGCCATTCACATTATTGGTGCTAGGCAATTAAAACTGCAAGCAACAAGTTACAACAAAAGGTATGTTATCTAAATTGTTTCATTACCCATGTATCAAAGTTTTGTATGCTACATAGGGTAATAACTTAGAAAATCAAAAGTTTGCATGTATATTAGAGAAAACATAGATCCAAGGTATTTAGGGGTGTATGTACACCTTAGGAGTGTTAGAATGCTCAAAACCATTCAGTAGTATAAGAGACTACGCTTGTTTTCAATTATAATTGATGATACTTGCTGTTTGAAGCTGAAAAAATCGAGTTTTATGCATTTTTACTGGCGAACTCGTTGAGTCCATTGATGGAGTCGACGAGTCAATGTACAAAATGAGCTACTCGACGAGTCTAGTTCAAGGACTCGCCGAGTTGGCTGCACAGACTGCAGAAAAATGATTTTTTGGCCCCAAATGGATTGGATCGTTACCCTAAACTATTTTGAATTATAAAAATATGTTTTTAATATATCGTAATGATCATGCTCATCTATTTGAAAGGTCATTGTCAAATTTTCATGTTTTGTATTAGTTTATATGAGTAGTCTAATTACATGGAATTTGTTTGATTTGAATTACCTTGTTCATATGAGTTTAATCATGAACTTCAACATGCTTGTTAGTTTTATTGATGATCGGGATGACATTAATGGACTCCATAACTTGTCCTCAAGTTATGAAATTCCAAAAGTTTTTCATTTAAATGACTCATTTAGAGTCATTGGTTATAGAAAAATGAAGAGTCTCATTTTCAAAGACCATCAAACTCATATGTTATGAAGTTGAAAAGCTTTGAAGAGTTTCAAAACTTGACCTCATCTTTTGGAATTTCTAAAGTCACACACTAATACTTTAATTCCAAATCGTAGAGTTTTAAAAGTTTAAAATTAAACCCTTATATTATTATAATACTATAAGTTTACTATATATATATATATATATATATATATATATATATATATATATATATATATATATATATATAAGAACAAGTCAGTCTTACCATTAGTAGGCCTCATTCACGAAGCTGGTCTATAAGGGGGTATAAGGTTACTGCCTATACAATGATGGTTTAATGGGTGCCCACTCTTACCCACAGCTTCCTTGACTGGTGGAGGGTTCTTAGCTGAACGGGTAGGATAGTAAATTAATTCTCATTAAGTATAATGATAATTATAAAGTAAATAAATGTTTTATAAATTCTCAATATTAGTTACTTTAGGAAAATGTGAAATTGATGCTAACCCATGAAATTACACGTTGCACCTTACCAAGTCGTTAGTGGAGCGTATGTGGTTAACCGACACGCTAACATGGACTAGTAAGGGTGGCAAGGGGTGGCTTAATTTTTTTCATTGATCGAAGGAATGTGTTTGGTTAAGCGGAACATCGATTAGGTCGTAAATGACACTAAGAGTACCTAGTATATATGTATGGTTATTCACACTTTGTTTGTGATACTTGGTATCCCAGTCACAAACTTGAAGCATCTAATCAAGATTTAAACATGTCGTTCAAAAGTTCAATGAGTCTCAAAAGAATCTAGGAATTTCAATTCATCTAAAACCTAATAATCAATTTCGTTTTCAATAGTGGAAATTGGTAAATCGCCATTTACCTACCTTCAAATATTTTGCAACTTGGATTACGACATTCCTATTCCAAATTGTAAAATATTGTGTTGGGTTCTAGCCTTAATATCTCATTTTAGGTGTTATATTATGGACTCTATATCTAATCTAAACTTTGTATTTCCTCTTTTTCAGATGTCTTCCAACAATGCTTCTGGCTCAAACCCTAACGGCTCCTTCTCTCTCATGAACCTTTGTAGGAGACTCATCATCGATGGAACAAATTTCAATGATTGGATTAGAAACATCAGGATGGTCATGCACTATGAGGATAAGGAATATATCCTTGACAAGGAGCTTAAGGTTATCGATGAGTCTTCTACTACTCCGTAGGAGAATGCTGAGTACACTACCGAAGAGAAGGATGCGACTAAGGTGTCCTGCATCATGTTGGCGACAATGATAGTAGAACTCCAAAAGTCCTACGAGGACTTCTACCCTTTTGAAATGCACCATGACCTGATGGAAAGCTACCATCAAAGTGCACATCAAGAGAGGTATCAAATCATCACCTCCATGATTACAAAAAAATGAAGGATGGAGAGTCCATCACGGCCTACTTGCAGAAAATGAAAAGATTTGTGGACCGTTTTCTTAAATTGAATGTGAACTTTGATGAGGAGCTTGCTATAGATATCTCCATATTTTGATCAGTTCCACATGACCTATCATATGAATAAATAGGGGTCACACTTACAAACTTCAGGGACTTTTGAGGACCATTGAAAGTAGTCTAAAAGGTAAGAATATTGTTACCACTCCTACTACTGCTCTAGTCTTGGCAATTGAGCACGGAAAGGGAAAGAAGAAGAATGCCCCTTCCAAGGGTCACAGGGGAAAGTCTCTTGATGGATCCTCTTCTAGCAAGACTAAAGTCGGTCCTGCTACTCCCTCCTCAACCTAAAAGAAGCAAAGTGCTTCTATTGTCATGAAAATGGGAAATGGAAGCAAAGCTTCCCGAATTACATGCAGGATGTTAAGGATGGGAAAGTAATATCCACCAATGCATGTATTTACACTATATTCTCTAATAACTCACTACATACTAATTCTTGAGTCCTTGATACATGTTGTGGTATTCACATTTGTTCTGATTTGCATGGACTAAAAATAAGTGGAGATGTGGAGTATGCGAAGATAAACTTAATCATGGGGAATAGGAAAGCTTCACCTGTCACCAAGATTGGAGTTTTTTCTTTATTGCTTTGTAGTGGGTTAAGATAAGATTTGAATAATTGTTGTTACTCGTCTGAATTGGTAAGAAATATCATTTCTTTTCATGGTTTTTACACACAAGGTTTCACATTTTCATTTGATAATGAAATTGGTGCAATAAATGCTTATTATAATGGTGTTTTTTTTATTTTTTTTATTTTTATTTTAGAGCATTACCTTGTAATGGTGTATATAAAACTGTGATGATTGTAGACAACTTAGGAAATAATGTATTGCATATTGATTATTCCACTAGTTTGGATACAACATCCTTGTGGCATTATCGTCTTGGACATCTCAACAAGAAGCGCATATGCTAACTCCAAAAGGTTAGAGTTTTGTAATCATTTGAATTAAAGCCAGATGATAGTTGCGAATCTTGTTTCCTTGGAAAGATGACTAAATCACCCATCACTGGTACTTTTGAGGGGTGCAGGTTTCTTGGACCTCATGCACAATGATGTGTGTGGCCCTTTAGAACCACCACAAGGGATGCTAACCACTTTTAATAAAGCATAAGTCAGAAATCTTTGATAGATTCAAAGAGTTTAAGAAAAAAGTGGAGAATAAGTTGGGCAGGAAGGTAAAGATGTTATGATCCGATCGAGGTGGAGAATATCTTAGTATCGAGTTCCTAGACCATCTTAAGGAATGTGGAATTGTTTCATAATTGACACCTCCTAGGACACCACAACTTAATGGTGTGGCTGAGAGGTGCAATCAAACCTTGTTGAACATGGTTCGTTCCATGATGAGTCGAGCTTCGTTACCAATCTCATTTAGAGGGTATGCCTTAGAGACTGCCGATCATATCCTTAATCTAGTCCATACCAAGAAGTTTACCAATACACCTCATGAGATGTGGACATGGAAGGTTCCCTTGTTAGCATACATCAAGGTTTGGGATTTTGAGGCTTTTGTGAGGCGCAAGACTCATGAAAAGCTTGAACCTCGGAGTGACCGGTGTATTTTCATCGGCTACCCATAGAAATCCTTTGGTTGTCTCTTCTATAGACCGAGTGACAATGTTGTCTTCGTTGTGAGGAGAGGAGTCTTTCGTGAGATAGAATTCATAAGATAAGGAAGCAGTGGGAGGCAGATTGACCTTGAAGTTCTTCAAGAGTCAAGCGGTGAAGGAACCTCAAACGCTAGTGATCAGCTTAAGGAGGAAACTCCTGTTGAGCCGATTGACAATTCTATACCTCTGAGGTGTTCCACAAGAGTTAGGAATACACCTAAGTTTTATGGTTTTCCTATTACTACAAAAGGTGATACATTTATCAGTGATAGCACACTGGTAAATTTGGATGAACCTAATAGCTACAAGGAAGCCATGGTAGGCTATGGACAACGAGGTTCAGTCCATGTATGACAATCAAGTTTGGAACTTGGTTGACAATGTACCAAGTCGTAAGACAGTCAGGTGCAACTGGATCTTAAAGAAGAAGAACTACATGGATGGGAAAGTACACACTTATAAAGCGCAACTGGTTGCAAATGGCTTTACTCAAACTCTGGGAGTTGACTATGATGAGACCTTCTCACCAGTAGCTAAAATTAAGTATATTAGGGTTCTGCTAGCCATAGTTGCATTTCATGATTATGAAATATGGAAAATTGATGTCAAAACCATTTTCCTTAAAGGAAACTTGGTTAAGGATGTTTATATGAATCAACCAGAGGGTTTTGTCAATGCAGAGTACCCTAATAGAGTGTCTAAGCTTGAAAAATTCATTTATGAATTGAAACAAGCATCTCGTAGATGGAATATTTGTTTTGATGAGAAAGTCAAAGATTTTGGCTTTTCGAGAAGCAAGGATGATTCATGTGTATATATTAGAGCTAGTAGGAGTATAGTTAGCTTTTTCGTATTGTATGTGGATGACATACTACTCATAGGAAATGACATCCCAACCGTGCAGGAGGTGCAATCCTGGCTTGGGAAGTGTTTCTCTATGAAAGACCTTGGAGAAGCTGCCTATATCCTAGGGATAAGGATATTGAGAGATGAGAGTAAAATACTAATTAGACTTTGTCAAAGCATCTACTTGGACAAGGTGTTCAAGAGGTTCAACATGCAGAATTCCGAGAAAGGTGACTTACCGATCCATAACAATTCCAAACTGAGCAAGAATCAAAGTCTGAGTACAAAGGATGAGTTAGCTGAGATGAGTCGATTATCATATGCTTTTGCATTTGGCTCGATCATGTATACAATTACTTGTACTCACCGTGATGTGGCCTTCACTTTGAGCATGGTCATCAGATATCAGGGGAACCCAATTAAAGCTCAGTGGACTGCGGTAATGAATATTCTCTAGTACCTACGAAGGACTTAGGACTGGGTTCTTATCATCAGTGGGAGTGATGACTTGAGAGTGATATGGTATAGTGACGCCAACTTTTAGACCGATAGATATAATTTCCGTTCTCTGTCAAGTTGGGTATTTACCCTGAATGGAGAAGCAGTTAGTTGGAAAAGTTCCAAGCAAGAGACTGTAGTTGATTCAACGTGCGAATCATAGTACATAGCAGCAAGCGAAGCGGTGAAGGAGGGGATATGGATGAAGAACATCATTAGAGATCTTGGATTTGTACTAGCTATAAAGGAGACTATGGAGATTTTTTTTTGTGACAGCAATAGTGTGATTAACATAGCCAAGGAACCAAGGGAACATGGCAGATCCAAGCATATTGATAGAAAATATCACTTCATAACACAGAAGATAGAAGAAGGACTCCTCAAAGCAAAGAGGGTATCGTCAAAAGAGAACCTAATAGACCCCCTCACGAAGGGACTAAATAGAGTTAATCATTTGCAGCATGCGAGGTGCATCAGGCTGAAAGACGATATTAGTTTTAATGATTAGATAGGTATTTATGAAAATTGCAATAGATAAAATGTAATTGACATTTTATGAATAAATAAAAGTTGTTTATTGTAACAACTGTCAAATTCTAGTCAATCACAATCAACAAAGTTAACGAGTCAAACTGAAAAACTCAATTAGTGCTTGTGTGATAGGGTATATTCTTTGTTTTCTAATGTATAACTTCCTATCATAATACAAACTGTCACTCAGAAGTTTCAAATGTTCAAAATTTCTAAACCCTAACCAATGTGAGTGATGTAATGACTTTATAAAGCACTACTAACCACCCTTTGGGTGTGTAAGACACTCATAACGAGGCTTAATGGGGTTTATGAACCTTGCATTACGGGGCCAAACACTAGTGTGGGTTACAAACAAATTCTCTCTCATTCTCTCCCACTCTATCTTAATCTCACCCAAATCTCTCTCAGAACTCTTGGTAATAAAACCTACATTTTCCAATGTTTATATGGTCATTCGTACCATCCTAAACCTTCCCTAGGTTGATAACAACTCAAAACAGAAGAAGGCAGCCAAAAGGGGCAAATGAGGTTCGCAGGGTACTATTTACCATCAAACCTTCGTAGGCCTTCGCTGGTGCAAGCCTTCGTTTCTTAGCCTAGGTTCGCTCCTAGGCGGGTAGTTTCGCTTCATGTACTCTTGCTCTAGACCCTCTCCCTTGGAAACCAAGAACACTCATTTCTGATCGGCCAAGTTTGCTTCTCCTCAATAAGGTTCATTTGTGAATCGTCTCGGACCGATTCCTTCCTTCGCATGCGAATGCTTCCGAAATGAACTCTTCCCTTCGCCTGCGAATCCTCTCAGACTGAACCTTCCCTCCTACCATGAACCTTCTCACCCACAAACCAACCTTCGCATCAACAACCTCCCCTTCGCAAGTTTGCTTCTTTCTCCCGGTTTTTGACCACTTTCGCATTTTAAGCCTGTTTTTGAAGATTTTGACGAGGGATTTTCACCCAAATTCATATTTTGACATATTAGACCCCATAAATTCATATTTTATACTATTTTGGGGAAATTCTTATTATAGATCATTTTTTTACAAGATATTATCTATCGGTTTGTTGACTTTTCTAAGAAGTTATGACACCAAGCCATCCCCATACCCACTTTATATCACTATTCACTCTCCACCAAGTCAAATCATAATCCTTTTTCTACTCTTCCCAACATTCCACAAGATTTTCTTTCATCAAATCCACATAAAACTCTATATTCTTCACATTTCCTAAAAGTCTCATTTGCCTTTATCCTAAGACAAACATTCTCTCTCTCTCTCTCTCTCTCTCTCTCTCTCTTTCTCTCTCTCTTTCTCTTTCTCTCTCTCTCTCTCTCTCTCTCTCTCTCTCTCTCTCTCTTTCTCAGGAACTCAAAACTCCCAGGATGCCACGAGTTCTTCCCCCACTGTTGATAAATTTTTCATTATTATTCCTAAATATTCTACATTCCTTCACTCAAATCATGGATTTGTTACACAAATATCATTAAATTTGTTCTTAGGATCTTTGAATCCTTAAGTTTTCTTCAAGTGTTCTTGACTTGGAAACCCCCTTTCTTCAACCATCCATCTCAGGTAATCACTCAAGGCGAGTTCAAACCCCCATCTTTTCACGTTTTCTTCTATTTTTATGGTGGAGAATACAATTTACAAGACCAAAACATGCTAAACTCAAATAACAGATTTCAATAGAAAAGTTATGGCCCAATCACGAACTATTTTGACCACCTGAAACTCAATATTTTTCGAAAATGTTCAATATTCAAAATAGTTCAGATTTATACCTTTCAAATGATTACTTGCACATATTCATATGATTTTTTTTTACAATTTATGGTGATTTTTACAAAACTGCCTATCACTACAGAAATGATTTCGGACCAGTCAGTGAAGATGGCCCTTTTCACACTGATTTTTACATACTAGACATATTTTCAGAACTTTTGGAGTTTATGGATTAAGATTTTGACTCCCGATGATTTTTTTGTGATTTTTACAAAAACAGTGACTAACACTTTGTAATTTGTTGAGCAAAGTGTATATCAATGATATCTACATATTGACTTGTGCTTCCTGTTAAGCTACCTTTATGAAATAGAAATACTCATTCAACATAAGGGTTTTTATTCACTACAAACAGATAAGATAAACTACAATAAGTTTATTTTATGTTTCGTTACACTACAACTCACTATGAGAGGTTCAATTTTCACTACAAAAGGGTTTTAATTTACTAAGAACATACATGATAAGCTATAATAGGTATAGTTTATATTACATCAACTCTGTGAACTTACTAAGGAAGGTTATATTGCTACAACAAAAAGGATTTTAAATCACACTACACATAAACTCATTAAATTCGGTTGTGAGGCACTACTTCATTGTACTCTTAGAGTACTGGTTAAAATCATGTAGTTATAACAAGAGTCTCTTGTAGGGAGAGTGTGATACTTGTAAATAGATCTATATTGGGATTGATAACTCACACCTTAGCTGCATGCAACAGCTAGACCGACAGGTCTGGGGTGACAAATGTCATAACATTCTGACTCCTAAAGAGCGTTGTAACAGTTTACTATCCAAATCAGTATGGTTATAATAACTCACATAGGGAAATAATGACACACATAGTTTACGGGGATCCCTACATTCAAACGGGTTTTATTTACATAAAACTGCATACACTATTACAAGTACGGAAAATAGTTGTACATTTCGTTCTTTGGGTCTTAAGACTGCAACTCATTTTATAAAGAAGATATTGGATTTTCTTGTGCATACACTATATTTACAAAGAAAGGTTTTCAACTTCATGAACTAAAGCTTATGCACTCACCAACATAATTGTTGACACTCTTTCAAAATTTACTTTTATTCTCAGGTAATCAATAAAAACACGTGACTACCAGCGAACATTTGAGGAAGGAACGCTTTGCTGTTAGACAAACCATTTTATGATTATATTGTAATCAATTTTGAAACATGTTCTCATAAAACCATGTGGCTTTCTCGATTATATTTATGATGGTTGTATTTACTTTGATCACTAGTATACTCATTTTTATGATACTATACATGAAGTCCTCCACCCCCAGACGTTTCCACCATCCTTGGTTTGGCGGTGTAACAGATTGTTATCAGAGCATTGATTATAGTGAACTAAGTTTATCGAACCACATAAGATATATAAACTATAAACACAATGGGACTAAGATTCTCTGACTAAACACTTTCCATACAACTATAATTTTAAAAATAAAACAATATTTTTTATGAAAAGTATAGGTACATGCATTACATACTGGTATAGGATCGTATCTAGGAAAACGCAAAAAGTAAAAATGGATGAGTTCTAGACTATGATTATACCTTGGGATACGTAATCAAGTTTGGAAGGAATATAGTTTGATCAACTATATTCGTCAGATAACTTACTAGCATGCGCTAGTGGATAGTTGTAGAAGGCAATAAGTCTAACAATCTACCATCACCCTACAAGAATTGCACTAAGAACCAAACAAAACATTTAAAATACTATAGGAGTATTTGATGTTGCTATAGCACCATATTTCTAGATTCATTATGTGCATCTTACACCCACATTCTCGCATAGATTTCATGGCAGGATACCACTTACTAGGTGCCCCTACTTTCCGAACCAGGGAACAGAGGTTGGATAGAAGACGAACCAGAAGAAGATCCCAATGAAGACCCCGAAGAAGTCGTAGAGGAAAAACACGAACAAGAAGAATTTTGAAGAGGAACTGGAGGAAGAAGAAGACGAAGAGGGGTCGGAAGAGGAGTTGGAGGTCATCAACCGTCCATACGTAGCCAGAGTTTCCATGAACTATTTCGGCTACAACGGACTTGTGCTCTGTTGGGCATCAGAAATCAAGAGGCAGAGTCATTATCAGCGGAAATGATCACCATTTGGAGATCAACGTGGTTACTATGACCTCAACTATCGAGGATCAGCTGATAAGGCCCTCTCAGTCGTGATTCAACAAATCACGAATCTTAGGGATCGGAATCAAGTTTGGGAGCTAAGTGTCGCAGTGGAAGTTAGCAACGCGTGAACTCAAAACATGGAAAGAGCCCACTATCCTAGGCACCGAATTATTGATGACCTTGCCACCACACAGGCGGAGGTAAGGGAGTATCTGGAAAGGCACATGACTCTTGAAGTGAGAGTGACTACAGCTGAGCGTCGGTTAGCAGAACTATAGGGAAACTCAACTTCGGCTCGTGGACCACAAGGGACGACTCACCATGAGTAGGGTTCACACTACTCACAAATCTGTATAGATTAGGTTTATGAGTATGCGTTGGTGGTACTCTTCTCTATGTGTATGTTCAATCCTACGGTTAAGTGGTTACACTAATCAAAGGAGCCTAATGTTGTCAAAAAATTTCTTTGCATTGATGTGATGTAGACCTATATCATGGTAAAAATTTTCCAAACTCCACTTACTAGAATTGTATCAATGAAATTGGCATTCATATTATATTTCATTAGGAGTGTTATCACTAAATTCATAAAAAAGTATATGTCGTTGCTTATGGTGAGTCTACAAGTACTTAGTGTAGGAAATAAGGTTATATATAATTAAGATTCTATCGGTTTAGAAATGATGGTTCCGCTTTAGGTCTTGTTCCTTGTTTGGTTGTGGGCTTAGGTTGTATCCATTAGAATCAACGATGTATTAAATCTCAATTACACATATGTAGCATACACTAAGCGGTTGTAGAATGACCTAGCATGGATCAAGTCACAATATTACACTAAGACACTACTATTAAATTCATAAGCTCAGAACATATGAATTTCCAATATGAATTGCTTGCAAATACTTTAAAAAGTTGGAACATAACAAAGACAATTTAGTTCAATAATAACTGACTTATCACTAATATTAAAGGCTTACCAACTTTTCAAATTTGTGGAAGAATTATGCCACCATGAAAAAATCCCAAGCCTTCGCACAACGTACCACCACCTCCACCACCATCTCCACAGGATGACCCCGCCATGTTCCAAGCTGTCGTAACACCAGCCATAACAGCCGCAATGTCAAAAATTGGTACTAATGGCACTAGTGGATAGGAAAATGGTGCTACAACCTCTAACTAGGGAGATAGTTAGGGATGTTCAAAGGTATGTTCCTACAAAATTTTACAAATGGAAAACCCAAATCCTTTAATGGAAGAGGGGGAATCATCCTTCTTATGCAATGGTTCGAGAAGAATGAATCGGTCTTCGAGATTTGTGCCAGCCCGGAAGTGAGCAAAGTCAAATTTGTAGCTTGCACTTTCACTGACCGAGCCCTTACCTGTTGGAACGGTCATGTGAAGTCCTTGAGTCTCTTAGTGGCAAATGCAATGAGCTAGGATGATTTGAACACATTAATGCTAGCAGAGTACTGCCCGAGAGGGGAAGTTCAGAAATTAGAACATGAACTTTGGGGCCTCAAAATGACGGGCTCTGACATCGTATCTTACACAGCTAGATTCAGCGATCTGGTGATACTATGTCCCGGATTGGTCACCCCAGAGAGTAACAAGGTGGAAAAATACATTTGGGGACTAACACCCCAGATTCAAGGAAATGTGTTGGCTTCTAAACCGACTAAATTCGATAGTGCCAAACAATTTGCACAACACTTATCAACCACAAGGCAAGCCATGGCACTGTGATGGCCACCTCGGATAAAAAAAAGGGGGAAACAACAAGAAAAACCAACCAACGCAGGATTCTATCAAGAAACAACAAGTAGTGGCGGTTCGTGCTGCAACTACCCCCACCACTCTAACACCCATAAGGCAGTATGCAGGAAGCCTCCCCAAATGTAACAAGTGCAACTTTAATCACACTAGCCCTTGTCGCAAGATGCACTGCAACAATTGCCACTAGAAAGGGCATACCACCTATTTCTATAGGGCGTCTGCTCAACAAGCCAACCAGAACACCAACGCTGGAGCAAGCTAAACCTGCTACGAATGTGGGGAAACCGGGCACTACAAAAGAGACTGACCAAAAGCTATAAACGCAAATGCCGGTGGTGTCAGAAGGGTCTTGGCCTTAAGTCAAGGATTAGCAATGGAAGATCCTATGGCGGTTACCGATATGTTTCTCCTAAATAACTTATATGCATGCATATTATTCAATAGTGGAGCAGAGAGGAGTTTCATTAGCCACAAAATCAAAAAATTACTAAGAGAGAATCCCCAATCACTAAAAGATAAATACGTCATACAAATGGCAAATGGAAAGACAGAGAACACTAACGACATATACTCAGGGTGTACCCTCATTCTAGACAACCACTCATTCAAAATCGATCTATTTCATGTTTCAATAAATATATTTGAAGTCATCATTGGCATGGATTGGTTAAGTTCTAATCGTGATGACATTCTGTGCTACGAATGAGCCGTTTGCCTTAATCTGCAATGTGTCGAAACTCTCGTCGTTTATGGTTACAAACCTAGTGCGAACCTACAATTCATCTCCTATGTCAAAGTCCAAAAGTATCTCCGTAAGGAATACCACCCCATCTTAGCCCACGTAGTGGATAAGAAGAAAGAAGTGAAATACATCAAGGACATTCTAGAGGTCTTTAATTTCTCTGGCATATTTCTAGAAGACCTTCCTGGAGTCCCACCCGCGTGACAGTTTGATTTCCGAATCGATGTAATCCCTGGGGCTACCCACATAGCCAAGGTGCCATACGGCCTAGAGCCAGTTGAGATGTAGGAATTATCCATTCAACTACATGAACTGCTAAGCAAAGTGTTCATCTGACCGAGCTTCTCACCTTCGGGAGCACCGATCCTGTTCGTGAAGAAGACCGAGCTTGTCTACGCCAAATCAACAACGTATTCGACCAATTCCAAGGAGCAACTTACTTCTAAAAAATCGATCTGAGGTCAAGATACCATCAACTATAGGTCCAAGAGGAGAATGTTCATAAAACAGTGTTTAGAACCCAGAACAGTCACTATAAGTTTGTAGTGATGCCCTTCAGTTTGTAAAACGCACCCGTGGTATTCATGGATCTAATGAATAGGGTGTGCCGGCCCTACTTAGAACAGTTCATGATTGTCTTCATAGATGACATTTGGGTCTACTTTAGTAGTCTGGAATAACACGACCAACATCTACAACAAGTATTTGAGACACTGAGGGCGAAGAAGTTTATGAAAAATTCTCAAAGTGCAAATTTTGGATCCGAGAAGTGGGCTTCCTCGATCATGTAGTTAGCAAGGAAGGGATACACGTGCATCCTTCCAAAGTCAATGTGATCGGAAACTGGTTGGCACCAAGGACGCCTATAGAAATCCGTCAGTTCTTAACCCTCGTTGGCTACTACAGGTGGTTCATCCAAAACTTCTACAAAATCACTAAACTGCTTACCACCGTAACTCAAAAGGGTGCAACCTTTGATTGGCGTGAAAAGCAAGAAATTGCATTCCAAACACTAAAACAGGCTCTATGCAATGCTTCGATTTTATCCATATCAGAAGGAACCGAAGACTTTGTAGTCTTCTACGATGCATCGAACCAAGGTCTTGGGTGTGTGTTGATGCAACGAGGAAAGGTCATTGCCTAAGCCTCGAGACAGCTAAAAACAACAAGGCCAAGTATGCCACACACAACCTCGAACTTGGGGAAATAGTATTCGCTCTTAATACATGGGGGCACTACCTCTATGAGTTGAAGTGTACTATCTTCACCGATCATAAAAACCTTCAACACATCCTCAATCAAAAGGAATTCAACATGTGGCAGAGGCAATGGGTGGAACTACAGAATGATTACAAATGCGAAATTCATTATCACCCTGGAAAAACTAATGTAGTAGCTGACGTCCTCAGTCGAAAGGAATACTCGAGCCACCGAGTAAGGTCGTTAACCATGACAATCCATTCACACCTGTCTACACAAATCAAAGAGGCTCAGTTGGAAGCCATAAAACCAGAGAACATTACAGGTGAAGCTTTAAGAGGGATGGATAAGAACCTAGAAATCAAGGGTGATGGAATACGCTATCTCATGAATCGGATCTGGACACCCAATTATGGTGGATTCAGGGACATCTTCATGAGCGAAGCCCACAAAAATTGATACTCCATTCATCCCGGTTCAGACAAGATGTATCTGGACCTCAGGAAACTTTATTTGTGGCCGAACATGAAAGCCGAAATTGCTACCCAAGTATGGTGGATTCAGGAATGTCTTCAAGCAAAAAATGATATTCTTGACAAAAATGGGTTAAATATTTTGTTTTTACAAAAAATTAGCCATAAATGTAAGTTTTGAACAAAAATAGGTAAGATTAGGCCTTAATGGGACGTTTTTGGCTTATTGGGCCAAGAATGTCATTTTTATGAAAAATGGGCTGAAATGGTCAAATAAATATTTTGGGGTGAAATATGTTAATAGTAAAACAATTGGGCCAAAGATATTAAGTTTATGGTATATGTTTATAACCAAAGTGTCGTTACAAATACAACATCAAGTGTTTTAACATTAAAAGTAAACACCAATCGTAAAACAAGTCCTATACTACAATTTATATCGATAAACAGATACATCATACAATGATTGGACCTAATGTTACTCATTGTGTCCATTGGGCCTTCGTGGTCCAATTTCACAATTATTAGGCCCAATATAATGAAAACATGTTTATTGGGCTTCCGGTGATCCAATTACATTCCTACGGGACCCTCTATGGCTTTTACATGCTATTGGGCCTCAGTGGCCCATTTGCATTGCTAGTATTGTTGAAATCAAACATATGCTTGATGGGCTAACGTGTCCATAAGCATACTCGACATCCTATAAATGACACACATAATTAGTGGGCCACAACATCCTTTTTCATGTTTGTTAGGCTTTACTCTATACTATGTAAACATTAAACGTGTTGTAATCAATGTCATTCAAATTCATGGGGTAATATTGGGGAATTAGTGAGAAAATATCAGTCAGCACCAATAAGTGTCGGCCGTAGTCTGTAAGTTGTAACCAGAGTCTCCTGGAGGGAGAGCGAGAGTTTGAGTATAGATCTATATGGGGGTGACTCCCCCACACCTGAGTTGTTCACTACAGTTAGACTCGGTCAGTCTACGGTGACAAAATCTTAATCAAAACTAGCATTTGTAAAAATGCCTAGAGGGAGAAATAGTCATTATCATGCATGGTAATAACAACTCACACAGATATCCATTACCATTTTATCAATCATGGGAAATCAACTTCATACATGTACTGGTACTCAACCTCGAGGGTTGGTACGACAACATTCTCTATTACAGGCAACATCGGGTTGTCTGGAAGCTTTCTCCTTAGATTCTCCTTATAATTTCAGTAATATCTTGATACATACTAATAACCCATCACACACATACATTAATACAAGATCTGACACAAGCATACTAAACTGTTTTCAAAAAATATAGGATTTTCTTGTTGGTCCAAAGTTATACAAATCATTTTCACAAACATCCTTATGAACTCACCAACATTTTTATGTTGACCTTTTTAAATTAACTTGTATTCTTAGGAAACCGTTGAAGCAGGTTGAGCTGAACAAACTATCAGATGTTTAGTATTATTTTGTTTCATCATACTTTAACTGTTTGACATGTAATATTTAATTACAATAATCAACGTAAACTATGAATATTGTTATATTACATGTGAGATGATGATGATGTTATGTTTCATTTATATTCATTGTGATGATTATTCAATAGTTAGTCACACGAGCCCCAAGATGTTTCCGCCGTCTGGTTCGGCGGTGTGATAGATTGGTATCAGAGCAATGTTTATAGTGAACTAGCATATCTAATCATACAGGATATGCAACTATAAATACAATGGGACTAAACTACTATGAACATAATAATTAAAATACATACCTATGTATGCATTTTTTTTAATAACACGACAAGAACAGTAAAAGTATTTAGAGGATTTGAACATCGCTATCAAACCCATGTAATTATGTAGTCAAATTGGGGGTGAATGTAGCCTGATGAACTACATTCATTCAAAATACGACCAACATGTGTTTGGGAGTAATCCTGTTGGACAATAAATCAAAAACTTACCCCTAATCATCTAAAGAGATTATAGAACCAAACCTAAACAAAATTAAACTACTATAGGAGTTTTCGGTGTGCCATTTGTTTCTAGTATTTATATAAGATCGTGCAGACGCTATGGTCGGGTATCATTAGCTAGGAGAACCCTATCTTCCTAATCAGGGGAATGTAGGGTGGCTTGATCCAGAGGTTTCTTCGATCTCATTCATAGAGGACCAGCTGACCGGGCCCTCCCAGGCATGGTCCGGCGCACCCGAGAGATTGGCAACCGAGTTCAGGGGACCCCCCCTCCAATCAAATGGACCAAAGGTGGACTACTGTGGAGAGAGCTGAGAGACGAAAACATGAAGTGAACAGGGAATCCCATGCAACAAAAATAGTTTGGGAGGCGCAACTACGAGACACCAAGTGACATGTAACTCGTTTCTGGGGTGCATCCACTTCATCATAACAACCACCAGGCACTTTCTGCCATGATTAGGATCATATTCTCCCCCCCCCCCCCTAGTATTTGTTATGATTCTCTTTTGCATGCATAGATGGTATTTACTAATGAACGAATTATGTGTTTTCCTTGTTTCATGTTATTGCATGAATTCACTTATATGCACAATCGAACCCCTGAAATTGCCAGATACTCAACGATCTAAGAACAAAAATAATCCATGTACTCTAGGGATAGACTCAATATTCGTGCAAGATCTACAATTACTCACCACCATATACACATCCTGGGGAAGTAGGTTAGAACAGTTAGAATTATACGACCAAACGTGAACATTATAGAGTACAATTATAAATAACCATCGCTCCTGACGATCTTGCTCATCATCATTCAGCAGGAAAACGTCATCCGACAAAAACAACAAGAGCACCTGCGAGACATCACTCCTGCAAAAGGACTCTGGTACATTCCAAGCTGCTGTAACAGCGGCTATAACCGCTGCTATGGCACAAATCAGTGCAAACAACACCAAAGGAGGTGGAAAAAGCATTGACCACTCCAACCGAAGGAACGAACATGGAAACCAACAAGTGACAGCTTATCAACGCACTCCAAACCCCAAGCTTAAGAGCAGAAAGTGGCAGAATAGAAGTAAGATAAAGGCACAACCCACTCAAGGGTTCTTAAAGAAGCAACATGTGGTTGTTGTCCATGCAATCATGACACCTACTACATCAACACCAGCGAGATCATATGATGGAATCCTTTAGAAATGCAACCAGTGCAATTTCCATCATAAGGGAGCCTGTCGAGAGCCGTATTGTAAGAGATGCAACCAAAAGAGTCACACCACCAAATACTATAGAGCTTATCCATGACAGAATTAGCATCCAAACAAAAACAAAAACAATTGCAACCTCCTTAACAACAACACCAATGCTGGGATAAATCACACCTTCTATGGGTGTGGAGGAACCGGTCACTTCAAGCACATTTTCCGCAAGACTAACAATCATGGAGCAAGAGGATCAAGAAGGGTCCTAACCTTGGGTCAAGGTGAAGCAGTTCAAGACCTGACTGTTGTTCTTGGTATGATCCAACTTAACAACTCTTTCGCTTACCTCTTATTCCATAGTGAAGCTGAGCGAAGCTTCATTAGTAACATATTCAAACACTTGCAAAAACAACAACCCCAAAAGCTAAATGAAGCCTTCACGGTTGAGATGGCTAAGGGGAAAATTGAATTGACCTAAGATATTTATGTAGTTTATACCTTAACACTAAACAACCATTCATTTCAAGTAGATTTAATGCCAGTAAACATTAGGAGTTTTGATGTGATAATCGGCATGGTCAGGTTAAGCCCCCACCATGCTGATGCTATGTGTCGCAAAAAGGTCGTTTGCCTTCACTTCCCAAAATGAAAAAACTCTAATAACCTATGGTGATAATCCTACACCAATCTTCGTCTCTCATTTCGTGCATCAAGGCATAGAAGTTCCAGGACAAGAAGAACTATGTGCTCCTCGCCCATGTTGTAAATAAAGCCAAAGAAGAAAATCAACATTAAAGACATCCCAGTAGCCTACGAAATTATGGATGTATTTCCTGAAGACCTTCCAGGAATACCTCCATAAACATAGGTCGAATTTTGTATCAACCTAATACTAGGAGCCACGTCAATTGCCAATTCACCCTGCAGGTTAGCTCCTGCCGAAATTCAAGAGTTATCCAGTCAATTAAAAGAATTGTTGAGTAAAGGATTAATCAGACCAAGCTTCTCACTCTGGGGAGCTCTAGTCTTGTTCAAAAAGAAGACGGATCCTTCAGAATGTGCATCAATTGTAGGCAATTGAATAAGCTCACTATCAAGAACTGATACCCACTCCCTCGGATTAACGACCTATTTAACCAATTCCAAGGAGCTAGTTACTTCTCCAAAAAAATATCTAAGATCCGGTTATCAACAGCTCTAAGTCCATGAAGAGCACACTAAAAAAATGCTTTCTGAACTAGATACATCCTTTTAGAATTTGTTGTGATGCCCTTTAGTCTAACGAATGCCTCAATGGTATTCATGGACCCCATAAACCGAGTTTTCCCAACCATTCCTAGTCATCCTTTTCATTATTTTCATCCATAACATACTCTTCTACTCACGAAGAAAGAACGAAACACTATCAACATCTACGATCGGCCTTGAAAGCATCGAAGCCAGAGAATATCATGGAAGAAGCACTAAGTGGATCGATATAATGGAATTACTTCAAGATGTTGACAGTCACTTCAAAAGGCTATAAGAACATGGCTAGACATGAGCATTGCTCACCACCCTCAAACCAATAATCAAAGGGAATGAACCATTCAATCAATCGAAGTCATGCTCCAAGTGTGGGTGTTTGAATCCAACAAGTCATGGGATACTTGGTTACACTTGATTGAATTATCATACAATAACGGCTACCGCACGAACATAAAGGTTACCCCTTTCGAGGGTCTTTATGGTTATAAATGAAGATCATCCGTCAGTACTCTCACAGAACCAGAAACCATTCACGACACGACAGAGAAGATAATCCAAATCAAAAATCAACTTCAAGCATCATAAGACAGACGTAAGAGTTATGCTGACAAATGACAAAAACCTTGGGAATTCCAAGTCGGAGGCCGGGTACTATTGAAAGTATTTCCTTGGAAAGGATTATCTGATTTAGGAAACAGGGAAAATTAAACCCGCGATACATTGGACCGTTCAAGATTCTTGACCGGATTGGTCCAATGGCTTATAGACTGCAGCTACCTGCCGAAATCAGAAATGTACACCTCATGTTCCATGTCTCAAATTTGAATTAGTACCTACTAGATGAAAATCTTGTCATTACTTTTTAAGAGATCGAGATAAATGAGAATCTCCTATTCGTCAAAGAACCAGTCGAGATTTTCGATAGGGAAGTGAAGCATACAAAGCAGAGTCGCATTCCGATTGTGAAGGTTTGATGGAACGCCAAGCATGGACCGGAATTCACATGGGAATGCAAAGACCAGATGAAGCAGAAGTACCCTCACCTATTCTCTCATTCATGACCCTATCTTTCGAAAGAATTTAAAGATGAAATTCCCTCTAACGGGGGGATGATGTCACAACTGGTTTTGCTAGGAAATTCTATTCTCAAGTAAACATCATGTACTGTAAAACTTGTAATCTATGTGAATATCATACTCCATGGTCACTCAAATACATCTTACATGGATTGAAAACCCTAAAAATCCCGGATCAAGTTCATTATGGACTACGATTCTTTTATTGGGCCTGATGGAGCAATAAATCTTCAACTTGACTACTGTGGACCTAAAAAACCTAATTGGGTTTTAAATGGACACATATTCATAAGACTTAACATATTAGGCCATGTGGACCTAAAATAATTCATGTTATCCGTATTGGGCCAAGTTGGGTCATTAACTCTGTTTCCTTTTACCATTTTCGGCCATTAACCTTCTTAAGCGACCAATGGGCCGAAAATCTGTTATTGTGCTTCATAAATTTGATCAAGTTAAGAGAAGGCCCAAATTACCTCAATTCCTTTCTCTTAAGCCCAAATTCTCGGCCTATTATGCTTATTAGATAAAAAAGTGAAAGATAGGAAATAAGTTGCACTTGACACATCATTTTTGCATGGTGGTTCTACATGCAACCATCACTTCAAAAACCCTCTTTGTCTTATCTTATTATCGGCCAAGAGCAAGCCCAAACACATATATCTTTATTTTTTCCTTCAAACACTCTTAAAATGATCTCAAGAACTCTCCCTTTCTCCTAAAAAATTTTGTGAGTTGTGGGTGTATTTCAAAGAGCTTTCATCAAATCCTTCACACTATTGGTAAGTTACCATCTCCTAACAGTTGTTACCTTCCATTTTAATGCTAAAAATTCTTCCTTACATAGCATCATTTCATGTTCTAACTCCCTAGAACCATCTAAGTTCGAATTCCTCCTCGAGAGGCTTCCTAGGGCCGAGATCTACACAATTTATCACCAAGAACCAAAAACATCAAAGCAATGTGAGTTCATACCCCCTACTTTTGGATTTTTACTTGGTTTTTGGGGGAATATACAAGTTGTTTTGTGTAGATCTATGTGTATATTCATGATTATGTGTGTTTTCATGAATTATTTGGTGATTATGTGTTGTTCACTTCATAGATCTAAAAATATGTTAGGAACACGAATTTTATCACTTGGATCATCTTAAAAACCTTGAGAAAAATATGTGTTATCACATATAAAACATGTAAACTTGTAGATCTGGGATTTTTACACTTAAAATAGCAAAAATTAGTGTTATGTTCAAAGATCTATAAACTAAACTCATAAATTAGCCCTTGACAGAAAAGTTTTGGTCCAATCTCAGACTGTTTTGACCAACTTAATTATAATATTCTTCAAAACTATTTTACATGAAAATTTTCAGATTTATACCTTTAAGATGACTAGTCTCACATTTTCATTCGATTTTTCTACAACTTTTGGTGTATTTCACAAAACTGGCTATCACATTTGAGTTAATTTCGGACCAACTTGTGAAGGTGAGCAATTTGACACTAGTTTGAGGCCATTAAAAATAATGAGAAATATTATGAACAAAGTAGACAAAATTTTCCAAACTTCCAGAGTTTATGGATCAAAATTTCGACTTACTATAATTTTTCTACAAATTTTCCAACAACCGGGTCAGAAAAGTTAAAAACCAGGAAAATGTGTATTTTTATAAAAATCAAGCTAAAAATGATATTGTTGAAAAAATTGGTTAAAAATGTTGTTTTTACCAAAAATTAGCCATAAATGTAAGTTTTGAACAAAAATGGGGACTAAAGTTTATTTTTACTAAGATTGGGCCTTAATGGAAAGTTTTTGGCTTATTGGGCCAATAATGTCATTTTTATGAAAAATGGGTTGAAATGGTTAAATAAATATTTAGTGGTCAAATATGTTAATATTAAAACAATTGGGCCAAATATATTAAGTTTATGATATACATTTATAACCAAAGTGTCGTTACAAATCCAACGTCAAGTGCTTTAACATTGAAAGTAAACACCAATCATAAAACAAGTCCTATACTACAATTTATACAGATAAATAGATACATGATTCAATGATTGGGCCTAATGTTACTCATTGTTTCCATTGGGCATTGATGGTCCAATTTCACAATTATTAGGCCCAATATAATCAAAAGATGTTTATTGGGCTTCCGGTGACCCAATTACATGCCTACCGGACCCTTTACGACTTTTACATGCTATTGGGACTTAGTCGCCCATTTGCATTTCTAGTATGGTCCAAATCAAACATATGCTTGATGGACTAGCATGTCCATAAGCATACTCGAAAGCATATAAATGACACACATGATTATTGGGCCATAATGTCCTTATTCATGTTTGTTAGGCTTTACTCTATACTATGTAAACATCAAACGGGCTGTAATGAATGTCATTCTAATTAATGGGGTAATATTAGGGACTTTGTAACATCCCAAAGTCAGGATCAAGAGTTTAGGGTAATGTGTATGTTTGGAAAAGAGGAACTCGGTGAGTAGGAGCTGTAACTCGTCGAATCTAAGCGTGTGCTTGGCACATGATAACTGACCGGACTCGCCGAGTTGAAGGCTAGACTCGATGAGTCCGTGCTAGAATGAGAAACCCTAATTCCTGGGGTTTGCACCCTATTTATAGAATGACATGCCTTCATTTCAGCCTCTATCTTCCCTGAGTGTTCTAGTGAAACCCTAAATCGTTAGAGACTCCATTGTTGAGAAGACTGAAGCTTGGAAGAAGAAATTGGTGAAGAGAAGTTAGAGGAACTTGAGGATAGCATCAAGAGAGCTGGTGGATGTGAAGTCTACATCAGTTTAGACTCATCTCTGAGGTACGAAGACCTTACCTTAAACTATTTCCTTATTATTTCATCCATGATGTGTGATTTGGGGTTCTTTAGCATGGTTGGGATATATTTCGGGTATAGAGACTAGATCTGAGGTTGCAACTTCAGATCTAGATTGGTTTGGAGCCATGTGATCAGAAAGTGATAGATTTGGGGTTTGATTGAGAGTGTCCTGGCCTTAAACCTTCATTTTAGCTTGATTAGAGCTTGTTGAGCCTTGCGTGCACGTAAAGTTGGAAACATTACGTGTGAATCTAGCCCTAGGAGTCCAGATCTATGTATTGGAAGCAATGGAATGGCCTGTGATCGTCTGAATGAAGATATTACGTATGGACTCGGCGAGTCTGGGAGATGACTCAGTGAGTTGGGCTTCATATCAATCTTGAGTCGCATAGTAACTCGGCTACTCACGTGGGTAGACTCGACGAGTTGTATGAAGATGGGCAGGAACTCGACGAGTTGGAAGAACAACACGGCGAGTCTATTGAATATTGCCTTGGACTCGGCGAGTCTGTTCTTGCACTCGGCAAGTCTGGTCGTAAAGTCCAAACCACTTTGGTTGAGCCGTGAATTGGTGAGTCGGGGGGATGACATGGTGAGTTGAGCAGGAAGGGACTCTGAGTTTGTTGGACTCGACGAGTCTTGGGGCAAGTCGGCGAGTTGAGTCGTGACATGGGAGTTAGAGCGTTGGAACTCGATGAGTCAATGGGTTGACTCGGCGAGTAGGGTCAACCAGAAAGGTTGACTTTGACTGAGCACTTTGACTGGACCAAGGGTTGACCAGTTTGACTTCCAAAGGGTATTTTGGTAAATATTGGTATTTGTTGGTTTTGGTTATTTGGTAATGACCAGTGGTGGAGTTCGTGTTGGTGGTAAGAGCAGCGTGGTCTTATTACTTCAAGTCGGCAGTTGTAGGTGAGTTATCCTTACTATATCGACAAAGTCTAAGGCACCAAGGTTGGCCCTTTATCGGATGAGAATCCGGGTAGTTGTTTGTTGTGTTATTCCTTTGCTATGTCTGCATTCTGGTAGTTAGGATGGTATATGTTAGAGACCTGGTTAAGGTCAGTATCCTGCTATATAGGATGATGCTATGATGGTGAACGGTTAGGTCGCTATCCTGGTTAGGTTGTTGCTATGTTATGTGATCTGCTATATCAGTTGATTAGTTGTGAATTGTTATATGATTATATGTTTATGTGCACATGGTTGTTGGACTGGGGTTGGGTTGAGGCGGGTCATACTTTGTGCTATGGGTCAACATACCCATGGCGGACCGGTTAAACCGAACGCCCACCGAGTGGTCCGGATAGGCTGAAGGCCGCAAGAGGGCAGACCAGACGTGTCGCGGCTCGGAGAGTGGACCAAACAGACTGAAGGCTTGGTGCGGCGGACCAGTCATACTGTAGACTCAGAGAGAGAGTGGACCGGGTGGACTAAAGGCCTGGTGTAGGCGGACCAGTCACACTGTAGACTCGATATGCATGACTGTTCTGTTTATGATATGATATAATATGTGTATGGTATTGTGGTTGATATTTTGGGGGTAACTCACTAAGCTTTCGGGCTTACAATTTCAGTGTATTGTTTCAAGTACTTTAGGAGACTGTGGCAAGGGGAAGGCGTGATCGTACCGCTCCTCAGTTTTATGTTAATCTTTCTGGGATACTCTGATAATAAATGAACTGAAAACCTTTTTGTAATAACTTAATGAATATGAGTTGTTTTTGAAAAGTTTAAATTGGCTGTAAATTTGCACAGTGTTCAAGTTTGTATCAGAGCCTTGGTTTGAGTGAATTGGAGGAACATTCGTGTGAATCTAGTCTCAAATCAAGGAGAGTTTTCAAAGTTAAATTGAAATGGTTTTCAAAAATAAGTAGAGGAGGATATGGAGGTACGATCAGCCAGAGCCTATAAGTAAACCCCAAAATACCATACAAGTTATTTGATTATGTGATATGTTAGAACAGCATGCTAGTACTAGGCTAGGGATCTTCCAGAATTACATGATAGAATTGCCTAATTATAAGATGCCTGCTAGCCTAGGGTTCCCTATTATGTGAGGAAGATAGAAGTCCCTCTAGAGGTGAGGATTAAGTATTGTCATGTATATGTTTATTGCTACGGTGTTGTGATGATACTTGATATAACTATGGGTAGGTGTGGAAGGTAGTATGGGCCTGTACTTCTGAATGCACAGGACCCATACATGTATCAAGGAAGTCACAACCCCTAGGGTCGGGTTGGGAGTTAGTTCCCGGGTTCCTAGGGAAGCATTTGATTTTCTTGAAGAGTATTTTCAGTATGGTGGTTTCGAGGCATGACAGGGGTGGATCCGGGTCAGGATCAGGATCAGTAGAGGACGGTCAAGGTGGATTGGTGCCACCCGAGGTCATCGGTCAGATGAGTACGGATGAGTTGGATGATAGGATTCGTGAGATCCTGCATGATAGGATTATTGTTATGTTCAGGGCGGATAATACCGGAGATGTTTGGGTCGATCAAGACCGCCATGGTTGAGTATTTTGATGAGCGCTTTGCGGCTCGTGCAAAGACGGCTGCCGCAGCAGCTGCAGCAACTGTAGCCGCGACAGGTGGAGGAGCCGGTCAGGGTTTCCAGCATCAGGACTTTGATAATACGAGGCCCCCTACTTTTGATGGAGTTCAGGATCCGATCATTGTATGAGGTGGTTGTCGGACATCGAGGGGTGTTTCTTCATGTGTCCATGTCCTGCGGATCAGAATGTGAGGTGTACTCTAAACCTTTTGAGGCTCGGGGCGAAGGATGGGTGGAGGTTGACTACGGGATCATATTTTTATGCGCAGCGGGCTGCGGTTTCATGGGAACAGTTCCGAGAGATGTTTAGTACCCGTTATGTTCCACGGGTTGAGAGGGAGAGGTTGGCTCAGGAGTTCTTGGAACTGAAGCAGGATTCGGAGTCGGTGACGGAGATCACCAGGATGTTCACTGAGAGGGCGATGTTTTGCCCTGAGTTTGCTTCAGAGCAGGCTCAGATCTCCCGATATCTAAGTATTCTCAAGAGGGATATCAGGCAGTTTGTGTCTACGCAAAGGTGTGAGACCTTGCTGGAGTTGCAAGAGGCCGCTCGGCGGCGTGAGTTGGAGATTGAGTTGCAGTTGAGAGAGAGTAGAGGCAGACCCTGGTGCAGGTAGCCACACTTGTGAGAAGTGTGGAAAGGGTCATACCGAAGTTTTGTAGGTCCGGTGGTGCGTGCCGCAAATATGGGAAAGAAGGGCATTATGCGAGGGATTTCCTTCAGTCAGGCACGATTTGGGACATGAAGTTTTCTTATCAATGCCATCAGATTGGTCACTTGTGGGCCAACTGTCCCCAGCTTGTTTCCAGATCGGTGCAGGTTCCAGCACTGTCTACTTTGAGGATCACTGGCGGGTGTCAGGGTGGAGTGGATCCTCCGAGGGATCAAGGACGCTCTTATCAGCTTACAGCAAAAGAGTTCAGGGAAAAGTCAGATGTAGTTGCGGGTATGTTTTCATTTCATTGTTACCAGTTTATCTTAGTATTTATGTAGTGTTGTATTCTATTCGCCATTCTTCCTGTATCATGGTTTGGTTGAGAGTGTTAGTAACTAGGAAGTTGTAGGCAGTTAGCATCCAAGGGATTGATGGTCATAATTTGGTTGGATGGTCTTGTTGGCGGGTATAGCAATTGTGTTTTGGTTGGATGGATGGTCGTGATGTGCGATGCCGGGAAGTGATTTAGGTGGAGGTTGCTCATTTCATAGGGAGTCATTTCATGGAAAAGAGGAGTAAGTTGTGTAGGGATGATTGATTTATGTTGGTTGAGTCACCGGTGGATGGTAGTCAGTGCTCTAAGTGGGGAAAATTGGAAAAATTCTCAAGAGAATCGACAAGCATCAAAGGTTGATTACCTGTTTGGGATTCATCAGTGTTTCAGTAAGCCGAGAGTGTAGGCTCGTATGAATAAGTGTCAGACAAATGGGGCGGGATACAGACCAAGATTTTCAGAAGAATGTGATTGGTTGTTGTGAGGCCTAGGATTAGGCCGGGATCTGAGTAGCTGGAATGGGGTTAGAATTCGGAACCCCTAGAGGGCTAGAACAGTATGTACGGGAGAGATTCCCAGGAAGGATAGTTCAGGATGATGTATGATAGTTGAGCGATCCGGTGAGATTGAAGGTCGTTGGGTGTATCAGTCAGGTCGAAGGCTCAGAGAACGGTCTAGATAGGCTAAGGGCCCTGGAGGGCGGTCCAGACATGTTGAAGGTTCTGAGAGTGGTCCAGATTGGCTAAAGGCGTGGTAAGGCGGTCTAGTCATGCTGAAGACTTTGTATGTGATGATAGGTCTATATGAGGAGATGGCTTGAGTATGTGGTGATGCAATAGAAAATAGTATGTCTGGCCATGGGTATTGATCATGTTATTAAAGGCAGTGCATTGACCCGATAATCCTTGCGAGCAGATTCAGAGTGGGTGTGATGCATGGAATAGCGTTTACTCTATGAGGGAATAGTGTAGAGTGCGGTGTGAGCAACATGGAACTTGTCAAAGTAACGAGGTGTTCAAGTAGACTTCCTTGGATAAGGAGGGGGATAAGTATGTAACTCCGAGAGGTAGTGTTGGTTCACGGAAGTGAAAGCATAAGTGAGAATGGATGATTGAGAGTATTTCAATTATGGATGTCAAGCACTTTGATTGTGCCTGTGGTATGGAACCACATCCGGATTAGGTGACTGTTGAGTTTGTAGAAGGATTTCTAGTAGTGTAGAACCAGAGGAGTTTGGATGGAATGCAAGAATGGAACCTTGGATTTTTTGTATGGTTGTGATCAGGAGGTTATGTATGTAGTAGTAATTCATCCCGGGGATGTCTGGAGGTATCATCAGTGTGTCGGGTTTTTCAACCCGAGGATGTTGGATCAGGTACGATATGGGCATGAGAGTGTGGATTGGAGTTCATGGGAGTTGCTCAGGAGCTAACGGATGTGGCATCATGTCAGCTGAGAAAGAAAAGAGTTGGATTTGGAAAGGAAAGCAAGATAAGTCCTAGTAGTGAATTCGGGATAAGTTCTGCCACGCAAGGAAATGGATAGAAATTGATACCGGGTCAGAACCTGGTGGTTCAGGATGATACCTAGCTTTTTAAGAGTCAAGTGATTGTTGTGATTTGGAGTGATGAAAGTATCATCGGGTGATAATTGGTTAATAAGGGTTGTTATCAGAGAAAGAAGCAGGTGGCCGGCTTGAATCAGTTGTCGTAACTCTGTGAGGAAAGAGTTGGACTTTACAGAGGTTTGGTAGTAGTGTTCGGAGGAATCTGGGTCGATTGATACCAGGAGGTGCATCGTGGGAGTCTTATCCAAAATTGTGTGCTTCAGCAGGCTTCGAGGATGAAGCCTAATTTAAGTGGGGGAGAATTGTAACATCCCAAAGTCATGATCAAGAGTTCATGGGGTAAAGGGTAACTTTGGAAAAGAGGAACTCGGCGAGTAGGAGCTGCAAGTCGTCGAGTCTAAGCGTGTATTGGGCACATGTTAAGTGACAGGACTCGCTGAGTCGGAGACTGGACTCAACGAGCCCGTGCTGGAATGACAAACCCTAATTCCTGGGTTCTGCACCCTATTTAAAGAATGATATGCCTTCATTTCAGCCTCTATCTTCCCTGAGTGTTTTGGTGAAACCTTAAATCTTGAGAGACTCCATTGTTGAGAAGATTGAAGCTTGGAAGAAGAAATTGGTGAAGAGAAGTTGGAGGAATTTGATCATAGCATAAAGAGAGCTTGTGGATGTGAAGTCTACATCAGCTTAGACTCATCTCTAAGGTAAGAGGACCTTACCTTAAGCTATTTCCTTATTATTTCATCCATGGTGTGTGATTTGGGGTTCTTTAGCATGGTTGGGATCTATTTCGGGTATAGACACTAGATCTGAGGTTGCAACTTCAGATTTAGGTTGGTTTGGAGCCATGTGGTCAGAAAGTGATAGCTTTGGGGATTGCTTGAGAGTGTCCTTGCCTTAAACCTTCATTTTAGCTTGATTAGAGCTTGTTGAGCCTTGCATGCACGTCATGTTGGAAACTTACGTGTGAATCTGGCTCTAGGAGTCCAGATCTATGTATTGGAACCAATGGAATGGCCTATGATCATCTGAATGAAGATATTATGTATGGACTCGACGAGTCTGGGAGATGACTTGGCGCGTCGGGCTTGATATTAGTCTTGAGTCGCATAGTAACTCGGCGAGTCTCATGGGTGGACTCAGCGAGTTGTATGTGTTGGGTTTTGAGCAATCTAGCACTTCCTAAGTGTGCATGCAACCCTAATAAACCTTGGATCTATGTTTGTCTAAATACATGCAAAATAATAATTTTCCAAGGTTCATAACCTATCTAACATGGCATGGGGTATTTTTAAACATAAAAGAATTAGATGAGATTACATACCTTTTTGATGAGTTTGATTCTTAAGGAGTTTGAGGGCCAAGCACCAATAGTGTGAATGCCTCAAATGGAATCACAAATCACCACAAACTCTTGGAAAACTTTGAGAGAGTGTATACACACCACAATTTTCGGCCACACACAAACACACACACTAGTGGCTATTTCATGCAACATAAGCATGCTTATATAGTGTTCATGGTTAGGGTGAAACCCAAATAACCCATGACCTTTCCTTTTCCAAGGATCCATGGGTTAAAAGCTCCATGGATCATCCATGGACTTACATACAAGCCTATCCCATTAACAAATGGGTGTTAGCCCACACCATATAAAACCAATAGCCCACAATCTAATTAGTCTTGCTTTTAATCTCTAAATTAATTCATAATTAATTTAAGACTAAGACTAATTAAATAACATGACTTCATATTAATATATTATAACTTATAATATATTAATAATCATATGTGTATAACTCTCATAAAATTATCCATAAATAGTTTGGATGAAATGCAACCCAAATGGACCATGCCGGGTCGGGTCAAGTATATACCAAATAAGTTATGGACTTAGACACCTTATCCAAGAGACTCCCACTTGGATAAGTCTAATAACTGTATTTGCCTATTACTTTAGGAACCAACCAGCAATCATAGCTCTCGAAAACTCTGTTGAACTATGAAGCGCCATTTTAAGATAAGTGATCATACAATCCTCTGTTCTCATGATATCAGCCAGACAAACACTTGGAACTATGTCTTGCTTATTGTCTGGCAGTTGTTTCTCGATTTCAGATTTGTTTCACAAAGAACTCAACTAAACACATCAATTTAGTTCTAACCGAGCATGGGTCAACACAAAATCATCGAAGGGCCCAGATATCGCTTCTATTTCTAGAAGGAACAGATAAACTTCGACTCATATACTTATTCTACTACTTGTTGAATTGTACACAAAGGCACATTTTATAACATCAAGTTACTGATGCGTTTACGTGCAATCAATGCACAACCAACTCATAGGTAACAACTCATATCTCTAGGTTTGAAGACTTATATGATATTACCGTCTCACGATCACTCGAGATAATTCCATGAAGTGATACTAATGAGCGTGGGTTTATTCCAATACTCATAACTTATGAGTACTCATGAACATTGTAGCAACCATGTCCATGTATAAACTCTTTTAGTCATCTACAAACCAAATTCATGACAATCTTGATTCATACCTACTTACGACGTATGACCGATTGTGGAGGTTTGAATAAATTAATTATTCTGGAAGTCAAAACATGCAAAGTGAAATAATTGTAAATAATTGACAATGACAACAACACCTTACTCATAAATAAATCACATTTTTATTCATCATCAAATGTCGATTACATTTTACAAGTTTCAGAGAATCTATCTAATCTGTAAAACTAATATCGTCCCTCAGCCCGATGCACCTCGCATGCTGAAAATGCTTAGCCCTCGTCAGTCCCTTTGTAAGGGGATCCGCAGGGTTCTCATCTGACGATATCCTCTTTGCCACGAGGAGTCCTTCTTCTATCTTGTGTCTTATGAAGTGATATTTTTTGTCAATGTGTCGGGATCTTCCATGATCTCTCGATTCTTTAGCTAAAGCAACCGCACTATTGTTGTCATAGAAAATTTCCATAGGCTCCTTAATAGCTAGCACAACTCCAAGGTCTCCGATGAAGTTCTTCAGCCATATTGCCTCCTTCGATGCTTCACTCGCTGCTATATACTCTGATTCACAAGTCGAATCAGCCACTGTCTCCTGCTTGGAACTCTTCCAAGAGATTGCCCCTCCATTTAAGGTAAAGACCCAACCCGACTGAGAGCGAAAGTTATCCCTATCATTCTGAAAACTAGCATCACTATACCCTAATACTCTCAAGTCATCACTCCCACCAAGGGTAAGGATCCAATCCTTAGTCTTCCGCAGGTACTTGAGAATGTTCTTTACCGCAGTCCAATGAGCCTTGCCAGGGTTCCCCTGATACCTGCTGACCATGCTCAAAGCAAAGGCCACAGCAGGGCGGGTACAAGTCATAACATACATGATCGAGCCAACAACGGAAGCATACGGTAATTGGCTCATCTCAACTATCTCTGCCTATTTACTCGGACTCTGAGTCTTACTCAGCTTGGTATTGCTTTGGATCGGTAAATCTCCTTTCTTGGAATTCTGCATGTTGAACCTTTTCAACACCTTATCCAAGTAGGTACTCTGACTAAGTCCAATTAGTCTTTTACTCCTTTCTCTTCATATCCTTATCCTTAGGATATAGGCAGCTTCCCCTAGGTCCTTCTGCATGTTGGGATGTCACTTCCTATAAGTAGTATGTCATCCACATACAGTACCAAGAAGCTAACTATACTCCCACTAGCTCTGACATACACGCAAGACTCATCTTCACTTCTCGAGAAGCCAAACTCTTTGACCTTCTCATCGAAACAAAGATTCCAGCTACAAGATGCTTGTTTTAATCCATAAATGGATTTCTCAAGCTTGCATACTCTGTTAGGGTACTATGCACTGACAAAACCCTCTGGCTGATTCATGTACACATCCTCAGCCAATTTTCCATTAAGAAAAGCGGTTTTGACATCCATTTGCCATATTTCATAATCATGAAATGCAGCAATGGCTAGCATAACCCTAATAGACTTAATCTTTGCTACCGGCGAGAAGGTTTCATCATAATCAATACCCTGAGTCTGAGTAAAACCCTTCGCGACCAGTCGAGCCTTATAAGTATGCACTTTTTCTTCCATGTCGGTCTTCTTCTTGAAGATCCATTTGCACCCGACTGTTTTACGGCCTGGTACATTATCAACCAAGTTCCAAACTTGATTGTCATACATGGATTGTATCTCGCTGTCCATAGCCTCCTTCCACTTAGCAGACTCCAGGCCTGTCATGGCTTCCTTAACACTGCTAGGTTCATCCAAATTTACCAGTGTACTATCTATGATAAACGTATCACCTTCCGTAGTAATATGAAAGCCATAATAAAACGCAGGTGTGTTCCTAACCCGTGTGGAATGCCTCGGAGGTACAGACTTGTCAGCTGGCTCAACAGGAGTTTCCTCCTCAGGTTGATTGCCGGTGTCTGAGGTTCCTTCACCAATTGATTCTTGGATTTCCACAAGATCAATTTGCCTCCCACTGTCTCCTTGGCTTATAAATTCTCTCTCACGAAAGACCCCTCTTCTTGCTACAAAGACCACATTCTCACTGGGTCTGTAGAAGAGGTAACCGAAGGATTTCTGTGGGTAGCCGATGAAAATACACCTTTCACTTCGAGGTTCAAGCTTATCATGAGTTTCACGCCTCACGAAAGCTTCGCAACCCCAAATTTTGATGTGGTCCAAATTAGGAACCTTCCCAGTCCACATCTCATGAGGTGTTTTGGTGACCTTCTTTGTAGGGACTAGATTAAGGATATGGGCGGCAGTCTCTAAGGCATACCCCCAAAAAGAGATTGGTAGCGAATCTTGACTCATCATAGAGCGAACCATGTCTAACAAGCTTCGATTACGCCTCTCAGCTACACCATTTAGCTATGGTGTCCTGGGAGGAGTCAATTGTGAGACAATCCAACACTCCTTAAGATTGTCAAGGAGCTAGGTACTAAGATACTCAACTCCTCGATCGGATCAAAGCATCTTAATGTTCCTGCCCAATTGATTTTCTACTTCCTGTTTAAATTCCTTAAACCTTTCAAAGGTTTTTGACTTATGTTTGATTAAGTAGACATACCCATATCTACTAAAATCATCAATAAAAGTCACATAATACCAATTAGTATCCCTTGTGGCAGTTTTGAATGGTCCACATACATCAGTATGTATTAGGTCCAACAAACTCTCACCCCTTTCACAAGTTCCAGTGAAGGGTGATTTTGTCATCTTTCCAAGTAGACAAGATTCACAACTATCATCCGATTTAAGGTCGAATGACTCCAAGACTCCACTCTTTTGGAGTTGGCCTATGTTTACATGTCCAAGACGACAATGCCACAATGATGCTTTATCTAGGCTAGTAGAAGAATCAATATACAACACATTATATCCTAAGTTGTCTACAATCGACACAGTTTCATACACACCATCACAAGGTAATGCTTTAAAATAAAACACATTATTAAAGAAAGCATTAATACCACCAAATTCATTATCAAACGAAAAGGTAAAACCTTCTTTGTATAAAGCATGAAAGGAAATAATATTCCTCACCATTTCAGACGAGTACACACATTTATTCAAATCTAATTTTAACCCATTATTCAGCAACAAAGTATAAACTCCAATCTTGGAAACAGGTAAAGCCTTCCTATTCCCCATGATCAAGTTTATCTTCCCGTGCTCCACATCCTCACTTCTTCTTAGGCCCTGCAAATCAGAACATATGTGAATACCACATCCTGTATCAAGCACCCAAGAGTTAGAATATGGTGAGTTATTAGACAATATTGTGTAAGTACCTGCGTGGGTGGGTTTCACATTCACATCCTTTAGATCCTGCAAGTATTTAGGGCAGTTTCGCTTTCAGTGCTCCTTGTCTTGGCAATAGTAGCAATCAACATCCTTGGGAATGGTAGAAGGAGTGGCAGAACCGCTCTTGGTCCTTGATGAGGAGCCTTCAAGAGACTTTCCCTTGGTACCCTTCGAAGGGCGCTTCCTCTTTTTCCCTTTGCCTTGCCCGATAGCCAAAACAGGGGTAGATGTTGGAGTAGGAGTAGTAGAGGTAACAACTGACTTGCCCTTAAGACCGGTTTCAGCGGTCTTCAAGAGTCATTGAAGCTTACTAAGGGTAACTTCCTCCTTGTTCATATGATATGTCATACGAAAATAGTCATAACAAGAAGGTAAGGAGTGGAAAATGATGTCAATTGCCAACTCCTCAAGGAAGTTCACATTCAGCTTCAGCAAACAGTCCACATACCTTTGCATCTTTCGCATGTGGGCCGTGACGGATTCACTGTCCTTCATGAGGGTTGTTATTATGGAGGAGATTATTTCATACCGCTCTTGACAAGCACTCTGATGGTACCTTTCCATCAGGTCTTGGTGCATCTCAAAAGGGTAGAAGTCATCATAGGACTTTTGGGGCTCAGCTGTCATCATGGCCATCAAGATGCATGCCACCTTAGTAGCATCTCTCTCATGTGTCCTAAATTCAGTGATCTCCTCAGGAGTAGCAGTAGACTCATCAAGCTCTTTTAATTCCTTATCGAGGATATATTCCTTGTCCTCATAACGAGTTACCATCCTGATATTCCTTATCCAGTCCATGAAGTTGGAACCATTAAAGATGACTCTCCCACTAAAATTCATGAGAGAGAAAGAACCAGTTGGGTTAGAGCCCGAAGCATTAGTGTTGGAAGACATCTGAAAGAAGAAAGGAAGTTTAGATTAGATATATAGAGTCCTTAATAACACACCCAAATGTAATATTAAGGCTAGGGCCAATCACAATATGTTATACTTAGAAGAAGGATGTCGTAATCTAAGTAATAATATATTTGAAAGGTAGGTGAATGACGATTCACCAATTTCCACCACGAAAACGATATGATTTATTAGGTTTTAATTGGATTTGAAATTCCTAGATTCTTTTGAGATTCATTGAACTTTTCAATGGCATGTTTCAATCTTGATTGTGCCCTTTATGTTTTGTGACTAGGATGCCGAGGATCACAAAACAAGGTGTAAATAACCATGCCAATTCACTTGGTACCCTTAATATTGTCACCTAATCAATGTGCCGGTTAACCACACACGCTCCATTGATCTATGACAAACATTAAGTCACCCTTCGTGATCCTTACTAGTCAAAGTTAGTATGCCGGTTAACCACACACGCTCCACCAACGACTTGGTAAGGTACAAAGTGTGAATTCCATGGATTAACACCATGTTCACATTTTTTCTAAAGTAACTAAGATTGGGAATTAAGTAAAATATTTAGTTACTTTATAATATTCATCATACATAATGAGAATTTATAAGTCTTTATCTTACCCGTTCGGCTAACCACCCTCCACCAGTCAAGCAAGCGGTGGGTGAGAGTATACACCAATTAAGTCGCCATTTTATAGGCAACAACCTTATACCCACCTTATAGACCGGCTTCTTGAATGAGGCCTACTAACGGTAAAACGACTTGTTCTTATACATATATATAATAATTAACCATTAATGTTATAAATAGTATAAGTGTTGAATTTTAACTTTTAAAATTCTAAATGTTGGAATTAAAGTTTATTAAAGTGTGTGAAACTTTTCCAAATTCCAAAACTTGAGGACAAGTTTTGTAACTCTTCAAAACTTTTCATTTCATAACTTATGAATTTAAGGTTCATAAAATGAAGACTCTTCATTTTGTGTAACTTATGTGTTTTTTAATGTGTGTTAAAGAAAAGTGACCTTTGGATATCCATAACTTGAGGACAAATTATGGACTCCATTAAAACACATAAATTATCAAGAATTAATCCTAAACAATTCAGCAAATAATTCCTATCCTCTTCTAAATTCATAAGAACATGAACATGATTATCAAAGTTTCAAAAAAATTATATGAACACATACAAAGCATGAAATTTTGATATATGCTATTGTAAATGGATTAGAACAACCATTACACCAACTAAAATAAGTTTTAAAACATCAAAACAGTTTAGGGTAAAGTTTCTAGTCCATTTCCAGCAGCAAAAGTCGAAAATATGCATTCTGAATCTTCTACTCGCCGAGTGGACGAACCTACTCGGCGAGTAGGATGAATTTTGCATTGGACTCGGCGAGTCCCCCCATGCAGACAGCAAAAATTTCGACTTTTTTCACTATTTTGCATCAAGTATCAAACAAGCAAGCCTAGGCTCTGATACCACTGTTGGGTTTTGAGCATTCTAACACTTCCTAAGTGTGCATGCAACCCTAATAAACCTTGGATCTATGTTTGTCTAAATACATGCAAAATAATAATTTTCCAAGGTTCATAACCTATCTAACATGGCATGGGTTACTTTTAAACATAAAAGAATTAGATGAGATTACATACGTTTTTGATGAGTTTGATTCTTAAGGAGTTTGAGGGCCAAGCACCAATAGTGTGAATGCCTCAAATGGAATCACAAATCACCATAAACTCTTGGAAAACTTTGAGAGAGTGTATACACACTACAATTTTTGGCCACACACAAACACACACACTAGTGGCTATTTCATGCAACATAAGCATGCTTATATAGTGTGCATGGTTAGGGTGAAACCCTAATAACCCATGACCTTTCCTTTTCCATGGATCCAATGGTTAAAAGCTCCATGGATCATCTATGGACTTCCATACAAGCCTATCCCATTAACAAATGGGTGTTAGCCCACACCATATAAAACCAATAGCCCACAATCTAATTAGTCTTCCGTTTAATCTCTAAATTAATTCATAATTAATTTAAGACTAAGACTAATTAAATAACATGACTTCATATTAATGTATTATAACTTATAATATATTAATAATCATATGTGTATAACTCTCATAAAATTATCCATAAATAGTTTGGATGAAATGCAACCTAAATGGACCATGTCGGGTCGGGTCAAGTATATACCAAATACGTTATGGACTTAGACACCTTATCCAACAGTATGAAGATGGGCAGGAAGTTGACGAGTTGGAAGAACAACTCGGTGAGTCTGTTCTTGGACTCAGCGACTCTGGTCGTGAAGTCCTAACCACTTTGGTTGAGCTGTGAATCGGTGAGTCGGGGGGATGACTTGGTGAGTTGAGCAGGAAGGGACTCTAGGTTTGTTAGACTCGACGAGTCTTAGGGAAACTCAGTGAGTTGAGTGTGACATGGGAGTTTCTGAGCATAGGAACTCGACGAGTCAACGGGTTGACTCGGCGAGTAGGGTCAACCAGAAAGGTTGACTTTGACTGAGGACATTGACTGGACCAAGGGCTGACCAGTTTGACTTCCAAAGGGTATTTTGGTAAATATTGGTATTTATTGGTTTTGGTTATTTGGTAATGATCATTGGTAGACTTCGTGCTGGGGGTCAGAGTAGCGTGGTCTTATTTCTTCAAGTCGGCAGTTGCAGGTGAGTTATCCTCATTATATCGACATGTTCTATGGCACCAAGGCCGACCCTTTATCGGATGAGAATCTGGGTAGTTGTTTGTTATGTTATTGCTTTCCTATGTCCGCATTCTGGTAGTTAGGATGGTATATATTAGAGACCTGGTTAAGGTCGGTATCCTGGTATATATGATAATGTTATGTTAGTGACCAGTTAGGTCGGTATCCTGGTTAGGTTGTTGCTATGTTATGTGATCTACTATATCGGTTGATTAGTTGTGAATTGTTATATGATTATATGTTTATGTGCACATGGTTGTTGGACTGGGGTCGGGTTCAGGCGGGTCCTGCTTTGTGTTGTATGCCAACATACCTAGGGTAGACTAGTTAGACCAAAGGCCCGAAGAGCGGTCCGGATATGATAAAGGCCCCAAGAGGGCGGACCAGACGTGTCGAGGCTCGGAGAGTGGACCAGACATACTGAAGGCCTGGTGCGGCAGACCAGTCATACTGTAGACTCAAAGAGAGAGTGGACCGCATGGATTGAAGGCCTGGTGCAGGTGGACCAGTCACACTATAGACTCGATATGCATGACTGTTTTGTTTATGATATGATATGGTATGTGTATGGTATTGTGGTTGGTATTTTCGGGGTAATTCGCTAAGCTTTCGGGCTTACAATTTCAGTGTATTGTTTCAGTTACATCAGGAGTCCGCGGCAAGGTGAAAGCGTGATCGTACCACTCCTTAGTTTTATGTTAATGTTTATGGGATACTCTGATAAAAAATGAACTGAAAACCTTTTTGTAATAGCTTAATGAATATGGGTTGTTTTTAAAAAGTTTAAATTGGTAGTAAATTTTAACGGTCTTACAGACTTAGTGAGAAAATATTGGTTGGCAACAATAAGTGTTAGCTGTAGTCTGTAAGTTGTAACCAGAGTCTCCTGTAGGGAGAGTGAGAGTTTGTGTATAGATCTATATGAGGGTGACTCCCCCACACCTGGATTATTCGCTACAGTTAGACTCAGCCAGTTTAGGGTGACAAAATCTTGATCAAAACTGGCATTTGTAAAAATGCCAAGACATGCGAAATAGTCATTATCGAGGGTTGGTACGGCAACATTCTCTATTACACTCAACATCGAGTTGTCCGGGGATAATCTCTTTTTTCATGGATTACTTAGAAACAGACATGAACTGGTACATTGTCCTTATAGTTTTACTAATATCTTGATACATTGTCCTTATAGTTTTACTAATATCTTGATACATACTAATAAACCATAACACACAAGCATTAATACAACATCATAGACAAGCATACTAAACTGATTTTACAAAATATGGGATTTTTGTAGTGGTTCCAAAGTTATACAAATCATTTTCACAAACACCCTTATGAACTCACCAACATTTTTATGTTGGCCTTTTGAAACTAACTTGTACTCTCAGGAAACCGTTGAAGCAGGTTGAGCTAAACAAACTATCAGATGATTAGTATTATTTTGTTTCATCATACTTTAACTATTTGGCATGTAATATTCATTTACAATACTCAATGTAAACTATGAATGTTGTTATCTTACATGTCTGATGATGATGATGATGTGATGTTTCATTTATATCCATTATGATGATTATTCAATTGTTATTCACACGAGCCCCCGGAAGTTTTTGATGTTTGGTTCGAGGGTGTGACAAGCACCTTTGATCTCGCCATTTGTATGTAATCTCAGTTGCAAACGGGTTCACAGAATTGAAGAATTTTATATTTTTTCCTGCGGTACACTGAGAAAGGCTGTGAGTGTCGCATCTCAGTGCACCACATTTCTTAACTCTTTCTTGGTCTAAAACACTTGAAACCCTTGTTATTTTCATGTCTTATATTTTCCTTTTTTCTGATTCTCAAAATCCTAAAAATCACATAAATATGTTTTGTTCTTTCATTCTTTTTGAAGCCTCGGTAAAACTAAAAATCCAAAAAGAAGTGTTGTTTATTTTCATTTTCGCAGCCAAAAAACCGTGAAAACCACCCCAAAAAATGTGTTTTCGTTCATTTCCTTGAAGCGGTATAGTTCATATGCAAAAAGCTAATGTTCATGTGTTAATAGATGCGGGCAACGCAAGGACTCGCAAGTAGTTAGTGTTCGTGTGTGAAAATGGCTTGAGATATGAAAAAGTGACTTCTCATATACGAAAATGAATCCTCTACTAAAAAAGGGTATTATTCACCTGCGAGAGGTTGTGTGGTTCACACTTCGGCACAACGCATCCCAACAACTTGCAATGGTTTTGTAGCTAGGTGTTTTACGTATTGGTTAAAACTATTGTCCAATGGTTACTTCCATGCTTTTCCTGTTATTCTTCGGTCTTTTGAAGATTATGGTGTTATTAAAAACGAATGGGTACAAAAGTGTGATATTTTTAATGTAAAATCTTATTTTGCATGATTTTTGAAGATTTCTTGTAGGTTTGGTGGGTTTTGAAGTTCTAAGTTAGCCTTGGGAAAGCTTTCATGTTTCCTAACTAACTCTCTTGTGATTAGAGTTGTTAGCTGATGAGTTTCATTTTCTTTAGCATTCTAGATCATCTTCATAGCATGTGTTGAAGATTCATGGGGGGGGGGGGGGGGTATTATTTGTTAAAAGGGGAGTTCAAGATTTCAGACCTGTGAACCTTGTTGATGATACTTTTCCAAAACTGATTCTCTTTTTTTAAAGACCCCATATTCTGATGAGTCTCACAATTTAAGGGGGAGAAATTACAAGAAGATGTAAATCATAATTTTGATCGGTTTCAATATTTAGGGGAGAAATTTTATTACTGAAATATTGAAACTGATGTTGGCATTTGTAAAGGCATTTTTGAATCCTATGATTGAAGGCTTTTCAAGGAGTATCTGTTATTTAGTGGATCCTTTTATTATTTTACAGGTGGTGTATTTAACCACTATATATAGCCTTTGACTTAGCTTTTTAGGTAAGTTACCAAAACTCCCTTTTGTATCAATATCAGTTACGTTGATAAAAACCCCAAAGTTTATTCGTATGTTCCATTCCAATCAACAATATAATATAAACTTCTCTAGATTGCTTGCATTTATGTGACTGACTCATGGTTCTTATTGTTATTCTCCACATGTCATTTCATTTTGGACTCATAATACACCTTCTTCAACTTTATGTATGATATAGTGGTATTTCCTTTTGATATGTCTAGATCTAACATGATCCTTAGGTTCTTTAGTCAAAGTCACTACATCCCCTTTATCGTAGAATATCTCCATTGGCTCTTGGATTGATCGAACAATTCTAGGATCTCTAATAAAATTATTCAACCACATGGCCTTGTTTGTTGCCTCGCTTGATATGATGTACTCTGATTCACAACTAGAATCAACCACCGTTTTCTGCTTGGTACATTTCTAAGTCACCGCCCCACCATTTAATAGAAATAACTAGTGAGATTGCGAATAACTATTATCTCGATCTTTTTTAGAATTAGCGTCCTTATAGCCACTTGGCTTTAGTTCATATTTACCACTGAAAACTTAGATCATATCTTTAGTTTTCTGTAAATATTTAAGAATGTTTTTCACCGAAGTCCAATGAGCTAATACATAATTACCTTGATATATGCTAACCATGCTCAATGTATAAGCCACATTAGGTCGAGTATATGTCATAGCATACATGACCAATACTATAGCAGAAGTATATGAGATTCGACTCATCATATCTATTTCCTTATCATTAATGGGACATCGAGCCTTGCTTAATTAAATAGTATGATGCATAGGTAAGTCCCCTTTCATGGAATTGTCCCTACTAAAAAATTTAAATATTTTATATATGTATGTACTATGTCTAAGTCCTAACAAATTTTTCTTGTTGTTTCTATAAATACTTATTCCAAGAATGTACGTAGCCTCTCCTAGAGCCTTCGTAAAGAAACATTTCCTAAGCCAAGTATCACATCTTTCAAAGTTGGAACATTGTTTCCCATTGGGGGTATGTAATCAACATACGATACTAGGAAGGTCACTATGCTCCCACTAGATTTGAAATACACGCAAGACTCACCTTCCTATCAAGAAACCCCAAACTCTTTGAACTTTTCATGGAAGTAAAGATTCCAGCTAGACGATCTTTTTTTTATTCCATAAATGGGCTTCTCAAGCTTGCATACATTTTTAAGGAATTTGATATGTTCAAAACCTTTTGTTTGATCCATGTAAACATCCTCATCCAGTTTCTTGTAAAGGAAAGCAGTCTTAACATCAATTTTCCATACTTCATAGTTGTAACAAGTAAGTATGGCAAGCATTACCCTAATCGACTTGATGTTGGAAACATGTGAAAATGTCTCAGCGTAGTCCACCCCTTAGGTTTGAGTAAATCTGTTTGCAACCAACCTTGACTTGAAGGTCTTTACATTACCATCCATGTAAGTCAACCTCTTGAAAATCCAGTTTCACCATATTATCTTTCGACCAAGAACTTGTTCAACCAAAATCCATACTTTGTTATCATAAATAGATTAGATCTTGCTTTCCGTTGGATCTTTCCATTTAGTAGCCTTAGGGCCTTCCGTTGGTTCCTTGTAGTTAGCTGGATCATCCAAATTTACTAGTTTACTATCAGAGATAAACATATCCCCATCTGTCATTATATGGAAACCATCAAACTCTGGCCGCATATTAACTCTGGATCGATGAAGAGGTAACAAATTGTCAATGGGGTCAATAGGTTTAGCCTGAGGTTGAGAGCTAGTGTCATCAAAGGCTCCTTCATCAAATGACTCTGCAATTTCTTCAAGATTAATCTTACTCCCACTATCCTTGTTAGATATGAGCTCTCTCTCACGAAAGACTCCCCTTCGAGCTACAAATACCACGTTTTCACTAGGTATGTAGAATAAGTATCCAAGCGACTTTTATGGATGATCGGTTGAAATATGTATCTCGACTCTAGGTTCCATTTTTTTTTATTGGGTCTCGCACCTAATGAGAGCCTAAAAACACCACACCTTAATATGTTCAAGCGAGGTAGGTTTCCTTATCCACATCTCATGAGGCATTTTGGTAAGCTTCTTGATATGAAGATATTTAAGATATTGGCAACTATCTCTAAGGCATACCCTTACAACGATATATGGAGGGAAGCTCGAATCATCATGGAACGAACCATGTCTAGAAATGTTTGATTACAACTGTCAGTTGCACCATTAAGTTGTAGTGTCCTAGTAAGAGTAAGTTGTGAAATAATTCCACATTCTTTTATATAGTCGTCAAACTTGATACTAAGATATTCTCCACTTATATTAGATTAAAGAATCTTTATCTTCTTGCCCAATTATTTCTCCACCTCGTTATTAAACTCTTTGAACTTTTCAAAACTTTCTAATTCATGCTTGATTAAATAGATATACCCATATTTATTATAATCATTAATAAACATCAGGTAGTAGAAATTAGTATCCCTTGTGGCAGATCTGAAAGCACCATACACATCAGTATGGATAAAGTCTAACAAATCTTCACCTCTTTCACAAGTTCATGTGAAATGTGACCTAGTCATCTTTCCCAAGAAAAAATATTCACATTCATTGTCTGTTATTAGGTCAAACGATTCCAACGCTCCATCATTTTGGAGTTAGGCGATGTGTTTCTTGTTGATATGCCGAAGCGGAAAATACCATAAGCATGCATTGTGTAAACCATTAGAAGAGTTAATACTAAAAACACTATTTCCATATTCATTCACACACACAATTGTTTCATACACACCATTATAAGGATAAGATTTAAGAAATAAATTCACCCTTTTTATAAACTAAAACTGAACAATCATTATTATCAAAACTATATCGATAACCTTGGCTAATTAAAGCATGAAATGAAATTATCTTCATTGTTATTTCATAAGAATAACAACAATTATTTAAATCAACTCTAACACTATTAGCAACACAAAATCACAAAACCCAATCCTGGTAATATCCAAATTTTGTCTATTCCTAATGATCAGATTCAAATCCCATGACCGATCTCTTCACTTTCCCTTACTCCCTACATATCATAGAAAATATGGAAACCACATCCTATGTTAATGCCCTAATAATTTGAAATATAAGTGTTATTGATTTCAATAGATTATATACCAAATGAAGAGCTAGACACCTTGGTCTTAATCTCTCTCACTTCTTGTAGGTACTTAGGGTAACTTCTCTTCCAATGACCATTTCGGTAATAATGAAAGCACATGGATTATTTTAGGCCACCAAAAGGAGGAGCATCATAGTTTAGCATTCCCTTTGACTCACTAGACACTCAAATATGGGTTTTCCATTTCCATTTGGGTTGGGATTGGGCCTTCCTCTTCTTTCCTTTTCCTTATTGAATATTCATGATTGGGCAGTTGCAACACTATTGGAATGAGAATACTTCATTCCTATTTCATTTGTTTGCAATAGATTGCAAAGCTCAATCAATATGGTCTTAGTATTGTTCAAATGATAGGTCAATATGAACTAATCATAACTAATAAGTAAGGAGTTAAGTATCATGTCAACGGCAAGCTCATTGTCGAAGTTCATATTTATATACTCTATTCTTGTCAATCTCTTTGTTTTATTCATCTAAGTCCTCAAGAGCTGCAGATTATTTATATATTTGTAGAACTAGAGTGTCGAAAACATACTCTTTGATCTCATATTGTAACTTCATATTCAAATTACAAATCCAATCCATGTAGTTTGGACTGGTAAGCTTGTCCTTTAAGAGGATTTACAAGAGAGTAATGTTGTGAGCGGTTGAAGGAGGAGGAAGAAGATCACCATTTCCAAACATCTAAAGCAAGATATAAGATTTCAGTTAGTTGATTTAATCCTTAATATTTTAAGCCAAATTAAAATTCATGTCTATGATCTATACATTTAATTCAAAATTAAGAAGAGGGAGGTCGTAATCTAATTGCAAAATTATTTTAAATAGGTAAAGCACTTTACCAATTCAATATAATATGAAATTTCTAGATCCTTTGAGATTCATTAAACTATTAAATGGCATGTTTAATCTCATATTACACTCTTTGATGTGTGACTGGGATGCCGAGTATCACAAACAAGATGTGAATAACCATGGAAACCCACATGACATGCTAGAGGTTGTTTATGATCTCACATTGACGTGTCAGTTAATCACACATGCTCCATTGACAACCATAAATTCGATTATGTGTCATTCATTTAATATTTTTATTCCTTTATTAGTGAGTTGGTTAACCACACATACTCCACTAATGACTAGATAATAAATGATGTGTGTTTTCATATATTAGCATGCTAATTCACATTTCCTAAATTCTCTAGAGTGAGATTTTATAGAAGGTTCTAATCCTTTACATGTCCCAGTGTATGTGTCATTTACTACTGTTTAAACATTCAAAAACATAGATACTTCATCATCATGATCTTTCTTTTGATAATAACCAATAAAAGCATTCATAATATTCCATTTTGCAACCAAATTGCCAATTGCATAAGCAGAATTCACCGACTACGCAATCGAGGGGTTGTCTAACCTAGTTCAGTCCTTTACCACACACCATTATGTTATAAATACTTGACTTCATTGGCAACATACAAAATCCCTTCTTGGAAACCACCTCCATGTATTTTACCAAAGGTATTGTAGATATACATGAAAAGGAATATGGATTTTGAATCAAAAAGAAAAAAAATTCTTTTCACTACAACAAATTAAGGTATTAGCGGAGATAGATGTTGCTGCAAAAGGTGCTGATGTCACCGTTAAAGCTATTAGCGGTGACCTGTCACCGCAAAAAGATCGCTATTGTTGCCTTGCTTAAAATGCTCAAGAAATTGCCGCTAATACTTTTTGTTGCTGCTAAGGATTTGTCGCCATAATGTCATCCGTTGCCGCTAATGCTTGCATGTTGCCACTAATATATATATATATATATATATATATATATATATATATATATATATATATATATATATATATATATATATATATATATATATATATATATATGTATGTATAGAGAGAGAGAGAGATTAACATGAAAATTATAAAAGAACAATATAAATGCATAAAAACTGCTACAAAACTTAATTTTGTAGAAGAGTAAATTACACGAATGGTCCCTATGGTTTGGGATAATTTGCGTGTTTGGTCCCTAACTTATTTTTTTAACTCGGAAGGTCCCTATGGTTTGTTTTTTTACGCGTTTCATCCCTACTGTTTATTTTTGTTACGCGTTTGATCCCTATCTTATCTAAAAAGACTATTATTTAAAGAGAAAAAAATAATGGGGTAGGTGAGGTAAGGTGAAGGGGTGGGATTAGGGGAGTGTTCAATTAAATAAATTAAAAAAATCAAGGGCATAATAGTCTTTTTAGGTAAGATAGGGACCAAGCGCGTAACAAAAACAAACAGTAGGGACCTTCGGAGTTAAAAAAATAAGTTAGGGACCAAACGCGCAAATTACCCTAAACCATAGGGACCATTCGTGTAATTTACTCTTTGTAGAAATATCAATCCATAAAAAAACAGTCCAAAATATTCATACAAACAAAGGGCAATATATCCAAAATATTATCTCAAACAAAACATTTCATAAAATCCTAAAGAAGTAGCTACTCATCCTCATCACTTCCATCGTTTCCTTTGTTATCATTTCGTAGCGTCAATGAGTGAAACTAGCCTTCCACTGCTGCAGGATGGGTCGAGTCCTTTAGTATTGTTTGCAGCATCTCCAACTACAAAGAGAACAAAATATATTACCAACATATCATAATAGCATTGTACTTTTTCAAAATTTACCTAAATAAGAAATACCAACATATCAAACTATAACCAACATATCATTATAGCATTCTATTTTCCAAATACACTTAAACATACATCATATAAAATATTGCATATACATTATAGCATTATACTTCATTTTCTCATTTTTCCATTATAACATTGTAGTTTCCAAATAAATTACCAAACTAAAAAATACCAACATATCAAACTATAACCAAACTACATGATACACAATATTGCATATACATTATAACATTGTACATTTTTTTCATTTTTCCATTATTGTATTGTACTTTCCAAAAATTACCAAAATACAAAATACCAACATATCGACATATCATTATAGTATTCTACTATATACTAAAAAACAACTACAAACATATCATTATAGCATCTTACCTTTTTATGTTATTCCAATATAGCATAATACTCTTCAACTTAAACTAACACTTACTCGTGATTGTGGTCGTTGTTGTGTCATTGGTTGTTCCTAACGTACATAGACAAAACTGTAAGAGGTTTACACCCAATGCCTCAGATATGCCCGCGTCGAACACACAGTATTCTTTCAAAACAATTTTTTATATCACTTGATGTTAGACTACTTGTTTCAAAAGATGATTGGGTTTCTTGAATGATCTTTTGGAGTAATGCCAACTGTATTTTCAAAAATGGATAAACATGATAAAATTATATTACTAAATATCCCTTGACGATATAAACACTTATCTAAAAATACGAATTAACCAGTTATGTCTTGTTGTTTGATTGCAGAACTACTAAATACCCCTAGGTGATTGGTATTTGCTTTACGAAATTCTCCGATTTGAGTGATGTCCTATTTAACATTAAAAATAAGATTAATTATACATTAAAAAAATACTTAAATATATCATAACATACTTCTTTGAAACACGCATTGCTATACGAGCTCGACCACCCTCTGTTCATAACTTGTTGTTTTGCATGAATTTCTTTGTTTGACGTCGAACGCTTTAAAAATCTAGGTGTTTGAAAATGTTCGACTGTCTGACCCGAATTTTTACGTGATATACCTATTGGGGTTATCTAATGGTATTGGGATGTCTACATGCCCCCCAAATCCCAATATCCTTAAAATAAGCATGGGCTTTACATTTCTGGCCTCTGTAAATTTTTACAATACTTGAATCAATGCTCCGCAAAAACTAAGCATGCTCAGGATCCAAGTTAATCTTATCCAAATCAAGCTTATTCTAAAAATACAAAAAAAGTTAGTTAATTAAATACCAATCACAACTAAACTTAAAAATATTATCCAAGTTACCTTTAGATGCATGACTGTTTCATTTCTTACAGCGGGGGAAACATTGTCCCCACTAGATATGCTGAAAGGGATGTTCATCCACATATATCTCCCAAGCTCATGTGAAAACCAATTAACACACTTCCTGACAGGGGAATATGTGATCTCCCTGTTGAAATCCAAATCCACGTGATTTCCGTTGTTTGATCATATCAACTTTCCTAGCTCAATGTTATTAGATAAATCCTTTCTTTTCTTTGGAAGCTCAGCTGAAAAAATACAATTAAAAATATTAGTCACGATAATTTAGAATAAATTAATAAAAAAAGCTAACAAATATATTATAATAAGACTTACCATCCTGTTTGTACTAATCGCGACCAAAGCCTACTAGAGGTGGTGGATCCCCAAATCCATCACCTCTGTGTCCAGATGAAGAGTTGTTTTGAACAACGTCAACATTTTCGGCCTCAACATTTTCAACATGTTGGACAAAGTCAAAGTAAGCATTTTGGACACGAGCATTGTTGGATGGTAGATCCTAAAGACTTTGATAATTAACATGCTCAACAACACAATGAGGGTTGTTGTTTTGGTTTCTTCGATGATTAATAGGATCACGGATGTAGAACCATTGTTTGGATTGCACAATATATAAGAGTTGATCATCTTGGTACGCTTCTTGTTCTGTTTTGATATTGATGAAATTGTCATCAGGAATATCTCCCGTATCGATCCACTTGCACTAAAATATTACAGTCGAATAATCATATGGATATTGTACCTCCATAATCCCTTTTAATTGACCATAATATTTTTTCAATTCTCACCAACTGCTAGAACCACATAGTTTTGCATTATGCGTTATGCTTTCCAAGTTGCATGCAAACACACATATTTTTTTTCAATTATAGCATTGTACATTCCAAATTACATACAAATAAACAAACTTTTGTTTTTAAACTATAGCATTCTACTTTCCAAGTTCCATTCAAATACACAAATTGTATTTTTCCACTTTATTTCCATTATAGCATTGTACTTTCTTCATAAATGCACTTAAATATGCTTCCTACACATATTTCATATTCATTATTACATCATACATCAAACACATTCCATTAAAAACAATTACATATAAACATACATCCTACACAAAAAAGTTTGTGTACTTGTATGTAATTTGTAAAGTACAATGCTATAATGAAAAAAAATAAAAAAATAATAGTTTCTAAAGTACAAACTATTTAATTTTTTCCATTATAGCATTGTGCTTTCCATGTTGCATACAAATACACATTTTTTATTTTTTTCAATTCTAGCATTGTACTTTTTTCCACTATGGCATCTTTTTTTTCATTTTTTCCACACATTACGTACATAAATAGAAACATTATACATAAAAATACACTTCAACATGCTTCCAACATATATTACATATTCATTATAGCATCATACTTTTTATCCATTATAGCAAACTACTTTTTTCCATTATTTCCAAATCATACACATACAAATACATATGGAAATGCACATGGGAAAACATACACGGATAATACACATACAAATACACATGAAAAAACATATACATACAACTTACACATAAAAATACATATCATCTATACACAATATAACCATTCTACATACACACATACAAAGACATATATATATATATATATATATATATATATATATATATATACACATAAATACACACACACATATTGATATATATATATATATATATATATATATATATATATATATATATACACACACACATCATACAAATAAAAATAACCATCATACATAGACAAAATTAATAAATTATACATATAAAAAAGAAAAAAATACATTTTCTATGGTGGGCCAAATTTCCGGTGAAAAGTGGTGGTGGCGGTAGGGAGAGTCAAATTCCGACAATACACTCCAAGATATAGAAATTCCTTCAGCCAACATGTAAATTCAGTGAGGGAAAGGATAAATCGAACATAAAAAGAGAAAAAAAAAACGAAAAACTCACACTTGATGTCGTCGGTTATGGGGTTTGGAACGTCATTATGTCGCCGGTGCAGAGGTAGGTGGCCGGTAAAGGGTGGGTCGCCGATAACAGGGTGGGTCGTTGTTGTGTTAGACGTCGGTGGAAGCCTTGGATGGTTCGGCGTCGCAGGTTACAACAATTTCTCCAGAAAAATGAAACTGGGACGCACATTAAACTAGAATAGAACGAAGGGGGTATATGTGTGACGGGTATTAGTGGAGACACATATTTGCGAAGAAGTATACTAATTGTGTGATGAAAGGGTTAACAGTGGTTACATGCGTTGGATGGAGTGTTTGACGGTAATTTTTGAGTGTTAACAGCGATGATGTCACTGGTAAAGGCATCGCCGCTAAAGGTATTAAATGAAATGGATTTCCTAGTGTTGTATTATGCCTAAATAGATGGCTATCACCTCGGCAATTAATACATATTGCTGATGTGTGAGCATTAGCACTAACGCACACCATTAGCGGCAATAATGTGACATCCCCATTTTCACGGCCAGAAAGTACTAATTTTGTTTATAAAAATGTTGCGGACTTTGTTCCCAGTAAAACATGATAAATATGTTATCAAAGCATTTTTGAAAAAAAGTATTTTCATTCATTTTAAAACATTTGGGATGTCATCGTCAATACAGAAACATAAGCATAAACAGAACTTACATTCATTATTACTAATGATTTATATCTCCTTAATCTCTCAGTGTAATGTGACTTCATATCAACACATGTGATATAAATAAACTGAGTGGGTCAGATTAGGAAACCTGGTGATTACGTAGGGTTTTCAACCCACAATAATATAATTATTAAGTTTAATCTTCAAACAACTAATCAACTCAATTACCCATCCCCGTTATCTTCTTTACTCTTAAGGATCTACCCTTAAAATTAGCTATTCCTCATTCATTTATTCATATGGATTATCCTAAGGAATTGGCATGAAGTCCATCGTCACCGGAGTTAGGCACTAGGTCTGCATAATCGGTAGGGTTTATACAACAGGCACTAAGTTCGCATAGTCGCCAGGGTTTAGGTACTAATTCTACATAGTCTGCAGGGTTTAGGCATCCAGTCTGCAACATCACCAAGGTTTAGGCACTAACTCTGCATAGTCGCCAAGGTTTAGAGTACACTGGGTGAACACATCATTCACAATACCTACAGGTTGCGAGCCTGGTAGTGTTCCACTGAACTGTCTAGAATGGCCCGTGGTTCTCATCCATACTCTGCTAGATGACGGGTCCATCATTTGGGTAAAAGACTTCTCTCATTGTTCACCTCTCACCCTTATCTCATGGTCTATATGACCTCTCATCTCATCATCCAACTCATATTTCATCTACCCATGTTTTACCCAACATATTTTGTAGATATAAAATACATATACAAGTTAATTCATTTGAAGCATGTATAAAACCGTTCATTTAGCATAGACAGCAAGTATTCAGAAAATATGCATACATAGCACGTAATTAATATAAAATACTTTATATCAATGTTTAAGATGAAAGTAACTATGCCCTCACCTAATAAGATAGTGACGCGGTTCTCGGACAACACTTTGTTTACTTTAAAACAATTTCCTTTGATAAAACCTAGTACCATTATCACTAGAGTTTAGTATAACGTTTTACCAAGACTAATTAATAATCTAGCTATTATTACTATTATATAAGCGTTAAACAATAGTCTTCACCCACTATGTACAGACAGGGGCCAGACATAAAACACCGGAGGGCAAGATCATTTTGGCATATAGTACTTCTGAATCCAGCAACCCAAGCACCCCTACAAACCAAATTCCCCGTACCGGGAGTAGTTAAAAATATATTACAACAACACTTATAAAACCCATAATAATAGCCCAAATAATTACCATAAGGTTCTAATAACTGTACTATAATTAATTAAAAGCTATATTAAAAATAGCGTAGGCGTAGCTCACTTACAACGGGTTTTCTCGAAAACCGGGCTTCACTTGTAGTAGCGTTTCCAAACCCAAAGACCCTTTTTCTTGGGACTCCGGGAGCCTCGTTCCTTCCTTCAGGTACTAGGGGTTTACCTAGGCTTAGGGGGCTTAAGGGGCTTAGATAGAGAAAGTAGAGAGAGAAAGATAGGGTGAAAGGTGTGAGAAATATCAAGGATTCACCCTTTTTTTATAGGGGTTTTATCGTAGAGTAGTCTCTCAGCTTCATCCATATTTTCCCCGTATGTGCTCCATTTTCTATATTCTTTATATCCATGCCTTGGTATTTACAAGTACTACACCTTTCATTTAGACCCTATCAGCTAATTCTCATTGTAGCTCAAATTTACAAAACTGTATCGAATTCGTCGCGCTTGAAGAGTAGAGACTAAGTTTCGTCCATATCTTTCTCGTACGAGCTCTATTCTCGACATTCTCTATATCCACACATTGGTACTTACAAGTACTACAACTTTCATTTAGACGTCGTTATGCAATTGTTATTATATCTCAGATTTACAAATCTATATTGAATTCTTCATGCTTGAAGAGTAGAGACTAAGCTTCAACCATATATTTCGTATACGAGCTCTGTTTTTTACTATATTTTTAATTTTTAACTCCTATTAATGATATCTTCATTTCTCATTGAGATTATTTTGGCTAAAAATTTACCGATCTAAAATTCGAGTTTCCAGGTTGTTTACTTTTATGCTAAATCTTAGAAAAATTATAACTTCCTCATACGAAGTAATATTTGGACGTTCTTTTTTTGCACACTCTGGATTTAACATAGACTATGACTTTTGTTTAGATCTCTAAGGCTAGAAAGTATTTTATCGTAAATTCACTTTTTACGATTCCCGGTGTCGTGCCAGTTTTGCCGTAAAACTTCGACGGGTCATAACTTCTTCGTTATAACTCGGATTTCGGCGTTGTTTATTTATACGGAACCCTTGTGACATATTCTACAACTTCGTTAAGATTATTTATTCTAAATAATATTTTGTCGAAAAGTCATTTTTGACACTTATTGCCTCTAAATTGACTAGCCCGGACTTGCGGGAGTTACAGTTATCTCCCCCTTAGGATGATTACATCTCGGGATCATCAACGAAACAGGACTGTATAACGATTCCATACGTTATATCTCCATCCTAGGTAATAACCGTAACCTCTATGTTTCTTCGAACGAGTATTTGACTCTTTGACTTCTTGACTGTAGGCAGTGCTTGCTCTTCCACCCGCATTCTGTCTCGTATCAGGTTTTCAATCATGACCTTCTTGTCACAATCTCGGCCCTTATTGGAGATTCTTTCTTCTTCTTAACAACTTAAGATAAGTTCCTTCCTTGGATTGTCATAGTAGACCGATTGGTCACGCTCTAATTACTTCTCATCGTCTGACTCAACATTCAGGCTCAGGTCTTTTAGAGTCAAATTTCAGGATGAAATATACTTTCCTTCATGTTCTAATGTGATATAATCACATTTTAACATGTAACATTTCTGGCTACTAGCTTCTTTAACAACGATCACGATATTTCTATTGATCGCTTTGATTATCTTTCACTTTAATATTCTTGATTAAGTCGGATGCTACATCAAACTTGGTTCTCTGAACCACGTAACATAATCATCTTAGTCAGTCTCGATTTGATATGACCACTAGGGTCAGATTAACTATCATCTTCTTAGTCATTACCAAAACGATGGTAACTACAGACATGAACAAAACATAATCAATTACTAGTGCATTGGTAACCTTGTGATTTTCCCTGATCCAAGCATGATTCCTGTGCTTCCAGTAGTATAGGCCTCTACTACCATTCACACCTACTCATACTTGTCCCAAATATTTTCTCGCAATCCCCAAGTTCTTATTTCCTAAAATCACAAAACAATTTAACACATACGAATGTGTCCAAATAATCATAAAAAATTCCCTAGACTCTACTAGGACTTCTTCCATGCATATCTTCAATAACAATTCTTCTTCAACTCAGCTAGCGGTGAAACTGTCAGACGATGGGATAACTCCATGGATTATAACAAAAATCTTTCTTTCCGCCAATTGAAAGTGGACTTCTCCTGTACCATATATATTACCTATTTACACATATTTTAAAGGCAAGATACTGCTATCATGATATCTTATGATAGGTATCATTCACTATCTTAAGCCTTCTCATTTCCTCCATTTGCTCAGTTTGTTACGAGTCCTTATCATGACATTTTATACACCAAATTTGGCATTCGGTGTATCTAGACGAGAATATGGATAGAGGAAGGTTTATACGCGTAATCCTCCTTATTACTCCAAAAAGTTATATGGTAGTTATAATACCGTAATTAAACGTTTAGAAATATGAAAGTATAAAGTTTCTAGATCCGGTCGGCAATAGACCATAGATCTGATCATACATTTAGCATCATAAAGCATCATAAATCATTTGGCACATAAAAGCATGTTAGGCATGTTCCCTAAATTAAGCTAGTGCTTATGTCTATTCAAGCGTACTTCCTAAAATATATTAGACACATTCCTCACAATCATCGCTTAGCATTCTAAGTTTAAGTCTAAAAATAAATCCTTATTCCTAGTTCACTTAAACTAATGCTCTGATACCAACTGTGACATCCCCATTTTCACGGCCAGAAAAGACCGATTTTGTTTATGCTTTATAAAAATTAGAATACCTCTTTTAATAAAAATGTTGCGAAATTTGTTCCCAATAAAACATGATAAATCCGTTATCAAATCATTTTCGAAGAAAAGTAATTTTATTCATTTCAAAACATTTGGGATGTAACCGTCAATACATAAACATAAGCATAAACAGAACTTACATTCATTATCACTAGTGATTTATATCTCCTTGAACTCTCAATGCAATGTGACTTCATATCAACACCTGTGATATAAATAAACTGAGTGGGTCAGATTGGGAAACCTGGTGAGTATATAGGATTTTCAAGCCACAATAATATAATTATTATGTATAATCTTCAAACAATTAATCAACCCAATTACCCATCCCCGTTATATTCTTTACTCTTAAGGATCTGCCTTAAAAATCAGCTATTCGTCATTCATTTATTCATAAGGATTATCCTAAGGAATTGACACGAAGTCCATCATCACCGGATTTAGGCACTAAGTTTGCATAGTCGCCAGGGTTTATACAACAGGCACTAAGTCCGCGTAGTTGCCAGGGTTTAGGAACTAATTTTGTATAGTCACCAGGGTTTAGGCATCAAGTCTGCAAGATCGCCAAGGTTTAGGCACTAAGTCTGCATAGTCGCCAAGGTTTAGAGTACACCGAGTGAACACATCGTTCACATAACAGGATGAACCCAACGTATTTGTTAGATGTAAAATACATATACAATTTAATTCATTTGATGCATGTGTAAAACCATTCATCCAGCATAGACAACAAGTATTTAGATAATATGCACACATAGCACGTAATTTATATAAAATACTTTGTATCAATGTGTAAGATGAAAGTAACAATGCACTCACCTGATAAGGTGGTGATGCAATTCACGGATAGCACTTGGTTTACTTTAAAACAATTTCCTTCGACAAAACCTAGTACCATTACCACTAGAGTTTAGTTTAACGTTTTACCGAGACTAATTAATAGTCTAGCTATTATTACTATTATATAAGCGTTAAACAATACTCTTCACCCACTATGTACAGACCGGAGCCAGACATGAAACACCGGAGGGCAAAATCATTTTGGCATATAGCATTTCTGAATCCAGCAACCCAAGCAGCCCTCCAAACCAGATTCTCTGTATCGTGAGTGGTTAAAAAGATATTACAACAACACTTATATAACCCATAATAATAGCCCAAAAAATTGCCATAAGGTCCTAATAACGTTACTATAATTAATTAAAATCCATATATTAAAAATAGTGTAGGAGTAGCTCACTTACAACGGGTTTTCTCAAAAATCGGGCTTCGCTTGGTGCAGCGTTTCCGAACCAAAAGACCATTTTTCTCAGGACTCCGGGAGCCTCGTGGCTTCCTTCGGGTGCTAGGGGTTTACCTAGGATTAGGGGGGGTTAGGGGGCTTAGAGAGATAAAGTAGAGAGAGAAAGAGTGCTTGAAAGGTGTGAGAAATATGAAGGATTCGCCCTTTATTTATAGGGTTTTTATCGTGAGTAGTCTCTCAGCGTCTTCCGTATCTTCCACATACGAGCTCCGTGTTCTACATTCTTTATATCAACGCGTTGGTATTTACAAGTACTACAGCTTTCATTTAGACCCCATCGGCTAATTCTCATTGTAACTCAGATTTACAAAATTGGATCGAATTCGCCGCGCTTGAAGAGTAGAGCCTAAGTTTCATCCATATCTTTCACATACGGCCTCTATTCTTGATGTTCTTTATTTCCACGCATTGGTATTTACGAGAACTACAACTTTCATTCAGACCTCGTCGGCCAATTCTCATTCGATCTCAGATTTACAAATATGCATCGAATTCGTCGCGCTTGAAGATGAGAGACTAAGCTTCATCCATATCTTTCGCATACGAGCTCCATTTTGTACTGTCTTTTTATTGTTTAACCCCTATTAACGATATTTTCATTTCTGGTTTAGATTACTTTGGCTAAAAATTGACCGATCTAAAATTCGTGTTTCTAGACTGTTTACTTTTATGCTATATCTTTGAAAAATCAGAACTTCCTCATACGAAGTAAGATTTAGACGTTCTTTTTATGCACACTCTCGGTTTAACATAGAATATGACTTTCTTTTAGATCATTAAGGCTAGAAATTTTTTTATCGTAAATTCACTTTTTACGATTCTTAGTGTCGTGTCGGTTTTGCCGTAAAACTTCGACGGGTCATAACTTCTTCGTTATAACTCGGATTTCGGCATTCTTTATATGTACGGAATCCTTGTGACATATTCTACAACTTGGTTAAGATTATTTATTTTAAATAATCTTTTGTCGAAAAGTCATTTTCAACACTTATTGCCTCTAAATTGACTAGCCCGGATCTGCGGGCGTTACAGATAAACAAGGTGAAACTTAGTTGCCGCTGCTAATTGTGTGTGTTGTTGCTAAAGACGTCGCCGCTAATACGCACATTTTGATCATATAGTGTTTATTAGTATCATAACAACATTTTTACATTTGATTACCCCTAAATATATCTAACACTAGTATTGAAGCTGTCATTTGGTAGTTACAATGGTTACTAACCCATCACAACGGTTACTAACCCATCACAAGGGTTCATTAACACCGAATCTAAAACTAATTTAATTGTTCATTTTAACTAATGCATAAAGACTAATAGATACTATTTATTTAAGTCTACCTTAATATCTAACAAAATTTATAAACTAAATGTTATGACAATAAATGATTGTTAATGCAACCTCATGGGTTGTTGTACTAATGGTCAAGATATATAATTGATGCATTAAATTATATGTGAACACAGACTACAATATTAACCCCTGTGGCGACGATAATTTCTGACCCTTTACTGACGACAAGATGATGCCATAAGGTATACAAACGACTTGTTCATCTACTTTTTCTTCTTCCCCTTTTTCTTCTTTCATCCTTTCAACAAATTGTTGAGAGACACTTCCTTTTGTGTTAGAGTTGAATAGAAAGTTAGGAAATAGTAGTGGTTGGAAGTTAGGAATGCATGTCGTCAATGATGCATTATATTGTTGCAAGTATTCTTGCATTTGTTGTGCATCAAATTGAGATTGATATTTGGGTTAAGATTGGGACGATTTGTAAGTGGAAGGTTGTTAAGTTAGAATTAATCTGAAGTTGGTGGTTGGTCTCCTACCAACTCTACGATCATGCCCGTGTCTCATCCCAAGGGCAGGTTCTAAACATTCTTCCTCATTTACTTCTCTGCCTTCCCCTACCTCGCTTTGTATTTTCTCATATCCGTCTTAAACTTTCTCTTAAAATAAAGAAAAAATAAACATACGATAACTAAAACAAACGACTAAGTTTAAACTTTAAAATAATAATAATATAGCTTAACCAAAAAACTATAATAAATAATAATAACATATTTTTACAATGCATTCATTTCTTTTATCACTTACTGAATCTTGTTGTGCTCGACTTGTACACCAACCCGAGCCTTCTTTGTAGTGCATTTTTCTCCAACCCTCAATATGTTGCGGCTTCAATCCCATTTGATCTTGTAATACGTGAAAAAATAAATATATTTATACAAATGTTAATAACAATTTAAAATAATGCTAATATATTTTATTACCTCTAAATAACGTCGTTGAGCATAGGATTTACATCTGTGAGCAATTGTGTGCAGAAGTTTTGACCTACTAACTTTATTTTTTTTTACCGACGTGTGTTTATATTCATTGGTCAAAAATAACAACTCAATTATTTTATTCCAAGCTTCGGCGGTCCAATCAATCGATGGACATCTTCTTGCCATTTCTACATCATGATATCCACCAGTTTTATCAAAATGTTTTGCATCTGATACTTGTGCTCTCAATAAGCTCTTTGCATTTCTGCTTGGATACCCGCTCAAACAGGTTCCCACAAGTCTGGGCCACAATACCTATCAAGATCAAAATAAGTTTGCAAAAGGAAAAACATAGTTGATTAGTAAAAAAAATATTTAATAAGTATAAATTTCAATATATATAAAATATATTGTATACTTACTTCTAGCTTGGGATATATAAATCATATTTGTACATGGTAGGACCACTACACCAAGTATGATAATAAAATGCTACCTCTGATCCCACCAGATTTGAGATCAATCTAACAAACAATTCTTCGTTGTCCCCCACGAATCGATACATCCTCCCATAGGTATTAATGCACACAACCAAAGGCCTACGATCGTTATATTCAAACTCATCGTACAAATTTAAATTTCTTCCTTTTCCATGCACATTTACATTCTTCGCTTTTGCTAGATTTACATGTAGAATTTGAAATTTATAAATTTAAAACTTTATTATATCTAACACTTAAGAATTTCATGTAACTTACAAGATTGGCAACCGGATGGTAGCGTGCGACCCCGTGTGGAGGTCTATCCCCACCGTCTCCTCCATGTCCCCTCATGACTTCTGCCATCTGTTTAACAAATATTATAAACATTCAAAATATTTAATAAAGCTAGTTATAAATTAGCAACATTTGAAAATTTTAACAAATATTATAAGCAATCAGGATATATAATAACTATAGCATACCGTCAATCATATTCATCACTAGAACAATATACATGTACAACATCATCATCACTGTCATAGTTTTCATTATTTATTTTCTCATCTGAAGAGTACGTATCACCACCAACATTGTCATTCTTAATGAAATCACCATCTTTTATAGTAGGAGCAACATTCCTCCAAGGAACCACACTTGATTCACCAATTTCACCTAAAGTCGTCTGCATAGGCAATGTGCCAAAGTCGACAACCAATGTAAAATCAGTTGATTGATTGTCTTTCATGACATCTATCTTATTCACTAGACCGATACTTGGATGTTTCCAAAGTTGTTAATGATGAACCTCTTCCACAACTCTCCATTTATTGTTTTGTGTAGGATCTTGGAGATAAAATATTTGTTTAGCTTGTGTGGCTAAGATGTATTGTTGATCATCATACCACGTTTTACCAACATATCATTCATGACTGGTATCGATAACAACCATATTATTTATAGTCTTTAAACGTTCATTACGTAATGATGCATTTAACCATTTACCACGAAAAAGTAGAACTGATTTACCATATAAAGAATGTAACAACACCACTATTTTGAGTAGTGTTTTGGAGATCATAGCTATTCATGACAAATAAAACACCATTTACTATGCATGCAGTGTAAGAATATGCATTCAATGGGCCATGTGCCAACGCCTTTGATTCATCAGTAAAGTCTGAAGGCATATCTTTTTGGAGACAATAAAATTGTAAAGACATATAAGATTGTATGTGTAAGTAATAAATTAGTTTTACATTAAAAATATATAATATACTTACCTTTTATTTAAACCATGAAGGAAATTCCATTTTGAAATCACTTTCACGCAATTCTGATTTGTATTCACTGAATTTGGGACAAAACAAATAGAATAGTTAAAATATATTATAACACTATCGAAAATCTAGTTAATAGATCAGAAACTTATGATACGTAGCTTTTCATCTCATCCTCATCGCAATTTTTTAATACAAAGCAATGCAATGATTTTTTGGCTTCTTTACAAAGTTCAACGATTTTCTTAGCCGACATTGTTCGACATTGTGATGAGGACACAGAAAATTGCCTTTTTGGAAGTCCGGGATCATCATTTCTATCAGCACGGTTGAATTTAGTTTGCATACCCTCAAGATACATACAACAGAATGTCAAAGGTTCATTTGCAACATAATCCACTACTATTGAAACTTCTGGTTTGGATTTGTTTCTGACATAATTATGAAGTTTTTTCATATATCTTTCAAAAGGATACATCCATATCAAATGTACAGGACCTCTTAGAATGGATTCATCATGTAAATGAAGAATAAGATGAATCATTATGTCGAAAAATGTTGGAGGATATATCAACTCAAGCTTTCATATAATCTTCACCACTTCTGTTTTGGCATTTCCCATGTCGTTAACATCAATGACCGTGCACATTTTTTTTAATAATATAAACATGTCAATGATTGTCCTTGAAACATTAGGTGTGATTCATGCTCGAACCCCTATAGGTAGCAATCGTGCATAAGGACGTGATGATCATGAGACTTTAGCCCAACCAAATTTTATTTAGTATCATTACACTTCTTCTTAAAGTTTGATCCAAAACCATCAGTTAGTCTCACTCCTTTAATGAATTGATAGAAACGTTGTCGATCAATTGGTTTGAAAGAGTAATAAGCATGTATGAGTACTTCTTTATTCTTGTTTTCTTCCTTATTGTTGTTGTGTTTCTTCATCTTCTTGACATTCTCTTTTGGCCATTGATTTGGTCGAATGCCCATATTTTTCAAGTCAAATCTTGCTTCTTTTCTGTCTTTGCTTTTATCATTCATCAGTGCAGTATTCAACACACTCTCATTCACATTATTTGAAACATGTATAACATCGAAATTGTGTTTTAGGTCGAGGGAAGACTAATGTGTGTAAAATGCACTTGTTTTATTCCTACTCTAAAAATATAAATTTAGCACATAAAGGCAGTGAACCTGCCTTTTAGTAGTATAGTTGAATAAGTAGGGCGGCGAACTCAGGGAACGGAAATTAAACTAATAACTAATTTTAACTAGACAACTAATAAAAGTAAAGGGTTTTCTCTAGTTTTATAAGACCAGAAACTTAAACACACTTCCTAACAGGTAATTATCTAAACAACTAGAACAAGTAAAAATTTACCATATTTAATAAAAGGGTTTCTGTTTAGGTCCAACCAATTCACTCCTATGGTTAATTTTATGATAAAGTAATATATTGATTATTATCGGTTACCAACTATAGTGATTAGATTCGAATTTGCTATTACAAACCTTAGGAAATTAATCAATTCAAGCAGTGATCAAGTGTTTAAACTAATTAACTCCCTAGTTCAATTATTTGGATTAAATAAGATCTATAATTGGTTAATCAAATTTGTAGTTCAACTAACCTCTTGTTTGTTGGTTTACCAAAAAAGCTCACATGTTAGTTTACCCATTATCTAATTAATCCTAGTTTCATATTCACTAATCCTAGGCATTTAATGAAGTGTTCACATAAATCATATGAGGTTAACAATTAAGACATGTTCATGCAACCTAATTGTCTTCCAATCAACAGAAAATAGTTATAATTAATGCATAAGGTTCTTTAACAAACTTAGTTTAATAAAATGACCAATAATCAATCAATCAAAGTATAAATCACACCATAGGAGTAAATTAGTCTTTCCTAAACAGAAACTACGAAAATTCAGCTCATGATTACAATCAAAGAGAAGCTAAAAACAAATTTAATTGATCTAAACATGATTCACTTCTAGATTAAGTGGAAGATTAACCTAATTCGCCTTGAATCTTCTAAGGATCAAATATTAGGGTTCTTCAGGTCTCCAAGGGTTTCTTCAGTCGCAGGTTATTCTCCAAGGAAGCCAAAAAACTCCTCAATTTGGGATTACTTCTTCTATTTATAATTATCTCAAAACAGGGTCAACTCGGCGAGTAGGTGCCTAACTCGCCGAGTTCCTTTGAGAAATACATGTACGGCAAGGATTCTAGACATTACTCGCCGGGTAGCTTCTCAACTCGTCGAGTAGCTCCAGGTTTGTTCTTCTTTCTTCATTCTCCAGCTTTTGATTGCTTCACCTTCTTTCTTTTTGCTCCCAAACATGTCTTCTAGACTGAAAATATAATTTAGACATTATTAAGTACCTTTTGTCCATATTATGCAAATAATTAGCTAATAATTGATAAAATTCTATACTAAACACATGGCTAAATATGCACATATCAAAATACCCCACACTTGAATTTTGCTTGCCCCCAAGCAAAACCAAATTTTAGCATACTAGAATCGCATAAGATAATTCCAATTGAACCCAACCATTATGCCAAGACCGCAACGCATGCATTTGTGTCTAAAATTTTCCTAAGGAACCCCCATACTCTAAATACTCAAAATCCTCATAAACATTCGCCTACTTTTTCCGAACATTTATCATTTTATGCATCCCTCCGAGTCCATCCACAGAAAACCTCCTGACCTCAAGGTATTTTTGGTTGAGCAACCCAAGCATACATAATCTAGACAATTACAATTTTTGATACCACTATGGAGCTCTTTTGGAATTCTTCACTTCTTTGATATTTGATGTTCGATTTTTGGGTATCTTCAACTTTTGAATTTCTTCATATTTTTTTTATCTTTGATCTTCATACTTTGACTTTGATGCTCCAGAAATTCTTCAAACTTTTTCTTCTAATTCTCTCTCTTTTTTTTTATCATGTAACTCACTTTTTTTTCACTCAAAACCCTACATGCTTAAGCAGGGGCACTCAACTTCAACCTTTATTGGTTAAAGATAATAATTTTCCTGGATACATTTCTAGTACATGAGGCTAAACATATTGCATCCTTCAAACTAAGCGAAGTCGTGTTTTTGTCCCATGATTTCACTAGAATAAGGAGGCCACAAATTTACTAGAATGTATATAGGCTCAACTAAACATTTGGGTTTTCATGCAATTATCAACATAATTCTAACATGGAATCCTACTTACTTTTACCATAGTTTTCTAAGTTAAGCCCTAAGCATTGTTTTATGCAAGATTTCGAAAAAAAATCGAGACAAATTAGGATTAGGATTCTAAATTGACTAAAATGTTACCAACCCCCTACCCCACACTTAATTTATGCAATGTCCCCATTGCATGTTATGCATGAAAAGAAAAACACAAGACTAAAGAGGGAATTAGAACAAACTGTCCTGGGATAGCAGTTGTAAGGTTTATATTCTTCATGAAAAACTCCAACTTCAAATGTCTTTAGTCATGGAAACAGGTCATCCATAACTTGGGTATCATGTCGCGTGTGGTAAACATCTAAATAGCTCTAATTGTTTAGGACAAACCTTCTCAGAAACCTTCCAGGAATGAACCCTACGAACGTATGGATAAAGGCTGCAGTGAATGTGCCCAAAAAAGGTCTTGAGAGTGAAACATTAAGGGACTCGGCGAGTCAAACGTGAACTCCGCGAGTAGATTGGCCCCGAGCAGAAAATCGAGGAATTGCACATGAACTCGGCGAGTACTGTAGGTGCATTCAGCGAGTAGTAGCTGAGTCAAAAAATTGATTATTCTGCTGTTTATCCTTTGCTGAAGTGTTGAAACAAGACACTTCAATGACTCTTCTTTTATTTTCTTCAATAATGATGAATCTTGTCACTCTCATTCCTAACGGACTCAACCTTAAATGTAACATTTGACATTCTTATCTACACCTTTCCTCACTTTAGCCTTGACCAATGAGACTCCTAAATGCACCCTAATCTTCAAACCTGAAAAAACAAAGTAACCATGATTGAAAAAAACAAACAAAGTCCTAATTAAGGTTCGGGTACATCAAAGTTTAAGCACAAAACAAACGAAATAAAAACATCTAAATAGAAACAAATTCAAGCTTCTTCTTCCATGTCTTCTCCTCCTGCTCCACTTCCACTTGCTTGGTTGTTTCTCCTCTGCATCCGTTCCACCCAACTCATAATGTATGGATATATGGGCCCGGGCCGTGGAGCAATGCGCATTTGTTGAAAGAGATAATTGAATGATTCATTATTATAGTTAATGCATTGGCCAATATCATCTAAATCTATACTCCACGTTATTCGACCCATCATTCTCATCCTACACCGGGATAACCGGTGGGTCTTCTCAGACCCATTCTCTCCTATGCCGAACTCTTCTTCTCGGCTCCTCGGCAACAATCACCTCGTCTTCGTTTGGGATTGCAAAAGAATCCCCAAATTTTTCCATAATCCTCACCCTCCGGAATAATGTAATGCTACATGGAGGAGGAGAAATCACGATTAACGCCCTTGCCTCTTGCATATCCAAAATACCATATGACCTTGCGAGTCTTATCACAAACATACCCCCATTAATTTTGGAGGTAATCTTCTTTTTTACCGCTCCATCCGCAAGATAACTTGCCAAACAATAAGGCAAGTTGCAAAAAACGTCCGGGTGATGATGCTCAACAAATAGAAAATGTCGAGGGTAGGAACTTTGTGATCATCCTTCCTCGTGTTTATGGTACTAGCGGTGAGGCGGTGGATGAGATGATGGATCGGAGAACGGATATGGCCTTCTTGAGCAGAAGAGGGAATATAAACCCGATTTGCAATACTATTCCACCAAGTGGAGGAAACGACTTCCTTGAGAAGATCTTTATGGTATTGCTCTAGAAGTGCTTCAAAATCCTCCGACACAATGACATTTTGGTCATAGAGACCTACCCTCCTGGCAAGTTCTGCTATGTTGCACTGGCGCAGTTCCCCTCCAAGGCAAAAAGTGATAATGTTTGTGTTATAATATTCACTACCACCCCGAAATGAGATAGTAGCAAAGAATTCCCAACACAATTCTGTGAATACGGGTTCGTGTATTTTAAAAAGTTGCATCCACCGATCACATATTATTTTTGTGCCTTCCACTTCGAAAGATTTTACCAAATATGGCGTTAACTCCTCTTCCAACCCAGTTTGACTCAGCCAATCCCAATTAATTGCATTCGGGAGATAGATCTCGTTCAGTTTCAACGCCTCCAATCTGTTTTTCGCCCGAGCTTGCGACGACCTTGAAGTGATTTGTGAGAAAGCAATCCATGGAATGTCTCCATAACTTCCTCCTCTACAGCTCTGACCTCTTCTGCTCATGATTTCTGCAAAACAACATCAAGAAAACAACAAAAAAAAACCAGATAATTAAAACTCACCATAACATTTTCAACAAAGCATGAACTCGCCGAGTTCATGAACTACTCAGCGAATAGGACGAACTGCGATGGTAGTTCCCCTCTCGGTCCATATTGGGTCAACAAATCCCAAATGGTTGCTCTGGGGATTGCTGTTCTATGTCCCTTAAGCATAAATTCGCAAGAAATTTTTTCCATATCCTTTTAATTTATCCTAAAATCAAAACCCTAGAATTGAAGTAATCCTCCAAATCCGAATTTTAACAAAATAAATACTCAAACGTGTTAAATTTGGGACCTTTAGAAAGAATCCAAAGGAAAAATCTGACCTTTTGCTTTATAGATGAAGATTCAGCAAGAATTCAAAGGTTTTGCTTGAGAGGAAACAAAATCATCGGCGAGTTAAACTGGGAGGCAGCTGATGAAAGTGATTGGGGTAAAAAGCAACCCTTATTTACAGATTGTAAAAAAATTCAATTAAAAATATGAACTCATCGAGTAGGGACACCTACTCGTTGAGTAGATGTACGAGTTAGCGATTTTTCTTGGATTTCAACAACCAATCGCCGAGTAGTGTATGAACTCGGCGAGTAGATCATTGAGTTTGAAAAAACTCGATTTTTTTAAGCCACGACCCCATACTTCGAGCATTGCTTGCCTTCAAGCAATCATATTAAGCATAATTTCAGAAGAAGATTGAAAAAAAAAAGATCCTAAAAGTGGAAAAAACAAAAAGAAAAATGAAGGGAAAAGAAATGCAAACTCTAAGCTCGGGTTGCCTCCCGGAAGCGCTTCTTTTTAAGGACTCTTTATCTAGACTCCTTCCCGCTCTACGTTTCTACCATGCCTTCCAGCAGCATCCCTCCTTTAAGTCCTTCATTCCACGGGATTCCTTCTTCATATTTTTTTCACCCGATGTACATTAACTTTGAAAGGAGTGTCTTTTTTTGATAGTAACTTGATAGCTCCACGTGGAAAAACTTTCTTTACTATAAATGGACCATCCCATCGCGACTTTAGCTTGCCCGAAAAGAGTTTGAGCCTTAAATTAAAAAGCAACACTTTTTTCCCTTCTTGAAAGTCCTTATTACCCATGATTATTTTGTCATGCCAGTTCTTTGTTTTTTCTTTGTAAATCATGGAGCTAGTGTAGGCCTCATTCCTAAATTCTTCAAGAGTATTCAATTGCATCAACCGGTTGGTTCTAAGTTCAGCTACATCAAAATTGCACATTTTTAAAGCCCAAAAGGCTTTATGCTCTATTTCTACAGGTAAATGACATTGCTTCCCATAAACTAGCCTATATGGTGTAGTACCAATAGGTGTTTTGAAAGCTGTTCGGAAGGCCCAAAGTGCATCATCTAACCTATCCAACCATTCCTTCCGATTGCTACCCACCGATCTCTCCAAAATTCTTTTTAGTGCTCCATTCGTCACTTCAGTTTGCCCACTAGTTTGTGGATGGTAAGATGTAGAGAACTTATGGGTCACCCCATATTTTCTTACCACTTTTTCTAATTGATCATTGGCAAAGTGAGTACCCCGCTCACTAATAAGAGCTTTAGGAACTCCAAATCTTGAGAACAACTTTTTTAAAAAGCTACATCCACCCATCACATATTAATGTTGTGCCGTCCACTTCAAAAGACTTTACCAAATAAGGGGTTAACTCCTCTTCCAATCCAATTTGACTCAGTCAATCCTAATTAATTCCATTGGGAGATAGATCTCTTTCTGTTTCAACGCCTCCAATCTGTTTTTCTACTCGACGAGTAGGCTACTCAGTGCTTTTTATTAGTTCATTATAATCAACTTCTTCCAGCAATCTCTCTATTTCCAGTAGGTCTCTTTCAGCATCAAGTTTTTCATCAAAGGCGATGGTGGACTTGTTTGGTTCTTCATTTTTCCATTCCGCCCTTATGTGTTCTAGAAACTTCTGGTAGTCTTCTTCATTCTTTTCTTTCTTAGCTCTGGCTGGATATGGCATCGGAGGCTGATATGGCTTTGCAGGAGGTATACTTTTCTGATCAAGTGGTGGACTCGTCGAGTCCATATCATGAACTCGGTGAGTAGGGTCTTGGCTCAGTTGGTTCTGCTTTAGGCTCGGGTTTTCTGCATCCTCCTTTTGTAACTTCATGGGATCTTCGTTCTGAATGGGAGCCAGGGGAGTAATGATCTTCCCACTTCTAGTTGTCACAATATTAATATGTGCGCCTCGTTGGTTGTTTTCGGTTTTACTAGGAAGTTCTCCGGGTGATCTTTAATTAATTTGTTGGGCAAGTTGCCACAGCTGTGTCTCAATTGTGACATCCCCAAAATCTCGGCCAGAAAAGACCGATTTTCATTTATGCTTTTAAAATAATTTCAGAGTAAATCCTTTTGATTTGAAAGAGTTGCGGAATTTGTTCCCCAAAACAAAACGTGATAAAATAATATTTACCAAAGCATTTCATAAAGAAATGTATTTTCATTATATAATCAAAACTCGGATGTCATGTTCCGATACCGACCATAAAGCATAAACGATAACATTACAAGTCATTCAACAAATATATACATATACAAACTTGTAAACAAAACAACTTGATGATTCATCAATCTTATGCCCTTGCACCACTTCCTGTAATACAAATAAACTGAGTGGGTCAGGCTTGGGATCCTGGTGATCATATAGGGTTTTCGACCCACAATAAATAATTAAATTAATTTTCATCAACCAACAATAACCCAATTACCCATTCCCATTATTCTCACTTTACGTCCCTAAAATAACTAACACAAGGGACCTAGTCTAAGAATATTTCATCGGGGCGACAACACATGCATTCGGGGCTTTCTCGCCAATATATATCAAATAAGGCAATCATGAGGGGGATGGAGTACAACGAATGAACACCCAAGTTCATTAACACCTACAGGTGGCAAACCTGCTAGCGTTCCACAAGACTGTCTAGAAAAGTCTATGGTCGTCATCTAAACTCCGCTAGATGGCTGAATCAAAAACAACATCGAGGCCTTTCATCTGTTTATCACACAACTATCTACCCATGTTCTACTCGACATATTAGTAGATAAAAATATATATTTTTATACATAGTTTAAAACATGTATAACATTCTCATTCAATACATATTCCAAACAACAGATGATACACATACACATAGTATGTATTTCATAGAGAATAAATCATATCCATGAGATAGAAGAAAGTGAATATACATTCATGCATATAACAACAAAATACACACATAAAACGTATTTCGTATAAAATACTTCATAATTATGCGTTAGAAGAAAGTCACCACACACTCACTTGATCAGAAGATGATCGAACAGCACTACGACTTGTAGAAGTAGTATTCTTCGGTAGATCTGGAAGATCTTCACAAAAAAACCGGACTCCTCACGGGCAGAGCTTCGGCTCGGGAATCGCACTTCTTGGGATCTTCAGGGCTTCGGGACTTGCTTCGGGGTCGGGATTAATATCGGGGCTTCGGGATACTTCTAGCACACAAAACGATGCAAAAACGCAAGAGAAAGGGAAGAAATGTGCAAAGAAACTCAGCAGCCTCAACTTCCTTTTATAGGGGCTGGAACCCTCGATTATGCTGGGCGTAATACATGTACGCTGGGTGTATGCAACGTCATTGCATGCGTATGTGCTCGAGTGATTTCATTGCATGCGTAGCTAAGGCGGTTCACAGGTACGTTGAGCGTACCCCAAATTACGCTGGGCGTACTCGATTAAGCAAACTTCAAACTTGCGTAACTTTCGCATACGAGCTTTGTTTTCAACGTTCTTTATATCCACGCATAAGTGAGACTACGCTCTACAACTTTCATTTAAACTCCATCAGCTAAATATTTCTCTAAGGTAAATTTCACTTTTTACGTCATTCAGCGTTGTCGTTTCTGTCGCGAAACTTCGACAGGTCATAACTTCTTCGTTATAACTCGGATTTCGGCATTCTTTATATCTTCGGAATCCTTGTTTCGACCACTACATCTTTATGCAAAGATATCAGGCTTATCTCACACTTCAACTTTGACGCTTATTTTATTCTTAATTCATTAAATTATAATAATTAAGAAAATAAACACATAATTCACAAATAATACATTCTTATTATTTCAAAACGAGTTACAAATGTTAACCTAGACTATTACATCAACGAAAATGCCTAGCCTGGAAACGCGGGCGTTACAATTCTCTCCACCTTAGAATGATTCCGTCCCCAGAATCACACATCGACAAACAAATTCGGATAGCGACTCAACATGTCACTCTCTGTTTCCCAGGTGAGATTTGGAACATTCGAATGTTTCCAACGAACAAGCACCAATTCGACCATCTTGCATCGAAGATTCTTAGTCTTTTGGTCACCAATTACCTATGGTTCTTCAATTTACCTCTTGTTTTCATCAATTCTCAATTCAGAAATTGGAATTATATCCGGAACTTCTCCCGTGAACTTCCTCAAATGACACACATGAAAAGTGTTGTGAATTACATTCAGTTATTCGGGTAATTCGAGCTTGTAAGCTTTGTTCCCAATTCTCTGAAGAACTTTAAACGATCCAACAAACCTTGGACTCAACTTTCCCCATTTACCAAATCTTATAAGTCCCTTCTACAGCTAGACTTTAAGCAAAACCGAATATCCAACCTCAAAAGACATCGGTCTTCGCTTCTTGTTAGCATAGCTCTTTTGACGATCTTGAGCTGCTAACATTCTTTCCCTAATTACTTTCAACTTCTCAGCAGTTTGATGGACCATCTCGGGACCCATAAACTGCTTTTCCCCAGCCTCAAGCCAACAACACGGCGTACGACACTTCTGAGCGTACAAAGCTTGATAAGGTGCCATCTTTATGCTCGAGTGGAAACTATTATTGTAGGAAAATTCTAGCAAAGGTAAATGTTCATCCCAATTACCTAGGAATTCCAGGGTGCATGCTCTCAGCATATCTTCAAGTGTTTGTATTGTTCTTTCACTTTGACCATCAGTCTGCGGATGGTAAGTTGTACTTAAACACAACTTGGTACCCATTTCCTCTTGTAGACTTTTCCAAAACCTTGAGGTGAAACGGCTGTCACGATCTGACATAATCGTTAACGGGACATCGTGAAGCCTCACAATTTCCTTCACATAAGAATTTGCAAGCTTATCCATAGACCATTTCTCTTTGGCTGCTATGAAATGCACACTCTTAGTGAATCGATCAACGAAGACCCAAATCATGTCGTGATCACTTTTCGTTCTGGGTATTTTAGTGACAAAATCCATTGCAATGTCTTCCCATTTGCCCATAGGCATAGGTAAAGGTTCTAAACTCCTATATGGTTTCTGATGTTGTGTCTTGACTCTCGCACAAGTCCCACACTCGGCCACATACTTTGCAACATCAAGCTTCATCGTTGGCCACCAGTAGTAGGGTTTCAGGTCCCTATACATTTTAGTGCTACAAGGATGAATCGAGTACATGGTTTTGTGAGCTTCTTCCATCAGAAGATCTCTTATTCCTCTTGACTTAGGTACCCAAATACGATCTTGGAATACCTTCAGTCCATGATCATTTGTACCAAACACCAATGTTTTTCCCAAACGTTCCTCCTTTCATTCATTTTTCCTAGAAGCTTCTTCTTGAAATTTCTTTATACTCTCCACAATTGTCGAGGCAACTTCAATTCTCAATGCTCTTGGCCCTTTCCTTTCAACATTGACTTTCCTACTGAGAGCATCAGCAACAGCATTAGCTTTACCAGGGTGGTAAAGTATGTCACAGTCGTAGTCCTTAAGTAACTCTATCCAGCGTCGTTGTCTCATATTCAATTCTTTCTAATTAAAGAGATATTGGAGACTCTTATGATCAGTGAAAAGTTTGCACTTCGTGCCATAGAGGTAATGCCTCCATATCTTCAGAGCAAAAACTACCGCTGCCAACTCCAAATCATGAGTAGGGTAGTTCTTTTCATGTCGGGACACATATGCTATCACCTTTTCTCTTTGGGTCAAAACACAACCTAATCCAACCCCAGACGCATCGCTATAGACAACGAAGTTTTTAACTCCATCGGTTAAAGAAAGTATTGGTGCCTCGCATAGTTTCTTCTTTAGCTTCTCGAATGCCTCTTTATACTTATCATTAGAAGCATAAGTAGCTCCTTTGTGGGTTAAAGCTGTTAATGGAGTAGCAATCAAAGAAAAACCTTGGATAAATCATCGGTAATATCCGGATAATCCTAAAAAGCTTCGGATCTTCGTTGGACTTTTTGGTTGTTCCCACTTCATTACAGCTTCAATCTTTGCTGGATCAACCATTATCCCTTCTTGGTTGACCACGTAACCCAAGAATTGGACTTATCGAATCCAAAAATCACATTTGTAAAACTTTGCATACAGCTTCTCCTTCTTCAAGACTTCTAACACTTCTCGCAAGTGTCTGCCATGCTCCTCTTGGCTTTTTGAATAAATCAGAATGTCATCTATGAACACTATCACAGATTTATCAAGGAACGGGTTACAAACTCTGTTCATCAAATCCATGAATGCTGCTGGAGCATTAGTTAGTCCAAACGACATAACCAAGAACTTGTAGTGTCCATATCGTGTTCTGAATGTAGTCTTCTCTATATCCTGCTCCCTTACTTTTAGCTGATGATATCCTGACCTAAGATCGATCTTCGAGAAATAGCTCGAACCTTGGAATTGATCAAATAGGTCATCAATCCTCGGCAAAGGATATCTATTCTTTATTGTTTCCTTGTTCAGCTCTCTGTAATCGATGCACATTCTCATACTTCCATATTTCTTCTTCACAAATAACACCGGAGCTCCCCAGGGTGATGAACTAGGTCTAATGAAACCTTTGTCCAATAACTCCTGAAGTTGCATCATCAGCTCCTTCATCTCCGTCGGTGCTAATCGGTAAGGTGATTTTGCTATTGGGATGGTTACTGGTAACAAGTCTATTCTGAACTCCACTTGTCTATCAGGTGGTAATCCAGGAAGATCTTCAGGAAATACTTACGGATAATCACACACCACCAGAATACTCTGCATCACCGTCTTTTCCTTCTTAGCGTCGATCATGAATGCTAAATATGATGTACATCCCTTGGTCAAACACTTTCTGGCTTTCTTTAGAGAAATGATTCCAGAATTTACTCTGCGTTTGTCCCTATACACCATAAATGAATCTTTCCCAAGCGCATTTACTTTAACTATCTTCTTCTTGCATAAAATTTCGGCATCATTGGCGCTAAGCCAATCCATTCCCAGAACGACGTCGAAACCATTAAGTTCGATAGGTAATAATTCCTCGTGAAACTTATTCTCATTAAGGTCGATTAAGATGTTTTTCATACGATGGCTAGCAGGTACAAACTTGCCACTAGCAACTTCGACTAATAAAGCATTATCTAGTCTATCAATAGGGAAAGCTAGTTTTCTACCAAACTCATGCGAAATAAAGGAGTAGTTGGCTCCAGAATCAAAAAAAAATTGAGCAGGTAATTCGTTAACGAGAAAAGTACCTGAAGCGACATCAGCTTCATCTTTTGCAGCATCAAATGTCATTTGGAGGGCTCTCGCCTTCAGCTTTGGTGGAATGTTGGGCTTAGCTGCCTCCTTCTTCTTCGGACAGTCTTTCAAAATGTTGTTGGAATAGTGTTTAAGGCTGTAACTATATTCGGTTGTGCATGGTCCTTTTGGGTTGCCTTCACCATAGCAACTTGAAGGATGATTTGTTAAGAGAGAGTAAATATTATAAGGAATAATATATGGCTATTTGATTAATATAAGTCATAAATTAATTGGTATTAATTTGGTGACTTAAAGAGATTAATTAAATAAGAGGGTATAAACTGTCAATTGTTTAATAGTTACACTTTAGACTGTAAATCCTTATCCTAGATAGGATGGACGATTTCTAGGGCTTGGATAAGCCAAAATCGTCCATAGGGTTATCTATGGAATGGATTTGGATAGCCTTAAGAGAAGATTATCCAATTAGGGTTTAGGTGGTAACCCTTAAGGAGTCTACAAGTATAAATAGACCCTAGGGGTGAGGGAATTCGACACACATCCTAAAGCAAGGAACCTCTGGCCGAATTCCTCCGCTCTCCTCTCTCCTAAATCATCTTGCTTGCTATTGGTGTTTGTAAGCCATTAGAGGAGTGACATTTGTGACTCTAGAAGCTCCAAGACAACAAGATCAACAAGGAACTCAAAGGTATGATTCTAGATCTGTTTCATCATTGTTATTTAACCTAATTAGCTATTAGAAGTCTTGGATTCAAAGCATGTTTAATTAGAAAGCCTAGATCCGAGCAATAGGGTTTAGCATGCGCACATAGGAAAGTTCTTATGGCTAAAACCCATCAGTGGTATCAGAGCCTAGCTTGGTTTTCTTTAAATTGTTGCTTGATTAACTGTAACAAACCTGCAAAATTCGATTTTTGGGTTTTTGAGTCACTGACTCGGCGAGTTCCAAGGTGGACTCGGCGAGTCCCCTTGTGACTCGGCGAGTCCAGGCGTCAGGAATGGCCAGATTCGGGATTTTTTTCATAATTATCTTATGGAAACTTACCTAAATCATATTAGATCAATCTAAATCCGATTTTTTGATAAATATGACTATTATCTTGATCTAATTAAAGATATTTATCATCTAATAAAATATTTAATTTCCTTATATGATAATGATTAATTATTTTGATAATTATCTTGAAAGAAATCTTAGATAAATCAAATAAAGATAATTAGGATATTAATTGTTAATTGGAATTATTTGTTATTTGATCCTCCATGTTTTAAATGTTTAAAACCTACCCTAAAGTTTTGAAATTTATATTTGTGATTAAAAGTTTTAATTTAGACAACTTAAATTTCAAACCCTAGATTTTAAAAGGTTTTAAAATACAACCCTATACTTATATGATATTACTAGAATAATATATATATATGTATAACTAAATGCTAGTCTTACCGCTAGTAGGCCTCATTCACGAAGCCGATCTATAAGGTGGGTATAAGGATGCGGCCTATAAAATGGCGCTTAATGGGTGTACACTCACACCCACCGCTTGCTTGATTGGTGGAGGGTCGTTAGCCGAACGGGTAGGATAGGGCAACCTCATCCTCTCATTAAAAGTATAATAAGAAACACAAAGTAACTACACGTTTTTTAAAAAATTTCCCAATCTTAGTTACTTTAGGAAAAGTGAATTGATGCAATCCCATGAAATTACACTTTGCACCTTGCTAAGAAGTTAGTGGAGCGTGTGTGGTTTACCGGCACACTAATTGGTTCTAAGCGAAGGTGGCAAAGGGTGATTCATTGTTTATCATAGTTCGATGGAGCGTGTGTGGTTTACCGGCACATCGAATAGGTGATCGTTACAATGAAGGCACCATGTGAATTTGCATGGTAATTCACACCCGCTTTGTGATCCTCGGCATCCCAGTCACAAACAAGAGGGGCATATCGAGATTTAAACATGCCATTGAATAGTTTCAATGAATCTCATCCGAACCTAGGAATTCTCAAAAACACTTAGGACTAATAGTTTAAGTTTTGTAATGCAGAATTAGTGAATCGTCATTCACTTACCTTCAATTTATTTGCATGTTAGATTACGGCATCCCTTTTCTAGTATGTAAATGTTATTGTTGGATCCTAGCCCTAATTTTTCTTATTGGGTGATAATTAGGGATTCTTGTTCTAATCTATCTTTGTCCTTTCTATAGATGTCAAACACAAACAACGCTGTTGCTAGTTCTTTCACGTTGATGAGCCTTTGCCAAAAGGTCACCTTCGATGGAACAAACTTTAGCGAATGGATAAGATACATTCGCACCATTGCTCGCTATGAGGATAAAGAGTATGTCCTTGATGAGAAGCTCGAGAAAATCAACCCCGAAGTTGCTACTCCCGCCGAAATCACCGCCTTTGAAACTCATGAGCGAGATGCAACGAAAGTACATTGCATCATGATCGCCACCATGAACTCCGAATTCCAAAAGTCCTACGAGGACATGTATCCATACGAGATGCATCAAGACTTGTTGGAGAGATATCACCAAAACGCGAGACAAGAGCGTTATGAGATTTTCACTAACATGATCTCCGCTAAGATGGGTCATGGAGAATCTCTTACCGTGCACCTGCAAAAGATGCAAAGGTATGTCGACCGCCTTCGCAAGTTAAATGTTGACTTCGGCGAAGACTTGGCGATCGACATGGTGCTTCACTCTTTGCCTCCGATGTACAACCAATTTAGGATGACCTACCACATGAACAAAGAGGAGGTCACCCTAAGCAAACTCCAAAGTCTCTTGAGGGTTGCTGAGAGCAACTTCAAGGACAAGTCTGTTGCACCAACTCCCAATCCATCCGCTGCTCCTGTCTTGGCTATTGGTCAAGGGAAGGGAAAGAAGAGGAAAGCTTCATCGAATAACTATCGAAAGGTGAAAGCCCGAGATGGTTCCTCTTCTAGTGGGACCAAAGTTGATCCCTCTAATCCCTGTTCCAACCCAAAGGAGGCAGAGTGCCACCACTGCCACAAGATAGGACATTGGAAGAGAAGCTGCCCGGATTACCTGCAAGCCATCAAGGAAGGAAAGATCAAGCCATCTTTCGTAGGTATATACACAATCAAATCTAACAATTCTAATCATGCTATTTCTTGGGTTCTTGATACCGGTTGCGGTTATCACATTTGTTCTAATGTGCAGGGACTAGAAAGAAGTAGGGATATGGAGCAAGGAAGGATCAATCTAATCATGGGGAACAGAAGATCGTCGCCTGTGACCAAGATTGGAGTGTATTCTTTAGTGCTTAGGAATAGTTTAGTTTTAGATTTGAACAATTGTTGCTATTCGCCAGAAATGGCTAGAAACATCATTTCATTTCATGGTTTATATAGACAAGGATTTAGATTTTCTTTTAATAATGAGAATGGTTCTATTTTGGCTTATCTAAATGGTGTCTTTTACTTTGAAGCTATACCATGTAATGGAATATATGAAACTGTTATGATTGTTGATAACTTAGGAAATGATGTTTTGAATATTGATTCTTCCACTAGTATGGATAAAGCATCCTTGTGGCATTGTCGTCTTGGACATGTCAACAAGAAACGCATAGCCCAACTCCAAAAGGATGGAGTATTGGAGTCATTCGACCTTAGGGAAGATGACACATGCGAGTCTTGTTTACTTGGAAAGATGACTAAGTCACCCTTCACGAGTACTTGTGAAAGGGGTGAGGGGCTATTGGACCTAATACATACCGATGTATGTGGACCCTTTAGATCAACCACAAAGGATGGGAACCGCTTCTATGTGACTTTTACCGATGACTATAGTAGATATGGGTATATCTACTTAATGAAGCAAAAGTCAGAAACTTTTGAAAAGTTCAAAGAGTTCAAGAATGAAGTGGAGAATCAATTGGGCAGGATAATCAAGATGCTTCGATCCGATCGAGGAGGAGAGTACCTAAGTCTTGAATTCCACGACTATCTCAAGGAGTGTGGAATAGTTTCTCAATTGACGCCTCCTAGGACACCGCAGTTAAATGGTGTGGCAGAAAGGCGTAATCGAACCTTATTGGATATGGTTCGCTCTATGATGAGTCGTGCTTCACTACCTATCTTCTTTTGGGGGTATGCCTTAGAGACTGCCGCCCATATCCTTAACCGAGTCCCAACTAAGAAGGTTGCCAAAACACCTCACGAGATGTGGACAGGGAAAGCTCCCTCGTTGGCACATATCAAGGTTTGGGGTTGCGAGGCTTTCGTAAGACGAGATACTCACGACAAGCTTGAACCTCGAAGTGAGTGATGTATTTTCATCGGCTATCCGCAAACTTCCTTTGGATATCTCTTCTATAGACCGAAAGACAATGTTGTTTTTGTTGCGAGGAGAGGAGTTTTCCAAGAGCGAGAACTCATAAGCCAAGGAGACAGTGGGAGGCAAATCGAACTTGAAGAGATTCAAGAGTCGATAGATGAAGGAACCTCTACCGCTGGCATTCAACCCGAGGAGGAAACTCCGGTTGAACCAATTGACGAATCCTTACCTCTTAGACGTTCCGATAGAGTTAGAGTTCATCCCCAGTTTTATGGTTTTCATATTACTACCGAAGGGGACACGTATATTAGTGATGGTACACTAGTAAATCTTGATGAACCTAATAGCTATAAGGAAGCCATGGTAGGCCCGGAGTCTGCAAAATGGAAAGAGGCGATGGATAGCGAGATCCAATCCATGTACGATAACCAAGTTTGGAATTTGGTTGATTATGTGCCCGAACGTAAGACCGTAGGGTGCAAGTGGATCTTCAAGAAGAAGACCGACGTGGATGGGAACGTACACACATATAAGGCGCGATTGGTCACGAAGGGCTTTACTCAAACTCCCGGAGTTGACTATGATGAGACCTTCTCACCAGTTGCGAAGATTAAATCTATTAGAGTGATGCTAGCAATTGCCGCATTTCATGATTATGAGATTTGGCAAATGGATGTCAAGACCGCTTTCCTTAACGGAAAGTTGGCTGAGGATGTTTACATGGCTCAGCCAGAGGGGTTTATGGATCCGAAGCATCCGAATAGAGTGTGTAAGCTTGAGAAGTCCATTTATGGACTTAAGCAAGCATCTCGCAGATGGAATCTTTGCTTCGATGAGAAAGTCAAAGAGTTTGGATTTGTACGAAGCGAAGACGAATCTTGTGTATATGTCAAAGCCAGTGGGAGTATAGTAAGCTTCCTCGTTCTATATGTCGATGACATATTACTCATAGGAAACGACATCACGACTCTGCAGGAGGTTAAGTCCTGGCTCTGGAAGTGCTTCGCTATGAAGGACCTCAGAGAGGCTTCTTACATTTTGGGAATAAGGATAGTAAGAGAAAGAAGTAAGAGACTAATTGGACTTAGTCAGAATACTTACTTAGAGAAGGTACTAAAACGTTTTAGTATGGAAAACTCAAAGAAGGGAGAACTACCGATACAAGGAAATGCCAAGTTGAGTAAGACTCAAAGTCCGAGTACCGAAGCTGAGATAGCAGAAATGAGCCGAGTACCATACGCTTCCGCAGTTGGCTCAATCATGTACGCTATGACTTGTACTCGCCCTGATGTAGCCTTCGCTTTGAGCATGGTTAGCAGATATCAAGGGAATCCTGGCAAAGCACATTGGATTGCGGTGAAGAACATCCTTAAGTACCTTCGGAGGACGAAAGAATGGTTCTTAGTCCTTGGAGGGAGTGATGACTTGAAGGTGCGAGGGTATAGTGACGCCAGCTTTCAAACCGACAGGGACAACTACCGTTCGCAGTCGGGCTGGGTCTTTACCCTAAATGGAGGAGCAGTGACTTGGAAGAGTTCCAAGCAAGAAACCGTAGCTAATTCAACGTGCAAATCAGAGTACATCGCAGCGAGCGAAGCGTCGAATGAGGCAATATGGCTAAAGAACTTCATTGGTGATCTTGGAGTTGTACCGGCCATAAAGGAGCCCATGGAGATTTTCTGTGATAACGAAGGTGCGGTTGCCTTGACCAAGGAACCGAGGGATCATGGTAGATCTCGACATATCGACAGAAAATATCACTTCATTAGACATCGTGTAGAAGAAGGACAACTCGTAGTGAAGAGGATATCATCAGAAGATAACCCAGCAGATCCGCTTACGAAGGGAATGAGTAGGGTTAAGCAATTGCAGCATGCTAGGAGTATTGGGCTGAAGGATGATATTAGTATAGATTAGATAGTATTAGAAACGTATAATAGATAAATGTAATTAACATTTGATGATTAAATAAAGGAGTTTTATTTATGAGTAAAGTTACTGTCACATGTTAGTTGTTTAACTATTGTTTCACTTTGCATGTTTTGACTTCCAGAATAATTGAGTTTATTAGGAATAATCGAATTATTCAAATGGTCCACAATCGTTCATATGTTGGGAGTAGATATGAATGAAGATTGTCATGAATTGGTGTGTAGAATGTCTAAATGGTGTTAGACATAGCAAGGGTTGTTGCAACGTTCATGAGTGCTTATGAACTGGTTTTGAGCATTGGAATAAACCCGCGCTTGCTGGAATCACCTTATGGAATACGATATAAAAGGTGATCGCAAGACGATAATATCATATAGTCTTAAAACCTAGATATATGGTTTATTATTTGTTAATTGATTGTGCATTGATAATGCGAAAACGCATCAGTAACTTGATGTTATAAAACGCATTGTTGTGTATTGTTGGTTAATGAATAAGTAAATGCATATAAGTCAAAGTTTATCTGTAAATTTTATCCTAAGAGGGTAGAAGAGATATCTTGGCCACTCGATGATTTGATTTGACTTATGTGTCGGGCCCGGTCAGAACTAAATTGATGTGTTCGATTAAGTTCTATGTCGAATAAATCGGAGATCGAGAAATTTAAATGCATGACTAACCATTCCATAGGATTGTCAACATGATATCTAACAGAGGACTGTACGATCCCTTATCTAAAGGACAAGATTGATTAGATCAGAATTGACAGCGTCTTTGAGAGCTACGATTGCAAGCCGAATTGTACTTGTATAGTTACTAGACTTATCCAAGTGGGAGACTGTTGGAATAGTGTCTAAGGCTGTAACTATATTCGGTTGTGCATGGTCCTTTTGGGTTGCCTTCACCATAGCAACTTGAAGGATGATTTGTTAAGAGAGAGTAAATATTATAAGGAATAATATATGGCTATTTGATTAATATAAGTCATAAATTAATTGGTATTAATTTGGTGACTTAAAGAGATTAATTAAATAAGAGGGTATAAACTGTCAATTGTTTGATAGTTACACTTTAGACTGTAAATCCTTATCCTAGATAGGATGGACGATTTCTAGGGCTTGGATAAGCCAAAATCGTCCATAGGGTTATCTATGGAATGGATTTGGATAGCCTTAAGAGAAGATTATCAAATTAGGGTTTAGGTGGTAACCCTTAAGGAGTCTACAAGTATAAATAGACCCTAGGGGTGAGGGAATTCGACACACATCCTAAAGCAAGGAACCTCTGGCCGAATTCCTCCGCTCTCCTCTCTCCTAAATCATCTTGCTTGCTATTGGTGTTTGTAAGCCATTAGAGGAGTGACATTTGTGACTCTAGAAGCTCCAAGACAACAAGATCAACAAGGAACTCAAAGGTATGATTCTAGATCTGTTTCATCATTGTTATTTAACCTAATTAGCTATTAGAATTCTTGGATTCAAAGCATGTTTAATTAGAAAGCCTAGATCCGAGCAATAGGGTTTAGCATGCGCACATAGGAAAGTTCTTATGGCTAAAACCCATCAAATGTGTCATTCTTCATTATAAACAAAACAAATCCTTTTGTTGGAAGGACACTCATTGGCAAAATGCCTAATTTTTCCACACTTGTAACAAGTTACATCCTCACTACATTTCCCAAAGTGGTTTTTCTTACACTTATCACACCATTTCTCTTCGCCTCCTTTTCCTCCAAACTTTTTCGAATCAGATTTCGAAAATTTGCTTCTCTTACCGGAACCAGATGTTCCCTCAAACATTCTTTTCTCACCAACCTCAACCTTGTTGGTGGTTCTCCCCTTAATCATGTTCTCAATGGACTTGGCAGCCCAGATAGCTGCCTCTAGAGTAGGTGCTTGACGAACTGGCACTGCGTACTCCCATGAGAGTCCCTTTGCATACCGGTCAACCTTTGTCAACTCATCTGGAACGATGCGCAAAGCAAACTCCATCTTATCGGTAAAGTTATTAGTGTCTTCATCAACTGACATGCTGCCTTTCGTCAATGTCAGAAACTTGTTCTCTAATTCCAACATATTTTAAGCCAAGCAGAACTTGCACTTGAACTACACCAAGAATTCTGCCCATGTCAATTGCAGTGGCTCATTGGGGCTTAAAGTCTTCCCTAGAGTGTTCCACCAACGAACGGATCCACCTTGGAACTGGCACACTGCGAACGTGGTCTGCAACTTGCCTCGGCAGCCACAAATCATGAAGGCTAACTCCATTTCGGAGATCCAATCCATCACTCCGATCGGTTCCTCCTTTCCGTTGAAGGTCGATGGTTTGCATGTTAGAAAGTCCTTGTACTTGCATCCCATTCCATCATTCCTTCCATCATGGTTGTTTTGCCTAACTATCGGTGGGTTGGCTTGACCAACAGATCCACTGAAGTTTCCACCTTCAGAGCGCCCTTCATTTAATTCGGGCTCTTCCACATGAATTGACAGTTCTTCACGATTCTGTTGAAGCAACCACCTAGTCTCCTCCATTTGACGATCCAACATTGTTTGAATCATCATTTGTACACCATCCATTGTTATTGGCTCCGGTGCTGCAGCTACAATAGGTAATTGTTCAATCATTGGTGGTTGATTTCTGTTTTCATCAGCATTACCAACTCCACTCCTCGTTCTCACCATTTTTGATCTACACACCAAATAAGGTGAAATTAGATCCTCATTCACGATAGATATTCAAATCATCCTTATCACTTAGAAACGTTTACATGCTAGTTCTAATATTGTAGACGTACGCTTAAAATCTACACACATAAGGTTTCTAGATCCGGTCGACAACAGACCATAGATCCAAATAAATAATAGCATATATGGAAACATATAACATTTACCACATAAAAGCATTTTAGTCAACTTTCCTAAAATCAACTAGTGCTCGTGTCTAAAACATAACAGACACGCATCTCAAAACTTCACTTAGCATTCTAAGTTTAAGTCTAGAAATCCTACGAATTCCTAGTTCGCTTAAACTAATGCTCTGATACCAAATGTGACATCCCTAAAATCTCGGCCAGAAAAGACCGATTTTCATTTATGCTTTTAAAATAATTTCATAGTAAATCCTTTTGATTTGAAAGAGTTGCGGAATTTGTTCCCAAAAACAAAACGTGATAAAATAATATTTAGCAGAGCATTTCATAAAGAAATGTATTTTCATTATGTAATCAAAACTTGGGATGTCATGTTCCGATACAGACCATAAAGCATAAACGATAACATTACAAGTCATTCAACAAATATATACATATACAAACTTGTAAACAAAACAACTTGATGATTCATCCATCTTATGCCCTTGCGCCACTTCCTGTAATACAAATTAACTGAGTGGGTCAGGCTTGGGAGCCTCGTGAGCATATAGGGTTTTCGACCCACAATAAATAATTAAATTAATTTTCATCAACCAACAATAACCCAATTACCCATTCCCGTTATTCTCACTTTACGTCCCTAAAATAACTAACACAAGGGACCTAGTCTAAGAACATTTCATCGGGGCGACAACACATGCATTCGGGGGTTTCCCGGCATTATATGTCAAATAAGGCAACTATGATGGGTATGGAGTACAGCGAATGAACACCCAAGTTCATTAACACCTACAGGTGGCGAACCGCTAGCGTTCCACAGGACTGTCTAGAAAACTCTATGGTCATCATCTAAACTCCGCTAGATGACTGAATCAAGAAACAACATCGCGGCCTCTCATCTGTTTATCACACAACTATCTACCCATGTTCTACCCGACATATTAGTAGATAAAAATATATCTTTTTATACATATTTTAAAACCTGTATAGCATTCTCATTCAATACATATTCCAAACAACATAAGACACACATACACATAACAAGTATTTCATAGAGAATAAATCATTTCTATGAGATAGAAGAAAGTGAATATACATTCACGCATATAACAACAAAATATACACATAACACGTATTTCATATAAAATACTACAAAATTACGCGTTAGAAGAAAGTAACCACACACTCACTTGATCAGAAGATGATCGCACAACACTACAACTTGTAGAAGTAGTATTCTTCGGCAGATCTGGAAGATCTTCACAAAAAAACCGGACTCCTCGCGGGCAGAGCTTCGGCTCAGGAATTGCACTTCTCGGGATCTTCAGGGCTTCGGGACTTGCTTCAGAGCTTGGGATTAATACAGGGGCTTCGGGATACTTCTGGCACACAAAACGATGCAAAAACGCGAGAGAAAGGGAAGAAATGAGCAAAGAAACTCGGCGGCCTCGACTTCCTGTTATAGGGGCTGGAACCCTTGATTACGATGGGCTTAATACATGTACGTTGGGCGTACACAACGTCATTGCATGCGTATGTGCTCGAGTGACGTCATTGCATGCGTAGCTGAGACGGTTCACGGGTACGTTGGGCGTATCCCAAATTACATTGGGCGTACTCGATTAAGCCAACTTCAAACTTGCGTAACTTTCGCATACGAGCTCTGTTTTCATCGTTCTTTATATCCACGCGTAGGTGAAACTACGCTCTACAACTTTCGTTTAGACTCCATCGGCTAAATATCGCTCTAACCTGAATTTCACTTTTTACGTCATTCAGCGTTGCCTGTTCTGTCGCGAAACTTCAACAGGTCATAACTTCATCGTTATAACTCGGATTTCGACATTCTTTATATCTTCAGAATCCTTGTTTCGACCACTACATCTTTATGCAAAGATATTGGGCTTATCTCACACTTCAAATTTGATGCTTATTTTATTCTTAATTCATTAAATTATTATAATTAAGAAAATAAACACATAATTCACATAATTCACAAATAATACATTCTTATTATTTCAAAATGGGTTACAAATGTTAACCTAGACTATTACATCAATGAAAATGCCTAGCCTGGAAACGCGGGTGTTACATCAATGTTGTGGATAGATGCTTGTTGATTTCTAAGTATTGTTCTTGTCTCTTGTAATGCAGCATCATGGTCATTGTGTCTCTTTTCTGAAGCAGCTACAAATTTAGTAAGCATGTCTTCCAAACTTGGTTTTCTTTCTTGCATCGGCTCCTCCTTTTGTTAAAAACCTCTTCCTTTTTGTTTATATTTCTCCTCCTTAGCTTTCTTGTACTCGTCATAAGGAAATCATTCCTTCTTGGGTTTTCGCCAATCATCATCATATTTGTCACCACTGGAGTAGCATACTTGCGCCTTCTTGTTCCCATTCTCTTCCAAGTCACAATCTCTAGTAAGATGAGGTCCATTGCAATTCTCACAACCCACCCGAATCTCTAGTAAGATGAGGTCCATTCCATTTTATCCATCATCCTATCCATGGTTTTCAACATAGCCATAACTGCCGACAAATTTTTTGAAGCTGCATAAGTTGATCCCCTCGTCACATCATTCTTTGGGTTGTGGTATTCCATAGAATGCTTAGATAATTCCTCAGTTAGTTTCTTTATCACTAGGGGTGCTTTCTTTGTGAGTGGGCCTTGCGAGTCAAGTAATTGCCTTGTTGTAACATTCACTCCATCATAGAAAATGGAGACTTCTTGTTGACTATTGAGATCATGATGTGGGCAATTCCTTAGTAGACTTTTGTACCTCTCCCAAGCCTCATAAAGTGATTCTCCAACTTGTTGTTCAAAGTTGGATATGGCTTTCTTTAACTTGGATATTTTGGAAGGTGGGCAAAATTGATCAATAAACTCTTCTTTCATCTTGGCCCATGTAGTGATGGATCCAGGGGGAAGTGACTTGAGCCAATCCTTTGCAGCACCCTTCAATGTAACTGGAAGCATGTGAAGCAGCTGAGTCTCGCGAGGCACGTTGGGAACAATGAAATAATCAGCTACATCATTAACTTCATCCAAGTCTTTGTAAGCATCTTCAGGGTCTTTTCCGTAGAACGGGATCTCTTTGAGTTGAGCTAGTATGTGACCCTTAAGCTCAAAAGTGGCAGTTGCAGGAATTGCGGGTTGCACAAGTCCCGTGCATGTATCATCTCGTATCCTCTTCTTCCATTCGCCCATGGGGACTTCATCTATATTGGACATGGTGTTGTCCAAGTCTCCTTCTTTATCGCTTTCCTCTTCGTATACGGTTTCGGAGTCGTATTCAAATTTGGCTTCTTTTGGGTTGTCTTCAATATCTTCTAGCTTACTTTCTTCGCTCTTTCCACTGCTGGTCTCTTCTGGTTCCTTGTTCTTCTTCTTCCCGAAAACAGTTTTGAAGTTGGTCAAAGGTGACTTCTTAAGTGTATTCGAGCCTTCAACGTCCTTGCCTTTGTTTTTCCTCAACGCCGATTCTGGGTCTTCAAAGGGGGGAACCAAAGGAGTGTTGGATCCTCTGGTCATGAAAATCCTGCAAGCAGAAAAAAAAAAAACGTGTAAAGAGAACAAAAAAATGAAACTGAACGAAAATAAAAAATAACTGCCAATCAGTAGTGGACTCGCCGAGTAAGGTCGACTGCACTCGGCGAGTTCACTATGTAAGGATCGATAAAACTAGGAATTAGATTTAATTTTTGAACCGTTCCCCGATAATGGCACCAAAAACTTGATGTGTGTAAAATGCACTGGTTTTATTCCTACTCTAAAAATATAAATTTAGCACACAAAGGCAGTGAACCTGCCTTTTAGTGGTATAGGTGAATAACTAGGGTGTCAAACTCAGGGAATGGAAATTAAACTAATAACTAATTTGAACTAGACAAGTAATAAAAGTAAAGGGTTTTCTCTAGTTATACAAGACTAGAAACTTAAACACACCTCCTAACACGTAATTAACTAAACAACTAGAACAAGTAAAAATTCACCAAATTTAATAAAAAGGTTTTTGTTTAGGTCCAACAAATTCACTCTATGGTTAATTTTATGATAAAGTAATATATTTATTGTTATTGGTTACCAACTATAGTGATTACATTCGCATTGGCTATTACCAACCCTTTAGGAAATTAATCAATTCAAGCAGTGATCAAGTTTTTAAACTAATTAACTCCTTAGTTCAATTATTTGGATTAAATAAGATCTGTAATTGGTTAATCAAATTGGTAGTTCAACTAACCTCTTGTTTGTTGGTTTACCAAACAAGCTCATACATTAGTTTACCCATTCTCTAATTAATCCAGGTTTCATATTCACTAATCCTAGGCATATATGAAGTGTTCACATAAATCATATGAGGTTAACAATTAAGAGATGTTCATGCAGCCTAATTGTCTTCCAATTAACAGAAAATAGTTATAATTAATGCATAAGGTTCTTTAACAAACATAGTCTAATAAAATCACCAATAATCAACCAATCAAAGTATAAATCACACCATAGGAGTAAATTAGTCTTTCCTAAACAGAAACTAAGAAAACTCAGCTCATGATTACAGTCAAAGAGAAGCTAAAAATGAATTTAATTTATCTAAACATGATTCACTTCTAGATTAAGTGGAATATTTAACCTAATTCGCCTTGAGTCTTCTAAGGATCAAAGATTAGCGTTCTTCAGGTCTCCAAGGGTTTCTTCAGTCATAGTTTATTCTCCAAGGAAGCCAAAAACTCCTCAAATCAGGATTACGTCTTCTGTTTAGAATTATCTCAAAACAGGGTCAACTCGGCGAGTAGGTTCCCAACTTGCCGAGTTCCTTTGAGAAATACGTGTATGCCAAGGATTATGGATGCTACTTCGTGAACATTCAATGGGACTCGCTGAGTAGCTTCTGGACTCTCCGAGTAGCTCCAGGTTTGTTCTTCTTTCTTCATTCTCCAGCTTCTGATTGCTTCTCCTTCTTTCTTTTTGCTCCCAAACATGTCTTCTAGACTGAAAATATAATTTAGACATTATGAAGTACCTTTTGTCCATATTATGCAAATAATTAGCTAATAATTGATAAAATTCTATACTAAACACATGGCTAAATATGCACATATGGAAGACCAATACTCAAGCTCAAAGAACATACTTTGTTTCGTCTACTTCAACTCTCTCTTTTTTCATTCATCGTCGTGCTTTCTTTTTTGACCCCTATGATCAGGATGTTTCCTTCGAATTCGATTAGCAAGACAAGTTACTTGCTTTGATATAGTTGCATTACTGAATAGTCTAGGACGCAGTCTTATCTCAGGTTGACCATCAAACAATACACACTCTCTCCAGCTATGGTATATATTCAAGAATCATTTGTGACTAACATAAGACATCTTCTTGGTCACATAAATGGAAGATGTGTCTTCGTTACAAGTAAGTCATGATAAATATCCTTGACCACTCCATCCAGACACACGGTCACGTGCTGGGAAATCATTGATAGTCCACAAGAACATCGCACGCATATTGAATATAGTATTGGTTGATGCATCTCTCATTTAGACTCCTTCAACCCACAACATTTTCAACTCATCCATCAAAGGCCTCAAGTAAACATCAATTTCCTTTGCGGGTGATCTAGGGGCAGGAATCAGCAAAGTTAGCATGAAAGAATACTCTTTCATACATATCCATGGTGGTGTGTTGTAGGTAGTCAATATAACTGGCCAAATACTATAATTGTTATTAAAGTTGCTGAATGGATTAAATCCATCAGCAGCTAAACCTAAACAAACATTTCTAGGTTAATCTAGGTTATTTGGAAATCTCTGAATATCTCTTATCAAATTCTTGCCATGACTTCCCAACTACCGGATGATGTATCATACCATCCGTTGATCAGCCATTATAATGCCAAGTCATATCTTTAGTTGTGAATTCAGAACTATACATCTGTCGAAGCCTTGGATGCAAAGGAAAGTACCACAAAACTTTATGGTACTCTCTTCCCCATTGTGGTTGTGTCCACCCATCCACTCTCATTACAAATCAGGCAATTCTGCATGGAATCATTCTCTTTCAAAAACAAAGCACAATCATATTTGCAAGCATGGATGGATTAATATCCTAACCCTATCTTTCCCAACTTTATCTTAGCTTCATAGTGTGAAGTTGGAATCTTCCTCGCTGGGAAATCATCTCTAAGCAAGTCTACAAGTTGGTTAATCAAACTATATGTCCATTTATTAATCACTTTAATATGCAACAAGTTTCCCAAAAGTTTAAAGAAGACATCTCACAATCAGGGTATAACTCGGTATTGAGCTCCTGAAACAAAGTATGAAATTATGGGTCCATACCTCATGTTTCATCATATGTACTTTCTTCATTTGTTTTTTTTTTCCGCCATAACATTATCAATTACATCAACATCTCATTAGTTATTGGAATGTTTATTGGAGTGAAATTGTAGCCCTAATCCGAAACATGACGTTTCTCCCCGTGATGATGCCATACAGTATACGATTTTAGAAACCCATCGTCATGTATGCGGGCATAAACTATATTCAACAATTGACAATTTGTATTCATACATTTTATGCACGGACAACTCACGTTATCTTTAGAGTCAACAAGTTTTCTTACTTTAATAAACAAGCTAATAAAAGTATGTTGCTATTAATAACCTTTGTAGTTAGCTTTTCTTTAATAGCAACGTACTTTTATTAGTTTGTTTAGACAAAATTACAAAAATGGTCCCTGTGGTTTGTCAAAAGTCACAAAGTTAGTCCCTTCTATTTATTTTTTTTTGATATAAATGGTCCTTGTGGTTTGCAAAAGTTGCACTCATGGCCCTTTTTACTAACAAGGGACTGAATCTGTAAGTGCATTTTCGTCTTTTCAAATATAAAGGGACTGAATCTGTAATGTTTAGTAAACCACAGGGAACATTTTTTTAATTTGTTTATAAAAGACGATTATATGGCTAGGGAAGGTTTGAACTTATGACCTCCAGCTTTTAAAACCAAAGCCTTAACCAATTGAGCTGCATGCATTCTTGGTTTATTCTTTCCTAAAACTGATTTATATAATAATAGAATCCTTAAAAATAAACAATAAATAAAGAGTAAATTACACGAATGGTCCCTATGGTTTAGGGTAATTTGCACGTTTGGTCCCTAACTTATTTTTTTTAACTCGAAAGTTTCCTACTGTTTGTTTTTGTTACACGTTTGGTCCCTGTCTTACCTAAAAAGACTATTTTGCCCTTGATTTTTTAATTTATTTAAATAAACACACTACTAACCCCACTCCACTCACCTTACCCTACCTATCCTATCATCTTTTCCTAATCAAATAATAGTCTTTTTTAGGTAAGACAGGGACCAAGCGTGTAACAAAAACAAATAGAAGGGACCAAACACGTAATAAAAACAAACAGTAAGGACCTTCCGAGTTAAAAAAAAATAAGTTAGGGACCAAACGTGCAAATTACCCCAAAACATAGGGACCATTCGTGTAATTTACTCATAAATAAACTACAAAAAACATTTTTTTAAATAATTTTTTTTTTCAAATAAAACAAACGTATTTGAGTTATCTTATAAAAAAAAACCTTTTTTACAAACAATTTGTATGTATTCTTATGTATTTTTTTTTTAAAAAATATATATTTTTTTTTAAAAAAAATACGTTTTCTCAAAATATATTTTTTTATATCGTTGAAATAATAATAATAATTAACACTACTCATGACATAAAAAAATTATATAAATTCTTCTAGATCGTTAGTTCTAAAACCGTTTTTTTGTTTCTATGTATTAAAAACAATTTAACAACGATTTTGTTATATATCTAAACAATTTATACAGTTTTTTTATGTCAATAATAGTGTTAATAATTGTTATTTCAAAAAAGGTAGAACCGAATACGTATTTTAAAACGAAAAAAACATAAAAAACGGTTTTCAAAAAACCGATTGGATCAAACCAAAAACATATTCGGCAGATTTTGCCTTTCAATACAACGTAATAACATATTATACCAAACCAAAAAAACCTCTTCGGTTATATATCTTATTTAAAATACGTTTTCAGTTATATGTATTTTACAAAATATATTCGATTATATATCTTATTTAAAATACGTATTTCATTCCAATCGAAAGTTCTAAATTATATGTTTAAAATGAAGATGGAAAGACGCAGTGATATATCTTTTTGAGATAACAATTCCTAAAACTATTTTTGATATAAAAAACTGTATAAATTGTTTAAATACATAACAAAATCGTTGTTAGGTTGTTTTTAATACATATAAATGAAAAAACAGTTTTACAACTAGCGATCCAGAAGAATTTATATAATTTTTTTATGTCATGAGTAGTGCTAATTATTATTATTATCTCAAAGACATAAAAAATATATTTTAAGACAACGTATTTTTTAAAGACAAAAAAAATATATTTTACGTAAAATAAATACATAAAAATACAAACAAATTGTTTGTAAAAAAAATATATTTTTATAATATAACTAAAATACGATTGTTTTATTTTTAAAAAAAATTATTTAAAAAAATGTATTTTGTAGTTTATTTATTGTTTATTTTTAATGATTTTATTATTATATAAATTAGTTTTAGGAAAAAATAAACCATGAATTTTTGCAGCTCAATTCGTTAAAACTTTGGTTTGAGGAGGTGGGGGTGGTGACTTTGAACCCTCCCCAGCCATATAATTGTTTTTTTAAACAAATTTCAGAAATGGTCCCTGTGGTTTACTAAATTTCATGGATTCAGTCCCTTTATACTTGAAAAGACGAAAATGCTCTTATAGATTCAGTCCCTAACGACTGAATACTAACGGTGTTAGTAAAAAGGGTCATCAGTGCAACTTTTGCAAACCACAAGGACCATTTATATCAAAAAAAAATAGGAGGGAGTAACTTTGTGACTTTTGACAAACCACAAGGACCATTTTTTTAATTTTGTGGTTTGTTTATTAAAAACATTCTATTTCACTTCTTTGTTATATTTATAGTATTTTTAGCATCTTATTTTTTGTTTTTTTTTTCAATTATAGTATCGAACATTAAATATTTTGTCCTTTTTTTTTTCCTATTATAACAATTTACTTTTTAGTTTTAATTATAACATTGTATTTTAAACAATCATATAACCTAATTAAATACAAAAACTTTAACTTATTACTAAGCACTTATCATGAATTTTAAGACAAACGTTTTAACATAACAATTAAGTATTTTATCACTTCATGCACTCAAACTAATAAATCTAAACAAGTAACACAAACATACATATTTTACGTTTTATACATAAGATTTCATACCCATCTAAACAATGAGCACAATCATACAGAATTTCAATTTCATATAAACCTAAACAACTAAATTAACATTGTATACATACAATTTCAATTTTATGTAATATTTTATACACAATTTCAATTTCATATAACATTAATCAAGTAAATTAATATTTTTTGTATACAATTTCAATTTCATATAAACCTAAACAAGTAGCACAATCATACAAATACCAAAAAAGTAACATAATCATACAATCATACAAGGATTAATTTCAATTTGAATTTCATATATACTTATACATAAAAATTCAAGTTCAAAAAAAAAAAAATAAATAATACCTATTTTGTTCTTCTTGTTGTGATAGACGGAATCTGGTGGTCATATTTGTTGGTGGTCCTCCGGTGGTGATTGGTAGTCACCGGAAAAACACAAAATTAGGAAAAAAAAAATGGATAAAAACTGCTCCATCCATACTTGTTGTGGCGAAGGAGAGAAGTTGGTAGGAGTCTTCGGTGGCCAAAGGTGGTGAAGGAATGATGGTAGTGAAGAAAACACGGTGGTAAACAACGTCTGTGACAACAATAAAAAAAAAATAAATAAATAAATAAATAAATAAATAAAAAACCAAATTTGGAGTTAAAAACTTGAAAAATCACTAACAATACACGAATCAAGGCCCAAAAACATACATTTTTTCTTGTCCAGATGGTATTCACCGGTTTTCGTCTTAGCAGATAGACAGAAAGAGGATTGATGTTCGTTGATGCAAATTACGACACACTAGTATCTTCTGCAAAGGTAAATCCATATGGCGACGACAAATAATCGGTAATAGGGTTCACATAACGACGTCGTTTTTTCATTTTGTTGAAATAAAAATAAGTAAATAAAAAAGTTGTCCCGATGACAAGTTGTCGGTATAGCTGTTTCACTCGAATCACCACGTGGCTTGCTGACAACAAGTCGACGATATAGCTTTCAAAAACAAACGTCGTTTCAATTTTCTGTACCGGGGAATAAAAATACAATTTTTCATAACCTATGCCGACAACATGTCGTTGGCATAGGAATTTGTAACATCCCGGAATATCAAGAGTAGAGTTGAAGGGCTAAAAGTGTAAACTTGAAGGGCAACTAGGCGAGTCCATGGATGGACTCGGCGAGTAGGGTCGCGACTTTGGTCGCGTGTCAAGTGGCCTACTCGGCGAGTCCAAAGATGGACTCGACGAGTAGGTGCTGAGTGGAGAAAACCCTAATTCTCGGGGTTGAGCCCTATATAAAGAACTTAACATCCATTCCCCTAGCCTCTTTACTCATCCTCAAGTCCAAAAACCCTTAGCATTCGTGTGTGAGTGGATCAAAGTGCATTTGGGAGCTTGAAGGGTATTTGTTGAAGGAATCTTGGGAGTTTGGAGGCTTGGAGCATGGGGCTTTGCTTGGATTCGAGTTTCATTGCAGTTGGGGCGTTCTTTTGAGGTAATATCTCGTTCTTGGGATGTTACTCATATGGATTCATCATTTTGGGGTTTATGGGGAGCTTATCTTGGGATGTTTTGGAGTCTGGAAGTTAGATCTGAGGTTGCTACCTCAGATATGGAATGGGGAAGGTCTAGAGTGCATTAAAGTCCCTGTGTTTGAGTGCTTAGTGAAGCCATCATGTCCCAAACCCTAGCCCTAACGTGTATGAGGCCTAGATCTCTTTGGATTCACGTAAAGTTTTCCACTTTACGTGATGGATGGGTTGTAGGAGGCTAGATCTATGTTTTGGATAAATTGCATGGACTGGAATGCTTCTGTATGGATTCAGACCGGTGGTACTCAGCGAGTCACATGGGTAGACTCGATGAGTTGCTTGAAGATGAGCTGGAACTCGATGAGTTGGATAAACAACTCGGCGAGTAGGTTGAAGATAGCCTTAGACTCGGCGAGTTTGTTCTTGGACTCGGCGAGTCTTGTCGAAGAGTCCCAATATTTTCTGGTTGAGTCGAGAATCGGTGAGTCAAGGGATGACTCGGTGAGTTGGGTGCGAGTGGACTCAGAGTTGTTGGACTCGGCGAGTCTCGGGGTGACTCGGCGAGTTAGGTCGCGGATTGAGGGAAGTTCTGAGCTTGGGAACTCGGCGAGTCATCGGGTTGACTCAGCGAGTAGAGTCAGTCAGGGGTTGACTTTGACCTTGCCCAAGGGTTGACCAGTTGTCTTCCAGGGGTATTTTGGTAATTAAGGGTATTTATTGAGTTGAGTGTTTTGGTGTTCAGTGGAGGAGTTCGTGTCGGAGTTTGGAGCAGCGGGATCTTATCCTTTCATCCGGTAGTTTCGAGGTGACTTATCCTCACTATATCAACAGGGTCTAAGGCACCAAGGTCGGCCCTTTATCGGATTGAGATCCGGGTATCTTTTTGTTATGTTACTGCTTTGATATGTTTGCATCTGAGTAGTTAGGATGATATTTGTTAGAGACCTGGTTAAGGTCGGTGTCCTAGTAGATAGGATGATGCTATGCTAGTGACCGGTTAGGTCGGTATCTTGTTAGAGTATGTTGTGTTATGTGATCTGCTAGATCGGTTTGCCTGTATATGAATTGTTACATGATTGTATGTTTATGTGCACATGGTTGTTTGGACTGGAGTTGGGTTGAGGCGGGTCCTGCTTCGTGCTGTAGGCCAAGATACCCAGGGCGGACTGGTTGTTCTGAAGGCCCAACGAGCGGTCCGGATAGGCTGTAGGCCCCACGATGGCGGACCAGATGTGCCGAGGCTCGGAGAGTGGACCAGGCCAACTGAAGGCCCGGGTGCGGGCGGACCAGTCATACTGTAGACTCAGAGAGTGGACCAGGTGGGTTGAAGGCCCGGTGCGGGCAAACCAACCACATTGCAGACTCGAAGGACATGATTGGACTCGGAGGGTGGACCAGGTGAACTGAAGGCCTGACACAGCGGATCAGTCTCACAGTAGACCCGATATGCATGGTTGTTCTGTGATTTGTTATGATATTGCATGTTATGCGTATAGTATATGTGGTCGGTATTTTGGGGGTATCTCACTAAGCTTTTGGGCTTACAGTTGTGGTTTAATGTTTTTCAGGTTCTTCAGGAGACTGTGGCAAGGCAAAGGCGTGATAGTACCGCTCCTCGTGTTTATGTTTTATGAAATGGACCTGGGAATACTATGATAATAAATGTATTGAAAACCTTTTTGTAATAACTTAATGAATTGGGTTGTTTTTGAAAAGTTTAAATTTATTTGAAAATTTTTGTCGTTACAAGTTTGTATCAAAGCCTTGGTTTGAGTGAATTGGAGGAACACTCGTGTGACTCCAGTCTCAAATCGAGGAGGGTTTTCAAAATAGAATTTAAAATGGTTTTCAAAATAAGTAAAGGAGGACGCGGAGGTACGATCAGCCGGAGCCACTAAGTAACCCCAAAATACCATACATGATATTGGTTTTATTGAGCTTTGATAGAACAGCATGCTAGAGTTAGGCTAGGGATCTTCAGGATTTCTTGATGTCTTGCCTGATTTATGATGCCTGCTAGCCTAGGGTTTTCTTGTGAGAGATTTCTAGTGTTCCTGTAGTTGTGAGGATAGAGTGTTGTTATGTATGTTTTCGCTAGGGCGTTATGGAAGTACTTCATACAAATATGGGTAGGTGTGGAAGGTAGTATGGACCCGCACTATTGAAAGCACAGGACCCATACGCGTATCAGGGAAACCATGACCTCTAAGGTTGGGTTGAGAGTTGGTTCCCGGGGTAGTGGGAAGTGTCTGAGGTTTTGTGGTTTATTTCAGTATGGAGATTTCGAGGCATGCTGGGAGTGGATTCGGGTCAGGATCGGGTGCAGGAGAGGGAGTTGCGGACAGATCAGTTCCGCCTGAGGTTATCGGTCAGATGAGTACGCGTGAGTTGGATGCGAGGATTCGTGAGATCCTACATGATGAGGTTGCTGCATTGTTCCGAGCTGAGCTGCCGGAACTGTTTGGGTCGATCAAGACCGCCATGGTGGAGTATTTTGATGAGCACTACGCGGCTCTCATGGAGACGGTTGCCGCGGCGGCTACAGCAGCTGTAGCAGCGGCAGGGGGAGGAGCGAGTAGAGGTTTTTAGTATCGGGACTTCGAGAATACGCAGCCTCCCACATTTGATGAAGTTCAGGATCCGATCATTGCTATGAGATGGTTATCAGACGTGGAGGGGTGTTTCTTCACGTGTTCATGCCCTGCTGATCAGAGGGTGAGGTGCGCTCTGAACCTGTTAAGGCTCGGGGCAAAGGATTGGTGGAGATTGACCACAGGGTCATACTCGGATGCGCAGAGGGCTGTGATTTCATGGGATCAGTTCAGAGAGATGTTCAACACCCGTTATGTTCCGCAGGTCGAGAGGGAGAGGTTGGCTTAGGAGTTCCTTGAGCTGAAGCAGGATTCGGAGTCGGTGATGGAAATCACCAGGATGTTTACTGAGAGGGCAATGTTTTGCCTTAAGTTCGCTTCGGAGCAGGCTCAGATGTCCCGATATCTGAGTATGCTAAAGAGAGACATCAGATAGTTTGTGCCCACGCAGAGGTGCGAGGCCTTGTTGGAGTTGCAGGAGGCCGCCAAGCGGCGTGAGTTAGAGATTGAGTTGCAGTTTCGTGAGCTGAGGCAAGCTCCGGTTCAGTCGCAGTCGGCGACGAAATGGTCTAAGACCGTTGATTCCAGGATGGGAGATCAGGGCAGCCACGTTTGTAGAAAGTGTGGGAGGGGTCACGCGGGAGTTTGTCGATCCGGTGGTACATGTCTCAGGTGCGGAAAGGAGGGGCACTATGCAAGGGATTGTCGGCAGTCAGTGCCGGTTCGGGATTTGAGGATATGTTATCATTGTCATCAGGTTGGACACTTGAGGGTCAACTATCCACAGCTTGCTGCAGCACCGGTGCAGGCTCCAGCACCGACCACGTTGAGGATCACAGGTGGAGGTCAGGGTGGAGCGGAGGCCCCAAGGGCTTAGGGTCGTGCTTTTCAGCTTGCAGCGGAGGAGGTTAGAGCAGTGTCGAATGCAGTTGCGGGTATGTTTCTTTCTTGTTGTCTTGTTTATTATGATTATTGTGGAGTATCGTTTTTCTGTTAGTCTCGTTGGGTGGTTTTCGTTTTGGTATCCGTTGTTCCTTGAGGGTTTGGCATGGTTATGGGTTAGTATTTCGGCATTTCGCTGGTTATCTTTTATGAGGATTATTGGTGGATGCGGCATTGGTTTGAATGTCGGGTAGCATCTGCAGTTTGAGGAGTGGATAATTGAAGATTGGGTTCCTTTCGAGCGAGATGTTCGGTGTGGGAATGTGTTTTTAAAGAGGTTGCTAGTGTTAGTGGGAATTAGTCTGCGTGTAAGTGTTGGGTTTTGTGCAAGGTTATTTTGGGAGGTCAGTGATAGCGACCGGTGGTTGATAGTCAGTGCCCTAAGTGGGGGAGAATTGGAGAATTCTACGGAGGATCAACGAGTATGAAAGGTTGTTTACCTGCATGGGATTTAGTAGTGTCTCGGTCAGCCAAGGGCATTGGTTGGTATGAGTAAATGGCAGGCGTGCGGGGCAGGATACAGACCAAGAGCTTGATTGTGCAGGGCCTGGGATCAGGCCGGGATGGAGTATGTATGATGGAGATAGAGTTTGGAACCCCCTATGGGGCTAGAACAGTATGCATGGGAGGATTTCCCGGAGAGGTAACTCGGAATGTTGATTGCTAGTTGAGTGGTCCGGATAGACTGAAGGCCGATAGGCGTACCAGTCTGGCCGAAGGCTCAGTGAACGGTCCAGCTAGACTGAAGGCCTTGGAGGGCAGTCCAGGTCTGCTAAAGGTTATGAGAGTGGTGCAGTTGGCTGAAGTTCGGGTAAGGCGGTCCAGTCATGCTGAAGACTCTGTGGGTGTCATTAGATCGGTGCGAGGTAATGAATTGAGTATGTTGCGATGTGTTAGCATCAGAAGGTCTGGCCCCGGGTATTGATCTTGATTAGTGGAGATGGTGCATGGACTCGAGAGTCCTTACAAGCAGATTCAGGGCATGTGTGTTGCATGGATAGCGGTTATGCTATAAAGGGGTGGTGCAGCGTTGGGTGAGCACCATGGCACTCGTCGTGGTGACAAGGCAGCCAAGTGGATTTCCTTGGTAAGGAAAGAGGAAGAGAGGAGTGTAGCTCCGAGAGAAAGAGTAAATTCGCGGAAGTCAAAGCGGCAGTGTAGAGTTATGATCGGAGTGGTCTGACGGTGGTTATTGAGCAGCGTGATTGCGGTGGTGGTATGGAATGACATCATGATGGGGTGTCTGCTGAGGACGTGGAAGGGACTCCGTGGGTGTAGAGCCAAGAGTCTCAGGAAGGATGCTGGGATGGAGTCTGGGACTCCCAGCTTGATTCTGATCAGGGAGTCGTGTATGTAGTGGTGGTTCCTCCTAGGGATGTTGGAGATGTCGTCAGTGTGACGGGTTTTCCTAGCTCGAGAATGCGAGGGCTGGTGTAGCATGTGCGTGTGAGTGCAAGAAGAGGACTCGTGGGAGTTGCTCTGAGATTGAAGAATGGGTCTTTCGGTCAGCATGGAATGGATAGAGTGGGATTCGGATCAGGGATCCGATGGTTCATGGTTTTCTAGCTCATATGGGTCGAGTGATTGTTGAGATTTGGAGCAGTGATGCATCATGGGAAGTACTCGGTTGTTGAGTACAATTATCAGAGGGTACAACCGGTGCCCGGTTTGAGACGGTGGTCAGGACACCGCAAGGAAAGAGAAAGTGAGTTCGAGTTTTGATGGGTATGCCTTGAGGGACCTGGTCCGGTTAAGGCCAAGTGGCGCGTTGTGGGAGTATTTTTGGAGTTGAGTTGTCGTAGGCTTCGAGGACGAAGCCTAATTTAAGTGGGGGAGAATTGTAACATCCCGGAATATCAAGAGTAGAGTTGAAGGGCTAAAAGTGTAAACTTGAAGGGCAACTCGGCGATTCCATGGATGTACTCGGCGAGTAGGGTCGCGACTTTGGTCGCGTGTCAAGTGGCCTACTTGGCGAGTCCAAAGATGGACTCGGCGAGTAGATGCTGAGTGGAGAAAACCCTAATTCTTGGGGTTGAGCCCTATATAAAGAACTTAACATCCATTCCCCTAGCCTATTTACTCATCCTCAAGTCCAGAAACCCTTAGCATTCGTGTGTGAGTGGATCAAAGTGCATTTGGGAGCTTGAAGGGTATTCGTTGAAGGAATCTTGGGATTTTGGAGTCTTGGAGCAAGGGGCTTTGCTTGGATTCGAGTTTCATTGCAGTTGGGGCGTTCTTTTGAGGTAATATCTCGTTCTTGGGCTGTTACTCATATGGATTCATCATTTTGGGGTTTATGGGGAGCTTATCTTGGGATGTTTTGGAGTTTGGAGGTTAGATCAGAGGTTGCTACCTCAGATCTGGAATGGGGAAGGTCTAGAGTGCATTAAAGTCCCTATGTTTGAGTGCTTAGTGAAGCCATCATGTCCCAAACCCTAGCCCTAAAGTGTATAAGGCCTAGATCTCTTTGGATTCACGTAAAGTTTGCCACTTTACGTGATGGATGGGTTGTAGGAGGCTAGATCTATGTTTTGGATCAATTGCATGGCCTGGAATGCTTATGTATGGATTCAGACCGGTGGTACTCGGTGAGTCACATGGGTAGACTCGACGAGTTGCTTGAAGATGAGTTGGAACTCGACGAGTTGGATGAACAACTCGGCAAGTAGGTTGAAGATATCCTTAGACTCGGCGAGTTTGTTCTTGGACTCGGCAAGTCGTGTCGAAGAGTCCCAATATTTTCTGGTTGAGTCGAGAATCGGTGAGTCAAGGGATGACTCGGTGATTTGGGTGCGAGTGGACTCAGAGTTGTTGGACTCGGCGAGTCTCGGGGTGACTCGGCGAGTTAGGTCGCGCATTGAGGGAAGTTTTGAGCTTGGGAACTCGGTGAGTCATCGGGTTGACTCTGCGAGTAGATTCAGTCAGGGGTTGACTTTGACCTTGTCCAAGGGTTGACCAGTTGTCTTCCAGGGGTATTTTGGTAATTAAGGGTATTTATTGAGTTGAGTGTTTTAGTGTTCAGTAGAGGAGTTCGTGTCGGAGTTTGGAGCAGTGGGATCGTATCCTTTCAGCCGGCAGTTTCGAGGTGAGTTATCCTCACTATATCAACAGGGTCTAAGGCACCAAGGCCGGCCCTTTATCGGATTGAGATCCGGGTATCTGTTGTTATGTTATTGCTTTGATATGTTTGCATTCGAGTAGTTAGGATGGTATTCGTTAGAGACCTGGTTAAGGTCGGTGTCCTGGTAGATAGGATGATGCTATGCTAGTGACCAGTTAGGTCGGTATCTTGTTAGAGTATGTTGTTGTCACACCCCCGAACCAAACGGCGGAAACGTCCGAGGGCTGTCGTGACTCAATTGAATACCATAACATTGAATATATATGAAACATAACATCATACATCACCATGCATTGAGATAGTACAACTGGTAGAGTTGACACTTAGTACATTGTTTTAGCATTACATTCCCAAAAAGAAATTGTTCGATAATAGATAAACAAACTGCAAGCCATCACTGAGTACATTTTTTCCCTTGGTTTACCTGTTACCTGAGAATACAAGTATTTTAAAAAACGTCAACATATGAAATGTTGGTGAGTTCATAAGCGGTGTTTGAAAGGCAATGTTTTGTATTGTTTTGAAACTACCAGAAAATCCGATATTTTCTGAAAAGAGTTTATGAAAAGTTTGTGAAGATCCATAAGTATGCTTGTTTGTTTCTATAATTGTAAAAAGAATTTATTAAACTTGTTGTACATCTCGTAAATGTGTGTATTGAATAACCCTTGGAAAACCCGATGTTTTCCTAACACTTTGAATTTCGTATAGTTGTTGTACCATCGCGGTATGTGAAGTCATTGATTCCAGGCGACATTGGATTATTTCGCATGGTGAATTGTTATAAACACGCGTTACACAAACGACCAGTTTACAACTATACTAACGATCCTTTAGACGTTGCCCGTACAATTCACGTAACCCAACCGCCCTGACTTCGTGTAGCCCCACGACCGAGGAGAAGAGAGGGCACGAAGATCTCAATAATCCCATTAGTCGGTTGAGGCTATAGTGAATGCAAAGAACCCTTGGCCCGACCCGCATTTGGTGAATTCTCGACTTTACTAGCAGTACCAAAGGACCCTTGGGGACCAATAGTATAACAGCCATTGAAAGTCCTTTTACGCTGTGTTGGATCATGTAAGACCCAACAACTCGTAAGGTTGATGTCTTCGGGCTTAAAGATCAGGTCATTGGGCTAGCTAGGCCCAACAAGCAAGATTTGACACTTTTGGGCCCAAAGATGGAGTATCGACGTCTGTGCATTCCCACGTATGTATTAAATTCCCGAATTTTCCGTGTATGTATCAAGTTGTCGTCGTGTTAGTAGTTTTAGGTTCGTTATTGATTCGAGACCGAATCAATTCGTTTGATAACGATTTTTGGTGTTGAATGTGTATTGTGATTTGTCGGTAGTCGCAGTGTCAGTGTTTTATCGCAACGGATTTATGGATTTAAAACATTGAAGTTTTTCTGTTTACAACCCCTTTTCTTTTTGTAAATTTACATTTTTAGCCCTTTGAATAAAATGATTTCCGATTTAGTCCTTAAACCATTTTTCTTAGCATTTTAATATCAAAACTTGTTGGAAATGATATTTTTCATCACATGTTCATTTGAAAACTGTTTTAGTCCCTCAAAATATAATTTTTACGGCTGTAACCTCATATTTCCGCAACTTTTACATTTTTGGCCCAAATTAGAATTTTTTTTTTGCATCTTTGATCCTTTTTAATTGTGAAAAGAATTTTTAACCCTTGAAATGGACTTGGAACACTAATAGTTCCCTCTTTTACAAAAAAGTACAGTTGCAGTCCCTAAATTTTGAAAATATCGCATATTGGGCCTTGTTGGGCCGAAAATGTCATTTTTGGCCCATTATGCTTAAAATTTCACTTTTAATCCCTCAAAATGGTATGTTTCCAGAAAATACATTATCAAATCTGTTTTGACTCATTACACCCATCAGAATTCGTGTTTTGTCATTTTGGCCCCCTTAATTTTATGTTTTTAACATTTTGAGCCCAAAAATGAGTTTTTAACCCAAAGAAGATGTTATCCCACAACTTGGTTATTTTTCATGAAATAAATTGTATGTAGTAAAAAAATTTATGCTAATAACATATAACACAACGTAAACCTCGATTTTTAGGAGCTTTTGACTAGATCCAACATCATATTCACACAAAAACACACATATAAGCATAGAAATCTTACAAGGCATACAAATACACATAGATCTACACTTTCACTTGTATTCCCCCCCCCCCCCCCCCACAAAACTTATAAAACAGAAAAATAGGGAGTATGAAGCACAACTTAGGGTGTGGTTTCGGTTTTAGAGGAGAAATGGAAGAAAGTTTGGTGATTTTTCGGCCCTAGCACCCTTTGATGAAGATCTCGGCCTTGAGGTATTTCTAGGATACAAGATCATGATTTCTCATGAGTTAAGAAGAGATATTTGATAGATCAAGGAACCTAGATCATAGAATTAAGTATAACCTTACCTTGGAGGGTGATTTTTGTGAAAAATCTCCTTGGAATGCCCTTAAATCTCGAAAATTTTAGGAGAGGGAGGGAGGAATGCTCTTCAATACTTAGAGAGATTTGGAATGAATTTTTGTAAGTGTATGTGTGTGTGTTCGGCCGAGAATGAGAGAGGGGAAGAAGAAGAGAGGGGTTTGCATGGAAAGATGAGATTGTATGGATGTTTAGAGTATAAAACATGGATATCCCCCATGTAAAAGTGAGGTGTCATGGTAATAGTCAACTTCTTCCTCTTGGGCTTGTCTTGGGCCGAAATTTGGAAAGAAAAAGATAGTATTGGGCTTTAATGCCCCTAAGCCCAATATTAGAGTTAGGTTTGATGATTGTAAGATATAAGTGTGATTTTTTTATACTTTGTTGGGCTAGTTTAATTTAATTATGGTTCATAATATTTAATTTATTTCATTCTAGGCCCAATATGGCCCAAAATGTTGAAATAAATGAATGTGGGTCCAATTAGAGCCCATTTAAAGGTTCTAAGCCCATGATAGTCAAATTGGAAGCTTATTGGTCCATTGAGTCCAATAAGGAAGTCTTAGTCCAAAATGGACCTAAACAAGAACTTTTAGGGTTTTCCAATTGCTTGTTGACTATTTGTAGTACTTGTATGATGTATTTGATTGAAATTTTTGATGTCATATAATAAGCATCACACATGCTCTTAAATTTTTGATTCAACATTTTACTTGAGCATAGAGATTACAAGACACAAAATTTCTAGTTGTGACAATTGTGTTATGTGATCTGCTAGATCGGTTTGCCTGAATATGAATTGTTATGTGATTGTATGTTTATGTGCACATGGTTGTTTGGACTGGAGTTGGGTTAAGGCGGGTCCTGCTTCGTGCTGTAGGCCAAGATTACCCAGGGCGGATCGGTTGTTCCGAAGGCCCAGCGAGCGGTCCGGATAGGCTGTAGGCCCCACGAGGGCGGACCAAATGTGCCGAGGCTCGGAGAGTGGACCAGGCCGACTGAAGGGCCGGGTGCGGGCGGAACAGTCATACTGTAGACTCAGAGAGTGGACCAGGTGGGTTGAAGGCCCAGTGCGGGCGGACCAACCACACTGTAGACTCGAAGGACATGATTGGACTCGGTGGGTGGACCAGGTGAACTGAAGGCCCGACACGGCGGACCAGTCTCACAGTAGACCCGATATGCATGGCTGTTCAGTGATTCGTTATGATATTGCATGTTATGCGTATGGTATATGTGGTTGGTATTTTGGGGGTATCTCACTAAGCTTTCGGGCTTACAGTTGTGGTTTAATGTTTTTCAGGTTCTTCAGGAGACTGTGGCAAGACAAAGGCGTGATCGTACCGCTCCTCGTGTTTATGTTTTATGAAATGGACCGGGGAATACTCTGATAATAAATGTATTGAAAACATTTTTGTAATAACTTAATGAATTTGGTTGTTTTTGAAAAGTTTAAATTTATTTGAAAATTTGGGTCGTTACAGAATTCATAAAACCACGAAAAAAGTCATCGTTCCCGCCTTATCTATTTTGATGACATGTCGCCAACATATGTTTCCAAGTCAAATAATTTTGGTCAAAGTTGGCAAAAGTTGTGGCGACGCCTAGTCGTCGGCATAGCTCTATTTTTCACGACATTTATCGTTGGAATAGGTGTCATCGCCATAGACTTCTTATAGTGAGAACATGTCTTAGACATAAGTTGATTACTAAATGGATGGAATGCTCTATTTTATAGGAATTGAAGTTACAAAAGCAAATGTAAAAGATAATCATCAAGGGATAAAAGGATTACTCAATCTACTCAGTTACTCTATACCAAGATGAGTACATGTAAACTTTTTTTATAAGAGGATATATACCACGATTAAAAACTTAAATTGTTGAATGCTTTATAAAGATTTTTAACTAAAATCTCAAGCATTATATATATATATATATATATATATATATATATATATATATATATATATATATATATATATATATATATATATATATATATATATATATATATATATATATATATATATATATATATATATATATATATATATATATATATATATATATAGCATGCTTGAGATTTTAGTTAAAAATCTTTATAAAGCATTCAACAATTTAAGTTTTTAATCGTGGTATTAAAGTGATTTGTGCATGTTGTTATCAATGATATATTGATATAACATGCTATTTGATTTAAGGTTTTTTTAGTCCAAATTTTTTGTAATGATAAATAATACAAGTTTGAATGTCTTCTTATTAGACATACTTACTGTATAGCTTTGAATGTCTTTCTTATAGATTAGACAATAGAGTTGTTTCTTATTAGACAATATTGTTGTTGTTAAAGTGTATAGCTTTGAATACTTTCTTAATATATATGCATCCTTATTGTGCAAGCATAGCATATCATGACATGTGTGTGTGATGGACTTGTATTAAAAAAGTTGTGATCATGCATTCACCATGTAGAGAAAAAAAATGTGTTTCACTTTAATACTTGTATGATAGTTGGAAGGATGTTATACTTACTGTGGATAAGCCAATTTAAGGGTAAAAATGGTCTAGTTGGGTTCATGACATGAGTTGGTGTAAAATTTTCCAAATGGACGGTTTAAAAGGACATAGTTTCATCAAATGAATGAACAAGAATATATTTCAAAAAAAAAAAAATTAAAATGTATATTACTTAAATACTACATGCAAAACTTTTGCGTGTTGCCTTGATATATGCATGTCTTGCAACCGATTATCATATGAAAAAAGAATGTTAATCTCTTTTTGGGATATGAATTATAAGCCTAATAAAATTTTCAAACTTTTTAAAGAATCCAATTATATTTTATCTATTAAGAAAACTTAACCAACTTAACATTTTATCTTAAAAAATCCAAGTAACTTACACTTTTCATTTAGAATCAACCGGATAATGAAAGTCAACAAATTACATGACTGATGACGTGTAATTAAATATCGGAAAATGACTTATAAGACCAACGATGTTTCAAAACTATTTAAAAAACTCCAATCATATTTCGTTTGATGAAAAAACCCAACCAACTTAGGCTTTTGTTCAATTTTTATTAGAGGCAACCAGATTCATTAGGTATACAACTATTTGGCAAATGACATGACATTATATTTAATGACATAGAATAAACAGATTAAAATTGTCTTTTATATATCGATTTAGGGCTTGGAGCAGAAAAAATGATTGATGTCTGTATTCGATCTCTTGTAATAGCTACTTCTTATTCTTCCTCTCAATCGTTGATGTCCAACTCAAGATATAAAAAGAAGATATTTGATGATGGAAACTCTTGTGGATGTAGACGCCATTTTCGGATTTGGACATCTAGAATGGAGGATCATCCATAGATAATGTTTAGGGCACGTTCGAACAGATGGATAGGTGTAATTGAAAGCTTTATCATGTCCATTTTAACAAGTTGTTTTTAAAGCAACCAAACAAATAGATAGAATATAGACATGATAAAACATTTAACTACACTTACCCATCTGTTCGAACAAACCCTAAACTTTTTTTTTCACTTGATGATCCTCCGTTCTAGATGTCCAAATCTAAGAAGGGTGCCCACATCCACAAGGGTTTTTCATCATCAAATATCTTCTTTGTAGGTCTTGAGTTGGACATCAACGATTGAGAGGAAGAAGAAGTAGTTATTACAAGAGATCGATCATAGACATCGTTTGTTTTTCTTTTCTCCAAACCCTAAATCGATATATAAAGGGCAATTTTAATATGTTTATTCCATGTCATTAAATATAATATTTTGTCATTTGCCAACTAGTTATATACTTATTGAATTTGATTGCTTCTAATGAAAATTGAACAAAAACGTAAGTTTATTGCCTTTTTTTTTTCAACAAACAAAACATGATTACGGTTTTTTGAACGGTTTTGAAACTTCATTGGTCTTACAAGTCATTTTCCGATATTTAATTACACATCATAAGTCATGTCATTCATTGACTTTCATTAGCCGGTTGACCCTAAATGATAAGTGAACGAAAGTGTAAGTTGTTGGGCGTTTTAGACAAAATTTTAAGTTCGATGGATTTTAATTAACGGATAAATTGGATTTTTTGAACGTTAAAAAACTTCGTTGAGCTTATAACTCATTTTCACATCTGTTTTCCTTTATTTTGTTCTTCTTTTTTACGTTTTATATATGTTTTATGTTCAAATTAAAAAAAATAAAAAATAAAAAAATTGTTACCAGTTTGAAGCACATATTGACATGAAGTTAATCACAATTATTCAACATCGGCAAAACCTTTATTCTTTTAAGCAAGTGTAATAAATGCAACAAGTTTGAAATGTACAGTTGCTTCCCATACACAGCTCACAATCACTTGCAAATTAATGACTCGATCTTACAAGCTCTATCTAGAATATACATGTAAACAGTGTAAGGTATCTGTTAATTCACGATGAGCCAAAAGACGCTTTTGTTTTCTCCAGCCTCAAGTCATTATAGAAGCGGCTAATGAACTGCTCCGCCGCCTCATCCACTTGGTTGTCTTCGTCGACACTACTCAACGGAAACGGAGAGTCGGTTACCCTCAGCTGCCTAACCATCGGAGTACTCCCAAAGCCTGGAAGAGCCGGTGAGGAATTGTCGCTGTGAATCATCTCCATTGCTTTAAGCAGAGCGTTAACAGCCATCATATCAAGATGATCCTTTGACGGTTTGCTGTTGGAGTGATGTTTCTTGTGGAGTGAAAATAGAGAGAAAGGGTGGTTACTAGTGGGCGCAGGGCTGTTGCTGCAGCTGAACTCATATTCACCAGGCGGAGGTGAAGGGAAAGAGAGGTGGTGGGAGCGGTGTTTGGCGGTGAAAGCCTCCCGGTTGATGTGGTAGTGGTGGAACATCAGGTTCTGTAAGGCTTTTCCGGCGATCTTGCCACGCTTTATCATCATGTTGAGGTCCAGCAACAACTTTCTCTTGGATATGCCTTTTCGCAGCATGAAGTAAACCACACGAACTAAGTTCCAAACTTTCTTAGCTAAAACCGGTAGATTTTGTTCCATTTTTGTAAGTAAGAAAGTTATTGGCTGTTGTTTAATATATGAAGAAGATTCAGAGAAATTGTTGTGAAATGGAGGAAGGCCGAATGAGAGTACTTATAGGGAAACAAACACCAGTTGTCCTTTGATTTTAAGTTTTCTTTTTTCACAACATTAATCATACCCATTGGTTTGTCTTTTGATTTTAAAGTAAACTAGACTGTGTGGGACCTTCGTAATTTAATAAGTTCAATTCGTTTTTTATATTTCGCTTTACTTTATGTACGCACTACTTGGGTTTTTGTCTTCTACTCTCGATCTTTTCTTTTCCATAAATTATTAGGAAGGGTTTGTGGCAGATTTTGGATTGGATAAGATTATGGCCATGTGATATTTGTTTAATGTTTACCTTGATCATATACATACATGGTTTCACTAATCATGTATATGTATAATTGCAATCTTTTATAATTTATTGAGTCTAAATTAACTACTCTAATTAATCGTGTTAATCATATTTGTGTGTGATTATATTTACATGAAAAGACTATAAAGTTTTTAGTTTAGACTTTGGATGCAATCCAGATGTTAAATTCGAAAATCTTTGCGCATGATATAATTAACTATTTTTGATATTAGAAGTGCTAGGAACGATATTATTGTTTTACTTAGGTTATCGGCCGGAGTGCTTAACGCATCAAATATAACCACATCACCAACAACACTATTCCAACAACATTTGGAAACGGTATTCACACGAGGAAGAAAAAGAGAGAAAGAGATTAGTCACTTCAGCCTTACACACACCTTACGATGGTATCATGCACAGCCTTATCTATAAAACATATATGGCAATAAGGCATCAAGTGATTGTATGTCTAATTTTTCATATTTTTATATTTTTATCTATAAAACATACATGGCCGGTCCAGACGACGGGCAACCCGGACGACTGCCCAAGGTCCATGATTCCAGAGGGCTCAAACTTTTTAGGCTATGTAATGTGTGTGTGTGTGTGTATATATATATATATATATATATATATATATATATATATATATATATATATATATATATATTGTTACCAAAAGAATTTTTAGGGTCTAAATTTGGTTCAAACCAAATTAGCTCAAAAGATAAATAATTTAATCTCTTTGTTATTGCTAATTGAACTTGTTTATAATGAATAATAAATTATATTTGTCTTTAAGGGGTTTTTTTTCTTTTCGCTCCGGATCTCATATATGTTTGGATCGACCCTGTTTATAGAAATTGATGGACCTTTGATCGGACCTATTGAGGCTTATCCGATCGTCTAGGTCCAGCTCCAGGTCCGGTTCTCAAATCTTGGATGTAAAAGTAAGCATTTAGACCAGACCAACACTTGAACCGAACATGTTTTGCAAAAGTTAGTGGATCTTCAACCGGACCTATTGAGGCTTATCAACTCCAGATCTGGATCCGGTTTCCAATCCGTAGGCCCAAATATTTACCCATGGATGCAACTAACAATTTAATTATTACACTGTTGAGTTTCAAAGATATTTTAGTTTTTTAATTTATGAGTTTAATGAATAAGTAACCTTTTACACATGTAAGAAGGACACTCAACCTTCGAATTCCATGCTGTCGCTATAACCAAAAGTAGTCCCCCATATGGTGGTTTAAACGGCAAAGGGAAAAGTAATAACTTAGCGTTAGAGGTTTGGTGACCACTGCCCCTGCACCACGTTCCAAATGCCACCTCATTATAAACGCAGTTTTCCCAAGAAACCTCCGACCATACCTCCAATTATAGGCGTCTGTATTTTATATACTACCCTTGATAATTTTGCTTCATTTAATTTAAAATCAATATATGTATATATGACATATAAGTGACGACATACAATGTGTATTTTATGATACATTTGCATTATTAAGGGTGATTCAATTTCAATGTAATCAAGTAATTCCGTGGATTTTTCTAGAGAAATTTATTCCTTCAACTATTAACTGTAATGTTTGTGATTCACTTTATCTTTTTCTCGTCTCATAAACACAGAAATTTTAAGTAGCCGTGGACCAAAATGCAAAAAAGCAAAACAACGAAAACTTTAGTTGTGGAAAACATGCAATGTACGAGGGTGCGGACACAGCATTTGGCAAACGATAACACGTTTTTTTGGTGCATGATTAACGCACCTAATTAGGGGAAAAAAAGTCGTGTGTGTTGCTTCGACCAAAATGGGTTTGATTGCTTTTGGGAGATACGTTTCTTGCAAACTAATTGTACTTGGTTTTTGCTTTTCCTTTTAAAAGCAGGTCGTCCTCGTTTGCTTTTGGTTTCGTGAGTAAAGTCGTGTGCCGTATTTGGATTATTGATTAAGGGTGCATCAACAAATACAATGATACAATATGCTTTTGGCGATGTAGGTATGAATCGTAGTCAAATTAACTGTTGAAGACATAGAAAACAAATATAAAGAACGTACTTTTACAATGTTTTTAGTCACAAACTGCAATATTAAACTTCCTTTTTTTTTTAACAGCAAACAATGAAATTGAAAGACCCACTAACGAGATGCTACCGGACTAAAAAAATAAAACAAAGTCTTACCCACACTACTACAAAAAGGCACAGTAGAACCCAGTTTTTTTAAAATACCAGGTTGCAAAAACCGGGTTTTATAAATGTAAATGTTATAAGGCTCGGTTAAAAGTAAGAAACTAGGGTATATGTTCAAATCAAATAATCTGGTTATATGAAAAAAAATCGGGTCTTTTTGCTGGAAAATTATATAGCCCAATTTTCTAATTGTAACCATGTTTCATGACTCAAGGACATAACATGTTTTTCAACAACAAGATTTTTTGACAAATGAATTACATAAGAGTATTGAGATTTCAGGGTTGAGGCATTGAGTTATAACTGACGAATTTTATCCTTACTAATAACTACAATATGCATTCCTAAATTAATACACATGCCAAATCCACTACCAAAATAATGTAAAAAAAAGGAGCAAATCAATCATTTTTCAAATTTTCTTATTTGCTCTTCAGTTCAATGCCAACACCAAACAACACCAAACATGTATTTGACCAGAATAACATTATAATTTTTTAACACCAACTCTTATTTACCCTGCACCATGTTTTCATTGATTCATCTACTAGTCTACTAAAATAGTATATTTTTGTCACGTGACATTCATTGAGCATTCCCCCTTCGATTATTCTCGCTCAAATCACTATGTCAAATCCCGAAATTGCCCCTCACGCCTAAGCTCCATTAAACTGCACATCAGAAAAATCCAAACTGTTATCTTTGCATTTGAAAACAATTACATGTTTGAAAACCAAAAAATTAGGGTCATTAAATCAAGATTGTGTTTTCCTTTGACTACCTTTTCAAATTCCTAAAAATTAGGAATTTAAAAAAGATACATTATAATATCCAATCCATTCTATATTTGAATTGCAGTAATATATGGCAAAAAATCTGGTTTAGGCTGTGTTTGGTGTGCCACAACTAGCTGATAAGCTAGTTAATTTTTCGAGCTTTTTTATGTTGTCATGTTTGGCAAATCAAAAAGTAGCTTATAAGTTAGCATTTTGAAAAACTACTTAGACTAGCTTTTTATGAGCTTTTTTAAAATTTTCCAAATATTCCCCTTAATTAATTATAGAAACAAATATTCTTAAATATCTTTTTATGTAATTTTATATATTTCAGCTAGCTTTTCAACTAGTTTTACCAAACATCATTTTTTATCAATTAGTTTTTCAGTTATCAGCTAGTTTTTTATTTAACAGCTAACTTTTCAGCTATCAGTCAGCTTTTCAGCTAGCACGCCAAACATAGCCTTAGTATCTTATCTTAATATGTATTCATAACGTCGACCCAATTTGAATGTTTTATATACGACCATATTATATATGACCACTATTCCTTTGTTTTATCATTGTTCAATGATTGGTATAGTAGCAGAAATTGAAGTTCTCTCGTTAATTCCATTTCCTCTACAAAATTTGTCTTGATTTCATCCATATGGTAATTATTAAAAATTGTATTTCAGACCTTGCATCAGAATCAAAAACCTACTCTTTGTTTATCTCTTTCTGAATCATAAACTTTGTAGTTATCCAACAAAGTTCATTGTTGGTGGTGAATAATGTTGTTTTCCGAGATCTTCTGTTCAATCTCTTCATATTTTTAATCTTCTGTTCTAGCAGTAACGAGTCAACAACCTACTATATCTTTCTCACTTTCTCTTTCTCTCATATTGCAATTTTACAATCACTACTTTTTGTCGATTGCTTTCTGTTTCAAAACTTTTGAAAACAAAAATAAACATCTGAAAAATATAAGTCAATTCCGAAATAAATCAGGTACTCATGTCATTAAATTACATATTTTCCGATAGTATAGGGTCAAATTGGTCATATTTTTGTAATTTTCTTATTTAAACCATACTTTTATAGAAAATTTTATGTTTTACTAATTTTTTTCTTATTTTAACATTATACTTTGAAACTACAATGCTATCATTCATAAAAAATTAACCTAAAAAAATAAAAAATAAAAAATAAAAAAACATATGCATATGTGTGTGTGCATGTATGTATGTGTGTATCTGTATCTGCATGTGTTTGCATGTATTTACTTTCTGAATTTACGAAATTACGCTTTCATTCCTTACTACCATTTGTTTATACAAAGTATACATTACGGACACTTGTTGTGTTTTAATTCTAATTAATTTTACTATTTTATATGTTTTTTTAATTATGTTAAATATATATTATAAAATTACTTTAAAATAAGATAAATAAGTCTTTTAATAAGCTAATTTTTATTTCATTTAACATATATAAGTTTGATGGTTAAATTCAAAACCAACAAAATATTTTATCTTCTTATTTTGAAATTTCTTAATTTTTTTTATTTTTAATATGACTTACCTTTATGAATAATGATTTGTTCATGTATGAACATGGGCAATTTAGGCGGACCATTTCTTTTTTTTATTATTCTTAAAATTTGCTTTCAATTGTTTGCACAAAATGAACATAGGTAATAAAGTATATCTCAAAAAGGTTGAACATATTGATGATGATTACTATATCAAAGTGAGATCAAAGTGGAGGTGGTAAAGATGTGGAACTTTATAAAGAATAATGTGGTTTTAGCAATTGACATGATTGTAATTGATGAGGAAGTTTGTTGTTCTATTTTTTTAATATCACATTCAACATTACATATGTTTCAAGCAATAAATTAATTATTATTTATTTCATTTAACAGGGTATAAAATATCATTCTCGTGTTTTAAATCAAAAAAAAATTTAGATTTGGTGATCTTTTAAAAGAAGGTCAAACTTATATCATTAGAAACCCCACATGGCGGCCGTGAACAATGGTTTTAGTGCTACGTGTCACAAACAAACCATAACTTTGAATTGGAGAAGTATTCTAAAAAATTGTGAAGATTTTTTAGGTCGGGTGAATGGTTTTGTGTTTGTTGATTTTAATTCTATTATCGAACAAACATGCACAAAAGACTCATTCTTTGGTGAGTTATTTAATTTTATTGCAATCACTTTTATAAATTGTGTGATTTATTATACATGATAGTATTTAACTTAATATTACTTATTATAATTTATTAAACTTGTGTAGATGTTATTAAGACAAGTTGTCTCATTTCGGGCACTTGAAACATCAAATCCTAACACATCCAAGCTTTACATAAAGATGGTTATTAGTAACTTACAATGAGATTATATTTCTTTTTTAATTTTGTCTATATTTATTTTTTCAATTTAATTTTATTGAGTAACTTTTACCTTTTATTTCATATAGGTACTGATATTTCTATTAGTTGGTTCCATCATTAATATAAGACAAAATCTACGTTGGTATTAAGATGCGTGCTCCAAATGTGGAAAAAAGATAGACAGAGTGCCCAAACTCAATCATTCCTATACCACCCCAACAAAATTTCAAAAACTGTTGTTACTCAATGTAAAGATGCACGTTGCAACAATTCGGATTTTCTTCCGATTACAAAGTATACACATTTTTATTTATACACATTTGTATATATATTAACCATATCACTTTTCAACAAAACTGATATTAATGTTATATTTTTTTGTTTAGGTGTATATTCCAATCAATGTACAAGATGATACTGGCACCATCGGATTGATTCTTTTTTACAGGGAAGCAAAGAAGCTATTGGATATAAGTGTATACCAATTGAGAAAAATACATGAAGAGGTATACTATGTTTTTCATATTTTTAAATGAAAAAACATTTTATTTGTTTTGATGTAACATCCCGTTTTAAATAAATAATTAAATGATAAACCCGGAAGCCCGAGAATTAATTTTTATTATTAGTTTATATTATTAGAGCTCAAAATTAAATAAAATTGAAGGGGTGCTCGTTTCGGGAAGCAAAATGACAATAATTAAATCTCTAGGGGGGGGGGGTGTTAAGATTTAATTTGAAGACTTATTTTGAAAGGGATTTTAGAAGGTAGGGTGTAATTGGTAACATTTGGACATGAATTGTAAGGGATTTTCTGAAAGAGGTGACATTTGGTAAAATATTGGATCAAAGTTGAAAGTATTTTAAAGAGTCGGGGTTTAAAAGGTAAGTATTGGACTTTGTTTGAAGAGTTTGGAATGGGAGGGGCCAGTTCTTGTAACACCGTAAATTTTCAAAATAATTTTCGCATTTTATAAAAACATGATTCATTTATTATTCATAAAAAAACATCATTGTTTGAACTCATTTAAAAACATATACAAATCCCAAGATCTCATAGCATAAAAATCTCGTGTGTGTACTGATCAAGCCGGTGCCTTCCCGCGAACATCACTGATACCTGAAACACATAACACGACAAATGTAAGCATAAATGCTTAGTGAGTTCCCAAGATACTACTTACGCACATACGCCTTTCCAGGCCCTGACCTTCCGGTCCATGTGTCTCAGGGGACTTCCGTCCCGACTCGGTAAACCTACCTGCATCAACCTTACAGTCCACATCACAACGCCTTCCGGCCCATAACATATACGCCTTCCGGCCCATATCAAACATATCATACATAGCACATATACACGATTAACTTATCATATACAATGCATATAACTCATAACATATCCAACCTTCCGGTCACACAATAAAAACCCTTCTGGGTACAGTATAGTGAGAAAACTCACTTGGCACTAAGAATCAACCTCCAATCATGCTGCTTGCCAAACACTGACTTCTAACTCTGTGTCAAATCCGACAATTAACCCAATCAGGAACTAAGTCCAATTTCTTAATCACCAGGTCTAAAGATAGACCAACTACCAGTCCATTACGGTCCTAACCCATTGGGCCCACCAAGGCCGAATAATAATTGAGTTTTCCCCAAGGTCCAACCTCACCCTACAAGACCAGCCCAACATGAGGCCCAAGACATGAATTTAATTCTCAGATCACAGGCTCCACTAAGTAGGCCCAAGGATTCCGACCCATCACTTAAATCCCAAAAGATCACCTAGTCCAAAAGCCCACAGAGGGGTTACGCGGGGCGTACCTTTCTTGGTACGCTCAGCGTACTCAAACATACACAAATCTGATCGGGGACCTCAGCCTAGTACGGGGGGCGTACTAGGATTACGCTGGGCGTACTCTCAGTTTTGCTTAAATACATTTCTTGGTCTTAACCCGTTAAGACCTTGACTTATCTCTTGGATCTGGACTTCCTAACATCTCTTACTCCATAAAGTCATCGACTTTAAGCCTTTGCATGGCTGGTGAGATCACAACACATAAAAACTCTTACTTTCATAACCCAAAATGCTCACAACATCATGCATGGGTAGATTCACACGATCAAGATCTCATTTTAATGGTTCTTCACCATTAGATACACTTAAAAGGACAACTATTAAGCTTTGGAGTGCATCAACTCATAAAGTCTCAAGCTTGGGACCAAAAACCCTAAAATGGGCCCTAAAATGCACAAAACAGAAAGAGAGGGAAAGTTTGGAGCTTTATACCTTCAAATGGTGCTCAAGCCCTAAGGAAGCTCAGATCCACAGCTTGTTCTTCGACTTCACACCCTTTCATGCTTCTTCTTGACCCTCCAAAGTCCACAAGAACACAACAAGCTCATTCATGGCCACCACAAACTTCAAGGACGAATATTAGGGTTTGAGAGGGTCTAACCACCGAGGAAGGTGGCCAAAAATGAGACCTTCTCATTCTTTATATAGGGACACTTCATTTAATTAGGGTTTTCCTCTGTGCCTAGTACACCCAGCGTACTAGGTGGCTCAGCTTAAGAAAAACGCGCATATGTACGTTAAGCGTACGCATTGTGTACGCCCAGCGTACTTGGTTGCCAACTTCCTGAATTTAAGGGCTTAACTTATCAACCCTCCAAACTTTCATAGCTTCCTAGATAAAACTTTGCTTCCACCATCCTCCTACATATCGAAAAGTAATGAGATCCCTTATCTTTCACGCAACTCGCCTCAAACTGAAACCTTCTCGCACCCGACTCGTGACCCACCAACACGAATCACGAATAATCTAAAATAGGATGTTACAATTCTCCCCCACGTGAATTATATTTCGCCCTCGAAATCGCCCCGTATCCATATATATATATATATATATATATATATATATATATATATATATATATATATACTTATACTGCCTCAGAACGGTACCACCGAAAGAATCTCATACCATACCGAAATATTCTTCTATTGACAACTGAACCCACACAGAACCCCCAAAAATCAAAAATAATCCAACCATTCCGACGCCGACACGCTCAAACCCAAAATCTGGAAACGCTAGTGGCCTGACCCGCCGCGAGACCACCCACTCAAACAATCACCATGATATCCGCCCTCGAATGCCAAACCGCGATAACTCACTGCTCCTCTGATCCATCACCGCGACTGGTTCTTCGACACAATTCAGACTCGCATCCATTTGGATATCCTCCAGTGGAACCATTTCCGACTTATCAGCAATACCCTTCCTCAGATGACACGTGGAAGGTATCATGAATCAGATCCAACTCCGCAAGTAGCTCCAAACGATATGCTACCCTGCCTACTCTCGCGCTCACTCTAAACAGCCCGATATATCAGGACCCCTACTTGCCCCTCTTCCTGAATCAGATCACTCCTTTCCAAGGAGATACCTTTAGGAGTGCAAAATCACTGACCTGCAATTCGAGCTCAGATCGTCTCCTATCCGCATAACTCTTCTGGCGACTATGAACGGTCAACAACCTCTGTCTGTCCTGTTGAACCTGCTCTGATGTTTGAAGCACTATCTCTGTACTACCCATCAATCGTTACCCTACCTCTCCCCAAAGAAAAGGAGGTCCGACACTTCCTTCTGCACAACAGCTCAAAGGGTGGCATACCGATGCTCGAGTGATGGCTGTTGTTGTAAGAGAACTCAGTCAAGTGCAAAAACGTGTCTTAACTCCTCATGAAATCTCTTCCAGAACCTGGAAGAGAAGTGCACGTCTCGATCTGAAGAAATCGGATCCGACACTCCATGCCACGATACCACCTCTCTTTCGAACAATTCTGCTAGCACCTCAACAGAAAACTCTCCCTAACTTCACTCTCGTATCAGCTCTCTTTGCCCAATGATACATAATACAAAAGGTCCTCTTTACTCCAACCGGATATTATACTCCCGATAGAATCATATCATGTTCCCATGGCATTTCCTGTATCCACGGACCGATCCTACCCAGGTCTAAGATATCGGGTGATAGCAATAATCCTTCCTCTTAGCACGGGACTCGTCTCAGAATTCTAGAATCTCACTTCGTGTACGCCATTAATGCCAACTCAACTCAAGAGTTCGATTTGTACCAACGTTGGAACCTCATGCCCCAATGAAACGTTTATCCCATGACTCAACCTACGCCCAGCGCATATACCACCTTTCCAATTCCCTTATGATGCGACAATCACCACTCAACTCAAATATAGTGATTCCCGTCAAGGGCGGAGACCCGAGTCTCGCCCCTTTTTTAACCACCAGACTCCCAAAAACTCAATACTAGAGTTACTCAAGCCCAAGATCCTCATGTATCGTGCTCTAATTAAAGAGTATTCCCTCATAACCACCTCTTGCTGACTAGAGAATACTACAGCTCCTCGTAGCATCACAACATCCTCTGGCTAGCGAGTACCATGCCCCCCCGTAGCATCAGCACACCCTCCTCTTAATAATGAGTACTACAGCTCCTCGTAGCATCATAACATCCTCTGGCTAGTAAGTACCGCGGCCCCCCGTAGCATCACCACACCCTCCTCTTAATGACATTACCCGAAGGCTCTCACTGGAGTCATAAATACTCGATACACCACCTGCCGTCACAACTCAAGACTTCTTAAAATTAACTCGGAAAACGAGGCATTATAGTCAGATCCCTCAAACCATCATTACAATACATACCAAAGTCTTGCCTCAACCACTGACTTCGATTTTCAGCATCCCGCAGGTACAACAATACATTCTCTCCAAATCTCGTAAATAATCCTTCATTTTATCCAACGCACAACCTCGGTGTATTCAAACACTCCATCAGAACACGAAGGAATCGCTAACGTTTCAGAATGCGTTGATGACCATCCGAAGTCCTTTCTTTTACTGCTCAAAACCCATACAAGAATACACATACCGACCCGGGAGTTGGCCGCCCGATTATCTCCCAAACGCCTTAAAAGGGCATATAACAATCCATACACCGAACCATAAATCCTCAGTTGCCAATACCCTCCCTACGAGCTTACCACCTTTGACATCCCTCACCACCACCAGATTCCTGATCAATGGCCACCTGCCGTGGAGACAAACGTCTGTACTTATAACGTACCTCATGTCTAATCTCACTCTTCACTTCGCCTTGTCCAATAATAACCCTGGTCTCATGATTCCGAACCGCAGGTCTCTATATCTAGATTTCTAACCGCCCTTGAGCAAATCTTTGGTACCCTCTATAAAGTCTGGTTCTCCCCCACTTAGGGTTCGAACCATCGCCAATTGACGCACTAACAACTATCCTATAGACAGTTTCTACCAGAACATCGCACCTATTCTTGGAGGGCGCCACACGACGCCCCATGATCTCCCTACATAGGGATCGAGCAACCCCAAATTCCATAAATCTCCGATGAAGTCCCCAAGAACTTCTCGTCACGACTGCCTCTAGTTCTTCCAAAAATCTCATACCATCCACTACCGAACATCTCAGTTGTCTAGTAATAATCCGAACTATCAAACTAGAAATTCCGAATCACCATACTCCTCATCCTTGCATTCCCAACCAACGCGTGAATCATCACAAGAGCAGGGTCACCACTCCCATACTCAATTCCTCACATAGACATAAGGTTCGTCGCCCCGATATACTCTTCTGGGTCACCCATTGCTACAGTTAGCATACGTCCTACTATACACACGTAGGGTGCATCCTGATCCTTGCCCATCTCCATCCCACTAACAACCTGCTCATGATATACCATTTCTAGCGGCAGACACGCTGCCAAAAACTCTGGTGGAAGATCGCCATCAATGACATCCCGCAGGGTTTACTCCTAACCCCAAAAACCAAAGTCTCATACCTCTTATGCTTCCCCACAGTAAGCGAGAATAGCACCACTCAGGTCACAAAAAGTGTCCCCTTTCTCTTGGCTGCTTGCTCCTCTCAAGCCGTAACCATCTCTACTCATCTTTGAGTCTTGTGACTACATCTGACATCTTACCAAAAATCTTTGAAATGCTCTCGGCCTCCCTCTCAAGGGATGCCTCTTCCGGCTCAATCATGGCCCTGAAGCTTTAAACCTCATCCCGCGTAATCTCCGCATATTCAACCATGTCCGGATAACTGGGGAACCACAAACATCATTCACTACGAACCATTGTACCCAGACCATGACGCCTATTCCCAATCTACTTTGACACATGGTATTCGAACCATAACACTACTCCTTGATCTCTCGTCCCCACTTGTTTCCCTAGTACCCTAAGGATTCTTACTTGGACTGCTTACTGATACGGTGTCTTCGGTAGTACGGGCCCTATACTACCGCTCACACCGCATCAATATTCACCCCAAGTCCTCCTCCTAGGATCCCATATCACAAGCACTCTGATCTAGCTATGCATAGTCTAATCTCCCGTACACCTTTCGTAAGCTCCTCACTACTACCTACTCACTCTCAAGTATCTCATAGCAGCAGAAATCTCCTAGGCTAAGGCGTCACAAATCAGGCCACTCTAGTCCTAATATGATTACCTAGCCTACTCTATCATGCATCTTATATCATATCGTAACTCATAACACATAATGTAAGAGTATTTTGGGGACTCACCGTTCGGGCGCTGACCGACCGTACACACTTTCCACTCTGTTTGCTTCCAAAACCCCTTTTTCTTTTTAGAAAATTTTAGTTTTATTTGAAAATTTCTCAAATTCCTCGGTTTCAGTTCAAATACGCTCGAAGGTGCATCCGAATCCCTCAAACCAAGGCTCTGATACCAACTTGTAATGTAGCAGCCCAGAATCTCAGGTATTGTTAAAATTATGTTTTTGGGGTGTTCTAAGAGGGGACTCGGCGAGTTGGAGCCAGACTCGCCGAGTAGGATCGCAGACCTGGTCGCGGGTTCGCAACTAGACTCGACGAGTCCAGATATGGACTCGGCGAGTCTGCGCTGTTTAGCGAAAACCCTAGCCGTTCAGATTTGGGACGTATAAAAGGGACTTATTGGCCGTCATTGTTCGTTTTAGCCTTCTGAGAGGAACCCTAAATCGATTGTGTGCATCTAGAGCAAGGTTAAAGGCCATTGGTGATTTTGAAGGAGTTATTGTGCAAGGAAGAGAAGGGCTTGGCTAAAGGAACAGCAAGGGAGTCACGTTCTGAGGATTGGGGACACAGAGAGTACATCATCCAGGTAAGAATTCGAGTATGCTCTGCTATGGTGATGTGTTTAGAGGATTAGGGTTTATGGAACCCTTTTTGTGGATAGATTGAATGTTAGCCTAGTCCCCCCAAATGATTGTAACCCCGTGTTGGGACCTTTGGAGGTCCAGAATGTCCCATGCCTGTGCATTTCGGGAAGTGATGAAGGTTTTGGATTGAAATCCTTATGCCTTAGGTCAATATGTAAATTATAAGTCTTGGGGTGTAGCATGAGCACCGAAATGAGGACCTTACGTGATGGACCAGTCTAGGAAGGCTAGACCTATGAATGGTCGGAGCAGTTCTGACCTTAGGAAGCAGTTTGAGCGGCTGCATGGCATGGACTCGCCGAGTCCGATGAACAGACTCGGCGAGTAGCTTGAAGAATAACTGGGACTCGTCGAGCTGTTCTTCAGACTCGGCGAGTGGAGTCGGGGTGGCCCCGCGATTCTTCTAGGAGTAACTCGTTGGGTCAAGGAGGATACTCGACGAGTAGAAAGGGAATCTTAGAGGATTGGAGGACGACTAGACTCGCCGAGTCGCCAGGGTACTCGCCGAGTCCGGTCGAGTTGACCGTGGACCGTTGACCATAGTTGACCTATGTGTGATTTCTTAGGGTCAGTTAACTTGGAAGATAAAAGTGTTAATAAAAGATATATGATGTTATAGGGAGTTTGTAGCTCGGCGGATCGAGTACGAGTGGTTTCAGGAGTTGCTAGCTTTCAGTATCCACGAGGTGAGTCTTCTCACTATACTGTACCCGGAAGGGTTTGATTGTGTGACCGGAAGGTCGGATATGATATGTGATATACGTGCTATATGTGGTAAGTTAATTGTTATGCGTGCTATGTATGTTATATGGGCCGGAAGGCAATATGTTATGGGCCGGAAGGCAATATGTTATGGGCCGGAAGGCGATTATGTTATGGGCCGGAAGGCGTTGTGTTGTGGACCGGAAGGTCAGGGCCTGGAAAGGCGTATATTCGTAAGTTGTATATTGGGGAACTCACTAAGCATTTATGCTTACAGTTGTTATGTATGTGTTTCAGGTACTAGCGAGGACCGTAGGAAGGCACCGGCGTGATGTGTACACACTGATTGATGTTTTGAGATCTTGGGAATTCTATGAATTTTATTTTGACATAACACATGGAATAATTATGCTTGGTTTGAATGAAAATACTTTATTTTTGAAATGAAAAAAAATTGGTTTGAACATTTGCGTTGTTACAATTGGTATCAGAGCCTTGGTTTGAGGGATTCGGGTGCACCTTCGGGCGTAACTGAACTCAAACCGAGGATTTGAGAAAAACTTTTAAAAATAAAGGCATAAACTTTTATAAATGATTTTGTGGTAAATAAGAAAGAAGCCGTGTGTACGATCAGTCAGCGCCCGAACGGTAAAGATCCCCAAAATACCTTACAATGTTATGTTATGAGATGAGTTATGATATGAATTGTTATGCATGCTAGAAGACTAGGTACTCATGATAGGACTAGAGTGGCCTGATTTGTGATGCCTTAGTCTAGGGAGTTTGTCGATATGAGATGTTTGATAGCATGCAGGTAGATAGTGCATATCAAAAGTAGAGTACTCACTAACCGGGGTTTGGGGAGGAAAATTTGGGACGAATGCTGATACGGTGTGGTCGGTAGTATTGGGCCCGTACTACCGAGGACACCGGATCAGTGGGAGACCCAAGTAAGAATCCCTGAATATCGGAGACTGAGTAGGGTTGCGTTATCGAGTGCGATTGTACTTGATGGAGTCTCTGATAGTTTTATGTTGTATTTCAGAGACATCATGGTTAGACCACGCCACGGGGCGAGTTCGAGCGGTGTGAGTGACGAGGAGATTCGTCAGATGATTCAGGAGGAAGTAGCTGCGGCGATCCGGGCTGAGATCCCGGAGATGTTTGGGTCCATTAAGACCACCCTGATGGAGACGTTTGAGGAGCGGTACGCCGCACTGACTGAAGCTGCAACCGCCGCTGCTACCGCAGCTGTGGCCGCTGCCAGGCCACAGGGGGGTGACTTGTTGCTATTCCGGGAATTCAGCAACACGAAACCACCTGAGTTCGATGGGACACAGGATCCGATTGCTGCGATGAGGTGCATCGCTGATATTGAGGGGTGCTTCTACACTTGTTCATGCCCGGAGTACCTGAGGGTACGGTTCGCTTTGAACCAGCTCCGTCTGGGAGCGAAGGATTGGTGGAAGTTCGTGACGGCGAACTTCACTTTGGCAGAGATTGCAGCAGTGACATGGGAGAGGTTTACTGCTATGTTCAGGGACGAGTACGTTCCCCCAGTGGAGAGGGAACGATTGGTACAGGAGTTCTTAACCCTCAAGCAGGGTACTGATTCGGTTGCGGTGATCACGCGGAAGTTTCATGAGAGGGCGATGTTCTGCCCCGAGCTGGTGTCCACAGAGTAGTCTCGGATGAGCCGGTACTTGGGTGTTTTGAAGAGGGATATCCGGGAGTTTGTGTCGAACTCCACCTATCATACTTTTGCTGAGCTTCAGGCGAATGCCAGGAAGCGCGAGATCGAGTTGGAGACCCAGGCCAGGGAGGAGGCCGAGTCTCAGCAGGTGGACCGGTGACCGGCTCAGTCTCAGCCGGCAGCCAAGCGGACCAAGTCCGCCGATTCGAGGACGGGAGGTCCGAAGGGCCGCACTTGCGGAAAGTGCGGCAAGGGTCACGATGGGGCGTGTCGAGCTGGTGTTTGCTACAAGTGTGGCAAGGAGGGACACATCGCTAGGGATTGCCCCAAGGGGTTTATGGTTGCTTTCATTGCAACCAGACAGGCCATCGGAAGGCCGAGTGCCCTCAGCTTCGTCAGGGATCTGCACCTACTTCCAGGACTACTGAGACTCGACCAGCGAAGGTTGAGGCCCCGAGGGCTCGCGGGAGAGCCTTTCAGCTGACTGGGGAGGAGGTCCGCGCTGCGCCCGATGTTGTGGCAAGTATGCTGTAATTCACGTATTTGTTTTAAAGTCGAGGTGTTATGCTTATGTTATTATATGTGTAGGTACTTTCCTTGTGAACTATGTGACTGCTCTAGTGTTATTTGACTCGAGTGCGAGTAGGTCCTTTGTATCCTTAGCTTTTAGTCAGCATATCAGCGTTAGTCGTGAGTCGTTGAGTCGGCCTCTGAGAGTTTCTATAGCGGCCGAGAGAGTGATTTGTGCCACGGAGGTTCTCTGGGGATGCGTGCTAGAGATTTTCGGGGTTGAGTTCCCAATTGACCTGATTCCTATTGCGATGGGTGATGTCTGTGTCATCGTGGGCATGGACTGGTTGAGCCGATTCAGCGCTATCATCGACTGTGAGCGTCAGCTGGTGACTATACGAGACCCTAGTGGGGGAGTTCTTTCGGTGTACGGCAAGGGTACCCGTTCGGGATCAACTTTTTGTTCGGCCGCTAGGGCGAGGCAGTGTCTACAGCAGGGCTATAAGGGTTTTGTGGCGTATGTGATGGATACGCGAGAGGCTTCCGAGAGACCGAGGTCAGTGGAGGAGGTCCCAGTGGTGCGTGAGTTTCCATATGTTTTCCCCGAGGAGCTACCGGGAGTACCTCCTGTGAGGCAAGTAGAGTTTGGTATCGATCTGGTTCCGGGGGCCGCGCCTATTGCTAAGGTGCCTTATCGTCTTGCACCTCCAGAGATGCAAGAGTTGTCCTCGCAGCTCCAGGAGTTGCTGGGGAAGGGATTCATTCGGCCGAGCAGCTCGCCGTGGGGAGCACCTATTCTGTTCGTTAAGAAGAAGGATGGTTCGCACCGAATGTGCATTGATTACCGGGAGTTGAACAAGTTAACGGTCAAGAACCGTTACCCGTTACCGAGGATCGATGATTTATTCGATCAGTTGCAAGGAGCATCTTGGTTTTCCAAGATCGATCTGAGGTCAGGGTACCATCAGGTGAGAGTGCGGGATGAGGACGTCCAAAAGACAGCGTTTAGGACGCGATATGGGCATTATGAGTTTGTGGTGATGCCTTTCGGGCTCACCAATGCCCCGGCTGTGTTCATGGATCTCATGAACAGAGTATGCAGGCCGATGTTGGATCGGTCAGTGATTGTATTTATCGACGACATCCTAGTGTTTTCGAGATCTAGAGAGCAGCATGAGGAGCATTTGAGGGAGGTCCTGGAGGTATTGAGGTCAGAGAAGCTTTATGCAAAGTTCTCCAAATGTGACTTCTGGTTACAGGAGGTCCAATTTCTAGGACATATTGTTAATCAGGAAGGGATATTGGTCAATCCGGCCAAGGTTGAGGCTGTGATGAGTTGGGAGGTGCCGAAGTCACCCTCTGAGATCAGGAGTTTCCTTGGGTTGGCAGGGTACTATCGGAGATTTATCAAGGATTTCTCCAAGATCGCAGTGCCGCTCACCAGATTGACCCGGAAGGGTGTTGCATTCTCATGGGGACCCGAGCAGCAGACTTCCTTTGAGACACTTCGCCAGAGACTGTGCGAAGCCCCGGTATTAGCTCTCCCGGAAGGGATGGAAGATTTTGTTGTATATTGCGACGCATCGATTTCGGGACTGGGTGCAGTGTTGATGCAGAGAGGTCATGTGATAGCTTATGCGTCGAGGCAGTTGAAGCCTCATGAGGCGAGATATCCCACGCATGATTTAGAGTTGGGGGCAGTAGTGTTCGCTCTCAAGATTTGGTGTCACTACCTGTATGGGGTTCGATGTACGATATACACGGACCATAAGAGCTTAAAGTATTTGATGGATCAGCCCAACCTAAATATGCGTCAGAGGAGGTGGTTGGATGTGGTCAAGGATTATGATTGTGAGATCCTGTACCACCCGGGCAAGGCTAATGTGGTAGCCGATGCATTGAGCCGCAGGGCGGAGAGCACCCCATTGTGAGATGTATGTTTGAGACTGACTGTGATGACTCCAGTATTGGATGCTATTCTTGGGGCACAGGCCGAGGCTGTGAGACCAGAGATGCAGAAGAAAGAGCGGGTCGTTGGGTTAATTTCAGAGTTCGTTAAGGATGGACGGGGACTTCTGACGTGTCAGGGTCGGATTTGGGTACCGTTTGTGGGCGGTACGCGTATTACTTTGATGGAAGAGGCTCATAGATCGAAATTCTCAATCCATCCTGGTGCTACGAAGATGTATTTGGATTTGAGGAAGGAGTATTGGTGGCCCTGTATGAAGAGGGACGTCGCATGGTTCGTTGAAAGGTGCTTGACCTGCCGTAGGGTTAAGGCCGAGCACCAGAGACCGCATGGCAAGTTACAGCCATTGGAGATTCCTGAGTGGAAGTGGGAACAGATCACTATGGATTTCATCACCAAATTGCCGAGAACTGCCAGGGGAGTTGATGCAATTTGGGTGATTGTGGATAGGTTGACGAAGAGTGCACACTTCCTTGCCATCAGCGAGAGTTCATCAGCGGAGAAGTTGGCGGAGATATATGTGAGAGAAGTAGTATCTCGGCATGGAGTGCCGATCTCGATTGTTTCAGACCGTGATGTGCGCTTCACTTCCAGGTTCTGGAAGAAATTCCATGAGGAGCTGGGTACTAAATTGCATTTTAGTACCGCATACCATCCCCAGACAGATGGTCAGAGCGAGCGGACGATTCAGACGCTAGAGGACATGCTTCGAGCGTGTGTGTTAGATTTCGGGGGTAGCTGGGATGCGTATTTACCCTTAGCAGAGTTTTCCTACAACAATAGCCATCATTCGAGCATTGGTATGCCACCTTTTGAGCTGTTGTAGGGTAGGAGGTTCCGGACCCCCATTTGCTGGGGAGAGGTGGGACAGAGAGTAATGGGCAGTACAGAGATCGTGCTTCAGACGACAGAGCAGATTCAACAGGTTAGGCAGAGGTTATCGACTGCCCAGAGCCGACAGAAGAGTTATGCGGACAGACGCCGATCCGAACTTGAATTTCAAGCCGGCGACTTCGTTCTCCTAAAGGTCTCTCCTTGGAAAAGAGTGATTCGGTTCAGGAAGAGGGGCAAGTTGGGACCCCGGTATATTGGGCCATTTCGTGTAATTGCAAGGATAGGCCGGGTAGCCTATCGTTTGGAGTTGCCAGCAGAGTTGGGGCAAATCCACGACACTTTTCATGTGTCACAATTGAGGAAGTGCATAGCCGATGAGTCGGCAGTGGTTCCATTAGAGGATATTCAGGTGGATGCGAGCCTGAATTATGCTGAGAGACCAGTGGCCATCAGGGATCAGAAGACCAAGGTTCTGAGGAACAAGGAAGTACCTCTGGTGTTGGTTCAGTGGCAACACCGGAGGGGATCGGAAATGACTTGGGAGACGGAACGTGAGATGCGGGAGCAGCATCCGGAACTATTTTTAGAGTGAGACCTCGAGGGCGAAGTCTAATCCTAGTGGGGGAGAATTGTAACAGCCCGGAATCTCAGGTATTGTTAAAATTATGTTTTTGGGGTGTTCTAAGAGGGGACTCGGCGAGTTGGAGCCAGACTCGCCGAGTAGGATCGCAGACCTGGTCGCGGGTTCACGACTGGACTCAACGAGTCCAGATATGGACTCGGCGAGTCTGCGCTGTTTAGCGAAAACCCTAGCCGTTCAGATTTGGGACGTATAAAAGGGACTTATTGGCCGTCATTGTTAGTTTTAGCCTTCTGAGAGGAACCCTAAATTGATTGTGTGCATCTAGAGCAAGGTTAAAGGCCATTGGTGATTTTGAAGGAGTTGTTGTGCAAGGAAGAGAAGGGCTTGGCTAAAGGAACAACAAGGGAGTCACGTTCTGAGGATTGGGGACATAGAGAGTACATCATCCAGGTAAGAATTCGAGTATGCTCTGCTATGGTGATGTGTTTAGAGGATTAGGGTTTATGGAACCCTTTTTTTGGATAGATTGAATGTTACCCTAGTTCCCCAAACGATTGTAACCCCGTGTTGGGACCTTTGGAGGTCCAGAATGTCCCATACCTGTGCATTTCGGGAAGTGATGAAGGTTTTGGATTGAAATCCGTATGCCTTAGGTAAATATGTAAATTATAAGTCTTGGGGTGTAGCATGAGCACCGAAATGAGAACCTTACGTGATGGACCAGTCTAGGAAGGCCAGACCTATGAATGGTCAGAGCAGTTCTGACCTTAGGAAGCAGTTTGAGCGGCTGCATGGCATGGACTCGCCGAGTCCGATGAACAGACTCGGCGAGTAGCTTGAAGAATAACTGGGACTCGTCGAGCTGTTCTTCAGACTCGGCGAATGGAGTCGGGGTGGCCCCGCGATTCTTCCAGGAGTAACTCGTCGGTCAAGGAGGATACTCGACGAGTAGAAAGGGAATCTTAGAGGATTGGAGGACGACTAGACTCGCCGAGTCGCCAGAGTACTCACCGAGTCCGGTCGAGTTGACCGTGGACCGTTGACCAGAGTTGACCTATGTGTGATTTCTTAGGGTCAGTTAACTTGGAAGATAAAAGTGTTAATAAGAGATATATGATGTTATAGGGAGTTTGTAGCTCGGCGGATCGAGTACGAGTGGTTTCAGGAGTTGCTAGCTTTCAGTATCCACGAGGTGAGTCTTCTCACTATACTGTACCCGGAAGGGTTTGACTGTGTGACCGGAAGGTCGGATATGATATGTGATATACGTGCTATATGTGGTAAGTTAATTGTTATGCGAGCTATGTATGTTAAATGGGCCGGAAGGCAATATGTTATGGGCCGGAAGGCAATATGTTATGGGCCGGAAGGCGATTATGTTATGGGCCGGAAGGCGTTGTGTTGTGGACCGGAAGGTCAGGGCCTGGAAAGGCGTATATTTGTAAGTTGTATATTGGGGAACTCACTAAGCATTTATGCTTACAGTTGTTATGTATGTGTTTCAGGTACTAGCGAGGACCGTGGGAAGGCGCCGGCGTGATGTGTACACACTGATTGATGTTTTGAGATCTTGGGAATTCTATGAATTTTATTTTGACATAACACTTGGAATAATTATGCTTGGTTTGAATGAAAATACTTTATTTTTGAAATGAAAAAAAAATTGGTTTGAACATTTGCGTTGTTACATGTAACATCGTAAATTTTCAAAATAATTTTCGCATTTTATAAAAACATGATTCATTTATTATTCATAAAAAAAACATCATTGTTTGAACTCATTTCAAAACATATACAAATCCCAAGATCTCATAGCATAAAAATCTGGTGTGTGTAGTGATCAAGCCGGCGCCTTCCCACGAACATCACTGATACCTGAAACACATAACATGACAACTGTAAGCATAAATGCTTAGTGAGTTTCCCAAGATACTACTTACGTACATCCGCCTTTCCAGGCCCTGACCTTCCGGTCCATGTGTCTCAGGGGACTTCCTTCCCGACTCGGTAAACCTTTCGGTCCTACCTGCGTCAACCTTACGGTCCACATCACAACGCCTTGTGACCCATAACATATACGCCTTCCGGCCCATAACATAATGCCTTCCGGCCCATATCAAACATATCATACATAGCACATATAAACGATTAACTTATCATATACAATGCATATAACTCATAACATATCGGACCTTCCGGTCACACAATAAAAACCCTTCCGGGTACAGTATAGTGAGAAAACTCACCTGGCACTAAGAATCAACCTCCAATCATGCTGCTTGCCAAACACCGACTTCTAACTCTGTGTCAAATCCGACAATTAACCCAATCAGGAACTAAGTCCAATTTCTCAATCACTATGTCTAAAGATAGACCAACTACCAGTCCATTACGGTCCTAACCCATTAGGCCCACCAAGGCCCAATAATAATTGAGTTTTCCCTAAGGCCTAATCTCATCCTACAAGACCAGCCCATCATGAGGCCCAAGACATCAATTTAATTCTCAGATCATAGGCTCCACTAAGAAGGCCCAAGGATTCCGGCCTATCACTTAAAGCCCAAAAGATCACCTAGTCCAAAAGCCCAGAGAGGGGTTACGCGGGGTGTACCTTTCTTGGTACGCTCAACGTACTCAAACATACACAAATCTGATCGGGGACCTCAGCCTAGTACGCGGGGCGTACTCTCAGTTTTTCTTAAATACATTTCTGGGTCTTAACCCGTTAAGACCTTGACTTATCTCTTGGATCTGGACTTCCTAACATCTCTTACTCCATAAAGTCATCGACTTTAAGCCTTTGCATGGCTGGTAAGATCACAACACATAAAAACTCTTACTTTCATAACCCAAAATGCTCACAACATCATGCATGGGTAGATTCACACGATCAAGATCTCATTTTAATGGTTCTTCACCATTAGATAAACTTAAAAGGACAGCTATTAAGCTTTGGAGTGCATCAACTCATAAAGTCTCAAGCTTGGGACCAAAAACCCTAAAATGGGCCCTAAAATGCACAAAACAGAAAGAGAGGGAATGTTTGGAGCTTTATACCTTCAAATGGTGCTCAAGCCCCAAGGAAGCTCAGATCCACAACTTGTTCTTCGACTTCAAACCCTTTCATGCTTCTTCTTGACCCTCCAAAGTCAACAAGAACACAACAAGCTCATTCATGTCCACCACAAACTTCAAGGACGGATATTAGGGTTTGAGAGGGTCTAACCACTGAGGAAGGTGGCCAAAAATGAGACCTTCTCTTTCTTTATATAGGGACACTTCATTTAATTAGGGTTTTCCTTTGTGCCTAGTACGCCCAGCGTACCAGGTGGCTCAGCTTAATAAAAACGCGTGTGTGTACGCTAAGCGTACGCATTGTGTATGCCCAGCGTACTTGGTTGCCAACTTCCTGAATTTAAGGGCTTAACTTGTCAACCCTCCAAACTTTCATAGCTTCCAAGATAAAACTTTGCTTCCACCATCCTCCTACATATCGAAAAGTAATGAGATCCCTTATCTTTCACGCAACTCGCCTCAAACTGAAACCTTCTCGCGCCCGACTCGTGACCCACCAACACGAATCACGAACAATCTGAAACAGGATGTTACAGTTCTATCATTTTCCCTAAGTTTGCATGGAGTCGGGGTATTTAACTGTGACCATTCCCATCACTTGCAACCCTAACCCTGAAATGTATGCAGCTGGCACCTCCATGAGTTCAGCCACCTCCCACCCTTATACCTTCCTCTTCATTTCCGGTAGCCACACACCACCATTGGAGCCTCCACAGCCGCTGAGTTTGTCCGCTGTTGTGCTGTCGTGCCACTGTTGTGCTGTCGTGTCGCTGCTGTGCCGCCGACAAAGTTGTGAACCGCAAGACCGGCGACCTGTTGCTCCCGTGGACCGATCGGACTTCTTTGCCCTCCTCTGTCTTCTTCTGTCGCCGTTGTCAGATGTTATGGGCAGCGAAGAGCTCTATATGGGGCGTTGGAGACCGCGACACGAAAGGTTAAACCTGAGCTATGGTTGTTTGAATGGCAGGTCGAACCTGCTGCCGTTGGGTGTCGTTGCGACCGTCTGCCACCGCCGGACGCCATATCGCTGCTACTGCCCGCTTTTCATGTTCCTGTTGCTGTCGCAGCGCACCTCAGGAGATATCGGAGCAGCAGCAGATAGTTCCCGGGGCCACGCACTCAGCAGCCAGATCATGAGGTGAGTTTCCTTTCAGTAGGAACGGGTCTAAGGACACAATGCCGACCCGTTTAGCTAGCAGTAGTTTCCGGACTTCGGTCCGATGCAGATTCTAGTATGTTTGATGCCTTCGTGGCTCAGACAGGATTTTGTGTTATGTGTTCCAGGTACATCCTGATGTAGTATGCTATCTATGTGCTCATGTTAGTTGATATGCTTATGTGATGCTATGTTCAGTATGTTCCGGACTTCTGTCCGATGCAGTCATTTCCGGACTTCGGTCCGATGCAGTTAGTTCCGGACTTTGGTCCGATGCAGGAGGCAAGGCCTCAGTAGTTCCATATTTCGATCTGATGCAGAGGGCAAGGCCCTAGTTAGTTCCGAACTTTGGTCCGATGCAGTTTTCGGACTTCGGTCCGATGCAGTGGGCACGACCCAATATATGTTTATACGTATTATATGGTATGTGGTAGCTTGGGGGAGCTCACTAAGCTTCGTGCTTACAGTTTCATTTTTGGTTTCAGGTACTTCTGCAAGCAAAGGGAAGAGCTCGGGTTGATGGCATCGCACACACACCACAACTTCAGCTGTTCTGGGAGTTGTTTTGGTTTTCATAGATGTGATTGATATAGTCTTGATACAGTTTACTCATAACAATTTACTTTTGTTTGTGAGATATTGACGTACGAGTTTACCTTGTGATTTTATCATGGTGTTTTAGTAATTATTCAACAAAAATTTTTGGGTCGTATTTTGGGATGTTTCACTACTGCTTTAGGGTGTTAATTTTGTGTGTGGGTGGCTATCTTAGCCGGAATCTCTAGTGGGCCACCACCACCACCACCGTGAGGTGGTGGCTACCATCATGAACAGCCACCTGCTGCCATTAGGTGGCTATGTTTGTATGTGTGTTTATTAGTATGTATGAGTGTGTGTGTGTGTGTTAATTAGATGGTGTTGTAAATTGTAGCAAAATGGAATAATGGAAAAGAAAATTTGTCACCACCACCGTAGGCCAATAAGTCCCAATGTGACCTAAGAGCCCAACCAATGGACTAATGGGCTAGTATTGGGTTGGATAACCCTAATTAGGGTTTGGAAAACCCTAAGCGCATAAGAACCTAATTGCAAAAAACGTTTCGGACACATACGAGAGATTAATTATTAAACCTAAAATAATAATTAATAATAATTAAAAAACTAGCTTAAGGTAATAATGAACTTAATGGATTAAGTCCTTAATGGATTAAGTCCTTAATGGGTTAAGTAAGAAACACTTAACCCTCATCATCATTTCATGTGGAAACCCTAATTTTGGGATTAGGTGCTTGGACTTATCGAGACCTACATTTGGGCCATTGGAATGGAATTGTGTATTAAGCCTAATCACACCATATGACTTATTTAGTAAAGTGAGAGACTTAATGGATTAAGTCCTTAATGGGTTAAGTGAGAACCACTTAACCCTAATTGTCATTTTATATGAAACCCTAATTTCACTTAGGCTTTGTGTTAGGCCTTTCCTTTGGGCTTTGGTAATCGGATTATTAATGGGCCATTCAAGAAAAATCATATGGACTAGAATATGTTGATGGGATTAGGGTAAGACCCATATGAGGCTGTGGGCCCAATTTGGAAAATTAGGCCATATGTTGGCCTTTGGCCCATTACTTGACTATTGAGCCTTTAGTGTGTGAGTTGGACTTTGGGCTTGGAACCCAATTATTAATTGGGTGTTGTTTGATGTTGACAGTTCGGGAATCTGTCAACTAGCAGTTGGAGTTTTATCGGTGGTACTTCAGCAGTGTCATGTGAGTTCTCCTCACTATATCAACAGGGTCTAAGGCACCAAGGCCGAACCTTTATGGATTGTATTCGGATTATTGCATGTTATGCATACTAATTTATATCCTGGTAGTTAGGATGGTTATATGTTATGCTTTAGTGACATGTTAGGTCGATATCCTGGTTATAGGATTGTTGCTATGCTTTGTGATCTGTTAGATCGGTTTGACTGCTTTATGTTGTAGGCCAACATACCTGACGCGCGGTCCGGATAGGCTGTAGGCCCTGCATGGCGGTACAGACGTGCCGAAGGCGCGAAGAGTAGTTCAGATAGACTGAAGGCCTGTGAGGCAGTCCACTCAGGCTAATGACTCATTATGCATGTTGTTTTGTATTGGTTATATGATATGGTTATGTTTTTATGGAGTTGGTATTTTGGGGAAACTCACTAAGCTTCAGGCTTATAGTTGTTGATTTTGTTTCAGGCACTTATTATGATTGTGGGAAGGCGAAGGCGTGATCGTGCACTTCCTCATATTTTCATGATTGATTCTGGGGATATTCTGATGTCTGAACCATTTTGAAAACAAACTGTAATAACTTAATGGTTTTAAAATGTATTAAAAAGTTTAAATTTGGCTTGAATTTTATAGGTGTTACAAGTTGGCATCAGACGGTTTGAACAAATTGGAGGAACACTCATGTGAATCCAGTCTCAAATCAAGGAAAGGATGTTAAAATGAATTTTTAAATGGTTTTCAAAATAAGTAAAGGAGGATGCAGGGTGTACGATTAGCCAGAGCGAGTAAGTAGACCCCAAAATACCATATAATTATTTGATTATGTGATATGTTAGTACTGGGCTAGGGATCTTCAGGAATTGCATGATAGAATTGTCTGATTACATGATGCCTACTAGCCTTGGGTTTCCTCATATGAGATTGACATCATTACTGGAGTTGTTTAGTGTATGCATCACGGCTGTACATAACTAAGATATTATAGCCCAAGAATGTTTGATTTGGCCTTATGTTCTATTCTTATTGATTGGGGCTTAAGGTAAGATTGGATATTCGAAAGTCCATAGGGTCCAGCGTTATGTATGGCTAGCATGCACTAGTGCTGCAGGGTTGGTGGAAGTTTCATGGATGAGTGGGTTGTGTGAGGCCAGTAGGCCAGTTGCGAGATATATAGCATTCCTCTAGGAGTGAGGATTAAGCTCTCGACATGTTTATGTATATTGATTAGGGAATTGTGATGACACTTAAGACAAATATGGGTAGGTGTGGAAGGTAGTATGGGCCCGTACTACTGAAAGCACAGGACCTATACGCGTAGCAAGGAAGTCACAACCTCTAGGGTTTGGTTGGGAATAGGTTCCTGTTATTCTATGGAATATTAGAGATCTCCCTAGTGTATTATCATAATGATGGTTATAAGACGACTTGAGACCGGATCCAGGTTAGGATCAGGAGTTGGCAGCTAGGATAGGCCAACATTGTTAGAGGATCGTGTCAGTGAGATCATCCTGGAGGAGGTGATTGAGATTGTTCGGGGACAATTGTCGGAGATGTTTGGATCTATCAAGACCGTTATCGTCGAGTATTTCGCACTACTAGAAAAACAGTCTTTTACGACACTCATTGCGCGTCGTAAAAGGCTCAGACGACGCGCAAATGCGCATCAAGGAAGGCCCTGTCATAAAGAGAGACGATGCTCATTTACGACATGCAATTACAATGCGCGTTTATGACACGCAATGCGTATCAAGGAAGGCCCTATCATAAAGGAAGACGGCATGCATTCGTGTGTCGTAACCTTACGACGCGCGTGTTAATGACTCGCAATGCGTATCAAGAAAGCCCCTGTCAAGAAAGGTAATGTCATAAATGAAGATGGCACACATTTTTGCGTAGCGTAAATTTAAATGTTAAAAAAAAATTATATATTTATTAATTTTGAAATTAAATTTGCATTTAATTTCTCATAATAGAAATAAAATATCATATAAAAAAAATACAATCCATTGCATAATATAAAATAAGATTTCATACTCAAAAAATAAAATAAATTGCACAAATTATAATGTCATACAAAGAATCATTCAAATGTTAAACAAAAGTAATACATTGCTAACATGGGTTATACATTCCTATAAAACTAACAAATAATCATACAACTCTGTTTCTTACTGGAAACATTTCATGTTATTTGTTTCTGCCAACGCCTTGTGTGCGTACCACCTGCTTAATGTGTATTGGAAAGGAATGCCAAACATGATTATAAGTCTCCCTTAATCTTGATTACTCACCTGCTTAAGTAGAATGTTGTTGTTGAGAAGGTTACCTAGCAACAGAGAAAAACACAACACCTCTCCCAAAATCACAACATCATTTACAGAAAAAGGGTTGTCAATTACTTTCATTAAGACTTTCATTCAATCACAAAAATATTAAATAAAAGGGTGAAAAAAATAACTTACTTTTGATAAGTTGATCTCCCTTAGAGCAAACACAGCTAAAGCATTGAACAAGACCCTAGGGCCTTCTTCTAATTTAAACACAATGCTCGTTTGCAAAATTGAGGCGATAAAATAAAATTTAAATATTGTTTGGGTAGTTTATATATGATTTGATAATTTGATTTAAAATACAATAAAATAAATTATCTTTTTTATTATCTTATGGGGCTTGTCAATTCCTGGGATTATAGGTTCTCTTGCTAGTATTAGAAAACGAGTAATGTTATCTAAATCATCCTGAACATTCAATATAACAATTGTAAGACAAAAGGAGAAATGTATATTTGAAAATACTATGAGATATGATTTTTTTAATGTTATAAATCCATCAATTCCATTCATCACATAATTTAGCAAACTGATAGTTATCCTGTGCTAAAGTAGTTTTAATTAAATCTTCCCTTACAGCTCCATGGTATAACACCGTTGACAAAATCAGGACTTGTAACTGCAGAAATAGGGGACCCATTGGCCTCACCGTTTTGCTTTTTGGCATTTAGGCCTATCCTATTATATGCATACAAGCATGCTAGTATATGAACCTGTTCTACTGCTTCCAGAATGAGTGGGGTCCACTGAGGGGACTGAGCCTAGCTATAATAAGGTTGCTGTGAAACATGTTGACCTTTCACTTGAAAGTATTAATTGTTTTTCAGACATAGAAAGAAGTTTTAATGCATGCTTTAATCTTTCAATTTCCTAATAATCTCATAGAATAACATATAAATAATACAATAGGCTAGCCTAGGTTAAAAAAAGATCTAAGACTAGGCTGAGATACATAGGGATGGATAATGCAAATACAAAATATTATCTACATTAGGCCTAGCTAACAAGAAGAAAATGTGATACCACTGAAAATGATATGAAGTAACTGTTTTTTTGTTGCCAAATTGTAATGACTAAAAAGACTGTCTGTGACTGGAAAATGAGTTGCAGATTGCATGGAGTTATGAATCTGAATACCATACACATTAGAACAATTGTGGCTCCCATTGACAACTTTTTGCTTCATCTTTTGTAGTTTTATGCCTCCCATTGACAACTTTCACAAGTAAACTTATGATAAATACCCAATTGAAAATTTTGGCAGGCTAATGAAGCTCAGTGGCATCATGCACACAACAAAAGAAAATTGAAGAACTAGAAGCACAACTTCAGGAAGCTGAAGACATTGTAAAAGACCTTAGGGAAGAGTTGAGAGCAATTGAAGCAGAACCTGAGAGGTTCCCAAGAAGCAAACAAGTAAGGCATCACGTACAAGTAGACAATGCATCAATTCCTGAACCCCCTGTTACCGAAGTACAACCCAATTCAAAAAGTCAGAGACTTTATAATTCTTTATTTACATTAAAGAAATCTTTAATCAGCAACGGGGATTTACTTTCTATAATATTGAGAAGCAAAGAAACCAAATTGTATAGAAACGGGTGTACTCAAAGAATCCGAGCATGCGAACGAACCCCACCAGAAATAGGTGACACAAAGCCCGAGTCAATTGTCAAAGAGGATGAAGTAGTTGATAAATTACATATAACACCCTCTGTGGAGGAGAAACAAGTAGTAAAGGAGATGGATCTAATGGCTGGTAATTCATGTTTGACTTCTCCAACTTCAATCAAACTTTTAGAGGAAAATCTGACAAAGATTTAGTAAGAACGTGTAATGGTGAAAGCATAATTACAGAGAAAGATGGAATAATGAAACAGAAGAGCACAGAAATGGAGGTCGATCCACCATTAAAGAGTTCAGAAACAAAGGTTCTAAGTCAACCGTTGACTGATAGAGTTATCAAGTACACGTTTTAGAGGAAGAGGAAAAGAGGGGCTTTGATTAATGGATGTGGTTTTAGTGAAAGAAGTGAGGAGGGGTCTAGAAAGGTGAACTTGAAAGGGGAATCAATATGCTTACAACATTAGCAAGTTGATTTAACTCAGGTTGGTGATCTATAAATACAAGATCCACTGTAATCTTAAACACCCTGTTTCTCCAAAATACACGTGTTGGAGTAAAATTATCAAAAACACAATAAGATGTCATAGTTTTTGTGTTTTGTGTCTTCATGTGTATTCAAATATGACATTTGATTAAGCTTTTTTTTATGCAGCTTGATAAAGCAAGATTATTGAAGCTTGAGGAAGAAAGATATTTGAGCCATTGGTAAAAGAATAGGTAAGAGCAATGGGATAGCCATGCTGACATCCTGAAAGACCAGTGATATTATAATATAATTGCAATAATTAAAGAGAAATGGATAATAACAAGTAAGTAAGTACCTTGTTGTTCAAAGCCATATATACATTACCACACGTCTAGCATACCTAGAACCTGATCAATACAACTTCAACATACTTTGTAGTATTAACAACTATTAAAACCTCAAACAAAACAGTAAGACCGATAAGCTTTATAAGGCGAGTACTAATGCAAGATGTAAAGTTCTTAACTCAGAAAAAATAATGCAAATTAAAATTAAAAAAGACAATAATTAATATCACTTTGCATACCGACGCCTACACTTTATCATAATCTATTGACACTTGTTCCCTTTGCACCCAATTAACAAAAGTTTGACCTGTATCTGGTTAACAATTTAAGATACGTTAACATATAACAATGGAACCAATACCCACATAAATCATATAGACACACTAACATACAACCAAAGACACAACATCATCTACCTTATTTAAGAGTTTCATAGTTCAAGTTCCATGTCCAAGAGGCACAATAACATATATCCAGAGAGAGCATTACCAACACACATAATATATACTTACCTATAAATGTAATCATAATTTTAATCAGGCTCACAATAAGAAACAAAATATTAACTACAGCAAAAGAAATGAAATTAGTATAACACACACTTATCAAATTCTTAATCAGTACTCACAATCAGAAATTTTTTAGTTAGACCTCAGAATAAGAAACAAATTTACGGGTAGACAAACCATTAGAGAAAAAATGCAGAAAAGAAAATAGAACAAATAGTACATACATGTGGAAGAAGATTATTCTGATGGAGAAGAAATCAACTTAATATTTAGTAGGCTTGGACCAGAGATCGATGGTGAGACCTGTAATTATGTGGTTAGTAAAAACCGAAGATCAATTGAAGTATTGTGGGTATCAGCGAACACTATTGAAGGTGAGACCCTAACATGAAGTTCGGCCAGTGAGCGATGGTTTCCTATATCTTGTTGAAGGTGAGGGAAGCACGAATATAATCAATCAAACTATAATTTTAGAACAGGAATATTTCAATGGAGGGATGGGAAATTTCTTTGGCTGTCGATTTCAACTTTCATGGAGGGAAGGGAAATTTTCGGCTGGACGGAAAGGGAAACAAGCCCTAAATATTTCGAAGAAGTTAGGCTGACCGGAAGCAAGGATGGTAGTACCCACCAGCTCGGGTGCAACATTGAGGAGATGGAAATCAATGGATTGGATTTTGGATTTACCTAGAAGGATTAGATTAGGTGAGATCGCCAAAACTGCATCCTTTTGGAGTTTTATGGATGTTAGCCTTTCGCTTTGGTACTTGAGAATAACTTTCGCTCTTTAGAGAAGAGGCTTCACCTGACATCTTGACTGGTTCCTTGGAGTCAATTTTAGTACCACTTGTACTTGGCACATCAAATCGTGTAGGATCATTAAGTGGTTCTGCCACATACCTACCTTTCACTCTCCATGATGCTTTCTGAGATAGACCTTCTGTTTCATCGGCATTATCTATCGGTGCTGACCAGAAAAACTCATCATAACCATTAACATTATCTTCTTCTACTAATGTCGTTAGTTCGGTTGTCTGCTGCTGTGTAATTCCTTGAACTGTGTAAACTTGATTTGAAGTTGTTTGAACCTTTTGATATACAATAGATTTTGCCAATTTTAGTCTTGTCTTTTGATGAGCGAGCGAACTCAACAGAGTTTTCAAAAATAAGATTTTTATTGGTTTCGGGTTCGCTTTTGACAAATTCAGAACAATCCACCTCATCTTCGACAGAAATCACACTCATATCATCATCCTCATTGAATTCAAAAGTGTTTTCAATATCAATTTTGTTTTCTGAATTCAACTTGGCATTCAAAGAGTCAAATTTTTGTACAATTTTGATTTTTATTTTTAATTTGTCATTCTCATCCAACAAATTTTTGAGCATGTCCTTATGGTATTTTGACTTTATGAAGGACTCTATTTTGTCAAGGCCAATTTTGTAAGAGGAAGAAATATCATCAGAAGAAATAATGTTTTCACAGTTATATGCATCAACATCAATTTCATCCTCCTGAAACTCAAAGAAGGGTAAAATCATACGATGTATCTTATTTCCTATATCACAATTAAGATGCAATTGAGTAATGTTGGAATATAATCTTTTAGCATTCAAGCAAAAAACATTTCGTTATTTCAAAAGATTTAAATTATCTCTTTTCAAATAAATTGTTTCATCCCTAGACCTAATCAACTCGTTCTCCTTTTGCTCTATCCACATATGCCTCTGCTCACTCTTCGATGATATCATGCTGATTTGATCAGTTAGGTTAGAGTTTGTGACGTGTGATTAAGTTAAACTACCACTTATACTAGAAAATTTAGATTTTAATCCAATTAGTTCTTTTTCATAGTTTGTGATGGGGATATTTAAATAAACAAGAATAAACTGTACCTTCTTGGTCAACTCATCGCATTCATTTATCTGCACACTGACAGGTTTCGTTGCAAAACACCTGTCTTCTCGCTCTTTCGCTTCGTCTCTCCCCCCATCAGTGGTATAACCTCTCATTTGTGACACCTCAAAAGTCACCATTAGACACATTCCAGCAACTATTTCTTCTTTCACCAACAAATCCCTGCCATGAGTGGGCTTCCTCACTTCTTCATCTTCATAATCAGTCAACCAAACTTCAACACTGCCAAATTCAGCTTCAACAATATTTCACTTCACAATTAAAGCATTCATTGAGTTATGAGATCCAGCTTTCTTTTTCTTGATTTCCTCCGATCGACGTAATAGGTTTGCTTCCTCGTCATCATCGTCATTCTTTTCAGACTTCTTTCTCAACATGAAATCTTTGGCAAAGTGATTTTTGCCTCCACAACAGTAACAGTTAATGCCCGAGTCACCACCAAATTTTGTTTCCTTCTTTGGTTCTTTAGACTGAGGAACACTCTTCGATTCCTCGTTCACATTCTTAACACTGTAGCTTCCCTGCCAGTTTTGGTTTTGTTGGCTGGGAATCTTCTTTTGATGAACTTCTTGGGATTGGACACCATTAAAGCAAAATCTTCACTTGTTAGATCATACTCAGAAAGATCTGAATCTTCTTCTTCTTCAGCAACATTCTGTCTTTTGGAGATTAGAGCTAATGATCCCATGCTAGAAACCACGTTCGTTTCTTTAGACACTGCACTCTCATGTGACTTTAATATTCCCACTAGCTTTGCAAGAGAGTAAGCCTTGAATTGTTCGTGTGACTTCACAGGGGACACTACAACCATCCATTCGGTTCTAAGGCCATTCATAAATGTGACCTTTTGTTCAATGACTTTCCTTTCTATCCCATGATTTATCATCTTACAAAGGAGATGATTAAAGTGATCGAAAGCTTGAATAAGCTTCTCTTCAGGCTTCTGCTTAAAGTCACCAAATTCCAAGAGCAATAAAGTTTTGATGGAATGCTCAAGACCTTCATCTGTGGAATATAGTTCCTTCAACTTGTCCCATATCTCCTTCGCCGTTGTGCATGAACTCACGAATCGAAACGTGTCTGATTGTAAAGCAAACCTAATCATCCTTAAGGCTTTGATGTTTCATTGAAACTTCTCTTTCTCATCTTTGGGTATGTCTTTCACATCATTAGCGAGTTGATTGTAATCCTTTTGAGTTTTGATGATTCTTGAAGTGCTTGAATGAGCGAATGGACCAACAGTTATCGCCTCCCAGATCAAGTATCCATTATCTTGAGTGTACAAAATATGAATTATTATCGTCGATCATATGTTGTCGGAGATATTGATTAGGTTTGACTGAGAATCGTCCATTAACATGACGATTTTGTTAAAAAAAAACCTTGCTTAAGATCAGACTTGTAAATAATGTTAGGGTAAGATTGAATAATTGAAGAAAAACGTCAACAACAAATGACGACTCTAACAATATCAATCAAAGCGGAACAACCCTAATATCCTCTTCAACAGAAGAGATGTGTATGAATTACACAGTCTCCTGCTCTGATACCAATTGTTGAGTTGAAAAACTCTTAGATCGATTAGATCTTCAACAAATTAAACATCAAAAGCTAACAAACATAAAAAACACGATATAGAATCAACTAATGCTTAATGATTCAAAGTAGTGACGCCTTAGTAGAGCTCGATGAAGAACTTCCACTGTAGAGGCGAGCTACGGTTTGTAGTATAATAATCAGAATAATAATTAAAGCGATATCTACTAAGAATGCATGCCTGCACCTTAAATACAAAACCCTAATAAAACAATCACGGTTGGATAGGCCCAAACCGGATAACAAAACTCGGCTAAGGGGTGAGCCCAATGACGCAACACAATTAGACCCAAAAATCGGCCAATTAGTTATAATGTTCAATTTTGAATTCCAGTTTCAATAATCTCGCACCAATCTCTATAATTTCACCTCCTTCTCTTTACCAACCTTACACTCCCCCATTCTCCACAAACCTTACACTCCACCACCACCACCATTCAATCATGTCATTATCATGCATGTCGAAGCATCGTAACGTGGACTGCATTTATTGTTTGGTTCACATCCAAACTACAATTTCAAGTAAGCATCATGTCTATGTCTTCTTTTTCACATTTTGATAAAAAGTTTAGATTTTTTGGATAGTGTAAGATGCCATGATCTTATTTCATGGAGATTATAGAGGTGGTGGTACGCGACGACAGCTGGTGTGATGAGTTATCTATGATGGTGATGGTAAATGGTTCGATGCTAGTGCGTTTTCCAGTAGAGATGAAGGGTGTTTCACAACAATCACATTTCTGACTATCGGTTGTAGACCCCTGCCCTATGATTTAGTTTTTATTTCGATTTTCTTTTCTCCCCAATTCTTGATTTCGATTTACCTATGGTTTTTTATTCTGACAAAGGTTTAATTTTGAAGATCATTTTCTTATGTGGTTACTAATGAAAAGTCTTAGTATCCGTGCAAATCCCTTCTTCAATTGATACAATATGTGATTAATATCATCTTAGTGACACTTATGTTTCATTCTTATTTGTTGTAGGAAATCCATTCTCTTATCATATCTCTTAACTATATAAGAATTGAAATCAAGACAGTGCACCCCCTTGAATATTGGGACACTGGTGTCCTTGTATTTGTTTCAGGTTCAGTGCATTAAAAATATTTTATTCATAGGGGGAATTTTGTGCATACAGTTTTCCTTGAAACGTAGGAGAAAGACTACTTTGTACACAACAATATCTTTCACTACATTGATGATCGGCCAATTCATCATTATCACCATGTTGCCTATTTGACTCAAACCATCCTCTTTCTAAGTTAAATGCATCAACTGCTCTTCAAGAACAAGGTATTGTAGATTTTTTTTTTATTATCCATGAATCGTTTACATGGCATTTTTTTATTACCCTTGATTTATTTACATAGAATTCCCTTCTATGGAATGAAAATTATACAACTTACTAATGAAATTTCATGTTTTGAAATGGGCAATAACTTTGTGGCCTGTGCTGACTACAATCTATGAAGTGAGGATCTTCAAGTTGGATCCTCACCCTCGTTGTCATCTCGTAGGGGTGGATGTGGTGATCACCGAGGAAACTTTAACCACCAAGGTGGTGGCCGGAATAACCACAATCGTCGGCAATAGCAAACACTGATAGCTATAGATCAACAACATCGCAACACCTAATATGAATGGGTGTTCATTCCTCCACTGCCTTCTGTTAACCCTTCGTGGATCCAAAGTTAGGCCCCACCTTTTGTCTTAATTCTCACATGTATCCTCATCATGCCCAACATCAACAACACCCAAATTGGATTAGGACCACATTGAACAACCCATGAATCCTTGGAAACAAGTTATCATTTTCCATTGGACCTCCTTGAGCCCACATGTAGTCTTCAGATCCAATTCAACCCCCGTGTGTAACAGTGGATTTTATCAGGTATCTTGTTTATTATATTTTGTTGATTTGTGGGGGGGCTCGGCAAGTTGGAGCTCAGACTTGCCGAGTAGGGACGCGGATCTGGACGCGGGATCGCGCCTGGACTCAACGAGTCCAGGATATGGACTCGGCAAGTCAGCGCTGTGTAACGAAACCCTAATTTTTCAGGTTTGAGACTTATTTAAAGGGCCTAATGGCCGTCATTTGTGCTCACCAGCCCCTTATGTGAAACCCTAATCGAGTGTGAGCATTTGGAGCTAAGTAGGAGGCCATTATTGACCTTGGAGGTGCCATTGTTGCAAGGAAGGAGAAGGGCTAGCCAAGGGAAAGCAAGAGCAGCCATTTCTGTGGGTTTGGAGTCCAGAGCATCACTTTTGTGGTAATAAATCCGAGTTACCTTCTTGTTTGTTGTTGTTTATCTATATTTAGGGTTTGTTGAACCCTTTTATGGCAAGATTTAGTGTCCTCTTGGTCCCTTATGAGGTTGGAACCATAGATTTGGACCCTTAGAGGTCCAGAGTGTCCCTTTACCCAAGCTTTTTGAGAATCAATGGAGGCTTTGGATTGGAATCCTCATGCCTTACGTCAAAAACTCCATTTATGAGCTATAGGGTGTGTTATGAGCACCAAGATAAGAGCTTTACGTGATGAATCAGTCGAGGGAGGCTAGATCTATAGTTTTTGGAAGCAGATCTGACCTTAGAAGCGAGTTGGAGTGGTTGCATGGCATGGACTCGCCGAGTCTGTTCATCCGACTCGGCGAGTAGCTTGAAGATTGCCTTGGGACTGCTCAGCGAGTGGTCCAATCGAGTCATGGGTAAACTGAGTGAGTCAGGGTGAGTCAGAGAGGGATGACGAGTGGACTGAGTCAAACTTGGACTCGCCGAGTTGTCCTTGAGACTCGGCGAGTTGAGTCGGGGTGGCCCCGCGATTCATTCAGGTGAAAGTTGTCGAGTAAAGGGGGGAATACTCGACGTGTAGTAAGGGGATTTCAGAGGGTTGGTGAAAACGTCTAGACTCGCTGAGTCGGGATGGTACTCGCCGAGTCCGGTCATAGTTGACCGTTGACCGTTGACCAGAGTTGACCTGTGTTGACTTCTTATAGATAGTCAACCTTAGAGATATAAAGTGTTAATTAGAAACATATAATGTTATAGGAGGATTAGAGCTCGGAGGATCGAGCACGAGGGATTTCCAAGATTCGTGAGATACCGAGATACGCGAAGTGAGTCTTCTCACTATACTATATTAGCTTGAGTAGGTAACCAGAGTTATGTGATAGAGTATTTGTATGCTATGTATGTTATGTGTTGTACTGCATTATTTCTATGTGATTTATGTAATGCATGTTTATCAGAGCTAGAACCTGAGGGTTCACAGAGTTTGGGTGCACGGACCAACAGAGTTATGGCCTCGAGTGGCTAATATGTGTTATATGTGGTATTTTGGGGAACTCACTAAGCCTTGTGCTTACAGTGTTTGATGTTATTGTTTCAGGTACTAGTGACGATCGCGGGAAGGCGCTGACTTGATCCGTACACACACACTCGGAGTCTTTACATTGTGATCTTGGGATTATGTATTAACCTATATTGGATAATTAATATGGTTGTTTGATGAATATTAATCGAATTATGTTTTATAAGAAAATCGAAATATTTGTTTTGAAATTTACGGTGTTACAATTTGGTATCAGAGCCTTGGTTTGAGGGATTCGGGTACACCTTCGGGAGTATTTGAACTCAAACTGAGGAATTGGAAAGATATTTTCAAAAGAAAACCTAACTTTTCTAAGAGTAAAAGATTTTCTTGAAAAAGAAACAAATTCCAGGAAGAAACGTGTGTACGATCAGTCAGGGCCCGAACGGTGAATTCCCAAAATACCTTTATATTACGTGATATTAATATTGATATGATGTATCTGCATGCTAGAGTAGGCTAGGTATTGCTAATAGGACTAGAGTGGCCTAATTTGTGATGCCTTAGCCTAGGGAGGGGTGAGCTGCTATGAGATGCTGAGAGTGAGTAGGTAGCAGCAAGGGGTTTATGAGAGATCTATTAGAGAGTAGTCTATGCATGATAGAGTACTTGGGAATTAGGATCCGAAGAGGAAGGTTTGGGGTGTGTACTAAGACGGTGTGGACAGTAGTATTGGGCCCGTACTACTGAAAGCACCGGGGCAGTACACAGTCCAAATAAGAATCTTGGGATACCAAGAATCAAGGAGTGGTGGATTGTCGAGTGTAAGAATGTTCGAGTGAATTCTAATTTATCGCATGTTGTATTTCAGAGGTTGATCATGGTGAGGACACATCATATGCCGAAGGGTGTCGGAGCTAGAGATGAGGAGATTCGACAGATCATTCATGAGGAGGTGGCTGCGGTCATCAGAGCTAAGATACCAGAGATGTTCGAGTCTATTAAAACCGCACTGATTGAGACATTTGACGAGCGTTATGCCGCTCTTTCTGAGGCTGCTGTTGCAGCGGCTACCGCAGCGATCGCTGCGGCGAGACCCCAGGGAGGTGATGCGTCACTGTTTCGGGAATTCAGCAACACCAAACCACCAGAGTTTGATGGTACACAGGATCTGGTGGCAGCTATGAGGTGGATATCTGATATGGAGGGGTGCTTCTTCACTTGCTCATCCCCTGAGCATCTGAAGGTTCGGTTCGCGCTGAACCAGCTTCGCTTGGGAGCGAAGGACTGGTGGAAGTTTGTGACGGTGCATTTCACGCCTGCTGAGCTTTCGGCAGTGACCTAGGAGAGGTTCACTACCATGTTCCGAGATGAGTACGTTCCCCAGGTGGAGAGGGAGCGTTTGGCACAAGAGTTTCTGACCCTCAAGCAGGGTACTGAGTCAGTTTCAGCGATCACGAGGATGTTTCATGAGAGGGCGATGTTCTGCCCTGAGCACGTGTCCACTGAGCAGGCACGTATGAGCCGCTACCTGAGCATTTTGAGACAGGATATTCGGGAGTTTGCCGTGAACTCCTCGTATCGGACATTTGCTGAGCTTCAGGTAAATGCCCGGAAGAGGGAGATTGAGCTTGAGACTCAGGCCAGGGAGGAGGCGGAGACTCTGGGGAGGGATCGGCGGCCGGCACAGCTCCAGCCGGCAGCCAAGCGGGCCAAGCCCGCTGATCCCAAACCCGGGAGCCAGAAGGGACGCACTTGCGGGAAGTTCGGCAAGGGTCACGATGGAGTCTGTCGAGCAGGATCTTGCTACAAATGTGGCAAGGAGGGGCATATGGCCAAGGACTGCCCCAAGGGGTTTGCAGTGTGTTTTCACTGCAACCAGACCGAACACCGGAAGGCGGAGTGTCCGCTGCTGCGTGGAGCATCTCAGGGATCTGCTCCCGCCGCCATCAGAGCTACAGAGAGTCGGCCCGTGAAGGTCGAGGCATCGAGAGCTCAAAGGAGAGCCTTTCAGCTGACTACGGAAGAGGTCCGCGCTGCACCCGACGTTGTGGCTGGTACGTTTCCTTTTATATATTTATTTTTGGTGTTGAGATATTATGCTTATATCATGCTATGCATAGGTATCTTCCTTGTGAACTCTGTGCCTGCTTTAGTGTTATTTGACTCGGGTGCAAGTCGGTCTTTTGTATCTTTGGCCTTTAGTCAGCATATCAGTGTTAGTCGTGAGGCATTGAGTCGGCCTCTGCGGGTTTCCATAGCCTCCGACAGAGTGATTTGTGCCACGGAGGTCCTCCGGGGATGTGTGTTAGAGATTTTTGGGGTTGAGTTTCCGATCGATCTGGTTCCTATTGCGATGGGTGATGTCTGTGTCATAGTGGGCATGGACTGGTTGAGCCGATTCGGCGCGGTTATCGACTGCGAGCGTCAGCTGGTGACCATACGAGATCCTAGTGGGGGGGTTCTTTCGGTATACGGCGAGGGTACACATTCTGGATCAGCCTTTTGTTCGGCCGCTAGGGCGAGGCAGTGCTTACAGCAGGGCTGTAAGGGTTTTGTGGCGTATGTGATGGATACGCAAGTGATCTCCGAGAGACCGAGTTCAGTGGATGAAGTTCCGGTGGTGCGTGAGTTTCCAGATGTTTTTCTCGAAGAATTACCAGGTGTGCCTCCCGTGAGGCAAGTGGAGTTCGGTATCGATTTGGTTCTGGGAGCCGCTCCTATCGCTAAGGTGCCTTATCTTCTTGCACCTCCAGAGATGCAAGAGTTATCCTTGCAGCTTCAGGAGCTGCTGGGGAAGGGGTTTATTCAGCCGAGTAGCTCGCCGTGGGGAGCACCCATTCTGTTTGTGAAGAAGAAGGATGGCTCGCATCGAATGTGTATTGATTACCGAGAATTGAATAAGCTGACGGTCAAGAACCGTTATCCGTTGCCGAGGATCGACGATTTATTCGATCAGTTGCAGGGAGCATCTTGGTTCTCCAAGATCGATTTGAGGTCGGGCTATCATCAGCTGAGAGTGCGGGACGAGGACGTCCAAAAGACAGCATTCAGGACGCGTTATGGGTATTATGAGTTTGTGGTGATGCCTTTTGGGCTCACCAATGCCCCGGCTGTGTTCATGGACCTCATGAACATGATTTGCAGGCCGATGTTGGATCGGTCGGTGATTGTGTTTATCGATGATATTCTGGTATATTCGAGATCTAGAGAGCAGCATGAGGAGCATTTGAGGGAAGTTCTTGGAGTTTTGAGATCGGAGAAACTTTATGCAAAGTTTTCCAAGTGCGATTTCTGGTTGCGGGAGGTCCAGTTTCTGGGGCACCTCGTTAATCAGAAGGGGATATTGGTCGATCCGGCTAAGGTTGACGCGGTGATGAGATGGGAGGTGCCAAAGTCACCCTCTGAGATCAGGAGCTTCCTTGGGTTGGCAGGGTACTATCGGAGGTTTATCAAGGATTTCTCCAAGATCGCAGTGCCACTCACCAGATTGACCCGGAAGGGTGTTACATTTTTATGGGGTCCCGAGCAGCAGACCTCCTTTGAGACGCTTCACCAAAGGTTGTGCGAAGCTCCGGTATTAGCTCTTCCGGAAGGGATGGAAGATTTTGTGGTATTCTGTGATGCATCGATTTTAGGGTTGGGAGCGGTACTGATGCAGAAGGGACATGTGATAGCATATGCATTGAGGCAGTTGAAGCCTCATGAGACAAGATTTCCCACACATGATTTAGAGTTGGGGGCAGTGGTGTTCGCTCTCAAGATTTGGCGACACTACTTGTATGGGGTTCGTTGTACGATATACACGGACCATAAGAGCTTGAAGTACTTGATGGATCAGCCTAACCTAAATATGCGGCAGAGGAGGTGGTTAGATGTGGTCAAGGATTATGATTGTGAGATCTTGTACCACCCGGGCAAGGCTAATGTGGTAGCCGACGCATTGAGTCGCAGGGCGGAGAGTACTCCACTGTGAAATGTATGTTTGAGATTGACCGTGATAGCTCCAGCTCTGGATGCCATTCGTGGGGCACAAGCCGAGGCGGTGCATCCGGAGATGCAGAAGAGAGAACGGGTCGTTGGTTTGGTTTCTGAGTTTGTGTCGGATAGTCGAGGGCTTATGACTTTTCAGGGCCGGATTTGGGTACCGTTTGTGGGCGGTACGCGTACTACATTGATGGAGGAAGCTCATAGATCGAAATTTTCGATCCATCCCGGGGCTACAAAAATGTATTTGGATTTGAGGAAAGAGTATTGGTGGCCTTATATGAAGAGGGACGTCGCATGGTTTGTCGAGAGGTGTTTGACCTGTCGAAGGGTGAAGGCCGAGCACCAGAGACCGCATGGCAAGTTGCAGCCATTGGAGGTTCTCGAGTGGAAGTGGGAACAGATCACTATGGATTTCATCACCAAATTGCCGAGGACTGCCAGAGGAGTTGATGCAATTTGGGTGATTGTGGATAGGTTGACGAAGAGCGCTCACTTTCTTGCCATCAGTGAGAGTTCTTCGGCGGAGAAGTTGGCGGAGGTTTATGTGAGAGAAGTAGTATCTCGGCATGGAGTGCCGATCTCGATTGTTTCGGACCGTGATGTGCGCTTCACTTCCCAATTCTGGAAGAAATTTCATGAGGAATTGGGTACTAAGCTGCATTTTAGTAACGCATATCACCCCCAGACAGACGCCCAAAGTGAACGGACGATTCAGACGCTTGAGGACATGCTTCGAGCATGTGTATTGGATTTTGGGGGTAGCTGGGATACGTATTTACCCTTGGCAGAGTTTTCCTACAATAACAGCCATCATTCGAGCATCGTTATGCCGCCCTTTGAGTTGTTGTATGGTAGGAGGTGTCGGAATCCCATTTGTTGGGGTGAGGTTGGGCAGTGAGTGATGGGCAGTAAAGAGATCCTGATTCAGACGACAGAGCAGATACAACGGGTCAGGCAGAGGTTATTGACCGCCCAGAGCCGACAAAAGAGTTATGAGGACAGGCGCCAGTCCGAGCTTGAATTTCAGGTCGGCGACTTCGTTCTCCTGAAGGTTTCTCCTTGGAAAGGAGTGATTCGGTTCAGGAAGAGGGGCAAGTTGGGGCCCCGGTTTATAGGTCCATTTCATGTGATTGCGAGGGTAGGCCGAGTAGCCTATCGGTTGGCGTTGCCAGTAGAGTTGGGACAAATTCACGACACTTTTCATGTGTCGCAGTTGAGGAAGTGTATAACCGATGAATCGGCAGTGGTTCCGTTAGAGGATATTCAGGTGGATGCAAGCCTGAATTATGCCGAGAGACCAGTGGCCATCAGGGATCGGAAGATCAAGGTTTTGAGAAACAAGGAGGTACCTCTGGTGTTGGTTCAGTGGCAACACCGGAGGGGATCAGAGATGACCTGGGAGCCAGAGCGTATGATACAGGAGCAGCATCCGGAGCTGTTTTTAGAGCGAGACTTCGAGGGCGAAGTCTAGTCCTAGTGGGGGAGAGTTGTAACAGCCGGATTTTATCAGGTATCTTGTTTATTAAATTTTGTTGATTTGTGGGGGGGCTCGGCGAGTTGGAGCTCAGACTCGCCGAGTAGGGACGCGGATCTGGACGCGGGATCGCGCCTGGACTCGATGAGTCCAGGATATGGACTCGGCGAGTCAGCGCTGTGTAACGAAACCCTAATTTCTTGGGTTTGAGACTTATTTAAAGGGCCTAATGGCCGTCATTTGTGCTCACTAGCCCCTTGTGTGAAACCCTAATCGAGTGTGAGCATTTGGAGCTAAGTAGGAGGCCATTATTGACCTTGGAGGTGCCATTGTTGCAAGGAAGGAGAAGGGTAGCCAAGGGAAAGCAAGAGGAGCCATTTCTGTGGGTTTGGAGTCCAGAGCATCACTTTTGTGGTAATAAATCCGAGTTACCTTCTTGTTTGTTGTAACAGCCCGTTATTTCAAGTCAGTAAAAATCGAGTCCTGTAACCTCCTTGAGGAAGGAATTACAATATCATCGAAAAATGAAGTATTCAAAAACTCTATTTGGAGTACACTATGTGGTAGGTATCGTCTTAAGGTTTCCAAACATATAAATAACACAAAAATCCGAGTTATAACGAAGAAATTATGACCATTCTAAGTTATCCGACAAAAACCAGCAATACGAAGTTGCGTAAAAATGCAAAGTTTCAATAAAACACTTTCTGACCTTAGGTGTCTAAATGAAAGTCATAGATATCGTTAAACTACACACATGCATAAAAAGAACGCTCAAATCGGACATCGTATGAATAAGTTACGAATTTTTAAAGAAATTCCTTAATCACGTCATTTTAATAAATAAATAATAAAAATAATTTCGGAATTTGCCAACGGAATCTAAATGAAAGTTGTAGATCGTAGTCTCACCTTTGCGGGGATATAAAGAACGTCAAAAACGGAGTTCGTATGAAGGAGATATGAATTTTTGAAGTTTGATAAATAATTTATATATAATTTTTATTAAAAATTCGGTATTATCCGAAGGGGAGTCAGCCTAGGGCCGTAGTACGCGCTGCATACCCGCGTACGCCCTGCGTACTCGAGGCCACGGCCTCGGATCGTCCACGTCGCCCCTATGCGAGCTACCCCTCCCCGTCCCGTCCGAAGCGCTGCAGCCGAGGATGCGGTCAGCAGTGACGTCCCGTACGCGCCACGTACGGGAGTACGCCCCGCGTACGCATGCCTCTCAACCCCCTATAAAAGGGATGCGAGGGTTCCCGGGAAAATGGCTCATTCTCTCTCCTTTTTCTTGCGTTTTACCTCGTTTTCCGTGCTCGCACTACCCCGAAGCCCTGGTCATTTTGTGCAAGTCCCGAAGGTCGATTTTACTCCCGAGGAATCCCAAGAATCCCGAGGAAAATCCATTTCCTGAGATGAAACTCTGCCCGGTTTTCCATCTTGCTATCTTCAAACTTTCAAGTGAGTTCATACCCCTTTCAAACACATTTTAAATGCTTTTATACTCTTTTAGGGGGGGAATACAAGTAAACATACTGTTATTATCGTGTAATTTATAAAGTTTCACTTCGCTTGTTTTACCGAATAAATCACTTGGAACCCATTACTATTATGGAAAACTCTTGACATACTTTGTGTGCATTAGACTTATACAAAGTATATAATGATTTCAATGTACCTTTCATTGTTAATTCGTGTTATATATTCTAAAAACTTATGACTTTGCTTTGTCAAACATTGTGAAAAAGGATAAACTTTGCATACAAAACTATCACTTTAATACAGGCTTAGTTGAGAATCCATGAGACGTGTATATCTTCCAACGTTACTTTTCTTTATTAGAAAGTAATGCTGCAAGTCCGGTCTATAACCAGAGTCTCCCGTTCGGAGAACGTGTCAAATGTGTATAGATCTATACGGGAAGTCATGATCCCGCGCCCTGACTATTAGCTACAGTCCGTCTTTTGGGGTGACAGTTGTCATAACGCTGCGACGCCTGAAGAACGCCGTTACAGGCATATTATGTTTAGTATGGTTATAAAACTCATCGGATATACAATTATTATGGTATTATGCTTTTATGAACGAGTAGCTATTAAAACTATTCTTCATCTAACAAATGCGATCTTCGTATAGCTTTATTATATAAAACTATGACACAACTTTTGAGAACGTCAGTTTCTTGCGATTTTCGGTCTTAGAGACTGCCATTTATGTTAGGAAAATAAGGGTTTTTCCTGCATACAAACCAAACAACTAATAGGAAAATAAGGGATTTTCCTGGTACAATTATTTACAACTTATAACACAAACATTCATATGCATTTCATACTTTTATAAGAAAATAAGGGTTTTTCTTGGAAAACACAACAACTCGTATCTCAACCATTAGGGAAAATATGGGATTTTCTGGATCTAATACATTCACTTTCAACACAACAAATCACAACTCTTTACATTTGAAATGTTGCGTTTTCTGGAAAAACATACACCCATTTTGGAATGGCATCCAATTTTTCTAAACTACTTATGAACTCACCAACTTAATTGTTTACACTTTTTCTTTGAATTAACTTGTATTCTCAGGGAACCGCTAAGCAGGTTTGGGAATCAACTTTTGGGATTAACGCGCTGGCGTTAATTACTTCTTTTGAATGATGTTTATGTATTTATCTTTTGAACATGTAATGAATACAATTATGTAAACATCTTGGAAACTTTATATATATGGTGGTGTGTACTTTCCTTTCTATGAACTGTTATGATACTGAATATGACGTCCTCCGCCCCCGAACGTTTCCGTCGTTCTGGTTTGGGGGTGTGACATTTGTTGTTGTTTATCTAGATTTAGGGTTTGTTGAACCCTTTTATGGCAAGATTTAGTGTCCTCTTGGTCCCTTATGAGGTTGGAACCATAGATTTGGACCCTTAGAGGTCCAGAGTGTCTCTTTACCCAAGCTTTTTGAGAATCAATGGAGGCTTTGGATTGGAATCCTCATGCCTTAGGTCAAAAACTCCATTTATGAGCTATAGGGTGTGTTATGAGCACCAAGATAGGAGCTTTACATGATGAATCAGTCGAGGGAGGCCAGATCTATAGTTTTTGGAAGCAGATCTGACCTTAGAAGCGAGTTGGAGTGATTGCATGGCATGGACTCGCCGAGTCTGTTCATCCGACTCGGCGAGTAGCTTGAAGATTGCCTTGGGACTGCTCAGCGAGTGGTCCAATCGAGTCATGGGTAGACTCAGTGAGTCAGGGTGAGTCGGAGAGGGATGACGAGTGGACTGAGTCAAACTTGGACTCGCCGAGTTGTCCTTGAGACTCGGCGAGTTGAGTCGGGGTGGCCCCGCGATTCATTCAGGTGAAACTCATCGAGTAAAGGGGGGAATACTCGACGTGTAGTAAGGGGATTTCAGAGGGTTAGTGAAAACGTCTAGACTCGCCGAGTCGGGATGGTACTCGCCGAGTCCGGTCAAAGTTGACCGTTGACCGTTGACCAGAGTTGACCTGTGTTGACTTCTTATAGATAGTCAACCTTAGAGATATAAAGTGTTAATTAGAAACATATAATGTTATAGGAGGATTAGAGCTCGGAGGATCGAGCAAGAGGGATTTCCAGGATTCGTGTGATACCGAGATACGCGAGGTGAGTCTTCTCACTATACTATATTAGCTTGAGTAGGTAACCAGAGTTATGTGATAGAGTATTTGTATGCTATGTATGTTATGTGTTGTACTGCATTATTTCTATGTGATTTATATAGTGCATGTTTATCAGAGCTAGAACCTGAGGGTTCACAAAGTTTGGGTGCACGGACCCACAGAGTTATGGCCTCGAGTGGCTAATATGTGTTATATGTGGTATTTTGGGGAACTCACTAAGCCTTGTGCTTACAGTGTTTGATGTTATTGTTTCAGGTACTAGTGACGACCGCGGGAAGGCGCCGGCTTGATCCGTACACATACACTCGGAGTCTTTACAATGTGATCTTGGGATTTTGTATTAACCTATATTGGATAATTAATATGGTTGTTTGATGAATATTAATGGAATTATGTTTTATAAGAAAATCGAAAAATTTGTTTTGAAATTTATGGTGTTACACCGTGGGCTTGGCTCGGAAGTAATAAACCCGCCTCCTGACCAGCTTTGTTTAACATGATGACGTTAAATGACCCTAGGAATGGTGGTTAGGTCATGGTCACTGGAGCAACCGATCATGTTCACAACGATGCATGTATACTTAAATATGTATCTAATAAACATTATCCTCATTCAATCTATGTCGGTAATGGTTCTACAATACCTGTAATGACATCGGGACATTCCACTTTTCCTACTCCAAATATTTATCGCACCCTTCATTTACGAAATGTCCTCATTACTCCAAACATTCTCAAAAATCTTATATTTGTTCACAAGTTTACTACTCATAACAATTGTTCTATTGATTTTGATCCTTATGGTTTTACAATTCTTGATTATCAGACTCGTCGTCCTCTCATCCGTTGTGATAGCTTCGGGCCTCTCTACCCTGTTACCAGCTCATTAAGTCATGTCGTCATCTCCACCTCTTCCGATGTTTGGCACCAAAGACTTAGTCATCCCAGTGATAAAGTTTTGAAGCATTTATTATCTAGTAGTTCTATTTTTTGTCGTTTATCTAAAACTAATGCTACTTCTCATGCTTGTCAACTTGGCAAACACACTAGGATTATGTTTTATTTATTTAATTCTATTGTTTGTGCCCCATTTGGAATTATTCATTCTGATGTATGGACATCTCCTATTTCTAGTAATGGTAGTTTACAATAATATCTTTTGTTTCTTGATCACTACACCCACTTTCTTTGGATGTACCCTATTAAACACAAATCCGAGGTCTTTCAAAAATTCTTACACCTCTCTAATATCATAAATAATCAATTTGTGGGTTCCATTAGACAACTTCAATGTGACAATGGAATGGAGTATAACAATAATTTCTTCCATGACCATTTTGCCTCTTGTGGTATTTCCTTTTTTTTCTAGTACTCATACATCCCAACCAAACGGAAGATCCAAGAGCATGATTCGTACTGTTAATAATATGATACAAGCTCTTTTGTTCCACTCTCATCTCCCTCCCTCGTTCTGGCTAGAGGCTCTTCACATGGCAGCTCATTTGCTCAATATTTTACCTCCTATATCGATCTCTAACGAAACACCTCACTATTGGTTTCCTATGCTTCCCTCGTCTCCACACATCTCATAAACTCTAACCCTATTCAACTCCTTGCATTTTTCTGGCGTATCCCACACATCATCGTGATTTCCGTTTCTTTGACTTTTCCATTAGACACATCATTATTTCTCATCGCGTTACTTTTGATGAGTTCATCTTCCCGTATGGCTCAGTTACCCCCACTGAACCACCGTCATATGATTTTCTTTCTGACTCAGATATCTTTCCCAACCTTCACCAAATTCTTCACCCATCTCATTCACATTCCCCTACTCGTACTACCCCCTCCTCCCCTACCCTCACTCTTTCCCATCCATCCTCTCCATCCTCCTCCCCTTCTCAAGCCAAGGATATCCCTCATCCTCCACAACTCATCACATGCACACCCTATCCAAGAGTGGCATTATCAAACCCATTAATTGATTTAATTTACACTCCACCTCCTTCTCATCTGTCTCGTGGTCCCATATCGCTCAGTTACCTCCACTGAACCACCATCATATGATTTCCTTTCTGAATCAGATATCTTTCCTAACCTTCACCAAATTCTTCACCCATCTAATTTACATTCCTCTACTCGCACTACCCCCTCCTCCCCTACCCTCACCCTTTCCCCTCCAACCTATCCACCCTCCTCCCCTTCTTAAGCCGAGGATATCCCTCATCCTCCCCTCCAACTCATCACATGCATACCTATCCATGAGTGGCATTGTCAAACCCATTAATCGACTTAATTAACACTACACCTCATTCCCATCTGTCCCCTGGTCCCATATATACAGGCGTTGAAAAATCTAATTGGTATAAAGCTATGAATGAGGAATATAATGCTCTTATTAGAAATGACACTTGGGTCCTTGTACCTCATCCCCCAGATCCAATGTGGTTCGGTCCATGTGGTTATTTAAGCAGACATTTAATGCTGGTGGGTCTCTTTGTCACTACAAAGCATGGTTAGTGGCTAATAGATGAAGCCAGTAACATGAGTGACTGTGATGAGACTTTCATTCCAGTTGTTAAACCGAATACTATTCATATAGTGTTTAGTTTGGCTGTCTCCAGGCATTGGTCCATTTATCAATTAGATGTCAAGAACGCATTTCTTCACGAACACATTCAGTAGACCGTCTACATGCATCAACCACTGGGTTTTCATCACTCCAAGCACCCCGACTATGTGTGTCATCTTCAGTGATCTTTATATGGTCTCAAGCAGGCATCAGCCACAAACTCTTCTCTTTTCATTTATCATCATGGATCTGACATTCCTACCTACTTTTATATGTTGATGACGTTGTGCTTACGCCCTCCTCTCCTCCTCTTCGTTAGTCTATTATTACTCAGCTCAGTCAAGAGTTCCCCATGACTGATATGGGGACTCTCAACTACTTCCTTGGGATTTTAGCCACTCGCTCATCACAGGGCATCTTTCTCTCTCAGCGAAAGTATGCCTCAGAGATTCTTGAGTGTGCTCATATGCTCTAATGTATCCAACTCACACTCCTACCAAGACTACTCATAAGTTGGATGCTACTGCACATCCCATTAAGGATCCATCTCTTTTTCGCAGTTTGGTTGGGGCTCTTCAGCACATCATGTTTACTGACCGGACATTGCCTTCACAGTACATCAGATATGTTTATTCATGCATGATCAACGAGAGCCCCATCTTTACGCACTCAAGCATATTCTTCCCTACATCAGAGGGACACTAAATTTAGGCCTGCAACTATCTGTTTCCCCATCATCTGCTCTTCGTGCTTATTCAGACGCTAACAGCCATCATATTGTGTTCCTCCAAACATCAAGGGATTATCTCACGATCGAGTTCCAAGGCTGAGTATCGCGACGTCGCCAATGCCGTAGCAGAGACGCGTTAGGTTCGTAACATGCTTCGTGAGCTCCAGTGTCCTCCCACCAAAGCCACAATTGTGTACTGTGACAATATCAACTCTGTTTACATGACTTCGAACTCAGATCAACACCAACGCACTAAACACATAGATATTAACATACATTTTGTTTGTGATCTGGTTGCTAGAGGTACTGTTCGAATGTTTCATATGCCCTCGTCGGTTCAATATGCTGGCATCTTCACTAAAGATCTCCCAACGACTTTGTTCAACGACTTTACGAACAGTTTAAACGTTCGGAAATCTCCCCCCAATAAAACTGCGGGGTGATGTTAGTTGATATAGGCCTTCGTGTATTGTATTTATCATAGCATTGTCTTATACTAGCCCATTGTAGTCAAGCCCATGTACTTTGTACTTTATTTATACGTTCTTCTAATGAGATTGGGACATATAGGAAAATACCAGTTAACATGAGTGAAAAACAAAATCTTTCAAATTAAAAAAAAAAAATTAAATTGTATCTTACTAAAATATATGCAAAACTTTTGCGTGTTGCCTTGATATATGCATGTCTTGTAACCGGTTATCATATGAAAATAAATGTTAATCTGATTTTCTCTATTTTGTTGTTCATTTTGACGTTTTATATATGTTTTATGTTCAAACAAAAAAAAAAGGATTAGTTATATTGTTCCCAGTTTCGAGCACATATTGGCATGAAGTTCATCATAATTATTCAACATCGGCAAAAACTTTATTCTTTTAAGCGAGTGTAATAAATGCAACAAGTTTGACATGTACAGTTGCCTCCCATACACACCTCACAATCACTTGCAAGTTAATGACTGGATCTTTCAATCTCTATCTAAAATATACATGTAAACAGTGTAAGGTATCTGTTAATTCACGATGAGCCAAACGACGACGCCTTTGCTTTCTGCAGCCTCAAGTCATTATAGAAGCGGCTAATGAACTGCTCCGCCGCCTCATCCACTTGGTTGTCTTCGTCGACACTACTCAACGGAAACGGAGAGTCGGTTACCCTCAGCTGCCTAACCATCGGAGTACTCCCAAAGCCTGGAAGCGCCGGTGAGGAATTGTCGCTGTGAATCATCTCCATGGCTTTAAGCACAGCGTTAACAGCCATCATATCAAGATGATCCTTCGATGGTTTGCTGTTGGAGTGATGTTTCTTGTGGAATGAAAATAGAGAGAAAGGGTGGTTACTAGTGGGCGCGGGGCTGTTACTGCAGCTGAACTCATATTCACCAGGCGGAGGTGAAGGGAAAGAGAGGTGGTGGGAGCGGTGTTTGGCAGTGAAAGCCTCCCGGTTGATGTGGTACTGGTGGAACATCAGGTTCTGTAAGGCTTTTCCGGCGATCTTGCCACGCCTTATCATCATGTTGAGGTCCAGCAACAACTTTCTCTTGAATATGCCTTTTCGCAGCATGAAGTAAACCACACGAACTAAGTTCCAAACTTTCTTAGTTAAAATCGGTAGATTTTGTTCCATTTTTGTAAGTAAGAAAGTTATTGGCTGTTGTTTAATATATGAAGAAGATGCAGAGAAATTGTTGTGAAATGGAGGGAGGACGAATGAGAGTACTTATAGGGAAACAAACACCGGCTGTCCTTTGATATTAAGTTCCTTTTTTTTTTTTTCACAACATTAATCATACCCATTGGTTTGTCTTTTGATTTTAAAGCTAACCACACTGTGTGGGACCTTCGTAATTTAATAAGTTCACTAACCTTTTTATATTTCGCTTTACTTTATGTACGCACTACATGGGTTTTGTCTTCTACTCTCGATCTTTTCTTTTCCATAAATTATTAGGAAGGGTTTGTGGCAGATTTTGGATTGGATAAGATTATGGCCATGTGTTATTTGTTTAATGTTTAACTTGATCATATACATACATGGTTTCATTAATCATGTATATGTATAATTGCAAACGTTATGTTTTATTGAGTCAAAATTAACTACTCTTAATCGTGTTAATCATATTTGTAATGTGTAGTTATATTTACATAAAAAGACTATAAAGTTTTTAGTTTAGACTTTAGATGCAATATTCCAAATGTTAAATTTCGAAAATCTTTGTGCATGATATAATTAACTATTGATGTAAATATTAGAAGGGCTAGGAACAGTATTATTGATTTACTTAGGTTATCAGGAGTGTTTAACACATCAAATATAACCACATCACCAACAACACTATTCCAACAACATTTGGAGATGGTATTCGCACGAGGAAGAAAAAGAGAGGAAGAGATACGTCACTTGAGCCTAATTACACACACCTTAGAGAGGAGGGAGTTATTCTCTCTCAACCTGCTCAACCCACTGCCTAATCAGTTTTTTTTATTCTCTCATTTCAATCCAGTTTTTTTTATTCTCTCATTTCAATCTTTTCCAACCCACAACATATGAAAATCATATCTTTTCCAACCCACTCAACCCACTTTTCACTTTCCACATCCTTTGAAAATAAACTCTTTGTTAAAAATTTTCACACAAACTCACAAATTTGTAGTTTTTTTTTTTTTGAACTGGCAAATAAAATAAATAGATAAACAGACATCTAGCAAGTAACTAGAAGCTGCAGAATGAGTACAAGTAGAAGAATTTAAATTGACAGATTACAAACATGAAAATGAATTACTACACCAATTATGCCACACCATATTAGAGTTTTCCTTCCTATTTTTCATCCACAAGAACAATGTGGACTGAATGATATCAGCACATTTAGCTGGGGGAGTCTTGGAATTATGAAACACTCTATCATTTCTTTGTTTCCAAATACCCCAAAGAACACCATAACAAACCCCCAAGAGCAACCTCCTTTTGCTTTGATTTTATTCGACCAATTGTTGGCAAAATCCAGCAACTCGACCACGGTTCTTATTGGGGGCATCATCACACCGCACCATTTAAAGATCCAGCTCAGTACTTCAGTTGCATATTCACACCCAATCAAAACATGATCCGAATCTTCCTCCCATTCATCACAAAGACTACATTTTATATCTCCCACTGATACCCCACGTTTTACTAGTGCTAACTTTGTTGGAATTTTTCCCAGCCATGCCCTCCATATAAAGCAAACCACCTTTACTAGAATTTCACGAATCCATTCGAATTTCCTCCCGGAGATAGGTAAGCTCCTATCCCACATTTTTCGTAGCGCATTGACAGCAAAGATGCCATCCGAAGTTAGCCTACATGTCCAAGATTCAACTGCAGAATTTGTTTGTTTACATAAGATGTCCTCAGATGCTATGTTCTTTTTTCTCAGCTCTTTACATACCCCGACAATATTTTTCCAAGTACCTGGTAGTCGATTATTAGCATAATAGTCATCTGGTTTTGAGTTCAAATTATGTATACCCTTGATAACCGCAGCCCAAATTGTTGATGCTCCAATCCTCAATCTCCACCACCACTTAACCATTAACGAGATATTCAAAGATTTGATCGCTCCCACGCCTAGACCCCCAACCTCTTTAGATGCAGTAACAATATCCCATGCGACCCAGTGGATCGTCCTTTTGTCTCCAGAATTTCCCCACAGAAACTGCCTTCTAATGCTTTCTAGTTTGTCAATCACCCCTTGAGGTGCAACAAATAAAGAAAGAAAATATGTGGGCAAATTCCCCAACACCGATTGCACCAAGGTCAACCAGCCCCCGAATGAGAGAGTTTTGGACTTCTATTTCAATAGTTTCGCATGAAACTTATCAATAACGGGACTCCAATGTTTAATAAGGTTCATGTTTGCCCCTACTGGTACCCCCAAATAGTTGAAGGGTAGTTTTTCCGGTTCACACCCGAGAGGTCTTGCACGCCTTGTAACCTCATGCGTGCTTACACCGACTCCAAATACTTGTGATTTGTTGAAATTCACCTTTAAGCCCGATGCAACATGAAAGCAATGAAGAATTCTCGACAGATTTTTGATATTATCCTCCGACCACTCACCAAGAAATAACGCATCATCCGCGTATAGTAGATGAGATATGACCGGCCCTCCATTTGGAATTTTAATTCCATTAAAAACACCTCGTTCACAGGCTGCCCTCATAGATACCGATAGTCCCTTCATAGCAATGATGAAGAGAAATGGGGATAGCGGGTCTCCTTGTCGGACACCCTTTGTGATGGGGAATTCATCCGTCGGGCAACCATTGATGAGTATTGATGATTTTGCAGATTCCAGACACCCTTTAATCCATCCTCTCCATATGTCTCCAAAGCCCATTGATTTCATATTTGCATCCAAAAACCCCCAATTAATAGAATCAAATGCTTTGTTAAAGTCGGACTTGAATAGCAACACCTTCTTCTTCGACGCCTTGGCCCACGAGCACACCTCATTGACAACAAGCGGACCATCAAGTATATTTCACCCCTCCACATAAGCAGATTGTACCTCATCTATACAATTTCCCAGTACCTTCTTGAGCCTTCTTGCTAGAAGCTTGGAAATGATTTTATAGATGGAGCCTATGAGACTTATGGGTCGATAGTCACTGAGAAAGGACGGGTCCTTGATTTTAGGAACCAGGGATATAAAAGAGGAATTACACGATTGATAAATCTTCCCGTGCCTCTCGAAATGTTTTACCACCGCAGCTATGTCACCTAACAGTACATCCCAATATTTTTTATAGAATTTGAACGAAAAGCCATCTGGTCCCAGGGCCTTCTCATTACCACAATCCCAGACCGCTTCTTTTATTTCTTGGAGGGTAAAAGGGGTTTCAAGCAGCTCATTGTCAATATGGAGGATCTGCTTGAAATGTCTGCTAACAAGTTTAGGTCTGGAAGGCCATCTCTCCTTAAATTTTTCAGCAAAAAAAGTGAAAGCCTCCATCTTGATCAGACTCGGATCAGTACACCAGTTCCCATTTATCATAATACCATCAATCCCATTTTTCCTGTTGTTGCTGTTCACATACCCATGAAAAAATCTAGTGTTCTCATCACCGTCAACAGCCCATTTGATTCGTGATTTCTGTTTGATGTCTAACGCCTTGAATTTCTCTATTTTCGCCACCTTCTTAAAGCTATCTCTTCTTTGCTCAAGCTCCACTTCTGTAAGGTTTCTTTTTTCTGCCTCATGATCTAATCTTTCGACAACAAGTTTATGATTACGTAGCTCCACTTCCTCTTTTGGATGATCAGTAGCCCTCCATTCCTTAATATCCTTCTTGACATGTTTTAGCTTAGCAGCTAGGTATTGGTCTGGTGTACCAAAACCCACAAAGTTGTTCCAACTGGTGATGAATGCCTTTTCAAATCTGTCTCTAAGCATCCAAGAACTGAATAATTTAAACGGGGGTCTGCCAAAATTTCGTCTACTGTTTGATAGAAGAATCGGGCAATGGTCCGATAGTTCTCTAGGTAATGTTGTGACTGTAACATTAGAGGCAATGTCAAGGAAACAGGGGCTGTGAAGGAAGCGGTCCAGCTTACTTAGCTTTGCATCGGCATCCCTGAAACAAGTAAAACGAAATCCTCCCATCTTTGGCTCCATTAATCCTGAGTCCCTGATGAACTTGTTGAAATCACGGGCAGTTCTTCGGCAAAAAACAGAGTTAAACCTCTCCTCAGGTCTTCGAACAACGTTAAAATCCCCCATGAGGATCCACACCCCATCCTTGGTTTCAATTATTTCTTGTAATTCCTTCCACAGTCTAGCCTTATCCGCCACCGATTGTGGTCCATATACATTAGCAAAAATTACGGGCTTCTGAACACCCACCCAACTGCCAATATTAATCAGATAATGCCTAGAGGAAATGACCTCCAATGATTTGAATAATCTTGCATCCCATAGGTTCAGAAGTCCCCCAGACCTACCATAAGAATTGATACGACTAACACCGACCTCACTCGATCCCCAACAAGCAACAACATCAATATGCTCAGCATCTAGTATTTGAGTTTCCTGTATAGCGATGAAAGATAAGTTGTGTACCGACCTAAATCTGCGAATCCAGGAGACCTTGTGATCCTCCCCCATCCCCCTGATATTTAGCGACAAGAAATTCATTGTAGACCTTCTTGCTCACCGTTGCCACTAAGGCACAAATTTATAGTAAATGAAATGTGAGTATTATAAATTTATATTAAAAAAAAAAGCGAAGGATGCATTAAATACAAAAAAGTGGCAATGAATGCTTTACTTTTTACATTTGAATTATCACATTTACTTTTCACATTCATGCACTTGACGGGTTCATAAACCCGCAAAATCAAAATCAATACTCCAAACCGCATATCCCTTGGTGCAAGGTATCCTAAATCGATGGTTCCGTCGGTGCTGGCACATCCCACAGCCCAACCCACTAGTGACTCCGTCTGCCTTTAGGATGGTATCCAGCATAGCCTTGTCTATATAACATATATCACTGCAAGAACTAAGAGTATTACCGGCGACAGTCGTCGCCGCTATAGATCCAACATGTCGCTGCTAAAAGTATTAGCGGCGACGTGTTGCCGTTGATGCTCCATTCCTCACCGTTAATTCTCTCCGTCGCCACTAAAGGCGTCACAGCTATTAGTATGTATTTCTGTTCATACAAATACACATATACATACATAATACATATATAAAATTCATATATACATACGAAAATACATACATGTACATAATACACATATATACATACGAAAATACATACACATACATATACATAAAAATACATATATGCATAGGATTGCACATAACCTCCCGTAAAGAACACAAAATGAAAATAGCCTTCCTGGTAAGGCTGTACAAGGGGAAGGGCTTTGAGAAGAAAGTTTGGGGTGTCCCGCTTAGTTAACAAACATCAAATTTAAATTAAAGTCGTGACAACATGGACACGAGACTCTTTAAGTGAAGTTTGGAAAAATTATGGTTTTCTATCTTCATATTTCAAAATGGGAGAATCATCAAGGCCTTTCAGGGATTCGGCGTGCCCCCCAAGCTAGACGCTTCACCTACCTGCCCCAGATAGAATGAGTTTTCCTTGCCCGAGTCTTACTAAGAGGTTGAATTGCTCTATAGGATGGTAGGCAAATGAATCGCCTTAGTGCGATTCGGCTCGCTGAATCGCCCAACGAACAAATAACCTCCTTGCTTTCTTAAAAATAAATAAATAAAATAGACCCGCGCGAATTGCGTCTTCGATCTTGCATATAAATAAATGAAAAAAAACTTTATTTATTTATCAACCGGGTCAACTGACGCCAGCATCGACACTACGAAAACTCAATTTCCATAGTCCTTATTCTGTGAAACAAATACAAGCCTTTTCCGCCTCCCATCATGCGTTTCCCTGCTTGAGACTCTTTTTCATAGCCCAGTCATTAACCACCTGGTTGGAGCCATGGTCTACCCATCAGTGCTTTATACCCTCCTTGCTCTTTGTCTAAGATTGGAATAAAGGTACCAAAGAAGGCATACTTTTTTCTTGTTTTTCTTTTGTCTAAGAAGTAGGTTGTACGCCAGCCATACGTAGCTGGACCTGTGATGGCCACAATGCTTAGCTATTTTCAATCCCTAAGACGCCTTTGGTTGAATGTTCACACCTTTTCCACCATCTGTACTTCCTGCATTCACTCCCGAAAATTGAAACAGGAAAACAGGAATTGTAACCTCCCGGTCTTCTGTAGTCAGCCTCATGGTGTGCCTAACTGGCGAGTCTGCCGTTTCCACTATCGACAGATAGCATGTTGCTTCCAAGCTCAAACCATTTGAAACGGAATTGCCACTTTTTTCTTGTTATTGATAGAGTGGTATTCTCCTCCCCTGTAAAAGAAAGTAAAGGGAAAGTCTTTCTTCAATGAGAATAAAGAAAGTTATTAGGCAAGACAAGAAAGGAACTCGCCATTTGACACCAAGGGATAAAAGCGGATTGCCCGCGATGACTTGGTGAACTGTTCTATCTAATGTGGCATTATCACGTACGGCAAGTGTTTCTGCCTTATCCCCACCCCGATGGCTATAGTCGAGGAAAAATGACTTATCTATTTAGTAGTTGAACCAAAGAGAAAGTAAGCCCCGTCGCTCTCACTACAGGCTTTCACTTTAACCGGGCATAGGCCCTCTTTCCAAATTCATGTACTGGTCTTATCTTACAAGCACCAGAATGAGAGAAGGACTTCCTGACATGACTTTATCACATAAAAACTTCATTAGTATAGATTTGTAGCCCGTTCTGGGTCTTTAACCGAAACTGGGACTAGGCATGGAAACGCTCGATCGACGTCCTTCTTTTTCGTTTTAGTTTTCCCTATTATATATGTATATATATATATATATATATATATATATATATATATATATATATATATACTTAGATTAATCTAATCAAAGTAATTATTGTGTTATTGTATGCATAAATATGGGCCAATCAATTTTTACTTATTTTAAGAAAGTGATTAATATATATTATTGAATTAAATATAACTGAAAAATATCATCTTAATTAATTACAAGCGTAATTTAGTCAAATAATATAGATTTAATAAAGTAAAATTATATTTTTTAAGGGATCATAGATTCTATTAATTTTAAAAATCCAATTTTACGAATTATAATTCCTTTAATTTGAACATTCTGACAGAACATGTTTATGAGTACATTCAAAAGTAAAAATATTCTTGAACCATAAATAATAAAAATATTCTTGAAACTATTTATTGATCATGAATTTAAAAACTTATTGTAGAATAACAAATTCCTGAACAGTCAATAAAAGAATAAATAACAAAAAATATATTATTTCTTACAATATACTGGTAACAATTGTTAAGAATTACATTTATTGGTAAAGAATAAAACTAAAAAACTTTCAAAACGGGAAAGAAAACATCAAAGTCTAACAACGACTAAAACATTCTAAAAGAATAATGTTGCTTAGAATCACTTTCACTTTTATGGTCCGTTCTTTAAGCATCAACTTCTGTAATTCTAACAGAATTGGAATTCGTGATTCAATTCCAACAAAATTAGAATTCATGATTCCATTCCAATAGAATTGGAATCTCACCAATATCATCCATTGAATCATCTCCATAAACATAGTTGATACTTTTCAGAATTCAACCTTGTCAAGATCTTGCACAATCAACATAAATGAAGTGTTAAATAAAAAATTATAAAAAAAAAACATAAATTGAAATATGAATCAATTCATAAAATGCAGCCAGAAATCAAGTTAAAATCAAAAAATCCTAAATTATACACTAAAAATCACGTCAAAATCAAATTGAATCTGAGGCGATCAGATTTTATATATAATTCCAAGTTAAATGTGCAATGAAAGACCTCCCCTCACCCATCTTTCTCTCGGTGAAGACAGAGAAGCCGCATGTCTCCTTCCCGAGGATCATTTTCGTTGCTCCCTTGTTCCTTCATTAATTGATGCTAGAAACTCCTCATTGGTGGTTTTGTTTTCTCTAACTGAATAAGGAGGCGGTAGCCTCGTGATTTATTCCCTCACATGTTCCTGTCAATCACCACAGGGACAACCCTTCTCACCTCTAGTGGTTGCCTCTCCACCTGTCAAATATCAAAACCAAGCACCTTACCTTCCATTGATTCATGTCAAAAAAAAGAAGAAGAAAAATCAGAAGCAACATGGAGGCTACCGGAGAAGCCCCCATCCGCTCACCTCTTTCCACCATCGACGAGCAACAGAACCTTTTCCCTCACACCTTTCCCTTCCTTCCCCATCACCCATCGCTTATGCGTACCTCCTCGCAAACCTTCTTCTGACCTCCTCCTCTTCTCACCTCACAGTCGGACAAGAGGGAACAAAAGCTCGGTTCTTCTTCCCTTCGTTTCTTCAGTCTCGTCGACCCAGGAGACGCTTCCTTAGCCTGCAATCGATCGACATCCACTGGACCTTGCGGTCGCTTCGTGTTTTCCTTCTCACCTTCATCGATGTATAAATAAATGTGTCAACGCCCATGAAATCAGAAATCAAGAAACCAGACTTTCTTTCACCCTCTTTCTTCATTCGAGCCCTAACTATGTGCGGGTGTGTGTGTATCGTTACTCTTAAATCAGAATTTCAGAAAAAACATGTAGAGGTGATAATGGCTTGGTATTTTTTTGAAGATGGCGAAGAGATGAAGGGAATAACAGTTGGTGTTCAGTCAAGATCCAAACTTTGGATTGTGGTGGCTGAAAGCTTTAAATCGAATCCTACGGGGATTTTTCAAAGTGACATCGGTGGTAATTAAACAGGGATAAATTAGGTTAAAATTAGCATAATTATAGGAAAGTATTTGGAGAAGTTGTTTATAAAATTACCTAATTATCCTTATTTATTTATTTAATTGTTTATTTAAATTTTGATTGATCCATATTTATGCATACAATAACACAATAAATACTTTAAACACCTTAACCTAGATCTATATATATATATATATATATATATATATATATATATATATATATATATATATATATATATATATATATATATATTCCTAGTTTCCTACTTTATAAATAGAATAGATTTTTTATTCGATTTATAAATAATGAATTACCTCATTGGTTACAACCCCTCTTAAAAACTAAAAAAACGCCTATGTCCACAAACAAGAACGATGAAAGCAAGTTGGTATGCTAATTCCTCATCCGCAGAGCAATTAGGCAATATTCAAGTCCTTAAAAGGACCAGTTATATCAGAGTCATTATGTTGAAGTTAAGTCGTATAACTTGGCATTTGTTATGGCTTGGCCCTTTTATGGCAGATATTGGGGCGCAAAATCCTTTCTTTTATATTTTTCGAGAAAGAGAATTGATATATGACCTATTCGAAGCAACCACCGTTATGCGAATGATGCACAATTTTTTTCGTATTGTTGGAATCGCTGCTGATTTACCTCATGGGTGGATAGATAAATGTTTGGATTTTTGCGATTATTTTTTTAACAGGAATTGCTGAATTTCAGAAGCTTATTACACGAAATCCCATTTTTTAGAATGAGTTGATAGAGTAGGCCTTATTGGTGGAGAGGAAGCAATAAATTGGGGTTTGTCGGGTTCCATGCTACGAGCTTCCGAAACACAATGGGATCTTCTTAAAGTTGATCATTATGAGTGTTACGAAGAATTTGATTGGGAAGTCCAATGGAAAAAAAAGAGGATTCATTAGCTCGTTATTTAGTACAAATCACTGAAATGACAGAATCCATTATTCAACAGGCCCTAGAAGGAATTCCGGGAGGGCCCTATGAAAATTTAAAAATCCGCCGCTTTGATCGAGTAAAAGATACTATATGGAATGAGTTTGACTATCGATTCATTAGTAAAAAAACCTTCTCGGACTTTTGAATTGTCGAAGCAAGAACTTTATGCGATAGTCGAAGTAACAAAAGGAGAATTGGGAATTTTTCTTATAGGATATAAGGGTGTTTTTCCATGGCGCTATAACTCCTAGCAAAGTCATTCTTCACTGTTTTTCCCCTTACCTTATCAGTTTTTCCCTTTACCTTTGCCTGTCTTGAAAGCATCTGGCCGGGGAGATACGGAACATTCTTTGCCTCATCTTTCATGCCTACTTACCATGCTAATCAAGATGGAAGATCTCATTTCGAATTTGAGTTTGGAAACTTCCCTAATTGAAATGGGTAACTTGTTCCACTGCTTGGACTTATTCTTGCTATTGGAAACATATGCTCCCTAACGGTTTGGGCCCATATACATACATAAAATACATTCAAAATACACATATACATACAAATACACATCCATAACTACAAACACAAAATACACTTAAAAATACACATCAATGCTAGAAATTTAGTAAGGAGAAGTGAAAAGGAAAAGGAAAAGGAGAAAAATGGAGTAGAGATGGGTGAAATTGTGAAGTTTTTTGTGAAATCCCGATGAGGTCGACGACAATGGTGAGCAGATAGAAAGAAAGGAGAACACAAAAAAAGGAGCAGAGAGGGGTTTTATTGTCGACAACTTTTAGTGGTGACGCATACTCATTGGCAGTGACACATGAGAGGGAAAACAACACGGGGTTTTCTACATCATTGGATCGTCTCTTAAATCGACGGATGGGATTGAAATTACATGGATCGTCAAAATAAGCCTTTAGCAGCGACACACACTCTTTAGCGGCGACACACCGGAGGGAAAACAACGCGATATTTCTTATGTCATCCTAGCTAGTCGTAGGATCATTTCTTAAATCGACGGATAGAATTGAATGACACAGAACGCCAAAATAAGCCTTTAGTGGTGACGCCTTTAGCGGCGATGGAGACTTTTAGTGGTGATAAAAATGCGTTTGTTTATTCTCGCCGCTAAAAGTCCCTGTCGCCGCTAAAGGCGTCGCTGCTATTGTCGGTTATTCTTGTAGTGTATGTCAATAAGGCATATAGTTATTTTATGTCTAGTCTTTCATATTTTTATTTTTAAATTACAATTGTTGCAACTAAGGTGAGAATCTAAAATGGACTGTACCGACTCTTGGACCGGACCAACTTTATAGAAATTGATGGACCTTTGACCGAACCTATTGAGGCTTAACATGTCGTCCAGGTCCAGATCGAAGTCTAGGTCTGGTTCCCTAATCTTAGACGTAAAAGTAAGCATTTGGACTAGACTGACGCTCGAACCAGTCATGTTTTCCAAAAATTAGTGGATCTTCAAAGAACCTATTGACGGTTACCAACTATAGATCTAGATCCGGTTTCCGAGCAGATCCGATCCAAAAACGCGTTTGTTTTTTTGTCTCTGCTAAAAGTCTGTCGCCGCTAAAGCGTCGCTGCTATTGCCGGTAATTGTTGTAGTGTATGGAAAAAAGGCATATAGTGATTGTGTGTCTAGTTTTTCATATTTTTATTTTAAAATTGCAATTGTTGCAACCAGGGTGAGAATCTGAAATGGATCGTATCGACTCTTGGACCGAACCGACTTTACCGAAATTAATGGACCTTTGACCGGATCTATTGAGGCTTATCAGGTCGTCCACGTCCAGATCCAAATCCAGGTCCAGTTCCCAAATCTTGGACGTAAAAGTAATCATTTGGACTAGACCGGCACTCGAACCGGTCATGTTTTGCAAAAATTAATGGATCTTCAATCAAACCTATTGACTGTTACCGACTCCAGATCTAGATCCGATAGGTTTGACTGTTAGCGACTCCAGATCTAGATCCGATTTCCGATCCAATCCGAAGGTCCAAATATTTACCCAAGGTTGCAACTAACAATTTATTACAGTAATTGAGTTTCAAAAGATATTTTACTTTTTTAATTTATGGCTTTAATGAATAAGTAACCTTTTACACATGTAAGAAGGATACACAACCTTCGAATTCCATGCTGTCGCTATAACCAAAAGTAGTCCCCCATTTGGTGGTTTAAACTTGTACTCGTAGAGGGGAAAGGAAAAAGTAATTACTTAGCGTTAGAGGTTTGGTGACCAATGCCTCTCCACCACGTTGCAACTGCCAACTCATTATTAACGCAGTTTTCCCAAGAAACCTCCGACCATACCTCCAATTATAGGCGTCTGTATTTTATATACTACCCTTGATAATTTTGCTTCATTTAATTTAAAATCAATATATGTATATATGACATATACGTGACGACATACTATGTGTATTTTATGATACATTTGCATTATTAAGGGTGATTCATTTTCAATGTAATTAAGTAATTCCGTCGATTTTTCTAGAGAAATTTGTTCCTTCAACTATTAACTGTAATGTTTGTGTTTCACTTTATCTTTTTCTCGCCTCATAAACACAGGTAAATTTAAGTAGCCGTGGACCAAAATGAAAAAAAGCAAAACAACGAAAACTTTAGTTGTGGAAAACATGCAATGTACTAGGGTGCGGACATCAGCATTTGGCAAACCATAACACGTTTTTCTGGTGCATGATTAACGCCCCTAATTAGGGAAAAAAAAAAGTCATGTGTGTTGGTTCGACCAAAATGGGTTTGATTGCTTTTGGGAGATACGTTTCTTGCAAACTAATTGTACTTGGTTTTTGCTTTTCCTTTTAAAAGCCGGTCGTCCTCGTTTGCTTTTGGTTTCGTGAGTAAAGTCGTGTGCCGTATTTGGATTATTGATTAAGGGTGCATGAACACATACAATGATACAATATGCTTTTGGGGATGTAGGTATGAATCGTAGTCAAATTAACTGTTGAAGACATAGAAAACAAATACATAGAACGTACTTTTACAATGTTTTTAGTCACAAAATGCAATATTAAAAGGAAATCTCCGGAAAACTTTCATTATTTTACCAGAATTTATAAAAAAATCTCAAACTAAAGTTTCTTTACAAAAAAATCCCAATTACTGGTAAAAATGACGCTTGGCCCTCTTTTCCCGGTTTACCGGTTTCATTACTTACACGGTTTTAATAAAGCCTTATTATTTTACTAGAATTCACGAATAAGTCCCAAATTATTGTAAACTAATGAGACTTTAATGAAAGTTATGGTAAAATAATGAGACGTTAATGAAACCGGTTAAGTATTAAAACCGATAAACCGAAAAAAAGGCTCAAATAATCATTTTTTCCGGTTATCGGGACTTTTTTTGTAAACCGATTCTAGTTTGGGATTTTTTTGTAAATTAAGGTGATATATTATGACTTTTCTGAAGATTTCCCCAATATTAAATAAGGGAATTATTAATCTAGCCATTTTACCTAATTGTGTATCAAAAAATAGCCAAAAAAAGACTTTAGCCAACTCAGAAACTTTGAAAAGTCAAAGAGTTTAAACAAGAAGTGGAGAATCAACTAAGCAGGAAGATAAAGATGCCCCGATCCGTTCGCGGTGGTGGGTATCTTGGTATCGAGTTCCACAACTACCTCAAGGAATGCAGAATTGTTTCACAATTGACACCACCTAGGACACCATAGTTGAATGGTGTGGTTGAGAGGCACAATCGAACCTTGTTGGACATGGTTCGTTCCATGATGAGTCGAGCTTCATTACCTATCTCATTCTGGGGGTATGCCTTAGAGACTGCCGCCCATATTCTTAATCTAGTTCCGAAAAAGAAGGTTGCCAAAACACCTCAAGAGATGTGGATAGGGAAATCTCCCTCGTTAGCACATATCAATGTAACATCCCGGAATCGCAAGAGTAGAGTTGAAGGGCTAAAAGTGTAAGTTTTAGAGGATGACTCGGCGAGTCCATGGATAGACTCGACGAGTCAGGTCGCGGTCATAGTCGCGTGTCAAGTGGCCTACTCGGCGAGTCCCAAGGATGGACTCGGCGAGTAGGTGCTGTATGGATAAAACCCTAATTTTCGAGGTTGAGCCCTATATAAAGATCATTATACCCCTCCACAGCCTCCCTTATCCCCCCCTTGAGTTCCAGAAACCCTAAATTCGTGGAGAGATCATTTGTGGAGCAAATTAGAGCTTGGAGAAGTGTTGTTTGAAGAGATCTTGAAGGAGAAGTGGCTTGGATCAAAGGGCTTTGCTTGGATTCAAGTTTGGCTGCTATTAAGGCATCTTTTGGAGGTAATATCTTCGTCCTTAGGCTGTGCATTCCTAGTTTCATCATTTTGGGGTTTGTGGGGAGTATGTCTTGGAATGTTTTGGAGTTTAGAGGATAGATCTGAGGTTGCTACCTCAGATCTGGAATATTGAAGGCCTAGAGTTCATTAAAGTTCTTGTGTTTGAGCGCTTAGTGAAGCCACCATGTCCCAAACCTTGGTTTTCAGGTGAATATGGCTTAGATCTCGTTAGATTCACGTAAATTTTTCCACTTTACGTGATGGATGGATTGTAGGAGGTTGGATCTATGTTTTGGATCAATTGCATGGCCTGAGATGCTTCTGTATGGATTCAGACCGTTGGTACTCGACGAGTCACATGGGTGGACTCGACGAGTTGCTTGAAGATGGTCTGGGACTCGACGAGTTGGAAGAACAACTCGGCGAGTCACATGGGTGGACTCGACGAGTTGCTTGAAGATGGTCTGGGACTCGACGAGTTGGAAGAACAACTCGGCGAGTAGGTTGAAGATGGCCTTGGACTCGACGAGTCCATTTGGACTCAGCGAGTCTTGTCGAGGAAGTCCCAATATTTCTGGTTGAGTCGGTGAATCGGCGAGTCAAGGAATGACTCGGTGAGTTGGGTGCGAGTGGACTCAGAGTTGTTGAACTCGACGAGTCTTGGGGTGACTCGGCGAGTTGGGTCGCTGATTGAAGGAAGTTCTGAGCATATGGACTCGGCGAGTCATCGGGTTGACTCGGCGAGTAGGGTCAGTCAGGGGTTGACTTTGAATTGTCCGTGGTTGACCAGTTGTCTTCCAGGGGTATTTTGGTAATTAAGGGTATTTATTGAGTTGTATGTTTTGATGTTTAGTGGAGGAGTTCGTGTCAGAGTTCGGAGCAGCGGGATCTTGTCTTTTCAGCCGACAGTTTCGAGGTGAGTTATCCTCACTATATCAACAGGGTCTAAGGCACCAAGGCCGGCCCTTTAGTGTATTGAGATTCGGTTATGGTTATTATGTTATTGTTTGATGTGTCTGCATCCTGGTAGCTAGGATGGTACATGCTAGGAGGCCTTGCTAAGGTCAGTTTTCCCGATATACAGAGTGATGCTATGCTAGTGACCGGTTAGGTCGGTAACCCGGTTAGGGTAATGATATGCTATGTGATCTGTTTGCTCAGTTTGTTGACTATGACTGTTATATGAATGTATGTTTTGTGCACACGGTTGTTTGGACTGGAGATGGGTTGAGGCGGGTCCTGCTTTGTGCTGTAGGCCAAGATACCCAGGGCGGACCGGTTGTTTTGAAGGCCCAACGAGCGGTCCGGATAGGCTGTAGGCCCCACGAGGGCGGACCAGACGTGCCGAGGCTCGGAGAGTGGACCAGGCCGACTGAAGGCCCGATGCGGGCGGACCAGTCACACTGTAGACTCAGAGAGTGGACCAGGTGGGTTGAAGGCCCGATGCGGGCGGACCAACCCCACTGTAGACTCGAAGGACATGACTAGACCTGGAGGATCGATCCGTTGGACTGAAGGCCCGATACGGAGGACCAGTCACACGGTAGACCCGATATACATGGCTGTTCTATGTTCTGTTATGTTATGTATGTTTTATATGTTTTGGACCGGAAGGTCGCAGCTTGGAAGGGCGTATACGTGGTTGGTATTTTGGGGGTATCTCACTAAGCTTTTGGGCTTACAGTCGTGGTTTAATGTTTTTCAGGTTCTTCAGGAGACTGTGGCAAGGCGAAGGCGCGATCGTACCGCTCCTCATGATTTTGTAGCAATGTGATTCTGGGAATACTCTAATGACTTGTATTGAAAACCTTTTTGTAAACATTTTAATGAAAATCGGGTCATTTAGAAAAATTTAAATTGGTTGTATTTTTCGGATGTTACAAGTTGGTATCAGAGCCTTGGTTTGAGTGAATTGGAGAAACACTTGTGTGACTCCAGTCTCAAACCGAGGAGAGTTTTCAAAAAGAGAATTTTAAATGGTTTTCAAAATAAGTAAAGGAGGACGCGGAGGTACGATCAGTCGGAGCCAGTAAGTAACCCCAAAATACCATACATGACAATTGTTTTATTGAGCTTTGATAGAACAGCATGCTAGAGTTAGGCTAGGGATCTTCAGGATTTATTGATGAGTTGCCTGATTTATGATGCCTGCTAGCCTAGGGTTCCTTGTGAGAGATTTCTAGTGTTCCTCTAGTTGTGAGGATGGAGCGTTGTTATGTGTGTCGCTAGGGTGTTGTGGGAGTACTTCATACAAATATGGGTTGGTGTGGAAGGTAGTATGGGCCCGTAGTACTGAAAGCACGGACTCATACGCGTATCAGGGAAACCATGACCTCTAGGGTTGGGATGAGAGCTGGTTCCCGGGATAGTGGAATATGTCTGAGATTTGGTGTTTTTTTTTCAGTATGGAGATTTTAGGGCACGTTGGGAGTGGATCCGGGTCAGGATCAGGAGCAGGAGAGGGAGTTCCGGGTGGGTCTGTACAAGCAGAGGTTGTCAGTCAGATGAGTACGCACGAGTTGGATGCGAGGATTCGTGAGATCCTGCATGATGAGGTTGCTGCTGTTGGATTAGTGTCTAAGTCCATAACTATTTTGGTATGTACTTGACCCGATGGTGCATGGTCCTTTTGGGTTGCCTTCACCAAAGCAACTTGATTGGATAAATGAATAAAGAGAGAGAGGATAATATGATTTATTAATATGTTATAAGAATAATATATTAAAGGAGAAATCATATTTGTTTAATTAATATTGGTCAATAATTAATTAAGAATTAGTTTTGTGATCAAATGTAATTAATTAAACTAGAGGGGCTGATTTGTAATTATGTGATAGTTACAAAATAAGGTAAGGATTATCTTATTTATATGGTGGACGAATTTAAGGTTGGAAAGCCTTAGAATTCGAGTATGATAAGGATTCAAGGATTATCTTATTGGTTGCTTAATGGATAATCAACTAGATAAGGATAATGACTGAAACCCTATCTCTACACCTATATAAACACCCCTAGGGTCATGAATTCGGGTATCCCTTCCCAAGAGGTCCTAAATACGAATTCTAATCTCTCACCTCTCTCTTTATACCTTCTCCATTTGCTTATGGTGTTTGTAAACCATTAGAGGAGTGACACTTGTGACTCTAAGCCATCCAAAGTCATTACAAGGAGATTTGGGATTGTTATTGCTACATAACAATCAAGGTATGATCTTAAACCTAATTACATATTAATATGATTACTTGTATGCTAGAATTAGGGTTTATAGTCTTGGATTCAAAGCATGTACAATAGAGAAACCTAGATCCAAGCATTAGGGTTTGTATGAGCACATAGGATGTCTTATGACCAAAACCCATCAGTGGTATCAGAGCCTAGCTTGGTTTCAATTGTATTGATGCATTGTATAACTGAAAAATTCGATTTTTTGGATTGTGGAGACTGGACTCGCCGAGTCCATGGCTGAACTCGCCGAGTCCATGCCTGACTCGACGAGTCAACTCGTCAGATAATGCTTATCTCGGGATTTCTTGCTGTTTTTGTATTAGGATAGTTACCTTATCATGTTAGATCAATATAAATCCGATTTTATGATATATATGACTATATTCTTGATCTAATTAAAGATAATTATCAATTTATAAGATAATTGTTTCCTTATAAGATAATTGATTAATTATTTTGAGTAAATTGATAAATTGTTTTGCAAGAAATCATTAAATAAATCAAATATGTATAATTATGTGATTAAATGTTAATTTAAAATTATTTACTATTTGATCCTTGTTGTTATGAAAGGTTTCATATTTTCCCCTTTAGGTTTTATAGTTTAAATTTGAACCCAAAAGTTTTGAAGTTTTGAAATTTAAATAGTTAAAACCCTAATGTTTTGAAAAAGGTTTCAAAATTTGCCCTCAAGTTTTGGAATTTAAAAGTTGATTAAAAGGTTAATTAGAAATGTTAAATTCTAAAACCCTAGTAATGTTTTGAAAAGTTCAAATCACACCCTTATGGTTTTATTAATTAATTAAGGAGGTTTAATAAATCCATAAAAGTTTAGGTTAACCTTTTAATTGAATTAAAAGTGTAATTGTTAAAGTTAACCATATAGTATTTTAAAAGTATAAAATACACTCTATACTATATATAACATTAAAAGTCTAACATTATATATATGTATGAGTAAAAGTCAGTCTTACCGTTAGTAGGCCTCATTCACGAAGCTGGTCTATAAGGGGTGTTTAAGGAAATTGCCTATAAAATGGCGATTGAATGGGTATCCACTCTTACCCACCGCACTCTTGACTAGTGGAGGGTCGTTAGCCGAATGGGTAGGATAGGACGAAACCTTCCATTATAAGTATAATGAAATACAAAGTAACTAAATGTTTTTCAAATTCCCAATCTTAGTTACTTAGGTAAAAGTGAATTGATGCAATTCCATGAAATTACACTTTGTGCCCTTGCGAAGACGTTAGTGGAGCGTGTGTGGTTTACCGGCACACTAAATGGTTCTAAGCAAAGGTAGCAAAGGGTGACTCAATGTTTGTCATAGTTCGGTGGAGCGTGTGTGGTTTTCCGGCACATCGAATAGGTGATTGTAACATGTGAGGGCACCATGTAGTTTGCATGGTTATTCACACCCGCTTTGTGATCCTCGGCATCCCAGTCACAAACAAGAGGGGCATATCGAGATTTAAACATGCCATTGAAATGTTCAATGAATCTCAAAGGATCTAGGAGTTTTCATAGATTTAAAACTTAAATTTCTTTTTCGTTTTTATGGTGGAAACTAGTGAATCGTCATTCACTTACCTTCAAATGTTCTGCAATTTGGGTTACGGCATCCCTCTCCCGAGTTGTAGGATATTGTGTTGGGTCCTAGCCTTGGAATTTCATTTGGGTGATTTACCAAGGACTCAATCAATCAACTAAGTTGAATTCGTTTTCTCCCGATGTCAAAGTTCGACAACTATGGTCTTCTCAAATCCCGTGGAACAAGCATTCCACATGATGATGATATTCCACGATTCGATCGAGGAACAAGAAATCATGCTTCACTTCCTCCTCCTCCTCCAATTATTCTCCCTTACCCACAAGATTGTAAAATTGAAAGGTTCAATATCACTCAAGCCCTTTTGGTAAGTAAACATAAAGAGGGCAAGTCGGTGTGTGCACACGTCTTAGGGATGAAGTCACACATTGATAGATTAAGAATGATGGGATCCGTTGTCGGTGAAGCGATGGCTGTTGATTGGGTTCTTCAGTCACTTCCCAACTTATATAATAAGTTCGTAAGAGAGTACTATATGATGAGCTACGACGTGACCCTTATAGATCTCACCTATATGCTTATTGTTGCTGAATCTGCAATGGTTTGGCGCAATAGAAAAGCAAAGTTGATTGATGAATCTGCCTTCAAGACCTCTATGGATATAGACAATGGCAATGAAAGACATGCAATGATCGAAAAGTTTGATCATAAGAGAAAGGCGATGTCTGAAGTAGTTCCATGTGTTGTTCCAAAGGAGTCAATTTGCTTTTATTGCCAAGAGAAGGGGCATTGGAGACGAAGTTGCCCTATCTACCTAAGAGATCTAAAAGATGGGAGAGTCAAAAGTATGACTACGCTTTAGGTAAGAATCCACTATCTAACTCCATTAAGTTCCTATTCATTGATTCTTAATACATGATGTGATAAGATTGCATTTGAATGTTTTGAAGGATCGGTGAAAAGAAAGGAAGCTTGATAAGAGAGCAAGATGAATCTAATCACAAGAGATGGATCTTGATCGCATGGACTTGAAGATTAGATTTTGAGCTTAGATAGTCATGATAGAGTTGTTAGAAATTTTCTTTTTACATAGTTTTCAATAGATTTTGCATTGTAAGGACAAATGTTTTTCCGCTGCTTTTATAAATAAAATAAATTTTGTTTGACTTATTTATTTTGTTTACTTCCTTGCAATGAAATCGTTATGTGAAAATTGATGTTTGCATATTTCTACAATGAATGGATATGATTCTTAGTTATGTTATTTATGGAAATGTCAAGAATTCACCAAATAGGGAGAGTTTCTCATCGCCCAAAGTTTCAATTGGATAGAAATTTGGAATCACGCAACTTGGTTGCATGATGAATGAGAAATTTCATATTTGGAAATTAGACAAACTCATTGACAAAGTGTCAAGTGAAGGACTAGGAGATCGAGTACACAAAGTTGTGTGTTGATCAAGTTCACCATAAGAGTAACAAAGATATTCGTCATGATTTACTAAAGGCTTAGTAAATATGATTACACTTACAAGATTAAGTGTAATTTTGAATTGATTAAAGGGTTTAGATAAATAGCAAAACAAATAAGAAGAATCAAGTAGGCAGAAAGATAAGAGTTTCTCCATTCTAAGAAGAAGGGAGAGTAGCTTTTATGCTTTATGATAGGTCTTAATGATTAAGAACCATATCTCAATTGATCCTCTAATGAGTCTTAGTACAATTGTATGTTTAAGAAGAGGAATCAAGGATTGAAGAAATGGTTAAATCAAGAAGTCTATCATACTTCGTTCCAATAACAAGTCTTAAAGTTAAGATTGTGACAATGAGTGAAAAGTATTAAAGGTTTATAACATTCATCAAATGTGGAAAGTTGTAATGTCTTGAATAAGACAAAGACCAACTTGGACCAATTTATGAAGTGTTTTGATAAAAGCTACACTAACTGTTGAATATTTGTTTTTCAAGAAATGTTTTGATAAGAGAATCGTATATGTCAAGGAGTCAGTGGGAGTCTCAAGAACAAATCAAATAAACCTTATTGATTATCACTAGCACACGAGTTGAGGTTTACAACCTATCGTGAAGACATTATTTTGTTTCTGTGCCAATCCAATCGAGTTAATTATGCATGTGAGTCCTATGAGTTCTCATTTGAATGCATAAAAGGCAAGGACCTTGATCAATGGAAAGTACATTGATAGGAAAAGGTGAGCTGCTTAACTACTTGGAAAACGTGGTGGGCAGCTGTGCTACCATAAGGCAAGAAATCAAGATTAAGGAAGTTCGATCCATATGAGTTTGAATTTGTTGTAAACTTTGGTTTTAACAAATTCACATGGATAGGAACACATACACCGTTTAAATCTAAGTGTCATAAGATTTCCTCCTTCATGAAAATTATTGTGAGAAAATTCTTTCACTAAGAAAGATTTTAAAAGATAGTGATTGTAAAATTGCATTCTCGAATTCGATCATGGTTACGGCATCCCTTTCCATAATTTGAATTGTGAGGTTTGGCAATTAGTCTTAATTGTTAAGACACACATATGAACTATCTAAGGCAAAAGTGTATAAGTTCAAGAAGTCTTGATAAAAGATTATCAAAGCACTAAGTATTAGAAACATGAACTTAAGAAATTCAATAAGTATTGTTTTTCTAAAAGTTAAGATGTTTATGAATACATGTCGAAGATAGTGGGAGCATAAGTGTTATGTTTTATAATAATCATCATGATAGTGGGAGCATAAATGTTATGATTGTATGATTATTAAGGCAAGTATTGCATAGTTGGCAATATTAATTATAGAAAACAAGAGTCATACTTTGCAAAGTTGTAAGAGTTGAAAGGTTGTTTTGCTATAATTAAGGGAGAGAATATTATGCTTCATTTCAAATCTAAAGGATTAGGTTGTGAAATGTTGATAAATTTAGTCAAAGGTACATAGTGTGTTCTTAAAATTTCGATTATGATTACGGCATTCCTCTTCACAATTCGAATTTTGAGAACATAGTAAATAAAACATTATGCGTCGTGTCCCATACGCTTCCGGTATAGGATCGATTGCAAATGCTTTAATGTTATGACCATTCTAAAATTTTCCAAATGTCTAGCGCATTGAGAGGGAAAAGGGACTAGAATCGGTTTTGACTAAAATAATTAAACAACTATCAAAGGACAATCCAAAGTTCGACGAGGATTGGTCGCTTGTGAGTAGTTGGAAGTATAGTATTGGAAATTATGGAAATGTTTCCATATTGGATGGAAAATATCGACATCATTACGAATAGATAAGATTCTATTAAGAAATTAGTTGTCATATGGAAAATATGGAAGCGTGTCCATATTAGGAAGTAAATATTGAAAATCTATGTCTAGATTAGAAACCTTTATGCAAAAGGATGTTCAAAGGAATGTACTTTGAGTGAGAGACATCGTATCTAAGGAATTGTCTTGTGACAATCTCCGATAGAGGACTTTGTAATATCATTGGCAATAGTCTTTGTGACTTTGGTGCAGTGACATTACAAAAGGATCGTTGCATAAAGTGTTAGAATCTAGTATATTCTATAAGTAACAAGAATTTGATATTCGTACACTTAAGAAAATGGATTTGGAGTTGTAAAATGAGAATGATTGGAAACGTGTTCAATTTGTCTATTTCACAAAAGTAAGAACCATAGGTAAACATTGTGTGCATGGGACAAGTGTTGGAATTCAAGTAAGAAGTTGATTACCCGAAACGACAAATAATGAGTAATCGATATGGTGATAAATAAAACGTGTTTTGTTTATACTCAAAGGTTTGAGGCCATATGGGATTAGTATTATTCTTGTGTTTCACTTTGCATGTTTTGACTTCCAGAATAATTGAGTTTATTAAGAATAATCGAATTATTCAAACGGGCCACAGTCGTTCATATGTTGGAAGTAGATATGAATGAAGATTGTCGTGAATTGGTGTGTGGATTGTCTAAAAGAGTATTAGACATAAGCAAATGTTTGTTGCAACGTTCATGAGTGCTTATGAATATGATTTGAGCATTGGATTAAACCCACGCTCACTTGGATCACTATCTCGAGTGATTAGTGAGACGATAACATCTTATATTCTTGAAACCGAGATGTGTGAGTTGTATCTTGCTGATCGGTTGCACACTGATAATATGTAAACGCACCAGTAACTTGGTGTTATAAAACATATTGTTGTGTGTAATTCGGTGAGTGAGTGCAAGCGAGCATTGTATTAAAGTTTATCCGTTCCTTTTATCCAAAGTAGGATAAAAGCGATATCTTTGGGCCCCTCGATGGTTTAGTGATGACATACGTAAATGCTCGGCCGGGATAGGGCTAATTTGATTTGTTCAATTAGTCTGTCTTCATAAATCGAAAATCGAGATATAGTACAAAGAGAATGATTTGAAATCATATCTCATACGATATCTAGAATGGAGGAATATATGATCCCTTATCTAAGGACACGCGTATCTGATATGATCAGAGTTGACAGCGGCTTTGGAAAGCTACAATTGCAGATCAGGATCTGAAGTCATACGCATAATAGTTGTTAGACTTATCCAAGTGGGAGACTGTTGGATTAGTGTCTAAGTCCATAACTATTTTGGTATGTACTTGACCCGATGGTGCATGGTCCTTTTAGGTTGCCTTCACCAAAGCAACTTGATTGGAGAAATGAATAAAGAGAGAGAGGATAATATGATTTATTAATATGTTATAAGAATAATATATTAAAGGAGAAATCATATTTGTTTAATTAATATTGGTCAATAATTAATTAAGAATTAGTTTTGTGATCAAATGTAATTAATTAAACTAGAGGGGCTGATTTGTAATTATGTGATAGTTACAAAATAAGGTAAGGATTATCTTATTTATATGGTGGACGAATTTAAGGTTGGAAAGCCTTAGAATTCGAGTATGATAAGGATTCAAGGATTATCTTATTGGTTGCTTAATGGATAATCAACTAGATAAGGATAATGACTGAAACCCTATCTCTACACCTATATAAACACCCCTAGGGTCATGAATTCGGGTATCCCTTCCCAAGAGGTCCTAAATACGAATTCTAATCTCTCACCTCTCTCTTTATACCTTCTCCATTTGCTTATGGTGTTTGTAAACCATTAGAGGAGTGACACTTGTGACTCTAAGCCTTCCAAAGTCATTACAAGGAGATTTGGGATTGTTATTGCTACATAACAATCAAGGTATGATCTTAAACCTAATTACATATTAATATGATTACTTGTATGCTAGAATTAGGGTTTATAGTCTTGGATTCAAAGCATGTACAATAGAGAAACCTAGATCCAAGCATTAGGGTTTGTATGAGCACATAGGATGTCTTATGACCAAAACCCATCAGCTGCATTGTTTCGGGCTGAGCTGCCAGAGTTGTTTGGGTCGATCAAGACTGCCATGGTGGAGTATTTTGATGAGCTCTATGCGGCTCTCACGGAGACGGCTGCCGCGGCGGCTACCGCAGCAGTAGCAGCGGCAGGGGGAGGAGCCAGTAGAGGTTTTCAGTATCGGGACTTCGATAATACGAAGCCTCCCACTTTTGATGGAGTTCAGGATCCGATCGTTGCTATGAGATGGTTATCAGATGTGGAGGGATGTTTCTTCACGTGTTCATGCCCTGCTGATCAGAGGGTGAGGTGTGCTTTGAACCTGTTGAGGCTCGGAGCAAAGGATTGGTGGAGATTGACCACGGGGTCGTACTCGGATGCGCAGAGGGCTGCAATTTCATGGGATCGGTTCAGAGAGATGTTCAACACTCGTTATGTTCCACAGGTTGAGAGGGAGAGGTTGGCTCAGGAGTTCTTGGAGCTGAAACAGGATTCGGAATTGGTGACGGAAATCACCAGGATGTTTACTGAGAGGGCGGTGTTTTGCCCTGAGTTCGCTTCGGAGCAGGCTCAGATGTCCCGGTATCTGAGTATGCTAAAGAGGGACATCAGATAGTTTGTGTCTGCGCAGAGGTGCGAGACTTTGCTGGAGTTGCAAGAGGCCGCCAGGCGGCGTGAGTTAGAGATTGAGTTACAGATGTGTGAGCTGAGGCAAGCTCCGGTTCAGTCGCAGCCGGCGACGAAACGGTCTAAGACCGTTGATTCCAGGATGGGAGATCAGGGTGGCCACGTCTGTGGAAAGTGTGGAAGGGGTCATGCCGGGGTTTGTCGGTCCGGTGGAGCGTGCCGCAAGTGCGGAAAGGAGGGACACTATGCGAGGGATGTCGGCAGTCAGTGCCGGTTCGGGATTTGAGGATATGCTATCATTGTCATCAGGTTGGACATTTGAAGGTCAACTGTCCACGGCTTGCTGCAGGACCGGTGCAGGCTCCAGCACCGGCTACGTTGAGGATCACAGGTGGAGATCAGGGTGGAGCGGAGCCCCCAAGGGCTTAGGGTCGTGTTTTCAGCTTGCTGTTGCAGGTATGTTTCTTTCTGATGTTTTGATTATTTATGATTGTTGTGGAGTATTGTTATCTGTTGGTTTCATTGGTTGGTTATGGAATTACGTTTCGGGTTTTCGTGTGGTATCCGTTGTTCCTGGAGGGTTTGGCGAGTTGTGATCGAGATTTCGTTTTAGTATCTTTTGTTCCCTGAAGGATCGTTATGGTTATGGAGTTGTACTTCAAGCTATTAGTGATTATCCTTGTGAGGATTGGTGGCGGATGCGGCGTTGGTTTGAAGGCCGGGTGGATTCTGCAGTCTGAGGAATGGATAGTTGAAGATTGGGTTCCTTTCGAGTGGGTTGTGCAGCGTGGGAACATGATTTGTATGAAAGTTGTGGGCGCTGGTGAAAAACATTTTGAGTGCATGTGTTGATTCCTGCAAGGTTGCTTGGGGAGATCGGTGATGGCGACCGGTGACTAACTGTCAGTGTCCTAAGTGGGGGAGAATTGGAAATTCTCCGGATGATCGTTGGGCCTGAGAGGTTGTTTAGCTGCTTTGGGAATTCAGCGGTATTTCTATCAGTCGAGAGCAGGCTCGTATGGGTGAGTAACAGGCGTGCAGGGCGGAATACAAACCTAGATCAGTTGATTGAGGAAGGCATGGGAGCAGGCCGGGATCGAGTATGTATGATGGAGATAGAGTTCGGAACCCCTAGAGGGATATAACGGTATGCACGGGAGGATTTCCTGAAGGGATGGTTCAGAGTGGTGAATGCTAGTTGAGCGGTCCGGATAGACTGAAGGTCGGTAGGCGTACGAGTCAGACCGAAGGCTCGGAGGACGGTGTAGTCAGATTGGCTGAAGGTTCTGAGAGTGGTCCAGATTGGCTGAAGGCCTGGGGAGGCGGTCCAATCATGTTGAAGACTCTGCGAGTATTGTTGGATCGGATTGAGGTTATGGGTTGCAAATATGGCAGTGTGATTACATTGGGAGGTCTGGCCCCGGGTAGCGATCTTGAGCAGTGAAGGTAGTGCATGGGCTTGAGAGTCCCTATGATGAGAGTCAGAGTAGTGGTGATGCATGGATGTTGGGTACGCTTAAAATAGGTAATATAGCGTGGGATGAGCACCATGGTGCCTGTCATGGTGACTGGGCAGACGAGTGGTTTCCTTGATAAGGAAAGAGGGAGGAATGGAATTCCGAAAAGGGAGTGCAAATTCATGGAAGTGAAAGCGGCAGTGTAGAGTAATGATTGGAGTGGTCCGTCGATGGTCTTTGAGTAGTGTGTTGCGGCGGTGGAATAAAAGCTCATTCGACTTGATATGTTGCTCGGGGCACGGAGGGAATACCGCGGCGTAGAGCCAGGGAGAGGGGTTCGGAAGGGATACAGAGGGAGAGTCTTGGACTCTCAGTGTGATTCTGATCAGGGTTTTGGGTATGTATCAGCGGTTCATCCTAGAAGGATGTTTGGAGGAGATCATCAGTGTATCAGGTTTTCCAAACCTGAGGGTGCTAGAGCTAGATCAGCATGTGTGTGTGATTGCGAGAGGAAAACTCGAGGGAGTTGCTCCGAAATGGAAGAATGGGTCTTTCGGTCGTCATGGGATGGATAGAGTGGAATTCGGATCGGGGATCCGATGGTTCGTGGCATTATAGCCATATGAGTCAAGCGAAGATGAGAATTGGAGCAGTAAGGCATCATGGGTAATTCTCGGTTGTTGAGTGTGGTTATCGGAGGGTACAGTTGGTGCCCGGTTTGAGTAGGTGGTGGGGACACCGTATGGAAGGAGAAAGTGAGCTTCTAGTTCTATGGTTGTACCTTGAGGGACTTGGTTCAGTCAAGGTCAGGTGGCGCGTCGTGGGAAGTAATTTGAAGATGAGATGCCGTAGGCTTCGAGGACGAACCCTAATTTAAGTGGGGGAGAATTGTAACATCCAGGAATCGCAAGAGTAGAGTTGAAGGGCTAAAAGTGTAAGTTTTAGAGGATGACTCGGCGAGTCCATGGATAGACTCGACGAGTCAGGTCGCGGTCATGGTCGCGTGTCAAGTGGCCTACTCGGCGAGTCCCAAGGATGGACTCGGCGAGTAGGTGCTGTATGGATAAAACCCTAATTTTCGGGGTTGAGCCCTATATAAAGAGCATTATACCCCTCCACAGCCTCCCTTATCCCCCCTTGAGTTCCAGAAACCCTAAATTCATGGAGAGATCATTTGTGGAGCAAATTAGAGCTTGGAGAAGTGTTGTTTGAAGAGATCTTGAAGGAGAAGTGGCTTAGATCAAAGGGCTTTGCTTGGATTCGAGTTTGGCTGCTATTGAGGCATCTTTTGGAGGTAATATCTTCGTCCTTAGGTTGTGCATTCCTAGTTTCATCATTTTGGGGTTTGTGGGGAGTATGTCTTGGAATGTTTTGGAGTTTGGAGGATAGATCTGAGGTTGCTACCTCAGATCTGGAATATTAAAGGCCTAGAGTGCATTAAAGTTCCTGTGTTTGAGTGCTTAGTGAAGCCACCATGTCCTAAACCTTGGTTTTAAGGTGAATATGGCTTAGATCTCGTTAGATTCACGTAAAGTTTGCCACTTTACGTGATGGATGGATTGTAGGAGGTTGGATCTATGTTTTGGATCAATTGCATGGCCTGAGATGCTTCTGTATAGATTCAGACCGTTGGTACTCGACGAGTCACATGGGTGGACTCGACGAGTTGCTTGAAGATGGCCTGGGACTCGACGAGTTGGAAGAACAACTCGGCGAGTAGGTTGAAGATGGCCTTGGACTTGACGAGTCCATTTGGACTCGGCGAGTCTTGTCGAGGAAGTCCCAATATTTCTGGTTGAGTCGGTGAATCGGCGAGTCAAGGGATGACTCGGTGAGTTGGGTGCGAGTGGACTCAGAGTTGTTGAACTCGATGAGTCTTGGGGTGACTCGGCGAGTTGGGTCGCTGATTGAAGGAAGTTCTGAGCATATGGACTCGGCGAGTCATCGGGTTGACTCGGCGAGTAGGGTCAGTCAGGGGTTGACTTTGACTTGTCCGTGGTTGACCATTTGTCTTCCAGGGGTATTTTGGTAATTAAGGGTATTTATTGAGTTGTATGTTTTGATGTTTAGTGGAGGAGTTCGTGTCAGAGTTCGGAGCAGCGGGATCTTGTCTTTTCAGCCGACAGTTTCGAGGTGAGTTATCCTCACTATATCAACAGGGTCTAAGGCACCAAGGCCGGCCCTTTAGTGTATTGAGATTCGGTTATGGTTATTATGTTATTGTTTGATGTGTCTGCATCCTGGTAGCTAGGATGGTACATGCTAGGAGGCCTTGCTAAGGTCAGTTTTCCCGATATACAGAGTGATGCTATGCTAGTGACCGGTTAGGTCGGTAACCCGGTTAGGGTAATGATATGCTATGTGATCTGTTTGCTCAGTTTGTTGACTATGACTGTTATATGAATGTATGTTTTGTGCACACGGTTGTTTGGACTGGAGATGGGTTGAGGCGGGTCCTGCTTTGTGCTGTAGGCCAAGATACCCAGGGCGGACCGGTTGTTTCGAAGGCCCAACGAGCGGTCCGGATAGGCTGTAGGCCCCACGAGGGCGGACCAGACGTGCCGAGGCTCGGAGAGTGGACCAGGCCGACTGAAGGCCTGATGCGGGCGGACCAGTCACACTGTAGACTCAGAGAGTGGACCAGGTGGGTTGAAGGCCCGATGCGGGCGGACCAACCCCACTGTAGACTCGAAGGACATGACTAGACCTGGAGGATCGATCCGTTGGACTGAAGGCCCGATACGGCGGACCAGTCACACGGTAGACCCGATATGCATGGCTGTTCTATGTTCTGTTATGTTATGTATGTTTTATATGTTTTGGACCGGAAGGTCGCAGCCTGGAAGGGCGTATACGTGGTTGGTATTTTGGGGGTATCTCACTAAGCTTTCGGGCTTACAGTCATGGTTTAATGTTTTTCAGGTTCTTCAGGAGACTGTGGCAAGGCGAAGGCGCGATCGTACCGCTCCTCATGATTTTGTAGCAATGTGATTCTGGGAATACTCTAATGACTTGTATTGAAAACCTTTTTGTAAACATTTTAATGAAAATCGGGTCATTTTGAAAAATTTAAATTGGTTGTATTTTTCGGATGTTACAATCAAGGTTTGGGGTTGCGAGACTTTCGTAAGACGAGAGATTCACAAGAAGCTTGAACCTCGTAGTAAGTGATGTATTTTCATCGGCTATCCACATAAGTCCTTTGGATATCTCTTCTTTAGACTAAGTGACAATGTTGTCTTCGTTACGAGGAGACGATTTTTCCGAGAGCAAGAACTCATATGGCAAGAGGACAGTGGGAGAAAAATTGATCTTGAAGAGTTTCAAGAATCAAGTGATGAACGAACCTCTAACATTGGCGCTCAACCCGTGGAGGAAAATCATGTTGAACCAATTGATGAGTCCTTACCTCTTAGACATTCTAGTAGAATCAGTGTTCCACCCGTATTATATGGTTTCCATATAACTGCTGAGGATGATACGTTTATTATTTATATTACATTGATAATTTTGGATGAACCTAACAACTACAAGGAAGCCATGGCAGACTCGGAGTCTACAAAATAGAAAGAGGCTATGGATAGCGAGATTCAATCCATGTATGACAGTCAAGTTTGGAACTTGGTTGACAATGTACCGATTCGTAAGACGGTCGGGTGCAAATGGATTTTCAAGAAGAAGACTAACATGGATGTGAAAGTACACACATATAAGGCGCGATTAGTCGCGAAGGGCTTTACTTAAACTCCCGGAGTTGACTATGATGAGAACTTCTCACCAGTAGCGAAGATTAAATCTATAAAAAGGGTTATGGTGGCCATAGTTGCGTTTCATGATTATGAAATATGGTAGATGGATGTAAAGACTGCTTTCCTTAATGGGAAGTTGGCTGAAGATGTTTACGTGAGTCAGCCAGAGGGTTTTATCGATGCAAAGTACCCGAATAGAGTGTGTAAGCTTGAGAAATCCTTTTATGGATTGAAACAAGCATCTCATATATTGAATCTTTATTTTGATGAGAAAGTCAAAGAGTTTGGTTTCTTGAGAAGTGTGGATGAGTCATGTGTATATGTCAACGCCAGTGGGTGTATAGCTAGATTTCTCGTATTGTAAGTGGATGGAATACTGCTCATAAGAAACGACGTCCCAACCTTATAGGAGGTTAAGTCCTGGCTTGGGAAGTGTTTCGCTATGAAAGTCTTCGGAGAAGCTTCTTATATTCTTGGGATACGGATATTGAGAAATAGGAGTAACAAATTAAGATAACTTAGTCAAATTACTTACTTAGATAAAGTGTTGAAACATTTTAGCATGCAGAATTCCAAGAAAGGGGAGTTACCAATCCAAAGCAATACCAAGTTGAGTGTGACTCAAAGCCCGAGTACCGAAATTGAGATAGCAGAGATGAGAAGAGTACCTTATGCTTCCGTAGTTGGCTCAATCATGTATGCTATGACTTGTACTCGCCCTGATGTGGCCTTCGGTTTGAGCATGGTCAACAGATATCAAGGGAACCTCGGTAGAGCACATTGGATTGCATTAAAGAATATTCTTAAGTACCTTAGGAGGACTAAGGAATGGTTTCTTATCCTCGATAGGAGTGATGACTTGAGAGTGTGAGGGTATAGTGATGCCAGTTTTCAGACCGACCGAGATAATTTCCGATCTCAGTCAGGCTAGGTCCTTACCCTGAATAGACGAGTAGCAACTTGGAAAAGTTCCAAATCAGAGACCATAGTTGATTCAATCTGTGAATTAGAGTACATCGCAGTGAGTGAATTGTCGAAGGGGGCGATTTGGCTACAGAACTTCATTGGAGACCTTAGAGTTGTACCAGCCATAAAGGAGCCTATGGAGATTTTCTGTGATAATGAAGGTGCGGTTGCCTTAACCAAGGAACCGAGGGATCAAGGCAGATCCAGGCATATCGACATAAAATATCATTTCATCAGACATCGGGTAGAAGAGGGACTCATCATAGTAAATAGGGTATCATCAGACGAGAACCCAACAGATCCCCTTACAAAGGGATGGAGTATGGTTAAGCACTTGCAGCATGCAAGGAGCATTAGGCTGAAGCACGATATTAGTTTTAGTGATTAGATAGCTTTTTGAAACTTGTAATAGATAAATTGCAATTAACATTTGATGATTAAATAAAGGATTATTATTTATGAGTAAAGTTACTGACTTGTGTTAACTATATACTATTGTTTCACTTTGCATATTTTGACTTCCTAAATAATAAGATTATTTAAACTATCAACAGTCGCTCATACGTTGGAAGTAGGTATGAAAGAAGACTGTCATGAATTGGCTTGTAGATTGTCTAAGTGTTTAGGCATGGCAAAAGTTTGTTGCAATGTTCATGAGTTCTCTTGAAATAAGATTTGAGTATTGGATTAAACCAGCGCTCACATGAATCACTTCATGGAATTTAATCACAAGTGATTGTGTGATGATAATATCATATAGTCTTTAAACCTATATATATATATATATATATATATATATATATATATATATATATATATATATGTATATATGATTTGTTATTTACGAGTTGCTTGTGCATTGATAATGTGTAAATAAGTAACTTGATGTTATAAAACGCATTATTATGTACGATTTGATGAGTAATAGTACAAGCATATAAGTCGAAGTTTATATGTTCCTTTTATCCTATGAGGGTAAAAGTGATATCTTAGGCCCTTCGATGATTTGGTTTGACTTATGTGTAGTGCCCGGTCGGGACTGAATTGATGTGTTCAATAAAGTTCTACGTCAGACAGATCAAAGATCGAGAAACAAACTGCTGGACAATAAGTATGACTATGTTCCATGTAATTGTCCACACAATATCTTTAGAATGGAGGACTATACGTTCCCTTATCTAAAGGATGTGTCAGAGTTCAACTGCTGCTTTTGAGAGCTACAGTTGCTAATTGGATTTTGTAGTCGTACTTGCATTTATAATTATTAGACTTATCCAAGCGGGAGACTATTTGATTAGGTATCTAAGCCATAACTATATTTGGTATGTACTTGACCCGGTTGTAGCATGGTCCTTTTTTGGGTTGTCTTCGCTAACGCAACTTGACTGGATGAATAATGGAGAAAGAGGTTGTTATGGTTTATTAATATATAATATTAATAATATAATAAAGGAGAAATCATATTTGTTTAATTAATATTATAACACCCGGTTCTAGGTATGCTTTTAACTTAATTCAGTATTATAATTTCACTCTTGGACTCGACGAGTTGATGGGCTAACTCGTCGAGTCAGAACGAATCTGGGTCAGGGAAATAAGTAACCTACTCGATGAGTCGGAAGACCGACTCAGTGAGTAGGTGCTGTCTGATGAGAACCGTAATTTCAAGGGTTGATTCCCCTATTTAAGGAACATAAGGCCCCTTTGGCCTCCCTTGTCACTCCCTCAATATCCAGAAAACCCTAAATTGCCACCTTTGTATATTGTGAGTATTTGAGTGCCATTTCTTGTGATATATTTGTGTTGAAGTTGGGTGAAGAACAGGAAGAGGGAAGACTTCAAGAAAAGAGTTCAGATCCAGAATCAACGTCACCTTCCCCTCACTTTCTGGTAATAAAGCTTCCCTCTTGACTTGTGATTTCCTATGTCTTCTTTATGTTTATCTTGGGCTAAGAAGCTTGACTCTTGGGATTTGGACGTCCCAAGTCGATTCACCATCAGATCTAGGACCTTGAAGGTTCCTCATGGCATAAAGGTGCCATCTTTCGGGCTATGAGAACCCCATGCATGCTAAAACCTCCATTTTTGGCGTTTTAAGCACCAATGATATATGCATGCATGTAAATTTCATAACTTTACGTGTTAGATCGACCTTAGAAGCCTAGATCTACCTTTTAGATTAGATTTTTACACCAGAAATCGAGTTATAGACTTAGTCAATAGGCGACTCGATGAGTTGTTCTTGGACCTCGGCGAGTCCGGGGCTTGAGTCCCCAATCTGTTGTGGTTCAAAGAAACCCAGTTGAGTGGTAGTAGGGATTTAGACAAGTCCGAAGGAGTGACTCGACGTATTAAAACATAGTCGTAATCTAGAAATCATGGGACTCGACGAGTGTAAGAACACACTCGGCGAGTTCAAGGCAGTCTTCTTACCCACTAGAATAGACTCGACGAGTTGTTGACACAACTTGGTGAGTCATAGTCTGGACGTGTTCATATGATGAAGATGAACTCGACGAATTGTTCATACAACTCGGTGAGTCGGATGAAGATTGACCCAATGAATTTTAGAAAAACTCGTCGAGTCCATGCTAAACTCGACGAGCAGAGTCGCGGGTAGAAGAAAGGATAAGGACTCGGTGAGTTGGCGGCCCAACTCGGCGAGTCAGGTCAACTGGAAGTTGACTTTGACCAGGATATTAACTTTAGCCAGGGGTAAAATAGTCACTTTACCATAAGATTAGTTATCAGTTTTTGACTAAGTATCTTTATGGGAATTGTAGTCGGGGAGTTGTTGGAGCAGCAGTCAGAAATTTCAAGCTCAGTATCTCAGCAGTCAGTTCTTCGAGGTGAGTTTCCTTCCAGTTGGAATGGGTCTACGAACACAATGTCGGCCTGTTGAGATAGCAGTAGTTCAGTATGCTTGATGTCTTTATGATTCAGGCATGTATACGTGTTATGTGTTCCGTGCTGCTGTTCGATGCAATATGTAGTATATGTCTTATTGTTATATGTTCTGATTATGTTATGCTATGTTCAGTCAGTTCCGGACTCCGGCCCGATGCAGAGGGCAAGGCCCTAGTCAGTTCCAGACTCCGATCCGATGCAGAGGGCGAGGCCCTATTTAGTTCCGGACTGTGGTCCGATGCAGTGGGCAAGGCCCTAGTCAGTTCCAGACTTCGGTCCGATGCAGTGGGCAAGGCCCAATATCTACTTTATTTGTTATTGAATGGTATGCGGTAGTTTGGGGGAGCTCACTAAGCTTCATGCTTATAGTTTCAGTTTTAGTTTCAGGTACTTCAGCTAGCAAGGGGAAGGGATCAGGATGATGACATGACACACACCATAGTTTTAGCTTGGGAGTTAGACTCTGATATTTTTAACACAATCATGACATCAGTTTGATATGAGACATATTTTATGACATTTTGTGACACACAACTTATTACTTTCTTATATGATATTTGGATGTTATCGTTTTAGTAATGTTTTCAAACGAAATTTTTGGCTTGTCTTTTTGGGATGTTTCAAGTTGGTATTAGAGCCTTGGTTTGAGGGATTCAAACACAATTTCGGGTTTGTCTGAACTCAAACTAAGGAAATAGTATAAGATTTCCAAAAAGAAAAACATTTTCGAAAGAAATTTTGTAAAAGAAACTTAAAAAGAAAAGAGTTTTTGAAAAAGAAAAGGGTGTGGTGCATGCGATCTGCCGAGCTCTGTGACATCCCCAAAATCACGGCCAGAAAAGACCGATTTTGTTTATGCTTTATAAAAATCAGAGTAGTTCATTTTATAAAAAGGTTGCGGAATTTGTTCCCAGAAGAACATGGTAAATACGTTATTAAAACATTTTCGAAGAAACATATTTATTTCATTTTAAAACGTTTGGGATGTCATCGTTAATACAGGAACATAAGCATAAACAGAACTTACAATTATTCACACTAGTGGTCTACATCTCTTTAAATCTCTCAGTGTAATGTCACTTCATATCAACACCTGTGATATAAATAAACTGAGTGGGTCAGGTTGGGAAACCTGGTGAGCACATAGGGATTTCAATCCCACAATGTTATACCATATATATAGTTTAAAATTCACAAAATATACAATTTCACCATACATATATATAAACAACTCTTATCCCACCCCGTCGATCCTCGCAACGAGGCTATCCATACTCTCGGACCTAAGATTAGTCGTTTTACCTACTCCATACTCTCGGATCAGAAATGAACGAATTTACCAAATCCATACTCTCGGACTAGGGACGAATGACTAATCCATACTCTCGGATTAAAGATGAATGATTATGCCTAATCCATACTCTCGGACTAGGGACAATAGCTAATCCATACTCTCGGATTAACGAATGATTATGCCTAATCCATATTCTTGGACTAGGGACAATGACTATGTCTAATCCATACTCCCGGATAAGTGACATATACTAACTTATATTCTCTGAGTTTAACTCACTTGTACTCGTAAGAATATACTACCCAATATTCCTCATATTTAATTTAGGTCTACTCTTTATCCTAAATTATCAAATATAATCAGGTATGTTCTTTAACATGAATTTCAAGCAACATCAATTAACTCGCACATAAACATATAATTAATATTTCAATCAATACTTGTATTAAAATCATGTTCATGAAAGGGACTATGCACTCACCTGAGAAGGTGGTGACTCGGTACTCGGACAGCGCTTCGTTTACTTTAAAATAATTTCCTTCGACGAAACCTAGTATTATCACCAATAGATTTTAGTCTATTATTCGCCGAGACTAATTAATAGTCTAGCTATTATTACTATTATATAAGCGTTAAAAAAATACTTATATAACCCATAATAATAGCCCAAGTATTTATTATATGTTCTTAATAATGTTAATATAATTAAATAAAAACTATATTAAAAATAGTGTAGGCGTAGCTCACTTACAGCGGGTTTTATAGAAAACCAGGCTTTGCTTGGAGCAGCGTTTCCGAGCCAAAAAGCTCTTCTTCTCGGAGCCGTCGAGCACTCCGGGGCTTCCGCCTCGTGCTAGGGAGGTTCCCTAGGCTTTTCGGGGGATTTCGGGGCTAGAGAGAGGTTGTAGAGAGAGAGTAAAGATAAGAAAGAATGGGAAAGGTGTGAAGAAAATGAGGGTGGGAGAGGTGGTATTTATAGGGTGAAAATGGCTGAACTTGGTGCCACATGTCACCTTTTAGTGGCAAGACTTGGGGAGAAAGCAATGGCCAAGATTGTGCCACATCACCCATTTTCGCACAACACACTTCCGACTTCTAAAATCCGTAACTTTCACATACGACCTCCGTTTTTGACGTTCTTTATATCCACTCGTAGGTAAAAATAATATCTATAACTTTCATTTTGACTCCGTCGGCTAATTCTCGACCGATCTTAAATTTAACAGTACGAGGCGTTTAGACTGTTAAATGACCGCGAAGAATTCGTAACTCCTTCATACGGACTCCGTTTTCGTCTTTCTTTTTACCGCTGAGTTCCTATTAATGAGATCTTCAACTCTCATTTATTTTACGTAAGCCAAAAACCGCTCGATCTAAAATTCGAGTTTCGGGTTGTACACTGCTAAGCCGAATCTTAGAAAAATCATAACTTCCTCATACGAAGTCAGATTTGGGCGTTCTTTTTATCGACGCCCTTAGTTTAACATATTCTACGACTTTTGTTTAGATTGCTAAGGCTAAAAAGTCTTCTATCATAAATTCACTATTTACGTCTTCCGGTGCCGTGCCGGTTTTGCCGTAAAACTTCGGCGGACCATAACTTCTTCGTTATAACTCGGATTTCAGCGTTCTTTATATGTACGGAAACCTTGTGACATATTCTAAAACTTGGTTTAGACTATTCATTCTAAATAATCTTTTGTTGAAAAGTCATTTTTGACCCCTATTGCCTCTAAATTGACTAGCCCGGATCTACGAGCGTTACAAGCTCAAGTAAGTACTCCCAAATTACCAATACAAGTTTATGTTACGATTATTAGTTTCAGTAGAACAGCATGCTAGAATAGGACTAAGGATCTAGGAAGGATGCCTTATGTGTGTGCTATATGTGTTTCAGATTTATGAGAACTGCATGCTAGTATCGGGTAGCAGTAATGAGATAGCCTGTTTAGGTTATGCCTAATAGTATGAGCTTATAATCGTATGCTAGAACAGATTCTTGTTTTGTGGATGGAATTGCTTTTATGTTCTGGTTAGACTTTCCCTTTTTGTCTGAATGCTACTTGCTTTGTGCTTTGTGGGACTCAAAGTGATGAGAGTTAGCCATTAAGTGAATACGTCACGTCACATGTGATCAGGATTGAATAATCTCATGGTGTTGGATTTGGCCCTATTGCGCATCTCTTGTTCGAGTCCAACCGTTGTAGGGAAGAGTCCTTTACTCGAAGGATTATCTGAGCCTCGTCACATGTGATGGTATTCAGGTAGTGGCTAATTGGCATTACGAAGATCCCTTCAGTAACTGATGACTAGGTTCGAGTTGGAGGTTACCCTAGGGCTAGCCTAGGATGAGAATAGTGGTGGGAGCAGAGTTAGTAGCAGAGGTAGCAGTAGTAGTGAAAGGGACTTGGTGGAGTCAAGGCAATTCTTGAGGAAAGTATGGATAGATGTGCAAGGTATTAGGGGCCCATACTACCGGAAGCACATGATCCGTACTTGAATCAAGGAAGGCTGAGACGAGACTAGAGATGCACAGGAAAACCAGTTTGGCCCATAGGATCCGATCCGATACGGAAACCAGATTTGGTCAAAATCAGTTTTGACCGAACCGGTTCGGATTTAACCAGTGACCGGATTCTAACCGGATCTTCATTTCAGATGAGAAATCGGATTGGACCCCAGATCAAGAATCGGATTTCATGGAAACCGGATCCAAAACCAGTTTGAAACCGGATTTTTTTGTTACCGTTAAAAAACGGGAAAAATCGAATTTTTGGGTTTTTTTTTTCTTTTTTTCTAGTCGTTATAACCCATAAAAAATGGCTACTTTGACTTTTTGTCCCTTCTAAATACCTATATATACCTTTCATTTGCTCCATTTCAATTTTACACAAATTCTACTACTTATTTTCATAATACTCCAAAAAATGAGCTCGAGAAATTGAACCGCGGGTCAAGATTCGGATGCAACGGTGGTTAAAATCATACCAACCACTCGGAGTAAAGAAGTGTGGGAACATTACGATTTGTGTTTGTTGTCGAACGGGAAGGAAAAAGCTAGATGCAAGAAGTGCAGAATGTTTTTGGGAAAAGATGGCAATCGCACGTTGAGGAGTCATACAACAAAAACTTGTCCGACTGTAAAAGGTCAAAGCGATCCAAATCAACCAAATATTACTCCCGACGGGTTGATCTTTATTTACAACAATGATGACCTTCGTGAAAGCTTTTGCAAGTTCGTGATTCAAGAGGGCTTGCCTTTCAACCACTTCGACAACCCACGATTAATAAGGATTTTGCGGGAAAAAATGCAACCACAATACCGGCAAGTAAGTCGCACTTCTCTTAAACGTGATGCTTTAAAGTATTGGGATATAGCCAAAAAAGATATGCAATTGAGATTTTTAAATATAAAAACCGGTGTTTCTTGAACCTGTGATGTTTGGTCCTCCACCGGTAGTTGTCCCAAAAGTTGTCTTTGTGTCACGACACATTGGATAGATCTCTCTACTTGGGTAATGAACAAATGAGTTATTGCTTTTGAACCTTTTGTGCATCCTCACACGGGGGCACGATTATTTGCAATTTTAGTAAGCGTTATAGAGACTTATAATTTACGCGACAAAATGTTTTATATTTCGTTTGACAATGCAAGTAACAATACCGCCGCAAAAAAAGATTAATTGCAACATATAAACCTATTTTGGATGGCTCATTTTTTCATACTAGATGTGTTTGTCACATTATTAATCTTGCGGTACAAGATGGTTTAAAAATGATAGATTCGACGATTGAAAAATTCAAAACTGTGTTAACTAGAGTTTTTTGGAAAAAATAAAGCTACAATGGAAATATATCGAAAGCTTGCCATTTCCATTAACGTAACTCCATATAGTCCTCATTGGGATTGTGACACTAGATGGAGTTCAACATGTATGATGTTTGAAAGTTTGACACATCAAAGAATCGCTTTGCAATTATTTTACGATACAATTTAAAAAGGAAAAAACCCGGTTTCGGATTATGATTGGGATTTGATGGAAGAGTTTGTGGAAATGTTAAAAGTTTTTAAACAATCAACCACTTTTTATCGGGTGTGTATTACCGTACAAGTCCGTTGTTACTAAATGAATTATAGTTGATGTCCGCACAATTGGAACGTTTTGAACAAATAAGTGAAATATTTGTTTTGGTTACGAGACCAATAAGACAGAAACTAGTCAAATATTTCAAAGAAATGCCACCACTTTTTACTTGCGCCGCGACATTAAACCCATGTATCAATGTTACGGGTGTAGAGCCTTTGATTACCAAAATATATATGTCTTTAAATTTGCACAAAGATAACTCAAACTACATCCATAACAAAATAAACAATTTTAATAATACTTTTACTACTTAGTTTGACATTTACGCTACAAAATATGGCAATATGTCAAATACTTTTGCAAGTGTAACTGACTCTACTAGCGGTGCATCGGGTAGTGGTGGGGGTCGAACGGATTTTCATATCAACCTCTATAACCATATTTTGGAGGAGCAAAACAAAATAGCAGGCACATTAATGCCTAGTAGCAAACTTGGAATTTATATGGGTTCAAACTTTTTAAAATTCATGAGTGCACCACAATTTAAAATTTTGGATCTTTTGGCTTGGTGGAGAGAAAAGGAAGCACAATTTCCTATTCTCTTCGTCATGGCCCGTGATTTACTAACCGTCAAAGCTTCCACGGTAGCTTCAGAATTCGCCTTTTCTTTTAGTGGTAGAGTTTTATCAAAGTTGAGGACGAATCTTACTCTGGTTGCGGTAGAGGTTTACATTTGCTTGAAGGATTACTTGGATTCTGTGGAACGTACAAAACACTTGGAATCACTAGAAGGCCCACTAGCACAAAATGTTGAACCGGAGATCATGGATGAAGAATATGCACAAGGCTTATCAACACCTCCGAAAGACGATGACGATGACGATGAAGTCGAAGACGAAGACGGAGATGAAGAATATGGTATTAATGAGACCCCTAGTTATTTGCGTGGCGGAAGAATAATTAAATGAAGGCACACGAAGTGGAAGACCACAAAAACTATTTCCATTTGGCTAAATGTTATAATGCCACTTTATTACTATTATTATTATTAGTTAAGTAGTTTAAAAACTCTTTATAATTCGACGTTTGATGTATGTTTTAACTATTTTAATGAACCCATGTTGCATTTTGTGTTATATATGAAGTCCAAAAAATGTTTATTTAAGAAAAAAAAAAGGCCAAAATCGGATCGGATCGGGTCCGGATCGGATTAAACCGAATCGGATGCAGGGCTCGGAAAACCGGTCAAATCCGGTTTGAAACCGGTTCGGATTAAGGGTGAAATCGGATTCGGTATGACATCATCAAACCGAATCGGATGGCTTCTTTGTGCATCTCTAGACGAGACCATGAAGCTTCTAGTAGATGTGATCCTTCTAGTTATATTAGTGTTTCTGACGTTGTCATATTGTGTTTTCAGAATGGTGGTTTTATGCCCTAGAACATCAGTCTGCAGTTCAAGTGCTGGAGAGGGATCACGTTTACGCTCGAGGGTCGAGCATATAAATGAGCAGACTAGGAAGTTCATCTCCTCAGAGATCACACACATCCCACTAGACCAGACTCCTGTGATCTTTGGTACGGTCAACGAGGGCATCCTAGAGATTCTTGATGAGAGGTTGAGCGCTTTCCGTACTGAGATGGCGGCCATGATAGGGTCACGTACCTTGACCTTCAGGGAGTTCACAGCTTGTGGACCTCTAGATTACCAGGGGGCCCAAGACCCCATTGCGAGTACCAGATGGTTGGCGGATGTGGCTAACGCTTTCCGCACTACTAGATGTACCGGTGGGGACACGGTCCGACTTGCATCCTGTCTTCTTAAGGGTAGGGCACGTGATTGGTAGAAGGAGATCGGTCATGCCATTGGGGATGATGCAGCCTTGATGCGATGACCTGGACTGATGTCACGACCAGGTTTAGAGCAGAGTTTGCACCGACCATTCAGGTGCAGCAGGTTGCGAGGGAGTTCCAGGATCTTACACAGACTACTGAGACTGTGGCGGAGATTACCGCCAAGTTCAGGAAGAGGGCTCTTCTCGTTCCTCAGTATGCAGAAGATGAGGAGATGAAGAAGGTCGGATACCATGAGATGTTGAGGAGTGATATCATACAGTTTGTGAGCTGGTCCATCTGTAAAACGTTGGATGACATGATTGCGAGGGCTCGTAAGAGGGAGATTGATTTAGAGATGGAGAGGAAGAGGAAGCCAGAGGTGGTATCTGGCACAGGAAGTTCGGGCAAAGGGCCTAAGGTATCGGATCACAGATCTAGAGGACAGCAGAGCCACAGTCGGTGTGGCAAGTGTAGGAGATTGCACGATGGATTGTGCAAGGCAGGGAGTTCCGGATGCTACAAGTGCGGTCGGACCGGACATATGAGTAGGGATTGTACAACTACCACCACCACCACCACATCATCTGATCCGATTTGCTTCCAGTGTAATCAGAGGGGACATAAAAAGTCCCAGTGTCCAAGCATAGCAGCAGCAGGGAAGGTGGTTGCACCTGCCCCTGCTACTTTGAGGATTACAGATGGCTGTCAGGGTCGGGCTGAGATGCCAGTAGCGAAGAGTAGAGCCTTCCAAATGATAGCAGAGGAGGCGCGAGCAACTCCTGATGTGGTGATGGGTATGTATTTTCTCTTTATCTTTGTATTTAGTATTGGTTGTTTCTCATGATTATGTGTTTGTGTATAGGGTCGTTGTTCTTAGTGAACGAGATTTTAGCTGCAATATTGTTTGATTCGGGGGCTACCCGATCATTTGTCTCGCTTATGCTTAGCAAGCGGTTTAGCGGAGGTCCATGGGAGCTGGATTTCCCGCTTGAGGTTAAGATAGTTGATGATAGAACCGTCAGGGTCGCGAGAGTACATAGGGGGTGTTCGCTGCAGTTATTTGATGAGCAGTTCTCAGTGGATTTGGTTCCTATTCCCCTGTGAGGGAATAAGGTTATAGTGGGTATGGATTGGCTGAGCTCCAATGGGGAAGTGATTGATTGTGAGCTACGGTTAGTGAGGCTCCGCACTCCTAGTGGGGGAGAGTTAGTGATTCAGGGCGAGAGGCCACAACACGGACCGATTCTTTGTTCAGCAACAAGAGCGAGGCGCTACTTCCAGCAGGGATGTGTGGGGTACATCGCCTATGTCATGGATGCCCAGGATAAGGGTAAGGCGACAGTTGATGATGTACCAGTGGTGCAGAGTACCCGGACGTATTTCTAAAGGATTTACCTGGGATACCCCCGGAGAGACAGGTTGAGTTTAGGATTGACCTGGTACCTAGTGCAGCTCCGATAGCCAAGGCACCATATCGGTTGGCTCCTCCAGAGATGCAGGAGTTGTCTATGCAGCTGGAAGAGCTGCTAAACAAGGGTTTTATCAAGCCGAGCAGTTCACCATGGGGAGCCTCAGTCTTGTTTGTGAAAAAGAAGGACATGTCACATCGAATGTGTATAGACTACCGGGAGCTGAACAAGGTAACAATGAAGAACCGGTATCCACTTCCGAGGATAGATGATCTGTTTGACCAGCTTTAGGGAGCATCTTGGTTTTCCAAGATTGATTTACGGTTGGGATATCACTAGATGCGGTTCAGGGATGAGGATGTACAGAAGACCGATTTAGGACCCGCTATGGTCATTATGAGTTTTTGGTGATGCCGTCTGGGCTCACCAATACTCCAGCTGCGTTCATGGATCTCATGAACCGCGTATGCAGGCCGATGCTGGATCAGTCTGTGATAGTATTCATTGAAGACATCTTGGTTTATTCCAAGACTCAGGAGCAACATGAGGAGCACCTGAGAGAGGTGCTAGAGACACTGAGGAGAGAGAAACTTTTCGCGAAGTTTTCCAAGTGTGAGTTCTAGTTGCGCGAGGTGCAGTTCTTGGGACACCTCGTCAACGAGAAGGTTATACTAGTAGATCCAGCCAAGATAGAGGTTGTGATGTCGTGGGAGGTCCCGAGGTCTCTATCTGCGATTTGGAGCTTCCTAGGTCTGGCAGGGTACTACAGGAAATTCATCCAAGATTTCTCCTAGATAGCAGTTCCGCTCACCCAACTGACCAAGAAGTCAGTGGCATTTCGTTGGGGGCCTGAGCAGCAGACAACTTTTGAGACCCTCAGGCAGCGATTGTGCAAGGCACTGATTCTTACCCTTCCATAGGGAGTGGATGACTTTGCAATCTACTATGATACTTCGATCACAGGTATGGGAGTAGTACTGATGCATCGAGGCCATGTGATAGCTTATGCCTCTAGACAGTTGAAGCCACACGAGGCTAACTACCCGACACACGATTTAGAGTTGGGGATGTTGTGTTCGCCCTCAAGATTTGGCGACATTATCTCTATGGGGTCCGATGTACCATTTACTTGGATCACAAGAGTCTGAGGTACCTCATGGATCAACCAAATTTGAACATGAGGCGGCGTCGATGGTTAGACATGGTAAAGGATTACAATTGTGAGATCCTTTACCATCCATGCAAGGCCAAGGTAGTGGCTGATGCCTTTAGCCGCAAGGCAGTAGCAGTCCCGATGAGAGATACATGTCTGAGGATGACATTGATTACCCCACTGCTGGAGCAGATTAGGGAGGCGTAGGCTGAGGGTCTGAAGGAGGAGTTTCAGAAGTGTGAGAGGATTGTGGGCTGAGTAGTTTCCTTCGATTATGACAGTTGAAGATTGTTGACCCTGCATGGGAGGGTCTGGATACCGTACTAGGGCGGAGTACAACAGGTGTTGATGGACGAGGCCCACAAGTCTCGGTTCTCCATCCACCAAGGGGTGACGAAGATGTACAGAGAGCTTCGACCCGATTACTAGTGGCCCTGCATGAACCGGAACGTAGCTTGGTACGTGGAGAGGTGCCTGAGCTGTAGGAGGGTCAAGGCTGAACACCAAAGACCCCACGGCAAGATGCAACCGTTAGACCTGGTGGTCCATGATATATTCATACCACATCGTAGCTTGGTGTTGTTGACCTTTACACATATCACTAACCTCATCAACTCTTATCAACATGCCAACATCATTGACCTCAACAACACCATCAAAGTTAGGACCAATTACATGGTGTTCTTTACACCTGCCCATATCACTGAGGACCTCATCATAATCCTTATGCGAATCAAATGGTCCATGTTCAACTTCATACTATAAGATGAAACAATTATGTCTTGTTGTCAAACATTTTTCCTCTTATATTTTGGAGACAATATTATACTCTTGGCATTCACATTAGCTAAATCAACCTCTCATTTTTCAACAACTAAAACAAGAGATGTCTCTCTTTTAGGCAACTGAACTTTATTAACAAGGATGATTAGTTTATGTCCTCCGTCTCACTAATCTCTTTAATAATAACCTTTATCTTGTTGTCCTTCACAAATCGAGCAATTTTGTATACATCTTCGTCGTCACACAAAACATGAAGTCCAAAATGGCATTAACTATTAGGTATGAGGAAATGGTAGTAGATTGTATAGCATAGCCCAAACTTTTCATCATTATATCAAGTTGGTGAACCAAAAACTCATCAATATCCACCATATTAATGTACGAAATAATTCCATCAATATACTTCATGTTTAAAAATCCAATCAACTCACCACTGTGATGTGATGAAGTTTAATGGTGAACAAAGAAGACATTCCATCTTCAAAACATGGAAAAAGAAAGTCACATTTAAACTCATTTTCTCATAAATGGAAAAAGATTATCAACTTATAGTAGAAAGCATTGGGTCCACTCTATGTTTTTATGTCCAAATTACTACTACATTTTAACATGACGAATTGAAGAAGCTTGATTAGGGTTTTGATGAGGAACAACTCTTTCAATGATGGGAACGATGGGGAAACTGATAATTAAGGATTACTTATGATAATTAAGGACTACTTATTTAATCATAGAGGTTCGAAAAAATTCCAATAGTCTCGGCGAACACGGTGAAAATAATAAAAAGAACAACATTCATATGGTGCAAGCATAGAGGTTCTTTCAAAAAAATGGATTGAAGAGTTTGGAATATTAGTCATTTCCTTTGTAATTTTTTTTTTTCAATTTTGCTATGTTCTCTTTCGTTTTCTTTTTATACGGTTAGTTTGTTCTCCAGTTTTATAATATTTGCTGTTTTCCAAAAAAAAAACTTATGCAATCACGAAACAGGTTGGATTTAACATGTGTTTTGCATAAGTCAATGGACCCATATTCTACATACAAAATTTCAATTTTCCACAGAGCATGCCACAAAATAAATTGGACTCGAATTGTACATTTACTTTTTTATAAACCATATGGATCAATTTTCCAATTTACCGAAGACTACATATAAATGCAAACAGCTTTGAAATGTACACAGTCGCATCCCATGAATATCCCACAATCATTTACAATTAACTTTTACAAGTTGAAATCCTACCGAAAATTCACTAATAAGCTGTATAATATTGCACAACAATTGATTAAAAAAAAAAAAAACCCTAAGGTATCTATTAATTCACGATGATCCAAACGACGCATTCGTATTCTGCACCCGCAAGTCATGGTAGAACCGGCTAATGAACTGCTCAGCCGCGTCATTCACCCGGTTGTCCTCGTCCACACTACTTAACGGAAACGGAGAGTCGGTTACCCTCAGCTGCCTAACCATCGGTGTACTCCCAAACCCTGGAAGCGCCGGTGAGGAATTGTCGCTGTGAATCATCTCCATGGCTTTAAACACAGCGTTAACAGCCATCATATCAAGATGATCCTTCGATGGTTTGCTGTTGGAATGATGTTTCTTGTGGAATGAAAATAGAGAGAAAGGGTGGTTACTAGTGGGCGCAGGGCTGTTGCTGCAGCTGAACTCATATTCACCAGGCGGAGGTGAAGGGAAAGAGACGTCGTGGGATCGGTGGTTGGTGGTGAAAGATGCCCGGTTGTTATGGTGGTGGAACATAAGGTTCTGTAAGGCTTTTCCGACGATCTTGCCACGCTTTATCATCATGTTGAGGTCCAGCAACAACTTTCTCTTGGATATGCCTTTTCGCAGCATGAAGTAAACCACACGAACCAGATTCCAAACTTTCTTAGGCAAAACCGGTAGATTTTGTTCCATTTTTGTATGTAGGAGAGTTATTATCGACTGTTTTTGTTTATGATATGATGAAGATGCAGAAAATTGTTGATGAAATGAAGGAAGGTAGTGAGGCTATTTAAAGGGAAGGAAACGTGAGTTGTCCTTTGATGTTAAGTTAACCTGACTTGCTGGTGCTTTCGTTATTTTAATAAATTATTTAGTTTTCTACTTTACTTTAGTACTGTAGACACCCCTTTTGTTTCATGTCCTCTGTTCAATCAGAGATTATTTACGGCATATTTTGGATTGGATAAGATCATGGTCACGTGATTGCTTATTGCAACTTGATAAATATAAACTAAATGGTTTCTTCAACAATGTATATGAATAACCACCGTCTTCAAAAAATAATGTCTCAATTTGAATCTAATGTATTTCAACTTTGCCCTAATCGTATTTATATAATACTATTTAGATAACAACACTAGGAAGATTTTTACTTTAAACATTGGGTATAACTCAAACGTTGAATCTTGAAACTCTCTTCGTAAGTATTAGAGTAGCATAACTACTCATTTACTAATGGTCTCCCTAATTTGGCCAACTTCCATAGGTTGCATTTTTTTTCGTTGTCTTAGGTTAGCTCTGGAGTCGAAGGTGTTGATAACTCGTCTTCGGATTCATGGATGTAATTTGTTTTACTCTGGCATCTTGCTAGTTTTAAGTTTAGTCTTGCCGTTTAAAAAAAAAAGAAACTCGTTTACTAATTAATATGAATCAAACGACATCTGGAGGAAAGTATATATATCTCGCATTTTAGGTTTGTACATTAAAAATACAACCGTGACAACAAACCATTTATTGAAACATGGAGTTTCGATAAATGTTTTAATTGTTTAATTGTAATGAACATGACCTTTACACATGTAAGAAGCATAACCTAGAGGTAGAACAAAGCCGTTTCCAAAGTAAATAAATAAATAAATAAACAAAGTTGTCATTGTTACCAAAAGCAGTAGCCCATTTGGTGGGTTAACCTTGTTGGCGTGGAGGGGGAAAAGGCAATTACTTAGCGATAGAGGTTTGGTTTGCACTATCCCTCAGCCACTTTGCACCTGCTACCTCATTATTAAACGCCGTTATCCCAAGAAACTTCCGACCATATATAATTATATACCACCAATTACAGTCGAGTGTGTTAATTTTCTATACTGGATTATTGATTATTTTGATTTTTTTAGTTTGTGAACAGATGGATATATAACATGTATGTCGTCATCTATAGTTGATGCTTTAACGGTTGTAAGCGAACATTATTCATTCGTACGTTATGATATGTTTGTTGTTTCAAGGGTTACTCAGTGTAACTTCTTCCATAAAATTTCCTTAGAGAAACTTATTCTTCCCACTTTCTAACTGTAAAGTTTGTGTTCCAAAGCTACCCATGCAGTAAGGCAAGGAATTCCTCTTGTTTCACTTTATCTTTTTGGTTTTTTTTTCTGGCCCATCGAAATGTTTACTTTCTTTAAACACTTATATTTCACCATATTTCCTTTCTTCTCTCTTTTTCTTAAACATGGAAAATTTGAAAAGCCCAGGACCAAAATGCATAAAGCAAAACAATCGAAATCTCTATGCAATGCGCGGACACTAGCCTAAGCAAACCACAGCACGTTATTTTGGTGCATGCATGATTAATATATACCTAATTAAGGACAAAGTCGTGTGTAGGTTGCGACCAATATTGGCTTGGTTGCTTTTTGCAAGATTAATTTGGCGTTTCTTCAACATTTATTGTACTAGTTTTTACTTTTTTTTTTCAAAAGCCGTCGTCCTTGTTTGCTTTCCGTGCACAAAGTCATATGCCGTATGTTGATTGTTGATTGAGGTTACATGAACATATACATGCTTTTGGAGATGTTTGTATGAATTTAGTCTAATAAAGTATTGAATATAAACAATATATATGTTGAGTCCAAAGACTATTTCTCCAAATAAACCTTATATATAGAGAGGGAGGATATATATATATATATATATATATATATATATATATATATATATATATATATATATATATATATATATATATATATATATATATATATATATATATATATATATATATATATATATATATATATATATATATATATATATATACTAGGTTATAACCCGTGGACAATACGGGTGAAAAAACTAAAAATAACTTTAATTAAATTATAAGTTATTAAAAATTTTAATAATTAATAAATATAAATGTTTTGTCGGTAAATTCATAATGAATAATGATGGGTTGAAATTATGAAATCATAGTTGTTTGACGATTACATAATGGTATAATTAATTATAATCCGTGACAATCATGGTTACAAAATACAACGAATTTCAATAGTTAAAAATCATAATTATTATTCAATTATTTTCAAAAAGTTATTAACTAAGAAAGTTATGTGTTCGTTATGTAACTTTATAATGGTTGATTGAAATAAATATGTGAAATCATTTTTTTTAAAGATAAATGGCTCTTTAGGTGTAAATTAATAAAAAATGATGATATTATTTAATAAAATATATTAAATATAAAATAAAACAACCACAGGTAATGCACCTAAATTAATAAAAAATGATGATATTATTTAATAAAATATATTAAATATAAAATAAAACAACCACAGGTAATGAACAGTGATGTATGACAAATTAAAAAATTAAGTTATTGTAATAACAAAGTATAACAAATTACTAATAAAAATTAAGAATAAAGTTTTTTTTACTAATAATAAAAAATAATTAAAAATTAATAATAATTTTGTATTTTAATAATATTTAGAGTATAAAAATACAATCACTAATATTATATTTGCATAACTTTATTTTTATAATTCTACACATTTCTTTGTATACTTCTTACATTAACGATTATATATACATGTCACAGTGATTTTACATAAATGATTAACGATTATATATAAATGTCACAGTGATTTTACATAAATGAATGAGTTATTTAAGTTGAAATTTTGTTCCGAATGTAAAAAAGATTAATTTACAATAAGATCTTTACTCATTTTCCATATTATTAAATTATCAAATTATATATATAAAAAACCTTTAACTATCCAAATAATCCCCACCTATCCACTTATCCCCCATAAACCCACCCGATGAATCAAAAATAGTGTGGCATTTTTTCCCTAACACTATCGGTGGTCTCCTTTTCCGGCATCAAAGCCCGTCATTCTTCCATCTACGTTTTTTATAGCAACCTGTATGTGCGCCTTCCTCGATCAAATATCATCGGATTTAGAGATATCTACTGATGGCATTTCAAATGCATCCGGTTAAACCCTTTTTGCACATGATTGTCATCAATTACAAATTAGAAGGACCAACTTTTGAAATTGAATGTCATATTGGTTTGACCGGAGTGATGAAATCTAGAAGTATACGGTGAAAGAAAATATGTACCGAACCAATCAACGTACGCCATATGACGATGGTAAGATTCAACCTGAAACGCTAAGAATTGTTCCTCCTTCATTATTTTAACAAAAGATAAGTATTTACATAAATACACTTTCTTGTGTTTAATTTGCAGGAATTATCAAATTGAAAATGGTAGCAGGAAGACATCAAAAGCAAAAAATTGCAAGTCTTTGACAGTGAAGACATTATCAGGTAATTGTCAAAATTTTCACCGAATAAAAACATGAAATTTCGAATTTCAAAAAATGTTAAATATTAGGTGGTTTTTGTTCATAATATTCATCTGATTAATATAAACAAATAAGAAATTGATTTTATTGATTTACCTTCCATATAAGGTTAATAAGGTTAATAGTTGTTTGACAAAAAAATCGATATACATTAATTTTGTAGATATATTCCGAATGATCACTTATTTAAGATGATACATGCTTTTGTTGTGCTCAAATTTCATATGAAGGCAGTCTTTCAATTCAAAACTGCTAATTATAATTGGACTTTAACTATTAAAAATAAAATAAAAAATTACAATAAATATACCAAATTCTATACCAATCATATGAAAAAAAATTTCTATTTTTTATTATAATATTTCCAATAATATCTTAAAGACCTTTGAATCAGACATTTTGTCAAACCCAAACTTATTAGTTTAAAGTCTAATTAGAAGCAACTATATCAAAGGGCCAAAATTTAGTCCAAAGTAAAACTATAAGCAATTTAAAAAAAAAACAAAAAAAAGAGGAGATGATCTTTTATAAATGGCATTCGGTAAATTTGAATCATTAATAGCAGACTATACATCAGCATGTATAAAATTTGGTTTGATAATTGGTGATTAGAGGCTGAATATTATCAATGAAGCCCACCAAAACAATTTGCTTCATTCTAGCAACTTTAGCTGGATACAAATTCACAAAAGTTAATAAAGACTACGCTCAACATAAAATGGGGAACCAACACCTATTTCATTCCCATGTTGGCAGATATTCAAATCTCATAAAATATTAAAATTTAATAATTTGCAAGAAAATAGGCTTCGAAGTCAATCGAGAAATACCCATATTTAAAAAGAATGTCATCAGATTCTTTTTGTAAGACTCAAATTACAACCTGTAAATACATAATGAACCAATTGTCATATGGTCACCTTCACATATTGTAGATTCTTATATTTAGACCTTTGTCTCCAAAATAAAGAAATGATTTATAAAATACTCCAAAAGAATTGTGTGAATTGTTAACATAAACGTTATATTACTTTCCTCTTGTAAAGCATTACAACATATAAATTTCATGTTCATAAACAACATGTTTTTTTTAAATGAATTGGTTGGATTAAAATAATAAAAATGTTGTATGAAAATAGTTCCTACTCTCAGATTTTAGTGTGAAAAAATTCCACCTGCATAAAGACATGCATATTCAAGAAATATTTATTACATATAACTTGACCCTCTATTCCCCAATTCGTACATAAAATTTAATATAAAGCATTACTTTGTAGCATTTACATTTACATATATAATAAAAGTAATCACATAACCAATAAATTTTTCTGTATCCAAACACAAGAATGAAAAAATCATTGGAAATAATATCCATAAAAGTAGGAGGATATATGCATATCAAATTCTTAAAAAAAAAAAAAGTAACAGAAGGAGAAGAATAATAGTAACAGAAGCATAAATCAGAAACAATAACAAAAGGTGAAGAAGAAATCAATAAAGCAGGATATCGTTTTGTAGATAACAAAAACATAAAGCAGTAAAATTTATTTGTTGTATACCGACCAAATTGATTGAATAAAGTGATATACCTTTGATATTTTGGAGAGATGCAGAAAAATTCTTGAGTGATAGGTTTGAAGACTCCAATGAAGAAGAGAACAATAAAGAATCGATATTTGTAAGTTGAAGGATTATGATTAGCTGGTTTTTAGTGATTGCATATCTCTACAAAAGTTTGAAAATTATGTTTATATATATGAAACGTAATTTGAATGCAATTTAATTGGATAGTGAAACTGATTTCCTTAATCTTAGGAGCTGATTAATTGACAAGCACAACAATGCATGGGCGGGAAAATCATTCCAAGAATATATGTGGTAATGACATGTGGCATAAAGGAGATGTAAAAGAATGCCATGTGGCGGTTTATGGATTCTTTTATTAGGAGTAGGGATATATATATATATATATATATATATATATATATATATATATATATATATATATATATATATCTCCTCTTAGTGGACCTTGTCACACCACTCATAAATAAAATTAGTATTTTTGCCTGGAATCGGTTCCCCTTAATCAATGAAATAATCATATACAATATAGTAGGCCGGATAATTAGAACACATAAAGAATACAAATGAGATAAATTATCGTGTACACTGAGAAGGACCCTCACAAATGTTCAAATTGGTACAAAATTTGGAAAACATCATTAATAGGAGACAATCGGTGAAGGTTCGAGCAAACTAGTATCTCGAAAGAACGTGTAACACTTGAACCCCTGGCCTGTAGAAACTTTGTCCTGAACAAAGTGGGTGTCAAACACTATAAATCTTGTGTCTTGGTTCAGAGCGAATTTGATGTTATTTAAAGTGCAAGTGGCACCGATCATAACTAACAAAGGTGGCAGTGCAGATATCAACATGAATTTCTTGAAGAAGGTTCCGGAGTGCATTGGAGTAAGCATTTGTGTTTGCGACACCTTTATATTCTGCCTCAACACACGTCGGGTGACGATATGTTTTCATTTAAACCATTATATATATTAATTTTATCATTGGTCTAGCTCTGTGTATTCTTATACACAATTGGTAGTAAAAAAAAATTAACATAAGCCTATATATATATATATATATATATATATATATATATATATATATATATATATATATATATATATATATATAGGTTCGGTTTCAATTATTTTCAAATCTAAAAATGCAAAATAAATGAAAAAATCCAAAAATTCTTTTTTTAAATATTATTTTCGGAACTTCAATTAACTAAAAAAATAAAAAAATAAAAAAATAAAAAAAATAAAAAAAAATCCCGTTTCTTTTTTTTTTTTTTGAAAAATACATGAAATATTCTAATAGAATATTACACTGTTATATTCTAAAAAATAAATTTAAAATGCAAAATAAATGGAAAAATCTAAAAACTCTTTTTTTAAATATTATTTTCGGAATTTTAGTTAACTAAAATAAAATAAAAAAAAAAACATAAAAAAATAATAAAAAAATCCTTATTTTTTGTTTTTTGAAAAATACGTGAAATATTCTAATAGAATATTACACTGTACATATTCTAGAAAATAATTTTAAAATGCAAAATAAATGGAAAAATCTAAAAATTCTTTTTTTAAATATTATTTTCGGAACTTGAATTAACTAAATAAAATAAAATAAATAAAAAAATCCCGTTTTTTTTTTTTTTTTTTTTTTTTTTTTTTTTTTTTTTTTTAAATACGTGAATTATTCTAATAGAATATTACACTGTAAATGTTCTAAAAAATAATTTTAAAATGCAAAATATATGGACAAATCCAAAAATTCTTTTTTTTAAATATTATTTTCGGAACTTGAATTAACTAAAAAAAATTAAAAAAAAATAAAAAAATAAAAAAATGTGTCTTACAGTCTCACAAAATATAGGTGGTCTCAAATAAACCTAACCCTATATATATATATATATATATATATATATATATATATATATATATATATATATATATATATATATAGGCTTAGGTTATTTTTTTTAATACCTATTGTGTGCCAGAATACATAGATCTAGACCAACGGATGAAATTAATCAATGAACATGATTTGATGGTGTATGATAGTAGAATGGATAACATGTACCATATAATCACATAAATTTTAGTAAAAGTGTACTTTGGACAATTAACTATATTTATAAAATTTAATTTTCGGATTTTGAGGGATAGTAATTTCTCTTAATTTTAAAAATCTGATTTTTTTTAATTAATTCAATTTTTTTCTAAAGTAATTTGTAAACATAACCGATTTTATTTTGTCAGTATATTTTTTTTTGTTAGAATGAGGTTCTTTCAGAATTTTATTTTATTAGAATATTATTGAACAATAATAAATTTTTTGAATCCGAGGTTGAAAAATAACAACATTGTAATATATTTTTATACATTCGAACTTATATATAAATTCATGCATATTCTTACACACTAAATGCCTTATACATTTTAATATAATTGTACATATTCTAAAAGAATATCAACAAAAATGAATAAAATTTTTAAAAAAATAACAACATTCTTAAATTGTGAATATCATCAAACTTTATTCATTCTTCAATTTATTATTGTTTGGTTTTCAACGCATTATTCCATCCATTCCTATCACAAATACAATAAAAACTAATAATGGTTAAAAAAATGTTACTTCCAATTAACTATCACTTTATATATTCTAGTAGAATAAATATAATATTACAGAATACTTAGAATACATTATGACAGAAATACACAAATTTTATTCTGGCATAATACATTCTGAAAGAATATATATATATATATATATATATATATATATATATATATATATATATATATATATATATATATATATATATAAATATTCAAGCCATTTCTATCACAAATGCAACAAAAAACATTAAAGTCCATCAATAAACACTAATTCATTCTGACAGAATACAAACATTCTGAAAAATGGATTTATATAAAATAAATTTTGACAGAATACACACAAATCCATTCACACCTCATGCTCAACTTTCACATTATAATAGACTACACCACTACAAAAAGCGTTAAAAGACCCGATTAAATAGCTTAAAGAAGCCAGTTTTGCAACCGGGCTTGATGCTGGCGAGTCCTATGTGGAATCCGTAATAGAACTCAGTTCTAAACCGAGTCTTTTTATTACAAATAGAGCTCGGTTTGCATTTATATAACCGGGTTATATAACACTTTTCGTCCCAATTACATGTGAATATTAGAACCGGTTCCCTTCAATATTACCGGGGAATATGAAACAAAATATATACCGGTTCATACAAACAACCGGGACATAATAGACTTTTACCCTTTTTCCACAATAGGCTTAGAACCTGGTTTCTAGATAAGTAATCCGTTCCTTTTAACACTCCTATATTTTTTATAGTATCATTTTATAAAAATAACAATAGAATAGTTATAGACTATCAATTACAAAAAAAACGTTTGTCTTGGCTTGGCATAAGGATTGTCCAAAAAATCAAATATAATGACTCTTTCTTCTAACCTCCCTGAAAAACAAACAAATGAAAGTAAAAAGGTAAGAACTCCAACAAAAGATAATTAAAAAAAAGTTAGGAAGTTTTAGAATTTAACAACTAACCATATATGTTTTTTTAGAGGACCACCTCATTCATATAATTATTCAAAAACTCTCTAGACCAGGTAGCAACAGTTGCAAGCAACACCTTTTCCTCAAAGGGACTTTTATCATCCACAATGCTACCGGACTATATTAAATGTAAAATTAAACATATTCATTAACAAACCAAATATTTTGTTGCAATAAACAAAATGAACAAATATTAAAAAGGTACTTACTTTACTAGGAAATCCATGTTGTCTTGTCGTTAAGAAATCAAACATCCATCACATTACATAATGTCCGCTCTCTAAACCACCAAGTTGTTGGTTGCACTAAAAATTGTAGAAAAAAGTAAACATTAATCAAACAAATGAAAGTACAACAATTATCTGTTTTGGTATATAACAAGATGAATTACCTCAGCAAAAATCCATCCAATTGGAGTTGATGTGTCTTTTTCATACCTTATGAAAGCACTTAAAAGAAATAAACAAGTGTTGTCTTCAAAAAAATAAAAAGATTTGTATCTTGCTATAATGTAAGTAATTTCTTACATGTCCACATGTTTTTTGAGCAGGTAATGGTAGTCGGCAGACTTTTCTATACGATCCTTAAGAGAATCCAAAATATAGACAATGCAATTGCAATGGGAAATCACTAAGAACACCCAATGCTTACTAGAAATGTTTAAACATTTAGTATAAATAATAAGAAAACAAAAATAATAATAATAATAATAATAATAATAATAATAAAGAGAAGAAATTATTGTACTTTTGCAAATATGGTGCAATGAGAAACAATTTTCCATGGTGCAGATGAATGGAATCAACAAAGATAACTAACGACACCCTCTGGGTTTTTCTGGCATGCCTCCCTAGAATATTATAAGGGTTCAAGAAAGCACATTTGTTCATACGTGTCCGAACCATTGAATGAAGAATCCTAGAAACAAGAAAACAAAAATGTTATGGTCAACTAATAATAGTAAAAATTTTATGGACTTACAGTTGCCAAGCAGTTATGATGGTAGCATCAATTGTTTGTTTTCTCAGCAGTCGAAAATATTCCTTACATGTAACCGAAAAATCATGTCCCGACTAGCAAAATCCCAGAATCGGCTACAATGTTAACCACTTGGTTGGTCTTCAAGCAATCATGAAGATATTCAATCGGCCTCGCCTTGTTGGATGTTTGGTTGGGTATGTTCTTGTTTGTACCAGCCCTTGCAGTTGTTGGCACCAAACTTGTGGTTGGAATTTGTTTCTTCGCTCTTTGTTCCTATATTTTAGTTCATTTGAATATATAGTAGCTTAAAAAGTAAAGGATAAGGCATATGTACATTTGCAAGAATAATTACAATTCGGTGTCATTGAATTATAGTGCCAACCTCCCCTTGTAGGTTAGAAACTTCTTTTGTCATCACAGGAGGAGGAAAATTTTCATATCTACTATCGATGTCGTCTATCATAACCTTCAGGTGATTTTCTCGTAAAGATAAGGTGTGTATTTACCCATTCCCATATGGAAAGACCAATCCCTTAGCACATTTTTGGTCCAACTCCCCATAGGGTAACACCAATTCACAATGGGTAGGCATTGTACACATATAGTAAAACAAAAATAAAAATAAAAGATCTTTGAAGGATAATAAACAAAAAAGTGCATAATAATGTAATAATTATATTTGAATTTTTAACCATTATAAGTATATCTATTATAGTTCAATCCCTTCTGAGAAAACATTTTAATTAAAAAACTAGAGTCTTTTGTTTCAATTATACAACCAAAATGATGATATTAAGGTAAACTCAAACACAATTCTTACAATGTTGCATTTTCTAAAACAAATGTTGTAATAAAACTAGTATTTGAGCTTTTGCTTTGCCGCGGGTTACTATGTGTGTTTTTCATACGGATATCATACCTTAAAAACAGTAAAATTTTAAAAGAAATAAGCATCAAGTGAATTCTTAAAAGTTGAGAGAAGTTAAGAGACTATTTTTTTTTTTAAGTTGGATGGTTTTTAAATAATTAATAAAAATGTAATTTTAAATAGAAATAGTACAATGTCCAATATAAGTAAAGTTGAGAAGAATTTTAGAGATTATATTTGTAAGTTTGATGTTTTTGAATAATCTATAAAAGTGTAGAGGACAAAACTATAAAAAAAAATTAATAAATAAAAAAGAGTTGTTGCGGCGGGCCAAATCTATTTTTAGTTAAATTTAACAATTGTGTTGATAAAAAGTATCTATATTTGTATTTGTTGGTAGAAAAGTATATAAAGTCCATACCATTGCATATACCGATCTTGCAACGTGTATATGTAAAAACATAGTTTTTCAGGATAAAAATGAAAAAAAAAAGTTAAAGGGCTTCAAATGTCAAGTAGAAAAAGGTATCTATTGTAATAACATATAAATTATAAGGATAAAAAATTGAAAAAAAAGGAAGGAAAAAAGGTTGCAAATGTCAAGTTAATTGGGTTGTAAAGGTAAAAAGTGAAAAAATGGGTTTCTAAGTGGGTGACTTATGAATAGAACGTAAAACTGTAAGGGCAATTTATGTAAGTTAATATCAAAACAATTCAAAGATTAAATTATACGGTAGCTACTTCTTGTACATAGTGCAGTATAGGTAGCACTTTTAGCTATAGTATCTAAGAAAAAAAATATTAGTTAAATCAGTTAAACAAGTATACTATCACTAAAAAATAATTAGAAAAACATTAGCACTCAGTTTTGTTGCTCATCCATAGTCCTGAGCGTAATTTCTCTACTAACAGGTTAACAAGTTTAGTTTTTATTATTTCTAGATGTTACTGGAAAATAAATACACTCATTTACCTTTATCACATCCAAAGCATCTAATATTGGAGTCGAGCCACAATTATTTTGATGAACCCCTAAGCTTACATCATATGGAGCATGTTTCCTAGACCCATGTTGTAAGTCAAAGTGTGCTTGTAGCTTTACCAGTTGGGAGCCCATCAGATCTATCGTTGCCTACATTTTTTCAACACTTACGTTTTCATGTTTTTTCATCTTTTTTTATCAGTCCCTTGCATCCCTTTTCTCAATCCAACATCATGACCAACAGCCTTGGTACTACCTGGGTGCTCCGGTCCTATTACCTTTGTCAACAAGTCCACTCCTAGACTGAGCACCACATCTCCTTCTGAGATTTGAGTCTGGACATCAACCTGTTAACGAAAATAGCAAACTAGTGAGAGTAATTACTTAGATATAAATGATTAAAAGAATTTTCTTACAAGCTTGTCCGCTATGGGTTATATGGTAGGCGGTATTATGTTCGACCCCAACTCATTTTTAGATCTTCTAGCCATAACATAATGTAGTGAGAGCTCGATTTTTATCTGAAACAATTGGGGTATCAATTGACCAGATGTCATCTCTTGTTCCCACTCAGGTTTCTTGCCCCTGTAACCAAGTGGTCCTATACGGGCAGGATTCGTATTATGCATTAAACTCATCCTCACTTTCTCACTTATCTCGTGCAAATGAAATTAATTAACACAGTTAAAACAATGCAACACAATAAGTAATATAATTATGTGCAATTAAAGTCAAACACACTAGGAAATCCTCTAATGATATTCTCTGTCTAAAGCTCTGTAATGTACTGCTTTCCAAATATGATTAGGTCTCAAGTGGATCTCTTTGGTTATCACATTTCTTTTTAAGCCTTTTCTTGAAGGATCTCCACTGGCTATTGCATGTTCTAAGCAAATCTTTTTTACGATTGTCATTCGGAATATTCCAACGTTTTTGTTTTTGTTTTAGAATAAGGATACAAAGTATTAATAACACATCTTGACTAGATGAAAGTACATGTAATGGGTCTTGTGTAGATAAAGAACCTTAGTTGTCGACCATAGCATATCTTTTGAGTAATTGACACTTTCTTCCAACACGTATATTCAATAGAAATCATCGACCTCGTAATAACACCACACTCGTTAGCAAACTTACTTTGTTTCTTCCCAACATGCAGATCAATATTGTTGAAGTCAACTTCTTATGGATCTTATGATCGATTAGTCTTGTGGCTGTTCTTTTTTCCCGTGGTTATGGTTGTCGTTGTGGTTCTGGTTCTTGTTGTGGCTGTGGGTGTGGTTTTGCTTCTTGTTGTGGCTGATCATTCATCATATTTATTCTGGAGGAAATATATATAAAATTATATGAGACATCATAAATGTTACACTTCATGTGTTGTTACAGTAGCTGCTTTTTAGACAACTGTCAATTTTTCAATTGTTCACATGGTGCTCCAAAATGCAGTCTTTGAATCAGCTAGCAAATAAATCATATAAAGTTTAGAGTACAAATAAAGTGTTCTTCTATATAAGCTCAAATAACATGTATAAAATCACCTTTTAACTGATACAAATTTATAATCACAAGATGTATGCATTTTACTTGTCTTTCAATTCATACCTATAACATATTTCGATTTTTATTTCTTATTATTAATAAAACAATTCACTCAAACAATGGATTCATTAAAAGTAATACCAAATTAACAACAAGAAAATTCACTGGTCATATAATGAGTAATATACAAAGAGGTTCAGTTGCATTCATATTACAAAGTTTTGATCCTGAAAAGTTTATAAATTCCTCGATGAACATTAACAAATAAAAATAAAAAAAACAACACTCATCAAAAGGAAAAAAGTCTATTTATGTTGTGTCCATCCACATCATATTTTAGATATTAGCCGGAAAAACACTCAAATATTATTATTTGTGATCAAAGAGACCCAGTTTTTTTTCGATCTAGTCCTTTAGGTATAACATCAAACACTTGGAAGGCATAATGAAATAACCCTTAACATTTACCGATTTCCAACAATAAGGATTGCCCACATGACTTGAAACTTATCAACAATTGCAAATGAGATTGATTATGAAAAAATGAAAAACAATACGAGGTTAAGATTGAGAATATAAGTGGGTTAAGTTTGAATCGAGCAGGTAGTCTACCTGAATGAACAAACAGTGAGTCAATTATGAAAAAAATGAACAAACAGTGAGTCGATTTTGATCAACTGAAATTGAGTGCGAAAGTGATTACTTGAAATAAACATATAGAAAGCCAATTCCGAACACACATAAATTAAACCAAAACAGAGGATCAGAAACTCAAATCAGGTAAACGGATTCCAAAACTTGATATAAAAAGTTAGTTTTAGTCGAAATCTTACAACAATACGTAGCGTTTCTTTAGTGAACATATGTAACGCCCGTAGATCCGAGCTAGTCAATTTAGAGATAATAGGGGTCGTAAAAGACTTTTTGACAAAATATTATATAGAATAAATAATCTTAACCAAGCTATAGAATATGTCTTAAGGGTTCCGTACATATAAAGAACGCTGAAATCCGAGTTATAACGAAGAAGTTATGACCCGACGAAGTTTTACGACAAAACCGGCACGACACCGGGAGACGTAAATAGTGAATTTATGATAAAGGACTTTTTAGCCTAAGTGATATAAGCAAAAGTTGTAGTATATGTTAAACCGAGAACATACAAAAAAAAAGAACCCCGAAATCTGACTTCGTATGAGGAAGTTATGATTTTTCTAAGATTTGGCATAGTAGTGCACGACCCGAAACTCGAATTTTAGTTCGAGCAGTTTTTGGTCTTCGCAACCTAAATGAGAGTTGAAGATCTCATCAATAGGAATTCAATGGTAAAAAGACAGACGAAAACGGAGTCCGTATGAAGGAGTTACGAATTCTTCGCGGTCATTTAACAGTCTAATCTCCTCCTATTGTTAAATTTGAGATCGGTCAAGTATTAGCTGACAGAGTCTAAATCAAAATTGTAGATCTTGTTTTTACTTACACGTGGAAAAAAATAACGTCGAAAACGGAGCTTGTATGTGAAATTTATGAATTTTTGAAAATCGATTGATTTCCACCCTATGTGTGATGCCACGTGTCAGCACCATGCTCTAGCTTGGAGCCAAGCTAGCTCACGACGTGAATTTATGGTTCAAGACGTGAATTGACCTCCAGATAGCCTATAAATAGATATCAATAGCTGCCGAGTTACTCACACCTTCCAAGCCATCTCTCTCTCTCTCTCCCTCTCTCTCTCTCTCTCTCTCTCTCTCTCTCTCTTTCTCTCTCTCTTTCTCTTTCTCTCTCTCTCTCTCTCTCTCTCTCTCTCTCTCTGTCTAGAACTTCTATATAGCCTCTAACCCCCCCCTAAAGCCTAGGTAAGCCCCTCTAGCACCCGAAGGAAGCCCCGAGGCTCCCGGAGCTCCAAGAAATGAGCCTTTCAACTCGGGAATGCTGCTCCAGCGAAGCCCGGTTTTGAGAAAAACCCATTGTTTTGTCAAAGGAAAATTATGTTAAGAGTAACGAAGTGCTGTCCGAGTGTCTAGTCACCACCTTTTCAAGTGAGTGCATAGTTACTTTCAACTTACACATAGATATGAAGTATTTAATATATATTACGTGTTGTGAGTTCATGGTTACTTTCATCTTACACATAGATATGAAGTATTTAATATATATTATGTGTTGTGAGTGCATGGTCCCTTTCATCTTACACATACATATGAAGTATTTTATATAAACTACATGCTATGTGTGCATATTATTTGTATACTTGCTATCTATGCTGGATGAATAATTTTGTACAAGTTTTAAATGATTTAAACTGTATACGTATTTTATATCTACAAATATATTGGGTATAACATGGGTAGATGAATGACGAGAGATAAAAGATGATATAAGTGAAAATTAGAAGCTATGGACTTAGTGCCTATTGAATAAATGTTGATAGCTATGGACTTAGTACCTGATAGATAAACGGTTGTAGCTATGGACTTAGTACCTAAATACTGGTAGCTATGGATTTAGTACCTGATGAATAACTTTAGCATCTATGGAATTAGTGCTTTACGAAAGAGCGTTGGCAGCTATGGACTTAGTGTCAGTCCTATAACCCTGGAAGCAAGGGACTTCAGAATGAACGAATGCATGATAGATTACTCTCAGGGTAGACTCTTAAGAGTAAGGAAGATAATGGGGATGGGTAATTGAGTTAATTGTTTGATGATTAAACACAATAATTATATTATTGTGGGTTGAAAACCCTATATACTCACCAGGTTTCCCAACCTGACTCACTCAGTTTATTTATATGGCAGGTGTTGATCTGAAGTCACATTACATTGAGAGATTTAGGAGATATAAATCACTAGTGATAATGAATGTAAGTTCTGCTTTTGCTTATGTTTCTGTATTAACGATGACATCCCAAATGTTTTAAAATGAATTAAAATACTTTTATTCGGAAATGCCTTGGTAACGTATTTATCATGTTTTATTGGGAACAAACTCTGCAACATTTTTATTAAAAGAGATAGTCTGATTTTTATAAAGGATAAACAAAATCGGTCTTTTCTGGCATTAAAAATGGGGGATGTCACAGCTGGTATCAGAGCATTAGTTTAAGCGAACTAGGAATAAGGACGTATTTCTAGACTTAAACTAAGAATGCTAAGCGATGATCGTGAGCAGTGTGTCTAATATATTTTAGGAAGTACACCTGAATAGACACAAGCACTAGGTTAATTATGGAAGATGCCTAAAATGATTTTATGTGCTAAATGATTTATGATGCTTTATGTTATCGTTTGATCGGATCTATGGTTTGTTGCCGGTCGGATCTAGAAAATTTATGTGTTCAGATTTCTAAACGTTTAAATACGGTATTAGAACTAGCATGCAAGTTTTCGGAGTAATACGGAGGATTACGCGTCTAAATCTTCTTTATTTGTATTCTCATCTCAATGCAATGAATTCATACTTCCGTCAAAATAACGTCATAGTGAAGACTCGTAGAAAATGGAGTAAATTGAGGAAATGAAAAGGCTTATGATAGTGAGTGACACCTATCAGAAGATATCGTAAGAGTGGTATCTTGCCTTTAGAATATGTCAGTCAGTACGTTTAGAGGAGTACAGTACGTCCGAAGTACACCTTCGATTGGCGGGATGATGGAATGATTGGTGTAATTCCCGAAGTTGTCTCATCGTATTGCATTTCCGCCACCAACCGAGTTGAAGCAGAATTGATGATTGAAGATACGCATGCAGGAAGTCCTAGTAGAGTCTAGGGAAACATTATATGATTGTTTAGACACATTTTCATGTGTTAAAATTGTTTTTATGATAATAACTTGGAGAATTGCGAGACAATACTTGGAATGAGTATGAGTAGGTGTGAATGGTAGTAGAGGCCTATACTACTGGGAGCACACGACTCACGCTTGGATCAGGGAAAGTCACAAGGTTACCAAAGGCACTAGTAATTGATTTCGTTTTATTTAAGTATGTTGTTACCATCTTTTCGGTAATGACTAAGAAGATGAGTACTATTCCGACCCTAGTGGTCATATCCAATTGAGTCCGACTACAATGAGTATGTTAGGTGGTCCAGAGAATCAAGTTTGATGTAACATCTGACTTAAGCCGAAAGATTGAAATAAAAGACAATCATAGTGATCGGTAGAGGAATCGCGATAGTTGCTTGTAGCTAGAAAGGCTACCTTTTAATATGTTATTAGAACATGAAGGAAGGTATAGTGTGTTCTGGAATTTAACTCTAAAATACCTGAGTCCAAGCAATGCATCATACGATGAGGGGTCATTAGAACATGACCCATCGGCCTATTATGATAATCGCAGGAAGAAACTTATCTCAAGTTTGTTAAAGAAGGGGTCTCCAATAAAGATCAAGATTGTGAAATGAAGATCATGATTTGAAGTCTAACATGAGATGGAGAGTGGGTCCAAGATCGGGCACCGCCTGCAGTCAGGAAGTCTTAGAGTTAGATACTCGTTCGAACAAACATCAAAAGTTATGGTTATTACTTAGGAAGAAGATATAACGTATGGAGTCATCAAGTGTGCCCTATTTCTTTTAAGATTCTGGGAAGTAATCATCCTAAGGGGGAGATAATTGTAACGCCCGTAGATCTGGACTAGTTAATTTAGAGATAATAGGGGTCGAAGATGACTTTTCGACAAAATATTATTTAGAATAAATAATATTAACCAAGCTATAGAATATGCCTGAAGGGTTCCGTACATATAAAGAACGTTGAAATCCAAGCTATAACGAAGAAGTTATGGCACGTCGAAGTTTTACGGAAAAATCGGCACGACACTAGGAGACATAAATAGTGAATTTACGATAAAGGCCTTTTTAGCCTTAGTGTTCTAAACAAAAGTTGTATTATATGTTAAATCGAGAACATACAAAAAAACAACCCATAAATCTGACTTCGTTTGAGGAAGTTATAAATTTTCTAAGATTTGGCGTAGCAGTGCACGACCCGAAACTCGAATTTTAGTTCGAGCGGTTTTCGACCTTCATGACCTAAACGAGAGTTGAATAACACATCAATAGGAATTCAATGGTAAAAAGACAAATGAAAATGGAGTCCGTATGAAGGAGTTACGAATTCTTAGCGTTCATTTAACAGTCTAATCTCCTCCTACTTATAAATTTATGATCGGTCAGGAATTAGCCGACGGAGTCTAAATGAAAGTTGTAGAACTTGTTTTTACATACACGTGAAAAAAATAACATCAAAAACGGAGCTCGTATGTGCAATTTATGTATTTTTGAAAATCAGCTGATTTCCACCCTGTGTGTGATGCCACGTGTCAGCACCATGCTCTAGCTTGGAGGCCAAGCCAGCTCACGACGTGAATTTATGGTTCAAGACGTGAATTGACCTCCAACTAGCCTATAAATAGATATCAATGGCTACTGATTTACTCACACCTTCCAAGCCATCTCTCTCTCTCTCTCTAGAACTTCTCTCTAGCCTCTAACCCCCCCCCCCTCCTAAAGCCTAGGTATACCCCCTACCACCCGAAGGAAGCCCCGAGGCTTCCGGAGCTCCGAGAAAAGAGCCTTTAGGCTCGAGAACTCTTCTCCAGCTAAGCCCGGTTTTGAGAAATACCCACTGTTTTGTCAAAGGAAAATTATGTTAAGAGTAATGAAGTGCTGTCCGAGTGCCGAGTCACCACCTTTTCAAGTGAGTGCATAGTTACTTTCATCTTTCACATAGATATGAAGTATTTAATATATATTATGTGTTGTGAGTGCATGGTTACTTTCATCTTACACATAGATATGAAGTAGTTAATATATATTACGTGTTGTGAGTGTATGGTCCCTTTCATCTTACACATAGATATGAAGTATTTTATATAAACTATATGCTATGTATGCATATTATTTGTGTACTTGCTATCTATGTTAGATGAACAATTTTTTACAAGTTTTAAATGATTTAAACTGTATACGTATTTTATATCTACAAATATGTCGGGTATAACATGGGTAGATGAATGATGAGAGATAAAAGATGATATGAGTGAACATTGGTAGCTATGGACTTAGTGTATATTGAATAAACGCTCATAGCTATGGACCTAGTATCTGATAGATAAACATTGGTAGCTATGGACTTAGTACCTGATAGATAAACGTTGGTAACTATGGAGTTAGTACCTGAAAGATAAATATTGGTAGCTATGGACTTAGTACCTAAACAATGGTAGTTATGGATTTAGTACCTAATGAATGAACTTTAGCAGCTATGGAATTAGTGCTTTATGAATGAGCATTGGCAGCTATGGACTTAGTGCCAGTCCTTTAACCCTGGAAGCAAGGAACTTCGAAATGAATGAATGCAGGATAAATGACTCTTAGGGTAGACTCTTAAGAGTAAGGAAGATAATGGGGATGCGTAATTGGGTTAATTGTTTGATGATTAAACATAATAATTATATTACTGTGGGTTGAAAACCCTATATACTCACCAGGTTTCCCAACCCAACCCACTCAGTTTATTTATATCACAGGTGTTGATATGAAGTCACATTACACTGAGAGATTAAGGAGATATAAATCACTAGTGATAATGAATGTAAGTTCTATTTATGCTCATGTTTCTGTATTGACGATGAAATCCCAAATGCTATAAAATGAATAAAAATACTTTTTTCATAAATGATTTGATAACGTATTTAACATGTTTTACTGGGAACAAATTCCACAACATTTTTATTAAAAGAGGTACTCTGATTTTTATAAAGCATAAGCAAAATCGGTCTTTTCTGGCCGTAAAAATGGGGATGTCACAATATAGCAGTCAGAAAAATTCGACTTCATATTGATTTAGAGAGTTAGTTTTTGCGATCGGTGGTTTTCAAAGTTGTAGAAACAGAGATAATGAAATTTTTTGGCGGGATAACAAAAATTGATAGCGTATTGTTTTATTTGGTAATATATGTTGCAAATTAATTTTTATGGAAACAGGGCATTACGAGTTTTACAAAAAATAAATAAATATAATCAAAACTTATATAGATGTTGGTTACTTAAAATAAACAAATCTTTTTTATAAATAATTTATGCACGTATAATTTATCAAAACAAATGTTGAATTTAGAAAAATGATGTAAAAAATATCGAAAGAAATTCAAGAAGGGTGAAAACCCTAAAATGAATATTACCACAGTTGCTCTACCGTTTCTAGCTATACTCCTCTGTTTTCAGCTCATCTCCGGTCACCGTGTCTTCTTTCTTTGCGTCTCTACTAATTGGTCCTCTCGTCTTCTTAAATGTTCAGGTGGTTTTATTGTTTTTGAGATCTTGAAATATGATGAAGTAAATAGCAATATTGATAATTCTTTTTTGAAAATTGAAATATAACATGATAAGAGATAAAGTTTGGGAAGTAAATAAAAGTGGCTAAAAAAGAAATGAAGATTGACAAGAAAGTAACTTTATGATATTTTCGGTTTTTTCATATTAATCTTATAAATTACAATTAACCAATATATTAATACTAATGATAAAAAAAATACTAATACCCACATTTTACTTTCTGGATTGCACAAATTAAAAATATGAACTTCCAAGCATTTGTTAATTAAATTAAACATTACATTTCCTGTTTACGTGTTATATTAAAAATTTTAAAATCATCTGACTGTTAATTCATTTGTTTACATCTTTTTGACAAAAATTATAATTATTATGTTAAATTTTTATTGTCTATATATGTTACAAATTGTTACACTCCAAACCACGTAATCACTCTTTTCCCTTTAAATGAATTTATTTTGCAAAAATGGACTCTTTTTGTACGACGGGTGTACTTCAGAGTACACTTAGCGTAGAAAGGTAGAATGATCTCGAAGGTGCACCATGTACGCGGGGCGTACGAGACGGTATGTGAGACATACATGGAAGATGGTCAAAACCCAAATCTTCGGACTTGTGACCTATTTAAACACCCTTAAGTCATTTAGACCTTACCCTAGCCAGCCTCCATATCTCTCAAGCGTCCCTAAAACCCTAAAATCCTTTGTGTGTGTTTCTTGAGTTTGTGAGTGCCTCAAATACCTCATTCTTGGTGTATTAGCAAAATAGAAGAAGTGGAAGCAAGCTTAAATGAGTGAAAGGTTGGATCTTGCATATAGAGCAACTAAGGAAGCTTGGGCCATTAAGTACTTATTAGGGTTTTAGTCTTTGCGAGTGTCAGCCCCGCGTAAGGGGGAGTATGCCTCGCGTACGTGGTCAACACCCTCGTTTCCAGTTAATGTGAGGCTTGTGTATGCCCCGTGTAGCTTTGGGGTACACCTAATGTACGCCCTCTAATGGGTTTTGCGAGTTGGGCTTCGAATTTGGGCCACCTTTGGGTCAGTTTGGCTTGGTCCATTGCTAGACTTTTCTGAATAGAAGTGTCTTGGGCCAATAATGGAAATGGCCCTTAGAATGAGGCCAAATTAAATAGTTGGGCCCAATTTGGAAAAGTGGGCCAATTAGGCCTTGTATATTTGGACCTTGGATCAAGGATTTGGAGTTGGGCCTTGACCCAAATTAGGGAAAGAGTAAAATGGACTATTACCCTATGTTTGGGCCCTTAACCAAGATTGATATTCCAACTGTTGATTAGTATTCTTTATATATTGTGATAGTTCGGGATTTTTGGTGAGTCAGCAGTCAGAGGTTTTCAGTTCAATTCGACATTATGAGGTGAGATTTCCTCATTATACTTAGGGATTGAAGATACCAAGGTCAGCTCATTGTATTAATATCCTAGAAGTTATTGATATTCTTAGTATGAGCTAGATAATGTATCCTAGTTTGATATGCTAGTCTGGTAGATATGTAGAACTACCTGTGATACTGTCTGATTATATGTATGTGCATTTATCTGTTACATGTCGACATGTTGTATGGGGTTGATTGAGGTTGTATTGTTCCGTGCGATAGCCAACAAACCCTCGAGTATGCCATATATGAGCCAAGGGCTAGGGAGGGTATGCCACACTCATATTGAGGACTCCTGGGCATTCCAGATACGAGCTGCGGGTCGGGTAGGGCATGCCAGGCTCGGATTGTGGGCTAATCTTTTGTATTCAAATCCAAGTACTAAGCGAGCAAGCCATACATAAGTTGCGGGCCCAAGAGGCATGCCAAACTTATGTTGTGGGATCGGGAGCATTCCAGACCTGAGGTGCGGGCCCCACAGGCAAGCCAGACTCATGTTGTGGGCTCAGTGGTAATCTAGTATGTATACCATGAGTTTAAATTTTGGATTTGACACTATAGAAGATCAATGTTAAATTGGTAAATATACATCAAATTTAGATTTTGTTTCAATTATATTATCATTCACTTCTCTTTACAATGTTAACACCCATGTAAATCTAAAGCCTTATGATACTTGATCTTCGGGTCACGACCCCGAATTATGAAATGACCCGAAACAAGGTGTTATAATTTTACTTAATCATGAAGCTACTTTATTTAAAAAAAATAATTAATATAAATATAAGAGTACATATGCCAAAAAAAGAATACTATTATACTAAAACTATTGATAAAGCAAGGTACCACATTCAAAGTCAAACTGAACTTGAAATACTAAAATACATTAAATAAAATCGAAACAAACTTAGTTTGGAAATTTTGTTACACATATTTGGTATTTGATATTGTAATGTATTTTGTTGTGATTTTGTCCTGCAAATAAAAGAAAATATGTTAATACAATGGTTGTACTAGATTACTACAAATTTATAATCATATTTGTTTGTTTTGTATCAAATAATTCGTTTATTACCTTTCAAAGTACATGGTTTCATGATACCCATAATCCTTCATTATGATCTGACCTTAAGTAAGTAGTGTCATCAACCTTATCATTTGAAGATGGAATGCCGATAGAAAATGGGGGTAGCTTGTCAAACTGATCGTACTCTACCTCTTCCAGAACATCATCAACACCAAGTATATGCCATTTTCCATGCATGACGATGTGCTTTTTCGAGTCTTTTGGGTCCTCAACATAGAACATTTAGCTAGGTTGTTTAGCTAAAATGGATGGTTCTGATACATAACCATTTGTGGAAAGGTCAACAACTGTAAACCCATCATTCTCAACTTTAACACCTCATTGGTTGTCAACCCATTTGCACTTGAGCATAGGTATAATGATGGTATCATATTTTAATTCCCATATTTCTTGAATGACACCATAATATGATTCTTTGGCGATCCGCGACCTTGCATCATGATTATCTCCATATAAGTATGTTAAGGCTATTAACATTACTCCACTATTTTGAAGTGTGCTTTTCTCATCTTGTTGATTGGTGTAGAATGTATAACCATTAATGTCTTATCCTTGGTACGTTGCCACAACATGCTCGGTACCATTCGCTAGATGTACCACAACATGATCAACATTGTCCATGCCATAACTTTCTTTCACAAGGACTTGTCTAATGGATGATTGCATGAGCTTGTTAACGAACTTGAACAAGAAGGTACAACATATACCTTAACAAATATGTGTATAAATGTGGTTTTTTTTAATAAAAGAGGGAACACTTGAGAAAATGAAGTTCCACTTGTTAATACATGTTAATATGTTTATGCAATACTTATTTTTTTCACCATATATATCTCTTTAAAGTTAAAAATGTAATTTTATCTCCTTGCAGGTGTTACACTATTTTCTAGACCAAGAGTGATTGGTTTGGTTAACTTCACGAAGTCAAATACATTCCATTAGCAATATAACTCCAAGGCTTACACAATTTAAGTAGTTGCATTATATTCGAGGTCAATCAAGGCTTGTACAAGTTATGTATTTACATTATTTTAGAGGTCTATCAAAAAAAATTCTTCCCTTACAATTACTTATTTGAATAGTATTATATTTTGAGTATTGGTATAATATTTAGACTTATTATACCTTTTGAATAGATTTGTGCTTTAAATATTGAGACGATTGTTGTTAGACAAGTTTGAATTGTAGTTATATTGTGTTTACCATTTTTTATCTTAATTGTCTTATTATTATTTTATTTTCCAATTAAACTTCAGAAAATTAGCCTAAATATATTAATATAATTCTTTTGTGTCAAAAAAACTACCACTAAAAATATGAAAAATATATTTATTTAAACAGTTAAATAGTGGCATAAAAATAATGCCATTAAAACCAACAAGTGATTTAGTGACATAGTAGAAAAGTACCACTAAAACCCAATAAGGTTGCAGCGACACAACCAAAAAGTGTCACTAAAGGCCTTTAGTGGTAGCGTTTTTAGTGACATTTTTTTTGTGCCACTGAATGCCGAGAGGATTTTTAGTGGCACTTTTTTGGTTTTTAGTGCCAATTTTTATGTACCACTAAATGTCATTTTATTTTTATGAGTGCATCTTTGCTCCATGAAATCCAACAAGTTTTCTAGACCTAACACAAGCTGTTTATCAAGAAAATCTTTGTGATTCATTACATCTTTGTGGTCTATGGTAGCATGGTGGTCCATGATATCTGTGTGATCCATTTCAACTAGGTGTCAATGTCATCTTCATGGTATTCTTGGTATAATGTAGCTTAATTGTTCTTCAGTAAAATTTGTGTTATCCATTCCATTGTATATTCATACTACATGGTAGCTTGGTGTTTTTGCCTTTACACATATCACTAACCTCATTATCTCTTATCAACATGGCAATATCATTGACCTCAACAACACCATCAATGTTATGACCAATTACATGTTGTTCTTATTCCCTGCTTATATCACTGACGACCTCATCCTTCTGATCCTTATGCGAAGCACATGTTCCACGTTCAACTCCATACTACAAGATGAAACAAATTTGTCTTGTTGTCAAACCCTTTTCCTTTTATATTTTGGAGACAATATTATTCTATTGCCGTTCACATTAGCTAAAACAACCTCTCATTTTTTCAACAAGTAAAAGAAGGGACGTCTCTCTTTTAGGCAACTGAACTTTATTAACATGGATTGTTAATTTATTTCCTTTGTCTCACTAATCTCTTCAATAATAACCTTTATAAGGATGGCTCATGAGCAATTTTGTATACATCTACGTCGTTAAAGAAAACATGAAGTCCAAAATGGCAGTAACTATTAGGTATGAGGAAGTGGTAGTAGATTGTATAGCATAGCCCAAACCTTTCACCATTATATCAAGTTAGTGAACCAAAAACTCATCAATATCCACCATATCGATGTACAAAATAGTGCCATCAATGTACTTCATGTTTAAAAATCCAGTCAACTCACCACTGTGATAAAGTTTAATGGTGAACAAAGAATACATTCCATCTTCAAAACATGGAAAAAGGAGGTCACATTACTACTCTTTTTTTCATAATTGGAAAAAGATGATCAACTTATAGTAGAAAGCTTTGGGGTCATCTTTATGTTTTTTTGTCGAAATTACTACTACATTTTAACATGATGAACAAAAGAAACTTGATTGGGGTTTTAATGAGGAACATCTCTTTCAATGATGGTAACGATGGGGCAACTGATAGTTAAGGATTACTTACAATAATTAAGGATTACTTATGCAATTGGGAAAAATGTTGGATTTAACATGTGTTTTGCATGACTGTTAAGTCGAGGGACCAATTCTGCATAAAAATTTCAATATTCGACGAAGAATGCAACAAAATAAATTGGACTCGAAATTGTACTTTTTTATAAACCATATGAACCAATTTTCCAATTTATTGAAGAGTGTACATATAAATGCAAACAGCTTTGAAATGTACAAAGTTGCATCCCATGAATATCCCACAATCATTTACAATTAACTTTTACAAGTTTAAATCCTACCAAAAATTCACCAATAAGCTGTATAATATTGCACAAAAATTGATTGAGAAAAAACATTAAGGTATTTGTTAATTCACATTGATCCAAACAACGCATTCGTATTCTGCACCCGCAAGTCATGGCAGAAACGGGTAATGAACTGCTCAGCCGCGTCATTCACCTGGTTGTCCTCGTCCACACTACTTAACAGAAACGGAGAGTCTATTACCCTCAACCGCCTACCCATCGGTGTACTCCCAAATCCTGGAAGTGCCGATGAGGAATTGTCGCTGTGAATCATCTCCATTGCTTTAAGCACAATGTTAACAGCCATCATATCAAGATGATCCTTTGATGGTTTGGTGTTGGAGTGGTGTTTCTTGTGGAATGAAAATCGAGAGAAAGGGAGGTTCCTAGTATAAAGAGTGAAATAGATTTGGGAAAGTTGTATGTATTGATTTTAATTGTTATTTATATAACATGTATAAAGGAGTATATATTATTGAATGTACAACTATACTAGGAGATAAATACGAAAGACTAAAACAATATTGACTAAGTAAAATACACATGAATAGAATGGGAAGAGATAAGAATGAATCTGATCAGGTTATATTTTAATATGCCCCCGCAAGATGGACGATTCAGAGATGAGGCCAATCTTGGAAATCAGGTGATGAAAACATGGTCGATATTGTGGTTTGGTTAAGGTATCAGCTAATTGATTATCTCCTACAATTTGTTGTACTCCCAATGTTCCTTGTTATGCTTTTTTCTCACACAAAATGGAAATCTAAGGCAAGGTGTTTCATGCGAGACTGAAAAACTAGATTAGCAGAATAGGATGTGGCACTCAAGTTATCACAATACATAGTGGGAAGTGTGCCTGAGGACAACCCGAGTTCACTAAGTAATGAGGTGAGCCATTGAAATTCAGTGTTAGTGGAAGCAACAACTCGAAATTCAGCCTCTGTAGAGCTTCTTGCAAGTGTGCTATGTCGTTTGGAGCTCCAAGCAATTGGATTGTATCCAAGATAAACAATGTAGCCAATGGTGCTTCTATAATTTTCTTTATCTGCTGCCCAATCCGCATCAGTGAAAGTGTAACGACATAAATTTTCAAAACAAAATTTTCATTTTAAATCATAAAATCTTCATCACACATTCCATAAAAGCTCATTTATTGAATTAGAAAACACACTACATGTTTAATTAATCAATAATCTAGGACCCTCGAAACATAATTCCATCTCTAGTGTGTACAATCAAGCTAATGTCGTCCCGCGATCCTGATTAAAATCTTAAACACATAACACATAACACGGTAAGCACGAAGCTTAGTGAGTTCCCCAACATACCACATACAACAATTCGCCACTCGAGGCTATACTCTATACGACCCTCTGGTCGATGTGTCTCAGTGGGACCCTCTAGTCCTGTAGCTCGTTGGACCCTCTGGTCTGGTCTGGTTGAGGACCCTCTGGCCTCGTAAATCGTTGGACCCTCCGGTCTGGTCAAAAAAGCACATAGCATACATAATCACAATACACATAATCTCAAGAAAACATGTATGACCTTCCGGTCCACACATATATACCACCCTAGGTAATGTATAGTGAAAAGACTCACCTCGTATTATGAACAACCTCTGGTAATACTGCTGCTATACACCGGTCTCTAACTCTGTGCCAAAGCCCACAATTTCCCCAATTAGGAACTAAGTTCAACTCTCACTCTTTTGTTCTAAAGGTAGCCCACTGGCCAACCCATTAATGACCTAAAACCCATTGGGCCCACCAAGGCCCAATTCTCAATCTAAATGGTAGACCCAACATTAGAAAAACTCCCCAAGCCCACTAATGGCCCATTTTGCTAAACTAGGCCCACTCCCTCCAATAGGCCTCATCCCAAGCCCAAATATATCCTTAGCCTATAACATCAGACTAATGATGGCCCAACATCCAAAAGCATGGCCCAAAACACAAAGTCAAACACAGACAAGTTATGCGGGGAGTACACCTATGTACGCCAAGTGTACCGACTCGATGGCGAGTACGATGGGCGTACTTGCACGTATGCTTAGCATAACCTTCCTGTTAAGCCCTTTTCCATTAAGTGCTTATTAATTCATTCTAGAGGCTACACATTCAGATCCAGGTCCTTATTATCCTCTTAATCCTTAAAGTCATAATCTTGGTGACTTGCAATGCACCAAATAAGCTCAAACTCAAAAGGTAACAACATACTTCCATAATAAGGGCTACATATCATGCATGAACACAAATGGGACATCAAGATGGCAACTTTCTGCCTTAGGAACTCATTTCGAGTTGAAAATAGCAACTGCAAGACTAGGAGTCGAATTTGCATCATAAAGCTCTAATCTTGGGACCAAAAGACTCCAAAATCAAACAACACAAGATCTAAGCATGCTTAAGGAAAGTCCTTCCTTGCCAACTTCTTCTTTTCCTCTTCCAAGTTAATACCACCAAAATGAGCTTCTTATGGAGAAAATCACTTAAAATGAGGGGACGAGATGTTCTAGGTTTTTTCTGAGGGTAAGGGAACAGATAAGGAGGCTAGGGCTTGAACCAATATGTTCTTTATATAGCAGTTGGCCCTAAATTAGAGTTTTTGAATATTGGACGTACGTTGCCGTACCTCCTGTACGAGGGCCGTACGCCCGAAGTCACCCACGACCATTCCTTTCATATGCTGGGCATACCTACTCGCCTCCTACTTTGCATGCATGGCCCCTTTCATTGCCAAATTTTCCAATAGGGACCATCTATGTCAAACACTTCAAAGTGCTATATCTTCCTCACCCGATGTTCGTTTCCGACGAACTTTATATCCATGAAAAGGTAACGAGAAACTCTACACTTATATCAACTTTATTTCTCCTAAAGCCCATTCGAACTCAGATCCAAAACTCTTGAAAAGTCCAAACCAACACTTGTCGATACCCTTGGGACCTAAAGCACAACCTGAACCCATTTCTCACACAATACAGCTTATCCATATCCAAGAAGTCCTAAACATTTCTCCTTCAAAATCTTGAAACTTCTCATGTCCAGACTACGACCCACAAGTCTTGAATCACAAACAAATCTAAAACAGGATGTTACAATTCTTCCCCACTTAAATTTGATTTTGCCCTTAAAATCACTCCTTGTTAATACTCGGATCAAATCAACAACCCGAGAAGCATAACTGAAAATACCAACAACAGACGATCTCCCCAAAGCAACTGAAACCAATCAGAACCCTTTGAAAAATGAACCTCACTACTTTGTCCTCAGACACAAAAGATCGACCAAACCCGGTCAGAACTACTCTCTGATACCAACCATCATAGGCTCCAGCTTCCTCTCAAATGTCCCTTCCATCATTGAGTACCATATTAGTTCCCGATCCCACAGTTGAACCTCCAAGGCTACTCCTTGCACACCCAATAAAACGACTTTAAAGTCTTCCGAATCACATTCACTATCTCAACCCATCATATGGCACACAAAATCACAAAGTTCACTTTACCTCAAGTGAGTACTACAGTCTATCTGATGTCGCCCCACTTCCAACCTCTACCTTTTATCACTTATCCATCCCATGAACATCGTGGTCCTCCACAACCAACAAACCGACCCTCCCAAATCTAAAAACATCAGATGGAATCATTACCAATTAAATGAAATCCATCAGAAATTCTGGAATCTCATATTGCCTACTCAATACACCACTAGAGTCAAACTGAAATCAAGCATCTGGTTCGACACAAAATTAGAACCATTTGACCTAATGAAGTACTCAACTCAATACTCATGACCCGCAACCCGCTTGTATACCACTTCTCCTATTCTCTTGGGTTGCGACAACCATAACTCAATTCAGAGTATAACGATTACCAACAAATATGGAGACCCTAATCTCGCCCCTGGTTCGACCACCAGGTTCCCAAAAACTCAATATTAGGGCTACCCAAGCCTAAAACTCTTTTGCGTCTTGCTCTGACCAGAGAGTACTCATCACAACACCCTCTCGTTGGCTAGTGAGTACTATGGCTCCCCGCAACATCACAACAATCTCTCACTGACTAGTAAGTACTACGGCTTCCCGCAGCATCACAACAATCTCTCACTGGATAGTGAGAACTACGGCTCCCCGCAGTATCACAACAACCTCTCACTGACTAGTGGGTACTACGACTCCTCGTAGCATCACAACAACCTCTAACTGACTAGCTGGTGAATACTACGGCTCCCTGTAGTATCACCACACCCCTTTGCTAACTCATGGATGTTGCAGCTCCCTGCAGCCTTACAACACTTTCTCTTAGCACCCACGGCCTCATCCTCAAGTTACAGCACACACATCATCCATTAACCCACGTTCCACAGCCCAACACAGATAGGTTCACACATACCCATCCAAAATAAGCGTCACTACTCCTGACGGCAACTGACATGACAAACTCCTTTTCTCACTGCAATCCTCATTCTTAAATAAACTCGTTCAACACCAATTAGCCGAAGTGCTCCCACTGGGACCATAGATACTTGCTACACCAGTTTCCATTTCTCAAATCAAAACTCAGAATAATCTAGAAGTAAGGACATCATACCCGGATACCTCAGTACACCAACACAGAATCTCACAATGTTCTGCCCAATCCACTGATGTCATACTCACGACCCCATGCTTGGATACCGCATTGCTCTTTCAGAATCTCTCAACTGATCTTCCTCTCGCACCACTTGTAACCTCAGAGAATTCCATCTCCCAATTTGAAACACCGAGGCATCGCCAATGGCTCAAAACATGTTGTTGAAAACCCGAAACTCCCCCTCTACTAGTCACTACTCATACGGAACTACTCATATCGACCTTGAAATTGGTTGACGAATCAACTACTGCCCTTCCATGGGTATAGATTACAATTTATACCTTAACTTGAAAATCTTAGCTATTGCATCCGCAATCCAACGACCCAATCACGCTCGAACTCAACATATACTAACCCTAAAAATCACAGGCCACAATGAATTTTCCAATACACTCATCCTTTCTCAAACACAAACTCATACATCTACTCATCTGGAACCTCGCCTCATCCTCGGGCTCATGCGTCCGCACCGCAACTTCCTATGACCATTTCTTTGACCGCACATGAATGGAACATTTGTCACCTTACTGGAAATCCAGTTCTCCCCTAGTCAGGGTTCGAACAATCAACAATTGGAACATCGACAACCTGATCAGAAGATTGTCTCACCAGTCATGACACATTTGACTCTTAAAAGTATTATGCAATCATTCTAGGGCCTTCGCAAAAGAAAAAAAAACACTCTCCAAGTTTCCTGTCCCTGACAAAATCTTGGAATCATCCCCACATGACTGAATCTAGTCACCTTTGAAGACTTAGACTGACACACCGCCAGAAACCCCACTATTCCGAATCCAATCTATCTCTAATCCGAAAATAGTGCCCTATCATGTAACAACCCGGATTTCCAGGTATCTTTTATTCATATATGTTTGGTGTTTTGTGAGGGGACTCGGCGAGTTAGAGCTCAAACTCGCCGAGTAGGATCGCGGTTCTGGACGCGGGTTCGCGCCTGGACTCGGCTAGTCCGTGCTGTTTAATGAAACCCTAATTTCCCGGTCCTAAGCCCTATTTAAAGGACCTTATGGCCCTTCATTGCGGCTACCTTGACCTTGAGAGCACGAAAGCAGTTAAGGGTTCCTGTGAGTGAGATAAGAGGCCATTGTTCACCAAATTTGGGTGTATTTGCAAGAAAGGAAGGGGAAAGTCAAGCTAGAAGAGTTGGGGAGCTTGGATCTACTTCCATTTCGCCAGGGGAAGCGTCTTGAGGTATCATTCAGAGCTTATTTCTGTATTTTTGTTGATATGGTCAAATCTAGGGTTTCTTCTTGCCTTGTTTGCTTTGTAATTGAAGTGTGAGAGGTCCCATGGGGATATGGTACCTAGATCTGGACCTTAGCAGGTCCAGAAAGTCCCTAATGCTATGCTTTATGTCCTTCTTTTTTGGGTTGGAGACTAGGGTTGCCATCTTAGAGGTCATTTCTCCAAAAAGAGCCTTGTAGGTGTTGCATGGTAGCCAAGACTGCGACTTTACGTGATGAATGAGCTTAGGAGGGCCAGATCTATGAGTGGATGGAGCGGATCTGACCTCAGAAGCGAGATTGAGTTGATGCATGGCATGGACTCGCCGAGTCTGAAGAACAGACTCGGCGAGTAGCATGAAGATTGTCCTTAACCACTTAGTGAGTGGTCCTGCTGAGTTATGGTTGACTCAGTGAGTCATGGAGAGTTAGAGAGGGTTGACAGGTGGATTGAGTTGAGCTGGAACTCGCCGAGTTGTTCTTGAGACTCCGCGAGTTGAGTCGTGGTGGCCCCGCGATTCATGCCAGGTGGAACTCGTCGATTCAGGGGAGTACTCGACGTGTCAAAAGAGAATCCTAGAGAGTTGGTGAAAACGTTTAGACTCGCCGAGTCGCTCTAGTGCACTCGCCGAGTCTTGTCAAAGTTGACCGTTGACCGTTGACCACAGTTGACCAGTGTTTACTTGATAGGGGTAGTCAACCTTAGTGGTAAAAGTATTAATTAGAGATATATGATGTTATAGGAGGATTATAGCTCGGGGGATCGAGCACGAGTGATTTCTAGGATTCGCGAGTTATCGAGATATACGAGGTGAGTCTTCTCACTATACTTTACCTTGAGTAGGTCACCAGAGTTATGTGACAGGGTATTTGTATGCTATGTATGTTATGTATTATGATGCATTACTTCTATGTGATTTATGTTGTGCATGTTTACAGAGTTAGAACTGAAAGGTTCACAGAGTTAGAACCTGAGGGTTCACAGAGTCTGGGTGCACGGACCCACAAAGTTATAGCCTCGAGTAGCTAATATGTGTTTTGTGTGGTATTTTGGGGAACTCACTAAGCTTTGTGCTTACAGTGTTAGTGTTGTTTGTTTCAGGTACTAGTGATGATTGTGGGAAGGTGCCAGCTTGATCTGTACACACGCACGGGATTTTTATGAAATGTGATCTTGGGATTTTGTATTTACTTGAATTGGATAATTAAAATATGGTTGTTTATGAATATTAAATGAATTATGTTTGATGAAAATTTTAAAATTTTGTTTTGAAATTTACGGTGTTACATATCACGCACTTCGACTCTAACTCCTCGACCCGCCTCTCAAAACGGGAATAATCATAAAAGCACAGACCTCATTCTCATTGCTGATACACAATGTAGACCACGATGGCCACTGCCCTGATATACTCCTTTTTAACCACTAGAAACTACTAATAAAAACACATTTTCCCCACAAGGCACCTCTTTGTTCTCATCCATCTTAGTCCCACCAATGACTCTTTCCTGGTATAAGAATACCTCACAGCCAACATACTATCCAAATATTTTGGTGGAAAGGTCACCATGCTTGCTACCCCACAGGGTTTACCTTCAACTCTGAACCAGAAACTCAATATATTTCCTGCTTCCCGTAGAATACTAAAATAGCACCACTTAGGTCACAGAAAGTGACATCTCTACTATCGGCCAGTCGCTCAGCCCAAGCCGTATTCCTCCATAACACACCATCCCTACTCATCCCTGAGCCTCGTGACTCCCTTGGAGCTGACTCGATTTCCCTCTCAAGGGATGCTCCACTAAAACTCGTTCATCATGGCCTTCTGGACCCATACTCTTTCACACCTGATCTCAGTCTAGACAATCACCACGGAATAAATGGTAAAACTAAAAGCACTAGTAACCACGTGTCATGGTACTCAAACCATGTGACCACCTCTTGATTTGCTATGAATCATAGTACACGTACCATGTTATCTCATGTTAATCTGTTACGAATCATAGTGCTCGAATCATGCTCTCTTCTGAATCCACCTCAAATCATGGTACTCAAACCGTGACATCACCTCTCGATATGCTACAAATCATGGTACTCGAACCATGACATCACCTCTCGATCTGCTACTTATCATGGTACTCGAACCATGACATCACCTCTCGATCTGCTACTTAGATCCTCCGTAATACTCCCTGCATCGAGTATAGGTCCTCTGCTTTCAGTAGTACGGGCCCATACTACCTATCAAATCTACCCATACTCTCTACACGGACAATCCCAGAGTCCTTAAGTAGCTACTCAACCTTCTTAACCACCAATCCCAACACGTGTGCTCGCTTCCCAGCGAAATGCTCTACTCTATCAGCGTACTCCCTTAACTAAGATCACTTCCTAGGCTCTTCCTAGGTTCTCACACTTCTCCACTATCAGCTGCTGAGAAACTCCTCATGATGCCAGTCATCTACCTCCTGAATATCATCATATTCACTTGGTAGCTGACTCCCATCATCAGGAGTTCCACAATGCACGAAACAAGAAACATTCAAGCATCGAATAAACATGTAAAACCCACTCCAGGTTATAACTCCACTTTCTCTACTCATACTCAAAAGATATCACCGAACTCAGGAACTCTACCCCTCGTGGGTATCCAACTACTCTTTCAATAGGCTCCACAAATGCTCATCCAGGTATCTCCTAGATTACTCTTATACTCAAATCCCTCTCTAAAAGGATTCTTGTTGGATACTCTTACTCAACACATACTCGAAAGCACATCATAGATAATAGAAACTCCTAGGCTAAGGCATCACAAATCAGGCCACTCAAGTCCAAAAATATGAAATACGTAGCCTATCTCCGCCATGCATAATATCTCATAACATATCTCATAAATATCACATAATACATAAGTAAGGGTTTTTTTGGGAAATCACCGTTTGGGCTCTAGCTTATTGTACACATTACTCTTTCTCGTTTTCTCTTAGAAACTCTTGTTCGCTTTAGAAAAAAAATTATTTCTTTGAAATTTTTTCTCAAATCCTCAGTTTGAGTCCAGATTTACCCGAAGGTGAATCCGAATCCTTCAAACCAAGGCTCCGCTACTAACTTGTAACGACGTAAATTTCCAGAACAAAATTTTCATTTTAAATCAAAAAAATCTTCATAACACATTCCATTAAAGCTTATTTATTGAATTAAAAAACGCACTACATGTTTGATTAATTAATAATCCAGGATCCTCGAAACATAATTCCATCTCTAGTGTGTAAAATCAAGTCGATGTCTTCCTGCGATCCCGAGGAAAACCTGAAACACATAACACATAACACGGTAAGTACGAAGCTTAGCGAGTTCCCCTAAATACCACATACAACAATTTGCCACTCAAGGATATACTCTGTACGACCCTCTCATCGATGTGTCTCAGCGGGACCCTCCAGTCCCATAGCTCATTGGACCCTCTGATCCGATCTGGTTGAGGACCCTCTGGCCTCGTAAATCATTGGACCCTCCGATCTGGTCAGAAAAGCACATAGCATACATAATCACAATACACATAATCTCAAGCAAACACATATGACCTTCCGATCCACACATAGATACCACCCTAGGTAATGTATAGTGAGAAGATTCACCTCATATCATGAACAACCTCTAGCAATGCTACTACTATACACCAGTCTCTAACTCTATTCCAAAGCCCACAATTTCCCTAATTAGGAACTAAGTTCAACTCTCACTCTTTTGGTATAAAGGTAGCCCAATGACAAGCCCATTAATGACCTAAAACCCATTTGGCCCACCAAGGCCCAATTCTCAATCTAAATGGCAGACCCAACATTAGAAAAACTCCCCAAGCCCACTAATGGCCCATTTTTCTAAACTGGGCCTACTCCCTCCAATGGGCCTCATCCCAAGCCCAAATATATCCTTGGCCCATAACTTCAGACTAATGATGGCCCAGCAGCCCAAAGCATGGCCCAAAACACAAAGTCCAACATAGACAAGTTACGCGGGGCGTACACCTATATACGCTAAGTGTACTGACTCAATGGAGAGTACGATGGGCGTACCTGCACGTACGCTCAACGTAACCTTCCTGTTAAGCCCTTGTCCATTAAGTGCTTATTACTTCATTCCAGAGGCAGCAAATTCAGATCTAGTTCCTTATTATCCTCTTAATCCTTAAAGTCATAATCTTGGTGACTTACAATCCACCAAATAAGCTCAAACTCAAAAGGTAACAACATAATTCCATAATAAATGCTACATATATCATGCATGAACACAAATGGGACATCAAGATGGCAACTTTCTGCCTTAGGAACTCATTTAGAGCTGAAAATAGCAACTCCAAGACTAGGAGTTGAATTTGCATCATAAATCTCTAATCTTGGGACGAAAAGACTCCAAAATCAAACAACACTAGATCTAAGCATGCTTAAGGAATGCTTATAGCTTTATACCTCCAAGAAGTATGAAATGGAACAATAACCCCATATCTATGAGCTCCAACCTCGAAAGTCCTCCCTTGCCAACTTCTTCTTTTCCTCTTCCAAGTTAATACCACCAAAATGAGCTTCTTATGGAGAAAATCACTCAAAATGAGGGGTTGGGACGTTCTAGGGTTTTTCTGAGGGTAAGGGAGCCAATAAGTAGGCTAGGGCTTGAACCAATATGTTCCTTATATATCGGTTGGCCCCAAATTAGAGTTTCTGAATATTGGACGTACGCTGGGCGTGCCTCCTGTACGTGGGGTGTACGACCGAAGGCACGCGACCATTCCTTTCATATGCTATGCGTACCCACACGCCTCCTACTTTGCATGCATGGCCCCTTACATTGCCAACTTTTCAAACAAGGGCCATCTATGTCAAAAACTTCAACGTGCTATATCTTCCTCACCCGATGTCCATTTCCGACAAACTTCATATCCACAAAAAAAGGTAACGATAAGGTCTACACTTGTATTAACTTTATTTCTCCCAAAGCCCACTCGAACTTAGATCCAAAACTCATGAAAAGTCCAAACCAACACTTGTCGATACCGTTGGGACCTAAGGCACAACTCGAACCCCTTTCTCACACAATACACCCTATCCATATCCATGAAGGCCTAAACATTGCTCCTTCAAAATGTCAAAACCTTCTCTTGTTCAGATTAGAGCCCATGAGTCTTGAATCGTAAACAAATCTGAAACAGGATGTTACAGAAAGCGTGAAGTGTTAGAGGAGACTTGTGTTGTAAAAGAAGACCATGATATAATGTTCCATGAAGATACCATAGAAGACGTTTCAAGGCTGTCCAGTGAAGTGATGTTGGAGCATGCATGAATTGAGACAACTTTTTGACTGTGAATGCCATGTTCGACCTTTTTAAGGATAGATATTGTAAGGCGCCTACTAGTGTCTGATATTCAATGGGATTAGGATGAGGGATACCGCTTGTGAGAGTTATGGGTTCAGAGGTAGTTATCGGTGTTGATATTGGTTTACATTCACGTATGTTGGTCCGTGTGAGTATATCAAGGTCATATTTGCATTTAGAAAGGAAAATACCTTTAGAATGAGTAAGGACTTCGACTCCTAAGAAGTATAAGAGAGAACCAAGATCTTTGAGGGATAATTTAGCAGTTAGATGGGAGACGAAATTGAAGAGATGAGTGAGGGTAGGACCTATGACAATAATGTGATCGACATATACAAGAACTAGAATGTATGTTGTAGAAGTTTTAAGGATGAAAAGTGAGGAGTCAAATATTGTTGGTTTGAAACCAAGAGTAAAAAGATAAGATTTGAGTTCATCATATCAGGCTCGTGACGCTTGACATAGACCATATATGGCTTTATTTAGTTTGCATACATGGTTGGGAAGGGAAGGATTTGTGAAGCCAGGAGGTTGAGACATGTAGACATCTTCATGAAGATGTCCTTGTAAAAAGGCATTATTTATGTCTAATTAGCGGTGGGACCAATTATTAGAGACTGCAAGAGCGAGAACAAGATGGATTGTAGCTGGTTTAAGGACTGGACTAAGTGTTTCCCGATAATCAATGCCAGGACGTTGATGAAATCCTTTTGCAACTAGTCGGGCTTTTAGGCGATCGATTGAACCATCAGGCTTGTATTTAATTCTGAAAACCCATTTACATCCAACTAAATTATGAGCATTGGAAGATGGAACAAGTTTCCATGTCTAGTTTCATTCTAAAGCATTGAACTCATCTTACATGGTAGTGCGACATGATGGGTTTTTGAGAGCTTGGATAATATTAGAAGGTTTAGAGGGATAGGTAGGAGCTATTGTGTAGAGTTGGATGCTTGAGTTAAACAATCGTTGGTTTGGCTTTGGGTTTAGATGAGTTTGCATTCTGGGGTTTTCAATTATTCGAGGTTGATGTAGATGTTCGTTGTGAGGTAATGGGGGTTTGGGTGGTGAGTTCAAAATATTGGATGAGTGAGGAGGAGATAGGGATAGAGGAGGTGTATTGTGTAGCGAAGATATTGACTTAGTTGTGGTATGGGATTGTATTATTGGAATGGATAGAGGGAGCCATTGATCAAGATCTGGTGGGGAGATAGGTTGATATGTAGCGTGAGGGGTAAACTTAGGAAATAGAAATTTAGTTTCAATAAACACTACATGTCGTGAGGTGTATAATTTAGAGGAGACTGGATCATAGGCGTACTAAGCACTTTGGGTGGGAGAATAACCCACGAATATACATGGGGTGGATTTAGGGTGGAGTTTCTTTGGGGAATATGGTCTTAGCCACGGATAGTAAAGACATCTGAAACATCTAAGTTTGGAGTAATTTGGAGATTTGTTCAATAAACAGTGAAAAGGAGATAGATTGTGTAAGGTGGAGGTGGTAGGCGATTTGTTAAGTAGGCAGTATTGGTGAAGGCGAAAGGCCAGAAGGAAACTGGGATGTGAGGTAGTGAGGTGAGATAAGATATACCAGAGGATGAGAGATGAGATTGAAGTTTAAGGTATTCACCTCCATTATCAGAGAATAATTGTTTTAGTTTGGTATTGAAGAAGTTTTCAACTACAAGTTGAAATATAGTGAATATGCTGAGGGATTCTGATTTCTTTTTCATTGGATACAGCCAGATGTACTTAGTGAAGTGATCAACAAAAAATATGTAACATTTGCAGTGATCAATAGATTCAACAGCTGAGCACCAAACATCAAAAAAAATAAGTTGAAGTGGAGCATTTGATGTAAGAGATGTTTGATGAAAAGGCAAATGATAACTTTTATTAATTTAATAGGAGTTACAATTGTCAATGAATCTAGAACTAAAAGAAAGAGAAGCTGCTAATTGTTGAAAAACTTTATTTTGGGGATGCCCCAGTCGATGATGCCATGTAGATGAGTTGGTGCACTGCATGGCAAATATCTGAGGTGAGATAGAAGGGCGTAGCTCATACATTCCCTTTGTGGATGTTCCCTTGAAGTGGGGGAGTTTGTATTTCAGATACTTCACAACAAAAACAAAAGAGTAAAATTCGATTAGAAAGTGATTATCAAGACATAGTTTTGAAATAGAAATTATGTTGCGTGAGAGGGAAGGAACATATAAAACATGTTTGAGAATTAGTGGAGTGTGTGGAGTTTGAATACTCACAAAGCCAATGTGAGAAATTTGTAAAAACGAACCATCACTGATGACCAATTCTTTGGTTCCATCATATGGGGTGTGAATGGATAGATTCTTGAGATCATTTGTAGCATGAAAATTGGTGCCACTGTCAAATAGCTAGTTGGATGTATTTGATGAAGTTGTTTGTTGTGGTGTCATGAGATCAGTCTGTGGGTTTTTTGCCTGCACATTCCTGTGATAAGAAGGCACAGAAACATTTGGAAAAACTTTATTAAAAGTGAAACAATTGTTAAGAGAATGTCCTTTATCATGACACCATTTACATTTTCCCAGAAAGGGACGGTTTCCAATAGCTTGTGAGGATTGGTTTGATGGCGTAGGCAAGAGAGTGGTAGCAGTATTGTCTTGACGAGGGGGCCATGATTTGCATAGAAAGCTATAACTAGTTGGTGGATATTTGGTGATGAGATTTATTGTGCAAGAGTTAATTCATGATTGATAAGTTTCTCATGTAACTCATTGAAAGCAATGAGTGAGTCTCTTGCGTGAACAACATCCATAATAGGTTTATATGTGAATTGGATAGCCCATTTAGAACAACATCATCACATCTTCTTGATCAAGTTTCTTGCCCGGGATTGCTAGCTCATCAACTACAGTCTTGATGCTCTGCATGTATTCAGTGACACTTTGGGTAGAAGTTTTGGTTGTTTCTTTTAGGCGATGTTGATGTTGCTTAATGTGACCTCTTGAAGGGGAAGCATAAGTGCCAACTAGTGTTTTCCATGCTTCTCAAGATGATGAAGCATTTTTCAAAAGAGGTACAATTTAGGGAGAGACAATGCCAACGAGTGCTCCAAAACGTAGTCTGTCTTGCTGGAACCATTTAGGGTAGTCGGCATGAGGTGTAATTGTTCCATTTGTGGATGTGATTGGCGATGGAGGAAGTTGAGTTCCATCAATGAATCGGTATAGATCGAGGGCATGAAGGAGGGCTTTGATTTGTGTTTTCCATCCAAGGTAATTTGTAGAGGGTAGCTTCAGTGTGGAAGGAAAGTGAACAATGGTGAAATCATCCTTGGAAGTGGTGTTAATGATCATAGAAGTGCTCGAGTTTTCTGCAGTGTTGCCCATGATTATGTGTCTGAGAAAGAAAGAAGGAGAGAAATTAAGAAGTATTCAAAGCCGTAGCTCTAATACCATATAGAGAGTGAAATAGATTTGGAAAAGTTATCTGTATTGATTTTAATTATTATTTACATAACATGTATAGAGGAGTATATATTATTGAATGTACAACTATACTAGGAGATAAATATGGAAGACTAAAACAATATTGACTAAGTAAAAGACATGTGAATAGAATGGGAAGAGATAAGAATGAATCTGATCAGGTTATATCTTAATAACTAGTGGGTGCAGGGCTGTTGCTGCAGCTGAACTCATATTCACGAAGCGGAGGTGAAGGGAAAGAGACGTCGTGGGAGCGGTGGTTGGTGGTGAAGGATGTCCGATTGTTATGGAGGCTTTCCCAGCGATCTTGCCACTACAAGAATATGAGTCTATAGTGACAAAAGCTATAGGGACAACAAATTTTGTTGCCATAGAGGATCGTATAGGGATGACAAGTCGTCACCATATAGTTGACTAATTTAGTTTGACTTCCAAACCTAAAGGGACGATAAATCGTTTCTGCAAAACTAGGCATGAAGATAAATGAACGGCGGGTATCCGAAAAAGCTGTAGGGACGACGTATCGTCCCAAACTTAAATTAATATATATATATATATATATATATATATATATATATATATATATATATATATATATATATATATATATATATATATATTTGTAATGTGTATATATAAGGAAAACTGGAACGACACCGTTTTAATGGGCATGTATAGGAAGGATATATCGTTCCTATAGGGTTTCGCTGGATAGAAATCCCTTTTCCCAATCAGTCACTCGCAGTCTCGCACCCACAACACATATTGTGAGATGAGGCGAAATCGCCGTTTCCTATAAGCCGATAAGTAAGATTCGATAGTCAATTGGCTACCGTTTCCCTCGTCAACTCCTTCAGCCTTTCACTATTATGTTTTCCCTCCGGCTCAGGATTCATTCTGTTATCTGAATTGCAGGTGGTCTTATTCCTGCGGTCTCCCTTCTTTCTGAAATCGGTTTTCTACTTCCTCCCAATAGGTATGAATGGTGTATGTTTTGGAATACAAGAATATCTCTTTTTCTCCTTATTCATGTATATGTTTTCTAGGTTATTTCCAACAATTATTCATGTATATGTTTTCTGGTGGAGTTAGACAAAAGGATGTAAAATGCTAGTATTATATTTTCTATTATTCTAACTTCTAAGTCTGTTGGCAAGGACGTAGCAGCCCTAGTGCCCTACCCCTTTGTTTGTTCCCAAATCTTTTGTATAATGCTAGTATTATATTGTTTAATTTAGTTTGTTTGGATCATGTAGCAGCCCACCTATTTGTCTGTTTTGTAGAAATAATGAAAAGATGTAGTAACAATCAGTTTCCCTTTTAATATACTTCAAACATTAGCACATATCATGAGAAGGAAGCTCTGTTAATAGCCACATGTTTGATACTTAGCTTTTATATATTGCTTATTAATCTGATTGTGGTCCAAATTCAGCCTAATGGTTGTTTTTATGTCCATATTATATCGAACTTCACTTGTATTAACAAATTCAACCTAAAAAAAAACATCCATCAGGAACATTATCCATCTTTGTTTAATATGAATATTTGACATTTGATGGCTATAAACAACAATCACATACAAGTAAAAGATAATGTGTGTTGGATGACCAAAAATTAAGACAAAGATCTTCAACATTTCATACCACATTTGAGTTCGGTTATTCACTAAGACACACATTTAAACAAATAAGTTTGTTTGATAATAAAAGAACAAAAATGCCCCTTCCCAAATTTCCCCTGTTCAAAATTAAGATTTTTTTAAACTAATTATGCTTTGTATGACACAAATATATGTTTTATAAAAAAAATACAATGGCTATTATAGAAAAAGAAAATTTTAATTGTTAAACCAAAAATTAAACAAAGTTTTTGTGGTTAATTGAAAAAAAAACATTTCGGTATACCCCTGCAGGAAAAAATATTAGTTTCTTTATTTCTTTTAGTTTGATTTATTTTTGCTTAGCAACCAATTCAAAGATTACTTTAAGACCCAAATATTTCAGTATATCCCTTACCAGGGGCAAAGCAGTTTTATAGAGATTTTTTTCCATTCAATGACTTGTAAAAAAAAAGTAATCCTATCAGGAGGATGCTAACAGTAACAAGTGCATGCGATTCCTTGTTTGATTTACTTCCAACAACCGGCAACAAATTAGCAAGATCTTATATTGGAGCTTCATGATCATGTTAACACGGAGGAGAATTCAAACATATCAGTCAGCAACATACTAATAAAGAAAGTATTTCTTTTTTATGTAACGCAAAAAACAATGACTTAATAAAGAAACTAAACAAAAAGTATTGCACATTAAATCACTTAATGGGAGGAAAATAGGGTTGAAATACAAAAAACAAATTTTACAAAATTGATACGTGTGCCATTTTAACAAAATAAAATAGCATATTGACCAAAGTTTTCAAATAACTCAAACGCATCGTTGCTTTATATATGGACTAGAATTTAGGAAACAATAATAGCATTATATATACGTGTGTTTTCATTCAAGAATATGCATCTGCATTATATATTGCTTAGGTGGCATTATAATAAATTGACAAGTGCAATATTAGATAAATCAAAACATCAACAAAATGCCATATGTCCAATTGCATAAGAATTTGACAAGTGGTAAAAAGTTCTTTATTTATTAGGGGATATATATATATATATATATATATATATATATATATATATATATATATATATATATATATATATATATATATATATATATATATATATATATATATATATATATATGAAGAAGTAGAATACTATAATAGATAAATGCTATAATATGCATACATTCTAATTTCTAATAATGAAACAGTTATGACTATTGATAAGAGTTGGATTATGTTGCAAAATTGAAGGTGCCCAGAGTTCATAAAAGGGCTTAACAACTTCATAGAGATCGCCAAGAACCATGTCGATGATGAAGGCAAAACATGTTTCCCGTGTATAGATTGTGTGAACATGTTTCAGCATATTGTGACTACAGTTTATGCCCACATACATGACCATGGGTTTAAAGAATCATATCTTATATGGATTCATCATGGTGAGGAATATCCTCCGTCAGATTTCGACAACCTTTGGGCTTCAAAATACCGTAGTACTAGAGTTGTGGCAGAGGAAAATCCACATGAAGAGATGTTTAATGTAATAGATGATGTTACGGAAGAGGAAGATCCACATATAGAAAATATAAGCCCAGAAGCAACTGCTTTAGACCCAGAGTTTGATGCATTGTTTGAAGAAGCCAATACCGAGTGATACCCTGGTTGCAGTTGCATGTCTTCCTTAAACTTCCTAGCAAAACTGATGCACATTAAAGTCATCAACAGGTGGACAGACAGTTCATTTGACCAACTTTTAGAGTTTTTAAGAGTTGCATTCCCGAAAGAAAATAAGATTCCAAATTCACACTATGAAGCTAAAAAGAAGCTGAGAAAGACTGGGTTGGGATATTAATTTATCCATGCTTGCGTTAATGATTGTGCTATGTTTTGGAAAGAGAACGAGTCAATTGTGACATCCCCAATTTCACGGCCAGAAAAGACCGATTTTGTTTATGCTTTATGAAAATCAGAGTACCTCTTTTAATAAAAATGTTGCGGAATTTATTCCAAGAAAAACACGATAAATACGTTATCAAAGCATTTCCGAAGAAACGTATTTTATTCATTTTAAAACATTTGGGATGTCATCGTCAATACAGAAACTTAAGCATAAACAGAACTTACGTTCATTACACTAGTGATCTATATATCCTTAATCTCTCAGTGTAAAGCAACTTCGTATCGATACCTGTGACACAATTAAACTGAGTGGGTGGGGCTTGGGAGCCTAGTGAGCATATATGGTTTTTACCCCACAATAAATAAATTTATTATGCTTAAACATCAAACAATCAACCCAATTACCCAATCCCCATTATCTTATTCATTTCTTAAGGATTTACCCTAAAAATAAACTATCACTCATTACTAAGGATTCATCCTAAGGAATAGGCACCAAGTCCATCGTTGCTCAAGGTTTATATTACAAGCACTAACAACGTCGATCCCCACATACTAATCCAATACAGTGATCTTACTAGATCTAGCCTAAAGGATCTATATGAACAACCAACTAATGAAACTGCTTTGGAAATTCCCTAGCAGCAAACGAGGATCGAAGAAGACATAAAATGAATGGAATAAGTTTAACCACGAACCTTTGTTCGTAAAAGAAAGAACCACTAGACAGTTAAGTCAGGGGTAATTATTAATGCCTAGGCTGTGGTCTGAATATCATGAGGTATATAACCCCCAGACGCACCCTATCCAGCAATGGAAACGTTGACTAATGCCTAGGCTGTGGTCTGAATATCGTGAGGTATATAACCCCTAGACTCACTCCTACCTGACATCGAGAATGGAAACACTGACTAATGAAGCTCGTCTGATCACTTCATAAAAGAAACAAAGACTACAACTCTCTTCAAAATAAAGGTATAGGGAAAATACTAATAAAGGACTCCTGTACGCTCCCGTACCCCGACACGTAATAATGTCAAAAAGAAGAACTAACATATGAAGACATAGTTCAGAAACACCTAATGAACATATAGTTCAAGAACACCTTATGAATATATAGTTCAAACATACCTATCGATTACAAGTCTGCTAACGTTCCACTGGACTATCTAAAATAGTATGTAGCCATTGTCTATACTCTGCTAGATGACTAGATCATCTTAAACATCGATACCTCTCATCAACTTTTATTTCATCACACATTATCTAATTCATCTACCGATGTTTTACCCAACATATTTGTAGATAAAAATACATATACAGTTTAAAACTTGCATAAAACATCTATTCAACAGTCACCTTAATTTAACAATTAATATAATTACACACAACACGTATTTAAAAGAAAATACTTTATATATATATATATATATATATATATATATATATATATATGAGTGTGTGTGTTTGTGTGTGTGTGTGTGTAAGGTGAAAGTGACTGTACACTCACTTGAGTAGGTGGTGACTCAGCACTCAGACAGCGCTTCGATACTCTCAAAACAATTTTCCTTCTATAAAACCTAGTATCAATTCCACTAGGGTTTAGTCTAACATCACCCGTGACTAATTAATAGTCTAGCTATTATTAATTATTATATAAGTGTTAAATAACACTCAATATAATTCATAATAATAGCCCAAATAATTATTTTAAGGACCTAATAACATTACTATAACTATTTGAAATTTATATTAAAAATTGTGTAAGGTAGCTCACTTACAGCGGATTTTAATGAAAACTGGGCTTTATTTGGAGCAGCATTTCGAAACCGAAAGACTCTTTTTCTCGGGACTCCGGGAGCCTCGGGGCATCCTTAGGGTGCTAGGGGATCACCTAGGCTTAGGGGAGGGTTAAAACCGTTAGAGAGAGAAAGTTTAGAGAGAAGAAATGAAGAAAGGTGTGAGATTTTCAGAATGGCTCGCATGCTATTTATAATGATTTTTTATGACACTCACGCCGTGAGTGTCATAAGACTGACGTCGTGAATCTCATGATTCACTCCGTAGACTTGCCATTTGCGTCCCTAACTTCGGATGGTGGCCATGACACCTCACGTCGTGAGTGTCATAAAGCTCACGTCGTGAATTGGATCTTATCCTCTCGCAGCTTCAAGATTCCGAATTATGACAGAATGTATTGAATGTCATAATTCTGACGTCGTGAATTGGATCTTATCCTCTCGCAGCTTCTAGATTCCGAATTATGACTGAATGTTGTCAGTGTCATAATTCTCACGTCGTGAATTAGCTAGTTTAGGGTTTTTTAAAAGCTAAATCTTTGGATCTTATCCTCTCGCAGCTTCTAGATTCAATCCCTTAACTCGGCAAGACCACTCGCTGAGTGGTGTTGGGCAATCTTCCTGCTACTCGCCGAGTCTGTTCTTCGGACTCGGCGAGTCCATGCCATGCAACAACTCAAACTAACTCCTGAGGTCAGATCTGTTCCATACATTCATAGATCTGGCCTCCCCAATGTAACAGCCCGGAATTTCCAGGTATTTATTATTGGTGTTTTTTTTTAGATTTGTGAGTGGACTCGGCGAGTTGGAGCTCGAACTCGCCGAGTAGGATCGTGATTTTGGACACGGGTTCGCGTCTGGACTCGTTGAGTCCAAGAGTGGACTCGGTGAGTCCATGCTGTGTAATGAAACCCTAATTCCCAAGGTTTGAGACCTATTTAAAGGGCCTTATGGTCGTCATTTGTGCTCACCCATCCATAGAGAGAAACTCTAGAGTGCTTGAGCGTTTTGAGAGAGAAAGGAATCCATTCTTGACCTTTGTGGTGTTGTTTAGCAAGAACAAGGAGGTCTTAGCCAAGAGGAAGCAAAGTAGGTTGCTATACTGTGGATTTGAAACTTAGATCATCGAACTCAAGGTATGATTTTAGCTCATCTTCTGTTTTATGAAGTATATTTGGATTTAGTGTTTCTTTTGGCCTTTATTGGGTTGATTTGATACCCAAATAGTCCCTTTCTAGTGGTGTGGCTTTGGATCTGGATCCATAGAGGTCCAGAGAGCCTCACTCATCAAGATTTATGAACAGCAATGGAGGTTATGACCTTGAGTTGTGGTATTTGGGGCTAAATCATCATATATGGTCATATAGATGTTATATGTACATCAAGATAACAACTTTACGTGATAAATAAACTTGGAACGACTGGATCTATGAGTTAGTGGAATAGATCTGACCTCAGGATTGAGTTTGAGTCGTTGCATGGCATGGACTCGACGAGTCCAAGGACAGACTCGGCAAGTAGCATGAAGATTGCCCAGTACCACTCAGCGAGTGGTCTTGCCTTGTTGAGGGATTGACACAGTGAGTCAGGGAGATTCGGAGTGGGTTGACAGGTGGACTGAGTGAAGCTCAGACTCGCCGAGTTGTTCTTAAGACTCGGCGAGTTGAGTCGTGGAGGCCCCACAACTCATGCCAGGTGGAACTCGTCGAGTTAGGAGAATACTCGACGTGTCAAGTGAGGATTCCAGGGAAATCAGTGTATGCGCTTAGACTCACTGAGTTGTTATAGTGCACTCGTCGAGTCCGGTCAAGGTTGACCATTGACCATTGACCAGTGTTGACCTATGTTGACTTGATTAAGAGATAGTCAACCTTAGTTGGGAAAGTATTAATTAGAGATGTATTGTGTTATAGGAGGACTATAGCTCGGGGGATCGAGCACAAGTGATTTCAGGGATTTACGAATTACCAAGACACGCGAGGTGAGTCTTCTCACTATACTTTACCTAGAGTAGGTAAATAGAGTTATGTGATATAGTGCTTGTATGCTATATTTATATGTTATGTGTTGCGCTGCATTATTCTTTGTGATTTATGTTGTGCATGTTTATAGAGTTAGAACCTGAGGGTTCACAGAGTTTGGGTGCACGGACCCACAAAGTTATAGCCTCGAGTGGCTAATATGTGTTATATGTGGTATTTTGTGGAACTCACTAAGCTTTGTGCTTACAGTGTTTGGTGTTATTTGTTTTAGGTACTAGTGACGACCGTGAGAATGCACCGGCTTGATCCGTACACATGCATGGGATTTATGATTTTGAGATCTTGGGATTCATGTATTAATTGAATTGAATGATCAAATATGGTTGTTTTATGAATATTAAATGAATTATGTTTTATAAAATTTGAAAAATTTGCTTTGAAATTTACGGTGTTACAAGTTGATATCAGAGCCTTGGTTTGAGGGATTCGAGTACACCTTCAGGAGTATTTGAACTCAAACTGAGGATTTGGAAAATATTTTCAAAAGAGACCCAAATTTTTCTAAAAGTAAAAGATTTTTAGAGGAATTCGGGGAAGAAACGTGTGTACGATCAGTCAGCGCCCGAATGGTAATTTCCCAAAATACCCTTATATTATATGTTTATGAAAATTGATATGATGTATTCTCTTGCTAGAGTAGGCTAGGTATTCCTATTAGGACTAGAGTGCCCTGATTGGTGATGCCTTAGCCTAGAGAGAGGTGAGCTGCTATGAAATGCTTGAGAGTGAATAGGTAGCAGCGAGGAGCTTATGAGAGATCTGTTAGAGAGTGATAGAGTACTTGGAAATTGGGATCCGAAGAGGAGCATTTGGGGTGTATACTGAAACGGTGTGAACAGTAGTATTGGGCCCGTACTACTGAAAGCACCGGGGCAGTATACGGTCCAAGTAAGAATCTTCGGTATGCCAAGGATCAAGGAGGGATGAGTTGTCGAGTGTGAGTATGCTCGAGCGGATTCTAATTTATCATATGTTGTATTTCAGAGGTTGATCATGGTTAGGACACGTCATATGCCGGAGGGCATCGGGGCTAGTGATGAGGAGATCCATCAGATCATTCACGAGGAGGTGGCTGCGATCATCAGGGCAGAGATACCAGAGATGTTCGGGTCTATTAAGACCGTACTGATTGAGACTTTTCGATGAGCGTTATGCTGCTCTTTTTGAGGTTGCTGTTGCGGCAGCCACCGCAGCTGTTGCTGCTGCGAGGCCGCAGGGTGGTGATGCGTAGCTGTTCTGGGAGTTCAGCAACACGAAACCACCAGAGTTTGATGGGACCCAGGACCCGGTGGCGGCTATGAGATGGATTTCTGACATAGAGGGGTGTTTCTTCACTTGCTCATCTCCTGAGCATTTGAGAGTGCGGTTCGCGTTGAACCAGCTTCGCTTGGGAGCGAAGGACTGGTGGAAGTTTGTCACAACACACATTTCGCCTGCTGAGCTTGTGGCAGTAACCTGGGAGAGGTCACTGCCATTTTCCGAGATGAGTACGTTCCCCAGGTGGAGAGGGAGCGTTTGGCCTAGGAGTTTCTGACCCTCAAGCAGGGCACTGAGTCTGTTACGGTGATTACCAGGATGTTTCACAAGAGTGCGATGTTCTGCCCTGAGCACGTGTCCACTGAGCAGGCACGTATGAGCCGGTATTTGAGTATCTTGAGGCGAGACATTCGGAGTTCGTGGCGAACTCCTCATACCGGACATTTGCTGAGCTTCAGGAAAATTCCCGGAAGAGGGAGATCGAGCTGGAGACTGAGGCTAGGGAGGAGGCTAAGTCTCAGGGGAGGGATCGGCAACCGGCACAATTCCAGCCGGCAGCCAAGCGGGCCAAGCCCGTTGATCCCAAATCAGGGAGCCAGAAGGGTCGCACTTGTGGAAAGTGAGGCAAGGGTCATGATGGAGTATGTAGAGCTGAATCTTGCTACAAATGTGGCAAGGAGGGGCATATGGCCAAGGACTGCCCCAAGGGGTTTGCAGTGTGTTTCCACTACATCCAGACCAGACACCGGAAGGCGGAGTGTCCGCAGTTGCAAGGATCAGCTCAGGGAGCACTTCAGGGATCTGCCCCTGCCGTCATCAGAGCTACCGAGAGTCGGCCAGTGAAGGCCGAGGTGCCGAGGGTACGTGGGAGAGCGTTTCAGTTGACCGTGGAAGAGGTCCGCGTAGCACCCGATGCCGTGGCTGGTATGTATTCTTTCGCGTATTTATTGTAATGTTGAGATATTATGCTTATATTATGTTATGCATAGGTACTTTTCTTGTGAATTCTGTACCTGCCTTGGTATTATTTGACTCGGGTGCGAGTCGGTCTTTTGTATCTTTGGCATTTAGTCAGCACATCAGTGTTAGTCGCAAGGCGCTGAGTCGGCCTCTGAGAGTTTCCATAGCTGACGAGAAGGTGATATATGCCACAGAGGTGATCTGTGGGTGCGTACTCGAGATTTTCGGTGTTGAGTTCCCGATTGATTTGGTTCCCATTGCCATGGGAGATGTTTGTGTCATTGTGGGCATGGACTGGTTGAGCAGGTTCGGTGCGGTTATCGACTATGAGCGATAGCTAGTGACCATACGAGACCCTAGTGGGGCAGTTCTTACAGTGTACGGCGAGGGTACCCGTTTTGGATCAGCATTTTGTTCGGCCTCTAGGGTGAAGCAGTGTCTAAAGTAGGGCTGTAAGGGTTTTGTGGCGTACGTGTCAGATACGCGGGTTGATTCCAAGATGCCGAGGTCGGTGGAGGAGGTTCCTATAGTGCGTGAGTTCCTGGATGTATTTCCAGAGGAGTTGTTGGGTGTGCCTCCCGTGAGGCAAGTAGAGTTCAGTATCGATTTGGTCCCGGGGGCCGTGCCTATCGCTAAGGTGCCTTATCATCTTGCACCTCCAGAGAGGCAAGAGTTATCCTCGCAGCTTCACGATCTTCTGGGGAAAGGGTTTATTCGGCCGAGTAGCTCGCCGTGGGGAGCGCCTATTCTGTTTGTCAAGAAGAAGGATGGTTCACACCGGATGTTCATTGATTACCTGGAGTTGAACAAGCTGACGGTCAAGAATCGTTACCCGTTGCCAAGGATCGACGATTTGTTCGACCAGTTGCAGGGAGCATCTTGGTTCTCCAAGATAGATTTGAGGTCTGGATACCATCAGGTGAGGGTGCTAGATGAGGACGTCCAGAAGACAGCGTTTAGGACGCGTTATGGGCACTATGAGTTTGTGGTGATGCCTTTCGGACTCACCAATGCCCCGACAGTGTTCATGGATCTCATGAACCAGGTGTGCAGGCCGATGTTGGATCGATCGGTGATTGTATTCATTGATGATATTTTGGTATACTCGAGATCTAGAGAGCAGCATGAGGAGCATTTAAGGGAGATCCTCGGAGTTCTGAGGTCGGAGAGGCTTTATGCCAAATTCTCCAAGTGTGATTTCTGGTTACGAGAGGTCCAGTTCCTAGGACATCTTGTTAACCAGGAAGGGATATTGGTCGACCCGGCCAAAGTTGAGGCGGTGATGAGTTGGGAGGTGCTGAGGTCACCATCCGAGATCCAGAGTTTTCTAGGGTCGGCCGGTTATTATCGGAGATTTATCAGGGATTTCTCTAAGATCGCAGTGCCACTCACTGGGTTGACCCAGAAGGGTGTCGCTTTTTCATGGGGTCCCGAGCAGCAGGCCTCCTTCGAGACGCTTCACCAAAGGTTATGCGAAGCCCTGATGTTAGCCCTCCCGGAGGGAATGGAGGACTTTGTAGTATACTGTGATGCATCGATCTTGGGGTTGGGGTTGGGAGCGGTGCTGATGCAGAGAGGGCATGTGATAGCATATGCATCGAGGCAGTTGAAGCCTCATGAGACAAGGTATCCCACCCATGACCTAGAGTTGGGGGCAGTGGTTTTCGCCCTCAAGATTTGGCGCCACTATTTGTATGGGGTTCGGTGTACGATATACACGGACCATAAGAGTCTGAAGTATTTAATGGATCAACACAACCTAAATATGCGGAAGAGGAGGTGGTTGGATGTGGTTAAGGATTACGATTGTGAGATCCTGTACCATCCGGGCAAGGCTAATGTGGTAGCCGACGCCCTGAGTCGCAGGGCGGAGAGCGCCCCGTTGCGAGATGTATGTTTGCGGTTGACCGTGATGACTCCGGTGTTGGACACCATTCGAGGAGCACAGGCTGAGGCAGTGAGGTCAGAAAACCAGAAGAGGGAGTGAGTTGTTGGGTTGGTATCGGAGTTCGTTACCGATGGTCAGGGGCTTATGACTTTTCAGGGGCGTATTTGGGTACCGTTTGTAGGAGGAACGCGTACCATTTTGATGGAAGAGGCTCATCGGTCGAAATTCTCGATCCATCCTGGGGCCACTAAGATGTATTTGGATTTGAGGAGGGAGTATTGGTGGCCCTGTATGAAGAGCGACGTTGCGTGGTTTGTTGAGAGGTGCTTAACTTGCCGTAGGGTTAAGGCCGAACACCAGAGACCGCATGGTAAGTTGCAGCCGTTGGAGGTTCCTAAATGGAAGTGGGAACAGATCACCATGGATTTCATCACCAAATTGCCAAGGACTGTTCGGGGAGTTGATGCAATTTGGGTGATTGTGGACAGATTGACGAAGAGCGCTCACTTCCTTGCTATCAGCGAGAGATCTTCCGCATAGAAGTTAGCAGAGATTTATGTGAGGGAAGTAGTATCGCGGCATGGGCTGCCGGTCTTGATTGTCTCAGACTGGGATGTACGTTTCACTTCCAGATCTGGAAGAAGTTTCATGAGGAGTTGGGTACTAGGCTGCATTTTAGTACCGCATATCACCCCCAGATAGACGGACAGAGTGAGCGGACGATTCAGACGCTCGAGGACATGCTCCGAGCATTTGTATTGGATTTCGGGGGAAGTTGGGATTCGTATTTGCCTTTGGCTGAGTTTTCTTATAACAACAGCCATCATTCGAGCATCGGCATGCCACCCTTTGAGCTGTTGTATGGGACGACGTGTCGGACCCCCATTTGCTGGGGAGAATTCGGACAGCGCGTTATGGGAAACACTGAGATCGTACTTTAGACGACAGAGCAGATCCAGCAGGTCAGATAGAGGTTACTGACTGCTTAGAGTCGACAGAAGAGTTATGCGGACAGACACTGGTCCGAGCTTGAGTTCCAGGTCGGTGATCTTGTGCTCCTGAAGGTCTCTCCTTGGGAAGGAGTTATTCGATTCAGGAAGAGGGGCAAGTTGGGGCCCTGATATATCGGACCATTTTGGGTAGTCGCGAGGGTAGGCAGGGTAGCCTATCGTTTGGATTTGCCAGCAGAGTTGGGGAAGATTCGCGACACTTTCTTTGTGTCGTAATTGCGGAAATGTATAGCCGAGGGTAGGCAGTGGTTCCATTAGAGGATATTCAGGTGGATGCGAGCCTGAATTATGTCGAGAGACCAGTGGCAATCAGAGATCGGAAAATCAAAGTTCTGAGGAACAAGGATGTACCTTTGGTTTTGGTTCAGTGGCAGCATCGGAAGGGGTCCGAGATGACTTAGGAACCGGAGCGTGAGATGCGCGAGCAGCATCCGGAGTTATTTACAGAGCGAGACTTCGAGGGCGAAGTCTAGTTCTAGTGGGGGAGAATTGTAACAACCCGAAATTTCCAGGTACTTATTATTGGTGTTTTTTTTAGATTTGTGAGTGGACTCGGTGAGTTGGAGCTTGAACTCACCGAGTAGGATCGCGATTTTGGACACGGGTTCGCGTCTGGACTCGGGGAGTCCATGCTGTGTAACGAAACCCTAATTCCCAGGGTTTGAGAGCTATTTAAAGGGCCTTATGGCCGTCATTTGTGCTCACCCATCGATAGAGAGAAACCCTAGAGTGCTTGAGCGTTTTGAGAGAGAAATGAAGCCATTCTTGACCTTTGTGGTGTTTTTTAGCAAGAAGAAGGAGGTCTTAGCCAAGAGGAAGCAAAGGAGGTTGCTATACTGTGGATTTGAAGCTTAGATCATCGAACTTAAGGTATCATTTCAGCTCATCTTCTGTTTTATGAAGTATATTTGGATTTAGGGTTTCTTTTGGCCTTTATTGGGTTGATCTGATGCCCAAATAGTCCCTTTCTAGTGGTAAGGCTTTGGATCTGGATCCATAGAGGTCCAGAGAGCCTCACTCATCAAGCTTTATGAAGAGCAATGGAGGTTATGACCTTGAGTTGTGGTATTTGGGGCAAAAATCATCATATATGGTCATATAGATGTTATATGTACATCAAGATAGCAACTTTACATGATAAATAAGCTTGGAAGGACTGGATCTATGAGTTAGTGGAATAGATCTGACCTTAGGAGTGAGTTTGAGTCGTTGCATGGCATGGACTCGCCGAGTCCAAGGACAGACTCGCCGAGTCTAAGGACAGACTCGGCGAGTCCAAGGACAGACTCGGCGAGTAGCATGAAGATTGCCCAGCACCACTCAGCGAGTGGTCTTGCCGAGTTGAGGGATTGACTCAGTGAGTCAGGGAGAGTCGGAGTGGGTTGAAAGGTGGACTAAGTCAAGCTGGGACTCGCCGAGTTGTTCTTGAGACTCGGCGAGTTGAGTCGTCGAGGCCCCACAACTCATGACAGGTGGAACTCGTCGAGTTAGGAGAATACTCGATGTGTCAAGTGAGGATTCCAGGGAAATCAGTGTATGCGCTTAGACTCGTCAAGACGTTATAGTGCACTCGCCGAGTCCGGTCAAACTTGACCATTGACCATGGACCAGTGTTGACCTATGTTGACTTGATTAAGAGATAGTCAACCTTAGTTGGGAAAGTGTTAATTAAAGATGTATTGTGTTATAGGAGGACTATAGCTCGGGGGATCAAGCACTAGTGATTTCAGGGATTTACGAATTACCGAGACACGCGAGGTGAGTCTTCTTACTATACTTTACCTTGAGTAGGTAAATAGAGTTATGTGATACAGTGCTTGTATGCTATATTTATATGTTATGTGTTACGCTGCATTATTCTTTGTGATTTATGTTGTGCATGTTTACAGAGTTAGAACCTGAGGTTCACAGAGTTTGGGTGCACGGACCCACAGAGTTATAGCCTCGAGTGGCTAATATGTGTTATATTTGGTATTTTGCGGAACTCACTAAGCTTTGTGCTTACATTGTTTGGTGTTATTTGTTTCAGGTACTAGTGACGACCATGGGAAGGCTTCGGCTTGATCCGTACACACGCATGGGATTTATGATTTTGAGATCTTGGGATTTATGTATTAATTGAATTCAATGATCAAATATGGTTGTTTTATGAATATTAAATGAATTATGTTTTATAAAATTTGAAAATTTTGCTTTGAAATTTACGGTGTTACACCCAAGCATGATAATCACGTAAAGTCCAAACCTTGGGGCTCAAACAACAACTATTTGCTCAGAAATGATGTTTTAGCCCCATATCTCATAACTCTAGGCCAATACTCTCGTGAACACTCATAAAGCTTAAGGAATACAGCTCTTCTGGACCTCTATGGATCTCATCTCAAGCCTTATCACGATTAGGGATGAAATGGACATCAAATCTAGCCAACAAATGGGTCAAGAAACCCTAAACGCCCATGTTCATCATAAAAACCGAGAGAAGAAGCCAAGATATACATCCAAGATGATGCTCTGAGCTCCAAAATCAAACAATGTCCACTTCCCTTGCCTTCTCTTAGCTAGAATCTCCTTTGCCTTGCCAAACCAAGCTTCAAAGGTCAATAATGGCCTTTTTTCTCTCCCAAAACGCTCAAATCTCTTTAGGGTTTCTCTCTAGGGGTTGGTGGCCGCAAATGACGACCATAAGCCCCTTTAAATAGGTCTTAAACCCTGGGAATTAGGGTTTCATTATACAGCGTGGACTCACCGAGTCCAGACGCGAACCCGCGTCCAAAATCGCGATCCTACTCAGCGAGTTTGAGCTCCAACTCACCATCTTCCAAAAATACACTAATAATAAATACCTGGAAATTTTGGGCTGTTACACTTGGACTCAGGTCTTTTAGAGTCAAATTCCAGAACAGAATATACCTTCCTTCATGTTCTAATCACATCTTAAAAGGTAGCATTTCTAGCTACAAGCAACCTTCGCAATACCTCTACTGATCACTTCGATTATCTTTTACTTCAATCCTATGGCTTAAGTCAGATATTACATCGAACTTGGTTCTCTGAATCACGTAACATACTCATCGTAGTCGGACTCAATTTGATATGACCACTAGGGTTGTAATAACAACAATCTTCTTAGTCATTACCGAAACAATGGTAACAACATGCTTGAATAAAACGGACTCAATTATTGGCTTCTTGGTAACCTTGTGACTTTCCCTGATCCAAGCGTGAATCCTGTGTTTCCGGTAGTATATGCATCTACTACCTTTCACACCTACTCATACTCATCCCAAGTATTGTCTTGCAGTCCCCAAGTCCTAAAATCACAAAACAATTTAACACATACGAGTGTGTCCAAATAATCATAAAAATTTCCCTACACTCTACTAGGACTTATTCCATGTGTATCTTCAATCACCAATTCTGCTTCAACTCGGTTGGTGATGGAAATTCCATATGATAGGAAAACTTTAAGAATTACACCAATCGTTCTATCATCCCGCCAATCAAATGTGTACATTCAGGTGTACCGTACTTCTCTAGATGTACTGCTATTTTATCAGACGTATTCTAATAGCAAGATACGTCTCCTATGATATCTTCCGATAGGTATCATTCATTATCATAAGCCATCTCATTTCCTCTATTTTCTCAGTCTATCATGGTTCGCATCACTTCCTGATCTTCTGCCATTATGATAGGTTCGGGTGCAGGCGCAACAACCGATGCATGACCCATCACATTATTAGGATCATGTTGTCATCTTCCTCGGATATTTCCTAGTATGTCTTCACCATGACGTTTTGTACACCCAAGCAGACGTTCGGTGTACCGAGGCGAGAATTTTAAGATACGAAAGAGTTTATTTACGATAGACGTATAGATCTCCTTGTCACACTGAAAAGTTATATGGCAGTTCTAATACCGTAATCAAATCTTTAGAACTCTAAACACATAAAATTTCCATATCCGGTCGGCAACAGACCATAGATCCGAACAAATAATAGCATATAAGGCATCTTTATAGCTATAACATAAAACATTTAGCACATAAAACATTTTAGGCATCATTCCTAAAATAAGCTAGTCCTTGTTTCTATTCAGGTGTATTACCTAAATCTATTAGACATACTCCTCACAATCATTGTTTAGCATTCTTAGTTTAAGTCTAGAAATCCTAAAAATTCCTAGTTCGCTTAAACTAATGCTCTGATACCAACTCTGACATCCCCAATTTCACGGCCAGAAAACACCGATTTTGTTTATGCTTTATGAAAATCAGAGTACCTCTTTAAATAAAAATGTTGCGGAATTTATTCCCAGAAAAACACAATAAATACGTTATCAAATCATTTCCAATGAAACGTATTTTATTCATTTTAAAACATTTGGGATGTCATCGTCAATACAGAAACTTAAGCATAAATAGAACTTACATTCATTTCACTAGTGATCTATATCTCCTTAATCTCTCAGTGTAAAGTAACTTTGTATCGATACCTGTGATACAATTAAACTGAGTGGGTCATGCCTGGGAGCCTAGTGAGTATATAGGGTTTTTACCCCACAATAAATAAATTTATTATGCTTAAACATCAAACAATCAACCCAATTACCCAATCCCCATTATCTTATTCATTTCTTAAGGATTTACCCTAAGAATCAACTATCACTCATTACTAAGGATTCATCCTAAGGAATTGGCATGAAGTCCATTGCTGCCCAAGGTTTATATTACAAGCACTAGCAACGTCGATCCCCACATACTGATCCTATACATTGATCTTACTACATCTAGCCTAAAGGATCGATATGAACAACCAACTAACAAAACTGCTTCAGAAATTTCCTAGCAGCAAAAGAGGATCGAAGAAGACATCAAATGAATGGAATAAGTTTAACCACGAACCTTTGTTCATAAAAGAAAGAACCACCAAACAATTAAGTTAAGGGTAATTATTAATGCCTAGGCTGTGGTCTGAATATCATGAGGTATATAACCCCCAGATGCACCCTATCCAGCATCGAGAATGGAAACACTGACTAATTCCTAGATTGTGGTCTGAATATCATGAGGTATATAACCCACAGACTCACTCCTATCCGGCATCGAGAATGGAAACACTGACTAATGAAGCTCGTCCGATCACTTCATAAAAGAAAGAAAGACTCCAAATCTCTACAAAATAAAGGTATACGGAAAATACTAATAAAGTACTCCCGTACGCTCCCGTACCCCGACACGTAATAATGTTCAAAAGAAGAACTAACATATGAACACATAGTTCAAAAACACCTATTGAACATATAGTTCAAGAACACCTTATGAACACATAGTTCAAACATACCTACCGATTACAAGTCTGCTAACGTTCCACTGGACTATCTAAAATAGTATGTGGCCATTGTCTATACTCTACTAGATGACTAGATCATCTTAAACATCGATACCTCTCATCACCTTTTATTTCATCACACATCATCTAATTCATCTACCCATGTTTTACCCAACATATTTGTAGATATAAATAAATATACAGTTTAAAACTTGTATAAAACATCTATTCAATAGTCACCTTAATTAAATAATTAATATAATTACACATAGCACGTATTTAAAAGAAAATACTTCATATATATGTGTAAGGTGAAAGTGACTATACACTCACTTGAGTAGGTGGTGACTCAGAACTCGGACATTGCTTCGATACTCTCAAAACAATTTTCCTTCGATAAAACGTAGTATCAATTCCACTAGGGTTAAGTCTAACGTCAACCGTGACTAATTAATAGTCTAGCTATTATTATTATTATATAAGCGTTAAATAACACTCAATATAACTCATAATAATAGCCCAAAGAATTATTTTAAGGACCTGACAACATTACTATAATTATTTAAAATCTATATTAAAAATTGCGTAAGCGTAGCTCACTTACAGCGGATTTTAAAGAAAACTGAGCTTTATTTGGAGCAGCGTTTCGAAACCGAAAGACTCTTTTTCTCGGGATTCCGGGAGCCTCAGGGCTTCCTTAAGGTGCTAGGGGATCACCTAGGCTTAGGGGAGGGTTAACACCCTTAGAGAGAGAAAGTTTAGAGAGAAGAAATGAAGAAAGGTGTGAGATTTTCGGAATGGCTCGCATGCTATTTATGGTAAGTTTTTATGACATTCAGGTCGTAAGTGTCATAACACTCACGTCGTGAGTGTCATAACACTCACGTCGTGAGTGTCATAATACTCACGTCGTAAATCTCATGATTGCCTCCGTAGACTAGCCATCTGCGTCCCTAGCTTCGGTTGGTGGCCATGACACCTCACGTCGTGAGTGTCATAATCCTCTCGCAGCTTCTAGCTTCCGAATTATGACAGAATGTCGTGAGCGTCATAATTCTCACCTCGTCAAATAGCTAGTTTAGGGTTTTTAAAAGCTAAATCTTCGGAATGCCATAACTTGTGCATACGAACTCCGTTTTTGACGTTCTTTATATCCACGCGTAGGTGGAGACATATTCTAATACTTTCATTTACATCCATAAGGCTAAAAATTCCTATATCTTAAGTTCACTATTTACGTCTCCTGGTGCCGTGCCGGTTTTGTCGAAAAACTTCGACGGCGCATAACTTCTTCGTTATAACTCGGATTTCGGTGTTCTTTATATGTACGGAACCCTTGAGACATATTCTACAACTTGGTTAAGATTATTAATTATAAATAATCTTTTGTCAAAAAGTCGTTTTCGACCCCTATTATCTCTAAATTGACTAGCCCGGATCTTCGGGCGTTACATAATTGCAAAATTAACCTATTTGTAAGGAGAGTATGTGGGCTGAGAAAAACACAAAGGGGAAGAAAGTGCCACAAAAAGCATTACCTTATTTTCCTTTGACTGCCAGGCTTCATCGAAGGTATAGTTCAAGATTCATAGCAAAAGATATGATTTGGCATAACACTGGTCGTGCAAATGATGGTAAGATGTATCATCTGGTTGATCAGAAAGCATGGCAGGAATTTGATATGTGATATCCTGAGTTTGCCAAAGAACCTAGGAATGTTTTCCTGGGTTTGGTTGTCGATGGCTTTAATCCATTCAGCAACATGAATCAGCCTTATAGTATGTGGCCGGTAGTATTGACAACTTACAATACACCACCATGGTTATGTATGAAAGAATCTTCTTTCATGTTGACTTTGCTAATTCCTAGCCCTAAACCACATGCGAAGGACATTGATGTTTTCTTGAAGCCTTTGGTGGATGAGTTGAAAATGTTATGGAGGGATGGAGGCCAAATGTGAGATGCATCAACCAATACTGTATTCATAATGCATGCAACACTATTATGGACTATCAATGATTACCCTGCCCATAGCAGTTTCTCTGGATGGAGTGGTCAAGGTTATAAAGCTTGTGCTACTTGTAACAAAGACACACCCTCGTGTTCTATAACCAGGAAGATAGCTTATGTTGGTCATAGACGATTCTTGCATAGCAAACATAAATAGAGGGATATTTTGTTGTTTAATGGCAAGAAAGAGTCAAGAAAGCCTCCTAGACGATTGAGTAATGCTTTAATAATAAAGCAACTATACCGTCTCCCCGCTCGTATTCCAGGAAAACACCCTAGTTATGGTGGTGGTATGAAAAGAAGGCAAACCAAGTCACAGTTAAATTTGACGAAAAAGAGTATCTTCTTTGAGCTTGATTATTGGTGTTCACTCGATCTAAAACACAATATAGATGTTATGCATGTAGTGAAAAATGTTGGTGAGAGCATGTTAGGTACTTCGCTAAAGAATGAAAAGTCAAAAGATACGCACAAAGCAAGAGAAGATTTGGAAAAATAGGGCATTCGAGAGAATCTATGGATGCAAAAGAGAAACAACAAGAACTATCCACCACATCCAGATTACTCTTTCAAACTAGTCAATCGAGAACATTTTTTTTAGTTCATTAAAGGTGTAAGACTACCCGACGGTTCTGGATCAAACTTCAAGAATAAGGTACACTCTAATGATTCAAATATAACTAGGTTAAAGTCTCGTGATTATCACATCCTCATGCAACGATTGCTACCAATAGGGGTCCGAGGTTGTCTTCCTGCTAACGTGTCAAAAATAATCATTGACCTTTGCACATTCTTTAAAAAAATTTGTGCACGATCGTTAGATGTGAAAGACATGTATAAAGCACATAGTGAAGTGATAAAGATATTATGCAATCTGGAGTTAAATATATCCATCAGCATTTTTCGACATAATGGTTCATCTAGTTCTACATTTACTAGAATAAGGTATTCTTGGAGGGCCTCTATATATGAGATGGATGTATCCTTTTGAAAGATACATGAAAATTTTGAAATCTTATGGCAGAAACAAAGTCAAACCCTAAGGTTCAATAGCGGAAGGTTATATTGCAGATGAAGCGTTGACATTATGTTCCATGTATATTGATGGTATACAAACGAAGTTCAATCGTCCCGATAGAAATACAGATGACGGCCTTCCAAAGATGTATTTTTCTGTGTTTTCATCACAATGTCGACCAATTTCCAAGATGAAAATCATTGCTCTTTCTGAAGAGGCCAGCAAATCATTACAATGGTTTGTACTCAACAACTGTGATGAACGTAAAGGCGACATATCGTAAGTAATTATTTATTTATACTTTATACTTAGGCATTGTGAGAAACTAATATGAACCATTTCTCCCACCTACAACAAATTTGAATCTAAATATCCCGAAAAATATGTAAAAACGAAATTTCCCTCATGGTTCAATCATAAGGTAAAAACATTATATACATATATTACATATAAAGCTAAAATATATTATTATTTAAAGTATCAATCTTATATTTTCCTCCAGGTTTATCGTCTATAAAGAAAATTATCCCCATATTGTACCAACAAATTAAAAGCTTTGGCACATGGTCCGTTGAATGCATATTCTTACACTGGTTGCATAGTCAATGGTGTTAGATATGTGGTACATAGTCTTGATCTCCGACGTACTACTCAGAATAGTGGTGTTGTTTCATTTGGAGAAGATAGTACACCATTTTATGGTCAACTGGAGGATATCATACAATTAAACTATTTAAGTGATTATTCGGTTGTTCTGTTTCATGGTAAATGGTTCAACACAATGGGGAGGGGACGATTAGTTAATGAAAATGGTATCATCTCTATCGACATCAGTCGTGAATGGTATGCTGGTAATTCATGGTATGATGGCCAACAATACATTTTAGCCACACAAGCAAAACAAGTGTTTTATCTTAAAGGTCCTTCACGAAACGCCAATAGTTGGAGGGTTGTAGAACACGTTCACCATAGAAAATTATGGGATCATCCAAGTATGGATGTAGATGTCTTGCATGACAATCAATCATCTTGTTATAACTTGGATATTGACATAGGTGATTTTGGTGACTCAAGTGTGGTTATTGAGAGATGTGATGCCCCTATTGTGGACGATCAAACCTTTCATTGTAACTTGGTTGCCGATTTAGGCTATTTGCCTATGCAAACAACTTTAGGTGAAGTTGGTGAATCAAATGATGCTCCTATCATGGAGGATGAGAATTTCATTGATGATGATGAAGAACACAGTGATTGCTACCCTTCAAAAGATGAAATTGTTCACGACAATAATGATAATGATGATGAGTCTATGAGTCAACAATTTACCAAACAATGCATCAAATGTTCTTATCTCAAAATCCAAACGCCTAACCACCACAATTTCAATTTACTTTTGATCCTTCCCGACTTCAAGTTCCAAACGGTCATGATGTCAATGAAGAAGATGAAGAAAGTCAAGGATATGAAAATGAAGATGATGAAATGGAAGAGGGTGATCAAATGAAGAATGGGAAAGTAGTTCTAGTGGACCTGATAATTAGTGTAACACCGTAAATTTCAAAACAAATTTTTTCAATTTTTCATAAAACATAATTCAATTAATATTCATAAAACAACCATATTAATTATCCAATTCAAGTCAATACAAAATCCCAAGATCACAAATGTAAAAACTCCGAGTGTGTGTGTGTACGGATCAAGCCGGCGCCTTCCCGCGGTCGTCACTAGTACCTGAAACAATAACATCAAACACTGTAAGCACAAAGCTTAGTAAGTTCCCCAAAATACCACATATAACACATAATAGCCACTCGAGGCTATAACTCTGTGGGTCCGTGCACCCAAACTCTATGAACCCTCAGGTTCTAGCTCTGATAAACATGCACCACATAAATCACATAGAAATAATGCAGTACAACACATAACATACATAGCATACAAATACTCTATCATATAACTCTGGTTACCTACTCAAGGTAACGTATAGTGAGAAGACTCACCTCGCGTATCTCGGTATCTCACGAATCCTGGAAATCCCTCGTGCTCGATCCTCCGAGCTCTAATCCTCCTATAACATCATATGTCTCTAGTTAACACTTTATATCTCTAAGGTTGACTATCCCTAAGAAGTCAACACAGGTCAACTTCGGTCAACGATCAACTTTGATCGGACTCGGCGAGTGCGCTATGGCGACTCGGCGAGTCTAGACGTTTTCACCAACTCTCTAAAATTCCATTCCTACATGTCGAGTATCCCCCCCCTCACTCGACGAGTTTCACCTGGAAGAATCGCGGGGCCACCCCGACTCAACTCGCCGAGTCTCAAGAACGACTCGGCGAGTCCCAGTTCGACTCAGTCCACCTGTCATCCCTCTCCAACTCACCCTGACTCACTGAGTCAACCCATGACTCGATTGGACCACTCACTGTGCGAACCCAAGGCAATCTTCAAACTACTCGCCGAGTCGGATGAACAGACTCAGCGAGTCCATGCCATGCAACCACTCCAACTTGCTTCTAAGGTCAGATCTGCTTCCACAATCTATAGATCTGGCCTCCCTAGACTGATTCATCATGTAAAGCTTCTATCTTGGTGCCCATAACACACCCCATGGCTCATAAATAGAGTTTTGACCTAAGGCATAAGGATTCCAATCCAAAACCTCCATTGATTCCCAAAAAGCTTGGGCAAAGGGACACTCTGGACCTCCAAGGGTCCAGATCTATGGTTTGAACCACATAAGGGACCAAGGGGGCATTAGATCTTGCCACAAAAGGGTTCAACAAACCCTAAATCTAAATAAAAATCAACAAGGAAGAAGATAGCTCGAAATTATTACCACAATAGTGATGCTCTGGACTCCAAACTCTCAGAAGTGGCTCCACTTGCTTTCCTTTAGCTAGTTCTCTCCTTCCTTGCAAAAATGACACCTCCAAGATCAATAATGGCCTTCTACTTTGCTCCAAATGCTCACACTCGATTAGGGTTTCACTTAAGGGACTGGTGAGCACAAATGACGGCCATAAGGCCCTTTAAATTGGTCTCAAACCAGAGAAATTAGGGTTTCATTACACAGCGATGACTCGCCGAGTCCATATCCTGGACTCACCGAGTCCATATCCTGGACTCGCCGAGTCCAGGCGCGATCCCGCGACCCTACTCGGCGAGTCTGAGCTCCAACTCGCCGAGTCCCCTCTCAAAACACCAAAAACATAAATATACAAGATACCTGAAAAATACGACTGTTACAATTAGGTTGTTTGTTTTAGTTTGGTTTGTATGAAATATCTAAAAAAAATCATATTTAGCTCTTCATTTTTGGTAAACCAAGCATGTAAGATATTTTAAAAGTTTGGATGGTATCGTATTTTGGAATGATTTAGATTTAAATTAACTGTTTTTGGTTTTATTTTATATGAAAATTTTATTGTATAGAAATTTGGAAATAAAACCAAGGAGGTAAAAAAATGCGTAAAACCTGTGGAACAACTATAGAGGCAACTTATCGTCGCTATAGGTGTACTTACAGCAACAAGATGTCGTCGCTATAGATGAGGCTATGGTGACAATATGTCGGGGCAATATGGGTCACTATGGTGACTATTTATCGTGTCTATTGGTTGCTATATAGGAGCGATTTGTCATCACTATAAGGGGGGCTATAGCGACGAACACTATGGAGACGACATAACAACCTAAAGCGACGAACCTACAGCAACAAAGTCTATGGCGACGACAAGTCGTCGCTGAGGTCTATAGCGACGACTTTCCGGTCTGTAGAAGTTTTGGTTATTTATTTTAGGCAATGTTGAAGTTGCTTAATGTGACCTCGTGAAGGGGAAGCATAAGTGCCGACTAGGGTTTGCCATGCTTCTCGAGATGATGAAGTCTTGCCGGAACCATTTAGGGTAGTCGGCATGACGTGTAATTGTTCCATCGGCGGCTGTGATGGTGATGGAGGAAGATGAGTTCCTCAATGGATAGGTATAAATCGAGGCCATGAACGAGGGCTTCGATCAATGTTTTTCATACAATGTAATTTGTAGAGGTTAGCTTCAGGGTGGAAGGAAAGTGAACAATGGTGAGATCTATTACGGATCAATCAAAATATTCAAATTCATAATTTGAATTTAATGAAATTGATTTATTCTTGATCAATATATTATTGTTGTATCTTAACTATTTTAGGTCCATAATATTCTCCTTTCTATCTATTGTAAATGGCTACAAAAGCTCTCTGATGTATGTATTTTTCATCAATGAAGATTTGCAACAGATGGAAAGGACAAGATTATGGACCTAAACTAGGCAAGATACAACAATAATATATTGACCAAGAATAAATCAATGTCATTAAATTCAAATTAAATTCAAATTATGAATTTGAATATTTTGATTGATCCGTAATAAGATCGTCCTTGGAAGTGGTGTTAACGATCAGAGAGGAGCTCGAGTTTTCTGCAGTGTTGCCCATGATTATGTGTCTGAGAAAGAAAGAAGGAGAGAAATGAAGAAGTATTCAAAGCCGTAGCTCTGATACCATATAAAGAGTGAAATAGATTTGGGAAAGTTATCTGTATTGATTTTAATTCTTATTTACATAACATGTATACAGGAGTATATATTATTGAATGTACAGCTATACTAGTAGATAAATACGGAAGACTAAAACAATATTGACTAAGTACGTGAATAGAATGGGAAGAGATAAGAATGAATCTGATATTCACGAAGCGGAGGTGAAAGGAAAGAGACGTCGTGGGAGCGGTGGTTGGTGGTGAAGGACGCCCGGTTGTTATGGAGGCTTTCCCGGCGATCTTGCCACAGCTTTATCATCATGTTGAGAGCACAACTTTTTCTTGGATATGCCTTTTCGCAGAATCAAGTAAAGCACACGAACCACATTCCAAACTTTCCGCAAAACCGGTTGATTTTGTTTCATTTTCGTAAGTAGGAAAGTTATCGACTGTTTTTGTTTATGATATGATGAAGATGCAGAAAATTGTTGATGAAATGAAGGAAGGTAGTGAGGCTATTTAAAGGGAAGGAAACGTCAGTTTTCCTTTGATGTTAAGTTATCTTGACTTGCTGGTGCTTTCGTTATTTTAATAAATTATTTACTTTTCTACTTTACTTTACTGTAGACACCGCTTTTGTTTCCTGTCCTCTGTTCAATTTCAATCAGAGATTATTTGAGGCATATTTTGGATTGGATAAGATCATGGTCATGCGATTGCTTATTGTTTAACTTGATAAATATAAAATGAATGGTTTCTTCAACAATGTATATGAATAACCACCGTCTTCAAAATAATTATCTCAATTTGAATCTAATCTAATGTATTATATAATACTATTAAGATAAAAACACTTGGAAGATTTTTACTTTAAACGTTGGATATTACACAAACGTTGAATCTTAAAACTCTCTTCGTAAGTATTAGAGTAGCTTAACTACTTATTTACTAATGGTCTCCCTAATTTGGCCAAACTATAGATGTTTTAATGGCAAGACGAAAACCATGTCTCATTAATTAGTTGCATAGGTGGTATATTTTTTTTTATCATTTTTCTTAGGTTAGCTGTAGAGTCAAAGGTCTTGATAACTCGTCTTGGGATTTATGGATGTAATTTGTTTCTTCTCACTAGTTTTAATTTTAGTCTTGCCGTTCAAAAAAAAAAAAACAAAAGAAACAAAAAAACTCATTTACTAATATATAGGAAATAAACATCTGGAGGAAAGCATATAGATCTTGCATTTTAGGTTTGTATACAATCCTTATACAACAAACCATTTATTGAAACATTGAGTTTCGATAAATGTTTTAATTTGTTTAATTGTAATGAACATGACCTTTACACATGTAAGAAGCATAACCTAGAGGTAGAACAAAGCCGTTTCCAAAAAAAAAAAAAAAAGATGTCACTGTTACCAAAAGCAGTAGCCCATTTGGTGGGTTAACCTTGTTGGCGTGGAGGGGGAAAAGGCAATTACTTAGCGATAGAGGTTTGGTTTGCACTATCCCTCAGCCACTTTGCACCTGCTACCTCATTATTAAACGCCGTTATCCCAAGAAACTTCCGACCATATATAATTATATACCACCAATTACAGTCGAGTGTGTTAATTTTCTATACTGGATTATTGATTATTTTGATTTTTTTAGTTTGTGAACAGATGGATATATAACATGTATGTCGTCATCTATAGTTGATGCTTTAACGGTTGTAAGCGAACATTATTCATTCGTACGTTATGATATGTTTGTTGTTTCAAGGGTTACTCAGTGTAACTTCTTCCATAAAATTTCCTTAGAGAAACTTATTCTTCCCACTTTCTAACTGTAAAGTTTGTGTTCCAAAGCTACCCATGCAGTAAGGCAAGGAATTCCTCTTGTTTCACTTTATCTTTTTGGTTTTTTTTTCTGGCCCATCGAAATGTTTACTTTCTTTAAACACTCTTATATTTCACCATATTTCCTTTCTTCTCTCTTTTTCTGAAACATCTTGAATTTTGAATAGCCCAGGAACGAAATACATAGAGCAAAACAATCGAAATCTCCATGCAATGAAGGAGAGCGCGGACACTAGCCTTGGCAAACCACAGCACGTTATTTTGGTGCATGCATGATTAATATATACCTAATTAAGGACAAAGTCGTGTGTAGGTTGCGACCAATATTGGCTTGGTTGCTTTTTGCAAGATTAATTTGGCGTTTCTTCCACATTTAATATTGTACTAGTTTTTACTTTTTTTCTTTCAAAAGCCGTCGTCCTTGTTTGCTTTCCGTACACAAAGTCATATGCCGTATGTTGATTGTTGATTGAGGTTACATGAACATATACATGCTTTTGGAGATGTTTGTATGAATCTAGTCTAATAAAGTATTGAATATAAACAAGATATATCTTGAGTACAATACTATTTCTCAAAAGAAAATCTTATAGAAAAAGAGAGGGAGGATATATATATATATATATATATATATATATATATATATATATATATATATATATATATATATATATATATATATATATATATATATATATATAGAGAGAGAGAGAGAGAGAGAGAGAGGTGAGTTCAATTGAGAAAAATAAAAAATGTTGAGAATGAGGGAATCATTCTCAGCCACTTATTTAATTAGCCTCTAAACATAAAGGATACGGTGGCAAACTTATAAATATCATATAATAGCTTTCAATCACAAATACGAACAGTTGAAATTTATTCGTTTTTTGCACTTTCAATCCAACCTTAAATTTTGTTTGAATACGAACATATCTTCAACATCTACGATTAATTATACTTCCAGCATCATTAGAACAACATCATCGATAATCAACAAAAAATTCAATTCGTATCATTCATTCAACATCGTTCATCAAATAAAACATCGAAATTAAGGTTAGAAAAAGATCAAATCATTTTTTGTTTGAATTTTCATATATTCTTTACCAATCTACTGTTTTGTGTGATTTAAGTAGTCAAAGTATTATATTTATCACATTTTTAAAAAATTTAACTTGTATGCATTCCAACTATTTGATTAAATGCATAAACTAAATTACCACGTTATATTCACATATGAATATGTTTTCTCACCTGAATCAATATGTGATTATTAAAACACAAAACAAATATGCAAGTCTGTATGTTATTCATATGTGAATAACATATAAAAATTATATATATTTCTGAAAACACATTGCAATATTCATATATGAATATATTATGCAATATTCACATACGAATATCCCAACTATTATTCATAAGTGAATATGCGATCTAATATTCACAAGTGAATATATACTATGTACCATTCTCATGTGATATACCATGTAATACTATATAATATTCACATATGAAAATATCATATAATATTCATTAGTGAATATACCATCTAACATTCACACGTGAATATATTATGTAATATTCACAAGTGAATGTATCGTCTAATATTTAAATATGAATATATTATGTTTTATATATATTATATTCATATATAAATGATACTTAAATTGTAAGAAAAATTAATCATAGTTTTTATTCATAAGTGAATAACGAATATACTGTAGTAAAAACCAGATTCATTTTTATTTATTTATTAATAAACGATAGCTGAAAATATAAAAATAAAAATAAAAATAAAATAAGCTTTTTATTTTATCTTAAAACTATATCAATATGGATATCTATTTGTAGAGAATAAAAAATCATGAATTTTTGTATATATTTAAAATCATTTTTCGATAAAAATAACTTATTAAAAATTAAAAAAATTTATAAAAAAAAAACGAAAAACTATGTTTTTCTATATATTAAGGTAATGCTTAGCATAGTTTAAGGAAACATGTTTTGCTGGAAAACACATGTGCATTCCTTTCCTATTTCCGCTGGTACGTTTGAAGTTTTGCGGTAAAAATAAATGATTGGCTGACAATGATTCCCCCATTCTCAATCTTTTTTTTTCTCAATTGAACCCTCCTATATATATATATATATATATATATATATATATGGGAAAAGTGAATATACCCTTAAGGGTATATAAGCTTAGGTACCCAAACCCGCCATCATTAGTAGTTTTGTTAGATATATTCATTATAATGTTCTTAAACTTCAACCCCTAACTTGATTTACTTTGAAGATTTTTGAAATTTCACTATTATCTTCCTCTTATATCATATCTTTTTGCCGAACACCTACTAGGCTATATGTATTATAGTTGAAAATGAAAAGTATGTAAGAGGAAGATAAATGTGAAATTTATAAAAATCTTAGAAGTAATCAAGTTATAAGTTGAATTATAAGAACAATTAGACAATTAGAATTTGAATATATAATATAAAACGATGTAGTATAGTGAGTTTAGGTACCTAAGCTTATATACCCTTAAGGGTATATTCACTTTTCCATATATATATATATATATATATATATATATATATATATATATATATATATATATATATATATATATATATAACCATTTAGTAGACCATGTCACACCAATGCGATACATTAACATTTTCACTTAGAAATAAAATTAGTATTTTTCCCGAGAATCGGTTCCCTTAATCAATGAAATAATTTTATAAAATATAGTAGGCTGGATAATTAGAACACATAAAATATACAAATGGGATAAATAATCATGTACACCAATATAACCCTGTAACTTAAGTAGGACGGTCACAAATGCTCAAATTGGTAAAAAATTTCGAAAACGTCGTAAATGAGAGACAATCGGTGAAGATTCAGCAAACTAGTATCTCGAAAGAACGTGTAACTAATGAACCCTGGCCAATGACACTTTCTCCCGAATAAAGTGGATGTCAAACACTATATTTTGTGTATTGGTTCAGAACGAATTTGATGTCATCTAAATTGCAAATGGCACCGACATTGCCATAACTAACAATGATGGCAATGCAGATATCAAAACGAATTTCTTGAAGAAGAAGTAGCGGAACCAAGAATTTTGTTATGGAGTACAAACATTACCAATATATATTATATGTAGTTATCCAATATCGGATATTAAAAACATGTTATAATATTTTCAGTTGGGGTACAATAACATTAAACATGTTTACAAATAATATATATATATATATATATATATATATATATATATATATATATATATATCTTTACTATCTTATAAAAGAAATCTAACTATTTCTAAAAATAGATTGATTATAATAATAATATTTTTTTAAGACGTCCAAATGATGAAGCTGATAGTACAAGTAACCATTAATAAAATAATATTAAATTTTAACCACATTTTGAATTCAAATAATTATCATCAAATCTCCTTATATTTCTCAACAATTTGATATGGTTTCCTCAAATCCCGGATTCATTCAAATTTTGAACAATTTTAGATATCCTTAAATTTAACATATTGATTCAAATATCTCTCCAATCGCATATACCTTTTTGTTCCCTTCTCTGCTATAAAGTCCACCGTCTAGGAACAAAAAATGACTTCATCTCCCAAATAACACCATAGTTTGATTATTTTGTCTTCGACATGTACTTTCATTTGTAACATAACATTTTTGTAGAGGAAACATATCACCGAAAGAATTTACATGCCCCGCCGCTTTGCACGGGTACGCTGCTAGTATATATATATATATATATATATATATATATATATATATATATATATATATATATATATATATATATATATATATATATATATATATATATATATATATATATAAAAGTAGAAACTTAAAAAAGTATAGGACTCTAAGGATAAATCTAGGACGATTATTAATTTAATTGGATGGTTTAGATTTAATATGAAAAAAGTGATTAACCTAGGTAAATATAGGAGCTATTTACGTAACTTTTAAAAAGTTTGAGGATTATCAAATAAAAGCTGCAGGGTGCTAAAGTAATTGCAAGTAGAATAAGAACGTTAGCAAATCACCGTAACATCGGACGCATCTAATTCCCCTTCTCCACCAAGACAGTGTCGCCCTCACAGTTAATGGTTTATTTTTTTCTTTTTTCTTTTTTTTTTAATTTTGTTTTTTACATATAACTTTTTTTTCTTTTAAAAAAAATTGAAAAAAATTAAAGTTCGTAACAATTATGAGATTTAAAAAAAAAAGAGTTTATGTATTTTATATTTATAAAAAATTCTTCAAAAATTATAAAAGTTTAAGGAATATTTCTACTCACTATTCTAATGATTTTGTATAAAGAATTTTTAAAAAAATGTGTTTTAGATATCAAACTAGATTTTTAGAAATTAGAAGTTTTTTTTAAACGTTGAATAATATGATACAAATAAAGATGATTCAAAATTTTTATGATTTAAAAATATTATAATTAAATATGTTTATGATCCTTAACTTTTTATGATATAAAAATATTTTAATTTAAATATTTAATGATCCTGAATTATGATATTTTTCATGTTTCAAAATTAAATGATTATAAAATTATAATGATCCAAATATTATATAGAGCAAAAACTGTAGCATTCCGTTTAAAGATTAAGTAATTAAATAATAAACCCTGAAACCCGAGATGTAAATTTTTATCTTATATTATTTAATAACGGCCCTAAAATCCATAATATTTATGGGAGTGTTGGATTCGGGGAACCAAATGATATAATTTAGACTTTTGGGGGTTAAAAAGTATGTTCCGGATTGGTTTTGTATAGATATGTAGAAGTCAGGGGGTGTTTGGTAATTATTGGACTTAGATTGAAAGAATTTTGTAATGTTCAGGGTTAAGTGGTAACTTCTAGGACTTGAATTGTAATGAATCTTAGATGTTGGGGGCTATTTTGTAAATTGTAGCCTTGATTTAAGAAAGATCTTATGGGGAGGGACCAAATGCGTAAAATATGCCAAAAGTTTGGATGGGGCACGGGATTTGAACCTAATGGTCTTCCCTCCCGTCTTATGGTCGTCATTTCCTAACCCTATCCCTAACTTTTCACTAGCCGCCACCATAAGGGAACCTTCTCAGTCGCCGCCTCCAGACCGAGTCCGAACACCGCAAGGTCTGCTGCTACCTGCCGCTGAGCGCCGCCATCCACAACACCGCTGCCAAGCGTCGCGGGCAGCTAGAAAAGCACTGATACCGAAGTTTTCGAGTTGTGATCGACGAGTTGTGGGGTGTGAGCAACCACGAAGTTTTCGGTAGCCTAACCGCCAGTTCTCTCTCCTCCCATCATCCTTGTCGGTGGTTGACGTCTTGAACGTCATTGCTGTCGCCAGAGGCTTTCGCGCTGTTGTGGTCGTCAACTCCGGCGACGTCATCCGTTTAAGAGATGGTTGAGTAAAGGTACGTTTAATTATTTATGTGCTTTCGGTGTTTGTGTGATTGTGTGAGCCATATTTGGCCTGAAAAACCAAGGAAGACCCGCCACCAGCACCGTGAGGTGGTGGCTGCCATCTCTTTTGCCGCCACTAGCCACTTGAGGGGTGGCTGTGTGCGTGAATTAGTGTGTGTAGGAATGTAGTTCATGAGTTTAATTGTTTATGGATCTCTTGGCCAGGAAATCGAAGGACACTCATCACCACCACCTGTTGTTGTCGTTCCGCCACTACTAGCACCATCACTGATGGCTGTGGGCTTTTGGGTGTGTTTGGATTGATGTTTGGAGTGCATTTGGTGTTGCTTTAGCCCAAGATCATAACCACTACCACCGTGAGGTGGTTGCTGCCACCATGAACCACCACTGCCTGAGGTGGTAGTGGGTGGTACCTGACTTGATTAGACTTTAATCAATGTAAAAACTTAATTATTGGATTAATTGGTTTTGTGATTTGGTTGGAAACCGTAATTAGGGTTTAGAAAACCCTAATTTTGGAAATGTGTATTTTGGATTTGTTGGGACCCGCGTTTGGACCGCTGGATTTGGAAAGTTGAATTATGCCCGACCATATTGTGAGTTTGGTCTCGTGGAGTAATGGACTTAATGGATTAAGTCCTTAATGGATCAAGTCCTTAATGGGTTAAGTACGAACACTTAACCCTAATCATCATTTTTTGTGAAAGCACCTTATTAGATTTGTGTTCTTATTGGGCCATTTCTTGGACTAACTTGCGGTGGACCTTCGTGGGCCTAATCGGAACATGTTTATGGCCTAAGGAAATTATTGGGCTTTAGGATAAGACCTATTAGAGAGGCTTGGGCCAAATTGGAAAATTAGGCTATATGTGGGCCATAATTGGGCCTTGATGATTATGAGATACTGGACCATTGGAATGCCAAATGTTTGGATTAGAATAAATGATTGGGGCTCAAGATAAGTCCATGTAGAGTTTTGGGTCCGATTTGGAGAATTGGGCCCTATGTTGGGCCTTAGTTGATTATTGGGCTTTTGGGCTTTTAGAGTGTGTGTTTGGACTTTGGTTTTGGAAAAAATTAGGTTAAGGGTAAAATAGTCTTTTTACCCCTAGAATTTACTTATGGTTATGTATTGGAACCCGATTATTAATTGGGTGTTGTTTTGATGTTGACAGTTCGGGAATCTATCAACCAATAGCTAGAGTTTTATCCGCAGGACTTCGGCAGTGTGAGGTGAGTCTCCTCACCATACCAATGGGTCGAAGGAACTAAGGCCGATCCATTTTGTGATATGTGGTACACTAGTTGATGTAGTAATATGTGGTATGCTAGTTGGTTAATTGCTATATGATATGCTATTTGTTTATGTGATATTTTCATGAAAGACCATGGGGGAAGCTCATGACACTTGGATGTAAGACTTGATGGGTTTTAGTCATAAGAACATCCTATGTGCTCATACAAACCCTAATGCTTGGATCTAGGTTTCTCTATTGTACATGCAAGTTATCCAAGACTATAAACTCTAATTCTAGCATACAAGTAATCAATATAACATATAATTAGAGTTTAGATCATACCTTGATTGTTATATAGCAATAACAATCTAAATCCTCCTTATATTGACTTTAGAAAGCTTAGAGTCACAAATGTCACTCCTCTAATGGTTCACAAACACCAAGAGCAAGAGGATGAAGAGGAGAGAGGATGGAGGCTGCCCTAAAACGTGTGAAACCCTAGAAGGATGCTTAGCCACGTTTTTGGGTCATAAGGGATGTATATATAGTTAGGCTATTAGGGTTATCTAATAAGGAAACCCAAAATTGGATGCTTAAGCCCTAAGCAACCCATAGATTCCTTTCCTTAATGCCTTGGTCGATTTCCTCATGGGCTTTACCATAGAATTCGTCCACTCCTTAATATAAGGCAATCCATAGCCCAAATTGCAATTATCTTATAATTACAATTCCAGTCCCTTTAGTTTAATTAATCTCTTTTAGTCACAAAACTAATTACCAATTAATTATTGACTAATATTAATTAAACAATATGATTTCTCCTTTAATATATTATTCCCATAATATATTAATAAATCATATTTAATCCTTTCTCTCCATAATTCATCATATCAAGTTGCTTTGGTGAAGGCAACCCAAAAGGACCATGCACCATCGGGTCAAGTACATACCAAAATAGTTATGGACTTAGACATTAATCCAACAGTCTCCCACTTGGATAAGTCTAATAACTATTATGCGTATGACTTCAGATCCTAATCCGCAATCGTAGCTTTCCAAAGCCGCTGTCAACTCTGATCCTATCAGATACGCGTGTCCTTTAGATAAGGGATCATATATTCCTCCATTCTAGATATCGTATGAGACATGATTTCAAATCATTCTCTTTGTACTATTTCTCGATTCCCGATTTATGACGACTGACTAATTGAACAAATCAATTTAGCCCTAGCCCGGCCGAGCATTTACGTTTGTCGTCACTAAATCATCGAGGGGCCCAAAGATATCGCTTTTATCCTACTTAGGATAAAAGGAACGGATAAACTTTGATTCAATGCTCGCTTGCACTTACTCACCGAATCACACACAACAATATGTTTTATGACACCAAGTTACTGGTGCGTTTACATATTATCAATGTGCAACCGATTTGCAAGATACAACTCACACATCTCGGTTTCAAGAATATAAGATGCTATCGTCTCACCAATCACTTGTGATACAATTCATGAAGTGATCCAAGTGAGCGTGGGTTTGATCCAATGCTCAAATTCATATTCATAAGCACTCATGAACGTTGCAGCAAACATTTGCTTATGTCTAACACTCTTTAGACAATCCACACACCAATTCATAACAGTCTTCATTCATACCTACTTCCAACATATGAACGACTGTGGCCCGTTCGAATAATTTGACTATTCTTAATCAATTAAATTATTCAGGAAGTCAAAACATGCAAAGTGAAACACAAAAATAATACTAATCCCATATGGCCTCAAAACTTTGAGTATAAATAAAACACCTTTTATTTATCACCATATCGATTACTCATTATTTGTTGTTTCGGGTAATCAACTTCTTACTTGAATTATTACACTTGTCCCATGCTCTTAGTATGCACACAATGTTTACCTATGGTTCTTACTTTGTGAAATAGATCAAATTGAACACATTTCCAATCATTCTCATTTTACAACTCCAAATCCTTTTTTCATAAGTGAAAGAATATCAAATTCTTGCTACTTATAGAATATGCTAGATTCTAACATTTTATTCAACGATCCTTTTGTAATATCACTGCACCAAAGTCACAAAGACTATTGTCAATGAAATTACAAAGTCCTCTATCGGAGATTGTTACAATACAATTCCATAGATATGATGTCTCTCACTCAAGGTACATTCCTTTGAACATCCTTTTGCATAAAAGTTTATAATCTAGACATAGATTTTCAATATTCAACTCCCAATATGGAAAACTTTCCATACTTAGCATATGACAACTCATTCTCAATAGAATCTTATCTATATAATAATGTCGATATGTTCCATCCAATACTATACTTCCAACTACTCACAAGCAACCCATCCTAGGCGAACTTTGGATTGTCCTTTTATAGTTGTTTAATTTATCTTAGTCAAAACCGATTCTTGTCCTTTTCCCTCTAAATGCGCTATACATTTGGAAAATTTTAGAATGGTCAAATATTATAGCATTTGCAATCGATCCTGTACCCGAAGCGTATGGGACACGATGCAAAATGTCTTACATAAAGATTTGATACTTTATCAATCTTTTGCCATAATGTTTTATTTGCTACGTTCTCAAAATTCGAATTGTGAAGAGGAATGCTGTAATCAGAATCAAAATTTTAAGAACACACTATGTACTTTTGACTAAATTTATTAATATTCCACAACCTAAGCCTTTAGATTTAAAATGAAGCATAATATTCTCTCCCTTAATTATAGCAAAACAACTATTCCATCCTTACAACTTTGCAATGAATGACTCTTGTTTTCTATAATTAATATTGCCAATTTGCAATACTTTCCTTAATAATCATACAATCATAACATTTATGCTCCCACTATCATGATGATTAAAACATAACACTTATGCTCCCACTAGGTTCGACATGTATTCATAAATATCTTAACTTTCAGAAAAACAATACCTATTGAATTTCTTAAGTCCATGTTTCTAATACTTAGTGCTTTGATAATCTTTTATCAAAGCTTCTTGAACTTATACACCTTTGCCTTAGATAGTTCATATGTGTGTCTAAAAAATTAAGACTAATTGCCAAACCTCACAACTCAAATCATGGAAAGGGATACCGTAACCATAATCAAATTTGAGAATGCAATTCTACAATCACTATCTTTTTAAAATCTCTCTTAGTGAAAGCATTTCCTCACAATTATTTTCATGAAGGAGGAAATCTTATGACACTTAGATTTAAACGGTGTATGTGTTCCTATCCATGTGAATTTGTTAAAACCAAAGTTTACGACAAATTCAAACTCATATGGACCGAACTTTCTTAATCTTGATTTCTTGCCTTATGGTAGCACAGATGCCCACCATGTCTTCCAAGTAGTTAAGCAGTTCACCTTTGCCTATCAAAATACTTTCCATTGATCAAGGTCCTTGCCTTTTATGCATTCAAACGAGAACTCATAGGACTCATATGCACAATTAACTCAATTGGAATGGCATAGAAAACAAAATAGTGTCAACACGATTGGTTGTAAACCTCAACTCGTGTGCTAGTGATGATCGATAAGGTTTATTTGATTTGTTCTTGAAACCTTTCAAGACCATTAAGACTCCCACTGACTCCTTGACATATAAGATTCTCTTGTCAATAAACATTTCTTGACAACCAAATATTCAAGAGTTAGTGTAGTTTTTATCATAACACTTCATAAAATGGTCCTAGTTGGTCTTTGTCTTATCCAAGACATCACAACTTTCCACATTTGATGAATGTGAAAAACCTTCTTAATACTTGTCACTTATTGCCACAATCTTAACTTTAAGACTTGTTATTGGATCGAAGTATGATTGAATTTTTGATTTAACCATTTCTTCAATTCTTGGTTTCTCTTCTTAGACATACAATTGTACTAAGACTCACTTAGAGGATCAATTGAGATATGGTTCTTAATCATTAAGACCTATCATAAAGCATAAAAGGTACTCTCCCTTCTTCTTAGAATGGAGAAACTTTTATCTTTCTGCCTACTTGATTCTTCTTATTCGTTTTGCTATTGATTTAAACTTTTTCAATCAATTCAGAATTACACTTAATCTTGTAAGTATAATCACATTTACTAAACCTTTAGTAAATTATGACGAATATCTTTGTTACTTTTATGGTTGACTTGATCAACACACAACTTTGTGTACTCGATCTCCTAGTCCTTCACTTGACACTTTGTCAATGAATTAGTCTAATTTCCAAATGTGAACATTTATTCATTCATCATACAATTCTTGTTGTACGATTCCAAATCTGTATCCAATGGAAACTTGGGTGATGAGAAACCTTTCCTATTTGGTAAATTCTCGAGATTTCTACAAACAATATAATTAAGAATCACATCCATTTGTTGTAAATATACGAACATCAATTTTTCATAACGATTTCATTGCAAGGAAATAAATAAATGAGTCAAACAAAATTTATTTTATTTATAAAAGCAGCGGAAAACATTTGTGTTTACAATGCAAAATCAAGTGAGAAACTATGTAATAAATATTCCTAACAACTCTATCTAAGCTCAAAATCTAATCTTCGAATCCATGCGATCGAGATCCATTTCTTCGTGATAAGACTCATCTTGCTCTTTCACCAAGCTTCCTTTCTTTTCACCGATCCTGCAAAATATTCAAATGCAATCTTATCACATCATGTATTAATAATCAATGAATAGGAACTTAACGGAGTTAGATAGTGGATTTTACTTGAAGCGCAGCCATACACTTTGACTCTCCCATCTTCTGGACTCTTCAGGCTCTTTGGGCAGACTTGTATCCAACGCCCTTTCTTTTGGCAGCAAACGCAGGTCGGTTCTCCTAGAACGTCCTCGGAAGCATGGAAGGTTGACTTTCCCAACAAATACGCTCCATTACTTCGCCAAATCATTTCTGATTCAGCAGCAATGAGCATGTAAGTTAGGTCAATGAGGTTGTCGTCATGATCCATTATATAATACTTTCTTTTGAACTCATTATATGATTTAGGAAGTGACTGCAAAACCCAATTCACAGCCAACTCATCCGGGAATGACACACCCAACATTATCAACCTATGAATGTGTGATTTCATTCCTAGAACGTGGGCAATACACGGGTTTACCATCTTCATGTTTCATTTCCAATAGGGCTTTAGTGATATTGAACCTTTCAATTCTTCGATCTTGTGGGTTAGGGAGAACAATTGGAGGAGGTGGAGGAAGTGAAGCATGATTTCTTGTTCCTCGATCAAATCGTGGAATACCATCTTCATGTGGAATGCTTGTTCCACGGGATTTGGGAAAACCATAGTTGTTGAACTTAGACATCTACAAAACGGGAGAAACAAATTCAAGTTAGTTGATTGATTGAGTCCTTAGCAAATCACTCAAATGAGATACTAAGGCTAGGACCCAACACAATATTCCACAACTTGGGAGAGGGATGCTGTAACCCTATTTGCAGAATATTTGAAGGTAAGTGAATGACGATTCACTAATTTCCACCATGAAAACGAAAAAGAAATTTATGTTTTAAACCTATGAAAACTCCTAAATCCTTTGAGATTCATTGAACATTTCAATGGCATGTTTAAATCTCGATATGCCCCTCTTGTTTGTGACTGGGATGCCGAGGATCACAAAGCGGGTGTGAATAACCATGCAAACTTACATGGTACCCTCACATGTTACAGTCACTTATTCTATGTGTCGGTAAACCACACACGCTCCACCGAACTATGAAAAACATTGAGTCGCCCTTTGCTACCTTTGCTTAGAACCATTTAGTGTGCCGGTAAACCACACACGCTCCACTAATGTCTTCGCAAGGGCACAAAGTGTAATTTCATGGAATTGCATCAATTCACTTTCCCTAAGTAACTAAGATTGGGAATTTGTAAAAACATTTAGTTACTTTTGTATTTCATTATACTTATAATGGAAGGTTTCGTCCTATCCTACCCATTCGGCTAACGACCCTCCACTAGTCAAGAGTGAGGTGGGTAAGAGTGGATACCCATTCAATCGCCATTTTATAGGCAATTTCCTTAAACACCCCTTATAGACCAGCTTCGTGAATAAGGCCTACTAATGGTAAGACTGACTTTTACTCATACATATATATAATGTTAGACTTTTAATGTTATATATAGTATAGGGTGTATTTTACACTTTGAAAGTACTAGGTGGTCAAATTTAATAATTATACCTTTAATTCAATTAAATTGTAAACCAAAACTATTATGGATTTATTAAACCTCTTTTAATTATACTCCTTAATTAATTAATAAAACCATAAGGGTGTGATTTGAACTTTTTCAAAACAATACTAGGGTCTTAGAATTTAACATTCCTAATTAAACTTTTAATCAACTTTTAAATTCCAAAACTTGAGGGCAAGTTTTGAAACCTTTTTTAAAACATTAGGGTTTCAACCATTTAAATTTCAAAACAACAAAACTTTTGGGTTCAAATTTAAACTATAAAACCTAAACGGGAAAATATAAAAAAATTTCATAACACAAGGATCAAATAACAAATAATCTTAATTAACATTTAATCACATAATTATCTATATTTGATTTAATTTGATGATTTCTTGCAAAACAATTTACCAATTTAATCAAAATAATTAATCAATTATCTCATAAGGAAACAAATATTTTATTAATTGAGAAATATCTTCAATTAGATCAATAATATACTCATATATATATCAAAAAATCGGATTTATATTGATCTAATATGATAAGGCAAGAATCCTCAAGCAAAAACAGCAAGAAATCCGATTTTTCCCTCTTTCTGACCGACTGACTCGTCGAGTCAGGCATGGACTCATCGAGTCAGCATGGACTCGGCGAGTTCATCTATAGACTCGGCGAGTTCAGCCCCTAGAATCCCAAAATTTTGATTTTTAAGCTTGAACAAACAAACAAAGCATCAATACAATAGCAACCAATCATGTCTCTAATACCACTGATGGGTTTTGTTCATAAAAACATCCTATGTGCTCATACAAACCCTAATGCTTGGATCTAGGTTTCTCTATTGTACAAGCAAGTTATCCAAGACTATAAACCCTAATTCTAGCATACAAGTAATCAATATAACATATAATTAGAGTTTAGATCATACCTTGATTGTTATGTAGCAATAACAATCTAAATCCTCCTTGTATTGACTTTAGAAAGCTTAGAGTTACAAATGTCACTCCTCTAATGGTTCACAAACACCAAGAGCAAGAGGATGAAGAGGAGAGAGGATGGAGGCTGCCCTAAAACGTGTGAAACCCTAGAAGGATGCTTAGCCACGTTTTTGGGTCATAAGGGATGTATATATAGTTAGGCTATTAGGGTTATCTAACAAGGAAATCCTAAATTGGATGCTTAAGCCCTAAGCAACCCATAGATTCCTTTCCTGAAGGCCTTGGACGATTTCCTCATTGGCTTTACCATAGAATTCGTCCACTCCTTAATATAAGGCAATCCATAGCCCAAATTGCAATTATCTTATAATTACAATTCCAGTCCCTTTAATTTAATTAATCTCTTTTAGTCACAAAACTAATTACCAATTAATTCTTGACTAATATTAATTAAACAATATGATTTCTCCTTTAATATATTATTCCCATAATATATTAATAAATCATATTTAATCCTTTCTCTCCATAATTCATCATATCAAGTTGCTTTGGTGAAGGCAACCCAAAAGTGCCATGCACCATCGGGTCAAGTACATACCAAAATAGTTATGGACTTAGACACTAATCCAACAAGACCATGTGGCGGAGCCCATGGATTTTAAAGTAAAGACCATGGGGGAACTCATGACACTTGAATGTAAGACCATGTGGGGAGCCCATGACACTTGGATGTAAGACCATGTGGGCAACCCATGGCTTTCCTATTAAAGACCATAGGGAGAGCCCATGACACTTAGGTGTAAGACCATGGTATCCTGGAGTATGACCCTGGGGGAGCCTACGACATCCCTATATGTTGTATGTCTGGCTTATGTGGTTTGTGTAGCTTTTATAGCTAATATGGTATATGTGATTATTATCATGGATATGGCTTACGTGGTTGATATAGCTTATGTGATTGATATGCCCTATGTGATTGATACATATTATATGGTTCTATGGATTATGTGGGGTATGCTCTAGGGGACTCACTAAGCTTCGTGCTTACAGTTTTGTTTATGGTTTCAGGTATCGTTGGTTTGGAAAGGAAGGACCCAGCTTAATTGCAGCACACACACCCGTGTTTTCCGCATTATGTGATTTTGGGATGTAAATGTTTTAATGAAGCAATGTTTTTGGAATGCTTGGATGTAAAAGATATCTATGCTTTTACTATAATAAAAATGAAATTTTTACCCCTGATTTTTAGGTCGTTACAAGTTAGTATCAGAGACTGGGTTTGAGGTATTCGGATATACTTTCGGGTGTGTATGAACACAAACTGAGGATTTGTAAAGTTTTCAAAAGAAAAATGTTTTTAAGGAAAGAATTTATAAGACAAGAAAGGGTATGGTGCATGTAATAAGCCGATCTCAAGTAAGTTATCCCCATAATACCCATATATGTTATCTGTTATGACTTGACTTATGAATCTGTAAATCACATGCTAGTTAGGGCTAGGATGGATGCCTTTATATGTTGTATGAGTTGGTAGACTTGCATGCTCATGTTGAGTAGTCAGTGATAGATTGGTCTGATATGTGGTGCTTGTAACCTTGGGAATAATGGATGCCATGCTAGAATGAAAATGATTATTAGTATTAGTAACTACTAAGTGTATGCTTTTAAAATAGTATACGACTAGGATCTTATAGCCTTAGAATAATTGATTTGGCCTTATTTACTATTCCTTTTCTAGTTGTGGTCCTAAGGTAGAGTCTATTATTCAACTGTCTATTAGATCCTATTGTGTGTATAATTTGCATGCATAAGGCAGCCGGCAGTGAGGATGAATGGATATGGATAGCACAAGTTATGGTATGTGGGTGAATGTTCTATGATAGTTCTTTGGATCGGAGTGCTACTGCACGAATGCTACTTGCTTTGTTCTTTGTGGAACTCTTAAATGATGGGAGTCAGCTACTAAGTGAATATGACGGTATTCAGGAGGTAGATGGTTGGCATCATGAGGAGTTCTTTAGCAACTGATGGCAGGGAGAGGTTGGTAACCTAGGAAATCCTAGGATATGCTCCAGTGAGTTAGTGGGGTGGTTCGGTGAGGTTGGGAACTTAAGGGGAGCCTAGGAGTTGCTTTGAAGGGTATTGTGTTGTTGTTTAGTAAATATTTGGTGCACCAGTAGAGTATGTGACTTAGAGGATTCGAATCGGTGAGAGTCTTGGAGAATCTAAGTAGCTTATGGGAAGGAGAATTCTTGGTTATGCTCTAATAGTGAGGATAGCTGCTTTGTTAGACGAGGATGAGCACACATGAGGAAGGACCAGGGTTTGGTCTCGGCTCCGGTGGTGAGCGAGTTAATGGAGGGACTACCAGGGATTTGAGTTCGCATTGGGTTAAGGAGATGGAAAGTGTTTTCCGCACTAGTCCTTACCCCTTAGTAGCTAACATTTGGTTTGTCGTGGATCTCTTGTATCGAACGACACAGATTGATTGTGTGTTCTATTGTGCTTCGGGATTGGAGACTATGTCTTAGGAGTAGTTGTAGCTGGGGTAGGGTAGAAGTTGCTCTAGCTATTGCAGTTCAACTGTTGACGATTGAGTTAGTGAGTGTGTCAGGGTGCAAGACCCTAAATGATATAATTTATAGAGCCAAGAGCGAGGGATTGATTTGGAGCACATTGGGAACAGGGGACCAGATCAGGTACATATATTTGAGGATCCTGGAAAGGAACCCAAGAGTTCAGGTCAGATTTTGAGAGGCCAGCAGGGCCGGAGTCAGTGCAGTACTTGCGGGAAACTACACGAAGGAGTTTTTTGTTTCAAGGGTTTTAGTGAGTGTATCTCTGGGTTTGTTTCCCCGATTTTTTTGGGTTATACCTTCAAACATTTTCATATGCCATTTGCATACCATGAGTTATGGGGTGGTTAGTGAAAAGTTGTTTCCCTCTTTGTTGGTTTGGAGTGTTCAATGTTATCTAGGTCTATGGTCGAGATCGGTTCAAAGACATGATGTGGAAGGTCTACGGTAAGAATTGGTGATTCATGCATTATGCTTGAGTCGGCTTTTAGAAGCGCCAGGGGAAGTGGTCTACTACAGAGGCTTTGGTCTAGGCATTAGTTATTTGGACTTCGCGATATAAGTGTGGCATCATTTCAAGGCGTCTGAGATTATTAGTTTCGCTAAGATTCCAGAAGTGTTCGTCTGATCTTTAGAAGTTGTGTGGTGTTTGGGGTTTGGGCTAGTAATAGAACACTAGCACGGGTAATCAACAGGTTGTCAATAGTTTGGTTATTAAAGAGTAAAAAGGATTGGGAATCCTTCAAATCTCATGTATTGCGAAGAATTAGTCGAATCTAAGTAGGGGAGAATCGTGCTAGTATTCAGAATAGGGGCAGGTATCAGACCAGGATGAGTTTCTCATCCTCATCGAGGAAAATGGCAGCCCAAGTGACTATTTGGTTTATGGGTTGTGTGAGTTTGGAGTTCGGTAAAACTCCCCAGCATGTGAATCACGTTTTCTTGGGGCTTGATAGCATAATTTTGGGAAGCAGGTTTGGGCTCCAGTCATGAGTTGAGTTTAGGTCGGGTGCTCGGTCGAGTGCATGCTCGACTCTATATGCATTTCGAATTTATAGATTTGGGGTAAGGCATTGGGCTACAATTGTGTTACAATGAAAGTGTTTTAAGACAAAGGGGGAGTCGTAGCCTTCGCTAATGCATAAAGCAAAACAATCGAAATCTGCATGCAATGAAGGAGAGTGCGGATACTAGCCTTGGCAAACCACAACATGATATTTTGGTGCATGCATTATTAATATATACCTAATTAAGTACAAATTCGTGTCTAGGTTGCGACCAATATTGGCTTCAAGGTTGTAGAACTCATTACTCGGTGTCTGTTCGGCCGACTACCAAGTAGCGAGTAGTCGGGAGTACTCGGATTCGGTAATTATTGTAGAAATATTTTAGGTAAATTATATATGTCAAAATCACAACTTCAAATCATAAGCTGATTGAAATATATAACAAAACTAAATACATGTGAAGACATAAAAATTGAAAAACACATAATGGCCTTACTTCGTGAATAACTACTGAATATATATGCTATAATAATCACATGTGTGTCTGTTAAATAATAAATCATTAAGTATATTATACATATTAATTACCGAGTTAACCGAGTTTTACAACATCGCTCAGTTTAGTAAGGGACCGATCAGGGAGTACTCGAGATTCTATAACTCACCTCGGTAAAGGGCCGAGTACCGAGTACTCGGAGGAGTAATCGACCAATTATGTATTGCATTTTCTCTAGGGTTAACCTAGATTATGGTTCCATTCTTTGGGCACCACTTGTTTAGAGCACACTCTCCACCTCCATGAATTCATAAATTTTCTATGCTCGCTTTTGGTATATCATCGTAAAGTGTGCCATTTCCCTTCTTCAAATTCAAGTGATGGATGAATCTGTACTGGCTGCTATTCCTATGTTGCACACTAGCAACATTATTATGTCTAATCCAACCAAGTTTAACTTCATTGGGTCCATTCTAGAAGCCATGTTGTTGAATGTTCCTACTGATAATCATGTTGTGAGCGAATACAAAAAGAAGTTTGCATCTAGCGTTAGTCCTATGCTAGAAGATCTGCTACAGGTTACTGATGAGGCTAACAAACCCAAAAGTGGACTAAAGCGAAAAGGTAAGGCAGGTCCTTCCAAACCTGTCACAACTTCGAAGAATAAAATTAAGAAGGCTGCTCGGAAACCAAAGTCTCATTCTCCAGTCGGCGAGGAGGATTCAGAATCCCATACTGTTTCAGATATTCGGAGGAGTAAACTAATTCAGAAGGAAGTCGAGGATACCACTACGACTTCAGAGCCATTAGTCTCGGAACCTACTCCAACCAAATCTACTCCGAACGTATCATCTTTGATTTCATCTTCTATTCCTTTAACATATCATTTGTTTAATATGCCTACACCTCCACCTTCTCCGATTAATTACCTTTTCTTTTCTAATTACAACCACTAAACCCATCACTATTTCTCCATTTCCAAATTTTTTGTTGGAGTTTCTCAACCCCAAATTTCTATACCTTTTTCCACTCTGCTATATACCGACTCCACAATAACCACAACCACCATTAGTACTTCGATGTCAACTATCAACGTATTTGATATGGGGGCATTTGATTTCAGTGTCACTATCGGTCAAATCACCTCTACTGCTTCAGCTTTGAGAGAAGATGATCAAGACATCGTCTTTAGGGATGAACATGATATCTTTCAAGAATTCATTTTTACTCCTTTCATAGTTCATCAGGCGAGTGATGGTGAAGAAGTCTCAATGACGAAAGGGCAGTTCAAAGCCCTCGATAAAAAAATCGATTCTCTACTTGAGTCTTCAAAACGTTCGTCGCATTATGAGTATCGGTTTCAGTCTCATAAAGTTGTAATTAAGACGTTAACCAAGGAGCATGCTAAAGACCTCGCTGAATCTACAAAAGCAGTTGAGAGTTTTGAGAAAACCATTCAGGAAATGACTGAAAAGTCGAAAAACTACTTGCAGAAGTTTTGAAGTTTATGGAAGACTTCCGAACCTCTTCGGATCAAAACACCGCTGCAGCAAACAAAGTTATCAAAAGTCTCGGAACAACCCTTTAACTTGAATAAGATGCTCTTTCAAAGGTTCGTTCTGACCTCAAGGTTGATAATGCTGAGATGAGCGCTTCCATAGTATCCATGATTGAGACAAACTCAAGCCCAAGATTTCTTTACTCAACCAATTACAGGATGTTTCAAGAAGTGGCACTATTCCAAAACAAGGGAGAGAAGAGGTTAAAGAAAAGTAAAAACCCCATGTTGATTTGAAAACTGGATATTTGGACATATCCCATCGGGCATAATAATTCTTACAGATAATATCATAGCTTAAAAGTAGTTAGAGTATCTATGGTTACATTATCCTAAGGTTTCATGCTTCATATGACTTACTAACATTATATATATATATATATATATATATATATATATATATATATATATATATATATATATATATAAAGACTTATGTTTTAATAAAGCAGTTTGATGAGCATGTATGCCCCGCCCCCAGTAAAATGTTTAAAATAGTAAAAAAAAAAAAAAAAAAAAAAAAAAAAAACAAACAGGTCATGAACTCATCCTAGTAGCGTGATCGGAGGTATCCTTGCTACTGCACCTAAAGCGTCGTGTCATTGGGAGGATTTTCAAGATAGATCAACAGAAAGAGAGAGATTTTAGGGTGTAACGATTTCAAAAAGTGAGCACTACTATTTAGAGTATATGCGCGCGGTGCACTTCATGTGTGTCATGCACTCGACTCGTGGCTCCATTGAAGTCTTGACACATTTCAATCTTCTGGTGGTGCATGTGTCTCAAATCTCGACGAATCCAGGTGTCATACGTGCGCGTCGAGCATCGTGCGCACTTCGCCTACAACTCTAAATTTTCTATAAAAATTCATATATTCCTTATATGATTCTTGTTTCTTACCCTCTTTATATATTTGTGTAGTTATATACTAGTTCTACAACTTTCTTTATGATTTCATTGTCAAACTTTAACTTTTAATTTTAACCCATATTTTATATTTTTCCAAAATGCTTTGTACGGACTCCGTTTTTATCCTTTTTCTTTTCAAATTTCTTATCTCTCAAAGTACTATGAGTTTCCTTTTAATGGCATAAGCCAAAACCTAACCAATTTTGTTTATTCTATTTTGACGTTGATTACGTTATTAACCTGATTTGGTTTTACTTTTTATAAAATCACAACTCCTATAAAATCACAACTCCTATCTGATCGTAGTCAGATTTCTACAATGTTTATATTATTGGGATCACTTTGGTGTTTACTTTCCAAATATACTAACCATTATTAATAATGATATAACCTTTTGGTCACTCGTTTTTTACCCTATTAACATTTTTCTTACAAAAAAATAATAGTATATCTTATCATATTTTCCCGAGAATATGAAAAACTCTATTGTTACCATTTTTTATGCTAATCTTTAGTGATGGTTGTTTGACAGAAAATTTTCAGTTGTCGCAACATACATATACATACATATATCAAATTCACAATAGCATCTTAGTTATACCAAATACACTTACTTCGACATACATACATAATAACATCCTAATTATACCAAATACACATACTCTTACATACATATACCACATATACATACACCACATATATAGCAAAGACACATACATTCACATACATATATCAACTACACAACATCATCCTACTTATACCACATATACATATTTCCACATACATACATAATAGCATCATAGTTATTCCAAATACATATACTTTCACATACATACACCAAATAAACATACATTAATATACATAAATATATACCAAATTTCGCATAATGTGTGTGTGTGTGTGTATATATATATATATATACACACGCACACACACATACACACATATTTTCCAATTAATCTCGAAATTCACAACAAAAAAAAAACTTGTGGTGGCCGGATAGTGGTGGTACTCGTCAGTGACAACAACAATTGGCACTAGCAATAGTTAAGGTGGACAAAATTGAAATGAACATTTTTTTCGCAGTTAATAACGAATATAAACTGGAAATGTATGTTAGAAGAGAAAAAGAAAGAGGAATGATGAAATAGATGTATTACCATTGTCGGAGACGCAAAACCGTTCCATGGATCTTCTTTTGGCCTTCGTAGGTGTTTCCGGTGGCGTGGTGGTCATCTAACGGCCGAAATTGATCAATAGTGTGAGAATCTTCGGAGAAATGAGGAAGAAAAAACGAGAGGGCAAAGGGAAGCTGAAAGAGAAAATGACAGTTGTTGTTGGCTTATCTGTGTCTGGAAATAGTGTCAACGACCAATAGCAAGGACAACGAAGCCATTAACGGCGAATCTGATCAACATCGGTGACACCTATGGAGGGAATTTATACCGCATTTTTATTTCGACTATTAGTGTCGACATTAATCGTCGGTATTGGTGTCATCGTTAGTTGTTTTATGTGAAACGGAGCCCAAACCATTGGATTAGAGTCTCAATCACATGAATGTGGCTTGCTATAAATAATTCACGTGCGTTTAGTCCTCGGGGCATTACCGACAACCCTTTTGCAGCGACACACACAAACTTTTAGTGGCGACTCAAGAGTTAGTCGCCGACAGTGTCTTGATTACTTGTAGCATACATTAGAAAATTATTGATAGAATCATCGAAATTATTGATAGAATCATATGAAATGTAAAATAGTAATGTATCAATATATTAAATTCTAAAGAGTTCAGCATAAATGACCATACGAAAGGAACTCAAAGAAAGATTTCAGCATATTAACTGTAAGCACAATTTAAAAAAATAAATAAATAAGGAAGACTTTATGAATTTGACTGAAGGTCAAGATGTCTAAGAGTGTTCAAAACTATCCCAATCTGAAAATCCAAACCAAAGTTATCAGAAAAAACATATATCCGAAATTTCTAGTATTCGAAACCCAAAAACATCTAATTTTTCGGATTCGGACACAAATAGTAGATTTAGAAAATTTCGGATATTTCGGATATCTTATATCCGAAATATTATATATAACTTTTTAATTATTTGTTTATTTAAGTTCAATAATATCTTTGATTTTCACGTTTTGTCTTCATGAATTTGACTTAGAGTTTTCAAATCGCATATTCACAAATCGTATGCTCATGACATATTTATGTTTAGTTGTATAAATTAATTAGTCCACTTTGGTAATTTGTAGTTTATTTTTATTAAACTGAATTTTATTATTATTATGATTATATATTTAAATCATTGAAACGTTATTTTTAGATGCTTCCCCTGTGACCTTATTTCCAATCATGAATATCATGAATTGTGATATCAGTCGTTTCCACCAAATTCTTTCGGTTGATAAAAGCATTAGGTGTTTTTACATGTTCTTGAAATCACCTGGGTGGTATATGGAGTTTATTCATAGTATATTTATTTCTTATTAAACATTTACAGAAAAAACATTATGCAATAATTTATATTCAAGTTCATTTTACATTGTTTATGTTCATATCTATGTTTAGCTGATTATTAACTTGGAATTTATAATCATTAACGTAACAATGAACTTATTAATTTTTGGACATCTAATTTGGTAACCGTATATATATTCAAGAAGTTGAAAGAAATATTAAAACCTTCTGATAATTCTTTAGTTAAAGGATAGAGGCTACAGGTCACTCAGGCTCTTTGTATTCCAACTCCGAATTTGTATTCCTGTTTTCATCTTTACTTGTCTCTGGAATCTTGTATTCCGATTCTGGATTTGTATTCTTGTTTTCTACTCCACCTTCATCAACACTTGTCACCAGAACCAGAATCTTGTATTCCAATTCTGAATTTGTATTCTTTTTTTCGTCTTCACCTTCTACAACACCTGTCTCTAGAATCTTGTATTCTGATTCCGGACTTGTATTCTTGTTTTCATCTTTACCTTCATCAACACCCATCTCCGGAATCTTGCATTCTGTTTCCGGATTTGTGTTCTCTGGAATCTTGTATTCCGATTCCGGACATAAACCAACATCTGATAATTGCAATTCCGGTGGTTCCTTGTCCTTAATCCCTTCGTTCTATATTATTGTGTTATAACAGTCTTTTCAAATTATTTCAAAGTAATGAGACCTGATAAACATATATAACAGAGAGAGTATTATAACCATCTTTTCAACGCCTTCCATTATGTTTTGCTTCTTTTTTTATGTTTTATGTGCCTTACATTATGTTTGTTTCTTCATATTTATTTAACATATTTCTTAAATAGGAGGTGGAAATGAAGAAATTTTGGTCTTGCTTTAGCCAGAGTTTAAGAGATTTATGTTGAGCCTTTGTTTTCCTCTGTTTTTTTCTTTCTGCATCAGCATCAAGTGTGATTAATTTTTATAATAGTTTGGTCAAATATTTATTTGGTTTGAGATTTGTTATATATTTTAGTTGTTTAATTGGTTTATAAGTTCCTACATGCTTGTTCTATCAAACAGTCAACTATTGAGCCTTTGTTCTCCTTTTATCTTATTCCATTGTTCAATTAACATCAGTAGGATGCTCTATTAGACACTATATATATATATATATATATATATATATATATATATATATATATATATATATATATATATATATATATATATATATATATATATATATATATATATATATATATATATATATATAGGTGTGTGTGTGTATGAAAGTACATATCCATTTCTTGCATTTATCCCAAACAGTTTTTTCAATTAACTACGGGCCATTGAATGTTCAGCCAAAATAAATCAATTGAATGTTAATCACTGATATTTGATGTAAAATATGAAGCAATGGAGAATATGTATGCAGCCTTGCAAAATATGATGGGAAATTGAAAATTAGAGGTAATATGATGTTAATCATTGATATTTGATGTTTTTGAATGTCTTGATAACCTTTTGTATTTGATGTTTCTGATTGTTTTGAATAATGTTTTACAGGATTCAGAATCGAAGATAATTGGATGAACATGAAATGAAGAGAGCAGCTAAAATGTTTTTGAATGTCTTGGTAACCTTTTTTCTGTTTGTACCTCTTTTGCAAAACACTTTGATTCTCAACTGATGGAGTTTGATGCTATGTCGACATTTTTGTTTTTGATGTTTTTTGAATGATACTTTGGTAAAATTTGATAGTTTTGGTATTGTTATGTTTGGTTGTATCATTATTTGATGTTTTTTTGTATAATAATTTGATGATTGTGGTATTTTTAATTTTTTGTTTTAGAATAATAAAAAAATGATATTACATGTTTGCGACGGATCATGCGACAGAAAAAAAAATTATTAATGTATTGAATTTTGCGAGGGATTAGCTATTGAAAAAAAATGTCTAAAGTTTGTGACGGATCAGCGACCGGAAAAAAGAAAATTTTTCTATGATATTTGTGAGGGATTAGCTATGGAAAAAAAAATCATGTATAAAGTTTGTGACGGATCAGCGACGGAAAAGACAACTTAATACATGAATTTTGCAAGGGATTAGCTATGGAAAAAAACTGATAAAGGAAATTTGTGACAGAACAGCGACGGAATGTCGTTAACAAATTTTGTCGCTAATGCCCTAAGTAAATGTATTGAGCGGCATTTAGCGACAGGTATTCTGTCGCTACATTTGTCGCAAGGAAAAACCGATCCGTCGCTAAAACCCTCGCTGAGAAATTAGCCACATTTTAATTACCTATGGAGTGAATCTGTCGCTGAACCATCGCAAATAACATTTAGCGATGGAATAGCGACGGATTAGTCCGTCTCTAAAACCCATGTTTCTAGTAGTGATATATATATATATATATATATATATATATATATATATATATATATATATATATATATATATATATATATATCTTTTATTTATATATTTTTCTTTTTCTTTTATGGTGTTGTACGTAAGGCTGCTCTAGTTGAAGAGCCAAAGTTTAAGCAGATCACTGGATCAGGAAGAAGGTTGGATGAAAAGCCTTTAAAATACCAACCACCACCTGTTTCCGCCTCCTCCTCGACCACCAAAGACAAGCAAGTGGTGGTTTCTGGTGTGCTGCCACCATCAATGGGATCTAGTTCACAAAGCAGTTCTCGTCAGTCACAAGGAAAACGTGTATTTGGTTCTAATGCTAACCGTAGTGCTGAACCCCAAAAAAAAAAAGGTAATTTCTATTTCTTTCATTGATGTAATTAAAATTCGTGATTCCATTCCATTGATTTGAATTTTAACCAAGTATTGTATTTTTAGGAAGTTGCAAAAGAGACTAAACTAGAGCAGGACCCGAAGAAAGATGGGCCCAAGTTCCAAGCCTTCACTAGGAAGAAGTACTCACTTAAGGGTTAAGGTTAAATTAGTCATTTGTGTTCTTATTTCATAGTCAGCCTCGAAATCTTGGAAAATAAGCTCAAATCAAAATCAAAAGAGTTATCAAACTCAAATCAAAATCAAAAAATTGTCAAGAATCTTGTGGAAGAGTTAGTGAATCAAAAATAGGGCGATTCGGGCAGAGGAAAATTTGAAAGTGAAAATAGATTTATGGGATTTCTGTGATTGTTTTGAAGAAAAAGTTGTTGGTTTTTGGAGGAAATGAGTCTAAAGTTGAAACAGTTGGAGAAGTTGGAGAGTATGACTTCTTTAAAAAAACGAGTTTGTAAAAAAGTTGGTTTTTGTCATCCCACATCACAAGGAGGGCTTACTATACAACTGTGATGCTTAATTGCTTAGCCCATTAAGTCAAAAAAAGAAACAACCCCTCAATTAGACTCAGTTTAATTAATATGTTGTTACTTTGTTTTATTGTAATTTTGTTTTATTTTGATATACACATAACACATGAATGTGATTGATTTTGTTTCAGCCACCAAAAATTGAACTAAAAAGATACAAGATGAGTGGAGGATTCTTGAGAAAGACTTGCCTGGTAAGAATGTGTCAGAATTTATTAATAGTTAGAATTCAGAAAAAAAAATGAATAGATGTGGTTTTGTTTTGTTTTGATTTGAAAATAGACACAATATTTTTAACGACATTCTATATATTATTTAATTATAGAATATAAATTTCACAAAACTAAACAATTAAATCATATTAAAAACTCATCAAAACCCAAATAAAATCATAATAACAAAAAAAATCTAGTTACTTTTAGAAAATAAGATTTTAATCTAATTAAAATTCATGAGATTCCTCAATCGTTAAAATATTTATAAAGAAAATGGGTTTTACCACATTTTTTAATTTCATACACTTGAGTAATGAAAATTAACCAAATGGAAGGAATCAGATTCCATTCCATCAAGCAAAACAAACAACTTTCCTTAATTCCAATGGAATAAAACTTTCCATTCCTTTTCCAATTCAACCACACCAAACACTACCTAAGTTTTTATTAAATTAAAAAACCAAACATATATAAAATAATAAAATAAAAAAGTGAAGAGTATCATACTCCAGAAATGGTATCTGCTGAAGGTGTCCCAAGAAGATCAGTTATTAATTCCAACTGATGAACACTAGTTTTACCAGGGAAAAGTGGTTTTCCGATTAACACTTCTACAAATATACACAATTGGAATATCAGAAAAACATAAAAGTGTTCATAATAGCAGTTAAAGATTGATTTTAGATCTAAAATTAACTAAAATTAGATAGAAAATGGAATTAACAGTGTTCAAGATTGACTCACAGAACTTTGTATACATCCAGCTGTTATTATTGGAGTAGAGGGCACCCAACTGTGATAGAAAATGGATCTATTAAGAGTTTTGATTATTGGAGTAGAGGGCACCCAACTGTTTTCAAAGCAACTATCCTAGCTGCCCACCTATAATACATAACATACACGTCTTCCTCTCTTTTTTAATTATGCTTGTGAGTTGTGATTGTTTGTTAAGTTGATGTTGATGAATGTAGCTTTCGCACTATCACTCTCTGGTGGGCTATGTATCAATCTGAATCTGTACAACTATGGGAAGGTGTGCCTGAGCCTTTTAAACACATGGTCAGGTGGCCAAAAGGAGAGGTGGATCCCTGGCACCTCAACCATGCTCCAGGTGTTGGTCTCCATACAAGGTCTCATCTTGAACACAAAGCCTTACTTCAATGAGCCTGGATATGCACACTCCAGTAGCTCCATCCAAGGGAAAAAGATATCCATGCAATACAACGAAACCACCCTTATTCTATCACTCAAAACCATGGTCTATACCATGAAAAAACCACCCAAGGTAAACACCAAACACTCCCTCCCTTTCTTCTTCTTCTTCTTCTTCTTCTTCTTCTTCTTCTTCTTTAAGAATATTGGAGCTAAAGAAGCTGAGGAGTTTATGGGGTTAAGTGTAAAGAAAACCAAAACTCAAAGTCATTCATCATCGCATCATGCATCTGTACCTGCATTTGCACGTGCCTCCTTTCCTATTTACCTCTAATTCATTCCTCTATCATTCCATTGCAAACAACCACTCAAGCCCTAAATCAAGTTCTAATTCTAAGTATCTATTGTAATATAGATGCAATCGATATAAGAGGAACGACAATTGAAAAAGGAATAAAAGTGGAGAAATTAAACCCTAACGTGATATAGTGTGCAACTGAACCAAACCAAACCTAACCTAATATATGACTAAAGTAAATAAAATCAAGAGATTTACCTGAATCAGAAGTTATCGAAGAACAATTTTAGATTTTAAAAATGTAGAGGCTGTTGGAATCGAAAGCTGCATTGGTCCGTGGTGTCGTCATCTTTTTGAATGGAGAGGGTGAGAAAAGGTTAAGCTGCAACTCAAGAGTCATGCGTGTTCAATTGGAGTGATAAAACAGATTTGGGGGGAAGGAAACTTACACAAACATCGTGAAACTTGAATTGGATTGCACCAATTTCAGCGAGAGATCGTCAATTAAAAAAACATAACGTGCGTATGTTCAGTCGCCATTCTCTCGCTAAACATGTACCAGATGGAAAAAAGTCGACAATGTTTTTTCCCTCGTTGAACCCTCGCCAAATGCCTTTGTTTTCCACCGATTACCGAGGAATAACGGTGCGTCGATAAATACTTGTGAGATCTGTAGCTGATTCCTCGCTCGCTTAACCCTCTCTAATATGCTATATGTTGAATAAATAAAACCGTTATTTAAACCCTTGTAGATCTCACGTAATTCCCTCTCTATAAGCCTAAAATTTACTACAAAATAAATCCCTCTCTAAATCTGTAGCTAAAAATCTAGTTTCTAGTAGTGCGAGTTCGCATCTTAATTTCGGATAGAGATATAGATACCGGTATCCACTATTTGAAATTTTCGGACATCCGAATTTTGGATATCCAAAAATTCGGATATCCGATTTTGAATATCCATAGTCAAGGTATTGTTAAGTTTTACTTTACTAACTTGAAGATTCTATGGGAAAAATTATCTAACTACGACGCTTATTGCAATTGTGATAAGCATGGACGGATCCAATGTAGAGTCTGGGGTAGCCTGGGATACCCCTCAAAAAAATTTCATTAGTGTAATTATTTTTAGCAAAATTTCATTTTATATAGTGTATATATATGTTTACCTTCACTTATAAATCAAAACAAACATGTGGTTTGTTGGATAAGGCGTTAATATATTGAAGTAGAGCTCTAAGGATTAAATCTCCTTCCTTAAATGTTCTTTGTTTACCTTATATTCTTATTTTCCCAGCTATTCTATCCCACATCGTCATACACATGTAAATTTAGCCAATTTCGTCTATTATATTAACCTGTAATCTTCATCTTTCATTTCCAATGGCCCAATTTTTTTTTTCAGGGTACTTTGGTTTCGGTTTTAAACCTAAACCTTAATCGAATCCTTAGATAACCTAAAGTCATGTTATATAAACATTAAATTGAAGTATCTTTTGATACTTGAATCGATGTGTGAATCAAAGTAGATATCACACATGTAAATTTAGCCAATTTCGTCTATTATATTAACTTGTTATCTTCATGTTTCATTCGATATCTACTTTGATTCTCACATCGATTCAAGTATCAAAAGATACTTCAATTTAATGTTTATATAACATGATTTTAGGTTATCTAAGGATTCGATTAAGGTTTAAGTTTAAAACCGAAACGGAAGTACCCTGAAAAAAAATTGGGCCATCAAATTTTTTTTGGGATACCCCTTTACTTTGACCCTGGCTCCACCATTGGTGATAAGTATGGTAATTCACTACAAAAATAACACAAGAATAACACGTATTAGCGGTGTCGCCAACCTTTAGTGACGACATGCAACTTTTGTGTTGTATGTCGCCGTTAAAGGCATCGCCGCTAATACGTGATAACCCTCAATCCGTGTTAACACACAATATTAAACCCCAAACGTCAATTTTGTTCCCAATCCCATGGCTGATAGATGAAGTGGTGCATTGCAATAGCGAGCGATGTCTGTCGCTGCTGATGCTCGAAAAAATACCATGAGGTTTTCCCTATACAACTTCTTGTTGCCACATCTCGCTGCTAATGCCTCCATGTCGCCGCTAATACTCGCCGTCGCTAATGCTTGATGGGATACACACAACAAAAACTGATCTTTTCCTCTTCCACCTTCATTTATTTTCTATCAATTCCCATCGATTCCACCGCCAATTTGCCACTGATTTGTGACTTCCCTCCGTTTGCTTTGTCTGATTTTACTCTAGTTCCCTCTATTCCATCAAGGGCCACCTTTGCAGGTGATCGGATGTGTAATATCGGCGACCACATGTACAATTTCTTCTCCTTTTAGCTCGATTTCACTTTCTTTTTGTCGATTCCCACTGATTTTGTTGTTTTATGCTTGGAATTTTGATATTGGCCAGATTGTGTTGATTTCTGACAGAATTTGGCTAGAAAAGTTGTTGTTGGCCGGAATACCGCCACCACCACCTTTCTCCACATGTTTTTCCCTGTTTTTATAAAATATGTATAATATGTTGATTTTCATCTATTCTTGGAATTTGGATATGAATTATTTGTGTATGTTTATCGGTTTGTCTGTATATCATATGTAGTTAACTATATGTGTACGATGCATGTTTTGTATTTTTCCATATGTATTTCTTTGTATGTGTATTTGTATGTAATGAGAAAAAGGTAGGATAATATAATGTATGTGTCTATGTAGTTGTATATGTATGTGTATATGTATGACTTTGGAAAATATATGTATATGCAATCGGTGTATATAGGTATGGAAAAAATGAAAAAAAAAAGTTGGATGCTATAATGGGAAAAAAGTATAATGCTATAATGAATATGTAATATGTGTAGGAAGCATGTTTAAGTGTATTTTATGTATAATGTGTGTATTTATTTATAATGTATGTAAAAAATGTGTGTATAATGAATATATATATATATATATATATATATATATATATATATATATATATATATATATATATATATATATATATATATATATATATAGGGGAGGGTTCATGCGAAAATGTAAATAATTTGCGAAAACACGAAAACAATAAAAACCTATGATATTATGTCACCTCAACATTATATTTTGGAAAATAATTCATCCAAACTTTGAAATACATGATGATAATCGATGATAGATGATAAACTGTTTCATATTAGCAAAGTATGATTTTTAACATTTTTATTATGAAAACATGAATTTAAAAATGATTAAAGACGTGAAAAAAATATAATTATAAAAACTGTCTTTAAATCTATATTACCATAACACCATCCAATTCAAACTTACTATCTTTAATTTATTGCTAATAAAATTACTTTTTTATAGTACATGTGTTTAATTTTCATAAGATAAAATCTGTTTTCACGTTTTCGCAGGATATTTATATTTTCGCATGAACTTACTTCTATATATATATATATATATATATATATATATATATATATATATATATATATATATATATTGAAAAAGTTAGTTATAGTATCATATTTTATCTTATTATAGCATTGTACTCCATAATATTTTTGGAAAATACAATACTATAATTGAAAACAAATGAGAAAAAAAGTTTGTGTATTTGTATATAACTTGGAAAGTACAGTGCTATAATGGAAAAATGGAAAGAAAAAAATAGTTTGTAGTTTACAAACTACTTTCTTTATTATAACATTGTACTTTCCAAATGACGCACAAATACACAAACCTTTTTTTTTCATTTTTTTCAATTATAGCATTGTAATTTCCAAAAATATTGTAAAGTACAATGCTATAATAAGATAAGATATGATACTATAACAAACATTTATTGGTATTGTATTTATATATTGTATACCTTGTAATTTTACACGCTATATATGGGGTTTAATTGGGAAATACTCTTTTATATGACGACGAATGTTATGTGCCTAGTACATGGAGGTGATGGAGTAGGGGATCCATAACATCCAGGAGGTTTTGGTCGCGGACATCACGAAAGGATGGTAAGTCTAATTATGATAAAATTTATTTGCTAGTTTTATTAATTTATTATAAGCTATCGTGACTAATATTTTTAATTCTATTTTTTCAGCTAAGATTCCTATAAAGAAGATGTCTATCAAAAAACATTCAACTATCAAAGCTGATACAGACAAACAAGGGAAAGCCCGTGTATTTGGATTTCGATAGGGAGCTCACATATTCCCCAGTGGAGAAGTGTGGTAATTAGTTTACACATGAGATTGGAAGATATATGTGGATGAACATCCTTTCAGTGTGTCTAGTTGGGATAATGTTTCACCCCGTTTTAAGAAATGCCACAGTCGTGCATCTAAAGATAACTTGGATAATATTTTAACTTTTGTTGTGATTGATATTTAAATAACTAAATTTTTTGTATTTGTAGAATAAGTTTGATATGGATAAGGTTAACTTGGATCCCAAACTTGCTCAGTTGTTGCAGAACATGCTGCGAGTTTACAAAGAGTTTATAGAGGCCGAAAAAAATAAAGAACATACTTATTTCCAGAATGTAGGGGGCTTGCAGATATTCCAAGAGCATTAGCCCCCCTCCCCATTCCCTAGGGCATGTCATGTGAAAATTGGGCGCAAACAGTTAAACATTTTCAAACACCTGAATTTTTAAAGCGTTCGACATCAAACAAAGGAGTCCGTGCACAACAAAAAATTGTAAACAGAGGGGGGTCGTTCTCATATAGCAATGTCTGTTTCAAATAAGTATGTTATGATATATTTAACTGTTTAATTAAATTATAATTAATCTATTTTTTAATGTTAAATAGGACTTCACTCGAATCGAAACATTTCGTAAGGCTAATACTGATAATCAAGGAGTATTTAGTAGTCCTATAGTCGAGCAACAATACGTAAGTGGTTAATCTATATTTTTATACACATGTTTATATGATCAAGGGGTATTTAGTAATCTAATATTTATGATGTTTATCATTTTTTGAAAATACAGAATGTTTTACTCCATGAGATCAGTCAACAAACTCATGCTTCTTCTGAAACCAGCGGTCTAACGCCAAAGGATATAAAAAATTGCTTTGAAAGAATATTTGGTGTTCGACGAGGCCATATTAGATGAATTAGACGTAAAGCTTCTACGGTTGTGTCGATGTATGATCAAGAACAACTACTGACACTGCCACCGCCACTATGCCACTATCACAGGTAACAAGACTATTTAATTTTGCTGATTGGTTCACATATTGGTAATTGTTAGTTTACTAATAGTTTCAAATGTTGGTAATTGTTAGTTTGGTAATAGTTTTATGTTGGTAATTGTTAGTATTGTTATAGTTGGATATATTGGTATTTTGTAGTTTGGTAATTATTAGTTTATAAAAGTACAACGCTATATGGAAAAAATGACAAAAAGTACAATGCTATAATGTATTATATGCAATATGTGTAGTTTGGTAATTGTTAGTTATAGGATAATGCTATAATGTGTTATATGCACTATGTGTAGTTTGGTAATTGTTAGTTTATGAAAGTATAATGTCATAATTGTATTTTGTATTTTGGTAATTGTTAGTTATGGTACAATGCTATAATGTATTATATGCAATCTATGTAGTTTCTTAATTATTAGTTTATGAAAATACAATGCTATAATGGTATTTTATTGTTTGGTAATTGTTAGTTATAGTACAATGTGATATTTTGTACTTGACTTGTATGTGGAATGTATATTTTGTATATAGAATGTTACTATGTTGGTTTGACTTATACGATTATGTTGTTTTCTTTGTAGTTGGACATGCTTTAAACAATTAAAAGATTCAACATATAGTGCCACATCTGAAGATTGGTTTCGTTCATTACCACAACGAACTGAAATCGGAGGAAACAAGGAGAGAGATGATGACAAGTAGCTACTTGTAGGATTTTTGTAATGTTTGTTTGTGTAAGTACTTTAGACCTAGTATTTTGGATATTTTGCATTATATTAAATTGGAAGAGTATTTTGAACGGATGTTGGATTAATATTTTGGAATGAAAGAATATAGGATTAAATTAATTAATATCATAGTAGTTTTTATACTTTTTACATAATTTTTTATTCAATACCATAGTAGAAAATATCAATACTGGCGACACATTTAGCGATGACATTATATTATTAGCGGCGACAATACTTTAGCAGCGACGCCCACTTATTAGCTGCGACATTTGGAGTATCAGCAACAAACCGTCGGCGGACTTTTAGCAACGACACGTCGCTGCTAAAAGTATTAGCGACAACACTCAATAGGACCAATGTTCTTGAAAGATCCTAGATCCAATTCCACCAGTGAACCGCTTATATTCTCCTGTCATACACGAAGAGACACAACGAGTCGCACAAATCTTTTTAAAAATTTATTGATACTCAAATTTTTTGTAGCGAAGGTGGATAAGCTAATAACATTTAATCAAAATAAAATAATTTAGACAGTACTAGAAATTCATTTAATAATCATACGGAATCATGCTTCATGCGGGGATATGATGCATTCAAAAATGATGATTACAAATCAACGATATGCGTTGTGTTCTATACGCAATTTACGACCAGCCTCACAAAAATATTGTCTTATTTTGTTATACCATACAGACCATTGTTTGGTCACTTAAAATCTGCTTCAATCGTTCATTCTAAAAGTTGCTTCCAAATTTCTACTTCATTGGAGAACACGAGCCAAACTGTGCCTTCATACTCTGCCGCCGCAAGTCGTTGTAGAACCGGCTTATGAATTGCTCCGCCGCCTCGTCGACCTGGTTGTCCTCTTCCACACTGTTCAGTGGAAATGGAGAGTCCGTTATTCTCAGTTGTCTAACCATCGGACTCCTCCCAAACCCTGGCAGCGCAGGCGATGCTGTCTCACTACGAATCACCTCCATGGCCTTGAGCACCGCCGCATTGAATGCCACCACGTCAAGATCCTCCACCTGTTGATTCTTAAGGTGCTGATCTTTCTTGTGGACTGGAAATAGTGAGAAATTGTGGTTATCATTAGAAGGACTGGCGGTGCAGCTGAACTCGCTTTCACTCGACGGAGGGGAAGGAAAGGAGAGGTGGTGTGAAGGGTGGTTAGTGGCGAACGCTGCCCACTGGTGGTGGTGGTGGAACATGAGGTTCTGCAAGGTTCTACCAAGGATCTTGGCACGTTTCATCATCATGTTGAGGTCCAGCCACAGCTTCCTCTTGGATATGCCTTTACGTAGCATGATGTAGAAGATACGAAGTAAGCTCCAAACTTTCTTTGGTAAAACAGGTAGATTTTGTTCCATTTTTCTCTTAGTTTATTAGTAATTTGCAGGAGGAGGAGGATGGGAAGGAGGCGTATTTAAAGGGGGGAGAGAGACGCTCCAGAACCGTTATAGAGATGGAGAACCGACACAACTATGATGCAATAAGCTGTACTGTTACAAAAGCGGAAAGTTTAACGTCGAATTAAGTGAATACTATGAAAACCGGAAAGTTTAACGTTTGATTAAGTTAATTCTACCTAGATTTATGTTATGATTAATAAGAAAATTATGACGTACAAAAAATCAACACAATAACATGTACAAAGTCTTTGTTTGAACAATGGGAAGTCAAAAAGGCGATTACTTAGCGAGAGAGGTTTCCTAGCCGACCCCTCCACCCAGTGAACGTTATGTATCACCAAACCTCGGTATACCCACCGAAATTGCAATTACCGATTATAGGAAACCACTTTGAAATTACAATTAAGTAGAGCTGTATCCATCTCTCATAATTGAAACTCAAATTAAGGTGGTGGTTGTTTTGGAAACCAAAAATTTAAAGAAAATTATGAGCCCAACCAAGATTCTAAATCGTTCAAAAAATCCAAATCATGTTTTTTATGTTAAAAAAGTCCGATGAACTTACCTTTTGTCTCAAAAACCTAACTAAGTTATAATTCAAATAAGAGAAACAGATGATGTGGTCTATTACCATATCGGGAAAATGACTTGTTAGACCAACGAAGTTTCCAAAACGTTTAAAAACTCTTATCATATTTTGACTGTTCAAAAAAATCCAACGAACTTAATAAAAAAAAATTGGATTTTTTGAATGGTTTGGAACTTTGTTGGATTTTTTAAACAAAATGTTAAGTTTATTGAATTTTTTTAAACGTACAAAACATTATTCAGGTTTTTTGAATAATTTGGAAACTTAGCGGGGCTTTTAAGTCATTTTCCCAAAAAATTATGAATTCATATTTGAAACTCAAATTAAGATGGTGGTTGTTTTGAAAACCAAAAATATATGAAGTCTACATATCACGTGTGTAAAGCTGTCATAGTGGTGTTTAAGAAGTGAATTTGCTTTTAAATGAATAAGTTTTTGTAGCAAATTGAAATTTAAATTAACTCAAAAATAGTTCCTAATAATGATATTTTAATAATTTTAAACATTAAAAAATACTAAAAAGAATATTAAAAAAAACCAATTTTAAAGAACATAACAAAAGAAAATAATAAAAATAATTAAGAAAATATTACAAATAACGCCTACAAAATTCATAAAAAACCATACACGTTAAAAATGATGCAACCAAATGTAAAAATATTATTAAAAAATGGTAAATAAAAAAAGTTATTTTTTTATTATTATTATTTTTTTTAATATTTTATTAAACCAAGTTATAAAAGAATTGTGGAAACTATAAAAAAGAATTATATCAAATCCGTAAATCAATTTTTTTTAAAAATAAAATCAAAGTTTTTTTTTTAAAAAAAAAAAAAAATCAACAAGGTTTAAAATAATAAAATTATACCAAATTTTTTGAAGATACAAGTCAAGTGTTGTGTCACACAAAACATGTATATAAGTTTTGTAGTCTGAAGTCTTTCAAAAAAACAAACTACTGTGAGAGGGCAAGTGATGTGCATGCTGCGCTGCACTATTGTGACAACCCGATATTTCGAGACAATGTAATGTAACACCAGTCAAATTTAGGTCAAAATTTAACTTTCCTAAAATCTTATTTGGGTTAAATAAAGTGGTAGGAATCGTATCAAGGTTTTCATACATATAAATAACACTAAAATCCGAGTTATAACGAATAAGTTATAACCATTCTAAGATTTCCGACAAAACCGATAACACCGATTAAACAAAAAACGCGAAGTTTCAATAGAATAGTTTTTAGCCTTAAATATCTAAATGAAAGTTGTAGATATCATTAAACCGTAAATGTACGTAAAATGAACGTCCAAATCTGACTTCGTATGAGGAAGTTATGATTTTTCCAAGATCCGGATATAGCAGTAGAAAGCTAAAAACTCGAAATAGAGATTGAGAGACTTTTGGCCGAAACAACCTAAATGAGAATCTAAGGTCTCAACCAAAGTAGTGCAACGATAAAATGTCTGGCAAAAACGGACGCCGGATGAAGAAGTTATGGATTTTTAACGGGCTTTTCCAGTCCCGACCTGTTAAAAACAATAATTAAAAAAAGATTCAAAATTAGCCGACGAAGTCTAAATGAGAGTTGTAGAGTATGTTCTCACCTACGCGTGCATATAAAGAACGTTGAAAACGGAGCTCGTACGCGAAAGTTACGGATTTTACAAGTTTAAGGCTCAAAATCCGAGGCTATCAGGTCTGCCATGACGTGGCATAGTTGGCCGCGACCCGGCAAGTGACTGAGGGCGTCCAATCAATGGAAGAGGATAACATTTTCTCACCATGACGTGGCACAGTTGTCCACGACGTGCCACACCAGATATGCCCCTATAAATAAAAGCTTAAGGGTGCCGGGTTTGGTGCTCATCTCTTTCCATCTAAGTGCTGTTACTCTGCGTAATTACCTCGAAAAGCCATCCCGAAGCCATAGTTTTCACACTCAAAGTTCTGAAGGAAGGTTCTACACTCCCAAGATTCCCGAGAATCCCGAGAAAATCAACTCTTCCAAGTCGAAGTTCTGCTCGATTATCATCTCGCTTTCTCCCATTAATCAGGTGAGTTCATACCCCTATAAACTACACTTTCAAATGTTTTATAAATGCATTTTATACACTTTAAGGGGGGATACAAGTAAACACATGGTTATCATCGTGTGGAAAACATAAATCTTTTGTTATACTCTTTGTTGTATAATCAATCACATGTAATTTATAACTGTGTTTTTGAACAAGGGATTTCTTTTATTTTACACTGTCCTATCAAACAAACTACTTTTTAAATCGTTGTATACACTTACATCAAGTCATCAGTATTTATTATTAAACTCATTCAAGTATGTTACGAAATTTCCTTTTAACTGATATATTATGTATCCTTATGTTGATATAAAAGTACTATTCAATCGGTTCAATACCTTTGAGTAGTAAAGGTGTACATTCATTTCTTCAAGTACTATAACGGAACTTACTAGTAAACTATTATAAGTATAGTTTAGGAGAATACTATCGTATACAAATACTATAACATAGAATACTATAACCAAAGGAACATACTAATACACTATGACAAAGAGAACATACTAATATACTATGATAAAGAGAACATACTAAAATATTGTAGTATAAGAACACTTACGGATCTAACTATACCAATGTTTTATTTACAAGTATGCATTATTCATAACAAGGATACTCTTTTCATACAAAAGGTATTTCATTATATTACTCGTGAACTTGTTGTTAGCAATCATGTGAGACATATGGCTTTGTTTGTAACAAAATGAAAGTTCCTATCTTTAGCCGGAGTCTCCTGGAGGGAGAGCGCGAATTTGTGTATAGATCTATATGGGTTTGACGAACCCGCACCTAAACTGTAAGCTCCAGTTAGACCGGTAGGTCTGGGGTGACAAATGTCGACATTAGTACCACGTCTAGTATGGTTATGAGAAACTTACAAACCGCGGAAACAACAACTCTTGTACGTAGTGATATACATTTAACTCAATCATGCTCAGGGGTAATAACTATACCATGGGATATTATTAGCATGTTCACAATTCGGGATAAACACCCTTTTAACCAGTTTTACTTAAACAAAAGACTCACAGGGAGTATTAAAAAAAATATTGGTTTACAAAGTCATCAAGTTCCTTAGCGATTTTTTACATACACAAATCTATTATTTAGGCCTGAAAAACATCATTGTCTTATAGTTTTGTGTAACACACCGTTCTTTAAGTGTTTAATTATGAGTCCATGAGATTTAAGAGAAAGGGTAATTTGGGTCCTTTTTCAAGAAATGAGTTTCATCCGAGAAGGTTTCGGGTTGGTGTACGTGTTAGAAGCATTGGGCTTCTCGTCACCCTCGTATGAATGTAAAGTTATTTGAGAGTGGCTTTAGATTAGAGGAGTTGCGGTGTTTTGAAGTTGATCATTGTTTATAGCTCTTTGTGGTATAACTGGAAAAAGGATCCCATGCATGCATGGCATGCAGGTAATTTTGAAGGGTTTTGCGATAGGTTGCGGGTGGCCGGGTGAGAACGCCCAGCGTACCAGGGAGGTACGCCCAGCGTACTCTCAGAAACCCCAAACCCTATTTTAGGGTCAACCTCTATATAAGGAACATGTTGGTTCACCCCTCAGCCTCCTTATGCTCATCCTCAACCTTAGAGAAACCCTAGATCTCGTATTCTCTCCATATTTGGGTGTGTTTGACCTTGGAAAGCTCTTGTTGGCAAAAGAAAGGCTTGAAGGAGAAAAGGGAAGTTGTCAAAGAAGAAGAAGAACGTGCGGGGCTTGTAGATCTGAAGAAATACCACCCTTTGGAGCTTGTTTGAGGTATAAAGCTTCTTGCTTGACCTTCATATTGCATAGATCTATGTATTTTGAAGCTTTGTCACCATTCTTGTCCCAAAAGTCCCCACCTTGTTGCATATTTCGATTTGGTCAAGTTTATCTGTCCTTTCAGACCTTTGGAGAGGTCTTGAGTGATAAAAATGAGGTCCCAAGGGCTGTAGTTGTTCCATGTATGAGATATATATGTCTTAATGGATTAAGACCTTGGATTAAGAGCTTAAGGACGTCCCAAGTGATAAAGTCTGAGACTTTATGAATTCTAGTCATATTTGACCTATGGATCTGGAGTTTGGGCTTAAGAGCTTAAGCCATTAAGAGGTTAGAAAGACTTAAGGAATCTCGCAGTTACGCCCCGCGTAACCTTTGAGTACGCCCTGCATAGCGGGCTAGTGCTCCGTTTTCTTTTGGTGATCATTGCAGTACGCCCAGCGTACCAAGGGGGTACGCCCAGCGTACTCCTCCTGTGGACTTTCATTTTGGGCTTTTGAGTTTGCGCCATTTGTGGGTTGTTGGTGTCTGGGCCAAGTCTGGAGATTATGAATAGAGTATTTTGGGCCCAATTAATGTTATGGACATTGGATCTAGGCCCATTTGGTGAGGTGGGCCCAATTTGGTAAATTGGGCTAATGTTGGACTTTGTGTGGGATTTGGACTTTGGTCTTGGCCCGATAAGTGGAAGTATGTTTGACCTAATGCTTATGATTGTTATGTTGGTTAGTTCGGGATTTGCGGTGAGTTGGTGGTTCGAGAGTCTGTTTCTTCCGTTCAGAGTATCGGCATTCGCGAGGTGAGTTATCCTCACTATATCAACAGGGTCTAAGGAACTAATGTCGGCCCTTTATTGGATTGAGATTCGGGTACTGTTGTTATGTTATTGCTTTGATATATCTGCCTCTTGGTAGCTAGGATGGTACATGCTAGAGACCTGGTTAAGGTCGGTTTCCCGATATGTAGAGTGATGCTATGCTAGTGACCGGTTAGGTCGGTAATAAGGCTAGGGTAATGATATGTTATGTGATCTGCTTGATCGGTTTGTTGACTATGAACTGTTATATGATTGTATGTTATGTGCACATGGTTGTTTGGAATGGAGTTGGGTTGAGGTGGGTCCTGCTTTGTGCTGTAGGCCAAGATACCCAGGGCGGACTGGTTGTTCCGAAGGCCCAGCGAGCGGTCCGGACAGGGTGTAGACCCCACGAGGGCGGACCAAACATGCCGAGGCTCGGAGAGTGGACCAGGCCGAATGAAGGCCCGATGCGGGCGGACCAGCCATATTGTAGACTCAGAGAGTGGACCATGTGGGTTGAAGGCCCGGTGCGGGCGGACCAACCACACTGTAGACTTGAAGGACATGACTAGACCCGGAGGGTGGACTGAAGGCCGATGCAGCGGACCGGTCACACAGTAGACCCAATATGCATGGCTGTTTTATGTTCTGTTATGTTATGTATGCTTTTCATGTTACAGGCCGGAAGGCAATATGTTATGGGCCGGAAGGCAATATGTTTTGGACCGGAAGGTCGTAGCCTGGAAGGGCGTATATGTGGTTGGTATTTTGGGGGTATCTCACTAAGCTTTCGGGCTTACAGTTGTGGTTTAATGTTTTTCAGGTTCTTTAGGAGACCGTGGCAAGGCAAAGGCGTGATCGTACCGCTCTTCGTGTTTATGTTTTATGATATGCACCTGGGAATACTCTGATAATAAATGTATTGAAAACCTTTTTTTATTAACTTAATGAATTGGGATGTTTTCGAAAAGTTTAAATTATGTTGAAATTTTGGTCGTTACAAGTTGGTATCAGAGCCTTGGTTTGAGTGAATTGGAGGAACACTCGTGGGACTCCAGTCTCAAATTGAGGAAGGTTTTTTTTTTTAAAAAAAAAAAGAGAAAGTAAAATGGTTTTCAAATTAAGTAAAAGGAGGACGCGGAGGTACGATCAGCCGGAGCCAGTAAGTAACCCCAAAATACCATACATGATATTTGTTTTATTGAGCATGATAGAACAGCATGCTAGTGTTAGGCTAGGGATCTTCAGGATTTCATGATAATGTTACCTATTTTGTGATGCCTGCTAGCCTAAGGTTTTCCTCTCTTTGAGATTTCCAGTGTTCCTCTAGTAGTGAAGATAGAGCGTTGTTATGTATGTTTTCACTAGGGTGTTGTGGTAGTACTTCATACAAATATGGGTAGGTGTGGAAGGTAGTATGGGCCCATACTACTGAAAGCACAGGACCCATACGCGTATCAGGGAAACCATGACCTCTAGGGTTGGGTTGAGAGTCGGTTCCCGGGATAATGGGAAGTGTCTGAGGTTTTGTGGTTTATTTTAAGTATGGAGATTTTGAGGCATGCTGGGAGTGGATCCAGGTCAGGATCAGGTGCAGGAGAAGGAGTTGCGGATGGGTCAGTACTGCCCGAGGTTATCGGTCAGATGAGTACGCGCGAGTTGGATACGAGGATTCGTGAGATCCTGCACGATGAGGTTGCTGCATTGTTACGGGCCGAGCTGCTGGAACTGTGTGGGTCGATCATGCCCTGCTGATCAGAGGGTGAGGTGTGCTCTGAACCTGTTAAGGATTAGGGCAAAGGATTGGTGGAGATTGACCACGAGATCATACTCGGATGCGCAGAGGGATGCGGTTTCATCGGATTAGTTCAGAGAGATGTTCAGCACTCGTTATGTTCCGCAGGTCGAGAGGGAGAGGTTGGCTCAGGAGTTCCTTGAGTTGAAGCAGGATTCGGAGTCAGTGATGAAAATCACCAGGATGTTTACTGAGAGGGCGATGTTTTTCCCCGAGTTCGCTTCGGAGCAGGCTCAGATGTCCCGATATTTGAGTATGCTAAAGAGAGACATCAGGCAGTTTGTGTCTGCGCAGAGGTGCGAGACCTTGTTGGAGTTGCAGTAGGCCGCCAGGCGGCGTGAATTAGAGGTTGAGTTGTAGTTGCGTGAGCTGAGGCAAGCTCCGGTTCAGTCGCAGCCGGCGATGAAATGGTCTAAGACCGTTGATTCCAGGATGGGAAATCAGGGCAACCATGTTTATGGAAAGTGTGGGAGGGGTCACGCCGGGGTTTTTCGGTCCGGTGGTGCATGCTGCAAGTGCGGAAAGGAGGGGCACTATGCGAGGAATTGTCGGCAGTCAGTACCGGTTCGGGATTTGAGGATATGTTACCATTGTCATCAGGGTGGGCACTTGATGGTCAACTATCCACAGTTTGCTGCGGGACCGGTGTAGGCTCCAGCACCGGCCACTTTAAGGATCAGAGGTGGAGGTCAGAGTGGAGCGGAGCCCCCAAGCGCTTAGGGTCGTGCTTTTCAGCTTGCAGCGGAGGAGGTTAGAGCAGTGCCGGATGCAGCTGCGGGTATGTTTCTTTCTTGTTGTCTGGTTTATTTATGATTAGTGTAGAGTATCGTTTATCTGCTAGTCTCGTTGGGTGGTTTTCGTTTTGGTATCCGTTGTTTCGTGAGGGTTTGGTATGGTTATGGGTTAGTGTTTTGGGTTTTCGTTTTGGTATCCATTGTTCCTTGAGGGTTTGGCATGGTTATGGGTTAGTGTTTCAGGTTTTCGCTGGTTATCTTTTGTGAGGATTATTAGTGGATGCAGTGTTAGTTTGAATGTCGGGTAGCATCTGCAGTCTGAGGAGTGGATAATTGAAGATTGGGTTCCTTTCGAGCGGGATGATCGGTGTGGAAATGTGTTTTTCTGAAGGTTGCTAGTGCTAGTGGGTATCAGTCTGCGTGTAAGTGTTGGGTTTTGTGCAAGGTTATTTTGGGAGGTCGGTGATAGCGACCGGTGGTTGATAGTGAGTGCCCTAAGTGGGGGAGAATTGGAAATTCTCCGGATGATCGATAGACTTGAGAGGTTGTTTAGCTGCTTGGGTTTCGGCGGTATTTCTATCAGCCGAGAGCAGGCTGGTATGGGTGAGTAGCAGGCGTGCAAGGCGGAATACAGACCTGGCATTGATTGTGAAGGGCCTGGGATCAGGCTGGGATCGAGTATGTATGATGGCGATAGAGTTCGGAACCCCTGGGGGCTAGAACAGTATGCATCGGAGGATTTCCCAGAGAGATAACTCGGAATGATGAATGCTAGTTGAGCGGTTCGGATAGACTGAAGCCAAGTAGGCGTATTAGTCAGGCCGAAGGCTCGGGGGACGGTCCAGCCAGACTGAAGGCCCTGGAGGGCGGCACAAATTGACTAAAGGTTTTGAGAGTGGTCCAGATTGACTGAAGACCTGGTGAGGTGGTCCAGTCATGCTGAAGACTCTGTAGGTATTATCGGATCGGTTCGAGGAAATGGGTTGGTTATGTTGTGATGTGTTAGCATTAGAAGGTCTGGCCCCGGGTATTGATTGTGAGTAGTCGAGGTGGTGCATGGACTCGAGAGTCCTTGCGAGCAGGTTCAGGACATGTATGTCGCATGGTTAGCGGTCATGCTAAGGGAATGTAAATACACGGAATTGGAGTGGCAGCACAGGGTTATGATGGGGGTGGTCCAATTATGGTCATTGAGCGGCGACATTATGGCAGTGGTATGGGAGAACATCCGGGCTGGATGGTTGCTAAGGCTTGACAGGAATGCAGGGATGGAAATTTCGGAATTCCATATAGATTTGTTTATGTGGTGAAAATGCATCCGGAAGGGTGTTTGGAAGTGTCAGCAGTGTATTGGGGTTTTCCTAACCCGAGGACACTAGAGCCAGTTTGGTGCGGGTATGAGATTGCGGTGGAGAACTTATGAGAGTTGCTCTAGGGCTGAAGCTTGTTTCATCCTGTCGGCAAGAAAGGTAAAGTTGGGTTTCGGATTTTGATGGTCGAGTCTTGGGTAGCCTGGTCCGATGAGTGCCAGGCGGAGCATTGCAGGGATAGTTTCGGAGTAGAGTAGTCGCAGGCTTCGAGGACGAAGCCTAATTTAAGTGGGGGAGAATTGTAACACCCCGTTCTTTAAGTGTTTAATTATGAGTCCTTGAGATTTAAGAGGAAGGGTAATTTTGGTCCTTTTTCGAGAAATGAGTTTCATCCGAGAAGGTTTCGGGTTGGTGTATGTGTTAGAAGCCTTGGGCTTCTCGTCACCCTCGTATGAATGTAAAGTTATTTGAGAGTGGGTTTAGATTAGAGGAGTTGCGGTGTTTTGAAGTTGATCATTGTTAGTAGCTCTTTGTGCTATAAGTGGAAAAAGGATCCCATGCATGCATGGCATGCAGGTAATTTTGAAGGGTGGCTGGGTACGCCCATCGTAAGCTATACGTACGCCCAACGTAAGAGAGCGATAAGTTGCGGGTGGCCCAGTGAGTACGCCCAGCGTACGAGGGAGGTACGCCCAGCGTACTCTCAAAAACCCCAAACCCTATTTTAGGGTCAGCCTCTATATATGAAACATGTTGGTTCACCCCTCAGCCTCCTTATGCTCACCCTCAGCCTCAGAGAAACATTAGATCTCATATTCTCTCCATATTTGGGTGTGTTTGACCTTGGAAAGCTCTTGTTGGCAAAAGAAAGGCTTGAAGGAGAAAAGGGAAGTTGTCAAAGAAGAAGAAGAACGTGCGGGGCTTGTAGATCTGAAGAAATACCACCCTTTGGAGCTTGTTTGAGGTATAAAGCTTCTTGCTTGACCTTCATATTGCATAGATCTATGTATTTTGAAGCTTTGTCACCATTCTTGTCCCAAAAGTCCCCACCTTGTTGCCTATTTCGATTTGGTCAAGTTTATCTGTCCTTTCAGACCTTTGGAGAGGTCTTGAGTGATAAAAATGAGGTCCCAAGGGCTGTAGTTGTTCCATGTATGAGATATATATGTCTTAATGGATTAAGACCTTGGATTAAGAGCTTAAGGACGTCCCAAGTGATAAAGTCTGAGACTTTATGAATTCTAGTCATATTTGACCTATGGATCTGGAGTTTGGGCTTAAGAGCTTAAGCCATTAAGAGGTTAGAAAGACTTAAGGAATCTCGCAGTTACGCCTCGCGTAGCGGGCCAGTGCCCCGTTTTCTTTTGGTGATCATTGCAGTACGCCCAACGTACCAAGGGGGTACGCCCAGCATACTCCTCCTGTGGACTTTCATTTTGGGCTTTTGAGTTTGGGCCATTTGTGGGTTGTTGGTGTTTGGTCCAAGTCTGGAAATTATGAATAGAGTATTTTGGGCCCAATTAATGTTATGGACATTGGATTTACACCCATTTGGTGAGGTGGGCCCAATTTGGTAAATTGGGCCAATGTTGGACTTTGTGTGAGATTTGGACTTTGGTCTTGGCCCGATAAGTGGAAGTATGTTTGACCTAATGCTTATGCTTGTTATGTTGGTTAGTTCGGGATTTGCGGTGAGTTGGTGGTTCGAGAGTCTGTTTCTTCCGTTCAGAGTATCAGCATTCGCGAGGTGAGTTATCCTCACTATATCGTCAGGGTCTAAGGCACCAATGCCGGTCCTTTATTAGATTTAGATTCGGGTACTTTTGTTATGTTATTGCTTTGATATATCTGCCTCTTGGTAGCTAGGATGGTACATGCTAGAGACCTGGTTAAGTTCGGTTTCCCGATATGTAGAGTGATGCTATGCTAGTGACCGGTTAGGTCGGTAATCTGTCTAGGGAAACGATATGTTATGTGATCTGCTTGATCGGTTTGTTGACTATGAACTGTTATATGATTGTATGTTATGTGCACATGGTTGTTTGGACTGGAGTTAGGTTGAGGCAGGTCCTGCTTTGTGCTGTAGGCCAAGGTACCCAGGGCGGACCGGTTGTTCCGAAGGCCTAGCGAGCGGTCCGGATAGGCTGTAGGCCCCACGAGGGCGGACCAGACGTGCCGAGGCTCGGAGAGTGGACCAGGCCGAATGAAGGCCCGATGCGGGTGTACCAACCATACTATAGACTCAGATTGTGGACCAGGTGGGTTGAAGGCCCGGTGCGGGCGGACTAACCACACTGTAGACTCGAAGGACATGACTAGACCCAGAGGGTGGATTGAAGGCTGATGCGGCAGTCCAGTCACACAGTAGACCCGATATGCACTGCTGTTTTATGTTATGTTATGTTATGTATGCTTTTCATGTTACGGGCCGTAAGGCAATATGTTTTGGACCGGAAGGTCGTAGCCTGGAAGGGCGTATATGTGGTTGGTATTTTGGGGGATCACACTAAGCTTTCGGGCTTACAGTTGTGGTTTAATGTTTTTGAGGTTCTTCAGGAGACCGTGGCAAGGCAAAGGCGTGATCGTACCACTCCTCGTGTTTATGTTTTATGATATGCACCTGGGAATACTCTGATAATAAATGTATTGAAAACCTTTTTGTATTAACTTAATGAATTGGGATGTTTTCGAAAAGTTTAAATTTTGTTGAAATTTTGGTCGTTACAAGTTGGTATCACAACCTTGGTTTGAGTGAATTGGAGGAACACTCGTGGGACTCCAGTCTCAAATCGAGGAAGGTTTTTTTTTTTTTTTTTTTTTTTTTTTTTTTTTTGTTAAAGGAAAAATTAAAATAGTTTTCAAATTAAGTAAAAGGAGGATGCGGAGGTACGATCAGCCGAAGCCAGTAAGTAACCCCAAAATACCTTACATGATATTTGTTTTATTGAGCTTGATAGAACAGCATGCTAGTGTTAGGCTAGGGATCTTCAGGATTTCATGATAATATTGCCTATTTTGTGATGCCTGCTAGCCTAGGGTTATCCTCTCTTTGAGATTTCCAGTGTTCGTCTAGTAGTGAGGATAGAGCGTTGTTATGTATGTTTTCACTAGGGTGTTGTGGAAGTACTTCATACAAATATGGGTAGGTGTGGAAGGTAGTATGGGCCCGTACTACTGAAAGCACAGGACCCATACGCGTATCAGGGAAACCATGACCTCTAGGGTTGGGTTGAGAGTCGGTTGTCGGGATAGTGGGAAGTGTATGAGGTTTTGTGGTTTATTTTCAGTATGGAGATTTCGAGGCATGCTGGGAGTGGATCCGGGTCAGGATTAGGTGCAGGAGAGGGAGTTACGGATGGGTCAGTACCGCCCGAGGTTCTCGGTCAGATGAGTACGCACGAGTTGGATACGAGGATTCGTGAGATCCTGCACGATGAGGTTGCTGCATTGTTCCGGGTCGAGCTGCCGGAACTGTGTGGGTCGATCATGACCGACATGGTGGAGTATTTTGATGAGCGCTATGCGGCTCTCACTGAGACAGCTGCCGCAACGGCTACAACGGCTGTAGCAGCGGCAGGGGGAGGAGCTAGTAGAGGTTTTCAGTATCGGGACTTTGATAATACGAAGCCTCCCACCTTTGATGGAGTTCAGGACCCGATTGTTGCTATGAGATGGTTATCAGACGTGGAGGGGTGTTTCTTCACGTGTTCATGCCCTGCTGATTAGAGGGTGAGGTGTGCTCTGAACCTGTTAAGGCTCAGGGCAAAGGATTGGTGGAGATTGACCACGGGGTCATACTCGGATGCGCAGAGGGATGCGGTTTCATCGGACCAGTTCAGAGAGATGTTCAGCACTCGTTATGTTGCGTAGGTTGAGAGGGAAAGGTTGGCTCAAGAGTTCCTTGAGCTGAAGCAGGATTCGGAGTCGGTGATGGAAATCACCAGGATGTTTACTGAGAGGGCGATGTTTTTCCCTCAGTTCGCTTCGGAGCAGGCTCAGATGTCCCGATATATGAGTATGCTAATGAGAGACATCAGGCAGTTTGTGTCCGCGCAGAGGTGTGATACCTTGTTGGAGTTGCAGGAGGCCGCCAGGCGGCGTGAATTAGAGATTGAGTTGCAGTTGCGTGAGCTGAGGCAAGCTCCGGTTCAGTCGCAGCCGGCGACGAAACGGTCTAAGACCGTTGATTCCAGGATGGGAGATCAGGGTGACCACGTTTGCGGAAAGTGTGGGAAGGGTCACGCCGGAGTTTTTCGGACCGGTGGTGCATGCTGCAAGTGCGGAAAGGAGGGGCACTATGCGAGGAATTGTCGGCAGTCAGTACCGGTTCGGGATTTGAGGATATGTTACCATTGTCATCAGGGTGGGCACTTGATGGTCAACTATCCACAGTTTGCTGCGGGACCGGTGTAGGCTCCAGCACCGGCCACTTTAAGGATCAGAGGTGGAGGTCAGAGTGGAGCGGAGCCCCCAAGCGCTTAGGGTCGTGCTTTTCAGCTTGCAGCGGAGGAGGTTAGAGCAGTGCCGGATGCAGCTGCGGGTATGTTTCTTTCTTTTTATCTTATTTATTTATGATTAGTGTAGAGTATCGTTTATCTGCTAGTCTCGTTGGGTGGTTTTCATTTTGGTATCCGTTGTTTCGTGAGGGTTTGGTATGGTTATGGGTTAGTGTTTCGGGTTTTCATTTTGGTATCCGTTGTTCCTTGAGGGTTTGGCATGGTTCTGGGTTAGTGTTTCGGGTTTTCACTTGTTATCTTTTGTGAGTATTATTAGTGGATGCGACGTTGGTTTGAATGTCGGGTAGCATCTGCAGTCTGAGGAGTGGATAATTGAAGATTGGGTTCCTTTCGAGCGGGATGATCGGTGTGGAAATGTCTTTTTATGAAGGTTGCTAGGGCTAGTGGGAATCAGTCTACGTGTAAGTGTTAGGTTTTGTGCAAGGTTATTTTGGGAGGTCGGTGATAGCGACCGGTGGTTGATAGTCAGTGCCCTAAGTGGGGGAGAATTGGAAATTCTCCGGATGATCGATAGACTTGGGAGGTTGTTTAGTTGCTTGGGTTTCGGCGGTATTTCTTTCAGCCGAGAGCAGGCTGGTATGGGTGAGTAGCAGGCATGCAAGGCGGAATACAGACCTGGCATTGATTGTGAAGGGCCTGGGGATCAGGCTGGGATCGAGTATGTATGATGGAGATAGAGTTCGGAACCCCTGGGGGGCTAGAACAGTATGCATGGGAGGATTTCCCGGAGGGATAACTCGGAATGATGAATGCTAGTTGAGCGGTCCGGATAGACTGAAGCCAAGTAGGTGTATTAGTCAGGCCGAAGGCTCGGGGGACGGTCCAGCCAGACTGAAGGCCCTGGAGGGCGGCACAAATTGACTGAAGGTTTTGAGAGTGGTCCAGATTGACTGAAGACCTGGTGAGGTGGCCCAGTCATGCTGAAGACTCTGTAGGTATTATCGGATCGGCTCGAGGAAATGGGTTGGTTATGTTGTAATGTGTTAGCATTAGAAGGTCTGGCCCTGGGTATTGATTGTGAGTAGTCGAGGTGGTGCATGGACTCGAGAGTCCTTGCGAGCAGGTTCAGGACATGTATGTCGCATGGTTAGCGGTCATGCTAAGGGAATGTAAATACACGGAATTGGAGTGGCAGCACAGGGTTATGATGGGGGTGGTCCAATTATGGTCATTGAGCAGCGAGATTGCGGTAGTGGTATGGGAGAACATCCGGGCTGGATGGTTGCTAAGACTTGACAGGAATGCAGGGATGGAAATTTCGGAATTCCAGATAGATTTGTTTATGCAGTGAAAATGCATCCGGAAGGGTGTTTGGAAGTGTCAGCAGTGTATCGGGGTTTTCCTAACCCGAGGATACTAGAGCCAGTTTGGTGCGGGTATGAGATTGCGGTGGAGAACTTGTGAGAGTTGCTCTAGGGCTGAAGCTTGTTTCATCCTGTCGGCAAGAAAGGTAAAGTTGGGTTTCAGATTTCGATGGTCCTTGGGTAGCCTGGTCCGGTGAGTGCCAGGCGGAGCATTGCAGGGATAGTTTCGAAGTAGAGTAGTTGCAGGCTTCGAGGACGAAGCCTAATTTATGTGGGGGAGAATTGTAACACCCCGTTCTTTAAGTGTTTAATTATGAGTCCCTGAGATTTAAGAGGAAGGGTAATTTTGGTCCTTTTTCGAGAAATGAGTTTCATCCGAGAAGGTTTCGGGTTGGTGTACGTGTTAGAAGCATTGGGCTTCTCGTCACCCTCGTATGAATGTAAAGTTATTTGAGAGTGGGTTTAGATTAGAGGAGTTGCGGTGTTTTGAAGTTGATCATTGTTTGTAGCTCTTTGTGGTATAAGTGGAAAAAGGATCCCATGCATGCATGGCATGCAGGTAATTTTGAAGGGTGGCTGGGTGCGCCCAGCGTAAGAGAGTGATAAGTTTCTGGTGGCCGGGTGAGTACGCCCAACGTACCAAGGAGGTACGCCCATCGTACTCTCAAAACCCCCAAACCCTATTTTAGGGTCAGCCTCTATATAAGGAACATGTTGGTTCACCCCTCAGGCTCCTTATGCTCATCCTCAACCTTAGAGAAACCCTAGATCTCGTATTCTCTCCATATTTGGGTGTGTTTGACCTTGGAAAGCTCTTGTTGGCAAAAGAAAGGCTTGAAGGAGAAAAGGGAAGTTGTTCAAGAAGAAGAAGAACGTGTGGGGTTGTAGATCTGAAGAAATACCACCCTTTGGAGTTTTTTTGAGGTATAAAGCTTCTTGCTTGACCTTAATATTGCATAGATCTATGTATTTTGAAGCTTTATCACCATTCTTGTCCCAAAAGTCCCCACCTTGTTGCATATTTCGATTTGGTCAAGTTTATCTGTCCTTTCAGACCTTTGGAGAGGTCTTGAGTGATAAAAATGAGGTCCCAAGGGCTGTAGTTGTTCCATGTATGAGATATATATGTCTTAATGGATTAAGACCTTGGATTAAGAGCTTAAGGACGTCCCAAGTGATAAAGTCTGAGACTTTATGAATTCTAGTCATATTTGACCTATGGATCTGGAGTTTGGGCTTAAGAGCTTAAGCCATTAAGAGGTTAGAAAGACTTAAGGAATCTCGTAGTTACGCCCCGCGTAGTGGGCCAGTGCCCCGTTTTCTTTTGGTGATCATTGCAGTATGCCCAGCGTACCAAGGAGGGTACGCCCAGCGTACTCCTCCTGTAGACTTTCATTTTCGGATTTTGAGTTTGGGCCATTTGTGGGTTGTTGGTGTTTGGGCCAAGTCTGGAAATTATGAATAGAGTATTTTGGGCCCAATTAATGTTACGGAAATTGGATCTAGGCCCATTTGGTGAGGTGGGCCCAATTTGGTAAATTGGGCCAATGTTGGACTTTGTGTGAGATTTGGACTTTGGTCTTGGCCCGATAAGTGGAAGTATGTTTGACCTAATGCTTATGATTGTTATGTTAGTTAGTTCGGGATTTGCGGTGAGTTGGTGGTTCGAGAGTCTGTTTCTTCCGTTCAACGTATCGGCATTCACAAGGTGAGTTATCCTCACTATATCGACAGGGTCTAAGGCACCAAGGCCGACCCTTTATTGGATTGAGATTCGGGTACTGTTGTTATGTTATTGATTTGATATATCTGCCTCTGGGTAGCTAGGATGGTACATGCTAGAGACCTGGTTAAGGTCGGTTTCCCAATATGTAGAGTGATGCTATGCTAGTGACCGGATAGGTCGGTAACCTGGCTAGGGTAATGATATGTTATGTGATCTGCTTGATCGGTTTGTTGACTATGAACTGTTATATGATTTTAAGTTATGTGCACATGGTTGTTTGGACTGGAGTTGGGTTGAGGCAGGTCCTGCTTTGTGCTGTAGGACAAGATACCCAGGGCGGACCGGTTTTTCCGAAGGCCCAGCGAGCGGTCCGGATAGGCTGTAGGCCCCACGAGGGCTGACCAGATGTGCCGAGGCTCGGAGAGTGGACCAAGCCGAATGAAGGCCCGGTGCGGGCGGACCAGCCATACTGTAGACTTAGAGAGTGGACCAGGTGGGTTGAAGGCCCGGTGCGGGCAGACCAACCGCACTGTAGACTCGAAGGACATGACTAGACCCGAAGGGTGGACTGAAGGCCGATGCGGCGGATCAGTCACACAGTAGACCCGATATGGATGGTTGTTTTATGTTCTCTTATGTTATGCATGCTTTTCATGTTATAGGCCGGAAGGCAATATGTTATGGGCCGGAAGGCAATATGTTTTGGACCGGAAGGTTGTAGCCTAGAAGGGCGTATATGTGGTTGGTATTTTGGGGGTATCTCACTAAGCTTTCGGGCTTACAGTTGTGGTTTAATGTTTTTCAGGTTTTTCAGGAGACCGTGGCATGGCAAAGGCGTGATCGTACCGCTCCTCGTGTTTATGTATTATGATATGCACCTGGGAATACTCTGATAATAAATGTATTGAGAACCTTTTTGTATTAACTTAATGAATTGGGATGTTTTCGAAAAGTTTAAATTATGTTGAAATTTTGGTCGTTACATTTTGGAACTTTTAAACTACCACACACTTATGGATAAATGTTGGACTTTTAGAAACAAATATTCAAAAACAGTCAGTCCTCGATAAAAGGCTACTTTTATTCTGGTAGAAAATATGGGATTTTCTAGGAGTTTTCAAAACATATACAAACAATTACATTTAACAATTTCAAATGTTTTCATCATACTTATACAAACAATGACATTAACTACTTATGAACTCACCAGCTTAAATGTTGACCTACACTTTCAAAATAACTTCTATTCTTAGGTCACCAGTAGACACGTACGATGACCAGGTTTTGCGAAGACGGAGCAGTCAAGACTCATATTTTATTTTGATTACTTATTGTAATGTGTTATTACTATGAAAGAACACACATGTATTAAACTATTACTATTAATGCAATGGACGAGGTTGTTGCTTGTTTACTACTTTGCATTGTTATGATACTGTACATGAAGTCATCCACCCTCGAAAGATTCCGCCGTTCTGGTTTAGGGGTGTGAAAGATTGGTATCAAAGCATTGTTTATAGCGAATTGAGTGTATCAACCCATAAAAGATATACGAACTATAAACACATTGGGATTAAAATACTCTTACCAAGAGTTTATACTTGAAGTACTAAAATACTTAATCAAAAGTATACAATACCTACATACTTACTACAGAACAATGCCATACTAGAACAGAACAAAAGTATTTAAATTGTTGGACACAACAGTCAAACGTGGACAGTTATGTAATCATATGAGGAATCAATATAGCTTGATCAACTATATTCATTTGTGATATGATGCACATGTGCTTGGGAGTGATTGTGGTGTTGCAACAAACCTAAAACTTACCAAATTCTAGGTCCAAGGAATCCTTTGGAACCAAACATAAAGTAAAATACTATAGGAGTGTTTTACGCACTATTCATTTAAGAAACAAACTTCATAAGAGCAAAAGGCTTTTGTTGATAGTTCTACGAGTACTAAGTGCATGCAACATGGTTATATATATATATATATATATATATATATATATATATATATATATATATATATATATAACTATGTTTAATAGACTAAGAATGCATGACCTATGCTTTATTTCCTTTTCCTTGTTTGGATGTGGACATAAAGTAGGGTTATGTACTCGAAGGTCTAGATCTAGACACATAACATCATTCTAACTCATAAAGTTTCCACCTTTATGACTTTCCATGGCTAGACAAGGTCTAAAAGCTAAAACGCTAACTTAATAATGCATTAAGACATCATAACTACTACATGGAAGGGATATAAGGACAAAGATCACATTGTTTTTTTTTCTAACACCTAAAAAATTTCTGAAAGGATAACTCTTCTGGTTAGAGTAACCCATACTCATGAACACCAAGCTTATGGGATCCAAATGAACATAAAATCTAAGCAAACAATCATCAAGTTTCAGACTTTATACCTCCAAAGGATGATTAAGGGTGAAACACTTTAGGTTCCAAAGTGCCTTAAGCCTACAAAATGATTTCCTTTCCTTCTCCTTCATTTAAGAAAACCAAAAATGCACTCATAAAATCACAAAGGATTATCATTTGCTAGGGATGAATTGGGAGATGGAGGCTGATGAATGAAGGGGTCTTAATGATCTTAAATTCGACTCAAACCCTAAATACTAGGGTTTGAGCATAGCAACTTACGCCATGCATACTTAAGCGTACGCCCAACGTACTAGGTAAATCATGCATCCCTCATAAATGGGAGTCATGGGACCAAAATGCAAGAAAATTGTACTTTGTGTTCCAAATTGGAAATTTACCTAAATAATGAATGTTACAATTCCCCCCACTTGAATCAGACTTCTTCATTGAAGTCCGGTGCCGTGAACTACTCAGGGTAGGGCTCCACCATCTCTGTGCCAGGTTCCTAAGTCCGTTAAGAACCTTCCTGATGCTCCCACTAATCCTTAACTAATGATAAAACCTTGTTGCGTAAGGCCTTTGTCTTCTTTTCCATAATTTCCATTAACCTCTTAACATAGTTTAGGCGATCATCAACCTAAATATCATCCTAAAGGGACATTGCTGAATCAACAACTACAGACTTCTATAGCTGAGAAACATGAAAGGGGTTGTGAATTTCAAAAATTTCCTCAGACGTATCCAATCAGTAGGACACCCTTCCTACTCTAGCGATCACTCGAGACGGCCAATATATTGAAGCCCCAAATTACCCCTCTTCCTGAAACATATTACACCCTTCCAGGGTGATACCTTCAGTAAGACCATATCGATGGCCTAGAACTCCAACTCAGATCAACGTCTATCAGCATATCTCTTATATCGACTTTAGGCTATCTACGACATCTGCCTGATCTGGTAAATAAGCTTTATCGTCTGAAGGACTACCTTTTTCTTTCCCATGACTATGTGAGTAACCTCCTCAATAGACTAGGGTACGCCACTTCCTCCTATAAAGAAGCTCAAACGGCACCACACCGATAATGGAGTGGTAGCTACTGTTGTAAGAAAACTTAGCCAATGAAAGGTAGGAATCCCAACTCCAACCAAAATCTATAATGCTTGCACCCAACATATCCTCAAGCGTTAGGATAGTCCTCTCGCTCTGACCATTAGTCTGTGGATGATAGAAATTCTAAAATGCAACCTCATACTTAGTTCCTAATGGAACCTCTGCCAAAATCAAGAAATGAATCGAACATCTTGATCAGATACAATAGAAACTAGACCACCATGTCGGACGAAGATCTCGAGCACATATACATCAGCCAATTTCTTGATCGAGGATCTCTCCGAAATAACTAGAAAGTGGGTACTCTTGGTCATATGGTCAACTATAACCTATATCACATCAAATACTATAGTTGTCTGAGTTAGCTTGGTGATGAAATCCAATCTGATATGCTCCGATTTCCATATAGGAGCTTACAAAGGCTAAAGCTTTCCATGTTGCCTGTGGTGCTCGACCTTGATCATCTAATATTTCAAGCACCTCTCAGCGTACTGGTATTTCTTCATCTTCATGAACGAACACCAATAGCTAAGTCTTAAGTCCCGATACATCTTAGTGGATCCAGGTGTATCAAAAATATGGACATATGTACCTCCTCCAACATAGTCTATCTGATCCCGCCAAAATTTGGTACCCAAAATCGGCCACACTGGGTTAATAATCCATGACCATCGGTAGAAAACCTATCAATCTCACCCCTGATTCTCTCCTTCTTCCAATTCTCATTCCTGAATCCCTCAGACAAAGCCTCTGTAATCAAATCCAAAAGTAGAAATCGATAGATATCCTCATACATAAGCTCCCAACAGAAGAACTAGCTGACTTGTGGCTCAAATCATAAAAGTCTACATTTGCTTTCCCCGTGTGATAATGAATATCACACTCATAATCCTTGACCATGTCAAGCCAAAAATGATGCCTCATATTTAGATTTAGTTGATCCATGAGATACCTTCAAAACATGTGGTCATTGTAAATGGTACACCGGGACCGATATAGATAATACCAACAAATGTTGAGGCCAAACACCACCACCTCTAGCTCCAAATCATGCATCGAATATCGAACCTCATGTCGCTTCAGCTCCCTAGAAGTATATGAAATAACCCTCCCTTGATGCATAAGTACCGCCCCCAAAACAGTGATTGAAGCATCACAATATACAACAAAATCCTCAACATCCTCAGGGAGGGTCAACTTTGGGGATTCACATAACATATGTCTCAGTTTCTCGAATGCGACCTACTGCTTAGGTCCCCAGTGAAAATCAAAACTCTTACTCGTCAGGCGAGTAAGGGGTATAACAACCTTACCGAAATCCTACATAAATCTCTGATAATACGCTGCTAAAGACAAAGATCTCTTGATCTACGAATGAGACTTTAGGACCTCCCATTGTATAACTGCCTCGATCTTGGTTGGGTCAACCAAAATCACATTCTGGTTAACAAGGTTTCCTAAGAACTAGGCCTCCCATAACTAGAACTCACACTTCGAGAACTTGGCATGCAACTATTCCCTCCTCAAAACTCCCAGCAGCTCTGCTACTCATGCTGATCCCTATTCTTGGAATAGGCAAAGATATCATCAATAAAAACAATTATTTTTTGATCTAGCATTGACCTGCATACCCAATTCATCAAATCCGTAAATACGGAATGTGTATTTGTGAGCCCTAAAGACATCACCTCAAACTTATAGTTATCATAACGAGTCTAAAACATTGTCTTCTTAACATCCTCATCTATAACCCTTATCTTATGATACCCTAGCCTCAAATCGATCTTGGAGAACCAAGATGCACCTTGCAGCTGATTGAAAACGTTATCAATCCACGGAAGTAGGTAATGGTTCCTCACTGCTAAAATTTTCAACTCCTGATAACCAACACACATGTAGTGAGACCTATCATTTTTCTTCACAAATAAGATCGGTGCTCCCCAAGGAGCACTCCTCGGTCAACAGCTCCTGAAGCAGAGAGGAAAACTCTTGTATCTCTAGTGGTGCTAATTTGTATGACACCTTAGCAATCGGGGCCACACCAAGAACCAAATCAATCCTAAACTCAATCTACCTCACAAGAGGTACACCAAGCAATTCTTTGGAAACACATATGGGAAATCCCTGAGTATGGGTACATCCGAAAGCCAAACCTCCTTCTCGACCCGAGTGTCAACAACATACATGAGGTAACCCATACACCCATGCTATAAATATTGGTGAGCCCTGCCAGCATAACAAAAGGTTGATGCAACTCTGGTACCTTCTCTACAGATAATCGGTTCTCCCCCACGTGGGGTTCGAACTACAACATATTGACCCTTATAGTCAATCATCGCACCAAACCTGCAAAGCTAGTCCATCCCTACTATCTCGCACATATCCCCATAGAAATAGGGATCAGATCAATTGGGTAAGACACCTCGAAAATTTCCAAAACACAACCCAAAAAATGCTCGATGCATAAACCCCGTGCTCGTTGACGATGGAAGCTTGCAAAGGGCACTCCAGCTCTCGAAGAGACATGTCAAAACTCCTACTGCAAGACTAAGTCACAAGGGACCGACTCACAACCAAGTCAAAAAGCACAAGAGTAGGAAAGGAATTCACTAAGAAGGCACCTAGTGAAAATGTACCAGTAACAACTTCCAGTGCATCACTGGCATCTTCTGTCGTGAGCTGGAATGCACGAACTTGAGCCCTTGTGGGCTTCGTCCTACCTTGGCATCCATATATAATCCTCAAAGTAGCTAGTGCTGGAACCTGCACCGGTCGTGCTGCGAGCAAGTGGCAGTTTGCCTTGACATGGCTAACCTTATCACAGTGATCGAATATCCTAATGATCGGTATTGGGACCTGTTGATGACAATCCCAAACAATATGGCCCTCCCTTTCATATTTGTCGCACCTTGAAAAAAAATGGCAAGCATCATCATGAACCTTGCCACACTTACGACAAGTGCAGCCCCTCTGACCTCCTGATCATGAATTAGCAGACTTTAACCACTTTGCTGCAAGCTGGAATTAACTAGAGGTTGACATTGCTCCCTCGTCTGGGTCTCTATCTTAATTTCTTGCCTCCTCCCGACATCCTAAAGATCAACAAGGGTATTATGATGTTGGGTAGACAAAAACTCCCGAATTTAGGTCTTGAGCATGCTCAAGTATCATTACATATGAGCCTCCTTCAATGAGCCATAATTAGGGTAGAAAAGAGCCCTTATAGTAAACATATTTGTGATCTATGTCACTCTCGCTATTGTCTTTCTAAAAGAGAGATAGTCCTAACCCAATCTCCCTCTCTCCACCAAGGGAACATACATAGTGAGGAACATCTTAGAGAATTACTCCTAAGTTACTACAACCTTCTCCGCATGAGAATAATTACCAGTCGCTAGCCTCCACCAATCATTTGTCTAAAACCGAAGAAGGTTCAAGGCACACTTGACCTTCTGGTCATCTAAGCACGAACATGTGCAGAAGCAACCATCCAGACTAGACAACCACCTTATCGCCACGATTGGGTCATTGATCCCATCAAACCCCAGGGGATTTGTGATGCTGAAGTCCCAATACTAGAATGATGTCCCCTAACCCCCACCTCGGAATCCCTATAGTAGCAACAACTATAGTAGATGTATCAGCAACATCCTAAGCCACAGAAGCGTACCGCTTATCAAAAAGCTCAATCATAATGGTCTTGATAGACCCAAAGACCTCGAGGATGGCACCCCGGATAGTAGCAGATATCTCGATTGCGATCAACTCATGGATGTCATCATTTGTCAGTCTGGACCTACCTTGGCCACTAGCTCCAGAACCAGATTCTCTCGTGGACAACATCCTGAAAATGTACAAAAATATATCCGAAATGCGCCAATTCATTACTATTACAATCATTATAGGGTGAGTAAATCCTCGGGGGTTTGTAACTTCCTTTCTACAAATACAGATGCTATGCTTTTAGTAGTATCATCCTAAGTACCTTCTACACTTACCCATATTTTTCTCGATAGATCATCACAAACTACTCGTAAATAAACTCACAACTATGATATACATATATCATATACTCACTCTCTCAAGAGTGGCTAATCATTCCATATTTGGCTAGCTACTCATAGACTGACCCATGAAACTTCCAGTAACCTTATAGCTGCTCGTTTATGCTACTCATGAATTACACTGGATTTCGTAGACATTCGAATACTTGATTCTACCCTAAGCCCACAACCAAAAAAAAGAACGTGAAATAAGGCTAAATCAAACATTTTTAGGCTATAGAATCTTAGTTATGTACAACTATGATGCACACACTAAGCAACTACAATAATGATGTCATTTCCATATAGCATATAAGAGATTCTCCAGGGCTATCACGCATCATATCTCCAGAAATTCTACCATGCAATTCCTAAAGATCCTTTGCCTATAAACTAGAATGTAGTTCTATCACAATCATCATAAAAAAATAATACTGTGGGTGTCTTAGGCTACACTTTGTTGCTCTGACTAATGATACACAACTCATCCTTCTTAGTCATGCTTGTAAACAATTTTGGAAAACAATTAAAAAATTAATTTCGAAAACAAATTTGGAATTTAGTTTGTAAAATTTTATAGATCTATAGTTTAAATCTAGATTCACACAAATGGTCTTCCAATTCTATCAAACTAGGACTCTGATACCAACTTGTATCATCCTAAAATTCCAATAAACCTTTTCATTTTTAAATAAAGAGAAATCATCATTTTTAACCACCCAAAACTTAACAACCCAAGATCAAATACAAATGTTCCAAATTCAATGTATCATAACATCTCTAAAACATGTCACTGAAGGATGTGTACAATCACGCCTTTTCTTTTTCCCGATTATCAGAAGTACCTAAAACATAAAACATAAAGTATAAGTCAAAGCTTAGTGAGTTCCCTAAAATACCATCACACAAATATATAACAATATGTATATTCGGCCAACAACTATCAAGCTGGATTACACGTAAGCCTACATTATGAGTTTGGCTTCCCTTCCTAGCCCACCGCTCATGTCTGGATTGCTCTCAAGCCTACATCATCAGGTTGGCCTGCCTTTCTGGTCTACAACTTATGTCTGGCTTTCTCTCGGGTTTGTTGGCTTCCGCACTGAGCAGTATTGCCTCATCCCAATCATACTATGTCGACATATGGAATAGATAAACATATAAACACAAACAGATAATCACACAGATCTAACAGATTACTTCATCATGGCAACATCCTATATACTAGGAAACAAAACCAAATGGGTCAGCATTGGTGCCTTCGACCCACAAGTATAGTGAGCAAACTCACCTCACAATCTGAAAAGATAGTAGAAAAGAATGTTGCTCCAAGTGTCAACTCTACATGTCACCCATACAACAAAGAGTGACCTAAATTCAAAATACCCCAAATACCTATAATTCAAACTTGGTCAAACCCTAGGCCAAAGGTCAAAGTCATCAAGTCAAAAAGTCAAGGGAAGGTCAAGCTGGCTGAGTATGCCCCACATACTCAGCTAATACGTTGGGCATAATCGCATCTCATTCAAAACTATATGACTCTAACCCATTGGTACGCCCAATAGACTCAATCTAAATCCAAATCTTCATATTAAGAAATTATTCTTTGAAGACCTCACGTTAAAATTCAGATCTAGACCCATAACATCATTCTAATTCATAAAGTTTCCATGTTTATGACTTTCCATTGCTAGACAAGGTCCCAAAGCTAAAACGATTACTTAATAATCCATGAAGACATCATATTGTGAGTACGATAATCAATGCATGTGACATCCCCAATTTCTCTGCCAGAAAAGACCGATTTAGTTTATGCTTTTAAAAAAAATCAGAGTAACCTCTCCAATAAAATATGCAGAATTTTTCACAAAATAAAATATGATAAAAATTTATCAAAGCATTTCTTAAAGAAAAGTTTTTTTTTTTATTTCATTACAAAACTCGAGATGTCCACATCGATACAAACCAAAAGCATAAATAGTATAATATAGGCCTTACAACAGTTATTTACATCTATTGGCCTATAATCCAAAAATCCCTCGTCATCATCCAACTATGCTCTGGGTCCACTACCTGTAATATAGAAAGTTGAGTGGGTCAGGCATGAGAGTCTAGTGAGAATACAGGGTTTTCTACACACAATAAATAAATTTATTAATTTCATCAATCAATGATAACTTTATTAATTTCATCAACCAACAATAACCCTAATTACCTATTCCCATTATCCTTACTTTACGTCCCTAAACACCTATCACAAGGGACCTAGCCTAAGGATCATTATCAGGATGGACTTTACTACTAAGGGTATTCCTCAACTATATATGTCTCTAAAGCAACCATTAAGGGGATGGAGTACACCAACGAACATATAGTTCACCAACACCTACAAGTTGCAATCCTGCTAGCGTTCCACCGGACTGTTTAGAAAGGTCCATGGTCGTCATCTATACTTCGCTAGATGATTCAACAACAATAGCAACATCGAGGCCTCTCATCATTTTATCACACATCATCTATTTCATCTACCCATGTTTTACCTAACATATTTGTAGATAAAAATACATATACAGCTTAAAATCTATATAAAACATTCATTTAACACCCATCTCAAATAAAAAACAATTTATATACACATAGCACATATTTTACAGAAAATACTTCATATCTATGTGTAAGATGAAAGTTACTACACACTCACATGATTTAACAGTGATTGGGCAGCAGTTTGTCCCTTAAAACAATCTTTTTCGATGAAACCAGGATGTTTTCTAAAAAAACCGAGCTTTATGTGGGGCAAAGTTTCGACTCAAAAACTCTTTTTCTCAGGGTCTCCGGGCTCTCTGGGGCTTTCTTTTGATGCTAGGAAGGTATTCTAGGTTTAGAGGTAGTTAGTGTAGGTAAAAAGAAAGTAGAAGGTGGAAAGAAGTAACTTTTGTAAACAAATTTCGGATGGCCTTGCATTCTATTCATAGTGGCCGAAGCCTGGCATTATGCTGGGCGTAACTTTCCTAGTACACGGGATGTACAACTTCACCAGCCATTACGATGGGCATAATATCAGGGTACGCGGGGCGTACTACTTCACCAGTCACTACGTTGGGCGTACGTCGAGTATGCTGGGTGTAGGAAGGGATCATCCCAGATGTGCCAAGGCTACGAAAACGTGTACACCATGCGAAGGACTGGGCGAGATGGCCAATCTAAGACCATGAACACATAAGTACATTGGGCTTACATACCTCGTACGTTGGGTGTACATAAATACGCTAAGCGTACCTCTTGGTACGCTGGGCATTCTTCCAGCCTCGAAGTTTGTGCTTGAAACTTCAAAATTCATATCTTTTGCGTACGTGCTTCATTTTTTGCGTTATTTATATCCACGCGTAAGTGAAATTATACTATATAACTTTCGTTTTGTCCCCGTTGGCTAATTATGAATTTTTTTTAAGTTATATTTTAAAAGGCCGGTACAGGAAAAGTCCGTTAAAAATTCATAACTTCTACATCCGATGTTGGTTTTCGTCTGTCTTTTTACCGTTGAACTACTATCAACAAGACCTTCAATTCTCGTTTAGGTTGTGTCGGCTAAAAATCGCTCGATCGAAAATTAGAGTTTCGGGTTGGATACTGCTATACCAAATCTTAGAAAATTCATAACTTCCTCATACAAAGTCAAATTTGTACATTCTTTTTATGGACGATCTTGGTTTAACGTATACTAAGACTTTCTTTTAGATCACTAAGGCTAAAAAATACTTTATTGTAAATTCACTTTTTATGTCACACGGTGTCGTGTCGGTTCTGTCGCGAAACTTCGACAGGTCATAACTTCTTCGTTAGAACTCGGATTTCGGTATTCTTTATATCTTCGAAATCCTTCTTTCAACCAAGACAACTTTCTTTATAGATATCGGGTTTATCTAATATTTATTTTGAACGCTTATTTTTATCCTTAATTTATTAAATCATAATAATTAAGTATAAGCACATAATACTCAGATAACACATCTTTACTACTTCAAAACAAGTTACAAATGTTGACTTAGACTATTACATCAACTTTAATGCCTATCCTAGAAACACGGGCTTTACAATGCGTAAGGATAAGGTTTGAAAAATCAAACCTTAAGTAAATCTTTAAGATCAACGACTGCTCTTAATATAAAGTTCTAGTCGAATCTAGTAAACCAATTAGGACTGGAAGGTATATATTCAACAAAGTATTAATGTAACAAATGAAGTAAATTTGTGTATAATCAATGCAAACATATTTAAAGAACAGGAAGAATGTAATGAAATAACTTTGACTTGAAGGAGAGTGAAAGATATGTGAAGAGAATATTTTCTATTCTTGTATTAACACTTGAATCATTCACACGTATTAAATTGGTGAGACATTCACTCGTTATATAGTGGAGGAGGAACATAGTACAAAGTTGAAAACATTCTTAGGACTGGACAATAATCAATGTTTGAAAAACTGATATCTAAAAGATACACATAAGTAAGTCCTATGAACTTTAACATCAAGGATAAGATAAAAAGCATTAAATGCATGAAGAGACTTCGAATCTCGGAGCATCTTGATGTCGGACGTGATCTTCAATCTCGGAACTTCACCATATCTCGAACTCAGTTGACATCAGAACTGGAGTTCCATGCAAGAAACTATATCAGAATTATGTACAAAGTCAGACTATATTGAGGCTAATGAAGTAGCCAAGAAGTAAATGTGGCTAAATAAATTCATTAATTATTTAGGTTTTATTCCAAGGATAGTTGAACTGATTGAGATCTTCTTTGATACTGAGGGGTAGTTGCTTTACATAAAGAACCACGAGATTACAAGAATACAAAACATAAAATCAGAAATTTACACTATATAAGGAAGCTAATTGAAGATGTCGACATTATTGTGAGTCGAGTTCCGTTAAAAGATAGTTCATCTGATCTGCTCCCAAACCATTTTCACAAATTAAGCATGATGATCCTAGTTTATCATGTTTAGAACCATTTCTATCAAAAAATATTCTATTCAACCTGCTACAATTGGTCATACTCTTTGAAGATGGTAGTGAATTAAAATTGTCATGGATTATTGATAGATTATTCTTCTAGAACATAGTAACAGTGTGCGAGCAATATGGAAGAGTATTAGAAAATGGATATTTTAAGTTTTAGAATCACCACACTTAAATATTACTTCATGGATAATGTTGCGATTAAATTAAGACAACTATCTTTTTTATCCATCAAATGGACAAGCATGATGCTCTGTTTTTTAATCTATTGTATCTTGGTTCTTCCCTAATGTAGTCCAAAACTAGTAGCTATATAGTGTTTGACTAGATATTGCATGAGGAATAATACTAACCTATGTAGTCAAAGTTTATTTGATCCTTCTGCTATATATAGAGAAGTAGATACATATGGGTCCCTCATTTATTTGGTTTTGACAACAAATGTTGGGCCAAGCTAAAACGAAGTTGATCAGATTCAACATTCGATCTCAATAGTCACTACTGTCTGTTGAAAAACATAATCTTGAATCATGAGATTGACCCTCGATCCATGTTTCAAATTCATAATAACATATCATGAAGATCAATCGAATTTGAAGTCATTGGTCTTAGGATTGTTGGGATATTTTGTGTTGTGTCAATTGTATTTTGTTCTAGTATAGTCTATTTTGAAATGGATTGGGTCTATACAACCTGTTTTTAATGATTTCTTGGTTAGACTATATATATAGTGCATGCATGCACCATATTAGGTATCTATTGTACTTTCCATACCGTGCCGTTAAAGATAAGTTCTTTATCGAGCTCTTTTAAGGAATTTATTCTAATCATTTAACATAACTTCGAAAATTGTGTTCTTTGTGTGATTTACTTTTCTGTTAAGAATCTATCGATTAACTCTTATCTGCTCTAACAATGGGTATTAGAGCAAGAGATTGGGTAAATCATACACAACTCTTCTATCAAAGTGTTATTAGCGTTTTTCCACTTTTATTGGATCTATTCTTTCCGTCATCATTGTTTTGATAGTTGACGTTGGATATTGATCTATATTACTCCTTAAACTTGATTTTAGGTTTACATATCTGATTATTTATAGGTTTTAAGTGAATCTACAACATGCATCCTAAAGATCCACATACTCTTTCTTTTAATCTTTCTAGCAGCATTGGATCCACTACCACGATGCCTATTCTCTTCCCTCAAGACTATGAAGTTTGAGCTTTACATTTTGAGGACTATGTTCTAGGTATTGAAGACCATGGAATGGAGATTTGGAAAGCAATAACAGAAGGAATATTCATGCACATGAAAACCAGGAGAGTCATCAAAACTCAGGTAGAGTACAATAATCTTCTTATCAATGTTAAAGATATCCCTCAAGATGAGAATGCTAAATTGCTGAGCAATGTTAAATCTATGAGGATAATAAGGTTTTCTTTACCCCTGGCCACCTTTTACTTGGTGAGTTCCTGTTAAATAGTGAAGGAGATCTGAGATAGATTAAAAGAGCTCTATTCAAGTGACACAGATCTGGAACACTCCATTCAAACGCTACTTCTTTCTGAGTTTGGTGCCTTTGTTCAAAAGCTAGAGGAAAGCTTGATCAAACGTTCAATCGGTACAACCATATTTTAAGTAGGATGATGAAACACAAAATAATACGTGAATTAATAGAAAAAAAGGTCACATTTATGAATGGGTTACAATCAGAATGGAAAGTAGTAGTTTCAACTGTTAAAGCTCATGAACAGTTTAAGAACTATTCATTGGCAAAGTAGGTTGGATTCTCAGGTCCCATGAAGATGAAGTAAAAAAGGAAGAATTTTTTTTATGGAATGGGATCTTTTGACCTAGTTGTGAAGGGAATAACTGTAGCTGAAGGAGATTCATAGTCTGATCTCTCAGATTGCGAACTAAGAAAAAAAGAATATGCTCCTACGGTCTCAAACCCCAAAAAGTTTGCGAAAAAGAATTTTGGGCCTTCCAAAAACAGGTCCTGGCAAGGAAACTATAATTCTTAAAAGGAAAAAGATGAGAGCTCCATGGACTTTCAAAAGGATGAGGTGAAGAATGAGAAAAAGCCTATGGGAGATTCTGGATATGGTTGTAGCTATTGTCATGGGACGAATCATCTGTCCAAGGAGTGTATGTTGCGAAGAATGAGTGAGAAGAAAGACGTAGAAGATAAGGATGAAGGTTACTATCTTCAGAAGATAGAAGAGCTTATAAAGAAGAAAAGTGTTGATAATGCTAACCCTGCTTTGATTGTGTAGGAAGATGACAATGAGTTTGGAAGAATTGAAGTTTCGTCGACTGATTTAGAGGATGAAGAGGTTCGTAAACCCACATGTGGTAGGTGCATCATTGTGAAGGTTGAGTTCCCTGTGTACGAGGGAAAGTTCATGATGGTTCACAATGGCATTTTGGAGAAAAAAGTATACACCACTGATGGCTGCAATGCTTCAGACAACTGCTTCGCTGCGAAACATGTCTCTAAGCAGATAAGAAAATGTGAGAAAGTGATCAGCAAGGTACATTAAATTCACGAATCTCTTAATATTCCTGTCTCACGATATGAAATTGAATTAGGTGATTAAAAATTTACTGTCTCTAGTTTATGTGATAGTTTAAAAAGAACTTGTTTAAGTAGTACTAACTTAACTGATCAAATCAGCAGGGTAACATCAAAGAGTGAAAAGAGACGATTGTGGATTAAGAAGTTGGAGTTGGATTTGTCTAGGTCTAGGGATGATTTAATTTATTTGCAACGAGACAATTTAGGTCTTTTGAAAAAATGAAACATTTTCTGTTCAATTGCTAAACGTTTTTATTTTAATATTACTTAGCTGCATATTGACTGTGAAATAGGCAAGAATATCCATAAAATGATTTTGCCCTTTGTCGAATTGAAATGGATGAAATTGATGCAAATTGCTACAAATGAAAACCTATCATTTCTTTCTTACAAAGTCTCCAAATCTTACAAAATTGGACTAGACAAAATTGAAGCTTATATTCAGTCCAAAGAACATAAAGATATGTTGAAACAAATTTTAAGTGAAAAAGATAAAGAGCATATTAAATCTGATACTGTATAGAAATTTAACTCATTATACACAAAATTAAGTTCAGAAAATACTCTTGACGTTGAAAATGTATCTGAATTTGATGATGAAAACGACATGAGTGAAATCTCTGTGGAGGATGAGATTGACTATTCTGATTTCTGAAAACTCTGTTGAGTATGTTCATATTTCTAAAAACAATGGTTTAAAGGTTTTAAAAGAAAAGGCAACAATTTTTTCGAAAGTTCAAACAGTTCCAAAGCAAGTTTTTGCAACCTCTGGACTGAACAAAAATCAGAATTTACAATTATCATCCCTCATAGAAAAAGGCAATGAAGTTGGGTACAGTGAGTACTTTTGGTCTTCTCCAGCAGACAATGCAGATGAAACCAGAGGTCTTTCTGAAATGACCTCTTGGGAAACAAAGGGAAGATATGTGGCAGAACCACTAAACAGGGTTAACTCAATGTACGAGAAAGGAAGTCCAATTGGAACCAAAAATGTTCCAAATGATATGTCATCCGTACAGTCTGACCCTCCTGTTAGAAAAATGAAACCTAGGGCTAGTTAAGTCAGCAAATGAATTTGTTTCCAAGAAATGCCATTGAAATGCTAGATATAGGAAAAATCTGAAAGTGAGAAAGCAATTCTGGAAATCTAAGAATTCCAACTTTATAGATCAAGAACCAAAAGTTTATCAAAAACCATCATTTTCAAAACAAACAAAATATTTTGAAAAGACGAAGCCTAATTTCATTCCAAAACCTAACGTTTCAAAATATGCCAACACATCTACCGGTTAACATCTTGAAAGATGAAATATTATTTGAAGCTAGTGATGAACTCACATCTTTTTAAGATTTATGCTCTCCTACAAGCAAAATGTCTTTTTCTCTTCAGGTAATGCTAAGAATTTACAAATATTTTCATCACTATTTTCATAAGGCAGGAAAAATCTTCGAATTTAGGAACTGTTTTAAATAAGAATCCAGTAAAAGAGTTATTTTAAATAAGAATCTAGTAAAAGAGTTATTATGACCACTTGAAAGTACAAAAACCTAAGGGAAATAAAAATCCTACCGGAACTAATCCAATCAATAGGTAAAGAATCCCCATTTTCAAGAGATTGCCTATTGATAAATAAATATACTTTTGTCACCCAAGATGATGACAAAACGTATTATAGACTAGATTTTATTCAAAAAATATCACAGGAAGAACCAAAGGTCCTATGATCATAAATACTAGAAATTTCACGTAGGCCAAGATTAAGAATCTTAGTTTTGTTAAGATGGTTAAACCAAAACACGATGTTGCAAACCATAGGCATGATTTGGGTATAAGGAAACTTTGCATCTAAAAAATTTTCAGAGATTATAGTTATGAAGAGAAAAGAATGCCTTATATGAAAAGGAAGATAACAAAAAATTCACGATGAAGACACAAAATCAGGCTTTAACTTTACATAAAAATATTTGAAACTAGTTTGTGGAGGAAATGTTCTTTCGAAGCAGATAGATTCGATTTTGGTGTTTGATAATTTTCAATTTCTCTCTTAATTTAGGAAGGAATAATCGAATCAATAAAATCATCATGATGAACCTATCATTACCAGCTTTGGAGATATAAGAGATTTATCCATGACTCTAAAGATATAGAAATAATAAAAAAAAAAAGATTACCGAAAAGACTAATCGATCATGTAAAGATAAGAAATTTTAGGGGCAGCTTATAGGAAGAAAGATATCTGACTAGTAGGCTAAAAAGAATTCAAAATTCATAGGAAATTAAACATTCATCCCGACTCTTCAGAAAATCTAATGGAAAATTTTCAAATATCAGAATCCCTAACTTCAATGATCCAGGATTGAAGATTTCTCGGGGCAATTGTGATGGGTAGAATTTTCATCTTTATTTTATTCCCAATATCTTAAACTTATACTAACATCCTGAGTAACTCATGATATTGGATTAATCAGTATATTGGGATTACATTTTTATTTATTTTGGTGACATATACATGTGTGAAAGGCTTCGATGGAAAATGATGGACCAAGTCAAAAGTGGCCAATCTATCTTTATAACATAACATATCGTATAACAAATATTCAATTGATGTGCGATTGCCCAGGAATGGAACTACTTTGATGGAATGTTGAATATTATGTGCAGGTAATTATATAATCCAATAGTGGGTGGAACCTACAAGGAAAACAAGGCAAAAGAAAGCTAACAAACATAGGAGATGAATTTCTAAATTAATGTAGAAAAATATTGTTGGTAAATTGACCACTCTTCAATATTTTGGTCATATCTCATGTTCTCGAGCTCCAATTGATCTGACTCAACAGGTTTCGGAAACGGGATTGAATTCCCTACAACTTACATGTTTGATTTTTAATTGATTATTCATTTTTCATCAACAAAATGTGCCTGGAAGATGAAGGTTGTGGGTCAGGCATCAATGACGCCCTGAAGGACGACATGGTCAAAACAGTCAAAATATCAGTAGATTTCAGAGCAGTGAAATGGGAATAACCGCGTCAACGTCATACATGGTCTCTAAGACATCGGGGCATTATTGGGGCATCTCGTGTTGGAAAGGCTTGCTACATAAAGTGCTCGGATTTGTGAATGACATCATACAAGTTGTCAGAGATGTCCCCTAGGATGCCAACTATTTTACACCATTTTTATTGCAATTTAAGGAAGATAGAGAGCATGAAAAGATGCACGAAGGATGTCATTCGACTTGTTTAATGCCCTACCATATTCACATGTCAACCTATATTCTGCATTTTATTAGCGATTTAGAGCATTTTTTGGATATCTCCTATCTACTTCACAACTTTCACGATGAACCAATAAAAAAACCTTTTATTTCTTCTATTTCTTGGCTAAAACACTACCAAAATTCAAGATTTTTGTTGAAATCTTCAAGAAATCATCAAAGCTACATCATATTGCAAGATTTACCCATTTAAATCATCTATTTTCGACTGATTTCAAAACCCCCCAATAACTAAGGCTTCTAATTTTTAACTTATTTATGGGTTTGTGCTTCAAGTTCTTGCTTCTTCTTCACTAGAAACACTATCTCAACAAGGTATGAACTTCAAAAATCCATTTTTAAGGACTAATTTTTAATTGTTTTTTATGTTCACAAAAAATTTGAAATTACGATTTTTGTTGCATGAAATGGTTTGAAATCTTGTGGAAAAGTGTGAGTACTTGTTTTTAGTATGTTGCAAACATGTTGAATGTGTTGATTTGTGAATTTTTCTAAAAACTGAAATTTTGTTCTGTAACTGTCTGAAATCAAAATTGCACTTACAATGTTAGATAGCTATTATACATGTTAATATAAGTGCCCATATTGAAAATCCAGGTTTCCAGAAGTTTTCATAATGATACTGAAATTTGACATTGTATTGTGAGTCTGAAAATTTATATGTTCCGGGTGTTATCAATTTTTAGTTGGAACTAGTCAGTGGCAACCAATTTTATTATTGTCTGTGTTTTTAAATGACTATATAATATTATTTGAAAATAATTAATTACTGACAACAAAAATAAGATTGGAAAATATATTTATTTAGACCAAACTTAATTTAACTATGTTTCATATGTTTAATGGAAAGTTTTGTTATGTGGTTTTGTGTGATTAATTTTCCAAATGCTAGCAAAGAGATCAAGAGTGGTTGTAGGAGACGATTCATTAGGAAGCAAATAAACTGCAATGCCAACTAGACAACCAGTAAGAAGCAGAAGACAAGTGCACCTTTAAGTTTTAACCTATATTATCACACACTTCATGAGCATCCAGATGAGACATACCTGGCAGTTTATGAGTCCACTCAACCGCTTATTAGGATTATAGTGGAGTACGTGGTGGAGCTACACATCTTTTTTAGTGACAATGTCAAGGAGGTATTTTACCATTAAGGATAGGGTGGAGCTCTAGAAATCAATAAAACATAAGTTTATGTTGATATCATGTGCGAGTAGACGTGGAAACTTCGATGTACTGGGGTGTTAGGCATGTTGGAGGATCTACAGTTTATTGGTACAACTTGAACCAATGATATAGCAACAACCGTAAATGGCATTTGAGACATGTTTGATGTAGATACAAGATATCATCTGCATGATATTGGGAACTAGCCAAGTAACTACAAATGTATGGATACATGTGGGAGGGGTAACCCTGGGATTGTCACAAATGATTTGTACCATATATTATTCTGTGAGGGGACGAGAGCATACGATAGGTTCTATGCTTTTGGTGCTTTTAGCAAAGGCACTGTAGAGGATCATCACTAATAATGTGAACTTGAGGAATAACATACAACACCATGTATAATATATGATCCTAGTTTGATATCCCAAATTGAGTTACCACCCCCCACGCTGCCCTGATATCGACATATGTAACTAGCGAGTTGGCAAATAGGATCGGGGTCCCACGAGCTACATCATACCATAATATTGTTTTGCCCTATTGCTACTTATTTTAGTCATATCTCATTTCATACTAAAAATAGGAGACATAGTCTAATGGGGATAGACATATCTCATTTCTACAAACAAATATGACTTATATAGATCCACTTGGTGTTGGCGACTAGGATCCATTTCGTGGACATTTTTAGGGAGATCAGCTACAACAATAGGGACATGCAGCAGGACAGGGTTAGAACATGTAATTAGCATGGGAAGACATTAGAGGGAGGCAAAATACACATAACCATGAGTTATGGACTTGGATGGGGAGGACATATATGTGGATAGAAGGTATCGACACCATACTAGTTGATCTTATCGAGCTGATAGGACATTTTAGAATTATAATTGATAACACTTATAGTACTGCTACTCATCAAGCATATTAGCAGGAGTACTATGCAGATGCAACCTACAGACGCAACATCTACAACATGACACGATACACATTGATTTGCCACAACAGCGATCTCGAGCTCCAACATCAGTTTTCTACCCATCGGGGGACCCAAGTGAGTATCCATCACCATCAGCTTATGTGCATTATCATCCACCATTATCTACAAAAGGCAATGTTCTACATGACGATATATTTTGATTGATTTTTGGGTATCCTCCATCATACAAACAATATACTTCATAGCTGGCTCCACAATAAACCTTGGTGAGATCCTCTTGGATTTTTGTTTTTATGGTCGTGTGATTAAGAATTTTTTCTTTTATTTTTGAATTTTTCTTTTTATGTTTTTATTTGGGATGAATGTAGTACTATCTTAAACTCATATATTATTATTATTCTCTCTTGAGTTGGTTCTATGAAATATGTGATGAGTTAGTAGCTTCTTATTATCTTGAATGTAACTTCTAAAGATGGAAGATGATACGAATTTCGCACATCAAGTCATAATATATAATTAATTTTCATTTTGTGGGTTGCTAAGCCATTTCAAAAGAATCATATATTTAAAAATTGTTATGTAAAACACCCACGTATTTGAAAAAATTAAGGTTTTTTCCTTGAGCCTATGATCTGTCAATTGAGGACCTAATTAAAAAATATAAGCCATCATGCTTTTAGTATTTGGTCTTACTTATTGATGTGCCTTTGGAGTTAAGATGGGGTTGTTATTGTTTTCACACAACCAAAAAAGCATCATAATACACTGAAGAAATTCCAAGTATCTATATTTAAGCTCAAGTCAAATACAAATATGATCAAATCTGATGAAGCCATCCAAGAACCTGAAGAATCCATAATCAAGATAAATATTGTAACCTTAATTATTCAGGTAAATTTTCAATTTGGATTGAAAATAGAATTTTCTTGCATTTTGGTCCAATGGATCCCTTTTCTACGGGACGCATAATTTACCTAGTATGTTGGGCGTACGCTTAAGTACGTAGGGCGTATGTGGCTGATCCCAAATCTTAATTTTTAGGGTTTGACCAATATTTAAGAATCAATATCTCATTAAGACCCTTTCATTCATTAACCTGCATCTCCCAATATGTCCCTAGCAAACCCTAATCCTTTGTGTGAGCCTTTGTAAGGTTAAGAGTGCATTTTTGGTGTTCTTGAAGGAAGGAGAAGGGAAGGAAATCATCTTGGAAGCTTAAGGTACTTTGGATCCAGAAGTGTTTCACCCCAAAGAATCCTTTGAAGGTTTAAACTCTGGAACTTGATGAGTATTTTCATTGATCTTGTTAGCTTTGTGTTTATGTTCATTTTGGTACCGTAGGCTTGGTGTTCATGAGTATGGGTTAATATAACTAGAAGATTTGTCCATTTAGACATTTTTATGTGTTAGAAGTTATAAAAATGTGATGTTGGTCCTTATATCCCTTCCATGCAAGATATATCTGTAGGTTTTCATTTTGTCAAATGGATTGGTGCGGAAAGATAATATTAAGAAGATAATCTTATGAACATTGAGGAACATAATATGTGAGTAAATTATAATGGATAGATATATAGATACAACATGATACATCAACAACACTCATGGAAGGGGAGAAGCCTCACTAAAAACTATCTCTACAATCTATGTCTACATAGTGAACAGTTGAAATAAATATTCTCTGTTAGTGTCCCATTAACGAACGCAGTTTTCACATCCATTTCCCATACTTTGCATTCATGATAAGCGGATATGGCATGTACAATCATAATAGACTTAATCATACATACTTGTGAGAAATTTCCTCAAATTCAATTTAATGAGTAGGAGTATTGACTTTTCTAACTAGTTGATCTTTATAAGTCTACACATTCCCATCCATGTCAATCTTCTTTTTGACGAACCATCTACAACCAATGCTTTTATGGCCAAGTGAAGGATACACCAAGTTCCATACTTGGTTATCATACATGGACTAAATCTCGCTATCTATTTCCTATTAACATTTTGCAGCCTCTGTGCTCAAATTGGCTTCTTGATGGTTGCACGACTCATTATTTCCCAAAAAATTACCATCCTCCTGAGTAATAAAGATTACATAAAAAGTTAGTGATTAGATCAACGAGGTGGAGGTGGAGGTATATTAGATTCCTCAAGGGTATCTTTAACCTATTTTTATGGTCCAGTGGAAACTTCAGGTTCTTCATTGTTTGATTCTTATATCTTATACAGATTAATCTAGTTCCCAATAGTTTCTTGATATACCTGCTGCCTTTCATGCAAGACTACCGTACGAGAAACATAAGTCTTGTTAGCTGTAGGCTTGTAAAAAAAATTATCCAAAGGAATCTTTAGAATAACCAATTAAATGACACCTCTTGAATATTGGTTCATGTTTGTCGAGTGCTTCTTGATGAACAAAATCCTCACAGCCCCACAATTTGATTTGTGGAAGAGAGGGACGAGATCCTTTCCGGATTTCTAATGGTGCCTTTTCAACCTTCTTAGTTTGTATGAGGTTTTGAATGTGACCTACAAATTTTAGATCATAATCCCAAAAACTAATTGGATTTGTAACACTTTTCATCATAGAACGAACCATGTCTAGCAAGGTTATATTTCTCCTCGCAAACAAACCATCGTGTTGTGGTGTTCTTGGTGGAGCTAGTTGCAAGACTATCCCACAACTTCTAAGATGATGATAGAATCAATCACTAAGATACTCTCCGCCCCAATCAGAACGAAGTACCTTGATTTTCTTACCCAGTTGGTTCTCTACTTCTTTCTGGAATTTCTTAAATAATTTAAATGTTTTAGACTTATGTTTTATCAGATAAACATACTCATATCTACTGAAAATGATCAGTAAATGTGATAAGGTATCTTTCGCCATGTTTAGTGATGTATGTCAAAGAACAAAATATATCTAAGTGGATGATGTCCAAAAGATTTGGCCCTCTCTCACACTTACCTATCATTTTTCAGAGTAAACAAGATTCACAATCTCCATTTAACACTAGGTTAAATGGTTCCCTGATCCCATCCAATTGGAGCTTGACGATTTTCTTCTTGTTTATATGGCCAAGATGAGATTGCAATAGGCATTATTTATCCAAACGTACACAAATTAACATTTAAGATTAAGTTATCATTTTTCCATAAACCAATCACATATCCGTATACACCATTGTAAAAGATTTGCTTTAAAACAAAGAGTATTATCTTTGTAAACAAAAATACTAGCCTTATTATTGTTAAATCCAAAAGTGAAATTGTCACCCTACCATGCATAAAATGAAATAATGTTTTTGGCCATGTAAGGCGAATAGAAAAAATCTAATAAACTAATTGAAAAACTATGTGACACTGAAGGAACACAATCTCCAATATTGGTAACAACTACCATGATCTTGTTCCCCGTGATCAAATGAAGCTGCCCATGATTAAGCTTCCTACTTCTTTTAGTCCCTACACATCAAAATAAATGTGGGTTCCACATCCTGTGTCAGGTATCAAATTATTAGAAGTCAAAGCAAAATGTTGGTTCATTAGCATTAGTTACGAAAAGCAAAAAACAAATGAACTCGAAGGTAGTAAATTGAAAATTTTGATTCAGACATTTCTGATGACGAACTTTCAAAGGAAGATAAAGTGTTAATAGTGATGAATCCGAAGAAAATTTTCAAGAAAAATCTCTCTTATTTCAAAAACAACAATCAAAACTGAGGAGATTCAGGAGGAAATAGTTATAAACAAGAAATTCAAGTTTAGAAAAGTCTAAAGAGGAAAGTTATAAAATTTTTCGAAAGGATGAAGGGAAGAAGAAGAAGAAGAAGTTGCTTGGAGAATTTGATTATGATTGCAACTATTTTCATGGTAAAAATCATTTTGCAAAAGAATGTATGTTGAGGAAGATGAGTGAGAAGAAGGAGACAAATAAGGATGAAGCATATTATGTGTAAAAGATTGAAACAATTCGAAAGAAGGTTGTACCAAAGCCATTTATGATGGTACAAGAAGAAAGTGATGAAGGGAAGATAGTAGTTTGGTCAACAGATTCCAAAGATTAGGAAGTTATGAGGCATACTCATTGAGAATGTTTTGTTGCTAAATCAGAAGAGAAAAAAATGAAGGAATGTGTCTGATAGTGTAAGGCATTTATTCGGAAGAGAAAGGATATTTCACTGATGGGGGAAGGCTTCTGAATGAGGAAAGGTTTCTGATAATTGTTTATCTGTGAAATCAATCAAAGACCAGGTAGCTGAGTCTGAGAAGGTTGTCAATAAGGTACATTCTATCCTTAACTCTCTTAGTATTCCTATCTCTCGTTATGATAATAAATTGAATGATTTACAATATAAGATTTATGATTTTAGTGATAACTTAAAAAGGATCTGTATTAGTAATTGTAATTTGAATGATAACCTTAGCAGGGTTTCTTTTAGAAATTAAGAGAGAAGAATAAAATTAGAAGCATTGGAGATTAAGCTAAACAGAATTAAGGATGATGTAATTTTACTTAAAGAGACAATACGACAATTCAGAAACAACGCGACATTTTTTCTAATTGCCAAACGTTTGCACCTTGATACTACTCAACTCCATCTAAATGTGAAATAGGGAAGAACACGCATAAATTTATTTTACCTTTTCTTGAATTAAAAGTGGATGAAATAGATGTCGAATGTTATAGGTGTGAATCAATGGTTTCATCTAGTGAAAGTGTTTCTAATTCATATAGGGTTGGAGTTTAGAAAATTGAAGAATACATTTAGTCCAAAGAAAACAAAAACATGATCAAAGATATTTTCACCAAAGAGGATAAACAACATATCAAATTGAGTGCAATAAAGAAACATAACTTGTTATGCAAGAAGTTAAGCTTGGAAAATCGACTCGATTCTGAGACTATTTTTGAATTTGATGAACAACAAATAAGTGAAATTTCTGTTGAAGATGAAATTTATTGTTCTTCTTTTGTGAAAAATATGCATGAACAAAAAATAAATCATATTTTTGAAGACTCAGTTCAGTTTGTTGAAAAAAAAGGTTTGAGAAATTTAAAAGAAAAAGAAACTATTTTTCAAAAAGTTCAGAAAAAACTCCAAATCAAGTTTTTGTGACAAATGGACTATAGAAAAGTACTACACAAAAATTAACATCAATGGTAAATCTTGATAATGAAAAAAGGAAGTGTTAACTGTTTTTGGTCCAAACCAATTCATAATGCGAATGAAACAAAAGGTCTTTCAGAAAAGATAGCTTAGAAAGCAAAGGAAAGTATGTTTTGGATATTTTGAGTTGTGTGAATTATAACTTTGACGAGGCTGGTCCAAGTGGTATAAAAGGGATTCCAGATGATATTTCAATGGAAAACGATGAGATGTTGAAAAGAAAATAGAAACAAAAAGTCAATGTTCATAAATCAATTAAAGAAATAATTGCAAAGAAGATAATAATAAATAAAGAAAATAATAATGAAAATAAGAAAGTTGATGTTCGTTCTCAAAAGTTAAATTTGAATTTTTCTTTCATCAAAATCATTTAATCAAAAGATTGTCTCATCTCATCTTCAAAAGTCAAACTCATACTTTTCACCAAATTCATTCTATTCTAAGAATGAGAAAAGTTCAAAAGATGTCAAAATTTCAAGTAAGAAAGTTTCTGATCAGAGTGTTACTCTTAAAAGGTTTGAAGCAAAAATTAAAAGGGAATAAAATTATTTTTCAAGAAAGAGGGTCCCAAAATACAAAGAGTTTGTTATAAGAAAATCTTCTTTTGTTGAAAAAACTCTTTGTGATTAAAGAATGAAAGTTTGCAAAATTAAAAAAGAGATGAATAATTCTTTGATTAAGATATTATATTTGATTGACAAAATGGTATTTCCTATTTATTTTTTTAAATAAAAAATCTCACAAGGACCAAAGATAGTTTAGGTTCCTAAATTTGTTTAATTTTTGCAGGTTATATGTGACGAGTAGTTTGATTCAGAATGGTATATTGATAGTGACTGTTCTCGTCACATGACTAGAAGGAAGTCAAAATTGTGGGAGTATCGGACTTTATAAGATGGAGGAAAATTAAAATATGGAAATAATGCAATGAGTGAAAGCAAAGGATATGGCATAATTTCAAATGAAGAAATCACAATTCGGAAAGTAACTTATCTTGAAGGCTTGCAACACAATTTAATAAGTGTTTCTCAATTTGTCACACCCCGAAAACCTAAGGCGGAAACATTTCCGGGGCGGACTCCATGTTGAGTATCAAATCCAATGCACATAGTAAGCAAAGTAAACAACCATTACATTACATTACATATTAGAATTTACATCTGTTCAAAAGTAAAGTGTGACAAGTGTTATACATATATCATATGAACAAAAGTAAAGACGTGTCTTCTACGTACTCCGTCTTCTCCAAAGGATAGTTGGGTACCTGTCTAATGTTGACCAGAGAATACAAGCAGTTTGAAAATCATCATAAAGCTGGTGAGTTCATAAGATGTTTGTTTTCTAAAAATGTACGAGTTTCCTTTGGTTTTCCGAAAAGATTGTTATTCAAGAAAATCCTATATTTTCTTATATGTAAAGTTTGATTAACTGTTTTATTACACAAATCTGGTTATGTACGATTGTTATCCTACGAAAATCCTATATTTTCCTAAAAGTAAGTTTAGTTATTGAATTATGATGTAATGTTTGATTACCTTTCATACTTGTTATACTAACTAGGTATTCTGATATCCTAATAGTGTTACACTTGAATGTACCTAGACGCATGCTGAGACATCCCCAAAATCTCGACCAGAAAAGACCGATTTCATTTATGCTTTTTAAAATAATTTTCAGAGTAAATCCTTTTAATTTTAAAAGAGATGCGGAATTTGTTCCCAAAAACAAAACATGATAAAATAGATATTTATCAAAACATTTCATAAAGAAATATGATTTCATTTCATAATCAAAAGTCGGGATGTCATGTTCCGATACAGATCATAAAGCATAAACGATAGCATTACAAGTCATTCAACAAATATATACATATACAGACTTGTAAGCAAAACAAGTTGATGTTCGCCCATCTTAAGCGCTTGCGCCACTTCCTGTAAAATAAATCAATTGAGTGGGTCAGGCTTGGGAGCCTGGTGAGCATATAGGGTTTTCAACCCACAATAATTATATATAATTTCAACAATCAACAATAAACCCGATTACCCATTCCCGTTATCCTCACCTTACGTTCCTAAAAATAACGTCTATTATAAGGAACCTATTTCAGGATTTTTCATCGGGACGGACATCACTGCAGAGGGGCTTCCTCAACAATAAGTGTCCTAAAGGCAACCATGTGGGGGATAGAGTACACCGGTGAACACGTCGTTCACAACACCTACAGGTAATGAGCCTGCTAGTGTTCCACAGAACAGTCTAGAATAGTCCGTGGTCGTCATCCATACTCTGCTGAATGACTAGAATAACACCAATAACACCGAGGCCTCTCATCTGTTTATTACACACCAATTATCTACCCATGTTCTACCCAACATATTAGTAGATAAAAATATACATTTTTATACATAGTTTAAAAACCTATATAACATGCTTTAATCAATACATATTCCACATAACAGATGAGGCATACGCACATAACACGTATTTCATAGAGAATACATCAGATCTATAAGATAGAAGAGAGTGAATATACACTCACACGTATAACAACCAAATATATACACATAACACATATTTTATAGGAAATACTTCATAATATTGCGTTGGAATGAAAATAACTACACACTCACTTGATCAGAAGATGATCGGGCAGCACTACGGCTTGCAGAAGAGGTGTTTCTCTGTAGATCTGGAAGATCTTCACAAAACCGGGCTCCTCGCGGGCAGCGTTTCGGCTCGGGAATAACGCTCTTCGGGATCCTCGGGGCTTCAGATCTTGCTTCAGGGCTTGGGAATGATACCGAGGCTTCGGGGTATAAACGGCACGCAAAACGAGGCAAAACTTAGAGAGAGGGAAGAGTTCGAACAAGAGAAAATGGCCAAATTCGAGTTCTATTTATAGGTTGCTGGGTCTGGGATTACGCAGGGCGTAATCTAAAATTACGCAGGGCGTACTCGGGTTATGCGGGGCGTACTTTGACGTCACTGCGTGCGTCGACTGGTGGCACTCGAGTATCGGTCAGACAAGTTGCAACCGACTGAGTACGTTGGGCGTACTCAAATTATGTGGGGCGTAATTGACTCGTCGAACTTCTAAATTGCGTAACTTTCGCATACGAGGTCCGTTTTCGATGTTATTTATATCCACGCGAAGGTCAGACCATACTCTACAACTTTCATTTAGACCCCATTGGCTAATTTTGAATTTTATTTTTATTATTTATTTTTAGAAGGCCGGGACAGAAAAACTTCGTTATAAATTCATAACTTCTTCGTCTGACGTCCGTTCTCGCCTGACTTGTCATCGTTTCGCTACTAACAACGAGATCTTCGATTCTCATTTAGATTGTTTCGGCTAAAAACCGCTCGATCTCAAATCGAGTATTTGGGCTGCATACTACCACGTCGAAACTTCAGAAAATCATAACTTCCTTATACGAAGTCAGATTTGGGCGTTCCTTTTATGCACGCTCTCAGTTTAACGAAATCTACGACTTTCGTTTAGATCGCTAAGGCTAAATATCGCTCTATCTTAAATTCATATTTTACATCACTCAGCGTCGTGTCGGTTTTGTCTCGAAACTTCGACAGGTCTTAGCTTCTTCGTTATAACTCGGATTTTGGCATTCCTTATATCTCCGGAATCCTTGTTTCAACCACTACAACTTTATGCAAAGATGTCGGGCTTATCTCAAACTTTAATTTTGATGCTTATTTTATTCTTAATTCATTAAATTATAAAAATTAAGAAAATACACACATAAATCACATAATTCAAATAATACATTCTTATTATTTCAAGTTGAGTTACAAGGTTAACCTAGACTATTACATTGCTAAAAATGGCAAGCCTAGAAACACGGGCGTTACAATTCTCTCCACCTTAGAATGATTCCGTCCCCGGAATCACACACTAGCAAACAAATGCGGATAGCGACTCATCATGTCACTCTCCGTCTCCCAGGTGAGATTCGGCCCATTCGCGTGTTTCCATCGGACAAGCACTAACTCAACCATCTTACGTTGCAACTTCATAGTCTTTCAGTCAACAATTGCCTCCGGTTCCTCAATCAACCTTTTGTTCTCATCGATCCTCAAATCTGAAAGTGGAATTATGTCAGGAACTTCTCCCGTGAACTTCCTCAAATAACAGACATGGAAAGTGTTATGAATTCCATTCAGTTCTTCTGGTAGTTCGAGCTTGTAAACTTGGTTCCCAATCCTCTGAAGAACTTTAAACGGTCCAATAAACCTTGGACTTAACTTTCCCCTTTTTCCAAATCTTATAAGTCCCTTCCACGACGAGACTTTAAGCAAAACCGAATCTCCAACTTCAAAAGTCATTGGTCTTCGCTTTTTGTCAGCATAACTCTTTTGACGGTCCTGAGCTGCTAACATTCTCTCCCTAATTATTTTCAACTTTTCAGCAGTTTGATGGACTATCTCCGGCCCCATAAACTGGTTTTCCCCAGCCTCAAGCCAACAAGACGGTGTACGACACTTCTGTCCATACAAATCTTGATAAGGTGCCATCTTTATGCTCGAGTGAAAACTATTATTATAGGAAAATTCTACCAAAGGTAAATGTTCATCCCAATTACCTAGGAATTCCAAGGTACACGCTCTCAGCATATCTTCAAGTGTTTGTATCATCCATTCGCTCTGACCATCAGTCTGCGAATGGTAAGCTGTACTTAAACACAACTTGGTACCCAATTCCTCTTGTAGACTTTTCCAAAATCGTGAGGTGAAACAGCTATCACGATCCGACACAATCGTTATCGGAACACCGTGAAGCCTCACAATTTCCTTCACGTAAGAATTCGCAAGCTTTTCCATAGACCATTTCTCATTGGCTGCTATGAAATGCGCACTCTTAGTGAATCGATCAACGACCACCCAAATCATGTCGTGACCGCTTTTTGTTATGGGTAGTTTAGTGATAAAATCCATCGTGATGTCCTCCCAATTGCCCATAGGCACAGGCAAAGGTTCTAAACTCCCATATGGTTTCTGATGTTGTGCCTTGACTCTTGCACAAGTCACACACTCGACCACATAGTTCGCAATGTCGAGCTTCATCGTCGGCCACCAATAATAGGGTTTCAGGTCCCTATACATTTTAGTGCTACCGGGATGAATTGAGTACATGGTCTTGTGAGCTTCTTCCATCAGAAGATCTCTGACTCCTCCTGTCTTAGGTATCCAAATCCGATCTTGGAACACCTTCAGTTCGTGACTGTTTACACCGAACACCAACGTTTTGCCCAAACGTTCCTCCTTTCAGTTATTCTTCTCCGAAGCTTCCTCTTGAGCTTTCTTTATACTTTCCAAAATGGTTGAGACAACTTCAATTCTCAACGCTCTTGGCCTTCTCTTTTCAAGATTGACTTTCCGACTAAGAGCATCAGCAACAACATTGGCTTTACCGGGGTGGCAAAGTATCTCACAGTCGTAGTCTTTAAGTAATTCCAGCCAGCATCGTTGCCTCATATTCAATTCTTTCTGATTGAAGAGATATTGGAGACTCTTATGATCAGTGAAAAGTTTGCACTTCGTGCCATAGAGGTAATGCCTCCATATTTTCAGAGTGAAAACTACCGCTGCCAACTCCAAATCATGAGTCGGGTAGTTCTTTTCATGCTCCTTCAGCTGTCGAGATGCATATGCTATCACCTTTTCTCTTTGGGTCAAAACACAACCGAATCCAACACCAGACGCATCGCTATAAACAGCGAAGTCTTCAACTCCATCGGGTAGAGAAAGTATCGGTGCCTCGCATAGTTTCTTCTTTAGCTTCTCGAATGCTTCTTTATGCTTATTATTCCAAGCATAAGTAGCTCCTTTGTGGGTCAAAGCTGTTAATGGACTAGCGATCGAAGAAAAGCCTTGGATAAACCTTCGGTAATATCCGGCTAATCCTAAAAAGCTTTGAATCTTCGTGGGACTTTTCGGTTGTTCCCACTTCATCACAGCTTCGATCTTTGCTGGATCAACCATTATCCCTTCTTGGTTGACCACGTGACCCAAGAATTGGACTTCACGAATCCAAAAATCACATTTGGAGAACTTAGCATACAGCTTCTCCTTCTCCAAGACTTGTAACACTCCTCGCAAGTGTCTGCCATGCTCCTCCTGGCTTTTTGAATAAATTAGAATGTCGTCTATGAACACTATCACGGATTTATCAAGGAACGGATTACAAACCCTATTCATTAAATCCATGAATGCTCCTGGAGCATTGGTTAGTCCAAACGACATAACCAAGAACTCGTAGTGTCCATATCTAGTTCTGAACGCAATCTTCTCTATATCCTGCTCTTTCACCTTTAGCTGATGATATCCTGACCTTAGATCGATCTTTGAAAAATAACTTGAACCTTGTAGTTGATCGAACATGTCATCAATCCTCGGCAACGGATATCTATTCTTTATTGTTGCCTTATTCAGCTCTCGGTAATTAATGCACATCCTCATGCTTCCATCTTTCTTCTTTACGAATAACACCGGAGCTCCCCAGGGTGATGAACTAGGTCTAATGAAACCTTTGTCCAATAACTCCTGAAGTTGCATCATCAGCTCCTTCATCTCCGTCGGTGATAATCGATAAGGTGCTTTTGCAATTGGCGTTGTTCCGGGAAACAAGTCAATACGAAATTCCACTTGTCGATCAGGCGGTAATCCAGGAAGATCTTCGGGAAATACTTCCGGATAATCACACACAACAGGAATATTTTGCATCACCTTCTTTTCCTTCTTAGCATCGATCACGAATGCTAAATATGATGTACATCCCTTGGTCAAACACTTTCTAGCTTTCATTAGGGAAATGATTCCAGAATTTACTCTGCGTTTATCTCCATACACCATAAACGATTCCTTTCCAGGCGGATTCAATTTCACTATTTTCTTCTTGCATAAAATTTCGGCATCATTGGCACTAAGCCAATCTATTCCCAAAATGATGTCGAAACCATTAAGTTCGATAGACAATAATTCCTCGTGGAACTTATTCCCATTCAAGTCAATTAAGATGTTTTTCATACAATAGCTAATAGGTACAAACTTGCCACTAGCAACTTCGACTAATAGAGCATTATCTAGTCTAACAACAGGCAAAGCTAGTCTTCTACCAAATTCATTTGATATAAAGGAGTAGTTGGCTCCAGAATCAAATAAAATTTGGGCAGGCAAATTGTTAACGAGAAAGGTACCTGAAGCGACATCAGCTTCATCTTTAGCAGCTTCCAGTGTCATTTGGAATGCTCTCGCCTTTGGCTTTGGCGGAATGTTGGGTCTTGTTGCTTCCTTCTTTTTCGTACAATCTCTTGAGATGTGCCCCTCCTCACCACAACCATAACAAACATTCTTGGTGAAAGTGCAATCGTTGGCATAATGCCCTGGCTTTCCACATTTGAAGCATGTGGTTTCCCCGCCACACTTCCCATGATGCTTCTTCTTGCACTTGTCGCACCATTTCGCCTCTACCTTTCCTCCACTTCCTCTCGAACTAGACTTCGAGAATTTACTTTTCTTGCTGGACGCTGAGAATCCATCGATTTTCCTTTTCTCACCAACCTCTGACCTTTCCAGACCTTTTTCCCTGATCTGGGTCTCAACATTTCTAGCAACCCAGATGGTGGCTTTCAATGTGGTCGCTTACTTAACCATTGGACCATAGTCCGCTGGTATTCCAAGGGAAAACTTGTTGACCTTAGAGAGTTCTGTAGGCACCAAATATGGGATAAACTTCATCTTTTCCGTGAAACTTGTAGCGTATTCAGTAACGCTCAATTTCCCTTTCTTCAAATTCTGAAACTCATTACTGATTTCCAGAAGGTCCTGCTCAGAGCAGTATTGTAGCTTTAGTTGTTCCACAAAGTCTTCCCAAGACATTTTGCTTGCTTCTCCCTTGGGCATAGAGTCAGCTAACAGCTTCCACCAACTCAACACGCCAGGTTTTAGCAGAGGGATCGCAAGATCGGTCTTCTACCTGTTGCTGCATTCGCAACTTTCAAACATAGTCTCCATTTTAGAGACCCAGTCCATAACTTGTACCGGCGTCGGGCTTCCGGATAGGCATGGTGGTTTGGATGCCATGAAATCCTTATACTTGCACCCACGACCATCATTTCCTCCATACTGGTTATTGCGTCTAACCACTGGTTGTTCGTCTTGACCAATGATACCACTAAAGTTTTCTCCTTCAGACTGCCCTCCATTCTCCTCGGGCTCTTCCGCTTGAATTGACGGTTCTTCACGATTCTGCCTAAGCAGGCGTCTTGTTTCTTCCATCTGACGATCCAACATCATTTGAATCATCATTTGTACACCAGCCATTGTTATCGGCTCAGGTGCAGCAGCTACAACAGGTACTCATTGATTTACAGGCGGTTGATTCCTATTTTCATCAGCATTTCCAACTTCGCTTCTTGTTCTCACCATTTTTGATCTATACGCCGAATAATTTCACCTTATTACTCCAAATGATTACATGCTAGTTCTAATATCGCATACATACGCTTAGAATCCTAAACACATAAACCTTCAGATCCGGTTGGCAACAAACCGTAGATCCGAACAATTAATATCATGTATGGCAACATATAACATTTAGCACATAGAAGCATTTTAGGCAACTTTCCTAAAATAAACTAGTGCTCGTGTCTAAAATTTATCAGACACACATCTCACAATCTCCACTTAGCATCCTAAGTTTAAGTCTAGAAATCCTACAAATTCCTAGTTCGCTTAAACTAATGCTCTGATACCAACCGAGACATCCCCAAAATCTCGGCCAGAAAAGACCGATTTCATTTATGCTTTTTAAAATAATTTTCAGAGTAAATCCTTTTAATTTTAAAAGAGATGCGGAATTTGTTCCCAAAAAAAAACATGATAAAATAGATATTTACCAAAACATTTCATAAAGAAATACGATTTCATTTCATAATCAAAAGTCAGGATGTCATGTTCCGATACAGATCATAAAGCATAAACGATAGCATTACAAGTCATTCAACAAATATATACATATACAGACTTGTAAACAAAACAACTTGATGTTCACCCATCTTAACCTCTTGCGCCACTTCCTGTAAAATAAATCAACTGAGTGGGTTAGGCTTGGGAGCCTGGTGAGCATATAGGGTTTTCAACCCACAATAATTATATTTAATTTCAACAATCAACAATAAACCCGATTACCCATTCCCGTTATCCTCACCTTACGTTCCTAAAAATAACGTCTATTATAAGGAACCTATTTCAGGATTTTTCATCGGGACGGACATCACTGCAGAGGGGCTTCATCAACAATAAGTGTCCTAAAGGCAACCATGTGGGGGATAGAGTACACCGGTGAACACGTCGTTCACAACACCTACAGGTAATGAGCCTGCTAGTGTTCCACAGAACAGTCTAGAATAGTCTGTGGTTGTCATCCATACTCTGCTGAATGACTAGAATAACACCAATAACACCGAGGCCTCTCATCTGTTTATTACACACCAATTATCTACCCATGTTCTACCCAACATATTAGTAGATAAAAATATACATTTTTATACATAGTTTAAAAACCTGTATAACATGCTTTAATCAATACATATTCCACATAACAGATGAGGCACACACACATAACACGTATTTCATAGAGAATACATCAGATCTATAAGATAGAAGAGAGTGAATATACACTCACACGTATAACAACCAAATATATACACATAACACGTATTGTATAGGAAATACTTCATAATATTGCGTTGGAATGAAAATAACTACACACTCACTTGATCAGAAGATGATCGGGCAGCACTACGGCTTGCAGAAGAGGTGTTTCTCCGTAGATCTGGAAGATCTTCACAAAATCGGGCTCCTCGCGGGCAGCGTTTCGGCTTGGGAATAACGCTCTTCGGGATCCTCGGGGCTTCGGATCTTGCTTCGGGGCTTGGGAATGATACCGAGGCTTCGGGGTATAAACGACACGCAAAACGAGGCAAAACTTAGAGAGAGGGAAGAATTTGAACAAGAGAAAATGGCTGAATTCGAGTTCTATTTATAGGCTGCTGGGTCTGGGATTACGTGGGGTGTAATCTAAAATTACGCAGGGCGTACTTAGTACGCGGGGCGTACTCGGGTTACGCGGGGCGTACTTTGACGTCACTGCATGCATCGACTGGTGGCACTCGAGTATCGGTCAGACAAGTTGCAACCGACTGAGTACGTTGGGCGTACTGAAATTACGCGGGGCGTAATTGACTCGTCGAACTTCTAAGTTGCGTAAATTTCGCATACAAGCTCCGTTTTCGACGTTCTTTATATCCACGCGAAGGTCAGACCACACTCTACAACTTTCATTTAGACTCCATTGGCTAATTTTGACTTTTATTTTTATTATTTATTTTTAGAAGGCCGGGACAGAAAAACTTCGTTATAAATTCATAACTTCTTCGTCTGACGTCCGTTCTCACCTAACTTGTCATCGTTTCGCTACTAACAACGAGATCTTCGATTCTCATTTAGATTGTTTCGGCTAAAAACCGCTCGATCTCAAATCGAGTATTCGGGCTACATACTGCCACGTCGAAACTTCAGAAAATCATAACTTCCTCATACGAAGTCAGATTTGGGCGTTCCTTTTATGCACACTCTCCGTTTAACGAAATCTAAGACTTTCGTTTAGATCACTAAGGCTAAATATCGCTCTATCTTAAATTCATATTTTACGTCACTCGGCGTCGTGTCGGTTCTGTCTCGAAACTTCGACGGGTCATAGCTTCTTCGTTATAACTCGGATTTTGGCATTCCTTATATCTCCGGAATCCTTGCTTCAACCACTACAACTTTATGCAAAGATGTCGGGCTTATCTCACACTTTAATTTTGATGCTTATTTTATTCTTAATACATTAAATTATAAAAATTAAGAAAATACACACATAAATCACATAATTCAAATAATTCACAAATAATACATTCTTATTATTTCAAGTTTAGTTACAAGGTTAACCTAGACTATTACATTGCTAAAAATGGCATGCCTAGAAACACGGGATTTACACATGCCTTCGTATTCATATTTCTATTCTTAATCATATTCATATTTATATTTTATAGTTGTATTCGTATTTATATTTGTAGTCCTATTCGTATTCTTATTTGTATTCATATTCATATTCGTATTCGCATTCGTATTCGCAGTCGTATTCCTATTCCTATTCTTACTCCTAATACTATTTGTATTCGTATTCGTATTCGTATTCCCATTCGTATTCGCAGGCGTATTCCTATCCCTATTCCTTCTCCTAATACTATTCGTATTCGTATTCGTATCCGTATTCATATTCATATTCATATTCGCAGTCGTATTCCTATCCCTATTCCTACTCCTAATAATTTTCGTATTCGTATTCGTATTCGCAGTCGTATTCCTATCCCTATTCCTACTCCTTAGATTATTCGTATTCGTATTCGTATTCGTATTCGCATTATTATTTTAGTATTCCTATTTGTTCTATTCCTAGTTATACTTTCGTATTTATTCTATTCGTAGTTGTACTTTCGTATTCGTTCTATTCCTAGTTGTACTTTCGTATTCGTTATATTCCTAGTTGTACTTTCGTATTCGTTCTATTCCTAGATGTACTTTCGTATTCGTATTCGTATTCATATTCGAATTAGTTCTAATTGATAATTAGTATGAATTATTCGTAGATTATAAAATATAATTTAGATTGTAGCATTTTATCAAGAAATCTATGATTAATCTGAAAGCTAACTTCGTAATTCGAACTATTTGATAAACACAATTTTTGATATTAAAACATACACAATGAAAGCAATTGAACTGAAAATAATAAGTTTAAGTACAAGATTTCCTTGTACTTTTGCTTGTATTCCCTCCTGAAAACAATGAAAACATTTGAAAAATGGGTAGGGGTATGAACTCACCGATTGAGGGATGCATCGGTTTGGATCCTAGATGTCAGTTCTGGGTTTGCAAACGCACAAGATTCCTACGTTTTATGAAAAGATACACATTTGTATCTAATTAGGACTTGAATAATTTATTTGTTAGCGAAAAACACTTCTAATCGCGAAAACACTCCACTACAAGCGTTTGGAGGAACCCGGGTGGCATTTGAGGACACATATGGCTTGGATATTGTGTTTACTCTTCGAGAGCAAACCCCCTTACGGGTTTTTCGGCCCTAAGACCATCTCGATATGATTTCACAGCCGTGAACTCATGGGTGTGGGTTTTATGGTGCTAAATGTTTTTATATGAAATGGGAAAATTTGCTAGGATTAAATCTAGGGCATAAGAATGGATTTAACTCACTTATGGACCATTTAATGGAGTCTACGGCAGTAAACTAGGAGTTTACAGTCGTAAACCCCCCATACCCCTTCCTTATGTGTTTTGGTGGTGTTAGGACAAACACATGTGATTTAAACTCGTTTTACAAGCCTTGGATGGAATTTAGGGCATCATTTGACAATGTATTATGAGTTTACGGCCTAGGAACCCATCCTTGGGGGGTTTATGGCCGTGAACTCCTAAGGGTGGGTTTTTTCATTAAGTTTAAGGCTACCAATACGTTTGTGGTTGATTCTAGAATTTATTCCAAGGCTATTGGTGTGTTTAAATGGCAGTTTAACACTTTAAAATGAGTTTACTCCCCATGATAATGAGTTTACGGCCCAAGCATGTTCTTGGGCAGTAAACTCATGTTTACTCTTCTAAATTGATGTTCAAGATGTTCCAAGTCCAGTTCCATAATTCTATAAGTCATATCTAAGCCTCAATGGTGTTTTGGAAGGGTTTTAGGGCATAAAAACCCATAAAATATGTGTTCACGGACCAAGGGTGTTCTAGGGCCGTAAACACATGATTTTGGTCCTATTCCATGATTTGAACTCGAATTTGAAGGTCTAATGTGCTATACTAGGAGTTAGAGTGGTTACCTTGAAGATTTGGGGCTTGAATTTGATGTTTTTAGACCTTAATCTTGAGTTAGAGGAGACAGGTTAGAGAGAGACTAGTGAGAGAGAGGAAAGACTTCAAATTAAGTCTTTTGAGTTTTAAAGAGGTCGTAAGTTCGGGACATGGTGGAATTCTACCCGATACCGACGTTACACGGGGCTTTTGATCGCACCCGATTAAGTTACCATAATCCGGCGGGATAGAATTTAGAAATTTTCTATTTAATTATTTTGGGCCATATTCATGAGTTTTTAAGGGATTTGAACATTCACGAGATTATAATAAACATATAAGTTTAAATATCTTAGCCCAAAAACGGAATTAGAACTAACCGCTATAGACTGGTTTTACGGACGAAATGGGTTTTGGCGATGGACAACTTCGGGTTGTCACATTATCCCCCCCCCCCCCCCCCCCGTTAGAGGGAATTTTGTCCCAAAATTCAAAGATTAAGATACAGACCATGAAATGAAAAGAGATGTGGATGAATCTACTGGTTCGGGTCTTCACGCTCCTAATTGGAATCGTGCCTCCGCTTGACACTCCAGCGAACCCTCACTATCGGTATGCGGTTTTGTTTCGAACATTTGATCTCTCCATCCATGATCTCAACTTGTTCTTCAATGGAGGCTCAAAATTTCATTGACTTCGGTCTCATCAAAGGAATTACTAAGGTTTCATCGGGTAGATACTCCTTAAGGACAGAGATGTGGGATACCGAATGGATGCTACTAAGTCCTAAGGGTAGTCGGAGTTTTGTAGGCTATGGAATCAATCCTAATGAGGATTTCGAAAAGTTCTATGTTCCTTGGGATACGCGTTTCAGAATATAACATGCCTTCTTTCTCCTTGTTGGCTACCTTGATGGTGGACGTTTCGGTTACTAATTGAGGACTACGTTTATGAAGAGGTTCGAATGAATAGGTAACAGTTTATCTTTCAGTACTAGAATTGAAATGGATTGCAAGCAGAGGGATGTCGAAGAGGAGTATACCTGTGGCAATAGCTGAAACTAAGTTTATTGTCATAGATTATATGAGTTTGACCAGGGGGAAGGTTGAGATGGATAGATTTTTCGGAACAAAGGAATTCAGCACGATTGAGATTCAATCAATCCATCCCAATGAATGCTTCAAAGCTCTAACTATGAGAAGTAGTTTGCTCTTTGAAGTTTGTTGAACGGAAGAGAGTATGGCGGCAGAGAGTTATTGTTCCTTGGGCTAGATCCTTTCTTTGGAGATATCTTGATTTAAAAAGATCAGGAAGGAGAGGATGTTAAGTCCCCTATATTGAATCAAGAGATATGAAACAAGGGATATCTCTTTATGACAGACATATAATTCAATTAAGCGATAAAGCAGGAATGAATTATCAAAACAGATAAACTATCACTAAAGGAATGATTGAGGAGCAACGCTCGGACGAGGATTTCTATAACGGATTAGGCTCGAGAAATACTCCCATAGTATTTCTTGTCTCGCTGCAACAACGACTCATTGTTTGGGTATAGGGTAAGTTTTTGGCATGCCGCACACCACAGTCACTCCCAAGCACATGTTGGTAGTGTCTCGAATGAATATAGTTGGACAGACTATATTGATCCTAGACACGACTACATAACTACCCAAGTTTAACCACAACATACAACACCCATTTACTAATGTTTTGTTCTACTTGTAGTTACGGATTTCGATGGATGCGTATAGTTGTATACTTTTGAAAATACTTATACTTTGAGATATACTTTTAGTTCAGAGCACTTAGGCCCCTTAGTGTTTATAGTCTTATACCATGTAAGGTTTGGTATACTAGTTCACTATAAACAAGGGCTCTGATACCAATCTGTCACACCCCGAAAACCTAAGGCGGAAACATTTCCGGAGCAGACTCCATGTTGAGTATCAAATCCAATACACATAGTAAGCAAAGTAAACAACCATTACATTACATTACATATTAGAATTTACATCTGTTCAAAAGTAAAGTGTTACAAGTGTTATACATATATCATATGAAAAAAAGTAAAGACGTGTCTTCTACGTACTCTGTCTTCTCCAAAGGATCGCTGGGTACCTGTCTAATGTTGACCTGAGAATACAAGCAGTTTGAAAATCAACATAAAGCTGGTGAGTTCATCAGATGTTTGTTTTCTGAAAATGTATGAGTTTCCTTTGGTTGTCCGAAAAGATTGTTATTCACAAAAATCCTATATTTTCTTATATGTAAAGTTTGATTAACTATTTTATTACACAAATCTGGTTATGTACGATTGTTATCCCAGGAAAATCCTATATTTTCCTAAAAGTAAGTTTAGTTATTGAATTCTGATGTAATGTTTGATTACCTTTCGTACTTGTTATATTAACTAGGTATTCTAATATCCTAATAGTGTTACACTAGAATGTACGTAGACGCGTGCCTTCGTATTCATATTTCTATTCTTAATCATATTCATATTTATATTTTATATTTGTATTCGTATTTATATTTGTAGTACTATTCGTATTCGTGTTCGTATTCCTACTCCTAATCCTAATTATATTCGTATTCGTATTCATATTCGTATTCGCATTCGTATTCGTAGTCGTATTCCTATCCCTATTATTACTCCTAATACTATTCGTATTCGTATTCGTATTCGTATTTGCATTCGTATTTGCAGTCGTATTCCTATCCCTATTCCTACTCCTAATACTATTCGTATTCGTATTCGTATTCGTATTCGTATTCGCAGTCGTATTCCTATCCATATTCCTACTCCTAAGACTATTCGTATTCGTGTTCATATTCATATTCGTATTCGTATTCGCAATCGTATTCCTATCCCTATTCCTACTCCTAATACTATTCGTATTCATATTCGTCTTCGTATTCGTATTCGTATTAGCATTCGTATTCGCATTGTTATTTTAGTATTCCTATTCGTTCTATTCCTAGTTATACTTTTGTATTCGTTCTATTCCTAGTTGTACTTTCGTATTCGTTCTATTCCTAGTTGTGCTTTCGTATTCGTTCTATTCCTAGTTGTACTTTCGTATTCGTTGTATTCCTAGTTGTACTTTTGTATTCGTTCTATTCCTAGTTGTACTTTCATATTCGTATTCGTATTCTAATTATTTCTAATTGATACTTAGTATGAATTATTCGTAGATTATAAAATATAATTTAGATTGTAGCATTTTATCAAGAAATCTATGATTATTCTGAAAGCTAACTTCGTAATTCGAACTATTTGATAAACACAGTTTTTGATATTAAAACATACAGAATGAAAGCAATTGAACTGAAAATAATAAGTTTAAGTACAAGATTTCCTTGTACTTTTGCTTGTATTCCCCCCTGAAAACAATGAAAACATTTGAAAAATGGGTAGGGGTATGAACTCACTGGTTGAGGGATGCATCGGTTTGGATCCTAGATGTCAGTTCTGGGTTTGCAAACGCACAAGATTCCTACGTTTTATGAAAAGATACACATTTGTATCTAATTAGGACTTGAATAATTTATTTGTTAGCGAAAAACTCTTCTAATCGCGAAAACACTCCATTACAAGCGTTTGGAGGAACCCGGGTGGCATTTGAGGACACATATGGCTTGGATATTGTGTTTATTCTTCGAGAGCAAACCCCCTTATGGATTTTTCAGCCCTAAGACCATCTCCATATGAGTTCATGGCCATGAACTCATGGGTGTGGGTTTTATGGTGCTAAATGGCTTTATATGACATGGGAAAATTTGCTAGGATCAAATCTAGGGCATAGGAATGGATTTAAATCACTTATGGACCATCTAATGGAGGTTACGGAAGTAAACTAGGAGTTTACGGCCGTAAACTCCCCAATACCCTTTCCTTATGTGTTTTGGTGGTGTTAGGACAATCACATGTGCTTTAAAATCATTTTACAAGCCTTGGATGGAATTTAGGGCATCATTTGACCATGTATTAAGAGTTTACAGCCCATTAACCCATCCTTGGGGGGTTTACGACTGTGAACTCCTATGGGTGGGGCTTTCATTAAGTTTGAGGCTTCCAATACGTTTGTGGTTGATTCTAGAATTTATTCCAAGGATATTGGTGTGTTTAAATGACAATTTAACACTTTAAAATGAGTTTACTCCCAATGATAATGAGTTTACGGCCCAAGCATGTTCTTGGGTAGTAAACTCTTGTTTACTCTTCTAAATTGATGTTCAAGATGTTCCAATTTCAGTTCCATAATTCTATAAGTCATATTTATGCCTCAATGGTGTTTTGGAAAGGTTTTAGGGCATAAAAACCCCTTAAATATGTGTTCACGGCCCAAGGGTGTTCCAGGGCCGTAAACACATGATTTTGGTCCTATTCCATGATTTGAACTCGAATTTGAAGGTCTAATGTGCTATACTAGGAGTTAGGGTGGTTACCTTGAAGATTTGGGGCTTGAATTTGATGTTTTTAGACCTTAATCTTGAGTTAGAGGAGAGAGGTTAGAGAGAGAGTAGTGAGAGAGAGGAAAGGCTTCAAATTAAGTCTTTTGAGCTTTAAATAGGTCGTAAGTTCGGGACACGGTGGAATTCTACCGGATACCAACATTAAACGTGGCTTTTGATCGCACCCGATTAAGTTACCGTAATCCAGCGGGATAGAATTTAGAAATTTTCTATTTAATTATTCTGGGCCGTATTCATGAGTTTTTAAGTGATTTGAACACTCACGAGATTATAATAAACATATAAGCTTAAATATCTTAGCCCAAAAACGGAATTGGAACGAACCGCTATAGACGGGTTTTACGGACGAAATGGGTTTTGGCGATGGACAACTTCAGGTTGTCACACAATTGGTTATTGGTACATGTCTCAAAGTATCTTTTGATGAAGAAGGTTCATAAATCTTTCAAAATGAATGTAATAATGTTTTTCTGAAATCAAAGAGAAAAATAGAAATGTATCCGCTCAATTTAAATATGATTCAAAAAGAATGCTTTTATATCTTAAATTCAAAGATATCAACAAGTTTGTTATTGGATCTTGTTCGAGGCCTTCCACTTTTGAATTATGAAAAAGATCATTTATGTGCTGCTTGTGAGTTGGGTAAACAAACTTGAAAGAGTAATTCCTCAATAATGAATACCAAAATAATCGAAGAACTAGAATTATTAGATATTAATCTTTGTGGTCTATCTTCCATTGAAAGCATTGGTGGTAAAAAAATACATTTTGGTTATTGTTGATGATTTTTCTTGATTTACGTGTGTATTTTTTCTTAAACAAAAATCTGAAACGACTCAGAGACTGACTGATTTTATCAAGCAAGTCAAACTTCAATTGCAAAAGCTAGTTCGGAAAATAAGAAGTGATAATTGTTCGAAATTTAAGAATAAAACTTTTCAAGAGTTTTAACAAACAAAGGCATTGTTCATAATTATTCATCACCATATACACCTCAATAGAATGGAGTTGTAGAAAAAAGAAACCGACAAATGTGTGAAGCATCAAGAACAATGGTATCATTTGCGAACTTTCCATTATATTTTCGGGAAGATGCTATTGTCAGTGTTTGTTTCACTTAAAATCATTCATACATTAAAAAGTGTTTTCTAATTACTCCTTATGAAATTTTGAATAATCGGAATCCTAACGTCAAATTTTTTCATGTTTTTGGTTTTAGGTGTTTCTTATACAATTCAAAAGAATATTGCAACAAGTTTGATACTAAAGCAGATGAAGAAAACTTTGTGGGTTATTCATTAACTTCAAAAGCTTATTGAGTTCTTAATAAAAATACAAAGAAATTTGTAGAAAGTTATTATGTTACTTTTGACAATAAATACATCAAATTGTGTCAAATTAAAGCAAATCAAGTGCAAGAGATTTTTCCATCAACAATTTCAAAACAATTCTGATTATGTCTTTATATGAGGATTTTCTAAATTTGTTTGATGAATCCAAAATGGTTGTCTTAAGAAACAAAGGAACCTCATAATCATGAAGATGAATTATTGAAACTAGTGGATGAGGTTGTGGATAATATTGAAACTGATGAAGATGAAGCTGCTCTGAACTCAACAGGATTGCCAACTTAAAAGGCTGTTGGGGAGAGTGAAAATAATTCTCCAAGATTAAATTCAATTCATAATTCTTATCCAGAATTTTCCAATTCTATTCAAGATAACTAGTATGATCATGGTAATCAATTCGAGGGCGAGATTTCAAATCAAAATACTATCTCTAGTGCAGATTTCTTCGGGAGAATAGTGAAAATGATGAACCTGAAGTGCAATCAAAAGTTGAAGAGATAGTAGATGAGTTAGATCTAGTTTATGATCAGAACTATCAACTATTAATAAAATGGACTAAGAATCATCCTAAATCTCAAGTAATTTGTGATACTTGTTCTGGTGTTATGACTCATGCTTTATAGAAAGAGAAACAAACTGCATTATTTTCTAAAATGGAATTTTACATCTTTAATTATTTTATTTCAAAAATTGAACCTAAAAATGTTAAAACTACTCTTCATCATGCAGATTGGGTGAAAAATGCTTCTATTGTTGGTTTGAAATGGGTTTTTCGACCTGATATAATGTTTTTTGTATGTTATTGTGCTAGGTTTCATGAAAATCCAAGAGAACCACACATGATGGCATTGAAAAATATATTTAGATATCTCAAGAAGACAACTTCGCTTGGTTTATGGTGTGCATCTAATTGAGGATTCTTTTTTAAGGCATATTCTGATGTTGATATAGGTGGATGTGGTCTTAAATGAAAAAGCACTACTAGTGGAAGTCAATTACTTGATGGAAAGATTGTCACCTGGAAATCTAAGAAACAAACATGTGTTTCGTTATCAATGGCTAAAGATGAATATATTGTAGCTGCTTCATGTACTTCTCAAATAGTTTAGATACAAAGTCAGTTACGAGATTATGGGATAAGCATGAAAAAGATTTCATTGTACAGTGATTTCGAAAGTGTTATACGTATTTGTCATAATCCAGTACAACACTTAAAGGCGAAACCCATTGCACTAATATAACATTTTATCAAGCATCATGTTGAACACAGAAATGTTGAAGTTCATTTCATCATATCAGCTGATCAATCAGCTGATATTTTCACAAAAACCTTGCTAGAAGTATCTTTTAATTAGATCTTACAAGGACTAGAAATGATTAAAGCTGAATAAATTCCAAAATCAACAACTTAGTTCCAATCATAATCATTGTTCGCTATCGAAACATTCCGAGCTTCGGAGACATCTGAATTTTTTGTTCAATTCTGAATCATTCCAGGCTTAGGAAGTATTCTGAAGTAACTATTCACCTCATAATTGTTTTGATCTTCAGCATTTGTAAGTATTTTCTTTGTTGTTTCATTTATTTTTCAAAAATTCAAAAATACAACAATATTTTCTTTTATTTTTCATTTAGTTTTCAAAATTTTAAAAATTCAAAAATATTTTCTTTATTCTTGCATTTATTTTTCAAAAATTCAAAATTCCAAAAAAAAAAAACTTTTGTTTTTGCATTTATTTTTCAAAAATCCAAAAATAGTTTCTTTGTTTTTCCATTTATTTTTCAAAAATTAAAAAAAAAATCCAAAAAGATTTTGTCTTCTTTAATTTTCTTTTTAAAAAATCAAAAATACAAAAAAATTGTATTTTATGGAAGTGACGGTCGATATCATACATTCTTTTAACCATAACATTTCACGAGTTTCATGTAGTCCCATGATTATTAAAGTAATACATGCTTTGGTATATGGCTACAAACATTTTGTGTTTATGATCGTAAATCATTGATACCATGATTTTTGTGAGACCACCAACCATTATTTTCAAATATTTTATTCTCTAATAATTCTAGTAGTAATCGTAAGATTCCTGGTAAAAACCAATTAGTATCGCGATTACAGAAACATCTATGTTTATGATCTCAAAGTTGTTATAACCATGACTTTAGTGAAACCCAACAAACAACTCCTTAATGAATTGACGTTGAACAGTTTATTGTTCTAGATTTTTACTTATTGAATTAACATTGAACTAATTTTTTTTGATATCTCAAATATTCTTTTGCATTATCTTAATTAGATGATTGAAGATCATTTCTTCCAAATAGATCTAGTGTTTACATTCAAACTTTTGAGGTCTTTCTTTGATTAACCTCGATGTTATGTCCTATGAGACATGTTAATTTTTTTTCTTGATTCAGATCATATCAATCAATCAACGTTCTGAATTTGTATCTCAATTCTTATATTAAGACGCATCTACGGATGGAGACAAGTGTACCCAAGAGACACAATAAAAGAGGCCTTTCGCAAATTCTAAACAAATTCGCAGCGTAATTCAATGGAAACCACACAAGTGCTTCTGAGTCTCTATTGACTAAGAAGAAAGAGATTGTTTCCCAGGATCATGCTGTTTTTCATATCAAATAATTTTGATAGCGCAAATCCCACATTAATTTTAACTTGGTTAATTCTTTTTCTTTGGCACACTCTTACACTAAAATCTTTGTTATTTTACAAACTTTGTTTTTTTTTTCTCAATGGTGTTACAATTCCGAAGATGAATCTTGATTATAATTCCAATGGAATCTATTTTGGCTTAAGCAAAACTGAAGGGTGAATCAATGATTCCGAAATGCTGGAAACTGAAACGAGCATGTTCAAAATAAAGCTAATTCAAATGATGGTGTGCACTTTTGTATTCTCTGATGTGTGCTTTGGAAACTCAAACGGTGCTTGATGGTTACAAGGAAATGTTGAGCTGGCATTTAGTTATTGGTTCTAATTGATATTTGAAAGGCATGTGAAGCAATGATTTTCTCTCACTAATTATAATTTGTGTTCAAAAGGAAGCTATAACGATTCATTTTCTATCATTTCATCTAAAGCTCAGGTAGTTATTGAAAAAATTTTCTATGTTCATCATCTTTTTCAACAATCATGACTTCACCTGAGCATATTTATTTTGTTGATCAGTCTGCTTCAACAATTATATTGAACATCAAAGCAAATCAAAAACTTATTGTTGATCTCAATGCTTCAAAAACCAACACACTTCTCAAACCCTTAATCGAATATTTATGTTATTCACCATTGCTGAAGGTTGTGGCAATGCATGAAGAAGTTCCTCTTGTTAATCTCTCAAGGCGTATTCTACTGCAATTTATAACAAAAAAACTAAAGGTTATCAATTTTGAAGTTGGTGGGCACAAAACTTGAATTTCAAAAATGCATTTTTGTCAATTGTTAGCGTTGCAATTGTCTACTGAGTCGATTAATCCAGTATCGATTCAAGCTACAAGAGTGATTGAGATGTTTTTTTTTCAAATGGGGTATACTTCTAACATTTAGTTGCTCTCTAATTTCAGAATATCATTCTTGCCACTAATTTGGAATGGTTTGTTTACTATTTTGTTCAAAAACTTATCAAATAGAGTTTAAGGATCTGATAGTTCAAGTAAAATATTTTACACACTGATTTATGGACTTTTCACTGGAACAAAGGTTGATTTTGGTAAAATTATATGGATTAATTTTGCTCAAAGTGTTAATTCAACTACTCGACACATGTAAATTTCTTGTGCTTGATTTTGGTCAATTGTGGTTAAGAGAGCTCTCCTTCACTCCAAAGTTCTAGATATGATGTATTCGTTTATGGAAGAAATTCCGATGATGCAAACAACAACATTTTTTCTACCTATCTGAGGAATTTTTATATTGTTGGATCGATTCCTGAAGTGATGAGGAGAAAGTTCCTTTGAACAACTCAATTATTAGGGCCTATTGAAAATTGCCTATATCAGGTGTTTGAGAACTTCTTATTGAACCGATAAAGAGTATTGAAGCTGGTGATTTACACAAGAATGGAGGAAAAAGGAAAGCTAAAGTATCTGCAACTATTGCTGTGAATGTTCCTAGGAAACTTAAAAAGATGATGAAAAAGCCAATGTTACCACCGCCTGTGTTCAAAGACGATTCTGATGAGCGAACATATAGTGATGATCAGGGAGAAGATGTTATTAGAAATGATGAATATGATACTATTAATACTACGGAAGTTCCAATTATTTCGAAACCTTCTACAACAGTGGCTTCTCCGCAAGTATCCACTTCACCATTTTTATCTGGTCCACTTGAGTCGGATATTTTTTAAAATATTAAGCCATTTTTGAATTTATCTCAAAATCCACCATCGCCTCTTTTTCCTACATCTACTTCTCCAATGACATCTTGAATTCCGATTTCATCCATTCCACCTTTAGAGAAATTTAGTTCAGTAAATACATCTCAACCTCATATTTCTATATCTTTATCCAATCCAATATTTACTGAATCCACTACACCTTCTACAACATTATCAACTATAAATCCACCAAAAGATTCTACTTTCGAATCAGATAAGGAAGAGAATAGATCTTCAGGCATCCATGGTAACACATCTAATTTGGAATCAAGTGTCAGTATCAATGTATCTACGGAAAACATTCTAACTCCAAATGATGATGATGATGTACTTTTTGGGGATGATCCAAAACCTATCGATGATTTTGTTCTTCCATCATTTACTGTGAAAGTTGATAATATGATGATGATGCTCTGATGACCAAGGATCAGTTCAAAGAGTTGAATCAGAAACTTGATTCAATATTTTCATCATACAAATGCTTTTTTGACTTCGAACTGGGAAAATCTTGTGATAACTTACGTGGCTACAGTTGAGTTGTTAACTTTTGCAAATGTAAAGGTTCATGAAGAAACAAGGAAGGTGGCTCAAAAATTCTACAAAGCAAATTTCTGAAGCAACTGAGAAGGCTGAAAAGCTATTGAATAAAGTACAACAGTTTCTGAATGATTTCAGAAATTCTTTGGAGAAGAGTGTTCCTGATGTGAACAAATTAATCTAAGGGTTTTGTATTTCATTACAATCAGAGAAAGAAACCTTTTTCTATTTACAATTTGAAATTCAGATGGATAATCCAGATTATCATATGTTTATTTCAATTACAATTCTTCGCACGTAGAATGATCTTGTTGTTGAAAACAAAATTATGGATAAACTTGCTTTACAAACTCTGAAGGTGAATGTTTTTAAGGAACATCTCAAAAATGATTATGTTAATATCGAAAAATTTCAAAAAGATATGACTTTGGTTCAATGAAGAAATTCTGAAATCATCAAACGATTGTTATCGATTGTTGAAATAAGGGATGCTCCATTTGTTGATTACATTGGCCAGCTAATTGCTGGAAAGTTGAAACCGATCATGGAAAAGCTGAATAATATTCATAGTGTTCAAGAAGCGGGGCTTCTTCGAAAAATAGGGAGAACGGAATGTAAATATTAAGGGCCCTTATCAAACACGCTTCATGGAGAAAACATATGATAATGATAGAGTTGTGCTTGAAAAGAAGAAGCTTTCTGAAAAGATGAAGGTTATGAAAGAAGTTAAAACTGGTTAGAAGGTCAATATAACTTCTGGATTAGGTAAAGGAAATGTAAATGTTGTTATAGAGGAGGTTTCTGAATTAAATATGCACATGAGTCAGAAGGAAAAGATTGAGAAATAAAAGAGAGTCAAGGAGCTGGATGAGCTTAATGCCTTACAAGTAAATTTGGATGTTGAAGATGTTGAGCTCAAGAATACTAAACAAATTATTACAAGCAAGATAGCATTATTTCCAGAGTTTTTTATTTTGATGCTTTGAATATATAGAGAAAGTTCCTCTATTAAATGTCGCAACAAATAATAAATTCTTTTTGTTTTATCTAATGTATTTTAAGCCACAGTACAAATCCTAAAGTCTAGAAATGATTATAGGACTCAAGGTTGGGATTCCTGAGAAGGCTAATGGGTTTCTGAATATACGGTTTAAATCTTATAGAGGACACAAACGTATCATTCATGATTTTGCTTTGGATAACTTTTCATTTCTAAGCCATTATGATTGGATTTCTAAGTTCAATATTGTTTTGAAGGATGTGTTGGGTTTTGAGCATTCTAACACTCCTATGGTGTGCATGCAACCCTATAAACCTTGGATCTATGTTTTTTTCTAAAATACATGCAAATAATAATTTCCAAGGTTTCTTCCTAACTAGCATAGCATAAGGATTATGAATCATAAAACTACTAGTAGAAATAGATACCTTTAGATGGTGGTTGATTTTTGGAGTTTGAGAGCCTAGCACCAATAATGTGAATGCCTTAAGTGGAATCACAAATCACCACAAACCTTGAGTGAATAATATACTTATGAAGAAATCGGCCACCCTTAGTTCTCACACAACTAGTTGCAATTTCTTGCAATATGTGCATCTTTATATAGTGTGGAGGATTAGGGTAAACCCTAATAACCCATGTCTTTTCCTTTCCAAGGATCCATGGTTAAAAGCTCCATGGATCATCCATGGACCCCCATTCATGCTTAGCCCATTCCTAATGAGTTTAAGCCCACATTATATAAAATGCATTGGCCCATGTTTAATTAGTCTTCCTTTTAATCACTAAATTAATTCATATTTAATTTAAGACTAAAACTAATTAAATAACAAGACTTTATATTAATATATTATAACTTATAATATATTAATAAATCCTAAACATACTATTCTCATAAGTTTATCCATATAAATTGTTCAGGTGAAATGCAACCGAAATGGACCACGCCGGGTCGGGTCAAGTATATACCAAATAAGTTATGGACTTAGACACCTTATCCAACAGTCTCCCACTTGGATAAGTCTAATAACTGTATTTACGTATATTGCTTCAGGAACCAACCAGCAATCGTAGCTCTCGAAAACTCTGTTGAACTATGAAGCGCCAGTTTAGATAAGTGATCATATAATTCTCTGTTCTCATGATATCAGCCGGACAAATACATGGAACAACATCATACTTATTGTCCAATAGTTTGTTTCCCAATTTCCAATTTGTTTGACAAAGAACTAAATTGAACACATCAATTAGGTTCAGATCGGGCCCGGTACATGGGTCAACACAAAATCATCGAGGGGCCCAGATATCGCTTCTATTTCTAGAAGGAACAGATAAACTTTGAATCATATGCTTGTTCTACTACTTGTTGAATTGTACACAAAGACACATTTTATAACATCAAGTTACTGATGCGTTTACATGCAATCAATGCACAACCAACTCATAGGTAACAACTCATATCTATAGGTTTGAAGACTTAATGATATTATCGTCTCACGATCACTCGAGATAAATTCCATGAAGTGATACAAGTGAGCGTGTGTTTATTCCAATACTCATAACTTATGAGCACTCATGAATGTTGTAGCAACCATTGCTATGTCTAAACACATTTAGTCATCTACAACCTCGATTCATGACAGTCTTAATTCATACCTACTTCCAACATATGAACGACTATGGAGTGTTTAAATAACTTAGTCATTCGAGAGAATAACCTAGCTATTTTGGAAGTCAAAACATTGAAAGTAAAATTCAATAATAGTCGAATCCAATATGGCCTCAGAACCCTTTTGAATATAAATAAAACTACCTTTTATTTATCACCATATTGATTACACATTATTCATTGTATAATGTTTCAAATAATCAACTTAATACTTGAATAAAACAATAGTTATCCCATGCTCCTAGCATGTACACTTTGTTTTTCTAAACAATAGTTATGCCATACTTCAAGTATGCACACTATGTTTGTCTATGATCTTTACTTTGTGAAATAGATCAATTGAACATGATTCCAATGATGCTCATTTCACAATCCCAAATCCTTATTGTAAATGTAAGAATTTCTAATTCCTACCATTTACCAAAAATCTGTTAGATTTTAAACTTATATGCACTGATCCTCTCATAATGATTATGCACAAGGTCACCAAAACCTTGTCATCAGTCATTACAGAGGATTCTAAAGGAGATCAACTCTATGGAAACGAAGTCTCATATTCAAAGTACACTGCTTTGAACATCCTTCTTGCATTAAGGTTTTCTAATCTTATACAGATTGAATAACTTCCACCTACGGAACATTTCCATAGTCCCATTTTGACTATCACTTCTGAACAAGAGTTACCTCTTTTCAGAAAATGTCAATATGGTCCTGCCATAATTAACACTATACTTCCAAATGTCCCTGAGCAACCAATCATTGGCAAACCTCAGATTGTCCTTGATAATTGCTTAATCACTTTAGTCATATCCAGTTCTAGACTTTTCCCTTCTAAATGCCCTGAGCATTTGGAAAATTTAGAAAGGATGAATATTATAGCACATGAAATCGATCCTATATCCGAAGCATATGGGACACGATTCATGATATCTAACATAAAGACATGATACTAGACCAATCTTTTGCTACAATATTTTTTATTTTCCATGTTTTCAAAATTTAACTATGAAGAGGGATGTTGTAGTCATAATTGAATTTTGAGAATGCAATATATATATATATATATATATATATATATATATATATATATATATATATAGAATTTCCTTAATTCGAACCATTCAGACATAAAATTCATATATATGTCCTTGACTAAAGATGATTAAAATCTCAATCTAAGCTTCTAGAATTGAAATGAAGTATAATTTCCTCTCCCTTAATTATAGCAAAACGACTTTTTCAACCCCTACAACTTCACGAATTGAAACTTTTGTTTTTCTATAATTAACATTGCTAGCTTGCAATACTAATCATAATTATCATGCTCCCACTAACATGATGATTATTAGCATAACACTTATGCTCCCACTAGCTTTGACATGTATTCAGAAATCGGTTGGACTTCTAAAATTTAGATTCATACACATTTCCGTAGATATCTCACTTGCGTGTCTAAACAATTTCCAGAACTATGAGAAGGGATGTCGTAATCATAGTCTCAATTGCTTAGGAATTTGCCATTTCTCACAAGTCCATGTTAGTGTGACAGTTAACCACACATGCTCCACTAACGACTTTTGAAAATGCAAATAACACAATTGCTATCTACTTAAAATCTAGTTAGCGAAAGCGTCTCCTCACCATCATTCTCATGAATCGGAGAGAAACCTTATGACACTTAGATTTTATGGTGTATGAGTTCCTATCCATGTGAATTTGTCAAAACCATAATCACAAGATAAGGTTAGTGACAAATTCAAACTCATATGGATTGAACTTGTTTAATCTTAATTTCTTGCCACTTGGTAGCACAAAATCCCACCATTGCTTCCAAGTTGAACTCTAATAACTCACATGCATATTCAACTTATTTGAAGTAGGCACAGAAATAAGAATTATGTCAACACGATAGGTTGCAAACCTTAAGTCGCATGCAAGTGATAAACTATAGGTTTTACTCTTGATTAAATCTTGAAATCCTTTCAGGATCTTTAAGACTCCCACTGTCCTCTTGACATATAAGTTTCCCTAGTCAAGGACCATTCCATGACAAAAGAAATATTCAAGGGATAGTGCGGATTCTTATCAAGATAAACACTTCACACAATTGGTCTTAGTTGGTCTTTGTCTTGTCCAAGACATCACACTTACCAATTTCAAATGTACAGGAGTAGAAAACATTTTACACTACATTTGATAAGTGTTTTAAACCTTACTTTATGTCACTCAATGTTACAGTCTTGGAGTATGACTCTAAGAGTTGTTTTGGAACGAAGTATGATTCATCTTCTTGATTTTAACCATTCCAACAATTCATGACCCCTCTTCTTAGTCATAACAATGCACTAAGATGTCCTTAGAGTATGAATTTGTGATATGGTATCTTAATCATTAAGATGATCATAAAACACGATACTAAATTACTCTCTCATCTTTTAAGATTTGAGAAACTTTTATCTTTCTGCCTAATTTGAATCTTTCCCATTCATTCTGTCACACATTGAAAACTTTTCAATACTTTAGAAATATACTTAAACTTGTACGTATAACCATATATACTAAGCTTTTAGCAAATCATGACGAATAGTCTTATCAATCTTTGTGGTGGACTTGACCACTGCACAAGCATGTGTACTCTATCCCTTTAGTCTTATCGTTGTTCACATAAGGAATTAGTCTTAATTTTCCAAAGATGAAACTTCTCATCAATCTTACAATACAGCTTGTATGATTCCAAGTTTCGGTCCAATTGAAACCTGGGTGATGAGAACCTTTCCTCATTTGGTAAATTCAGACACTACCACAAATGAAAGAATCCAATCCACTTTCCAATATTGCTATTACTGGAAACATATAAGCAATAATTATTCACAAATGCCATTGTAAGGATATTTTTAAAATAAATAAAATTAAAACCCCTTTTTTTAATTTAAAACTTTGCGGAAAAACTTATCCTTACAATCCATATGAAAGCCTTGTTGTTATATATTCCTATGTAATATATCATAACTCTCAAGCAACAGCTCAAAATTCTTATCACCGAACCATGCGATCGAAACCCATCTTCGCAATTAGAATCAACATATACTTCCTTTAAGCTTCCTATCTTTTCTTTGATTCTTAAAAAACATCAACATGTGATCCATTCACATTATGCAATAAGAATCTCCAAATAGGAACTTAATAGAGTTAGACAGTGGACTTTAACTAAAGTAGAGTCAAAATTTTTGACTTGATCAATGTTATGATCTTTCAGTTAAATATGGCAGCTTTACAATCAGTGTCCCTCCCTTTGGCAATAAAACATATGGACTCTTTGGTAATGGCACATGAGACTATCTCAGACTTAGTCTCTCTCTTTACCATTTGGCCAATCGAGTTGACTATGGCCGATCGCTTTCCAATGGGAAGAGAAATCCTTTTCTAGATATCCAATGCTACCATTGTCAATGTCCATTTAAGGTTTAGGAAGTTGATCTTCTAACAAAATTGATTTACTAGTGTTCTAAATCATTGTTGATTCCACAGCACCAAGCAAATAGATAACATCGCTAAGGGTCATGTCATAGTCTGTCTCATGATATCAGCCGGACAAATACATGGAACAACATCATACTTATTGTCCAATAGTTTGTTTCCCAATTTCCAATTTTTTTGACAAAGAACTAAATTGAACACATCAATTAGGTTCAGATCGGGCCCGGTACATGGGTCAACACAAAATCATCGAGGGGCCCAGATATCGCTTCTATTTCTAGAAGGAACAAATAAACTTTGAATCATATGCTTGTTCTACTACTTGTTGAATTGTACACAAAGACACATTTTATAACATCAAGTTACTGATGCGTTTACATGCAATCAATGCACAACCAACTCATAGGTAACAACTCATATCTATAGGTTTGAAGACTTATATGATATTATCATCTCACGATCACTCGAGATAAATTCCATGAAGTGATACAAGTGAGTGTGTGTTTATTCCAATACTCATAACTTATGAGCACTCATGAATGTTGTAGCAACCATTGCTATGTCTAAACACATTTAGCCATCTACAACCTCGATTCATGACAGTCTTAATTCATACCTACTTCCAACATATGAACGACTATGGAGTGTTTAAATAACTTAGTCATTCGAGAGAATAACCTAGCTATTTTGGAAGTCAAAACATTAAAAGTAAAATTCAATAATAATCGAATCCAATATGGCCTCAGAACCCTTTTGAATATAAATAAAACCACCTTTTATTTATCACCATATTGATTACACATTATTCATTGTATAATGTTTCAAATAATCAACTTAATACTTGAATAAAACAATAGTTATCCCATGCTCCTAGCATGTACACTTTGTTTTTCTAAACAATAGTTATGCCATACTTCAAGTATGCACACTATGTTTGTCTATGATCTTTACTTTGTGAAATAGATCAATTGAACATGATTCCAATGATGCTCATTTCACAATCCCAAATCCTTATTGTAAATGTAAGAATTTCTAATTCCTACCATTTACCAAAAATCTGTTAGATTTTAAACTTATATGCACTGATCCTCTCATAATGATTATGCACAAGGTCACCAAAACCTTGTCATCAGTCATTACAGAGGATTCTAAAGGAGATCAACTCTATGGAAACGAAGTCTCATATTCAAAGTACACTGCTTTGAACATCCTTCTTGCATTAAGGTTTTCTAATCTTATACAGATTGAATAACTTCCACCTACGGAAACATTTCCATAGTCCCATTTTGACTATCACTTCTGAACAAGAGTTACCTCTTTTCAGAAAATGTCAATATGGTCCTGCCATAATTAACACTATACTTCCAAATGTCCCTGAGCAACCAATCATTGGCAAACCTCAGATTGTCCTTGATAATTGCTTAATCACTTTAGTCATATCCAGTTCTAGACTTTTCCCTTCTAAATGCCCTGAGCATTTGGAAAATTTAGAAAGGATGAATATTATAGCACATGAAATCGATCCTATATCCGAAGCATATGGGACACGATTCATGATATCTCACATAAAGACATGATACTAGACCAATCTTTTGCTACAATATTTTTTATTTTCCATGTTTTCAAAATTTAACTATAAAGAGGGATGTTGTAGTCATAATTGAATTTTGAGAATGCAATATATATATATATATATATATATATATATATATATATATATATATATATATATAGAATTTCCTTAATTCGAACCATTCAGACATAAAATTCATATATATGTCCTTGACTAAAGATGATTAAAATCTCAATCTAAGCTTCTAGAATTGAAATGAAGTATAATTTCCTCTCCCTTAATTATAGCAAAACGAATTTTTCAACCCCTACAACTTCACGAATTGAAACTTTTGTTTTTCTATAATTAACATTGCTAGCTTGCAATACTAATCATAATTATCATGCTCCCACTAACATGATGATTATTAGCATAACACTTATGCTCCCACTAGCTTTGACATGTATTCAGAAATCGGTTGGACTTCTAAAATTTAGATTCATACACATTTCCGTAGATATCTCACTTGCGTGTCTAAACAATTTCCAGAACTATGAGAAGGGATGTCGTAATCATAGTCTCAATTGCTTAGGAATTTTCCATTTCTCACAAGTCCATGTTAGTGTGACAGTTAACCACACATGCTCCACTAACGACTTTTGAAAATGCAAATAACACAATTGCTATCTACTTAAAATCTAGTTAGTGAAAGCGTCTCCTCACCATCATTCTCATGAATCGGAGAGAAACCTTATGACACTTACATTTTATGGTGTATGAGTTCCTATCCACGTGAATTTGTCAAAACCATAATCACAAGACAAGGTTAGTTACAAATTCAAACTCATATGGATTGAACTTGTTTAATCTTAATTTCTTGCCACTTGGTAGCACAAAAGCCCACCATTGCTTCCAAGTTGAACTCTAATAACTCACATGCATATTCAACTTATTTGAAGTAGGCACAGAAATAAGAATTATGTCAACACGATAGGTTGCAAACCTTAAGTCGCGTGCAAGTGATAAACTATAGGTTTTACTCTTGATTAAATCTTGAAATCCTTTCAGGATCTTTAAGACTCCCACTGTCCTCTTGAAATATAAGTTTCCCTAGTCAAGGACCATTCCATGACAAAAGAAATATTCAAGGGATAGTGCGGATTCTTATCAAGATAAACACTTCACACAATTGGTCTTAGTTGGTCTTTGTCTTGTCCAAGACATCACACTTACCAATTTCAAATGTACAGGAGTAGAAAACATTTTACACTACATTTGATAAGTGTTTTAAACCTTACTTTATGTCACTCAATGTTACAGTCTTGGAGTATGACTCTAAGAGTTGTTTTGGAACGAAGTATGATTCATCTTCTTGATTTTAACCATTCCAACAATTCATGACCCCTCTTCTTAGTCATAACAATGCACTAAGATGTCCTTAGAGTATGAATTTGTGATATGGTATCTTAATCATTAAGATGATCATAAAACACGATACTAAATTACTCTCTCATCTTTTAAGATTTGAGAAACTTTTATCTTTCTGCCTAATTTGAATCTTTCCCATTCATTCTGTCACACATTGAAAACTTTTCAATACTTTAGAAATATACTTAAACTTGTACGTATAACCATATATACTAAGCTTTTTGCAAATCATGACGAATAGTCTTATCAATCTTTGTGGTGGACTTGACCACTGCACAAGCATGTGTACTCTATCCCTTTAGTCTTATCGTTGTTCACATAAGGAATTAGTCTTAATTTTCCAAAGATGAAACTTCTCATCAATCTTACAATACAGCTTGTATGATTCCAAGTTTCGGTCCAATTGAAACCTGGGTGATGAGAACCTTTCCTCATTTGGTAAATTCAGACACTACCACAAATGAAAGAATCCAATCCACTTTCCAATATTGCTATTACTGGAAACATATAAGCAATAATTATTCACAAATGCCATTGTAAGGATATTTTTAAAATAAATAAAATTAAAACCCCTTTTTTTAATTTAAAACTTTGCGGAAAAACTTATCCTTACAATCCATATGAAAGCCTTGTTGTTATATATTCCTATGTAATATATCATAACTCTCAAGCAACAGCTCAAAATTCTTATCACCGAACCATGCGATCGAAACCCATCTTCGCAATTAGAATCAACATATACTTCCTTTAAGCTTCCTATCTTTTCTTTGATTCTTAAAAAACATCAACATGTGATCCATTCACATTATGCAATAAGAATCTCCAAATAGGAACTTAATAGAGTTCGACAGTGGACTTTAACTAAAGTAGAGTCAAAATTTTTGACTTGATCAATGTTATGATCTTTCAGTTAAATATGGCAGCTTTACAATCAGTGTCCCTCCCTTTGGCAATAAAACATATGGACTCTTTGGTAATGGCACATGAGACTATCTCAGACTTAGCCTCTCTCTTTACCATTTGGCCAATCGAGTTGACTATGGCCGATCGCTTTCCAATGGGAAGAGAAATCCTTTTCTAGATATCCAATGCTACCATTGTCAATGTCCATTTAAGGTTTAGGAAGTTGATCTTCTAACAAAATTGATTTACTAGTGTTCTAAATCATTGTTGATTCCACAGCACCAAGCAAATAGATAACATCGCTAAGGGTCATGTCATAGTCTGTCTCATGATATCAGCCGGACAAATACATGGAACAACATCATACTTATTGTCCAATAGTTTGTTTCCCAATTTCCAATTTTTTTGACAAAGAACTAAATTGAACACATCAATTAGGTTCAGATCGGGCCCGGTACATGGGTCAACACAAAATCATCGAGGGGCCCAGATATCGCTTCTATTTCTAGAAGGAACAAATAAACTTTGAATCATATGCTTGTTCTACTACTTGTTGAATTGTACACAAAGACACATTTTATAACATCAAGTTACTGATGCGTTTACATGCAATCAATGCACAACCAACTCATAGGTAACAACTCATATCTATAGGTTTGAAGACTTATATGATATTATCGTCTCACGATCACTCGAGATAAATTCCATGAAGTGATACAAGTGAGTGTGTGTTTATTCCAATACTCATAACTTATGAGCACTCATGAATGTTGTAGCAACCATTGCTATGTCTAAACACATTTAGCCATCTACAACCTCGATTCATGACAGTCTTAATTCATACCTACTTCCAACATATGAACGACTATGGAGTGTTTAAATAACTTAGTCATTCGAGAGAATAACCTAGCTATTTTGGAAGTCAAAACATTAAAAGTAAAATTCAATAATAATCGAATCCAATATGGCCTCAGAACCCTTTTGAATATAAATAAAACCACCTTTTATTTATCACCATATTGATTACACATTATTCATTGTATAATGTTTCAAATAATCAACTTAATACTTGAATAAAACAATAGTTATCCCATGCTCCTAGCATGTACACTTTGTTTTTCTAAACAATAGTTATGCCATACTTCAAGTATGCACACTATGTTTGTCTATGATCTTTACTTTGTGAAATAGATCAATTGAACATGATTCCAATGATGCTCATTTCACAATCCCAAATCCTTATTGTAAATGTAAGAATTTCTAATTCCTACCATTTACCAAAAATCTGTTAGATTTTAAACTTATATGCACTGATCCTCTCATAATGATTATGCACAAGGTCACCAAAACCTTGTCATCAGTCATTACAGAGGATTCTAAAGGAGATCAACTCTATGGAAACGAAGTCTCATATTCAAAGTACACTGCTTTGAACATCCTTCTTGCATTAAGGTTTTCTAATCTTATACAGATTGAATAACTTCCACCTACGGAAACATTTCCATAGTCCCATTTTGACTATCACTTCTGAACAAGAGTTACCTCTTTTCAGAAAATGTCAATATGGTCCTGCCATAATTAACACTATACTTCCAAATGTCCCTGAGCAACCAATCATTGGCAAACCTCAGATTGTCCTTGATAATTGCTTAATCACTTTAGTCATATCCAGTTCTAGACTTTTCCCTTCTAAATGCCCTGAGCATTTGGAAAATTTAGAAAGGATGAATATTATAGCACATGAAATCGATCCTATATCCGAAGCATATGGGACACGATTCATGATATCTCACATAAAGACATGATACTAGACCAATCTTTTGCTACAATATTTTTTATTTTCCATGTTTTCAAAATTTAACTATGAAGAGGGATGTTGTAGTCATAATTGAATTTTGAGAATGCAATATATATATATATATATATATATATATATATATATATATATATATATATATATAGAATTTCCTTAATTCGAACCATTCAGACATAAAATTCATATAAAAGTCCTTGACTAAAGATGATTAAAATCTCAATCTAAGCTTCTAGAATTGAAATGAAGTATAATTTCCTCTCCCTTAATTATAGCAAAACGAATTTTTCAACCCCTACAACTTCACGAATTGAAACTTTTGTTTTTCTATAATTAACATTGCTAGCTTGCAATACTAATCATAATTATCATGCTCCCACTAACATGATGATTATTACCATAACACTTATGCTCCCACTAGCTTTGACATGTATTCAGAAATCGGTTGGACTTCTAAAATTTAGATTCATACACATTTCCGTAGATATCTCACTTGCGTGTCTAAACAATTTCCAGAACTATGAGAAGGGATGTCGTAATCATAGTCTCAATTGCTTAGGAATTTTCCATTTCTCACAAGTCCATGTTAGTGTGACAGTTAACCACACATGCTCCACTAACGACTTTTGAAAATGCAAATAACACAATTGCTATCTACTTAAAATCTAGTTAGTGAAAGCGTCTCCTCACCATCATTATCATGAATCGGAGAGAAACCTTATGACACTTACATTTTATGGTGTATGAGTTCCTATCCATGTGAATTTGTCAAAACCATAATCACAAGACAAGGTTAGTGACAAATTCAAACTCATATGGATTGAACTTGTTTAATCTTAATTTCTTGCCACTTGGTAGCACAAAAGCCCACCATTGCTTCCAAGTTGAACTCTAATAACTCACATGCATATTCAACTTATTTGAAGTAGGCACAGAAATAAGAATTATGTCAACACGATAGGTTGCAAACCTTAAGTCGCGTGCAAGTGATAAACTATAGGTTTTACTCTTGATTAAATCTTGAAATCCTTTCAGGATCTTTAAGACTCCCACTGTCCTCTTGACATATAAGTTTCCCTAGTCAAGGACCATTCCATGACAAAAGAAATATTCAAGGGATAGTGCGGATTCTTATCAAGATAAACACTTCACACAATTGGTCTTAGTTGGTCTTTGTCTTGTCCAAGACATCACACTTACCAATTTCAAATGTACAGGAGTAGAAAACATTTTACACTACATTTGATAAGTGTTTTAAACCTTACTTTATGTCACTCAATGTTACAGTCTTGGAGTATGACTCTAAGAGTTGTTTTGGAACGAAGTATGATTCATCTTCTTGATTTTAACCATTCCAACAATTCATGACCCCTCTTCTTAGTCATAACAATGCACTAAGATGTCCTTAGAGTATGAATTTGTGATATGGTATCTTAATCATTAAGATGATCATAAAACACGATACTAAATTACTCTCTCATCTTTTAAGATTTGAGAAACTTTTATCTTTCTGCCTAATTTGAATCTTTCCCATTCATTCTGTCACACATTGAAAACTTTTCAATACTTTAGAAATATACTTAAACTTGTAAGTATAACCATATATACTAAGCTTTTAGCAAATCATGACGAATAGTCTTATCAATCTTTGTGGTGGACTTGACCACTGCACAAGCATGTGTACTCTATCCCTTTAGTCTTATCGTTGTTCACATAAGGAATTAGTCTTAATTTTCCAAAGATGAAAGTTCTCATCAATCTTACAATACAGCTTGTATGATTCCAAGTTTCGGTCCAATTGAAACCTGGGTGATGAGAACCTTTCCTCATTTGGTAAATTCAGACACTACCACAAATGAAAGAATCCAATCCACTTTCCAATATTGCTATTACTGGAAACATATAAGCAATAATTATTCACAAATGCCATTGTAAGGATATTTTTAAAATAAATAAAATTAAAACCCCTTTTTTTAATTTAAAACTTTGCGGAAAAACTTATCCTTACAATCCATATGAAAGCCTTGTTGTTATATACTCCTATGTAATATATCATAACTCTCAAGCAACAGCTCAAAATTCTTATCACCGAACCATGCGATCGAAACCCATCTTCGCAATTAGAATCAACATATACTTCCTTTAAGCTTCCTATCTTTTCTTTGATTCTTAAAAAACATCAACATGTGATCCATTCACATTATGTAATAAGAATCTCCAAATAGGAACTTAATAGAGTTAGATAGTGGACTTTAACTAAAGTAGAGTCAAAATTTTTGACTTGATCAATGTTATGATCTTTCAGTTAAATATGGCAGCTTTACAATCAGTGTCCCTCCCTTTGGCAATAAAACATATGGACTCTTTGGTAATGGCACATGAGACTATCTCAGACTTAGCCTCTCTCTTTACCATTTGGCCAATCGAGTTGACTATGGCCGATCGCTTTCCAATGGGAAGAGAAATCCTTTTCTAGATATCCAATGCTACCATTGTCAATGTCCATTTAAGGTTTAGGAAGTTGATCTTCTAACAAAATTGATTTACTAGTGTTCTAAATCATTGTTGATTCCACAGCACCAAGCAAATAGATAACATCGCTAAGGGTCATGTCATAGTCTGTCTCATGATATCAGCCGGACAAATACATGGAACAACATCATACTTATTATCCAATAGTTTGTTTCCCAATTTCCAATTTTTTTGACAAAGAACTAAATTGAACACATCAATTAGGTTCAGATCGGGCCCGGTACATGGGTCAACACAAAATCATCGAGGGGCCCAGATATCGCTTCTATTTCTAGAAGGAACAAATAAACTTTGAATCATATGCTTGTTCTACTACTTGTTGAATTGTACACAAAGACACATTTTATAACATCAAGTTACTGATGCGTTTACATGCAATCAATGCACAACCAACTCATAGGTAACAACTCATATCTATAGGTTTGAAGACTTATATGATATTATCGTCTCACGATCACTCGAGATAAATTCCATGAAGTGATACAAGTGAGCGTGTCTTTATTCCAATACTCATAACTTATGAGCACTCATGAATGTTGTAGCAACCATTGCTATGTCTAAACACATTTAGCCATCTACAACCTCGATTCATGACAGTCTTAATTCATACCTACTTCCAACATATGAACGACTATGGAGTGTTTAAATAACTTAGTCATTCGAGAGAATAACCTAGCTATTTTGGTAGTCAAAACATTAAAAGTAAAATTCAATAATAATCGAATCCAATATGGCCTCAGAACCCTTTTGAATATAAATAAAACCACCTTTTATTTATCACCATATTGATTACACATTATTCATTGTATAATGTTTCAAATAATCAACTTAATACTTGAATAAAACAATAGTTATCCCATGCTCCTAGCATGTACACTTTGTTTTTCTAAACAATAGTTATGCCATACTTCAAGTATGCACACTATGTTTGTCTATGATCTTTACTTTGTGAAATAGATCAATTGAACATGATTCCAATGATGCTCATTTCACAATCCCAAATCCTTATTGTAAATGTAAGAATTTCTAATTCCTACCATTTACCAAAAATCTGTTAGATTTTAAACTTATATGCACTGATCCTCTCATAATGATTATGCACAAGGTCACCAAAACCTTGTCATCAGTCATTACAGAGGATTCTAAAGGAGATCAACTCTATGGAAACGAAGTCTCATATTCAAAGTACACTGCTTTGAACATCCTTCTTGCATTAAGGTTTTCTAATCTTATACAGATTGAATAACTTCCACCTACGGAAACATTTCCATAGTCCCATTTTGACTATCACTTCTGAACAAGAGTTACCTCTTTTCAGAAAATGTCAATATGGTCCTGCCATAATTAACACTATACTTCCAAATGTCCCTGAGCAACCAATCATTGGCAAACCTCAGATTGTCCTTGATAATTGCTTAATCACTTTAGTCATATCCAGTTCTAGACTTTTCCCTTCTAAATGCCCTGAGCATTTGGAAAATTTAGAAAGGATGAATATTATAGCACATGAAATCGATCCTATATCCGAAGCATATGGGACACGATTCATGATATCTCACATAAAGACATGATACTAGACCAATCTTTTGCTACAATATTTTTTATTTTCCATGTTTTCAAAATTTAACTATGAAGAGGGATGTTGTAGTCATAATTGAATTTTGAGAATGCAATATATATATATATATATATATATATATATATATATATATATATATATATATATATAGAATTTCCTTAATTCGAACCATTCAGACATAAAATTCATATATATGTCCTTGACTAAAGATGATTAAAATCTCAATCTAAGCTTCTAGAATTGAAATGAAGTATAATTTCCTCTCCCTTAATTATAGCAAAACGACTTTTTCAACCCCTACAACTTCACGAATTGAAACTTTTGTTTTTCTATAATTAACATTGCTAGCTTGCAATACTAATCATAATTATCATGCTCCCACTAACATGATGATTATTAGCATAACACTTATGCTCCCACTAGCTTTGACATGTATTCAGAAATCGGTTGGACTTCTAAAATTTAGATTCATACACATTTCCGTAGATATCTCACTTGCGTGTCTAAACAATTTCCAGAACTATGAGAAGGGATGTCGTAATCATAGTCTCAATTGCTTAGGAATTTGCCATTTCTCACAAGTCCATGTTAGTGTGACAGTTAACCACACATGCTCCACTAACGACTTTTGAAAATGCAAATAACACAATTGCTATCTACTTAAAATCTAGTTAGTGAAAGCGTCTCCTCACCATCATTCTCATGAATCGGAGAGAAACCTTATGACACTTACATTTTATGGTGTATGAGTTCCTATCCATGTGAATTTGTCAAAACCATAATCACAAGACAAGGTTAGTGACAAATTCAAACTCATATGGATTGAACTTGTTTAATCTTAATTTCTTGCCACTTGGTAGCACAAAAGCCCACCATTGCTTCCAAGTTGAACTCTAATAACTCACATGCATATTCAACTTATTTGAAGTAGGCACAGAAATAAGAATTATGTCAACACGATAGGTTGCAAACCTTAAGTCGCGTGCAAGTGATAAACTATAGGTTTTACTCTTGATTAAATCTTGAAATCCTTTCAGGATCTTTAAGACTCCCACTGTCCTCTTGACATATAAGTTTCCCTAGTCAAGGACCATTCCATGACAAAAGAAATATTCAAGGGATAGTGCGGATTCTTATCAAGATAAACACTTCACACAATTGGTCTTAGTTGGTCTTTGTCTTGTCCAAGACATCACACTTACCAATTTCAAATGTACAGGAGTAGAAAACATTTTACACTACATTTGATAAGTGTTTTAAACCTTACTTTATGTCACTCAATGTTACAGTCTTGGAGTATGACTCTAAGAGTTGTTTTGGAACGAAGTATGATTCATCTTCTTGATTTTAACCATTCCAACAATTCATGACCCCTCTTCTTAGTCATAACAATGCACTAAGATGTCCTTAGAGTATGAATTTGTGATATGGTATCTTAATCATTAAGATGATCATAAAACACGATACTAAATTACTCTCTCATCTTTTAAGATTTGAGAAACTTTTATCTTTCTGCCTAATTTGAATCTTTCCCATTCATTCTGTCACACATTGAAAACTTTTCAATACTTTAGAAATATACTTAAACTTGTAAGTATAACCATATATACTAAGCTTTTAGCAAATCATGACGAATAGTCTTATCAATCTTTGTGGTGGACTTGACCACTGCACAAGCATGTGTACTCTATCCCTTTAGTCTTATCGTTGTTCACATAAGGAATTAGTCTTAATTTTCCAAAGATGAAAGTTCTCATCAATCTTACAATACAGCTTGTATGATTCCAAGTTTCGGTCCAATTGAAACCTGGGTGATGAGAACCTTTCCTCATTTGGTAAATTCAGACACTACCACAAATGAAAGAATCCAATCCACTTTCCAATATTGCTATTACTGGAAACATATAAGCAATAATTATTCACAAATGCCATTGTAAGGATATTTTTAAAATAAATAAAATTAAAACCCCTTTTTTTAATTTAAAACTTTGCGGAAAAACTTATCCTTACAATCCATATGAAAGCCTTGTTGTAATATACTCCTATGTAATATATCATAACTCTCAAGCAACAGCTCAAAATTCTTATCACCGAACCATGCGATCGAAACCCATCTTCGCAATTAGAATCAACATATACTTCCTTTAAGCTTCCTATCTTTTCTTTGATTCTTAAAAAACATCAACATGTGATCCATTCACATTATGTAATAAGAATCTCCAAATAGGAACTTAATAGAGTTAGATAGTGGACTTTAACTAAAGTAGAGTCAAAATTTTTGACTTGATCAATGTTATGATCTTTCAGTTAAATATGGCAGCTTTACAATCAGTGTCCCTCCCTTTGGCAATAAAACATATGGACTCTTTGGTAATGGCACATGAGACTATCTCAGACTTAGCCTCTCTCTTTACCATTTGGCCAATCGAGTTGACTATGGCCGATCGCTTTCCAATGGGAAGAGAAATCCTTTTCTAGATATCCAATGCTACCATTGTCAATGTCCATTTAAGGTTTAGGAAGTTGATCTTCTAACAAAATTGATTTACTAGTGTTCTAAATCATTGTTGATTCCACAGCACCAAGCAAATAGATAACATCGCTAAGGGTCATGTCATAGTCTGTCTCATGATATCAGCCGGACAAATACATGGAACAACATCATACTTATTATCCAATAGTTTGTTTCCCAATTTCCAATTTTTTTGACAAAGAACTAAATTGAACACATCAATTAGGTTCAGATCGGGCCCGGTACATGGGTCAACACAAAATCATCGAGGGGCCCAGATATCGCTTCTATTTCTAGAAGGAACAAATAAACTTTGAATCATATGCTTGTTCTACTACTTGTTGAATTGTACACAAAGACACATTTTATAACATCAAGTTACTGATGCGTTTACATGCAATCAATGCACAACCAACTCATAGGTAACAACTCATATCTATAGGTTTGAAGACTTATATGATATTATCGTCTCACGATCACTCGAGATAAATTCCATGAAGTGATACAAGTGAGCGTGTGTTTATTCCAATACTCATAACTTATGAGCACTCATGAATGTTGTAGCAACCATTGCTATGTCTAAACACATTTAGCCATCTACAACCTCGATTCATGACAGTCTTAATTCATACCTACTTCCAACATATGAACGACTATGGAGTGTTTAAATAACTTAGTCATTCGAGAGAATAACCTAGCTATTTTGGAAGTCAAAACATTAAAAGTAAAATTCAATAATAATCAAATCCAATATGGCCTCAGAACCCTTTTGAATATAAATAAAACCACCTTTTATTTATCACCATATTGATTACACATTATTCATTGTATAATGTTTCAAATAATCAACTTAATACTTGAATAAAACAATAGTTATCCCATGCTCCTAGCATGTACACTTTGTTTTTCTAAACAATAGTTATGCCATACTTCAAGTATGCACACTATGTTTGTCTATGATCTTTACTTTGTGAAACAGATCAATTGAACATGATTCCAATGATGCTCATTTCACAATCCCAAATCCTTATTGTAAATGTAAGAATTTCTAATTCCTACCATTTACCAAAAATCTGTTAGATTTTAAACTTATATGCACTGATCCTCTCATAATGATTATGCACAAGGTCACCAAAACCTTGTCATCAGTCATTACAGAGGATTCTAAAGGAGATCAACTCTATGGAAACGAAGTCTCATATTCAAAGTACACTGCTTTGAACATCCTTCTTGCATTAAGGTTTTCTAATCTTATACAGATTGAATAACTTCCACCTACGGAAACATTTCCATAGTCCCATTTTGACTATCACTTCTGAACAAGAGTTACCTCTTTTCAGAAAATGTCAATATGGTCCTGCCATAATTAACACTATACTTCCAAATGTCCCTGAGCAACCAATCATTGGCAAACCTCAGATTGTCCTTGATAATTGCTTAATCACTTTAGTCATATCCAGTTCTAGACTTTTCCCTTCTAAATGCCCTGAGCATTTGGAAAATTTAGAAAGGATGAATATTATAGCACATGAAATCGATCCTATATCCGAAGCATATGGGACACGATTCATGATATCTCACATAAAGACATGATACTAGACCAATCTTTTGCTACAATATTTTTTATTTTCCATGTTTTCAAAATTTAACTATGAAGAGGGATGTTGTAGTCATAATTGAATTTTGAGAATGCAATATATATATATATATATATATATATATATATATATATATATATATAGAATTTCCTTAATTCGAACCATTCAGACATAAAATTCATATATATGTCCTTGACTAAAGATGATTAAAATCTCAATCTAAGCTTCTAGAATTGAAATGAAGTATAATTTCCTCTCCCTTAATTATAGCAAAACGACTTTTTCAACCCCTACAACTTCACGAATTGAAACTTTTGTTTTTCTATAATTAACATTGCTAGCTTGCAATACTAATCATAATTATCATGCTCCCACTAACATGATGATTATTAGCATAACACTTATGCTCCCACTAGCTTTGACATGTATTCAGAAATCGGTTGGACTTCTAAAATTTAGATTCATACACATTTCCGTAGATATCTCACTTGCGTGTCTAAACAATTTCCAGAACTATGAGAAGGGATGTCGTAATCATAGTCTCAATTGCTTAGGAATTTGCCATTTCTCACAAGTCCATGTTAGTGTGACAGTTAACCACACATGCTCCACTAACGACTTTTGAAAATGCAAATAACACAATTGCTATCTACTTAAAATCTAGTTAGTGAAAGCGTCTCCTCACCATCATTCTCATGAATCGGAGAGAAACCTTATGACACTTACATTTTATGGTGTATGAGTTCCTATCCATGTGAATTTGTCAAAACCATAATCACAAGACAAGGTTAGTGACAAATTCAAACTCATATGGATTGAACTTGTTTAATCTTAATTTCTTGCCACTTGGTAGCACAAAAGCCCACCATTGCTTCCAAGTTGAACTCTAATAACTCACATGCATATTCAACTTATTTGAAGTAGGCACAGAAATAAGAATTATGTCAACACGATAGGTTGCAAACCTTAAGTCGCGTGCAAGTGATAAACTATAGGTTTTACTCTTGATTAAATCTTGAAATCCTTTCAGGATCTTTAAGACTCCCACTGTCCTCTTGACATATAAGTTTCCCTAGTCAAGGACCATTCCATGACAAAAGAAATATTCAAGGGATAGTGCGGATTCTTATCAAGATAAACACTTCACACAATTGGTCTTAGTTGGTCTTTGTCTTGTCCAAGACATCACACTTACCAATTTCAAATGTACAGGAGTAGAAAACATTTTACACTACATTTGATAAGTGTTTTAAACCTTACTTTATGTCACTCAATGTTACAGTCTTGGAGTATGACTCTAAGAGTTGTTTTGGAACGAAGTATGATTCATCTTCTTGATTTTAACCATTCCAACAATTCATGACCCCTCTTCTTAGTCATAACAATGCACTAAGATGTCCTTAGAGTATGAATTTGTGATATGGTATCTTAATCATTAAGATGATCATAAAACACGATACTAAATTACTCTCTCATCTTTTAAGATTTGAGAAACTTTTATCTTTCTGCCTAATTTGAATCTTTCCCATTCATTCTGTCACACATTGAAAACTTTTCAATACTTTAGAAATATACTTAAACTTGTAAGTATAACCATATATACTAAGCTTTTAGCAAATCATGACGAATAGTCTTATCAATCTTTGTGGTGGACTTGACCACTGCACAAGCATGTGTACTCTATCCCTTTAGTCTTATCGTTGTTCACATAAGGAATTAGTCTTAATTTTCCAAAGATGAAAGTTCTCATCAATCTTACAATACAGCTTGTATGATTCCAAGTTTCGGTCCAATTGAAACCTGGGTGATGAGAACCTTTCCTCATTTGGTAAATTCAGACACTACCACAAATGAAAGAATCCAATCCACTTTCCAATATTGCTATTACTGGAAACATATAAGCAATAATTATTCACAAATGCCATTGTAAGGATATTTTTAAAATAAATAAAATTAAAACCCCTTTTTTTAATTTAAAACTTTGCGGAAAAACTTATCCTTACAATCCATATGAAAGCCTTGTTGTTATATATTCCTATGTAATATATCATAACTCTCAAGCAACAACTCAAAATTCTTATCACCGAACCATGCGATCGAAACCCATCTTCGCAATTAGAATCAACATATACTTCCTTTAAGCTTCCTATCTTTTCTTTGATTTTTAAAAAACATCAACATGTGATCCATTCACATTATGTAATAAGAATCTCCAAATAGGAACTTAATAGAGTTAGATAGTGGACTTTAACTAAAGTAGAGTCAAAATTTTTGACTTGATCAATGTTGTGATCTTTCAGTTAAATATGGCAGCTTTACAATCAGTGTCCCTCCCTTTGGCAATAAAACATATGGACTCTTTGGTAATGGCACATGAGACTATCTCAGACTTAGCCTCTCTCTTTACCATTTGGCCAATCGAGTTGACTATGGCCGATCGCTTTCCAATGGGAAGAGAAATCCTTTTCTAGATATACAATGCTACCATTGTCAATGTCCATTTAAGGTTTAGGAAGTTGATCTTCTAACAAAATTGATTTACTAGTGTTCTGAATCATTGCTGATTCCACAGCACCAAGCAAATAGATAACGTCGCTAAGGGTCATGTCATAGTTTGTCTCATAGTAGCCCCAAAGACCATTTGAATTGCTTGAATTTTTTTACCTAGTAGTTTATGATCAATAAATTTCTAGATTTAGGATTAATCACATCTTAGATTAAGTAATAAAGGTAACAACTTTAGTTGTGTTGGAGAACATTAATTTGACCATAATTGTGTTTAACTTAAATATTTCTTACATATCCCAATTATCATTAATAATCAATTATGTGTTTGCTTGTGTATGATCATTATATAGTATTTCATAAATTGGTAGAAATATTTGGAGATCGAATCAAGACTGGTAATTACATCTAAATTGGTAACCAACTGAATAAATCCATACTTAGAAAACTCATATAGGAATATAGGAGAAACTAAATGAAAATGTCTTTTAAACCGTATTTATATTTCCTTTTAGTTGACTATGTGCTTAATTTTATGTTAATCTAAACATAAAAATCAGATAAACTAAACCCCCTCTTTATTATTGTTTTTAGAGTAATTTTTTAGTAATTATTTTATTAGCTAAATCTGTTTACTATATTCGATACCCATCTTACCTACACTTTTCTATAAATTTGACTACTACACTATCTTTGTGCAATTAGTTAGTAAAGTAGGTTAGGGTTATAAATTTAAAGCTATTTAGTGTATAAATGAAATAAAAAATTCAACATGATAGTTTCTTAACACAACCAATTAAGTGATTTAAGTCATTGCAATGGTGTGGATGACATATGGAATGACATGAATAAACCAATTGTTTACAAGGTAAATTTTACATCTTTTCTTTATTTTATAACTTTCTCTCATTATAGTTGTATTCTTTTTCCCATTCTAATACCAAGAGAATGCCTAAGAGTTACATTCAAAGGGAGATGATGAACTTGGAGGTCATCTAAATAACTTGGACTATCACAACATAAGTTTCTCTAATTAGCTTATATAATTCACAACTTTTACTATTGTAGTACAGATTTAGGTTTATGACATGATAATGCCAAACTCAACATATGAATGCATGAAATTAGTCGATCTAAGAAAATAGCATTTTGTTCTATATAAGTTGGTGTTATAGATAGTCAAATCTATGATTTTCCTTGGTAGAAAACAAGTGTGTAACAGCTCGGAGATTTCCAGGTGTTTATTTTGGAATTATTTATGAAAATTGTGAGTGGACTCGGCGAGTTGGAGCTCAAACTCGCCGAGTAGGATCGCGGTTTTGGGCACGGATTCGCGTCCGGACTCGATGAGTCCAAGGGTGGACTCGGCGAGTCCACGCTGTGTGGTGAAACCCTAATTTCCGGGGTTTAAGACCTATTTAAAGGGCCTTATGGCCGTCATTTGTGCTCACCCAACCTTTAGAGAGAAACCCTTGAGTGCTTGAACGTTTTGAGAGAGAAAGAAAGCATTCTTGACCATTGTTTGTGTCATTTAGCAAAGAAGGAGAAGATTCTAGGCAAGAAGAAGCAAAGGAGGTTGCTATTCTATGGATTGGAAGCTCATATCATCGATCTAGAGGTATGGTTTCAATTTATCTTCTGTTTTGTGAAGTATAATGGGATTTAGGGTTTCTTATGGACATTATTGGGTTGATTTGATGCCAAATAGTTCCCTTCTTGTGTTGAGGCTCTAGATCTGGATCCATAGAGGTCCAGAGAGCCTCGGTCATCAAGCTTTGTGTATAGCAATGGAGTTTATGACCTTGAGTTGTAATATTTGAGTCAAAAAACATCATATATCGTCATATAGAGATTGTATGTGCATCAAGATAGTGACTTTACGTGCTAAATAAGCTTCGAAGGACTGGATCTATGGGTTAATGGATTGGATCTGACCTTATGAGCAAGTTTGAGTCATTGCATGGCACGGACTCGCCGATTCTGAAGAACAGACTCGGCGAGTAGTATGAATGTTGCCCGATCACATAGTGAGTGGTCTTGTTGAGTTAGGAAGGGTTGACTCAGTGAGTCAGGGGGAAGTCAGAGTGGACAAGTGGACTGAGTCAATCTGGACTCGCCGAGTTGTTCTTGAAACTCAGCGAGTTGAGTCGTGGTGGCCCCACAACTCATGTCAGGTGGAACTCGTCGAGTTAGGAGGATACTCGACGTGTCAAGGGAGGATTTTAGGGAAATCATTGTATACGCTCAGACTTGCCGAGTCACTATAGTGCACTCGTCGAGTCCGGTCAAAGTTGACCGTTGACCGTTAACCAACGTTGACCTAAGTTGACTTGTTAAGAGTAGTCAACCTTAGTTGGGAAAGTGTTAATTAGAGATGTATTGTGATTAGGAGGACTATAACTCGGGAGATCGAGCACTAGTGATTTCAGGATTTACGACTTACGGAGACACGCGAGGTGAGTCTTCTCACTATACTTTACCTTGAGTAGGTAACCAGAGTTATGTGATAGAGTATTTGTATGCTATGTATGTTATGTGTTGTACTGCATTATTTCTATGTGATTTATGCTGTGCATGTTTACAGAGTTAGCACCTGAGGGTTCACAGAGTTTGGGTGCACGGACCCACAGAGTTATATCCTCGAGTAGCTAATATGTGTTATATGTAGTATTTTGGGAAACTCACTAAGCTTTGTGCTTACAGTGTTTGATGTTATTGTTTCAAGTACTAGTGAAGACCGCGGGAAGGCGCCGACTTGATCCGTACACACACACATGGAGATTATACATTTGTGATCTTGGGATTTTGTATTTACTTGAATTGGATAATTAAATATGGTTGTTTATGAATATTAAATGAATTATGTTTTATGAAAATTTGAAAAAAATTGTTTTGAAATTTACGGTGTTACAATTTGGTATCAGTACCTTGGTTTGAGGGATTCGGGTACACCTTCGAGAGTATTTGAACTCAAACTGAGGATTTGGAAAAATATTTTCAAAAGAGAATTAAATTTTCTAAGAGAAAAAGATTTTTTTTGAGAAATGCAAGGAAGAAACGTGTGTACGATCAGTCAGCGCCCGAACGGTGATTTCCCAAAATACCCTTATATTATATGCTTATGATGTATTCGCTTGCTATAGTAGGCTAGGTATTCTTATTAGGATTAGAGTGCCCTGATTTGTGATGCCTTAGCCTAGGGAGATGTGAGCTGCTATGAGATGCTTGAGAGCGAGTAGGTAGCAGCGAGGAGCTTATGAGAGATCTGTTAGAGGGTGATAGAGTACTTGGAATTTGGGATCCGAAGAGGAGGATTTGGAGTGTGTACTGAGACAGTGTGGACAGTAGTATTGGGCCCGTACTACTGAAAGCACCGGGGCGGTGCACGGTCCAAGTAAGAATCTTCGGAATACCAAGAATCAAGGAGGGATGGGTTGTCGAGTGTGAGTATGCTCGAGCGGATTTTAATTTATTGTATGTTGTATTTCAGAGTTTGATCATGGTGAGGACACGTCATATGTCGGAGGGTGTCGGGGCTAGTGATGAGGAGATCCGACAGATCATTCATAAGGAGGTGGTTGCGGTCATCAGGGCAGAGATACCAGAGATGTTCGGGTCTATTAAGATCGCGCTGATTGAGACCTTCGAAAAGCGTTATGTCACTCTTTCCGAGGCTGTGGTGGCGGCGGCCACTGCAGCTGTTGCTGCTGCTAGGCCGCAGGGTGGTGACACATTGTTGTTCCGGGAGTTCAGCAACATGAAACCACCGGAGTTTGATGGGATCCAGGACCCGGTGGCGGCCATGAGATGGATTTCTAACATAGAGGGGTGTTTCTTCACTTGCTCATCTCCTGAGCATTTAAGAGTACGGTTCGCGCTGAACCAGCTTCGCTTGGGAGCGAAGGACTGGTGGAAGTTTGTCACAGCACACTTTTCGCCTGCTGAGCTTGCGGCAGTGACCTGGGAGAGGTTCACTGCCATGTTCCGAGATGAGTACGTTCCCCAAGTGGAGAGGCAGCGTTTGGCCCAGGAGTTTATGAACCTCAAGCAGGGCACTGAGTCTGTTACGGTGATCACCAGGATGTTTCACGAGATGGAGATGTTCTGCCCTGAGCACGTGTCCACTGAGCAGGCACGTATGAGTCGATATTTGAGTATTTTGAGACGCGATATTCGGGAGTTCGTGGCGAACTCATCATACCGGACATTTTGCTGAGCTTCAGGCAAATGCCCGGAAGAGGGAGATTGAGTTGGAGACCCAGGCTAAGGAGGAGGCTGAGTCTCATGGGAGGGATCGGCGACCGGCACAATTCCAGCCGGCAGCCAAGCAGGCCAAGCCCACTGATCCCAAATCAGGGAGCCAGAAGGGCCGCACTTGTGGAAAGTGCGGCAAGGGTCATGATGGAGTGTGTAGAGCGGGATCTTGCTACAAATGTGGCAAGGAGGGGCATATGGCCAAGGACTGCCCCAAGGGGTTTGCGGTATGTTTTCATTGCAACCACACCGGACACCAGAAGGCGAAGTGTTTGCAGTTGCGGGGATCAGCTCAGGGAGCACCTCAGGGATCTGCCCCTGCCGCCATCAGAGCTACCGGGAGTGGGCCAGTGAAGGCCGAGGCGCCGAGGGCACGTGGGAGAGCATTTCAGTTGACCGCGGAGGAGGTCCGCGCAGCGCCCGTGTCGTGGCTGGTATGTATTCTTTCGTGTATTTATTATAATGTTGAAATATTATGCTTATATTATGTTATGCGTAGGTACTTTTCTTGTGAATTCTGTATCTGCCTTGGTATTATTTGACTCGGGTGCGAGTCGGTCCTTTGTATCTTTGGCTTTTAGTCAGCACATCAGTATTAGTCGCGAGGCGCTGAGTCGGCCTCTGAGAGTTTCTATAGCTGACGGGAAGGCGATATATGCCACGGAGGTGATCCGTGGGTGCGTACTCGAGATTTTCGGTGTTGAGTTCCCGATTGATTTGGTTCCTATTGCCATGGGGGTATTTGTTTCATCGTGGGCATGGACTGGTTGAGCAAGTTCGGTGCGGTTATCGACTGCGAGCGACAACTAGTGACCATACGAGACCCTAGCGGGGGAGTTCTTACAGTGTACGGCGAGGGTACCCGTTCTGGATCAGCATTTTGTTCGGCCGCTAGGGTGAGGTAGTGTTTACAGCAGGGCTGTAAGGGTTTGTGGCGTACGTGTCAGATACGCGAGTTGATTCCAGGAGGCCGAGGTCGGTGGAGGAGGTTCCTATAGTGCGTGAGTTTCCGGATGTTTTTCCAGAGGAGTTGTCGGGGGTGCCTCCTGTGAGGCAAGTAGAGTTCGGTATTGATTTGGTCCCAGGGGCCACACCTATCGCTAAGGTGCCTTATCGTCTTGCACCTCCAAAGATGCAAGAGCTATCCTCGCAGCTTTAGGAGCTGCTGGGGAAAGGGTTTATTCGGTCGAGTAGCTCGCCGTGGGGAGCGCCCATTCTGTTTGTAAAGAAGAAGGATGGTTCACACCGGATGTGTATTGATTACCGAGAGTTGAACAAGCTGACGGTCAAGAACCGTTACCCATTGCCGAGGATCGACGATTTGTTCGACCAGTTGCAGGGAGCATCTTGGTTCTCCAAGATCGATTTGAGGTCTGGCTATCATCAGGTGAGGGTACGAGATGAGGACGTCCAGAAGATAGCGTTTAGGACGCGTTATGGGCATTATGAGTTTGTGGTGATGCCTTTCGGGCTCACCAATGCTTCGGCAGTATTCATGGATCTCATGAACCGGGTATGCAGGATGATGTTGCATCGGTCGGTGATCGTATTTACTGATGACATTTTGGTATATTCGAGATCTAGGGAGCAGTATGAGGAGCATTTGAGGGAGATCCTCGGAGTTCTGAGATCGGAGAGGCTTTATGCCAAATTCTCCAAGTGTGATTTCTGGTTGCGAGAGGTCCTGTTCTTGGGACATCTTGTTAACCAGGATCGGATATTGGTCGATCTGACCAAAGTGGAGGCAATGATGAGTTGGGAGGTGCCAAGGTCACCCTCCGATATCAGGAGTTTTCTAGGGTTGGCCAGTTATTATCGGAGATTTATCAGGGATTTCTCTAAGATCGCAGTGCCACTCACTAAGTTGACCCGGAAGGGTGTTGCTTTTTCATGGGGTCCTGAGCAGTAGGCTTCCTTTGAGACGCTTCGCCAAAGGTTATGCAAGGCCCCGGTGTTAGCCCTCCCGGAGGGAATGGAGGACTTTGTTGTATACTACGATGCATCGATTTTGGGGTTGGGAGCGGTACTGATGTAGAGAGGGCATGTGATAGCATATGCATCGAGGCAGTTGAAGCCTCATGAGTCGAGGTATCCCACCCATGACCTAGAGTTGCGAGCAGTGGTGTTCGCCCTTAAGATTTGGCGCCATTATTTGTATGGGATTCGGTGTACGATATACACGGACCATAAGAGTCTGAAGTATTTGATGGATCAGCCCAACCTAAATATGCGGCAGAGGAGGTGGTTGGATGTGGTTAAGGATTATGATTGTGAGATCCTGTACCATCCGGGCAAGGCTAATATGGTAGCCGACGCCATGAGTCGTCGGGCAGAGAGTGCCCCGTTGTGATTTGTATGTTTGCGTTTGACCGTGATGACTCCGGTGTTGGACACCATTCGAGGAGCACAAGCTGAGGCAGTGAGCTCGGAAAACCAGAAGAGAGAGCGATTTGTTGGTTTGGTATCGGAGTTCGTTACTGATGGTCGGGGGCTTATGACTTTTCAGGGGCGTATTTGGGTACCGTTCGTGGGAGGTACACGTGCCATTTTGATGGAAGAGGCTCATCGGTCGAAATTCTCGATCCATCCCAGGGCCACTAAGATGTATTTGGATTTGAGGAAGGAGTATTGGTGGCCCTGTATGAAGAGAGATGTTGCGTGGTTCGTCGAGAGGTGCTTAACCTGCCGTAAGGTTAAGGCCGAACATCAGAGGCTGCATGGTAAGTTGCAGCCATTGGAGGTTCCCGAATGGAAGTGGGAATAGATCACCATGGATTTTATCACCAAAATTGCCAAGGACTGCTCGGGGAGTTGATGCAATTTGGGTGATTGTGGACAGGTTGACAAAGAGTGCTCACTTCCTTGCCATCAGTGAGAGTTCTTCCGCGGAGAAGTTAGCAGAGATTTACGTGAGGGAAGTGGTATCTCGGCATGGGGTGCCGATCTCGATTAGCTCCGATCGGGATGTGCGTTTCACTTCCAGGTTCTGGAAGAAGTTTCATGAGGAGTTGGGTACTAGGCTGCATTTTAGTACTGCATATCACCCCCAGACAGACAGACAGAGTGAGCGGACGATTCAGACCCTCGAGGACATGCTCCGAGCATGTGTATTGGATTTCGGGGGAAGTTGGGATACGTATTTGCCGTTGGCCGAGTTTTCTTACAACAACAGCCATCATTCGAGCATCGGTATGCCACCCTTTGAGCTGTTGTACAGGAGGAAGTGTCGGACCCCCATTTGCTGGGGAGAAGTCGGCCAGCGTGTTATGGGCAATACGGAGACAGTGCTTCAGACGACAGAGCAGATCCAGCAGGTCACACAGAGGTTACTGACTGCTCAGAGTCGATAGAAGAGTTATGCGGACAGACGCCGGTCCGAACTTGAGTTCCAGGTCGGTGATTTTGTGCTCCTAAAGGTCTCTCCTTGGAAGGGAGTGATCCGATTCAGGAAGAGGGGCAAGTTGGGGCCCCGATATATCGGACCATTTCGGGTAGTTGCGAGGGTAGGCAGGGTAGCCTATCGCTTGGATTTGCCAGCAGAGTTGGGGCATATTCACGACACTTTCCATGTGTCGCAATTGCGGAAGTGTATAGCCGATGAGTCGGCAGTGGTTCCATTAGATGATATTCAGGTGGATGCAAGCCTGAATTATGCTGAGAGACCAATGGCTATCAGAGATCGGAAAATCAAAGTTCTGAGGAACAAGGAGGTACCTTTAGTCTTGGTTCAGTGGCAGCATCGGAAGGGATCCGAAATGACGTGGGAACCGGAGCGTGAGATGAGAGAGCAGCATCCGGAGTTATTTGCAGAGTGAGACTTCGAGGGCGAAGTCTAGTTCTAGTGGGGGAGAATTGTAACAGCCCGAAAATTTCCAGGTATTTATTTTGGAATTATTTATGAAAATTGTGAGTGGACTCGGCGAGTTGGAGCTCAAACTCGCCGAGTAGGATCGCAGTTTTGGGCACGGGTTCGCGTCCGGACTCGACGAGTCCAAGGGTGGACTCGGCGAGTCCATGCTGTGTGGTGAAACCCTAATTTCCGGGGTTTGAGACCTATTTAAAGGGCCTTATGGCCGTGATTTGTGCTCACCCAACCCTTAGAGAGAAACCCTTGAGTGCTTGAACGTTCTGAGAGAGAAAGGAAGCATTCTTGACCATTGTTTGTGTCATTTAGCAAAGAAGGAGAAGATTCTAGGGAAGAGGAAGAAAAGGATGTTGCTATTCTGTGGATTGGAAGCTCATATCATCGATCTAGAGGTATGGTTTCGATTTATCTTCTGTTTTGTGAAGTATAATGAGATTTAGGGTTTCTTATGGACATTATTGGGTTGATTTGATGCCAAATAGTTCCCTTCTTGTGTTGAGGCTCTGGATCTGGATCCATAAAGGTCCAGAGAGCCTCGGTCATCAAGCTTTGTGTATAGCAATGGAGTTTATGACCTTGAGTTGTAATATTTGAGTCAAAAACATCATATATGGTCATATAGAGATTGTATGTGCATGAAGATAGTGACTTTACGTGCTAAATAAGCTTCGAAGGACTGGATCTATGGGTTAATGGACTGGATCTGACCTTATGAGCAAGTTTGAGTCATTGCATGGCACGGACTCGCTGAGTCCGAAGAACAGACTCGGCGAGTAGTATGAATGTTGTCCGATCACACAGCGAGTGGTCTTGCCGAGTTGGGGAGGGTTGACTCAGTGAGTCAGGGGGAAGTCAGAGTGGACAGGTGGACTGAGTCAATCTGGACTCGCCGAGTTGTTCTTGAGACTCGGCGAGTTGAGTCGTGGTGGCCCCACAACTCATGCCAGGTGGAACTCGTCAAGTTAGGAGGATACTCGACGTGTCAAGGGAGGATTTCAGGGAAATCAGTGTATACGCTCAGACTCGTTGAGTCGCTATAGTGCACTCGCCGAGTCAGGTCAAAGTTGACCATTGACCGTTGACCAACGTTGACCTAAGTGACTTGTTAAGAGTAGTCAACCTTAGTTGGGAAAGTGTTAATTAGAGATGTATTGTGATTAGGAGGACTATAGCTTAGGAGATCGAGCACTAGTGATTTCAGGATTTACGACTTACCGAGACACGCGATGTGAGTCTTCTCACTATACTTTCCCTTGAGTAGGTAACCAGAGTTATGTGATAGAGTATTTGTATGCTATGTATGTTATGTGTTGTACTGCATTATTTCTATGTGATTTATGTTGTGCATGTTTACAGAGTTAGAACCTGAGGGATCACAAAGTTTGGGTGCACGGACCCACAGAGTTATAGCCTCGAGTGGCTAATATGTGTTATATGTGGTATTTTAGGGAACTCAGTAAGCTTTGTGTTTATAGTGTTTGATGTTATTGTTTCAGGTACTAGTGATGACCGTGGGAAGACGCCGACTTGATCCGTACACACACACACGAAGATTATACATTTGTGATCTTGGGATTTTGTATTTACTTGAATTGGATAATTAAATATGGTTGTTTATGAATATTAAATGAATTATGTTTTATGAAAATTTGAAAAAAATTGTTTTGAAATTTATGGTGTTACAAAGTGATTACGTTTAATTGGACTTAAAAGATGCAAAAGATCAAATCATTTAATTTTTCTAGTAGACCGTGTTTTTTAGTTACGATAGAATCATGGAAGGTCCATAATGTTTTATTCCATCGAAGAGAAAAAGAAAATGTAGTTTGTTTTGTTTTATGCAAATGAATTTTTATTATCCTATACTAGTATTTATGGTAACAAATGTGCAAAAAGATATGGTTTTTTGTTGTGGCAAATAAAAAATGACATTAAAATTTTAAAATGGATAACTAAAAGTACCATGAATTATTTAAGCAAAAGAGTATTAAATGACACAAAATATGTGTCACACAAATTTTCTTTTATTATGACAAATAAAAAATGTCACTACAGACCTAAAATTTGTGGTGGTAAAAGAAAAAAATGTCACTACAAGATTTTAGTAGAAGAATTTCTAGTAGCACTTATTATGTGTGGTTAATTCTCGAAGAAGCTTTTAGTTATATTTTATTAGGTTTTTAGTGACAATTTTTATGTCACTAAATGAAATACTTTTATCACTTCCGATCATAAATACCATCATTTTATCAGAACCGGTCCAAATATATTGCGGACACGGAGCAAAAAAAATAGACTTCTAATGTTGAAAATAGACAAACTTTTATAAAATTCACTATTAATATTTGAAACAAAAATATGGCCACAACATTAAAAAAAACAACAAATTTAAAGAACAATACTTTTCGTAGCATTTTTAGATAAGTTGATATCTCTCTTTCTTATTATATATATATATATATATATATATATATATATATATATATATATATATATATATATATATATATATATATATATATATAAAATGCAGGCCTGGTCGAGACAGTGGACAACCCGAACAGTCGCTCAGAGCCCATGTCTCTAGAGGACCCAAAATTTCTATAATATATATATATATATATATATATATATATATATATATATATATATATATATATATATATATATAGAATGAAGATCAAATAAGAAGGAAATTTTTGGTAGGAAGGTAAGAAGTTTTTTTTTTCTACATATTTTTTTCGCGAACAAACAAAATGAATCATTAAATGATTCATTTGTAAGATGATTCACAAGAAAAAAATCTCAAAAAAACATATCGATGATTCATTTATACAATGATTTTGTTGTTATTCAGTAAAATTGTTATAAAAGTGAATTTTTTCATAATTTACTTTAAAATGAATCATAAATATGTTTTATTGGAAATTTTTTCTTGTGAATTATCTTACAAATGAATCATCTAGTGATTCATTTATTTTATTCGTCAAAAAAATATGTAGAAAAAAAAAACTTCTTACCTTCCTACCAAAAAAAAATTCTTACCGGATCTATATATATATATATATATATATATATATATATATATATATATATATATATATATATATATATATATATTCTAGAAATTATTTGAAGCTAATAACACAATGCTATTTTGTTCTTGGAATATCTATAAATAACTTTAATCTTATTCATAAATTGATCACTCTTTTAATGCAATAAAGTCAATGTTTGACTTGTAAATAGCTTAACAAAAACGTTTAATCATTGCTTAAAAATCTTTATACTTTTTAACTATAAAGTATCTATGTTCCATATCTAAAAAGAAGAACATTTCCGCTTTTTCTTTTTTCACTTTAAAAAAAATTTAGCCCGCTTATGGCACTCTTATATTTTAATTATTTCTAGTTCCTGCCCAGGCATTTTCTCGAAGAAAGCATTTTAGGTAAATTTGACAAAGTGGGTGGCGAAAAGGTAAAAGCAAAACACCAAAATTTCAAAGTCATGGAGAGAACAGCTGTTTGCAACCAATAACCAACATGTTAATCGAGCAATTATCGTCTAATTAGTTAAGCAAAATAGCTCCATGCGTACCTTGTTTCCATATTGGGTTTGGTTGCTTTTCGCAAAGATGGCGTTTCTTGAACACTAATTGTACTTGTTTCCAACTTTTCCCAAAAGTTCTTTAGCATGGTCTGCTTTCCGTGTTCGTAATGAAAATTATGAACCATGTGATGATAATTAAATTAGCATGCCCGTAATATAAAAGATTTTGAGTGTGCAAGCATTGTAATTGATTAAAATTCTTTTACAAGACTAGTTAGTTAACTATGATTTATTGCGTTTTATATCCCTTGTATAGAAACTAGGTGTCGCACACTAGTGCAATGTAACGTAAACCATGGAAAACCATAGAAAAGCTTACAACGGCTTACTTAGTTTTAAAATGTCATGTTATAAGTTCCATGAAAACGATATATAGTTTATTAAATTTTTTGTAAATCTGAACTACCATAAAACATTATATTTCAATATTACAATTTACAATCGATGTACAAGAAATTTATAACAATATAAAGACAAAAGAATGTACTTTAGATCGCTTTTAAGAAAAACAACTCTTGAGAGTGAATTATATTATGCATAATATATGTTGAATTGAGATAGTTGAAATATCCTACTTTTTTGTGCCTAATATCTTTTCTATCTATTATCTATTTTAGATGACTAAGTGTCTTTTAATTTAATCTAAATTTAAATTAAATATTTAATTTGTACATTTATCATCATCTTAAATGGGTAGAAAGAAAATTATGAATAAAAAGTAGGAGGATATTTAATTTCTCATATATATATATATATATATATATATATATATAGTTAAATGTGAGTTGAGCATTTGAGTTCACTGAAGCTCCTGGAATTCATTTGGAGCAACTTGGATCATTTGGAATGAAATGGAGTAACATGGTGTGCCATTCATGAAGAAGTTCGCCAAGTGAATGGAAATTGTGCCATTCATGTGGGTGTTGAGCCAAGTATACGGAAGTTGCACCATCCGTGAGGGTGCTGTGCAAAATAGAAGGACATTGCGACAACGTGGAGTTCCTCTGCTATTCTCAGAGAAGTTGTGCCACAGTAAAGTATGTTGCACCACATTGGTGATAGTTACGCCATCCTTGCATGAGACTGGCCATCTTCATACTAGATGTGTCATCTTGGTGCAGGGTGCGCTTTGTTGAGTCACCTACACAATTAAGTACTCTATGATGCTCAGAAAATGGTGATACTAAAAGAATACACCATTTTCTACAACCATGATGGATATTGAGCCACTAGTGTTGATGATGATGATGCTCCACTATGGCTCATGATGCTCCATCATATGTGTTGGTGATACTTATGTTGTATGTCATTGATAAATGTTCTAGAAGATGTTTCATGGCGGAATGTGATCAGTTGTCACCTTTTAGTGGCATATAGGCCTAGGGATGAGCATTTGGACAGGGAACCTGCCGAAACCGGTATCGGAACCTGGAACCGGATACAACCAATCGAGTCGGGACTGGGATGATATTTTTGTGGATTTTTGGAACTGGGAATCGGTAGAATCGGCAAAAGCTAGAACCATATATTGCTATCTCTCGAGGACTGGTTCCAACATTGAAGACACGGCAAGAATCGGTAGGAACCGGGAAAGGTAACCGATGGTCTGGTTCGGTTCTTAATTTTGGCCGACTTCGGTTCCTGGGTCGGTTCCAGCCGGGTCGGTTCCTTTGCTCATCCTTATGTAGGCCAGTAGGCTTGGCCTATTATGGTCTTAGGTATGACCTCCCAATTCATTTGATATGTCTTGAATTCTAGATTGATAGGTGATATGCAATTTATATACAACCAGTTTTAAATTTATAAACCTAACTTATTTAACTAACTAACTATACTTAGACTATATACCTTGTTAACATATAGGATAGTTTAGGTAAGTGAGGTGTCGAACACAGGGAACATAATTTTATTTTAGAAAATAACTACTAATAACTAAGCTAAGAAACAAATTTAAATATGGGGTTTTTACTGATTTTTCAAGTTCAATAACTTAATTCAAACAACCGTTAAAACTAATCAATCACTTAACTAAAGACGATTGTAATCAAGATTATGAAGACACTTTCGTTTGGCTTTGAATCCCTCTTTTTTCCTTTGGTTAGTTTCAACACATATAATAATTCAGTTTGTCACCAATATAAATATTATTAAGAAACTTGATCCGATCTTCTAATGTTTTCACCAATTCATGAACTACTATGCAATGATCATATATAAGTAAACATATAATTGATTATTTACGATTATTCTGCTAATGTAAGATATATCTTGGATTAATTATCTATGATCAAGAAAAATAACAAACACAACTATGTTCAAATTATGCTCTTTAACATAGTTAAAGTTATTCCCTTTATTACCTAATATAAAAGTTGGCCAATCCTAGCTCTAGCAATTTAATGATCATAAACAACTAGGTAGACAAGTTCATGCAATTAAGGTGATCATTCATCTACACTTAACTTGAATCTAAGAAACAAAGATTAAAACTTTTAACATGCTAGGTATTAATAATCAAACACAAGCTAAACCAACTTCATAAATCCATGTAAAGAGAAACTAAGATATAATATTAGGATTCAACTACACTAAACGAAAGTATAAGGTGATTAGTGCATAACTAGAACATAAGAAAGCATAAAATGAAAACCAATTAAACTACATATTGTTAAAGCTATTAAACGGAATGATTATATGTTGTTATTCTTCTAATTATCATTAAATCTTGATCTCCAAACGAATTACAAACCTCCAAGGGTTCTCCAGAGACTTTTAGTCTCAACTCTTATCTTATTTCCCAATCCAGCTCCTGAAATACGACCTAAGGTTCAATATATCTAGTTTCCAAAAAATGGTTGCCACATCGTGGGAATTAGGCTCTACGTCGTGGTCTTTACATAAAATACATATGCCCTGGGTCTCAGGAAGCTTTTTAGTCAAGAAAGGTGGCCACGCCGTGGCACTTATATTGCCACGTCCTGGCATGCGATCTTTTGCATTCTTCTTCTCTGCTAAATGCTATCTTTAACCTCCAAGTTTGTGACAACCCAAAACTTTCATCTTGTGCAATTGGTCCGTATATCAATATTAAACTCCAATTTATCATCTTTTAATGAAATTGTGGGTCCATATGGGTGCTTTAGGGTTAGTGTAACCTAGATATGAGTCTTAGGAAGGGTTAGAAAGTGTGTAGCATCACAAAATCGGGCCAAACACACCAAAGAAGGTGTGTACGGCTGCACACCCGCGTGTGCGGCCAGCCAGCCGCGCACCCAGCCGTACACACCCTCCAGCCTCACACCCGACCCTATATATTGGAGGAGATCCCCCTTCATTCACTCCTTTCTTCTTCTAGCTACACTCTAAATTCTCTCTCTACTTTCTCTCTCTAAAAACATCATCCAAGAACACTCTAAGGGCCTCAAGAACGTGAACCACCCCTATCAATCAGCTTTTTATATTGGCAAAACACGTGAATCTAAGCTTAAAAATCATAGTGTTCTTCGTGTTCTTCATCCTTTGAAGGTATACGGCCGCACACCTTCATAAGATGGCCGCACACAATCTAAAACTCTCCAAAGTGAAGAGTTTGGTCTCCATTTACTAGTTGGACTTGGTATTAGCACTAGAACACCTCAAAATCGACATTTCGGGCACAAATGAGGAGTGTACGGCCACACACTCCTATGTGCAGTTGCACACACAGTCTGGCCGTACACCCTGGCCGCACACTCACTATAATGGCCGTACACCTCCCTTATTTGATCCTATCGGGTCCCAACAAGCATTTCCAAGTCTTTAGGGTGGTTTCCTGTCATGTTTAGTCATGAAATACCCTAATCTAATACATATATGTGTCACCATATGTTAATAGGGTCCACTTGCGTACGAAACATCAGTTGACACTCAACACTCATATTGATCGTACACTCGAATCCTACGTTAAATTGTGAGTTCATACCCCTAACTTTTCCGAGTTTTTTTTCATGTTTTCAGGGGGGATACAAGTTAAACATAAAGGTTTTCATAACTTAATAACTGTCGCAATTACAACGGTTTTCCACCAAACATTTAGATACAATTATCCCTTTTGTAATATGCGGAGCATAAGGGACATTTTGTAATCATAATTGCATAGTTTTCAAAACAGTACTTGAACGCAACAAACCATTCAAACTATAATTGGTGTAGTTTTGGATTTCATTACCAGTCTTACAAATTCAAACTTCATGCAAAGTCAAACATATAAACTATGTAAGATTTAGTTTATCCATTTCTACGATTACAAAACTAGAGTATCTTGCTAAATAATTATTTATACTCTACACCGTTACAAATGAGTTCGAATTCGAGAACAATCGAACAACACGTAAACTAGTTAATACAGGATTGTGAGACTGTCTTCGTTATGCCCCTCGGGGTACCAATAAATCCTCTCCGGTAGTATAACCATAGTCTCCTGGAGGGATAGCATGAAATTTGTGAATAGATCTATTCGGGACCGACAACCCCACACCTGAACTATTAGATACAGTTAGGTGGGCACGCCTGGGGTGACAAATTTTGTAATATTATGACGCCTGAAGAACGTCAAGCAGGTCACCGATCATATTAGTATGCTTATAAGACTCAAATAAGTATAAACTAACCTTTGTTTACGGGATTTCTTTCTTCTAGAGTTTTATTTTAAGTAATAAAACTGTAACGTCCGAAAAACACAACCAATTTAAAATTTTCAAAACAACCCGATTTTCATTAAAATGTTTACAAAAAGGTTTTCAATACAATTCATTTAAGTATTCCCAGAATCATGTTGTTACGAAGTCATGAGGAGCGGTACGATCGCGCCTTCGCCTTGCCACAGTCTCCTGAAGAACCTGAAAAACATTAAACCACAACTGTAAGCCCGAAAGCTTAGTGAGATACCCCCAAGATACCAACCACGTATACGCCCTTCAGGCTACGACCTTCCGGTCCAAAACATATAATTCATACATAACATAACAGAACATAGAACAATCATGCATATCGGGTCTATCGTGACTGGTCCGCCGTATCGGGCCTTCAGTCCATCGGATCCATCCTCCGGGTCTAGTCATGTCCTTCGAGTCTACAGTGGGGTTGGTCCGCCCACATCGGGCCTTCAACCCACCTGGTCCACTCTCTGAGTCTATAGTGTGACTGGTCCGCCCGCATCGGGCCTACAGTCGGCCTGGTCCACTCTCCGAGCCTCGGCACGTCTGGTCCGCCCTCGTGAGGCCTACAGCCTATCCGGACCGCTCACTGGGCCTTCGGAACAACCGGTCCGCCCTGGGTATCTTGGCCTACAGCACAAAGCAGGACCCGCCTCAACCCATCTCTAGTCCAGACAACCATGTGCACAAAACATACATTCATATAATAGTCATAATCAACAAACCGAGTAAACAGATCACATAGCATATCATTACCCTAACCGGGCTACCGACCTAGCCGGTCACTAGCATAGCATCACTACGCATATCGAGATACTGACCCTAACAGGGTCCCCCTAGCATGCACCATCCTAACTACCAGGATGCAGACACAACCAACAACAACATGATAAACGTAACTGAATCTCAATACAATAAAGGGCCGGCCTTGGTGCCATAGACCCTGTTGATATAGTGAGGATAACTCACCTCGAAACTGACGGCTGAAAAGATAAGATCCCGCTGCTCCGAACTCTGACACAACTCCTCCACTGAACATCAAACAACAACCCAATAAATTCCCATAATTACCGAAATACCCCTGGAAGACAATTGATCAACCCTGGACAAGTCAAAGTCAACCCCTGACTGACCCTACTCGCCGAGTCAACCCGATGACTCGCCGAGTCCATAAAATTCTGAGTCCACTCGCACCCAACTCGCCGAGTCATCCCTTGCCTCACCGATTCATCGACTCAACCAGAAATACTGGGACTCCCTTGACAAGACTCGCCGAGTCCAAATGGACTCGTCGAGTTCAAGGCCATCTTCAACCTACTCGCCGAGTTGTTCTTCCAACTCGTCGAGTCCCAGATCATCTTCAAGCAACTCGTCGAGTCCACCCATGTGACTCGTCGAGTACCTCCGTTCTGACTCCATCCAGAAGCATCCCAGGCCATGCAATTAATCCAAAACATAGATCCAACCTCCTACAATCCATCCATCACGTAAAGTGGCAAACTTTACGTGAGTCTAACGAGATCTAAGCCATTTTCACCTTAGAACCAAGGTTTGGGACATGGTAGCTTCATTAACAACACAAGGATTGGGGCTTTAATGCTCTTAATGTCTTCTCCACTCCAAATCTGAGGTAGCAACCTCAGATCCATCCTCCAATAACAAAGTATCACACAACCAAGCACCCCACACAACCCAAAATGATGGAATTAGAAATGCACAGCCTAAGGACGAAGATATTACCTCCAAAAGATGCCTCAATAGCAGCCAAACTCGAATCCAAGCAAAGCCCTTTGATCCAAGCCACTTCTCCTTCAAGATCTCTTCAATCAACACCTTTCCAAGCTCTAATTTGCTCCACAAGTGATCTCTCCACGAATTTAGGGCTTCTGGAACTCAAGGGGGGAATAAGGGAGGCTGTGGAGTGGTGTAAGGCTCTTTATATAGGGCTCAACCCCGGAAATTAGGGTTTTCTTCATACAGCACCTACTCGCCGAGTCCACCCCATGGACTCGCCGAGTAGGCCACTTGACACGCGACCATGACCGCGACCTGACTCGCCGAGTCATCCACGGACTCGCCGAGTCACCCTCTAAAAGTTACACTTTCAGTCCTTCCACTCTACTCTTGCGATTCCGGGATGTTACAAAAACTACCTATCTACTTACTTGAGGGTATTCTAGGGACACAACCTTTGGTTTTATTTCAAGTAATAAAACTAGCTATCTACTTATTGGAGGGTATTCCAGGGACACAACCTTTGGTTTCATGTTAATTAATAAAACTACCTATCTACTTACTCGAGGGTATTCAAGGGTTTTCAAATGATCATACATTATATATTGGTGGTAGCCAGGGTTTTCGAACAGAACTTACATTACATACTGGCAGTCATTAGGGTTTTCAAACAAAACATACTTTTCATATAGAAACCAACAAACATGTTAGAAAATATTGGACTTTCTTTTCAAGCATGCATACATATTTCAAAACTTGATAACAACGGTTTTCGATATAATCGACATTTTACTTATAATGGGAACAACCATTTATACAAACTTAGTGACTAGTTTTTAATAAAAAAACATGCTTATGAACTCACCAGCTTTATGTTGATACGTTTTCAAAACCGCTTGTATTCTCAGGGCAATGATAGATAGGTACTTGACAGCTTTGGGAGAAGACGGAGCATTTTTGGAGTCTCGTCTTTATCTTTTTCTATATACTGTTATGCACAAATTGTTGTCACAAAAAAGATGTAAATTTTCATATTGTATTGTAATGGTGGTGTTTACTTTGATTGCTATGATACGATTGTTGCGATACTACGTATAACGTTACCCGCCCCCGAATGTTTCCGCCGTTGTTTTTCAGACGGTTTGGGGGTGTGACAGATTGGTATCAAAGCTTTTGTTTATAGTGAACTAAATATACCGAACCTTACATGGTATACATCTATGAGCACTAAGGGGCCGAAGTGCTCTGAACTAAAAGTATTCTTTAAAAATATAAGTATTTTTACTCCAAGTATACAAGTATACCTACATACCAGAAACTGTACCGTAAAAAGAACCAAGCAAAAGTAATTGGATGTTGGATGCTGTGGTTAAACCTGGGCAGTTATGTAATCATGTCTAGGGTCAATATAGCCTAATCAACTATATTCATCCGAGACACAACCAACTTGTGCTTAGGAGTGACTATGCTGTTGCAGTATGCCTAAAACTTACCAAGTATTCCTACCGCAAGATATCGATAGAAAAAATCATCCATCATAAAATACTATGGGAGTATTTTAGTCATAGACGAATACATTGTAGAAATTCATTCCAAGTGTTGCCACTCATTCTTTCCTAGCGATAGTTTACTTGCATTAGTAACTCATTCCTGTTATCGCTTAGTAGAACACTTTATCTATCATATAGAGATATATCTTGTTTCATATCTCTTGGTTCTAAAGTCAAAAGGACTTATCATCTTCTTCTTCCTGATTTAGAACAAGATGGCTCCAAAGAAAAGACCCAACAAAAAGAACAACAATTCCACGACGGATCCAACACCACCACCACCTACTCAGTTCGATCCCGCTATGTTCCAGGCAGCTGTTACTGCCGCCGTGACTGCTGCTTTGTCACAAATAAATCTTGGTGGTTCTGGTGGTTCCGGGAGTGGTATTCATTCCCAAAATCATGAACGAAGTCAAGGGCATCAGAAGGAGTGCTCCTATAAAGACTTCATGAACGCAAAACCCACATGTTTTGACGGTACTGGAGGTGTTATTGCCTTGAATCGATGGTTCGAGAAGATCGAATCTATCTTCGAAATATGTTCCTGTTCGGAAGCCAACAAGGTGAAATTCTCCGCCTACACATTCACCAACAGAGCATTGACCTGGTAGAATAGTCTGGTCAAATCCCTAACCCTACCGGTAGCAAATGTTATGGGTTCGAAGAGCTTGAAAGAGCCCATGCTTGCTAAGTATTGCCCACGAGGCAAAAATGCAGAAACTAGAGCATGAACTATGGAACCTAAAAATGATGGGTTCCGACATTGCTGCCTATACTTCTAGGTTCGAAGACCTAGCACTTCTTTTCCGGGGAATGGTCACTCCGGAAAGCAAGAAGATAGAGAGATACATTTGGGCATTGATGCCCCCAACTAAAGGAAATGTCTTGGCTGCCAGGCCAAACACTTTTAAGAGTGCCAAGTGCCTGACACAGACTCTCATAGATCACAAGGTTGATCTGGATAAAGTAACAGCCGCTCACGAACCAACGAAAGGGAGTGGTAAGAAGAGAAAGTTCTGGAAGCAACAAAAGGGTCAATCTTCGCAAGAGCCTTCCAAGAAACAACATATTTTGACATTCCACGCTGCCATTACTCCTGCTGTCACTCCTACAACTCAAGCACCTACCAGCAGATATATTGGTACCCTCCCTTGGTGTAGCAACTACAGGTATCATCACCATATTCCCGGCCCATGTCGTGAAATGCTCTGCAACAACTATGGCAAGAAGGGTCACATTGCTCGAAATTGCAGAACACCAGCCCAACCAACCAGCAAGCATCCGGAGTAGGTCTCGTTCAGGCCTGTTATGGTTGTGGCGAGGTCGGGCACTACAAGAGAAATTTCCCCAAGGCAACAATAGCTGGAAACACCGGGAGAGTTCTAGCAATGGGGAAAGAGGAGGCAGTACCTGATCCGACTGTTGTTATGGGTACGTTCCTCCTCGACAAATCTAATGCATGCATTCTTTTCGATTCTGGTGCGGAGAGAAGTTTTGTCAGTCATGCATTCAAGCATCTTCTCAATCATAAACCTCAATCTTTAACCGAAACATTTACCATCGAAATGGATAACGGTGAGAAAGAGAGCACTAACGATATATTCCACAACTGTACCCTTACCCTAAGTGATCATTCCTTTCCGATCGACCTCATGCCAGGTTCCATAAAAAGCTTTGATGTCATCATTGGCATGGATTGGTTAAGACCCAATCATGGTAATATCCTTTGTCTCGAAAAAGTCGTCCGTCTCCATCTTCCCTCTAGAGAATCCCTCATTACCTATGGTGATAAACTCAGTTCAAACCATCGCATTAGCTCGTGCATCAAAGCCCAAAATTTCTGTGAAAGGAGTGTCATGTATTCCTAGCCCATGTTGTAATTGAGAAACAGGAGGTTAAAGATCTCGAGAGCATTCCCGAAGTCTGTAACTTTCCTGGTGTCTTTCCTGAAGAACTTCCGGGAATTCCTCTTGAGTGCCAAGTCGAGTTTCGCGCCGACTTAATTCCCAGAGCTACCCCCATACCTAAATCCCCATATCGCCTAGCGCCAGCAGAAATGCAAGAGTTATCCAGCCAACTCAATCAGTTGCTCAGCAAAGGATTCATCAGACTGAGTTCCTCACCCTGGGGAGCCCCGATTTTATTTGTGAAAAAGAAGGATGGGTCTTTTCGAATGTGCATTGACTACCAAGAACTGAATAAGCTCACCATCAAAAAGCATTATCCTCTTCCTCGGATCGACGGCCTTTTTGACCAGCTTCAAGGAGCAAGCTATTTCTCCAAAATAGACCTCAGGTCAGGGTACCATCAACTACGAGTCTATGAGGGTGATGTTCCTAATACAACATTTCAGACTCGATATGGTCACTATGAATTCGTAGTAATGCCCTTCGGTCTAACCAATGCACTGGCAGTGTTCATGGACCTGATTAACCAAGTGTGTTGTCCTTTCCTGGATAAGTTGTTTATCGTGTTCATAGACAATATACTTGTTCATAAACGATACACTTGTCCAGGAAAGGACTAGTTTGTGCTATCCTTTCCTAGAAAAGTGTTGTTTGTTATCACAAACAACACTTGAGATTAGTGCTGGAAACTCTAATGACAGAGAGGTTGTATGATAAATTCTCCAAGTCTGAATTCTGGATTCGAAAAGTAACCTTCCTAGGTCACATAGTAAGTGACGAAGGCATACACATGGACCCGTCCAAAATCAAAGCGATAGAGAACTGGTCAGCACCAAAGACGCCCACGAAAATCCGTCAATTCTTGGGTCTTGCTAGCTATTATCGTAGATTCATCAAGAATTGCCAAAACTTTAACCACTCGAACTCAGAAGGGTGTATCGTTTTGTTGGAGTGAAAAGCAAGACAATGCGTTCCGAACATTGAAGCAAGCCCTATGCAGCGCACCTATCCTGTCTCTGCCCGAAGGGACGGAGGACTTCGTTGTCTACTGTGATGCATCCAACCAGGGCTTAGGCTGTGTGCTTATGCAGCAAGGAAAGGTTATTGCTTATGCCTCGAGGCAGCTGAAAGCACAAAAAGTCAATTATAGAACTCACGACCTGGAGTTGGGAGCAGTGGTCATCGCACTGAAGATTTAGAGACATTACCTATACGGAACCAAGTGCACGATCTTTACTGACCATAAAAGCCTGCAACACATCTTTGACCAAAAAGACTTAAACATGAGACAACGGCAATGGGTAGAGCTACTCAACGATTATTAGTGCGAAATACGCTATCAACCCAGTAAGGCCAATGTGGTAGCGGATGCCCTCAACCTGAAGGAATACTCAGGTCGCAGTGTGAAAGCACTTACCATGACAATGCATTCCACTTATCCACAAAAATTAGAGAGGCTCAGTTGGAAGCCCTGAAACCAGAGAATGTGGCAGATGAAGCCTTGAGAGGAAAGGAAAAGAACTTAGAGATCTAGGGAGATGGAGTCTACTATTTCATGAACCGGATATGGAGCCCAAAGTTTGGTGGATATAGAGAGGTTGTCAAGAACGAAGCTCACAAGACTAGATACTGCATTCACCTAGGATTGGATAAAATGTACCTTGATCTCACGAAATTATATTGGTGGCCAAACATGAATGTAGAAATCGCTACCTTCATGGGAAAGTGTCTGACTTGTGCCAAGGTGAAAGTCGAATATCACAAGTCCTCAGGTCTGCTTCATCAGACCGAGATACCTGAGAGGAAGTGGGAGAGGATTACCATGGATTTCATTATGAAATTACCCAAATCTCCGAGTGGGTACGACACCATCTGTGTAATGGTCGATCGATTGACAAAATCCACTCACTTCCTGCCAATCAAAGAAACTTTCAAGATGGAAAGACTCAAACAAATCTACATCCAAGAGATAGTTCGACTACACAGTGTGCTTATATCCATTATCTCCGATCGAGATAGCAGGTTCACTTCTAGATTTTGGCAGTCCCAGTAGAAGGCTCTTGGAACTAAGCTGGATATGAGTACAACTTATCATCCTCAGACAGATGGACATAGTGAAAGAACCATCTAGACCTTGGAAGGCATGATAAGAGCATGTGTCATCAACTTTGGTAAATCGTGGGATGCCCATTTGCCCTAGGTTGAATTCTCCTACAACAATAGTTATCATACCAGTATCAAGGCTCCGCCTTTTAAAGACCTCTATGGCCGCAAGTGCAGATCCACTCTGTGATGGGCTGAGGTGGGAGACACGCAGCTAGCCAAGGGGAAAGTCCCTGATAGCACTCTCACTGGTCCAAAAATCATCCGCGAAACCGCTGAAAAGATCATACAAATCCGGGAACGACTAAACGCTTCACGAGATCGACCAAAGAGCTATGCCGATAAACGACGAAAACCCTTGGAATTCTAGGTCGGAGACTGTGTTCTGCTGAAGGTCTCGCCTGGAAAGGCATTATACGCTTTGGAAAACATGGAAAGCTAAATCCAAGGTACATAGGACCATTCGAAATCCTCGCTAGGATTGGTCACGTAGCCTACAAACTCCGATTACCTCAAGAACTTAGTAACATTCATCCCATCTTCCACATCTCGAATCTTAAGAAATGCGTGGTCGATGAAACCCTTACAATTCCGCTTGATGAGATTGAAATCAACGTGAAACTGAACTTCGTGGAAGAACCAATTGAAATCATGGACCGGGAGGTCAAACGAACAAAGCAAAGTCGCATACCAATAGTAAAGGTTCGCTAGAATGCCAAACAGGGACCTGAATTCACTTGGGAGCGTGAGGATTCAATGAAACAGAAGTACCCTCCTCTTTTTCCAAATCCAAGATCTGTATCTTTATTCTTGAATTTTGGGATGAAATTCCCTTTAACGGGTGGATGATGTGACAACCCAAAACTTTCATCCTGTGCAATTGGTCCATATATCAATATTAAACTCGAATTTATCATCTTTTAATGAAATTGTGGGTCCATATGATTGCTCTAGGCTTAGTGTAACCTAGATATGAGTCTTAGAAAGGGTTAGAAAGTGTGTAGCATCACAAAATTGGGCCAAACAAACCAAAGAAGGTGTGTGTGGCCGCACACCCGCGTGTGCGGCCAGCCCACCGCACGCCCAGCTGCAAACACCCTCTAGCCTCACCCCCGACCATATATATTGGAAGAGACCCCCCCTTCATTCAGTCTTTTCTTTTTTGGCTGCACTCTACATTCTTTCTCTACTTTCTATCCTAAAAACATTATCCAAGAACACTCTAAGGGCCTCAAGAATGTGAACCACCCTATCAATCATCTTCTTATATTGGTAAAACACCTGAATCTAAGCTTAAAATTCATAGTGTTTTTCGTGTTCTTCATCCTTTGAAGGTGTATGGCCGCACACCTTCATAAGGTTGCCGCACACACACTAAAACTCTCCAAAGTGAAGAGTTTGGCCTCTATTTACTAGTTGGACTTGGTATTAGCACTCGCACACCTCAAAATCTTTATTTCGGGTACAAATGAGGAGTGTACGTCCGCACACTCCTGGTCACAGCCGCACACACCCTCTGTATGGCCACACACTCCTGTGTGCAGCCGCACACATAGTCTGGCCGCACACCCTGGCCGCACACTCACTCTAATGGTTGTACACCTCCCTTATTTGATCCTATAGGGTCCCAACAAGCATTTCCAAGTCTTTAGGGTGGTTTCCCATCATGTTTAGTCATAAAATACCCTAATCTAATACATATATGTGTTACCATATGTTAATGGGGTCCACTTGCGTACGAAACATAAGTTGACACTCAAACTCATATCGATCGCACACTCGAATCCTACGTTAAATTGTGAGTTCATACCCCTAACTTTTCCGAGTTTTTTTTTTCATGTTTTCAGGGAGGAATACAAGTTAAACATAAAGGTTTCCATAACTTAAAAACTAACGCAATTACAACGGTTTTCCATCAAACATTTAGATACAATTATCACTTTTGTAATATGCGGAGCATAAGAGACATTTTGTAATCATAATTGCATAGTTTTCAAAACAGTACTTGAACGCAACAAACCATTCAAACTATAATAGGTATAGTTTGGAATTTCATTACCAATCTTACATATTCAAACTTCATGCAAAGTCAAACATATAAACTATGTAAGATTTAGTTTATCCATTTCTACGATTACAAAACTAGAGTATCTTGCTAAATATTTATTTTGCGTATAATTATTTATACTTTACACAGTTACAAACGAGTTTGAATTCAAGAACAACCGAAGAACACGTAAACTAGTTAATACAGGATTATGAGAATATCTTCTTTATGCTCCTTGGGGTAGCAATAAATCCTCTCCGGTAGTATAACTAGAGTCTCCTAGAGGGAGACCGTGAAATTTGTGAGTAGATCTATTCGGGACTGACAATCCCACACATAAACTGTTAGCTACAATTAGGCGGGCATAAGTGTAAACTAACCTTTGTTTATGGGATTTCTTTCTTCTATAGTTTTCTTTTAAGTAATAAAACAACCTATCTACTTACTGGAGGGTATTCTAGGGACACAACCTTTAGTTTTATTTTAAGTAACAAAACTACCTATCTACTTACTGGAGGGTATTCCAGGGACACAACCTTTGGTTTTACTTTAAGTGATAAAACTACCTATCTACTTACTGGAGAGTATTCCAGGGTTTTCAAGTAATCATACATTACATACTGGTGGTAGCCAGGGTTTTCGAACAAAACTTACATTACATACTGGTGGTGATCAGGATTTTCAAACATAACGTACTTTTCATACAGAAACCAACAAACATGTTATAAAATATTGGATTTTCTTGGTAAGCATGCATACATATTTCATAACTTGATAACAACCGTTTTCGATATAATCGACATTTTACTTATAGTGGGAAGAAACCATTTAGACAAACTCAGTGACTAGTTTTCAATACAAAAACATGCTTATGAATTCACCAGCTTTATGTTGATACGCTTTCAAAACCGCTTGTATTCTCAGGGCAACGATAGATAGGTACTTGACAGCTTTTGGAGAAGACGGAGCATTTTTGGAGTCTTGTCTTTATCTTTTGCTATATACTATTATGTACAAACTATGTGCTCAAAATAGATGTAAATATTCATATTTTTATGTCATGATTGTGTTTACTTTGATTGCTATGATACGATTGTTGTGATACTACGTATGACGTCACCCACCCTGGACATTTCCGCCGTTGTTTTTCTGACAGTTCGGGGGTGTGACAAAGTTTCCATTAATCTTCAGTTTTGGTCCTTTTCTTCAAGATTGTCCATTTTTGGCTGCAAAATATTCCCTCCATCCTATATTAATAGCCCATGTTTCCTTTTTAGTTTTTCATAAAATAATAGTCTACTTTTAAAAATAAATATGTCTTTTACCATAATACCGTTCATTATTAGTTAAATTACAATGAAATTAAATGCAATTACCATGGAATTAAATGCACCAAAAGGGTAAGACTGTCATTTCATTAATAATGTTAATGGTAATTACTTTTTGTAATCTGTGTGTTTTTTGTCTGTGGACAATTACTTTGGGACGGAGAGAGTAGAATTTAAATTAATAAGTACCAAATATCTTTGCAATTAACAAATACATAACTTAAAATGTATTAAAATAATGCTTAAATATATGTATAAAGATACCAATATCAAAATACCCCACTCTTAGCTTTTGTTTTCCCCCAACCAAAACTAATTTTATATTCACCATAATATCACATTAATACATTAGCAACCAACATCTCACAAGACAATTGATTTTGAGCTTATCTATTACATGAAACTGCAATGCATGTATTTGTGTCTAATGATTCCCACGTACTTCCCTAATCCTAAATATTCAGAATACTCATCAACACTTCCCCACTTATTTTTTAAAACATTTATTTTATGCATCCCTCCGAATATATCATCAAAAATCTTTCTTAATCTCAAGGTAATGTTTGGTTAAGTTCCTATACATACATATGGAAAAATAACCTACAAAAGAAAATTTCCAATAAATAATAGCTTAGTTTGCCCGTTCTTTGGTTTCTTCAACTTTAGTCTTCAATATTTGGAACTTTTGAATTTTTCTTCATAATATTTAATTTTCATACTTTTAAGATCTTATTCATACTGTTCGAATAAATAATTTTTGGTATTTTTTTCATTTTTTTCATTTTCTATATTTTTTTTCTTTTTTCACAACTCACTTTTTTCACTCAAAACTGAAATTCCTAAAAAATATGCTTAAGAAATGGAGGTTAACTTCAACTCTTATTTGTTAAAGGCATTAGTCTAAGTTGCAAAGACTCCATAAGCTTTCCTAGATACATTTCTAGTAGACATTGCTAAATGTATTATGTCCCTTAAACTAAATAAGATTATGATTTTGTCCCATGATTTCACTAGGATATAGAAGACATAAATACACTAAAACATATATTGGCTCAATTAAACATCGGATCATCCCATAAAACACTAACAAACCTAAGTCTCAATATAACAACTTTTTAACTATATTTCAAAATTAGACCATTATTTCAAGTCTTTATACTTTATATTTTTTAATCCTATCTAGTTATATTTTTCAAATTAATTTTCTTGTATTCCTATATTCGATCCCCTTTCCCCATTCTTAATTCATGCGATATACCCATTACATCCTTAACACAAACAAATTATATAAAAGTAAATAAAAGAGAGAAAAGAAACAGACTCCTATGGGGTAGTAATTACGAGATCGAATCTGATTCTATGTGGGAAACCAACCTTAAACACGTCAATAATACTTGGAAATTAGACCCTCTACTCATGAATGTGATCGATAAATAGAATGAAAAACCTCGACCTCGAAAAATAATGTGGCGTGACATCTTCAAGTATATCTACTATAGCCCAGCCACGACGTGGGAAAGTGTATGCCACACTGTCGTATTGAATCTGGAAAAGTTGTCACTGTGAATTGTGAGAACACCATGCTATGGGAATTTGAAAGCCATGTCATGGTATCTAGGAATTTGAAAGCTATGTCATGGTATTTTTTGATGTCAATCATGCACAAGGTAAATTTCAATTCTCCTTATTTCCAAAACTCTCAAGACGTGCCCCGCATTAATTTGATGTTGTGGTTCTTGATTACGTCCTTCAACTCTCACAACTTAATTTTTCACTAAAAAATAACCCTCAATCCTACACAACCAAAAATGAGACTTACTTGCCAGATAAAATAAGAAAACAACATTAAACATTAAGTTACATGTTAAAATAAAACAAAATAATAAAAATAAATAAATAATATAAAACAAAACAAATCATACCAAGACACAAAATTAAAATAAAAGGATAATCGTCATCCCGCACCCTGTTTGTCCTAACTCCATCATTACCGGCGGCGGCTAGTAACTCTTGCCAAGTAAGAATATAAGGCATTTTTTTGCCATGCATGGCGAGCACTCAATATGAAAATGAGAATATATGCAATCTAAAGAATGTCTTATGTAATTCACACCCATGTGAAAGTTGTCTAAATAGATGCCAACCCGATTTTAAAATTGGTCATCCGGGATGCCTTGCATGGGTACATCCACTGATGGTTGTTGGGATTTCTCCTCTCATCGTATAACATTTCCATTCTTTCTCGTTCTAGGCTCCTCGATACCTTCAACCGACTCTACTTAGTCATCCCCTGGAATAATATAAACACTTCTCACCATCTCTCCCACTCACATTGTCCCTAAAAAATCAGTGGTGAGAACATTTCCCAAAATACAAGTCAATGAACCAATCAAACTCAAGCGTTAAATGCCACAAGGCCTTGCTAAGCGGTTCACTAAATGTCTACTAGTTATTAGCATTCATGCTCTTGAATTTACCGCATTTTATCTAAGTAAGCAAGCCAACATATCGGATATTTCACTGAAAATGCCCCATGTAATAAGACTGCACACATAGAAAATATAAATTCTTGGAACTTTTTTCTCGTGCTTCTTATGATTTATGGTAAATGTGAGAAGTCGGTGATGAAATTGATGAATCAGATATCGAATATAACTTTCTTGAGATGATTTTGATTCCTACGTCCTATTGGCAATTTCTTGCTAATAACCGACATCTTGCTCCTCGCGAGGAAAACCGCTACTTCTATTTTTTAGGTTTTGAGCATTCTGACACTCCTAAGTGTACATGCAACCCTAAATACCTTGGATCAATGTTTTCTCTATTATACATGAAAATATGAACTTTCCAAGGTATTCATCCTATCTAGTATAATAATATGATTCATATGAATACATATCAAGTTAGAATTACATACCTCTTTGATGTAGAAAGTCTTCCTGAAGCTTTAGTGCCTAGTGCCCCAAGTGTGACACCTCAAATGGTTCACACAACACCAAATACACTTGGAATAACTTGTGAGAAACTTGAACACTCCTTGAAATCATCTAGCCGTCACACTCACGCATAGTGCATGATTTCTTGAGCCATGGGATTGTTTTATATGGTGGCTATTAGGGTTACACCATGTAACTCATGACTTTACCCATTCCTTATGCTCCATGGATTTTATCCTCCATGGAGTATCCATGGGTCACCCCATGGACTTAGTCTAACATAAGGAATCTTGGATCACAAGCCCACATATATAAGAATGAATGATTTACACAATCAACCCATATATTTAATTAGTCTCCTTTTAATCACTTAATTAGTTCCAAATTAATTCTTGATCAATACTAATTAAATAACCTTATTAATATATTAGAACTTGTAATATATTAACAAACCTTAAGTGTTATTTCTCTCATTTTAATCTATCTAAATGCATGATGCCATGCAACCCAAATGGACCATGTCGGGTCGGGTCAAGTCTTACCAATTATAGTTATGGACTTAGACATTAATCCAACAGTCTCCCACTTGGATAAGTCTAAAAGTATTATTGCGTATGACTTCAAGAACCGAATGGCAATCGTAGCTCTCAAAAGCTTCTTTCGAACTCTAACCTTGTAGATGAACTCTAACTTTTGTCAATGACTTGTCCATTAGATAAGGGATCATATATTCCTCCATTGTAGATATCATGTGGATTGAGACATGGATTATAATCATTCTCTCTATCCATTTGTTGTTTCCCAATTTCCAATTTCTGACGACTGACTAATTGAACAAATCAAATCAGTCCTGGTCCGGCCGAGTACTTACATTTGTCATCACCAAATCATCGAGGGGCCCACAGATATCGCTCTTATCCCGAAGGTAAAAGGAATGGATAAAATTTGACTCATATGGCTTGTTCTACTACTTGTTGGATCATACACAAAGGCACGTTTTATGACATCGAGTTACCGAATGTGTTTCCGTGAAATCAATGTACAATCAACTCATAGTAACAACTCATATCTCAAGGTTTAAAGAATATAAGATATTATCGTATCTGTAGTGACAAAGAACATGGTTTGACATATGGAATTAAAGCTTGAACAATTGAACATGGTGATTTGGGTGATCAAGAGATGTATTGATTGTATATGGTGTTACAAAAAGGATCTAGATCTAGACTACATAAATAACACACACTTACACACTCACTTCTACATCTCTCAAGCACACCTCTACATGTGGTATGAACCCACTATTTATAGAGGTGTTTACATGTATCTCTCTCACTCTCTATCTCTCATGTGTCACAAAGCTAATACTCCACATGCAAGTGGGTCTACACAAGTCAAACATTTACAAAGTCATGAATGAATAACTTTGCACCCCAACATTCTCCCCCTCAAAGTTAGGAATGAATGACCCACTTCAAATCTTCCAAAATCAAGCACTATGCGATTCGAGCCTTAAAGGTGACACATGTCGACACGAACTTCAATCTTCAATTCTTCCATGATTCTTCAATTTGGGCTCTAGGATGTGAGACAATACAATCCGAGCAGCAACGAATGATCAAGAGTATTCCAAACTCCAAATAATCACCCTAAAGTTGCGCATAAAAACACACCCCAAAAATCTTCAATAATTCTAAACCCATTTCGAATACATCACTTCCGAACTTCCAATTGCATCATCTCGTAATCTTCAAAACTTCAAGATCACTTCGGTCTTCAAATCTGCGTAATATGAAAAATTCAAATTCGAATTTCCATATAACACTTCTCCCCCTTTTTATAATCGAAAATTGATTATAAAACTCCAAGGAAAAAGAATGTTATTTATTTGGAATTTTTCATGTCAAAACTCTCCCTTAACATGTGGCATAAACTTTGTGCTTTAATCCGGAAAAACCAAAAAATATTCAATTTTTATTGTCGGTCACGTATTGCCTTTGACAAAATTTCTCAAAAATGGGTACAAATTGTCAATTTCAAAATTCTGCAGTGACCCGTTGTGCCAAAAACAGCCAAATATGCGAAACACACTCCCATTTGCGAAACTGGGTAAAATGTGTAAATTTGCACAAACTGCAGGGACTAGATTCAAAAATATTTGTTTTCTTCTTCCGAATTCATTAACCAGTGAAAACTTCGCATCGTCATTCGCACGCCCCTTACAAATGTTTCGCATCTTTCACCCAATTAACCAAATATGCGAACACAATCTCTATAACCAAATGCGAATCCAATGTTATCTCTTTAACCAAATGCGAAAATTAGTTTTGAAACCCAGATGCGAATATCTCCATAACATAACAGATTGCGAATGAACTTCCTGTTTTACTTCCAAATTGCGAACCATATCACTATTTGCGAACATTCAATCCAATTAATCAAATGCGAACTGCTGTTGAAGACAAATGCGAACTTCATATCACATCCTTATACCCATCGATTATTCGCATTTCATTCACAATCCAAGTTTTGTTCGTTAAAACAAATCTTCAATTCAAAACAAGATCAATATTTGAACCAAAAAAAATCAGCACACATCGAACACAATCCATAGATGCGAACACGATTTTTATATTTTTCGCAAAATTGACATCAACAAATCCAAAATCTTGAGACCCTTCGCAATATCAAAATCAAAAAAGCAATTGATATCCAACCCAACATACGGCATCCCATTAACAAATCCATACTCCAAACTTTCGCATTTTGAATTTCAGTGCAATCCAAATCATTGATTTCTCAAAATCGACACCAAAATTTTGATTATACGTTCCAAAATCTTCAATCGTTCTTAATCCTTTGAGCATTGAAATCGTTCTTAATCGTTCGTGCAAATATGAACGAACACGGTGTTCGTTCATCATGAACACACTCCCATTTCGAAATTAAACCCCAAATCGGACTTGATTTCGACATCCATAACCTCAAAGCAAGTTGTATTAACCAATTTCAGCGTCAATTTCATCAATTCATCTCTTAAATCTCGACTTTGACTTTTTCATAGTTTGACTTTTCTAAGTCAACAATCAATAAACAGAAAATTATGGATTCCAATAGCAAATCGTGGATCAAAATATGTTCAAACATCTGTTCTAAACATGTTCTTCACGGAAATTTGAGATTTCTTGATCAATTTTATCAAAATCAATGAATCATTTACCGATTTCTGATTCTAAAACCAATATAATCATAAAACAAATTATATAAACTCATTTTCCAACAATCGAGAAGAAGAATAATGCAATCGAGAAGAAAGAGAAATTTACGATATGAAACAAAAGATCAAGAACAATAACGCAAACGATGAATCTGCTTGGAATATCAGATGTCCAACCCTTATATGCGTGGAGTGAAAATCGAATGATTTGATCTTGGGCTGGTGAATTGGGTAATGAGCAAGAATAGAACAAATTGTATGGATTGGGCTGAATTAATCATGAACAGTAATGGACTTCGAATTTTTGATAAATGATTTCAATCTTGTTGGGCTAGATGAACAGTAAGTTTTTAAAAATTTTGAGAATAAGATTTTGATTTTGAATTGATCTAAACAAAAGATAATTGGATCAACAATGGGGTTTGAAACTAATTAGATCTAATGAATCAAAACAATCAAAAGTAAAAAACGCAATGCACGAATTCAATGAAATTAAGTGAGATCATAGAGAGAGAGACTCACCAAAATTGATCATATTGCGACAAAAATTGCCAAATCGAGAATCATTCTTCAAAAATCACCTTGATCTTGAAGACCCGCTCTGATACCAATTGTAGTGACAAAGAACATGGTTTGACATGCGGAATTAAAGCTTGCACAATTGAACATGATGAATTGGGTGATCAAGAGATGTATTGATTGTATATGGTGTTACAAAAAGGATCTACATCTAGACTACATAAATAACACACACTTACACACTCACTTCTACATCTCTCAAGCACACATCTACAAGTGGTATGAAACCACTATTTATAGAGGTGTTTACATGTATCTCTATCACTCTCTGTCACTCATGTATCATAAGGCTAATACTCCACATGCAAGTGGGTCTACACAAGTCAAACATTTACAAAGTCATGAATGAATAACTTTGCACCCCAACAGTCTCATGATCACTCGTGATAAAATCCATGAAGTGATTCCAATGAGCGCGGGTTGAATCCAATACTCAGAACTTATGAGAACTCATGAGTGTTGTAGCCCTTTGTCCAACATCTTAGACCTTTACAAGCGAACACATGACTGTCTTAATTCATATCTACTTCCAACATATGACCGACGGTGGATGGTTTGAATAACTTAGTCATCCAGAACAATGATGTAGTTATTCTAGAAGTTAAAACATGAAAAATGAAACACGATAATAATTCAATCCAATATGGTATAAAAACCTATGAACATAAATAAAACACTTTTTATTTATCACCATATGATTACACATTATTCATTGTATACTGTTTCAACTATCAAGTTTATTCTTGAATTTAAAACAATAGTTGTCCCATGCTCCAAGCACGTACACTATGTTTTCTAAACACTAGTCATGCCATACACCAAGTATGCATACTATGTTTGTCTATGATCTTTACTTTGTGAATTAGATCGATTGAACATAACTCCAATGATCCTCTTTTCACAGTCCCAAATCCTTACTGCAAATGCAAGAATTCCAAATTCATGCATTTACTGAAATCTGTTAGATTCTAAACTTATATGCATTTATCCTCTTTTAATGATTATGCACAAAGTCAGAAAGACTTGACAACAACCATTATAGAGCATTCCAAAGGAGATCAGCTCCTTGGAAACATCCTTCTTGCATTAAGTTTCCTAATCTTACACAGATTGTATAATTTCTAACTTTGAAATATTTCCAGATTCCATTTTAACTATCACTTCTGAACAAGAGTTGCCTCCTTACAGATTATGTCAATATGGTCCTTCCAAAATTATCACTATACTTCTAACTGCCCTTGAGCAACCAATCTTTGGTAAACCTTATATTGTCCTCGACAATTGTTTAATCCTTTAAGTCATATCCAATTCTAGACCTTTTACCTTCTTAATTCCCCAAACATTTGGAAAATTTTAGAAAGGATGAATATAACACAGGTAATCGATCCTATATCCCAAGCATATATGACACGATTCATGATGTCTCACATAAAGACTAAACCAGTCTTTTGCTATAATATTTCCATTTCAATTTGCGAAGTTATCATAATTCAGATTATGAAAAGGGATGCCGTAATCATAATCAAATTTTAGAACGCAAATAAAGGTCCCATATACAAAATTTCCTTATGTTTAGCTATTCCAACATGAAATTCATATATATATATATATATATATATATATATATATATATATATATATATATATATATATATATATATCCTTGACTAAATCCGATTAAAACCTGAATCTAAGCTTTTAGATTTGAGACGAAATATAATTTCCTCCCCCTTAATTATAGCAAAACAACTCTTTCCCAATTGAAAGTTTTTGTTTTCTATAATTAACATTGCTAAGTTGCAATATTTATCATAATTATCATGCTCCCACTAACATGATGATCATTAGCATAACACTTATGCTCCCACTAGCTTTGACATGTACTCAGAAATCAGCTGGACTTCTACAAATCAATACTTATTGACTTTCTTACCAAAGTTCAAATTTATGATACTAGATTGCTTTGATAACACTTTATCAATATCATACACCTTATCTTAGATAGCTCATAGGTGTGTCTAAACAATTTTAAAAACTATGAAAAAGGATGTCGTAATCATAGTATCGATTGGTTAGACCTTTGCCACTTCTCACAAGTCCTTGTTAGTGTGCCAGTTAACCACACACGCTCCACTAACGACTTTGAGAATGCAAATATCACAATTGCTATCTAGCTAAAATCTACTTAGTGAAAGTGTTTCCTCACCATCTTTTTCATGAATTGGAGAGAAACCTTATGACACTTAGATTTAATGGTGTATGTGTTCTTATCCATGTGAATTGTCAAAACCATAGTCACAAGACAAGGTTAATGACAAATCCAAACTCATATGGACTAAACTCAATCTTAATTTCTTCCACCTGGCAGCTCAAGGGCCTGCCATTGCTTCCAAGTTGTTATGCAACCAATTGAGAACTCTATGAACTCATATGCAAAGCCAACTTTAATTGGAATGGGCACAAAATATGTCAACACGATAGGTTATGAATCTCAAGTCGTGTGCTAGTGAAGAACTTCAGGTTTTATTCTTGATTAGTTCTTGAGACTTTCAAGACATTTAAGACTCCCACTGTCCTCTTGACATATAAGACTCTCTTGTCAAATATTCAAGAGATATTGTGGATTCTAATCAAGACAAACACTTCACACAATTGGCCTTAGTTGGTCTTTGGTTTATCCAAAACATCACAACTTACCAATTTTCAAATGTACAAGAGTAGGATACTTTTACTCTTACATTTGACAAGTGATTTAAACCTTCTTTAAGACATGTCACTCAAGTTACAATTTTAGAGTATAACTCTAAGAATTGTTTTTTGGAACAAAGTATGAATCATCTTGTTGATTTAACCACTTCAACAATTCTTAACTCCTCTTCTTAACTATCAGAATCCACTTAGAGGATGAATTATGATAAGGTCTATTAATCATTAAGATGATCATATAACATGATACTAAAGTACTCTCCCATCTTTTCAGATTTGAGCAACTTTTATCCTTCTGCCTAATTTGATTCTTCTTATTCACTCTTCCATACATTGGATCTTTTCCAGTCTTTCAAAATTTATACTTAAGCTTGTAAGTATAACCATATTTACTAAACCTTAGTAAATAATGACGAATAGTCTTATCGATCTTTAGTGGTGGACTTAAATAGTGCAGAAGAATGTGTACTCGATCCCTTAATCCTTCACTTGACTCACACAACCATGTGAATAAGTAATTAGTATTAATTTTTTTCAGTGCTTGAAAGTTCTCATTCATCATGCTATACAGCTTGCATGATTCCAAGTTTCGGTCCAATTGAAACTTGGGTGATGAGGATCTTTCCTTATTTGGTAAATTTAGACATTACCACAAATAAGAGAATCAAATTCGCTTTCCAATATTGCTATCAGTGGAATCTTATAAGCAACAATTTTCCACAAATGCCATTGTAAGGATACATAAAATAAATAAAATAAAAAATTTCCTTTTATTTTAAAACATTGCGGAAAAACTTATCCTTACAATCCATATGAAAACTTGTTGTTGTCTACTCCTAAGCAATATCTCATAACTCCTAAGAAGTAGCTCAAGAATCTGATCTTCAAAGTATGCGATAGAAATCCATCTACGCGATCAGATTCAACATATTCTTTCTTTAAGTTCCTTCACTTTTCTTAGATTCTTGAAACATCACGATGTGACCCAGTCACATCATGTATCAAGAATCTCATAATAGAAACTTAGTAGAGTTAGATATTGGACTTTACCTGAAGTGGAGTCAAACATATTGACTTTACCATCCTTAGGTAACTTTGGCAGCTTCGTAACCAAAACCCCTTCCTTTGGCAATAGAAACATATGGACCCTTCGATAATAGTACATGGGACTATCTCAGACTTAGCCTTTCTCTTTACCATTTGGTCAACCAAGTTGACTATGGCCAATCCCTTTCCATTGGGAAGAGAATGCTTTTCTGGATTTCCTACGTCACTATTTTCCCTGTCCATAAAGTTTTGGGAAGTTGATCTCCTAATAAAATTTGCTTTACTAGTACACCAAATCATTTTTGATTTAGCAGCACCATGCAAATAGGTAAGATCATTAAGGTTCTTTTCATAGTCTATTTCATAAGAGTCCCAAAGGAATTCACTATGTGACTTAGAAAGTTATTGAACATCCACTTCCTCTAGACTTTGACACCCAACTCTCCCGGCTTGTCAATACATGACTTCATCTCCAAGATGTTATCACACATAGACCTTGCTTGCCAATAGGGATTGAGTGGCCTTAAACTTTTCAAGAACTTGTGGGTTAGGGAGAATAACTGGAGGAGGTGAAAGAAGTAAAGTTCCAAGAGATTTCGGAAGATCATAGATATCTGAACCTAGACATCTTTTGGGAGATATTCAAGATAGTTGATCTAAATTCCTTAATATGACACCCAATATGAAATATTAAGGCTAGGGCCCAACACTATTTTATAGCTTAGAAGAGGGATGTTGTAATCCATGCTATAAAATATTTGAAGGTAGCTGAATGACGATTAACCAATTTCCACCAAGATAAACAAAATGTATTATTAGGTTTTAATTGGATTTGAAACTCCTAGACCTTTTAAGATTCATTGAACTTTTCAATGGCATGTTTTAATCTTGAGTATGCCCTTCAGGTTTTGTGACTGGGATGTCGAGGATCACAAAACAAGGTGGTAAGTAACCATGCAAATTACTTCGTACCCTTAAGTGTTTACCCCTCAATCAATGTGCCGGTTAACCACACACGCTCCATCAATACTATGATAAACATTAAGTTACCCTTTTCCAACCTTGTTAAATACGAGTTAGTGTGCCGGTTAAAAACACACGCTCCACTAACCGACTTAAACAAAGTGCAAAGTGTAATTTCATGGATTAGCACCATATTCACATTTTACTAAGTAACTAAGATTATGTATTTATTAGAGTTTAGTTACTTAGTATTTATCATTAATACTTTTAATGAAGGGAGAATTCTAGTCGTTGTCCTACCCGTTCGGCTAACGACCCTCCACCGGTCAAGGAAGCGGTGGGTGAGAGTGGACACCCATTAAATTGTCATTTTATAGGCAGTAACATTATACCCCCTTATAGACCGGCTTTGTGAAGGCCTACTGTGACAACCCGAAATTTCCATTCTGTACAAACTATATCACTTCAATAGAAGTTGTAGCAGTCACAGTTAATTTTCAGACTTTTCGCGTAAGTTTGAGAAATTCAGGGTTTACACTTCAGGAAATATCAGGAGAGTGGGTGCACTAGGGTTTGGTGCAACACTGTTATTCCAACACTCTAATTTATTAGGAATCATTTCAGGAATAAAAATATGTTCTGCCAAAATATCTCAGGACTATAAATAGATTTCTAAACCAAAATCATTCATTATTCACGTTTCCGACTAGAGAAAAGCCATTTTCTCTCTGACGGATCTTCGGGTTTTTATACCAAAACGTGAGTAACTCTTTATAGTATTATTAGAAAGCTTTATACGTGCCTATAACATGTTTTAGAAGGCTAAAACATGAAATCTAGGAGTTTACACCTCGAGGTGTTCTTGAGTGGTAAACTCCCGAAACGAAGCCAAAACCGACACATGTGTTATGATAAGGCCTTAGATATTTATGAATGCATGTTAGGGACAATAAAACAAGCCAAAAGCCACCCAACATTGGGAGTTTACGGCCCAGAACTCTCTTAGGCCGTAAACTCCATATTCTAATATTACATGGTGTTTTGAGGACACTAGGACTTTATGGCTTGTATCTAGACTATTTCCCCAATTAGAACAAGGTCTTAAACACATCAAATGACACAAATCAAAGTGAGTTTACGGCCCAAGAGAAGCTTAGGCCGTAAACTCCATAAGAATGGACAAAAGTGTGGTTTCAAGACACCTAAAGCCCTAGACCCCTTCATGGAATTGTTTCCTACAAAAATGAGGAACCTAAATACATAAAAATCACTCATCAAACTGAGTTTACGGCCAAGAGAATGTTCTTGGGCTCTAAACTCAAAAGGATGGCACCAAAGTGTGCCTAGGGTTCTCATTTGCTTAAAACAATTGTCTAGAACATATCCCACAAGTGCAAGAGGCTTGAAAGCAACTAAAACCCACCATACTTAGAGTTTACGGCCGTAAACTCTAGGGGTAATATCCTTGAGGCCGTAAACTCCTAATTGGAGTACTTCTAGACCTTAAACTCTTCCAAGGACTTAGCCACTAAGTTAGAACAATTCTAGAAAGCATTTGGGACTTCAAAACACACATGTTTGGGAGTTTACGGTCGTAAACTCAAGAGTTTACAACCGTAAACTCCATGTGTGACGGTTTAGAGAGAGTACACTCTCATATGGGGTCCTTTGGTAACCCTAAAACACAAATACCCTGTCCCACAATGGCTTAGATGCAATCCTTATGGCTTAAAATACTTATATAAAGTGTTTATATGCCTAGGATGTCTTAAACATTATCAATTATTCAATTATGTCTAATTGAGTGCATATATGTGTGATTATATGTTTATTAGGATCGTAGTGTGTTCACAAGTTCTCGCTTGACACCTAGCAATCCGATACCGTTCATTTCATCCCAATCACCAACTACAGGTGAGTTCATAACCTAATCAATGTTTTAAATGATTTTAAATGCTTTAAGGGGGGGGGGGGGGGGAATACAAGTAGAAACAAACATGTTATTAAATCATTATTATGTATTTTATAACAGTGTTTGTCATTTAACAAATTTCACATACCACAAAATGTGATGCATGAAATGGTTTTAAATCTTAAAAACGCATTGTTATCAATTGTTTTACCTTTGAAATGTATATCAAAAATGACATCAAGTCATCGTTAATTATTATTTCAACACCCATAAGATGTCTTATAAAACCATTTTACATTATTAAACTAAACTATGCATGTACACTTATGTTCTTATATATGTATTGATGTTATAGTTCACAGTTTTCATTTAATTTCTCACACCCTTGAGTAGTAAGAGTGTATAAACCTACTTGAACAACCAATTACCTTCCAGCAAACTATCATGGGGATAATTTGGAGATATCAAACATAATTCCTATTACAAGGAATCACACAAGAGTCAGTTCATTCATGGGTCTATACTAGTACATTACCTGATACATGAGTACCTTTACATTTGATTACATGATACATGAGTACGTTTACCTATACTTACATGATACATGAATACCATACATGAATACTGTTACTTAGATACATTATCATGTACTCACTTACGTGGATACTTGTACCTAAAGTTATTTGGAAGATTTATTCGTACCTTCTGTGTAAATTTTCCTGCCTATCCCAGTTCAATGGGATGTCTATACGGGACTAACCATTCCGGAACCCAGCTGTTAGCAACACTGGGTGATGAACATCTACGGATGTCTAAGGTTGTTTATGATATTAGAGGTCAGTTACGGAACTAACCATTCCTCCATCTCCTATTGCAACAAGGGATGAGATGAAACTCTTCGGACGATCATTAGGTTAACGTTTTTATGGGATTAACCCCCCCTCCACCCTGCTGCTGCTATAGAGGGTGAGTGGACAATCTTCGGATGTTCATCGGGTATACCTTTCGCTTCGGTGATGTTGTGGTAATCCTGGTCACCCAGGGTTAACACTTACATGATTATACTTTTCCTATTTACTTTATTTTGTGATACTTTTACATAAATGAGGAGTTAGAATAAGTACTCTAGTACTAGTCAATAGAAAGGAAAAGCTATCATATTACTTAAAAAACAATTGGGTCTTGGTAGAAGACTACCTAGTCATTACAAAACATTCGGGTCTTGGTAGAAGACTAACTAGTCATTACAAAACATTCGGGTCTTGGTAGAAGACTACATTTCATACTTATAGAAAATAAGGGTTTTTCTAGGGTTTTCATACGTACAGCAACATTTTCATTTAATGATTTACATGGCCTTTATAACAGATTTTCACAAACAAGGAAATGACACTTATATACTTATGAATTCACCAGCTTTAAAGCTGATACTCGCTTTCAAAATAACTTGTATTCTCAGGTCATCAGTAGACAGGTACGGAGGCCAGGTTTTTGAGAAGACGGAGCAGACAAGTCTCGTCTTTTATTTATAATGCAATGAAAGAAACACACATGTATTAAAACTTTACTTATAATGCAATGGATGATGTTGTTGCTTGTTTATTATATTACACTGTTGTGATACTGTACATGACGTCCTCCACCCCTGAACGTTTCCGCAGTTCGTGGTTTTGGGGTGTGACAGATTGGTATCAGAGCATTGTTTATAGTGAATTAAGTATATCAACCCATAAAAGATATACGAACTATAAATACATGGTATTAAAACACTCTGTCTAAGAGTTATACTTTTAAATAATAAAATATTTAACAAAGTATACGTGCCTGCATTCATACTAAAACCAGTGTCACAATGATAAGAACAAAAGTATTACGATTGTTGAACATCACAAGTGAGCCTGGGGATATATAGTCAGTGTTGGGAATGACATAGCCTGATCAACTATGCTGGTCCAAGGAGTGATTAGCATATGCCCAAGAATGGTTGTGATGTGGCAACAAATCTGAAAACTTACCAACACAACCATAAAGAAATACCATATGGGTATTTGATCTTACTGTAATTATCTTAGTTAGTTCGTCTATTTAGGCTATTTCTTATATCCCTTTTCTCGCGTAGATTAAGATGGCTGGATTTCACCATGGTGATCCGTACTTCCCAAACCCCGGCAATGCTGGTTGGCTAGAGGCAGAACCAGAAGATGATCACCCAATTTCTTTGGATGATCACCAGGCTGAGGGCTTTTCCGATAGTTCAGACTCGGTGCCAGAAATCAACAACCTACCCCCAACTGCTCAAAACCCAAACCTAAACCCTCGTCCTATGTTTCAAGGACCCACACCCTTGTGGGCCATTAATTTGACTGAATGGAGTCAGGAACAAGGTCAACCCATTCCCTACAATGGAGACCGAAGTTTCTACAACCTCACTAATGGAGGTTCTGCTGATAGAGTCCTACCAATCATGGTGCGTAGGATTTCTCGAAACACGATCATGGCTCAAGCGACTATAAATCAAGTTTCGGAAGTTGACGCCAACTCTGGTGTTAACACTGTCCACATTCGCCAACTAGAGTCTACTCATGAAAGGACTCTGGTCCGCAATGCAAATCTGCAAAGGGAACTTGCTGAAACCCGAGCAGAAGTTAGAGAACTTCGAGCTCAACAAGCAAGGTCGGACACGCGTATAAGGGACATTGAACGTCTACTGTCGGGATCGAGGACTCACGCAAGCAACTCTCGTCGCCGATAGAAGCTCGTCGACTCATCTTTTGGATATAACCTAGTTTATGTAAAACTTTGATCTAATTTCCTATCTGTATAAATCTTAGACCTGTTAGGTCTTGATCTAGTCTTATTCTGTTAAAATTTTCCATCTTGGTTGATGTAAGGCCTACTTTTAGGCCATTCTTCCCGAACTTATTACATCTGTAATTCCAGTATTTTTGACAGATATCTAATCATATGGAAATTATCATCCAAATGTTGTCACTTTCAGCTAGTTATTCTATTCATCTGGTTGTTGGACTATGGGGAGTTAGTCCATGGGACACATTCATAAATCATTTATTCTTATCCATGTCGTCATCTTTTAAACATATAGTTAAACATGCCTCCACGCAGAAGTACAAGGCGTAATCCAATCAACGAAACACCGATACCACTGCCTCCTCCACCACCACAGCCACAAACTCAACCTCCTCTACCACCTAACCCCTTTGATGCCAACGTGTTCCAAGCAGCTTTCACAACAGCAGTTGCAGTTGCTGTGTCAGCAATCAACACTCTTGTCCCTAGTGGATCGGGAACCGGTGCACCTCCCTCGAACCACGGCGAAAGCCATGGACACCCTCGGGGATGCACCTACAAAGACTTCACCAACGCCAAACCCTGCAGCTTCAAAGGTACTGGTGGGGTTATGGTGTTAAGGCAGTGGATCGAAAAGATGGAATCTGTCATTGAAATCTGCGCTTGCCAGGAAAACAACAAGGTCAAGTTCGCAGCTTGTACCTTCTCCGATAGAGCACTAATATGGTGGAACGGCCATGTTAAATCCCTAACTCTAGTGGTGGCGTATTCCATCAACTGGGAACACTTGAAGGGCATGCTGATGAGAGAGTACTATCCTCGTGGAGAAATACAAAAACTCGAGCAGGAACTCTGGAACCTGCAAATGGTTGGATCTGACATAGGAACCTACACGAATAGGTTCTGTGATCTGGAAAACTTATGCCCCGACATGGTTGCTTCCCAGAGCAAAAAGATAGAAAGATATATCTGGGGGTTGTTGCCCCAGATCCAGTCGAGTGTTATAGCTTCCAGGCCTATTACTTTTGATAGTGCCAAGGAACTAGCACAATCCCTCATTGATCACCGGAAACCTCATAACATAACAAGCCCTACTCCTGTACTACAAAAGCCCAACCTCGATCAGGGCAAGAAGGGGTGGAATAAGAGGAAAAGAGGAACTCCGCAAGGATCCTCCAATAAGCAACAACTTGTGGCGATCAATGCTGCCACAGTGACTCCTGTTGCCCCTGCGAACCCCTTACCAGCAAAAACTTATGCTGGAACCCTTCCGAAGTGCACCAAGTGCAACTTCCACCACCACGGACCTTGTAAGGATATGTTCTGCTCCAACTGCAACAGGAAGGGACACACCGTCCGTTATTTCAAGGCTCCAACAGCTCAAGCCGCCCAGGTTCCTAACACCGGTATGGGCCAAGCTTGCTACGGATGTGGCGAGGTGGGCCATTACAAGAGGAACTGTCCTAAAGCAGGGACGACTGGAGGAGTGGGAAGAGTTATGGCCCTAGGTCACGAGGAAGTAGTAGCTGATCCTACGATAGTTACTGGTACGTTCCTCCTCGATAATTCATATGCTTGCATACTTTTCGATAGTGGAGCCGAGAAAAGTTTTATAAGTCACAAATTTGCACATCTGCTTAAACAAAAACCATGTGCATTAGATAATTCATTCACGGTAGAAATGGATAACAGGAAAACAGAGAGTACAAATTGCATATACGTAGGTTGTACCTTAACTTTAGATGGCCATACTTTCAAGATAGATCTCATGCCAGTCACAATTAAATGCTTCGACGTTATCATCGGTATGGATTGGTTGAGTCGTCTTCGCGCCGACATCTTGTGCTTTGAAAAAGCAGTTCGTCTTAACCTTCCTAACAATGAAACCTTAACTATCTACGGCGACAAACCTAGTACGAGCCTTCGTATCATTTCGTGCATTCAAGCCCAGAAGTGCTTGCGAAAGGAATATCATGCATTCCTAGCACACGTCGTCGATACCAGTCAAGAACTGAAGGACATCCAGAAAATTCCAGAAATATGTGACTTTCCCGACATATTCCCAGAAGAACTTCCCGGTTTACCACCGCAATGCCAAGTCGAGTTCAGAATCGACTTAGTGCTAGGAGCTACCCCAGTAGCCAAATCTCCTTATCGTTTGGCACCGGCCGAGATGCAGGAACTTTCCAGTAAACTTAACGAACTTCTCAAGAAGGGATTCATTCGACCAAGCTTCTCACCATGGGGAGCACCGGTCTTGTTCATCAAGAAGAAAGATGGATCGTTTCGCATGTGCATCGACTATAGAGAACTCAACAAACTTACCATTAAAAATCGTTATCCCTTGCCCCACATTGACGATTTGTTTGATCAACTTCAAGGAGCCAACTACTTCTCAAAGATTGATCTGCGATCCGGATATCACCAACTACGAGTGTTAGAGGAGGATGTTCCCAAAACAGCCTTCCGAACTCGTTATGGGCACTACGAGTTTGTAGTGATGCCATTCGGATTAACTAACGCGCCCGCAGTATTCATGGATCTGATGAATAGGGTGTGTCGTCCTTACTTGGATCAGTTCGTCATCGTCTTCATAGATGACATACTCATCTCCTCTCGAAGTAAGGAGGAACATAGTCAACATCTCCATAAAATCATAGAAACACTACGAGCGGAAAAGCTCTACGCGAAGTTCTCGAAATGCGAATTTTGGATTCGACGAGTCGAATTTTTTGGCCATGTGGTTAGCGAAGAAGGTATACATGTGCACCCCTCCAAGATTAAAGCCATTGAGAACTGGTCAGCACCAAAGACACCTACCGAAATTCGTCAATTTCTAGGTCTAGCTGGCTACTATCGCATGTTCATTCAGAACTTCTCCAGCATAGCGAAACCTCTTACAACCCTGACCCAGAAAGGCATGGCCTTTGACTGGGAAGAGAAATAGGAAAGAGCATTCCAAACGCTCAAACGAGCCTTGTGCACCGCCCCGATACTATCCCTCCCCGAAGGGATAGAAGACTTCATTGTCTATTGCGATGCATCCAACCAAGGACTCGGATGTGTTCTGATGCAGCGAGATAAAGTCATCGCCTATGCCTCGAGACAGCTGCAGACACATGAGGTTAACTACACAACCCACGATCTTGAAGTTGGAGCAGTTGTGTTTGCTCTGAAGATCTGGCGACATTACCTATATGGTACAAAAAGCACGATCTTTACGGACCATAAGAGTCTACAACACATTTTCGACCAGATAGAGCTCAACATGAGACAACGACGGTGGGTCGAGCTACTCAGCGATTATGAATGTGAAATTCGTTATCATCTGGGTAAAGCCAATGTAGTAGCCGACACCCTAAGTCGGAAAGAATATACAGGTCATAGAGTCAAATCTTTGACTCTAACTATCCATTTACACTTGTCCACGCAAATTAAGGAGGCTTAGCTCGACGCTTTGAAACCTGAAAACATGGCTGGTGAATCCTTTAGAGAGATGGATAAGAACTTGGAAGTCAAGGGTGGCAGAGCCTTATACCTCATGGATCGGATCTAGACACCGAAACACGGTGGCTTCAGAGACTTGGTCATGACCGAAGCTCACGACACTCGTTATTCCGTCCACCCGGGTTCAGATAAGATGTATCTGGATCTTAAAAAGCTATACTGGTGGCCTAACATGAAAGCAGATATTGCTACCTTCGTGAGTAAATGCCTTACTTGCGCAAAGGTCAAGGTCGAATACCAGAAACCCTCCGGTCTTCTACAACAACCGGAAATACCAGAATGGAAGTGGGAGCGGATCACTATGGACTTCTTAACCAAGTTACCCAAGACGACGGGTGGACTTGATTCCATATGGGTCATCGTCGATAGACTGACCAAGTCTGCACACTTCCTACCGATCAAAGAAACAGACAAGATGGAGAAACTTACCAGAACTTACATTAAGGAGATTGTAAGGATGCACGGCATTCCTTTGTCTATCATCTCGGACAGAGATAGTAGATTCACATCGAGGTTCTGGCAGTCATTACAAAGTTCCCTAGGAACCAGGCTGGACATGAGTACAGCCTACCACCCACAGACCGACGGGAAAAGTGAGAGAACTATCCAAACCTTAGAAGATGTGTTGCGTGCGTATGTGATTGACTTTGGAAATGCTTGGGATACTCACTTACCCCTAGTCGAATTATCCTACAAGAACAGTTATCACACGAGCATAAAGGCAGCTCCATTCGAGGCCCTCTATGGCCGAAAGTGCGAGTCCCCTCTGTGCTGGGCTGAAGTGGGTGATACCCAGTTAGCTAAGGGACGAGTTCCCGAAAGCACTTTCACGGGTCCGGAAATCATTCGGGAAACGACAGAGAAGATCGTTCAAATTCGTGAATGATTGAAAGCCTCTAGAGACCGACAGAAAAGCTACGCTGACAAGCGTAGGAAACCTTTAGAGTTCCAGGTGGGCGACCGAGTCCTACTAAAGGTCTCACCCTGGAAGGGATTGATACGCTTTGGAAAGCGTGGGAAGCTAAATCCAAGATACATAGGGCCTTTTGAGATTCTTGCGAGAATTGGCCCTGTAGCTTACAAACTCAATCTACCGCAAGAACTCAGTAACGTACATCCTACCTTCCACGTCTCGAACATGAAAAAGTGTCTATCCGACGAGACTCTTGTTATTCCACTCGACGAGATCGAGATCAACGAGAGCCTCAATTTAGTGGAGGAACCAGTAGAGATCATGGACCGAGAGGTCAAGCAAACAAAACAGAGCCGTATCCCGATAGTGAAGGTGCGCTGGAACGCAAAGTGTGGACCGGAATTCACTTGGGAACGTGAGGATCAGATGAAACTGAAATACCCTCACCTTTTCGCTTAGTTATTTCTATTTCCTTATTTGTTTAAATTCTAATGTCGGGACAAAATTCCTTCTAACGGGGGGATGATGTGACAACCCCAAATTTCCATTTTGTATAAACTATATCACTTCAATAGAACTTTATGGCTTGTATCTAGACTATTACATGGTGTTTTGAGGACACTAGGACTTTATGGCTTGTATCTAGACTATTTCCCAAATTAGAACAAGGTCTTAAACACATCAAATGACACAAATCAAAGTGAGTTTATGGCCCAAGAGAAGCTTAGGCCGTAAACTCCATAAGAATGGACAAAAGTGTGGTTTCAAGACACCTAAAGCCCTAGACCCCTTCATGGATTTGTTTCCTACAAAAATGAGGAACCTAAATACATAAAAATCACTCATAAAAGTGAGTTTATGGCCAAGAGAATGTTCTTGGGCCGTAAACTCAAAAGGATGGCACCAAAGTGTGCCTAGGGTTCTCATTTGCTTTAAACAATTGTCTAGAACATATCCCACAAGTGCAAGAGGATTGAAAGCAACTAAAACCCACCATACTTAAAGTTTATGGCCGTAAACTCTAAGGGTAATAGCCTTGAGGCCGTAAACTCCTAATTGGAGTACTTCTAGACCTTAAACTCTTCCAAGGACTTAGCCACTAAGTTAGAACAATTCTAGAAAGCATTTGGGACTTCAAAACACACCAAACACACATGTTTGGGAGTTTACGGCCGTAAACTCAAGAGTTTACAACCATAAACTCCATGTGTCATGGTTTAGAGAGAGTACACTTTCATATGGGGTCCTTTGGTAACCCTAAAACACAAATACCCTGTCCCACAATGGCTTAGATGCAATCCTTATGGCTTAAAATACTTATATAAAGTGTTTATACGCCTAGGATGTCTTAAACATTATCAATTATTCAATTATGTCTAATTGAGTGCATATATGTGTGATTATATGTTCATTAGGATCGTAGTGTGTTCACAAGTTCTCGCTTGACACCTAGCAATCCGATACCGTTCATTTCATCCCAATCACCAACTACAGGTGAGTTCATACCCCTAATCAATGTTTTAAATGATTTTAAATGCTTTAAAGGGGGGGGGGGGAATACAAGTAGAAACAAACATGTTATTAAATCATTATTATGTATTTTATAACAGTGTTTGTCATTTAACAAATTTCACATACCACAAAATGTGATGCATGAAATGGTTTTAAATCTTAAAAACGCATTGTCATCAATTGTTTTACCTTTGAAATATATATCAAAAATGACATCAATTCATCGTTAATTATTGTTTCAAAACCCATAAGATTTCTTATAAAACCATTTTACATTATTAAACTAAACTATGCATGTACACTTATGTTCTTATATATGTATGGATGTTATAGTTTATAGTTTTCATTTAGTTTCTCACACCCTTGAGTAGTAAGAGTGTATAAACCTACTTGAACAACCAATTACCTTCCAGCAAACTATCATGGGGATAATTTGGAGATATCAAACATAATTCCTATTACAAGGAATCACACAAGAGTCAGTTCATTCATGAGTTTATACTAGTACATTACCTGATACATGAGTACCTTTACATTTGATTACATGATACATGAGTACGTTCACCTATACTTACATGATACATGAATACCATACATGAATACTGTTACTTAGATACATTATCCTATACTCACTTACGTGGATACTTGTACCTAAAGTTATTATGAAGATTTATTCGTACCTTCTGTGTAAATTTTCCTGCCTATCCCAGTTCAACGGGATGTCTATACGGGACTAACCATTCCGGAACCCAGCTGTTAGCAACACTGGGTGATGAACATCTACGGATGTCTAAGGTTGTTTCTGATATTAGAGGTCAGTTATGGAACTAACCATTCCTCCATCTCCTGTTGCAACAGGGGATGAGATGAAACTCTTCGGACGATCATTAGGTTAACGTTTTTATGAGATTAACCCCCCCTCCACCCTGCTGCTGCTACAGAGGGTGAGTGGACAATCTTCGGATGTTCATCGGGTATACCTTTCGCTTCGGCGATGTCGTGGTAATCCTGGTCACCCAGGGTTAACACTTACATGATTATACTTTTCCTATTTACTTTATTTTGTGATACTTTCACATAAATGAGGAGTTAGACTAAGTACTCTAGTACTAGTCAATAGAAAGGATAAGCTATCATATTACTTACAAAACATTCGGGTCTTGGTGGAAGACTACCTAGTCATTACAAAACATTCGAGTCTTGGTAGAAGACTACATTTCATACTTATAGAAAATAAGGGTTTTTTCTAGGGTTTTCATACGTACAGCAACATTTTCATTTAACGATTTACATGGCCTTTATAACAGATTTTCACAAACAAGGAAATGACACTTATATACTTATGAATTCACCAGCTTTAAAGCTGATACTTGCTTTCAAAATAACTTGTATTCTCAGGTCATCAGTAGACAAGTACGGAGGCCAGGTTTTTGAGAAGACGGAGCAGACAAGTCTCGTCTTTTATTTTGATTGTATATTTTTGGTGTCTTACTACAATGAAAGAAACACACATGTATTAAAACTTTACTTATAATGCAATGGATGATGTTGTTGCTTGTTTATTATATTACACTGTTGTGATACTGTACATGACGTCCTCCACCCCTAAACGTTTCCGCCGTTCGTGGTTTTGGGGTGTGACACCTACTAACGGTAAGACTGACTTTACTCTTATACATATGTATAAATATTAGTAGCTTATAATATTATAAAGTATAAGGGTTCAATTTTAACTTTTAAAATACTAAGCGCTTAACTTGGAATTAAAGTGTTCATGGGGAAAACTATACAAACTCCAAAACTTGAGGGCAAGTTTTGAAACTACTCAAAACTCTTGGATTTTCATAACTTATGAGTTTAATTAAAGTTTTAAAATCTTTAATGAAGAGACCCTTGAACATCCATAACTCGAGGACAAGTTATGGAGTCATAAAACAATTTAATGAGGAAAAAGACTCTTCATTTTGTAACCTATGGAAACTTTTATGAGTTTTAAGATTCATAAATGTGACTTTTAAGTTACATAAACACATTTTATGAACTTCTCTTAGATTAATTTGGATTAAAACCAACTATCACATAATTTTTTGCATTAACCTAAATTCACTCATAAAACAAGGTAACATAAAAAACTTTCGGTGATCCATAACTTATTCTTAAGTTAGGAAATTCTTTAAAACATTAACACCAAATTTTGTAACTCCATAAAAACTTTGAATCAAATTTTTTTAAAACCTTTTCATATCTATAACTTACAGAGGTTTCAAAAAATAAAACTCTTTAGATCAAACTTTTAAAACTAATGAAATAATCATATCATTTTATCTTTTACTAAATTTGACCTAATTCAACTCATATAGAAAAGTATTTAAATTTTACATATAATTAGTTTTTCACAAGAACAATTAATTATATTAAATTTGACAAACTTCATGTTCTTTTTTTCCTTTTTTTTTCAACTTTGAAAATAAAATATTTGCATCAATATAACATAAAACAACCTGTGGCTCTGATACCATTGTTGGGTTTTGAGCATCTATGGTTTCTCTATTATACATGCAAATATGAACTTTCCAAGGTATTCATCGTAACTAGCATAATAATATGATTCATATGAATATATATCAAATTAGAATTACATACCTCTTTGATGTAGAAAATCTTCATGAAGCATGACTGCCTAGTGCCCCAAGTGTGACACCTTTAATGCTTCACACAACACCAAATACACTTGGAATAACTTGAGAGAAACTTCAACACTCCTTGAAATCGTCTAGCCCTCACACTCACACATAGTGCACAATTTCTTGAGCCATGGGATTCTTTTATATGGTTGCTATTAGGGTTACACCATGTAACTCATGACTTTACCCATTCCTTATGCTCCATGGATTTTATCCTCCATGCAGTATCCATGGGTCACCCTATAGACTTAGTCTAACATAAGGAATCTTGGATCACACGCCTACATATATAAGAATGAATGATTTACACAATCAACCCATATATTTAATTAGTCTCCTTTCAATCACTTAATTAATTCCAAATTAATTCTTGATCAATACTAATTAAATATCCTTATTAATATATTAGAACTTATAATATATTAACAAACCTTAAGTGTTATTTCTCTCATTTTAGTCTATCCAAATGCATGATGCCATGAAACCCAAATGGACCATGCCGGGTCGGGTCAAGTCTTACCAGTTATAGTTATGGACTTAGACATTACTCCAACAGTCTCCCACTTGGATAAGTCTAAAACTATTATTGCGTATGACTTCAAGAACCGAACGGCAATTGTAGCTCTCAAAAGCTTCTGTCGAACTCTGACCTTGTTGATGAACTCTGACCTTTGCAATGACTTGTCAATTAGATAAGGGATCATATATTCCTCTATTCTAGATTATATATAATCCCATCCACCAAGCAAAATCCACGAGGATACACTTGTGATATTTCCCTTTAAGACAAAAAGTAAGTGCTAAAGCTGGGATAGTGATTGTATCCAATCATTGGATCAATATGATAATGAAAGAAAGTTGCGGCATTATATGTTAGGACAGATAAGCAAGAGGGGTTGTTCGGTGAAATACAACTGGAAATACTAAAGTTGGTGAAGCTTGTGTTCAAGAGATACAATACAGGGTGAAGTTCAGTTTGGTTCAACACTCAAGAAAGGAGATCCACCAATGTGCTCACTCGTATCGATGGGGTCCCTTTCCAATGAAGTCTCATGGTGGATGTGAATACTATATGACTTTTATCGATAATTACTCAGGGTATAATTGGGTGTATTTTATGAAGACAAAGGATGAAGATGAAGTACTTAGGAAGTTGAAGGAGTGGAAAAATATGGTTGATAAACATACAAGGATCCAAGTTATGTTACTCGAAACATAAAATGGGTTGGAGTTCTGAAAGGCTGCGTTTGAAAACTTGATGGTGTTGAGGATTTTGTTGTTTATTTCAATTCTTCCATCACTAGTCTGGGGGAAGTTATTATGCAGCGAGGAAGGGTTATTGCATATGATTCTTGGCAGCTGAAGATGTATGAGGTTTGGTATCCGACGCATGATTTGGAGCTAGGAGCAACGGTGTTTGCTCTCAAGATTTTTATAGCATTATCTGTATGGGGTCTGGTGTACCATCAAAACATATCATAGGAGTCTAAGATATATCATAGATCAGTTGAATCTAAATATGAGACAGTGTAGGTGGCTTGATTTGGTGAGGGACTATGACCATGAGACTCTTTATTACCCGGGGAAAGCAAATGTGGTCGCTCATATTTTGAGCCGCAAGTCATCTAGCTCTTTGGTTTGGAGCTTCTTTATGAGGATTTGGATCGAATCACCACTTATGGATTTGATTTGGGAGGCTCGGGCCAAGGGATTCAAGACGGAGAATTGGAACCAGGAGAAAATCACATGTGAGATCGGCAGGTTTTCTACCGACAGTCATGGGGTGTTGATCCGGTGTGGTCAGGTTTGGGTACCGGATTTTGGTGGGATCAGACAAACTGTGCTAGAGGAGACACCCAAGTCCATATTTTCGATACACCCAAGAGCCATCATGATATATCAGGATTTACAACTTTATTATTGGTAGTTGTGTATGAAGAGGGAGATATCCTAGTATGTTGAGACGTTCTCTATTTGTCGGATGGTAAAGGTCGAGCACAATAAGTTGCATGGAAAGTTTCATCCTTTAGAGGCTCCCATGTGGAAATGTGAGTATATCAACATGGATTGTATCACCACATTACATGGGACAACTAAGAGCTTTGATGCAATTTGGGTTATAGCGGATTGTCTGACCAAGAGTGCCCTTTTCCTTGCTATTCGAGGGAGTTCCTTGGCCGAGAAATTAGCCGATGTTTATATGTGTGAGATTGTTTCTTGATAGGGTGTTCTGGTTTCTAATGTATTAGATTGGGATGTTCAGTTCACGTCGCGATTTTGGCAGCGGTTCCACGAGGAACTGGGCACGAGATTACATTTTAGCATTTCTTATCATCTACTAACTGACAGGTACAGGAAGAGGACAATTTAGACACTTGAGGATATGTTGAGAGCTTGTGTCATAGATTTCAGTTGGAGTTGGAACTCTTAGCTTCTCCTAGCTGAGTTTTATTACATCAATTACTATCACTTCAGTATAGGTGCGATGTTGTTTGAGCTTCTCTATGGGAGGAAATGTCATGCCCTAGTCTATTTAGGAGAGTTCGGTCATAGGGTCCTAGGAAACCGTAGGGTAGTTCTCTATATGACAGATCTTTTTCAGTATATCATACAGAGACTACAGACATCACAGAGTCGGAAAAAGAGTTATACTGATAGACATCGATCCAAGTTAAAATTTGAAGTCAACAACATGGTTTTACTGAAGTTATCACTGTTGGGTTTTGAGAATTCTAACACTCCTAAGTGTACATGCAACCCTAAATACCATGGATCTATGTTTTCTCTATTATACATGCAAATAAGATCTTTCCAAGGCTTTAATCCTAACTAGCATATTATGAAGTTCTTATACTACAAAGTACTAGGTAGATAGCATACCTTTTGATGTAGATTGATGTCTTCAAGCTTTAAGAGCTTAGCCCTAATAGTGTGGAAGCCTCAAGTGGAATCACAAATCAACAAAACACCTTGGAAGACTTTAGAGAATATGAATACTTGGTTCTCTTTAGTAAAATCGGCTAGCCCTTCTTAGTGTACCCACATTAGTGCCCATTTCACCAACCAAGGACATCTTTATATAGTATGGAGACTAGGGTTAAACCCATGATCTTTCATTTCATATGATCCATGGGTTAAACACTCCATGGACTATCCATGAAAGCTTAACCCAACCTAAATGAACTTGGCCCATTCCCTATATATAAGAGTCCATATTTAATTAGTTCATTTTGATCACTTAATTAATTCTGAATTAATTCTTGATCAATACTAATTAAATAATATGATTCCATATTAATATATTAAAACTTATAATATATTAAAATTAATCATAAATTCTCAAAAGATTATCCATATAAATTGTGTCGGTGAAGTGCAACCCAAATGGACCATGCCGGGTCGGGTCAAGTACATACCAAATATAGTTATGGACTTAGACATTAATCCAACAGTCTCCCACTTGGATAAGTCTAAAACTATTATTGAGTATGACTTCAAAACCTAACTGGCAATCGTAGCTCTTAAAGCTGTTGTCGAACTCTGATCTTGTCAACGAACGTATCCATTAGATAAAGGATCATATATTCCTCCATTCTAGATATCATATGGACCGAGACATGGATTATAATCATTCTCTCTGTCCATTTGTTGTTTCCCGATTTCCGATTTATGACGATTGACTAATTGAACAAATCAAATCAGTCCTGGCTAGGCCGACCAATTCCATTTGTCATCATCAAATCATCGAGGGGCCCACAGATATCGCTTTTATCCCGAAGGTAAAAGGAATGGATAAACTTCCACTCATATGACTTGTTCTACTACTTGTTGAATCATACACAAAGGCACGTTTTATAACACCGAGTTACCGAGTGCGTTTTTGTACAATCAATGTACAACCAACTCATAGTAACAACTCATATCTCTAGGTTTGAAGAATATAAGATGTTATCGTCTCATGATCACTCGTGATAAAATCCATGAAGTGATTCCAATGAGGCGCTGGTTGAATCCAATACTCAGAACTTATGAGCACTCATGAGTGTTGTAGCCCTTTGTCCAACATCTTAGACCTCTACATGCCAACCCATGGCAGTCTTGATTCATATCTACGTCCAACATATGACCGACTGTGGATGGTTTAAATAACTTAGTAATTCCGGAAGAATAACCTAGTTTATTCTAGAAGTCAAAACATGCAAAATGAAACACAATAATAATCAAATCCAATATGGTCTTAGAACTTATGAATATAAATAAAACACCTTTTATTTATCACCATATGATTACGCATTATTCATTGTATACTGTTTCAGCTATCAAATTTATTCTTGAATTTAAAACAATAGTTGTCCCATGCTCGAAGCATGTACACTATGTTTTCTAAACACTAGTCATGCCATACACCAAGTATGCATACTATGTTTGTCTATGATCTTTACTTTACGAAATAGATCAATTGAACATAACTCCAATGATCCGATTTTCACAGTCTCAAATCCTTACTGCAAATGCAAGAATTACAAATTCATACCATTTACTAAAATCTGTTAGATTCTAAACTTATATGCATTGATCCTCTTGTAATTATTATGCCCAAAGTCAAAAATACTTGACAACAACCATTACAGAGCATTCCAAAGGAGATCAGCTCCTTGGAAACATCCTTCTTGCATTAAGTTTCCTAATCTTACACAGATTAAATAATTTATAACTTTGAAACATTTCCAGACTCCATTTTGACTATCACTTCTGAACAAGAGTTGCCTCCTTACAGATTATGTCAATATGGTCCTTCCAGAATTATCACTATATTTCCAGCTGTCCTTCAACAACCAATCTTTGGTAAACCTTTGATTATCTTCGAAAATTGTTTAATCCTTATAGTCATATCCAATTCTAGACCTTTTCCATTCTTAATGCCCCAGGCATTTGGAATATTTTAGAAAGGATAAATATAGAACATGTAATCGATCCTATATCCGAAGCATATACGACACGACTCATGGTGTCTCACATAAAGACTAAACCAGTCTTTTGCTATAACATTTCCATTTCTATTTGCCAAATTCTCATAATTCAGATTATGAAAAGGGATGTCGTAATCATAATTGAATTTTAGAACGCAAATAATGGACTCATATATAGAATTTCCTTGTGTTGAGCCATTCCAACATGAAATTCATATATATCCTTAACTAAATGATTAAAACCTCACGATCTAAGCTTATAGATTTGAGATGAAGTATAATTTCCTCTCCCTTAATTATTGCAAAACAACTCATCCCCAATTGAAACTTTTGTTTTCTATAATTAACATTGCTAACTTGCAATACTCATCATAATTATCATACTCCCACTAACATGATGATTATTAGCATAACACTTATGCTCCCACTAGCTTTGATATGTACTCAAAAATTAGTTGACTTTCTTACCAAAGTTCAAATTTTTGATACTAGATTGTTTTGATAAAACTTTATCAAAATCATACACCTTGCCTTAGATAGCACACTTGTGTGTCTGAACAATTTTAAGAACTATGAAAAGGGATGCCGTAATCATAGTCTCGATTGTTTAAACCTTTCCCACTTCTCACATGTCCAGGTTAGTGTGCCGGTAAACCACAGACGCTCCACTAACGACTTTGAGAATGCAAATATTACAATTCCTATCTAGCTAAAATCTACTTAGTGAAAGAGTTTCCTCACCATCATTTTCATGAATCGAAGAAAAACCTTATGACACTTAGATTTACTGGTGTATGTGTTCTTATCCATGTGAATTATCAAAACCATAGTCACAAGACAAGGATAATGACAAATCCAAACTCATATGGACTGAACTCAATCTTGATTTCTTGCCACCTGACAGATCAAGGGCCTGCCATTGCTTCCAAGTTGTTGCGCAACCAATTGAGAACTCTAAGAACTCATATGCAAAGCCAACTTTAACTGGAATGGGCACAGAATACATCAACATGATAGGTTATAGACCTCAAGTCGCGTGCTAGTGAAGATCTTCAGATTTTATTCTTGATTAGTTCTTGAGACTTTCAAGACCTTTAAGACTCCCACTGTCCTCTTGAACTATAAGACTCCCTTGTCAAACATCCAAGAGATAGTGTGGATTCTCATCAAGACAAACACTTCACACAATTGACCTTAGTTGGTCTTTGTTTTATCCAAAACATCACAACTTACCAATTTCAAATATACAAGAATAGGAAACTTTTACTCTTACATTTGACAAGTGTTTTAAACCTTCTTTAAGACATGTCACTCAAATTACAATCTTGGAGTATGACTCTAAGACTTATATTGGAACGAAGTATGATTCATCTTCTTGACTTAACCATTTCAACAATTCAAGATTCCTCTTCTTAGTCATAAGAATGCACTAAGATTTCCTTAGAGAACTAATTGTGCTATGGTTTCTTAATCATTAAGATGATCACAAAACTGATACTAAAGTACTCTCCCATCCTTTCAGATTTGAGAAACTTTTATCCTTCTACCTAAGTTGATTCTTCTTATTCGCTCTGCCTTACATTGGAACCTTTTCCAATGTCTCAGAGTTACATTTAAGCATGTAAGTATAATCATATTTACTGAGCTTTAGTAAACTATGATGAATAATCTTATCAATATTTTGTGGTGGACTTAATCAGTGCACAAGAATGTGTACTCGATCCCTTAGTCCATTACTTGACTCACACATCCATGTGAAGAAGTAGTTAGTCTTAATTTCCCAATACTTCAAAGTTATCATTCATCATGCTATACAACTTGCATGATTCCAAGTTTCGGTCCAATTGAAACTTGGGTGATGAGAATCTTTCCTTATTTGGTAAATTTAGACATCACCAAAAATAAAAGAATCAATTTCATATTTCCACTCTTGCTATTAATGGAATCATATAAGCAACAATTTTTCCTCAAATGCCATTGTAAGGATATTTTATAATAAATAAAATCAAAATTTTTTCTTTTATTCTAAAACTTTGCGGAAAAACTTATCCTTACAATCCATATGAAAACTTTTTGTTATCTATTCCTAAGCAATATCTCATAATTCCTCAGAAGTAGCTTAAGAATCCGATCTTCAAACTGCGCGATAGAAATCCATCTATGCGATCAGATTCAGCATATTCTTTCTTTAAGTTTCTTCCCTTTTCTTTTATTCTGAAAACATCACCATGTGACCCAGTCACATCATGTATCAACAATCTCAGAATAGAAACTTAGCAGAGTTAGATAGTGGACTTTACCTGAAGTAGAGTCAAACTTATTGACTTTAACATCCTTAGGTAAATTTGGCAGCTTCGCAACTAATGACCCTTCCTTTGGCAATATAAACATATGGACCCTTTGATAATGGTACACGAGACTATCTCAGACTTAGCCTTTCTGTTTACCATTTGGTTAACCGAGTTGACTATGGCCGATCCCTTTCCACTGGAAAGAGAGAGCTTTACTAGATATCCAATGTCATCATTGTCAATGTCCATAAAGTTTTAGGAAGTTGATCTTAGCAAATAGATAAGATCATTAAGGGTCTTGTCATAGTCTGTTTCATATGTGTTCCAAAAGAACTCACTATGTGAGTTAGAAAGTAGTTGAACCACCAATATTCTCAAGACTTTGACACCCAACTCTCCCGGCTTGTCAATATGTGAATACATCTCCAAGATATGATCACACCTATACCTTGCCTTGCCAATAGGTCTTGAGTGACATTGAACTTGTGAGTTACGAAGAATAATTGGAGGAGGTTAAAGAAGTATGATTTCCAAAGGACATCATCTTCATTTAGGAAAGCTTGTTTCAAGAGATTTGGGAAGATCATAGATGTCTAGACCAGACATCTTTTGGGAGAAATTCAAGATAGTTGATCTAAAGTCCTTAATATGACACCCAATATGAAATATTAAGGCTAGGACCCAACAAACTAATTTATAACTTAGAAGAGGGATGCCGTAATCCAAGCTATAAAATATTTGAAGGTAGGTGAATGACGGTTCACCAATCTCCACCAAGATAAACGAAATGTATTATTAGGTTTTAATTGGATTTGAAACTCCTATATCTTTTGAGATTCATTGAACTGTTCAATGGCATGTTTCAAGCTCGAGTGTGCCCTTCAGGTTTTGTGACTGGGATGCCGAGGACCACAAAACAAGGTGTGCAGTAACCATGCAAATTACTTGGTACCCTTAAGTGTTTACCCCTCAATCGATGTGCCGGTTAACCACACACGCTCCATCGATACTATGATAAACATTAAGTTACCCTTTGCCTACCTTGTTAAATAAAGAGTTAGTGTGCCGGTTAACCACACACGCTCCACTAACCGACTTAAACAAAGTGCAAAGTGTAATTTCATCGATTAGCACCTTATTCACATTTTTTCCTAAGTAACTAAGATTGGGTATTTATAAAAAGTTGAGTTACTTAGTATTTATCATTAATACTTTTAATGAAGGGAGAATTATAGTCTTATCAAACCCGTTCGGCTAACGACCCTCCACCAGTCAAGGAAGTGGTGGGTGAGAGTGGACACCCATTAAACTGCCATTGTATAGGCAGTAACCTTATATCACCCTTATATATCGGCTTCATGAATGAGGCCTACTAACGGTAAGACTGACTTTACTCTTATACATATATATAAATATTATTAACTTATAATATTATAAAGTATAAGGGTTGAATTCTAATTTTTAAAATTCTAGGGGCTAACTTGGAATTAAAGTATTCATAAGAGAACACTTTTCAAATTCAAAAACTTGAGGGAAAGTTTTTGAAATTATTCAAAACTAATTAATTCCATAACTTATGTGTTTAAAGTAGTTTTAATCCAAAAACTCTTCAAGTTCCATAGTTAAGGACAAGTTATGGAAGACTTTAAACTAATAAAAGAATTAACTTATCTTTATTTTATAACTTATGGAATTAATTAATGTTACACATTTTATTACTTAACGAAGTGACTCTTGAACTTCCATAACTTGAGGACAAGTTATGGAGTCATAAAACCATTCAATGAGACAAAAACTCTTCATTTTTGTAACCTTTGCCAACTTTTATGAGTTTTATGAAACTTAAATGTGACTTTTTATATAACTTGAGGACAAGTTACAAAAACACATTTTAGAATCAACTCTTAGATTAATTTGGATTGAAAACAACTATATCACTCAACTTTTCTATTAATCTAAGCAACTCATAAGAACAAGATAATTCAAATCAAACTTTTTCATGTAATTAGTCTAAACCTTAAATTAATATAAAACATGAATCCATTGACAATTATCTTTGAAATTGGATTAGCATGAACATTACCACATCAAAAACAAGTTTATAAGTCCAAAAACATCTTAGGGTAATGTTCCTAGTCCAATTCCATCCAAAAAAAGTCGAATTTATGCTGTCTAGGGGTCCAACTCATCGAGTGCATGCACCAACTCGGCGACTTGGATCGATTTGATCACTTTTTATTCATGGACTCGCCGAGTCTCCTGATGGACTCACCCAGTCTGATGATCGGACTGCAAACAACTTCGATTTTTTAAGCAGTTTTGCAAGTATAACAAGAAAACAAGCCTATCCTCTGATACCACTGTTGGGTTTTGAGCATTCTAACACTCCTAAGTGTACATGGAACTCTAAATACCATGGATCTATGTTTTCTCTATTATACATGCAAATAAGATCTTTCCAAGGCTTTAATCCTAACTAGCATATTATGAAGTTCTTATACTACAAAGTACTAGGTAGATAGCATACCTTTTGATGTAGATTGATTTCTTCAAGCTTTAAGAGCTTAGCCCTAATAGTGTGGAAGCCTTAAGTGGAATCACAAATCAACAAAACACCTTGGAAGACTTTAGAGAATATGAATACTTGGTTCTCTTTAGTAAAATCGGCTAGCCCTTCTTAGTGTACCCACATTAGTGCCCATTTCACTACCCAAGGACATCTTTATATAGTATGGAGAATAAGGTTAAACCCATGACCTTTCATTTCATATGATCCATGGGTTAAACACTCCATGGACTATCAATGAAAGCTTAACCCAACCTAAATGAACTTGGCCCATTCCCTATATATAAGAGTCCATATTTAATTAGTTCATTTTGATCACTTAATTAATTCTTGATCAATACTAATTAAATAATATGATTCCATATTAATATATTAGAACTTATAATATATTAATATTAATCATAAATATACTATTCTCAAAAGATTATCCATATAAATTGTGTCGGTGAAGTGCAACCCAAATGGACCATGTCGGGTCGGGTCAAGTACATACCAAATATAGTTATGGACTTAGACATCAATCCAACAATCACCTTGGAAGGGTGTAATACGCTTCAGGAAGAGGGGAAGTTGGGCCGCTAATATATTAGGATGTTTTGAGTGACTGTTAGGATTATAAGGGTACCTTATCGATTAGATATACCTTAGGAGCTTAGTCGGATACATAACACCTTTCACATGTCTTAGCTATGGGAGTGTGTAGCTGATGATTCAGTAGTGGATCCCTTAGATGATATTCAAGGTGATGATCTCCTAAACTATGTTTAAAATATAGTGGCAATTTTGGGTTGGAAGACAAAGGCCTTGTGCAAGAAGGTGGTATCTTTGGTCAAGGCCTAGTGGTAACATCAGAATGGCTCCAAATAGACTTCGGAACCTACGACAGAGATGCGAGAGCACTACCCTGAGTTATTCATAGAAGTGGACTTCTAGGATGAATTCAAATTCAATTGAGGGAGAATTGTAACATTCATTATCCATGTAATTTACATTCTTGACCCTTAATATGAAATTGTTTGCAAAATTAGTCCTAAGGGGCCTTACATGAGATATGCACCTCTATAGCATATGATAGGCGTATACTTGTGTACGTTGGATGTACATGGTGAAGACTCAAACCTAAAATTTAGGTTTTGGAACTTATTTAAGAATCATTAACTCTAATACCCCTTCCCCTCATCAACCCCCATTGCTCACTTCATACCTTACAAACCCTAATTTTGCATTTGGTGTTTTGAGTTCATTCTGATACTTTTGTGTTGATTCTGTAAAGAAAGAGGCCATTGGATACAAGGAAGGATCCTGAAGCTTTGAGATATGAGTTTTACACCCCTTGAGCAACATCTAGAATGTATAAAGTTCTGAACTGGTTGATTATCTCATTAGATCTTGTTAGATGTGAAGTTTTGAGCTTCTTAGTCCCATACTCTTGGTCTAAGTGAGTGTGGACTACACTAGACCAAATAAGTTGTCCTTTTGGATGTTTTAGAGTGCCTTGAGTAATGAAAATGGAATCTTGATTTTTCATATCCCTCCGTGGATGCTCTTTAGTGGCCAAGACCTTATGTTAAGTTAGGGTTTTCGTGTTGGGCACTTAATAGCCATGCAAGATCATAAATTTGGAAATTTTATGATTTAGAACATTACTTGGGACTAGATTGGGGATTCGGGATGAAAGTACTTAAGAGAATAAGAGCTAAATGGAAAAGTGCAATCTGATTGAGTAGGTTGGGCATACTTCTGAGTACGATGCAGGTACTCGTATGGAGAGCTGCTTTTAGATGGTGAGTATACCATGCATACATGTTGAGTATGCACTCGTATGGAGACCTGCTTTTAGATGGTGAGTATACAATGCATACGTGTTTAGTATGCAAGGAGTACTCAGTTTGAAATTCAACTCCTTTGACTTGTTGACTTTGACCTTTGACCAGGGTTTTGACCAAGTTTAACCAACTGTATTTGGGTATTTTGAGCTGTGAATTTGGTCTAGATCATTGTTTTCCATAAAGGTGACCCGTAGAGTTCACAGTTGGAGCAGCGCTCTCTTTACTATATTTTCAGACTGTGATGTGACTTTTCCTCACCACACTTACATGTCAAAGGGACTAATGAAATAGATTGTGTATTCTCAATTGGAATATTGTTATGCTATAGTGATATCTTAAGATCTACATGATTATCTGGTTACTTTTATGTGTTTTATCTATTATATAGGTCGACATAGTGTGGTTGGGTTGACACTCGACTACATTATGCTGCCTGCCAACAAACCTGGGACATCCAACAAAAGGTTATGAGCCAGAGAAATCGAACTAGAAGGTTTTTGGCCTGGGGTAATACAACCATGAGGTTATGGACCCAGTATGTATTAGGTAATCCAACCGAAAGGTTGTGGGCCATGGAAATCCAACCGGAAGATTATGGACCTGATATATGTTTTATATATGTTTTTTGTGTGGTATTTAGGGTAACTCTCTATGCTTTGGCTTACATTTTATGTTTTCTGTTTCAGGTACTTCAGATTATCGGGAAAAGCAAAGGTGTGATCATGCACATCCTTCCACTTTTATGATTTTGGATTTTATGATACATTACTTCTGATTATTACTTTTGGGAATAATGTTTTGTAAAAGTTATGGTTTTTGGGTATGATATTTTCAACTTGATTTTTGGGATGTTAAATATAGATTTGATGATGCAAAATATATAAACTATAGTTATAGTTTATGATATGCTGATGGAAGTTCATATGTCGAAGACTGAAGAACACCCCCAATAACTGAGAGACATTGAACACATTATCAGCATTGTTTATTATTCTATAACCACTACTAGTAGAACTTACAAATGATGAAGATCAATATAAGCTTTTGGGATTCTTATAAAGTGCTCACCGATAATTGAACAAAGTCTATTAGGTAGAATAGTGTGGTCGATGAAGGTTTCTCAGCTTCGAATTAGTTTAAATGCTCAGTAACTCAAATAAACATGGCTCTTACGCTAATCCAAGAATGAGATAGTTGTTTCTACATGGTCAATATGACTTGAATTGGTTTGAACATATCAACATTCAAAATTTTATGTGATGTCTTTTCAAAATTGCATGGTTTCTTATGGGTCACATTTAACTCTTTCTTAAAGACAAAGATTTATTGAAAAGAGAATATAAAATGTTATGTATGTCTATCATTTAATGTTCATGTACCCCCTACAAAAGCAAGGCCAGTGATGGAAAGAAATGGGCATTAATGTTGTAACTAATGTCCTTGAAAACTACTAATTTTCTGTCAACTTCAAATTTCAAATTCAAGGCATGGGATTTTCTAGCATGGTGTGTGTATCTATATCTTTCAATTCAGTCAAAGGCTACTCAACTCTTTGTGAATGTCCTTTCAAAGTCATACAGGAAAAACTAGTCTCTTGTCTATGTGTTATAGCACGTACAAGCATTCATAATCTTGAGGATCCAAAATTGTAAAAACCATGTACTTCTAAGTTAAGCTTTATGGCCAATAGGTAATTAAAATAATAATTTTTTTAAATAAGTTTTAATTAGTTTCAGTTAACTTATTTTTTCAAATTGTTATTTAAATTTGTTCCATTTCTGAATATTTTAATACATTTTCCCATTAAGTTAAATTTTCTAGTTGTATTTTTTAGTTTTAATTTGTTCAAATTTTTTCATTTTTGTTTATTTTCATGTTCATCTAAAAATTAAAAAACAAGTATTGTGTAGGTCCTCTTAGCAAAGATTTTCAGGTCGTATTAGCTTGATAAAAATATTCGGAAAAAATTTGTCTGATGTTCAAATTATCTATGAACATTAGAACTTATTTACCCCCTAAAGTCCTAACTATCATATCTTTATTGTGTGCAAAAGGTTCTTTGGTTTTAGGCATTGATTTTTTGTTGAATAAGAGATAGCATGGATATTTGATGATTTCATGTTTTTAGATAGTTTCAAGTGGGTCTTGGTGATGTTCTACCTAATGTACATATATGGTTTATGATTTGAAAATTCATTACATCACTTTAATTGAATTATCAAGAAAATCACGATGATCATACACTATGTTAACAAAGTGTCTTAAACAATTGAACCACAAATCTAGGGGAGAATTCAAATTCGACAAAGGAAAATGAGCTAAAAAATGACAAGAATGTAGAAATAGTTTTTGAAGTAGCAACATATTCTTCATTTAGTTTGGTCTTATATGCTAAACTTTTTGAAGTGGAAACAAAAGCCAAGTATGCAACTTTTGATAAATCGCTATCCATGGAACAAATATTGTCGCTGTGCCTTAATTGTCATGTCTTGTAGTAGATAATGACATAATGAGACTTCACTTAAAAAGTCTTTAACCCAACAGGTCATGATCTTATCTGTTGAGACTAAATGAGCTATGCATCTCTTGTATTGAAAACTATATTCTTCAATTAGAGATATTTTCCTGGTTATAAATGTAAATTCTTATAAGGTAAGCATGTTATCCCCTCTATTTGCTAATCTTCTTCTCATGTCCTTGGCCTCCTAGACTGCTATATAACATGATACCATTGAATGAAATTGACGGTGAATCTTGAATTCTAGACTGCAACAAACTCTATGATGAAAGGATTAAACCAATTCTTGCTAACCGGTTATCACCGTCAATAATTCATGCTAATTTCACCTCAACATGATTGAGACATCCTACTTCTTTCCACAACTCTTCTTTATAGAACTTGATGATTCACTATAGAATACTACATGTTGATAAAAGTTCAAAAGTTTGTCTCGATGGTTAGACTATGTACCATAGTTTTTTACACGTACCAACCCATTCTTGCCCTATGATTTTTCTTAAAATTTTTATGATTTAGTGTCAAATGCTAGGCACTAATGATAACTTGAAAATTTTGTATCAATGGGTTTTAGTTGTACCATCGTAAATTACATGCACCTATCTTTTCATGGCTCCATGGTCTACCTAATATAGCATTATAGGAAGACAAAGCATCAATGCCACACAAAATTTCCATGGAATTTACCCCATCTGTTATAACTAATAAATCTAGGGTCGAGATTGCATCCATGTACAAACAACTCCACTATGTAACATTTTTCCAATAGATTATTGTAATTCAAAAATAACAATGTTGTATGAGTTCATATATATGCATATTCATAATAAACCTTTAGAAGACCAAAATAGATCAAACGCATCATACAAGAATAAAAAATGGACCTTGGCTTTAAAGTATTCGGCATAAATAACCTCAAAAACGAAAACCCTTCTTAATTGGCCATGTTAAACTTGAGAACCCACACCCTCAAAACCAATAACCTTGTGTCAGTAGAGGGTGTTTTTGGCCCCCTAAAACCGAAAACCCCTTTGGTTTCGGCTGGACAAAAGGGCCGAAAACTCTTGGCTTTTAGCTGGAACAAGACCTTAGACATTGACCTTGTAATGCCACCTCATAGCTTTAAATCCCTTTGCCCTCCATATTTCAATACCATATATGCATTTACCTTCCATACCTCCATGCATAACACTAGATGGACCAACATACAAAGGTAAAAGGTGGTACCCTCCTCCATCTTAAACTCGGATGAGAGTTAAAGTTCCTCCACTCTCGCCATTCTTTTTTTCACTTAAACTCTCTTTTTCTCTCAAAAATTCATTCCAGCTTCTCCAAGTTTCGACACCACCATGACTGTTCTTGTGATTTTGGTAAGCTCCTTCATGAATCCCAAGTGTTGTTGCACTTTTTTTTGTCAAGTTCTTCATATTTACACACATTTTTCATGTGTTAAATCCATAGAACATCAACCTTCCCAAGAAGCTCTTCAAGGTTCATCATCTTCATCCAAGGCTCGACATCTCCTTCATTTTTCTTCCAACCTCACATTTTTCGTGTTTTACATGCTTTTAGGGGGGGGGGGGAGAGGAATACAAGTTAAACTACGTTTAACCCATGGATATTTGCATGCATCAACTTATTTATGAATGAATATGAGCATAAAGTGTTGAAAGCATCATACATATACACATGAAAATCATGATTTATAAGGTTTTATTAAGTAAAAATGTGTTTATCCATTAGACATATCCATGCACTATGCTTATTTGTTTGAATATGGAGAAATTTCTTGTATAGCAAGTAAATATTATTGGCTTAATACCTAAAAATCGTGATATATGTGGTTATCATTAATTTTACTACACAAAAATCGGATTGGATTGTTGATATACACAAATAAAACAAAAACATAGGTTTATATAAACCCAAATATGTATGACTCTTGGATAGTTACATGTCTCCCTTTTACAAATTGAAATTTGTATAAATATTTGTAGAAATGTGTTAAAGTTATCGTTTGATTTTTTTAAAAATTCACGACCTAACAGCTCGAAGGCTAAAAATTGACATACATAGACTATTTTGCAGTACAATTATCAATCAGTAAAATGTGAAAAACACAAAACTACAAATTTTGGTAATATCCGCTAAAAATAATCTTTCTAGTAAAAATGGTTGTATTTTTAGTCATACCATTTTGTCATACCACTAGACATGATTATAACCGATTATTTATATAAATTTATATAAATAGTTTTCCCAAAAGTATACAGATTAAACTACAAATGGCATAGTTTGTATCATAAACCACATGTCATATAACACATGCCACAAAACATGTGTCGTAAAATACATCTCATAAATTTTCAATAGTGTAATCATCTCTTAATACAAGAAAAAGGGCAATCGTAGTTCACGTAAATCTGTTAATGCTCTAGTGAGACATTCACTTCACCGTACCAACCAAGCATACATATTAATTCATGCATTATAATCAAAGTCTCCTTGAGGAAGAGCGAGATAGTTGTATATAGATCTATATGGGATTGACAACCCCACACCTAAGTTGTTCGCAATAGCTAGATGGGTCAGTCTAGGGTGACAAATATCTACCACATTCCGACATTTGAAGAATGTCGTACATCCATAACAGTCACATCAAGAATGGTTATAATAACTCAGATAGGGATTAACAATACTATCTTAGTTTACGGGAAGCTTACACTTCACCGGTTCTATTAAAATATAAAACTACATTCTACCTTTCAGTACACTACAACATACATTTCTGGTCTGAGGGTTTAAGACTACCGTTTTCATGCATTAGAAACTACAGAATTTTCTAGGAACATAGATATTACAATTACAAGGAAAAGAAACAAAGTACATGCATACATACAATTTTTGTCTTTGGTGTAAGACTTACAACTCATTTTTTATTATAGAAAATATTAGATTTTCTGGAAATATACAAACAATTTTTATACAAAGTAGATACAAATCTTTTCATACAGATATTCTTATGGACTCGACAATATTTAATGTTGATTCTTTTCAAAATCACTTGTATTCTCAGAGAACCAGTAAGTATGTACCTAAGTCTGTGAGAATTGGATTAGTGCATTTTGGAATTCTTACTTTTCAATCTTGGTTGTGTAATTTTTAACAAATACAAATCGAAAACTATGTAATATTGTATTCTTAATGTATGTCGTTTGGATTGTTGTATTTCATTTATATTAAATCGTTATGATACTATACGATAACGTCATCCACCCCAGACGTTTCCATCGTCCTGGTTCATAGGTGTGACATATTTGTATCAGAGAATTGTTTATCGTAAACTAGTATACCTAACCATAAAAGATATACAACTATAAATACAATGGGACTATAACACTCTGAAAATGTATCATTTAAAAATATAAGTATTTTATAAAAATATACCTACATGTGTGCATATTAAGAGTAGTGTCCTAACAAGAAAAAAATAAAAAGTCTTTAGAGGAGCTGTACATTGCGGCTAAACTTAGACAATTATGTAATCATATCTAGGGTAAATACAGCTTGATTAACTATATTTATTCGAGATATGACCAACATGTGTTTAGGAGTGGTCGAGGTGGACAACAAATTTAAACTTACCATTTTTAAACCAAAACGATCTAAGAACAAAATGAAAAGAAATAAAATACTATAGGAGTATTTTGGTATTTTATTAATCTTTCATATACTTTCTTGTGCTTATATTCTCGTACAGACACCATGGCATCTTTCCACCATCCGGGAGATCCTTACTTCCCTAACTAGAGGAACGGAGGATGGATTGAGGAGGATCCTGAGGAGGATTCCGAGGAGATGCTAGAGCAAGAGACATAGGATGAGCTTGTGGAGGAAGTAGAGGAAGAGGAAGAGGAGGATGAGTCGGACGCAGAGTCCAAAGTCATCGATCCCCCTACATGTCCAAAGTGTCTACACATCATTGGGGATATAATAACACTACGCCCCGTTAGGCAAATGACCTCGAGAGGTGTAGCCGACATCATAGATAGCGTCCACCTTTTGTTATGGAGAGAGGATTTTATGATCTCAGACATGGAGGACCCACTGACTGAGCCCTTTTGTGACGAACCGAAACCTCTATCTTCTAGAATAGGTCAATTCTATCAGTGTTACACTCGATTGTATCATCTTTTAACACCATTTGATGGTTTGTTAAAGTATTCTAAGCCTAGTTCAATCTAAGTTTGGGTTCTAGGTCGAGTAATTCCAAGTCATAGCACAACATTCAGGCCATACACCCTCTTGGGAGGAGTGTATGGTTATACACATACGTTTGCGGCCGCACACCCTGCCCATGACTGTACACTCGGGGTAGTGGGTCACCCACCCCTATATATATCAGGAGACCCCCTCTCTTTCACTCTTTTCTTCTTTTGGGTGCACACGACTAATTTCTCTATCTAGAATCATCATCGAAGAACCCTCCAAAAGCTTCAAAAACATAAGTGATTCATCCCCTAGCTAGTTAGATCTCTTGATTCTCCGTTTTAGCCTTGTTCTTCATCCTTGAAGGTGTACGGCCGCACACCTTAATAAGGATGGCCATACACACCTTAAAGGGTCTCTAAGTTGAGAGGTTGGCCCCTATCTTCTAGTTGGACTTGGTATTAGACTTGATACACCCCAAAATCAAAATCTTGAGCATGAACATGGAGAGTGTATGGCCGCACACCCCTCTGTATGGCTGCACACCCCTTTGTACGGCCGCACACACACCCTTAGGGTCGTACACCCACTTTGATGTTCATAATTGGCTTTAAACTTGCAAAACCACTAAGTATGGGACCTATAACACTCTTTGGATGCTAGTAGAACTTTGGAAACACCTCAAAAACACTCCCCATCATGAGTGTACGGCCACACACTGATGGGCCATACACCCATGGCCGTACACACCGAAAGGGTGGCCGTACACCTTTTTTATTTGATCATATATGGTCCGACACTTACTTCAATCATTCCAGGTCCTTGTAGTGGTTTCCTATCATGTTTAGTCGTGAAATACCCTAATCTAATACATATATGTGTTATTATATGTTAAACAGGATTCATTTGCGTACGAAACTTCAGTTGACACCCAACATCCGTACCGATCTTACACTCAAATCCTACGTCAAACTGTGAGTTCATACCCCTACGCTTTTATGATTTTTAAACATTTTTAGGGGGGGGGGGGGGGAATACAAGCCAAACATAAAGGATTTTCAATGAATCAAAAACTTATGCAATTTATATAAACCAACAGTTTTGACAAAGCATTTAGATACTTATCCCTTTCGTATTATGCAGAGCATAATGGTCAATTTCTAATCAAAATTGCATAGTTTTCAGGACATATCGTGAACATAACTTTTCAGTCAAACTATAATCAGTATAGTTTGGGGGACTTCTTTATCGGTTTTACGAATAAGAACTTCTTACATGGTTGAATAAATAAACTATGACAGATTTAGTTATGACATACATTACAAGAGTACAACCGTTAATAATTATTTAATTAAAATTATTTCTACTCTACAAAACTTACCTCGAATTCAAGTACAAAAGAACATTATGTTTTCATATTATTACTAGTAAAGTCGTTAACGTAGTTAGGAGACATGTCCTTGGTCGCTTACAATATTAACTAAGTGGAGGACTACCCTTATGAACCAGAATTTCCCGGAGTGGAAGCGTGGCTTTTGTGTATAGATCCATACTGGACTGACTACCCCGCACCTGGCTACTAGCTACAGTCAGACTGGAAGGTCTACGGGTGACAACTGTCATAAAGGATATCAGCGTAAGTTTCACGTCGTATCAAGTTTAAGTATGGTCATAAAACTCATCAATAGTACGACATATTTACGTCATAATACACTTCTCGTGAACATTTTCTTTAATAACATAAGTATGAATAATACTTATGCCTCCTCATTTCAGAATTATTAAGGCAACAAAACAAACACAAGGGAAAATAAGGTATTTTCCCAGTCGAACTTCAGTACCTTACATACTAGGGGTAGCCAGGATTTTCAAACAAGAACTTACATACTATTAGTATCCAAACATGCAAACTATCACGTTATTACACAACCAAGGACACAACAACAAACATTCATGGTTAGTTTTATAACCCCTTAGTTTATACATCAGGGTTAGTTATGAAGAATATTTGAAAGATCGTGAAGTATGTGTCTTCTTCCTCATCCCTGTTTCTTGTTTGGTTGTGGCTTAGGGCAGATCCACATAATCCACTATCTGTTCGATGTTGGTTTATATGTGACTTGTATGAACTAAGAGGTGATAGAGGGAAACTGGTTTTATCTTACTTTTACTAAAGAAAATATTGGATTTTCTGGGAAAGAAAACAAACATTTATACAAATTCAGTAACTAGTTTCATTACAAAAACATTCTTATGAACTCACCAGCTTTATGCTGATACATTTTCAAAACCTCTTGTTTTCTCAGGACAACAATAGAAAGGTACTCTTGCTAGCTTTTGGAGAAGATAGAGCATTTTTGGAGTCTTATCTTTATCTTTTTCTACTTTTGATATATATACAAACTTTTACCTAACAATCAACGTAAATATTCATATTATATTGTAATGGTTGTGTTTACTTTGATTACTAAGATGAAATTGTTGTGATACTACATATGATGTCATCCACCTCGGAACGTTTCCGCCTTCCGTTTGACGGTTCGGGGTGTGACAACTTCCCATCATGATCCGATGGATTTTTGACATTGGTGATCAGGTTCAGACGATAGCAAACCGAGTTATGGAGATGATAGTTGCACTAGAGGTCACGGATGTCCGCACTCGAGACATCAAGAAGGATTTCTATCTCATGGAGCGACTCATCGAGAACCTTACTACCACGCAAGCCGAGGTAAGGCAATATAAGCAGAGGCATGCAACACTCGAGGAGAGAGTGCTCTCCGCCGAGCGTCGATTAGCTAACCTGCAAGGCACCTCTACTTCATCCCAGGAACCACAGTGGACTACTCGTTGAGAGTAGGACTCATCCTACTCACCACTTTTCATAGACTAGGTTCATGGGTATGTGTTGGTGCTACCTTTTCTATTTTATGTAGGACCGACCCTACGTCAAAGTGATTACATTATTTGGATGGTTGTTATGTTGTCGGATTGTTATCTTGATGTATTGTAGACCTTATAATGGTCAAATTTTCCAAAAGTTATGTACCACTATTTTATCCTTAGTGAAACAAACATGTGTTTTTATTTATGGATGTTGTTATCTGCTATGTCTTATCTGTTCATTTTTATTTGGTATAACAAGATTTCAATTATATGTACAAAATAATACTCAATAACCACTAACCTTGACATATTTAAATGCTATGCTTCATTACAGCAGTGTCCAAAACACAACTCTTATCAAAGACTTATTGTCAATTCCACCTGTAGTAGTAAAATGTCACCCCCAGGGTACAATAGGCGAAAGAGCACCACAATGACACCATGACCATCACTGCCTCCATCAAGCGGCAATAACAGTTGTAGTGACTGTTGTTATGACGCAAATAAGCAACAACGACACCAATGGAAACGGAAGCATGAATGATACAGGAAGCTCCAACTATGGGACAACCAAGGTCACCTAAAGTAATGAAATTACAAATATTTTACCAACTACAAGCCCAAGTTCTTCAATGGAAGCGGGGGCGTTGTTACTCTATCACGATCGTTTGAGAAGATTGAATCAGTGTTTGAAATATATGCTTGCACCGATGAGAGAAAGGTAAAATTTGCAGCCTACACTTTTACGGATAGGGCCCTTACATGGTCGAATGGGCATGTCAAACCCCTAACTCTCCCAGTAGCGAAATCAATGACTTAGGAGGACCTTAATATTTTGATGCTCAATGAGTATTGCCCAAGGGATGAGGTCACACCGCCAAATGTAGTGACCTGGCGATCCTATGTCCTGGAATGAGCACTTCGGAAAGCAAGAAAGTAGAACGTTTCATTTGGGGACTATCTCCCCGTATTCAAGGGAATGTGATTGCAGCAAACCCAATAAGATTCGACAGTGCCAAGCACCTTGCTCAAAATCTTATTGGCCATGCGGTACAAAAGGGCAGAATGACTTCCATCACGGAACAGAAAAAGTGAAATGATAACAATAGTAAGTTTAGAAGCAAAAAAGAAGAGCCAACTAACCCAAGAACCCTCCAAAAAATAACAGATAGTGGCGTTTCACGCTGCTACTACTCCTGCCACATCAGCACTTGCAAATCAATATGCCGATAATCTACCAAAGTGTGACAAATGCCCCTTCCACAACCATGGAGCCTGTAAGGAGATGAAATGCACAAACAGTAACAAGAAAGGGCCAACTACTTGATACTGCAGAACACCAACACATCAGACCAAACAACCTACCATTGTTGGGGTGAGTCAAGCATGTTATGGGTGTGGAGAAATGGGTCACTACAAAAGAAATTGTCCAAAGGCCAATAACAGGAACATTAGGGGAATGGGAAGAGTCCTAGCAATAGGATACGAGGAGGCAAAAAAGGAAGCCGCAGTGGTCACTGGTACGTTCCACCTCAACAACATATATGCATGCACTTTATTTGATAGTAGGGCAGAAATAAGCTTTGTGAGTCATAAGTTTAATCACCTACTCAACCAAAATCCTCAAACATTAAAAGCAAGATTTACTGTGGAAATGGCTAACGGGGAAATAGAAACAACAAACGACGTATTTATAGGGTGCACACTAGCTTTAAATAACCACTCCTTTCAAATCGACTTAATGCCCGTTACCATAAGGAGTTTTGATGTGATCATCGACATGGACTAGTTAAGCCCCTACTGTGCCGATATTATGTGCTACGAGAAGGTTGTTCGCCTTCATCTACCCAACGACGGCGACATACCCGGTACACACCTTCGCCTCATCTCATGTATCAAGGCACATAAGTGTTTATACAAGAAGAACCATGCCTTCTTAGCGCATGTGGTCGATAAAAAGAAAGAAGCAAAGAACACTAAAGACATTTCAAAGGTATTCTAGTTTCCTAACATGTTTCCTAAAGACCTCCTTGGAATACCCCCAAAATGACAAGTCAAATTTAGGATCGATTTGATACCCGGAGCTATACTTGTCGCAAAGTTGTCGTGCAGATTAGCTCCTACCGAAATGAAAGAACTCTCTAGTCAGCTGAGTGAATTATTGGATAAGGGATTTATAAGACCAAGCTTCTCACCCTTGGGGGGGGGGGTGCAGTACTAATAGTCAAGAAGAAGTGTGGGTCATTTCACATGTGTATCATTCACCGGGAATTAAACAATCTTACTATCAAAAATTGATACAATTTTCCTTGGATCGACGATCTATTCAACCGGTTACAAGGAGCAAGTTACTTTTCAAAGATAGATTTAAGATCTGGGTACTACCAACTACGAGTCCTTGAAGAAGATATTTCCAAGACCGCCTTCTAAACTCGCTATGGTCATTATGAATTTGTAGTAATGCCCTTTGGTCTAACAAATGCGTCCGTGACATTTATGGAGAAAATGAACCGTCTCTGCCGACCCTATGCTGACAACTTCATGATAGTATTTATTGATGATATACTAGTGTATTCACGAAGTAAAGAAGAACACAGTCAACATCTACGACAAGTTTTGGAAACACTAAGGTCGGAAAAACTATATACGAAATTCTCCAAATTTGAGTTCTAGATCCGTAGGGTGGATATTCTGGGTCATGTAGTAAGTGAATAGGGAATACATGTGGACCCGTCCAAGGTCAAAGTAATCGAAGGTTGGGCATCCCCAAGAACCCTAACGGAGATCAGGAAATTGTTAGGCCTCGTCGGATACTACAGGAGGTTCATATGTAATTTCTCAAAAATATCTAAACCACTTACTATCCTAACATAGAAAGGTGTAACGTTCATCTGGGAGAGGAAACAAGAGGCTGCCTTCCAAACCTTGAAACAAGCTCTATGCAGTGTCTCGGTCTTGTCTCTCCCAAAAGGGACAGAAGACTTCGTGGTCTATTATGATGCATCTAGTCAAGGATTTGGTTGTGTACTCATGCAGCAAGGAAAAGACATAGCCTACGTGTCAAGACAACTAAGGAACCACGAGGTGAACTATACCACGCATAATCTAGATTTGGGAAAAGCCGTGTTTTCACTAAAAATCCATAGGCACTACCTATACGGTATGAAGTGCACCATTTTCACAGACCACAAAAGCCTTTAGCACATTCTAAATCAGAAGAAATTCAATACGAGGTAGCAGCAATGGGTTGAGTTGCTAAATGATTACATGTGTGGGATCCGAAACCATCCAGGTAAAGCCAATGTGGTGGTAGATGCCCTAAGCTGGAAAGAATACACGGGTTACCGAGTAAGAACGCTAACAATGAGAATCCATTCCCACTTGTATTCACAAATCAAAGAGGCTCAACTGGAATCCTTGAAACCAGAAAATATCATGAATAAAGCTTTACATGGGATGGACAAGAACCTTTCAAACAAAGATGATGGAGCCTACTACCTCATGGACCAGTTCTGGGCCCATAAGTTCAGTGGGTTCAAAGACGTGGTCATGAATAAGGACAACAAAACAAAGTACTCCGTCTATCCATGTTCGAATAAAATGTACATAGATCTCAAGCAACATTATTGGTGGTCGAATATGAAAGCCGAAATTGTTGCCTACGTGAGAAAGTGTCTGACTTGCGCCAAAGTTAAGGTAGAGTATCAAAAGCTCTCGGGTCTACTACAATAACCAGAAATACCCAAGTGGAAGTGGGAACGAATAACTATGGATTTCGTAACCAAGTTGCCCAAGACAGCAGGCGGACTTAACACTATTTGGGGGTAATCATTCACCGGTTGACCAAAACCCCCCACTTCCTGGTAATAAAGGAAACTAATTAAATGGAGAAATTAACCAGGACATATATAAAAGAGATCATAAGATTACACGGTATGACAATATCTACATCTCTGACAAGGATAGTAGATTTACCTCTCGATTTTGGTAGTCACTTCAGAGGTCATTGGGAACTCAGCTCAATGTCAGTACTGCTTACCATCCCTAAAAAGATAGACTGAGTGAGAGGACCATCCAAACATTAGAGGATATGTTAAGAGCCTGTGTTATAGACTTTGGCAAGGCATGGGATACCCACTTACCACTGATCGAATTCTCATACAAGAATAGCTATCACACAAGCATCAATGTGGCTCCCTTTGAGGCCTTATATGGATGTAAATGCAGATCACCTCTCTGTTGGGCTGAGGTGGGAGATACACAACTGGCAAAAGGAAAAGTACTGATAACTCTCTCACTGGGCCTGAGATCATTAGAGAGACAACCGAGAAGATCGTTCAGATTAGGGACCGACTAAAGGCATCTAGGAAAACGACAGAAGCCCTTTGAATTTCAAGTCGGCGATTGCATACTGCTAAAGGTCTCTCCTTGGAAATCGATGATACACTTTAGGAAGCATGGGAAATTGAACCCAACATACATCATACCATTCGAAATCCTTGCTAGGATTGGTCCAGTGGCCTATAAACTCTAGCTACCGCCTGAACTTAGCAATGTACACCCTGTTTTCCATGTGTCTAATCTGAAGAAATGTCCATCCGACGAAACTCTCGTTGTCCCACTAGAAGAGATTAAAATAAATAAGAACCTTCATTTCTTCGAGGAACTTGTTGAAATAATGGATAGGGAGGTGAAACGAACAAAGCAAAGCCGCATTCCCATTGTAATGGTCCGATGGAGTGCCAAACAAGGACATGTGTTCACCTGGGAACGAGAAGACCAAATGAAGCAAAAGCATCCACATCTCTTCCCTAGTTCTTGAGGGCCTCTCTAGAACAAATTTCAGGACGAAATTCTATATAACTCGAGGATGATGTCACAACTAACAAATTAAGGGTTGCGATTGTGTCCATATACAAACAACCCCTCTGTGTAACCTTGTTGCAATAGATTATTGTAACTCAAAAATGACAATGTTGTATGATTATATATATATATATATATATATATATATATATATATATATATATATTTGTGTGTGTCTGTGTATTCGTAAAAAACCTTTTGAAGACCAAAATAAATCAAATGCATCATATAGGAATCAAAAAAGGACCTTGGCTTTAAAGTTTTTGGCCCAAATAACCTCAAAACTGAAAATCCTTCTTAATAGGGCATGTTAAACCCAAGAACCCACAACCTCAAAACTGAAAGCCTTGTGTGAATGGAGGGCGTTTTTGGCCACCGTAAAACTGAAAACCCCTTTGGTTTCGGCTGGAAACAAGGGCCAAAAACTCTTGGATTTTAATTGGAACAAGACCCTAGACATTGACCTTGTGATTCCACCTCATAGCTTTACATCCCTTTGCCCTCTATATTTCAATCCCATACATGCATTTACCTTCTATGCATCCATACATAACACTAGATGGGCCAACATACAAAGGTAAAAGGTGGCACCCCTACTCCCTCTTCAACTCGGATAAGGGTGGGGTTCCTCCACTCTTGCCATTCTTTTTTTCACTTAAACTCTCTTCTTCTCTCAAAACTTCTTTGAAGCTTCTCCAAGTTTCAACACCACCAAGTCGGTTCTTGTGATTCTGGTAAGCTCCTTCATGAATCCCAAGTGTTTTTACACATTTTGTTTTCATGTTCTTCATATTTACACACATTTTTTTGTGTGTTAAATCCCTAGACCATCAACCTTCCTAAGAAGCTCTTCAACGTTCATCTTCTTCATCCTAGGCTTGACATCTCCTTCATTTTCCTTCCAACCACACACAAAAATTACCAAGGTGAGCTTCATACCCCCAATTTTTCGTGTTTTACATCCTTTTAGAGGGGGGGGGGGATACAAGTCAAAGTACGTTTAACCAATGGATATTTTCATGCATCAAATTGTTTATGATTTAATATTAGCAAAAAGTGTTGAAAGCATAATGCATACACACATGAAAATCGTGATTTATAAGGTTTTATTAACTCAATATGCGATTATCCATTGGACATATGCATGCACTATGCTTATTTTTTTGAATATGGAGAAACTTCTTGTATATAAAGTAAATATTATTGGCTTACTACTTAAAAATCGTGATATATGTAGTTATCATTATTTTTACTACACAAAAGTTGGGTTGAAGTGTTGTTATACACAAATAAAACAAACACATATGTTTATATAAACCCAAATATGTTTGACTTGGATACATACATGTCTCCCTTTTACAAATTGAAATTCGTATAAATATTTGTAGAAATATGTTAAAGCTATCATTTGATTATTATAAACTGTGACCTAAGAGCTCAAATGGTAAAAATTGACATACATAGACTACTTTGTGACACAAGTATCAATCAGTAAAATGTGAAAAGCACAAAATACAAATTTCGGTAATTTCCACTAAAAATAACCTTTCTAGTAAAAATGGTTGTATTTTACTCATACCGTTTTGTTGGATTTGAACCGGAGAATATTATGTTTTAATAACATAAATTACCATTAGACATAATTATAACCGATTATTTATATAAAGGTATATAAGTAGTTTTCACAATAGTATAAAGGTTAAACTATAAACGGCATAGTTTGTGTCATAAAACACATGTATTATAACACATGCCATAAAACGTGTGTCGTAAATTGATGTCATAAATTTTCAACAGTGTAATCATCTCTTAATACAAGAAAAAGGGAAGTCGTAGTTCACGTAAATCTATTAATGCTATAGTGAGACATTCAATTCACCGTACCTACCTAGTGTACATATTAAGTTCTACATTATAACCAGAGTCTCCTGGAGGGAGTGCGAGATAGTTGTTTATAAATCTATACGGGATTGACAACCCCACACTTGAGTTGTTCGCTATTGCTAGACGGTCCAGTTTAGGGTGATAAATATCTACCAAATTCCGACACCTGAAGAACGTCGTACAAGCATAACAATCACATTAAAAATGGTTATAATAAATCAAATAGTGCTTAATAATACTATCTTGGTTTATGGGAAGCTTACACTTCACCAGTTCTATTAAAATATAAAACTGCATACTACCTTTCAATAAACTACAACTTACATTTTTGGTTTTATGGTTGAAGACTATCGTTTTCATACATCAGAAAATATTAGATTTTCTAGGAACATACATTTAGAATTACAAGGAAAAGAAACAAAGTACATGCATGCATACATTTTTTGTATTTGGTGTAAGACTTATAACTCGTTTTTTTATAGAAAATATCGGATTTTTGAGAATTATACAAACCATTCAAAATCACTTCTATTCTCAGGGAACCAGTAAGTAGGTACCTAAGTCTTTGAGAACGGGATTGTTGCATTTTGGAATTCTTACTTTTCAGTCCTGTTTGTCTAATTTTAAACAAATACCATTTGAAAACTATGTATTATTGTATTCTTAATGTATGTCATTTGGGTTGCTGTGTTTCATTTATATTCAGTAGTTATGATACTATACATTGACGTCATTAGCCCCTAAACGTTTCCGTTGTCATGGTTCGGGGTGTGACACCTTCGATGTGGATGGGTAGCTTGATTTCTCCAATGATGTGCTTTGTTTGACCACTCAATCCTATTAGGAACGAGAATCTTTTGATGATTTTGAATTAAGGGATGTTTATCCTGGTTAGAGCATCTAAAATTATGATATTCACTGAGGATCCTCCGTCTATCTGGATCCTTCTAATAAAATGATTCACGATATATAGAGTAATCACCAATCCATCCCAGCGAGGATCCTGGATGTTTTCTATATCATGTTTATCAAAGATGATCTCCTTGTTGTTTGTTATCGACGTGTTTTTTCGAGGTCTTTCCTTCTTCTGTCATGGATACTTTGGTGTGCCTTTTGGCTACAAAATAAGAAGTTCCACAAATGTCGGCTCCTTCATAAATAACATTGATTACCTTGGTGTCCGAGGGAGGGGATCCTGGCTTTTCCAAGATCTTATTAGAGTCTTGCTCTTTTTACGTGGATTTTTCTTTTTTCCTTCCAAGGATCTGTTTGAGATATCTCTTGCTCAGAAGATAACTAATATCCTTTGTGAGGGCTATGCATCCCTCAGTGTTATGACCAAAATCCTTATGATATGAACACCATTTGTATTTTTCTTTCCAGCTAGTTCACTTCTCTCCCATTCTTGTCCATCTCGCTTTGTCACCAAGATCCTGCATGGCGAATATTAGACCTGAAACATCCACTAAGAAGCAGTAATTAGTAATTTTAGGAAACTCATCTTCCTCTCCTTCATCATTGAGGGCATTAACCTTGTGATGACCAGGTTTGGAATATGGTTTTGACTTATAGGATCTCTCGGCAGAGGATTTTTCCTTCCCTGTTACTGTTGTCATAAGAATTTGGTACGCTGAAACTCTTTTGTATTTCTTTGTCATCTTCCACTCTGATGAACCTTAGTGCTCTACTTCTGACTTCGTCCATTCATTTTCATGGATTCATTATAAGGTCCTCATACAAACGATAATCATTCTTTAAATGCATCTTAAAGGTTTCCAGGTGACCATCTCGATGTTAGGTATGTTTAGAGCTTCCCCTCCAAACTTACTTATAGTGTCCTTGAAGGATTCTTTGAGATGTTGGACCACCTGCTATAAATCACAAGTAATCATTTCAAATATTATACTACACAAAAACAAATTATTGAAAAGCTTGAATAAATGAGCAAAAGACATAATAGAATAGGGAGGAACATTAAGAAACCATTTTAAGGTTGATCCTTTAAGAGTCGATCTGAATCCTTTGAGTAAACATGCTTCTTTATGTGCAACTGAATGGGAGTGATCTGCATTCTCTCCAAATATTGTCTGATATGTTCTTCAGGATTCATGGTTTCATCATAAGGTTTTATGCAATGAGTTTGGAAGTGCTTAGGAACTTCGGTATCGTCTATTGAGGGGATAAATCATGAAATCCTATGACTAGTGAGGGATACTTCTAGTATAGGTTGGACCACCCCTGGTACGCTTAAGATCATTTGTCTTAGAATGTTGGAGTTCTTTGGCCATAATGGGACTTATTCATGCATCAAGATCCATAAAGTTAGTATTAATAGTGTTACTGTTAAACAAGTTAATAGTATTTATTTTATTAGGGGTATTGAAGGTCTCATCAAGATCCTGAATCACTTGAGTTTCGATGTTCGGGGTCGCTCTCCGTGTTAGGGGTAGTAATAGATGTTGGAGGTGATGTTTTTGGGCGTTTCCCTAAAGATCTCGAATTGTCGAAGTTCAATACCCTTGGTTGCAAGGTTGAGAGTGTCGCCTCCTAGGTTTTAGGGATCTCCACCCTTATCCTTTCTATTTCTTTAAGTATCATTCTATTATCCTCCTATTTCTGAGTCACCTGATGTGTCAAAGCCTTCAACATGGAGAAAAGTTCGTTATTAGAGACCAATGCAAGAGGATCATAGGACCTAAGGATCTTGGAGCAGTGGGAGGAGTATTCTTCTTTGGCACATTGGAAGTTTTCCTTTGAATACGGAGTCTGCTTGGTGGAGGTTGAAGATTTTTTAGAGCAATAAATGGAACAGAGGAAGAAGAAAGGGTTGGTTGTGAAGAGATGATTTTCGATGATTATTAACACCACGACCCCATGGTGTGTGCCAAATTGTTTTGGTCTAAAATCAATCGAATGAATGTCAACCAAATTGAATGAGAGGCTGTGGTGTTGTAGGTGAAGTGATTATCGAAATTAGAACCATATTACACAAGTGATTTACAAGGAAAGCCATTGATCATTACTAGGATCTTCGACACAAAATCTTGGGAGGTGATAATGTTCACCTACCTTGTTTATTTGTATTAATTGAAAGGTGGAATACATAAATAACAATATGTAAACGAGTACTAATATTGCAGTGAGTATATTTATGTGTAGTATGCAAAGTACATGTGTATTTATAGCCTAGTCTAAGTAACCATAAGTCTGATATTTCTAGCATCCTTCCAAATAAATACGAACATGTTAGTTGAACTTGGTATTCCTAGGTCTTTTGGTTGGTAAAAACATTTATTTGTTACTAATCAGTCTTATATTGACTATTTATGCACATGTAAGAAAAATACAAGAAAAATATCATTTAAAAATGTTAGAAAATAATAACAATAATAATGATCAGGATCCGGAGATATGTTTGGGATCTTGAGAGTTCATGAAGATCTGGGATCATGAATAGGGTTGAGAATCTTGACTCTAACAATAACATTCAAAGAAACCTTTGCATTTCATTTATATGCAAAAAGGCCTTACATTTTCGGATACCTTCCGTATTAACCTAAACATCCAGTTTTTTTAGAAAAATTATTGGTTGTTTTGTGACATGACATTTATCATTTTCATTTTTAAGTTAATATGAAAACAAAAATAGGTAAAATTGCCTCTTGTCTAAGGTAAAATATGACAAATTATCATTTACTTAATGACTAATTACTCAAAATACGCCACACTTGACTTTTGCTTGCCCCCAAGCAAAACTAAATTTTAAACACATTAAAATCACATTAATAACTCCAATCCAACCCAGCCATTATGCCAAGACCGCAACGCATGCATTTGTGTCTAAAATTCCTAAAAACCCCCCATACTTCAAATACTCACAATCCTCATAAACATTCGCCCACTCACCCCGAACTATGCTCATTTTATGCAACCCTCCGAATCCATCCTCAGAAAATCTCTTTACCCTCAAGGTATTTTTAATTGAGCAACCCAAGCATACATAATCTAGAATTACAACTTTTCGATACCACTATGGAATTCTTTGAATTCTTCACTTTCTTGATAATTTGATCTTGGATATCTTTGAATTCACCAACTTGTATTGACTTTTGGTATCTTCAACTCTTTGGATTTCTTAGAATTTTGATCTTCAGATCTTCACTTCATTTGCTCCAAAATTCCCATAACTTTTCTAGCAATTCTTTTTTTTTCATGTATTTCTCAATTTTCTTTTTCACTCAAAACCCTACATGCTTAAGCCGGGGCGCTCAATCTCAACCTTTATTGGCTAACGATAAAAACTTTCCTGGATACATTTCAGGTTTAGGCTGCTAAATATATTGCATCCCTCAGCAAGGTCGTGTTTTTGTCTCATGATTTCACTGAAATAAGGAAGCCACAAATGCACTAGAACGTATATAGGCTCAACTAAACATTTGGGTTCTCATGCAATTATTAACACAATTCTAATATGGAATCCTAATTTTTACCAAAATTTTCTAATTTAAGACCTAAGCATTTTTAATATTCAACAAATTTAAAAATTAGCCTAAATTAGCCTAAATTAAGATTCTAAGTGTTCTAAGATGTGACTAACCCCCTACCCCACACTTATTTTATGCAATGCCCTCATTGCATATTATAACAACTAGAAGAAAATGCAAATAGAGAGAAGGTTGGAACAAACTCCCCTGGGGTAGCAGTCGCTAGGTTGACACTCTTCTCTTCAACTCCTTCTTCTAGTGACTTTAACCATGGGAACAGCTCATCCATGGCACGGGTGTCATACGTCTCGTGTGGTTGATAGCTCGAAAACTCCAAGGAAAAAAAAAGTTGTTGCACAATCCTCAGTAGTAATGCATAAAGAATGTATGAATGGCGCGTATAAAAGTAGCCAGAACAAATCAGAAACTCCTCCTGCAGTAGGCTACTCGGCGAGTAGGCGATTAAACTCGGCGAGTAGAAGTCGTCGGGGAAAGTAGTTCGTGCAGAAGCAGATGTACTCGCCGAGTAGTATTAGTGCACTCGGCGAGTAGAGCGTATAGTTCCAGAAATTTTTTTTTTTTTTGACCGCTGTCTCTCTTGACTCTAGTGTTGGCACGTAATATAAATGTACTCTCCAGTAAACTTTCTAAACAGCAACACTTTAATAAACTCTCGATTCGTACGGACTCGATCCTAGGAACAAGACTCCATAAGCACTCATAAAGATTCTTATTCCTCTCTTGACCATTCCTAAATAGCATGCTTCCTAGCTTCAATACCTGAAAAGAAAACTAAAAGTAACACTAATATTCAAACCACATAGCCAAGTTCAACATGTCCATAATTGTCTTAAAACAAACATCATAAACAAAACAAAAGCAAATAAAATCTTCATTCCTCCTCTTCCATCCCGGCTCCTCCAGCTCCACTACCTCCTTCTCCACCCCTTCTTCACATCCTTTCGTCCCAATCCATAATGTAAGGATAGCCGGGTCCCGGTCGCGGGGCAATATGCATTTGTTGGAAAAGATTGTCGAAGGATTGATTGGTGTAATTAACACCTCCTCCTATATCATCCAAGTATCGTCGATACTCCACTTGATTCCACCCCTCGTTATCCTCCACCGGAATCACCGGTGGGTCTTCTCGTACCCGCTCGTTTCTCGGCCTAACCCGCCTTCCCGGCTCCTCGGGGACCGCCGGCTCGTCCTCATTCGGGATAGTAAAAGAATCACCAAATTTTTCCACTATCCGAGCCCTCCTATAGAGTGCTGTGTTGAACGGAGGAGGGTGGATAATCGTTAGCATTTGAGCTTGCGGCAATTCCAAGATCCCAAATGATCTTGCAAGCCGAGTAACGAACATGCCCCTATTGATCTTCGAGTTCACTTTCTCCTTAACCGCTCCCTCCGCAAGAAATTTAGCAATGCAATATGGAAGGTTGCAGAAGACATCGGGAGTGATAATACTCCACAAGTAAAAGATATCAAGGGTGGGCACTTTATCCCCATCCTTCCGCATATTGATCGTGCTTGCAATGAATCGGTGAATGAGTCGATGGATTGGAGAACGAATATGACCTTCTTGAGCAGTAGAAGGTATGTAGACCCGGTTAGCAATTGTATTCCACCATGTCGACGCCACCACCCCCTCGGGAAGTTCTTTGTGGGTATTTTCCAAGAAGGCTTCAAAGTATTCCGTCATCGACATGTCTTGATCGTAGATGCCCAACCGCCAAGAGAACTCAACCATGTTGCATTGTCGCAGCTCTCCTCCCAAAGAAAACGAGATCGTGTTTGGATTGTAATACTCACTACCACCTCGGAAGGAAATGGTAGCAAAGAATTCCCAACACAACTCCGCGTAGACTGGCTCTTGGATTTTAAACAATTGCAACCAACCATCACAAGTGATGTTGGCATAACCCAAGTTACAATCTTTCACTAAGTATGGAGTAAGTTCCTCTTCCAAGCCGACATTGCCCATCCATCCCCAATCCACTGCAGTGGGCAAGTGAATTTCTTTCTGTCGCAGCGCTTCCAACCTGTTTAGAGCTCGAGTTTTGGAGGATCTGGAGGTGATTTGTTGAAAGGCTAACCATGGCATATCACCATGGCCTCCTCCACGTGATGACTGTCCCCTCCTTGCCATGCTATCTACATAAACATTCCAAAAACACAGCAACAAACAACACCCCATAATTAAAAACAGGAAAAAATTTCATCTTTTTGGAACCTACTCGCCGAGTACACGGACATACTCGCCGAGTAGGATGAACATTCGGACAGATCGAAATCGGATCTGTGTAATCTGTATAATAGTCCAATTTGTTCATAGGGTTTTGTTGTAATTGTGTATCTAACCATAGATCTTGAAGAAATTACTCCAAATAACCTCTAATTCATGAGTAAATCAAAGCCCTAAAAATTGGGGAAAACTCCCCAAATCCGAAATCATACCAAATATGGGGAGATATGTGATAAAGATTGGACCTTTCATAAAATTAAAGGGTAAAGATGTTACCTTGTTGCTTGAATGAAGAGAAAGAGGAAGAAAATTAAATAAATCTTGAAGAACCCTTGAGATGCGGCTGAGAGGATATGCTCGATGAGTGTGGAGATGAAATGTTGAGTAATAGTAATTTTTACTGGCTTTAATTTACTAGGTTTGAAACGGCTACTCGCCGAGTAGAATAAATATACTCGCCGAGTAGATACGCGTGTTATCGACAATTAGCTGTAAGTGAACATTTACTCGCCGAGTATAGTCGATATACTCGCCGAGTAGATGTCTCAGGTTGAAAAAAATTTTAAATTTTATCAAAAACTTGATGTGTGTAAAACCAACTAGTTTTAATCCTACTAACTTAGACACAAAATAAACACACAAAAGGCAGTGTACCTATCGATTAGTAATATAGTTCAAGCAAGTAGGGTATCGAACACAGGGAATGGTAAACAATTAAAATAAATGCTAATATTATCTAAATAAAAAAATAATAGAAAGGGGGTTTTCTCTAGTTTTGCAAGACTAGAAACTTAAACAATTAACTAAAACTTAAACTAAGAAACTAAGAGCTAAGCAAATAAAAATCAACTAAATTCAATAATAAAGAGGACTTCTGTTTAGGTTCGACTCATTTGTTCCCATGGATGATTTCAATGTATCGGATTAATTCTTCATTGGCTACCGACTAAGATGATTAGTTTCACGTTTGCTATTACTAATCCTTAGGAAACAAATTAACTCAAGCAGTGGCCAGTTGTCTAAATTAACGAATTTCCTAGATTATTGATTCGGGTTAAGTAAGACTTGTAATGGTTAATTAAATTGGCCCTTCAATTAACCTCTTGCTGATGTTCATCAAACAATCTCACACATTAACTTACCTATCTTCTAGTTAATTCTAGTTTCACATTCGTTATTCCTAGACATACAACTATGTGGTCACAATAAATCATATGAAATTAATAACTAAGAGATATTCATACAACTTAATTACTGATTTATTAATAGAAGAATAGTTATTGTCAACACATAAGGTTCTTTAACAAGCTTAACAAAACATAATTACCAATCAAAATTAATCCTACTCAAATAATCAATCCATGTTCACAAAATTGTCTACCCTAACAGAAGAATAAGTTTTTAGCTCATGATTGCAGTAAACATAAACTCAAAAACGAAATCAAAGTATGTAAACATGATTCAAATCAAAAAGTTACTAAGAATAAACCAAAATTGTCTTGATTCTCTTCACAATTGAATGTAGGGTTGATTCTTCAGTTCCTCACGACCTAGCAGCACTTCCAATCGTTTCTCAGCCTCCTAGGGTTTCTCTCCATGCCATGATATCGATCTGAAAGTCCATTTATATAGATTTTCACAAACCAGAGGCTACTCGGCGAGTCCAGTGACCTACTCGGCGAGTACGTCACTTAAAACCCGTGTACGGCAAGTCAGCGCGTCCAGAATCGCGAAACTTCAGACCAACTCGGAGAGTAATCGACCCTACTCGCCGAGTACGTTTGGAATCAGCATTTTCTCAAAACACGAAAGTCATCCGAAATTGTGTCTAGTTTTCAGAACATTTTGAATCTCGTCAATCAGAGTTACGGTTCATGAGATATGGCCAAAACACTGACGAGGGGTCAAGCTGTCCAACAACATCCTTCTTTCTTCAAAATCCAAGATCCAAGTTTCCAATAGCTAGTTCCGCTTCCTTTTCCACCCGAGCATGTCTTTGTTACTGAAAATGAAATATTTAAGCTAATTAAGCACCTTTGGTTCATTATTTGAGATAAAGTTAACATAGAGTATTAAGATCATGCATGATTTTTATAACTAAATATGCCCATATCAAAATACCCCACACTTGACTTGTGCTTGCCCCCAAACAAAACTGAATTTTAGTATACTAATATTACATAAGACAATCCCAATCAAACCCAGCCATTATGCCAATTCTACTATATGAATTCTTTTGTTTAGCCTTTCCACCCCACACTTTCAGTAGAGCTTGTCCTCAAGCACTTAGAGAAGTAGAATAAATGAAGAAGAATGAAAAAAACAATATGGAAAATAAAGAAAAAGAAAGAAAATGCAAACATGAAACTCGGGTTGCCTCCCGAGAAGCGCTTCTTTTGATGGAGTCATTAGCTGGACTCCACCCCTTCTACGTGTTTGCGATTCCGCACAGCAGCAGCTCCTCCAATCCTTCATTTCGGGGGACTCCTTCTTTATATTTCTTCACTCTATGGCCATTGAATTTAAATGGTGTGCCATCTCTTGAAATCAATTCTATAGCCCCGTGAGGAAACACCGTCTTGACCAAAAAGGGACCATCCCACCTTGATTTGAGTTTGCCCGAGAAAAGTTTTAATCGGGAATTGAAAAGTAGTACTTTTTGGCCTTCATGGATGTCTTTGCTTTTGATTCTTTGGTCATGCCATCTCTTGGTCTTTTCTTTATAGAGCCACGAACTAGAATAAGCCTCATTTCGGAGTTCTTCAAGGGCATTCATTTGCATTAGACGGTTGGTCTTCAATTCTTCCATGTCAAAATTGCACCTCTTTAACGCCCAATATGCCTTGTGCTCGATTTCAACCGGTAAATGGCATTGCTTTCCATAAACGAACCGATATGTTGTAGTACCAATAGGTGTTTTGAAAGCGGTACGAAATGCCCATAGCGCGCCATCCAATTTATCCGACCATTCCTTGCGGTTACTTCCCACCGACTTCTCTAAGATACGCTTCAAGGCTCGATTGGTCACTTCCGTTTGTCCACTCGTTTGCGGGTGGTATGATGTGGAGAACTTATGGGTCACCCCATATTTCTTGAGCACCTTGTCCAATTGATCATTGGCAAAGTGTGTGCCACGGTCACTAATTAGGGCCTTCGGAACATCAAACCGGGAGAATAGTTTTTTTAAGAATCGTACCATTACCCGTCCGTCATTTGTAGGTAAAGCCTGCGCCTCCGCCCATTTCGAAACATAATCTACCGCCACTAGGATGTACTTGTTTCCTTTGGATATGGGAAATGGTCCCATGAAGTCAATGCCCCACACGTCGAATACCTCACACACTTGAATGCTATGTTGTGGCATTTCATTACGGGATGAAATGTTTCCCACCCTTTGACAAGCATCGCATTCTTTGACATATTGGGCTGCATCTTTGAAGATCGTAGGCCAATAGAACCCAATGTCAAAGATCTTCTTCGCGGTATAGTGTGCTCCATGATGTCCTCCCGTGGGCCCGCTATGACAATGTTCTAGTATTCGTCGACTCTCCTTTCCGAACACACATCTTCGTATAATTCCATCCGCACAGCTTCGAAAGAGGTATGGATCATCCTGAAAGTAATATTTGATCTCCGCAAAGAATTTCTTCTTTTGCTGACTACTATAATCCTTTGGGACATAATTGGTAGCTAAATAGTTAGCTATGTCTGCAAACCATGGCTCCTCTCCCACGGACACCATAATGTATTCATCCGGAAAGTCGTCTCCATCCTTATCTTCTTGCAATGCCGGGTTCTCGAGCCTAGATAAATGATCGGCCGCTACATTCTCCATTCCTTTCTTATCTCGTATCTCTATATCGAATTCTTGAAGAAGCAGCACCCATCGTATTAGTCTTGGCTTGGCATCCTGTTTGGAAAACAAATACTTGATAGCCGAGTGGTCAGTAAAAACAGTGGTTTTAGAAAAAACCAAGTAAGGGCGAAACTTGTCAAAAGCGTAAACTACGGCTAACAGTTCTTTTTCAGTAGTAGTATAATTCTCTTGGGCATGATTTAAGGTCTTGCTTGCATAATAGATGGGTTGAAAGTGCTTATCAACCCTTTGTCCAAGGACCGCTCCTAGTGCATAGTCACTAGCATCACACATGATCTCGAAGGGTAAGTTCCAATTTGGTGCTATAATGATCGGGGCATTAGTTAATTTTTCCTTTAGAAAGTCAAATGCCTCTAAACACTCTTTAGTAAAATTAAAGGGTGCATCTTTTAGTGTATATATATATATATATATATATATATATATATATATATATATATATATGTATATATATATATATATATAAATATATAGGGTTAGGTTCATTTGAGACCACTTATATTTTGTGAGATCGTGAGACGTATTTTTTTATTTTTTTTTATTTTTTTTAATTTTTTTTATTTTTTTTAGTTAATTCATGTTCCGAAAATAATATTAAAGAATTTTTTGATTTTTCCATTTATTTTGCATTTTAAAATTATTTTTAGAATATGTACAGTGTAATATTCTATTTAGAATATTTCACGTATTTTTCAAAAAAATAGAATTTTTTTTATTTTTTTTAGTTAATTCAAGTTCCGAAAATAATATTTAAAAAAAGAATTTTTAGATTTTTCCATTTATTTTGCATTTTAAAATTATTTTTTAGAATATTTCACGTATTTTTCCAAAAAAAAAAATGGAATTTTTTTTATTTTTTTTTATATTTTTTTATATTTTTTTTAGTTAATTCAAGTTCCGAAAATAATATTTAAAAAAAGAATTTTTCGATTTTTCCATTTATTTTGCATTTTAAAATTATTTTTAGATTTGGTCTCACGGTCTCACAAAATTAGAATGGTCTCAAATAAACCTGAACCTATATATATATATATATATATATATATATATATATATATATATATATATATATATATATATATATATATATATATATATATATATATATATATATATAATAATGTTTAATGAATTAAAAGCTCGCATATATGGAGCACTAATCACATAAAAGATTGAATAAAGAGGATATACGTGATTCATGCCACAATGTTTTTAGAAGCCACTCTCTCCTCTTTAAGGCGATATAGCGCTCGCTTCTTGTTTATTTATGCGTCAAAGTTGAATCTAGCGTAACTCAATCCATTAGAAAATACATGTTGAATAAAAGCAAACACGCACCAATTAGATATATAATTAACATAAACAAAAGAAACAAAAACAAAAGCCCACTAGAAACATATTGAAAATAATTCTTTTTAAAGGTTTTGCTATGTGCTATTCAAAAGAAATAATATATCTATTAATTTTAACATTGGGGTCGTCGTACCACTGTGCACCAAGTGAGCAAAGCCAAATGAATTAGCATTAAAGAATTGCTCGCAAATAAATTATAATTGCAAAAGGAAAAAGTTCAAGGAATCAAGGACATTGTACATCCAATTTCTATTAAAAACATAACCAAAGATATTTATTTGTGAGGATGGTTCTCCAATACCGGAAGAGATCATGTTAAAAACTGCTAAATGTAACTTGCGAATTGAAAATCAATAGCTGGCTTGTTAATAGTAGGCTAACCGCACGTAGTTGATCAGTAGCGGCGTGACATACCATTAGGTGGCAGAATGGAGGCCCAACCGAGTTCTAGCTAGGGTTTATGTGTATGATTTGCCTATAAATACCGAATCATATAATGAATGATGATAGTTAGGATTTCAATTGTACTAGAAGATAAAATATAATGTAGCACTATATTAAACATGGGAATAAGAATACTCCTAGCCTCTAGACATAGGTCACGTTGACCGAGCCATGTAAAAATTGTGTCGTTGTATGCGTCTCTATGTGTGTATGTGTTATTATTTTTGTTTCTTCCTAACAAATGGTATCCAAACTACAGTTTTCTATTTACTAAAGAGATATTGCCTCATAACTTCAAGTTTGAGAAATTTAGTTCTTCGAATGACTTCACTTAATTGAAGATGAGAGGTCTTGTTTATCAACACGGGTTATGCAGTAGGTTTGGAAGAAGGAACAAAATTAACAAAAAAGTAGACTAAAGAAGTGAAAAATTCCATAAATGTTCGCAATCTCGAAATCCATACAAAAAGAAAATACAAGCAAAACGTATGATAACAAATTCTTGCAAATAACAACAAAAACATTCTCGACAAGTAACATGTTATCAAAGAAAATAAAAAAAATAAAATAAAATAAAAAAAAAAAAAAAAAAAACGAATAATCAAATAAACAAAATTAATTGAAAATTATTCGTTAGCGATAGCGCCAAAAACTTGATGTATATTTAATGAACTAGTTTTTTATTTTAATTTGTAGTCTATCGAATATAAACCACACCTTACATGCAACGAACCTTATTGAGTATAATATAGTTTTGATAAACAAGGGTGTCGAACTCAAGTAAACGAAAGTTAATTAATATTATAAATCAAGATTAACTGAGTGTAAATGAATCACCTAATGTACGTTGGTTTAGATTGGATTACATCTTTAAATCAAGATTAATTACTAACTGTAATGGTTCTTTATTCATTATATATTGTTTCTTAATATGACTAGCATAATGGTCAAACTACTAATCTATTGATTTTAACAGATTATTAATTATAGTGATCAAGTGAATCATATTCTGAAAAATCATTGGTTAGATTGAATTAAACAAGATTTGATCTTTATTAACCCTAATGGTAATCATAATTACATTATGCATAGAATGGTTATCCAATACATACACACACATTAAAGTTCATGACTTTATTAGCCTAACCCTATGTCTTGATCAATCTCTAGTCATAATTAGCAATGATGATGGAAAGCTATTATTCAAATTAACACAATCAGATTGGTCATCTAAACTCTATTAATGTAGAAATAAAATATAAAGTAGAGATCTTTAACACATATGGATCGTCAATCAATCTTGAAAAAAATAAATTAATCAAGAATAAATAATTAAACAGCCGATTAATATACAATCTTAGTGATTAATCTTCTTTAAACACAAAGCAAAAGGGTTTAGAGCCCTAAATCAGGATGTTAAACACTAAGAGAACAATCAGATTATTAATCGTGGTCAGAATAGCTAACCAAATAATTCTTGTCATGAATAAGCTCTTGAACCCTACATATCTACACTCCATATCAGCTTAAAACCAATCCGACCACCCTTTAGACTCTCAAAATTGCAGCTTAGGGGTTTATTTTGGCAAAAACCGAAATGGATAGTCAGATGTCATTAGGGTAAATTGTTGGCTTAATTTATAGGTTTCAACATTGTCATGAAATTGTAATGCCTTTTACACATCGTGGTAACTGGAATCCATAACATACACAAATTTTTTATTCACCACGCCGTAATAATGGCTTTGCCACAGTGAGGGAACTAGGAATCCATATTTCGTACGAACACGAAAGTCGTCCGGAATTTTATCTAGTTTATAGAACATCATGAATTTACTCAATCGGAGTTATGAGTCATTAGATATATCTAATATAATGAAGAGAGGTTAATTTGTCCAAGAACATTCTTTTTGTATCTTTTTCAGCTTCGTTCTCTACCTTTTGCATCCAAACTCTGATTTCAAATGTAACCGAACATTTCAAAGGATATTAAGTATCATATATCTTCAGTTTTAACATTTTTACTAAAACACATTAAGATAATTACCAAAAATATATTGTTAAATAACACCATATAAAAGTGCAACTCAAGAAATAGTAATTATAGTCTCGAAAAATGAAATAATAGTAATGCTGACCAGAATGGTTGACATATAACTGAGCAAGGTGAAACCAACATGATGATATTCGATCATATGGAAGAACTAGGTTCGAGTTTAAGAAGATCCTTGGAGACTACACCAACTCCATTTTCAATCTTACAACCTACTATCCTGAATTTCGAGACCGGAGCATCTTCAGAACTCCAAGTTGGGGATTTCACATCATAGTATGATCCCATCTTGATAGATGGAGAAACTCGTAGTACGGGAGGACCTATCTCCTAAGATCTTGAAGGGATATTCAAAATCCTACATGGTAGCCAAGATTATGGGATAAGTCTAATCCTGGCAAAGGAACTTATAAAACTAAGAGATATGATCTCAAGTGTACCAGGTGTTATTCAATCAATACTAGAAGTTTCGCCTATTAGTCACAGGGTTTTAATATTTGTAGTTTGCACCCCCATATGCAGCATTGAAGTTTGAATGAGGATATAGGCACTAAACATGAAGATGTATGATGGGATCACCAATCAGGACGAGCATATAGCCAAATACATAGAATGCATTAAGATAGTCCCAATTCCACAATATCTCAAGGAAGCTTCTTTATGCAAGGGTTTTTGTTCAACCCTTACATGATCCGAATTAAAATGGTTCCTAAATGTCCCCCTTACTATATTACTTCCTTTGCACATTTGGTTAACTTATTGAACAATGAGTTTTCTTGTAGTAGATTTTTTAGAAAACTAACAACTCATCTTTACATAGTAACTCAAGGCATTGATGAACCCTTGATAGAATGTGTTAATAGGTTTGGGAAGGAAGTACTATTTATCCCACATCTAGACATAGCAATTGCCATGGAGGCTGTCAAGATGGGATTGAAGAAATATTATCTATTTTGTGAGGATCTTGTCATGAGCCAATGCAAGAAATTAGACGAATTCAGAAATAGAGCCTTGAGATTCATTAGGCTAGAAGAAGACAGAAATATCAAGAAAAGGACAAACACATCTCAGGATCATCCTAACATGTAGAATGAATTTTCCTCCAAAAAATCCTATAGATCTAAACCTTACTAAAGATCAGAGAACCATAGCGTCAAGTTGGTCTTTGTTTCATCCAACACATCACAACAAAATGTACAAGAGGATAACACATTTTACTCTTACATTTGACAAGTGTTATAAACCTTCTTTAAGATATGTCACTCAAGTTACAATCTTGGACTATGACTCTAAGAATTGTTTTGGAACGAAGCATGACTTATCTTCTTGATTTAACCATTTCAACAATTCATGACTCCTCTTCTTAGCCATAAGAATGCACTAAGATGTCCTTAGAGGATGATTTGTGATATGGTCTCATAATCATTAAGATGATAAAAATGATACCAAAGTACTCTCCCATCTTTTCAGATTTGAGAAACTTTTATATTTCTGCCTAATTTGATTCTTCTCATTAATTCTGCCATACATTGAAACTTTTCCAATGTTTCAGAATTATACTTAAGCTTGTAAGTATATCCATATTTACTAAACTTTAGTAAATTATGACGAATAGTGTTATCGATCTTTTGTGGTGGACTTTCACCAGTGCACAAAAGGTGTACTCGATCCCTTAGTCCTTCACTTGACTCACATATACATGTGAACAAGGAATTAGTCTTAATTTTCCAAAGATGAAAATTATCATTCATCATACAATATAACTTGCATGATTACGAGTTTTTGGCCCAATTGAAACTTGGGTGATGAGAAATTTTCCTTATTTGGTAAATTTAGACACTACCACAAATGAAAGAATCAAATTCATATTTCCAATATTTCTAGTAACATACAAACATCAATTTTCCATAAATATCATTGCAAGGAGATATAAAATAAAGTAAAACAAAATCTTATTTATTTATAAAATGCGGAAATTTTTTTCCTTACAATGCAATTACTAGTGAAAAACTATGCTATTACATATTTCCTAGAAATCTATCTTAACTCCTAAGTAGTAGCTCAAAAATCCAATCTTCGAACCATGCGATAGAAATCCATCTTCGTGACCAGATTTAGCATACTCTTCTTTTAAGATTCCTTCCCTTTGCTTGATCCTCCCAAACATCAAAATGCAACCTAGTCACCTCTTGTGTTAAGAATCATCAATTGGTAACTTAACAGAGTTACAGTGGACTTACCTAAAGTAGAGTCAAACTTTTTGATTCTTCGTTCTCTCAGATCTTTCAGGTAGCAAGGGCAGCTTCGCACCCAATGCCCTGTCCCTTAGCAATAGAAACATATGGACTCTCTAGGAATGGTACACGGGACAATTTCAGACTTAGTCTTTCCCTTTACCTTTTGGTAAATTTTGCCCGGACCCTTATATGGACCTTTTTCCCTAATGTCCATATACTTTTTCGAATCAATACACATGACTATAGGTATCTTAACCATTCCACGCATTACAAGCCCATGTGATAGCCTGAACCCGAAATGGCCCATAAGGACCAATAAGGCGCAAATCCATTATGGATCTAACCCAAGAAGGCCCAATATCCAAAAAAAAAAAATTTGAATTAATGTTCAACTGTAGTCAACTCGGGGTCCATGGTCCAAAGCCCAACAAGTCAACAAAAACGAGGTGATCAATCTGGCCGAGTACACCCTGCATACTCATCTGGTACGCAAGGCGTACCCCTTTTGGGGCTATTACGCACTGCATACCAGGTGGGTACACCCGTCGTACTCCCCTAGACTCCAAAATTTTCCAATAAGTACTTAACAATTTCATCCCTTGCTCCAACTCTCCAATCTGACTCCTAAAGGTGACTTTTCAAGTAAAGTTGGCAACTTTACTAACATGCATGGCTTAATGGGACTCTAGAGCTCAAAAGAGCTTAATGGATGGTCTTAATTCATGATTGAACTCAAAAACTCCACAAAGCTTGCACGTTTATAAGAGAAGGAACATTAGAATGTCCAGATCTAGAAGATTGAGCCCTTAAAACAACCCTAGCTCACCAAGACCAAGCAAGAGGGACTAAAATGGCCAAAAACCAACCCAAAGTAGATCTATAAAATGAATAGCCAAGATAGACACTTTAGACCATGAATATCTCGAAATGGAGACGTTAGAACTGTATCCCCAAGCTCTTCTCCAGAGCTTAAGTGTTGCGCCTCCTTCTCCTCTTACACAAACCACCAAAAGTCTTCTTTCAAGCTCCAAGCTTCATCCAAGGCAATCTAGGGTTTTATAGACGTAAGAAGGGGTGGTGGCTGACTTAAAATGACCTAAGGTGTGGTCTAATGTTGCTTAAATAGGGTAGGAACCCCGAATTTAGGATTTTGGTCTTTAGGGAGTACTCCCCACATAGCCCAGCGTACTCAAGAACCACCTGCGACCATTCACGTTTATACGTTGGGCGTACTTCAGCTTATGCTAGGCATACCCAGCTAAACACATACACACACACACATACACATCCTTGCATGCGTGGGACTGATTTGCAAACTTTTACATCCAATGGCCAATTTTGTCAATAACTTCAAAATGTCATAACTCACTCATCCTAGGTCCGTTTCCAGCAAACCTTATATCCACGAAAAGGTGGCGAGAATCCCTACGCTCCCAGTAATACCCCAACCCTCAAAACCTTTGTAACAAAATCGAAAACCCATAAAATACTGATATATCAATTTACAATTATACCCTTGGCTTTCTAAGACATAATCAAATAGATGGATCGGTTAATCCATAGCAACTACATCCGAAGCGGGCTAAATGCTTTCTTTCCCAAAGCCCTAAAACGCAAAACAATTGATGATTTGGCTGCAACCCCAAGCAACAAGGCAAATATAAAACCGAGTGTTACACATACAATCTCATCTTTCTTTTCAAGATTTGCAATTTAGCAAATAGTTGAACATGTATAGATACAACCAAAATGTTGCAAGAGTTCATAACAACCATGTCTTGTTAACATTTTAGATACAATCAAAATGAGGCCCTACCATAAATGATGATGGAAATGTCTTCTCTCTCTTCATTGCCATCAACTCTCCTCTTCCCATCAACGCTCTCCTCCCCACTTCTGCTTAGAAAATGCAAAAACTCTCAACTTCCTCTGCTATTATCTTCTCCCGTATAATCTCCTTCTCAAATTCACTTTGAATTGCCTCTCCCTAAATATCCACTTGTCCTCCTGGAAAAATCAAACAAATCACGTTTTATGTAGAAGGTAAAGCAACACGGATCTATAGATAATGTAATATTCCACTAGAATAAGCTAAAATTATTTAATAAAAAGTCTAAAGAATATGATCAGTAAATCAGTAATTGCGTAAATTTCATAGGGTTGTTGGCGAAGCTAGTGTAGTTTGATGACGACATGGTAATGGACTTGATTTTGCTACAGTTGGAGTCCTGGCAATCTGAACTCCATTAGTACAACGACGGAGAATTTTAGGGTTTTTTAGTGACTACTCTGGTAAGTGATTTTAGAGGAATAACAGAGGTGTGCACTTGCACTAGGTCTGAGTATATTCAGAAGCAAACGGACACTGATGTTTCATCTAATATAGAGCCACCGTTGTCCTCGTAGGCTTCCCTGAGCCGGCCGATGAGCGCGTCGAGGCTCCCCAAGCTTGTTTCAGTGGACAAGCACATGACGACGTTGGGTTTGGGTAGCTCAACTCCAATATCCGATGAACCTGAAGGTTCTCTAGGGTTGTGTGAACCGGATGCTAATGTGAAATCAATAGTTGGAAAGACTCAAAATTTATGTATTTCAGGGTGGAGAGAAGAGCGCGCATGAGAGAGAGAGAGAGAGAGAGACAAAGATGTGGGCATAGATTAATTATTTTTTTTCATTAAAATTAAATAAAAAAAACATAAAAAAATCAGAAGGGTATTACAATCATTTCAATGTTACGAAGGACCAAATTTACGTAAAATCATGACCAAAAGGACCACTAAGCCAAAAAAGTTATGGTTTGGACCAAAACCCCAAAATAATGCATACCATAGGGACCACTTTTGCAGTTCTGTTATATATATATATATATATATATATATATATATATATATATATATATATATATATATATATATATATAGACTATAACTCGCATTAAACGTGGGGGAACATATTAAAAAAATATAAAAACATTTATATATATTGCATACTAATTATTATAGAAAGTTTATGGCTATTATTATTATTGAAATGTGAAGAAGAAACACTGAAATTGATAAATCTCTATAAACGTTGCAGGACCTCTTTGTAGACAATGTTTTTTGTTTTATTAGTTTAACGACCTTCCACTTGCACATATGAGTACCTTAAAATCTTTTTTGCTTGTTACCCGAGAAACAACTACATATAACTTACCATGGTTGAAGACAGGTCTACGTAAGTATAATCCAACATTTGATAATGATTGTCCTTGACTTTTGTTAATGGTTACAGCAAAACAAACTGCTACAGGGAATTGCAGGCGTTTAAAATGGAATGGATTTTTTTTATCGGATGGGGTCAACTTCATGCAAAGTATATAAGCAGTGTCATTGAAAAATATGCCAGATATGATTCGTGCTTCAATGACGTCTCATTTATGATTTGTAATCTAGTACCATTTCATAATCATCTAGTTTGGTCGATATTACGAAGCAACTTGATCGAAACACCTTTTTTAGTATAAGTTTATGGTTGGGAATTACGGAGGCCTTAAAAGCATTCAACACACCCGAAGAGTATACTGATTCCTCAAAAGAATATTCTGCCTTGGTCATACATAGGGAATCTGCACTTAGATATGTTTTCCTTTCATCTTTCATCAATTCTAACATGTAGTCATTGATACCATAAACTTCTTCATTAGTAGGGACAAAAATAGCATTATCCTGAAAGTACGATGAATCATCAAGATAGTTTTGAAAGGATGAATAAATGCAAGATACAATAGAATAAATATGGTCACCCATAGAGGAAACGATCACATCTTCTGGAAATTCAACTTCAACTTCACCATCATTAGGACCACCAAAAGTACCTTCACCAATTTTAAGAATCCAACCAACAAATGATTTTGTCTCTTCTAAATCATTGTTTGGACAACCGATATGAACCCTCATGTTTACAGTCAAACGTAAAACTATACATTCACGCCATAATCTTGATGAACGCACTGATGTGCACAATATCTGAATGATTTCCTCTTTGTATTACTGCAAGAATTTGTCGAAAGTCACGTCCAAATACAATGGTCTTGCCTCCAAATGGTTTATCATTGTCCGATGGAAGGATAATATCTCTAAGTGTCCTATCAACTTCTTCGAAACAATGACGATGCATCATTGGGGCTTCATCCCAGATTATAAGGTTCGTTTTGTTCAACAGGGTAGCTACATTGTTACCTGGTGTAATTGAACAAAAAAAATTCTCATTCAAGTTAATTGGTATATGAAATCTTGAATGCGCTGTCCTACCACCAGAAAGCAAGAGTTTTGCAATTCTGCTTGAAGCAACATTAATAACTACTTCACATTTAGATCTAATAGCAGTAGATAATATCTTCCAAAAAATGTTTTTCTAGTTCCTCCATAACCATAGAGGAAAAAACAACACATTTTTTGTTGTTAACTGCATTCATAATTATATCATAAACATTTTTTCTCAACATTTAATTTTGAATGTAGCTGTTGATGTTCAAATTCAAGACTGGACGGATCATAATTAAGCTCATCTTGAATTAACATATTGCAAGAATCTTGAATATATTTGTGATCAGGTAATGGCATATTGGGTATTGGCATAAGACTCACTCCATAACTCAATAAAGATTTTTAAATGTACAACAACGTTAGGTGGTAAATTGCTTCCGGTTTTAGCTTCAAGCCTAAAAACATTAAAAAATTATGAAATAATTTATTTGTAATATCAATTAAAGTGGGAACGTTTTTGTGAAAATGGTTTAGTTTATTTAAAAATGAACATTTCATGCCTATTTCTTGTTCACGAATGTGAACGATATCATCAAAAAGATAATTATATGTCACTTTAAAAACATGATGAGGACGGGATAGACTATCTGATGTAATCAACATAGAGAATAGAGACCTGCAGAAAGAAACAATGGCCCAATAATGTGTTTCTTGTATAGAAGATATATACTATCTATCATCGTCTAATAGACCAAAATCGTAGAAAGCATCTTTGTAAGAGTCATAAATGGTCCCGTTAACCATTCTAATATCTTCATAGCAAGTAGGACCCTTTACTTTGTTGATCAAAATGCTTAAATAAAAAACATCACCAAACTTGGGAGACATATGATTAATTTTGCCAAGTGAGTTTGTCTTTCTTTTTCTTCTTGTCCATACTTTATCTGATTTATTCCAAACATATTGAGTTGGGAATTCAACATAGGATGACACCCTTTCCTTTATATCGTAGCTATTACATTCCATCTAGGTCATAGTTGGTTTAGAAACAACATTAGTAACATGTTGGGATGGCTTCAACACAACAGGTTGTTTGTCTTGTAAGTGAAATGACAGCCTTTCAACAGGTGGTGTTCTATAATGAATATCATACCTAAAAAGTCTCCAGCATGCCTCACAAGCAGAAATATAACAACAATTGTAATACTAAAAATTTCATCACGATCGTTATATTCATTATGTTGTTTTCTGTTATTTTTGGCATCATAAAAAGACACTGTGATCCTGTCTGCACCTTTGTTAATATACTTAAAAAGGTACTTTATCAATCTAAGCTCATTACACCACTCAAGATTCATATAGGTTTGGTATTGCTTCAAAAGTATCTTATTATATGGAACAACATATCTAGAAAAAAAAAACAAAATATCATAAATAAAATTAAGATCATTTAATTTATCTTTCCTGTAAAAGATAACATTTATAAAGAAATAAATGTTTATATAAATAAAATTTTAATTTTTATATCTATTGTCCAAAGAAACTCCATTGCTCACGACACTGTTTCCATTTTCGTGTCTTCGATAAACTGGATAACCATCGTCATCAATATAAGAATCATTTGTAAAGTCTTTTGTAAATCCTTTAGAACATTTAACTTTTTTCATACATGGCATAATTAGAAAAATCATTGCCGCTAGGTCCATGTATCATGTTGTCAAAAACAATATGATACAAATCTAGTTCAATTTCATTGTCTACAATTTAGCACATATAATACGATCTATGTCTTCGGGATTTGGAAGTTTAGACTTTTTTTTTCTAAAAATAGGCATATGTGACAATGTGGAAGGCCCCTTTCTTGAAACTCAATCGTATATATAACTATAGGATGCAAATATGATACTTGGTTAAATCATAATATTATAAAATCAAAATAAAATAAACTAAATATGACATTTTAGATTTATATCTCCATTGACTTCACCCAAAAAAATTTCTTCCTTGAGTCTAATGATTAATGAATAAAGTTATATTCTGAATATTCTTGTCAAAATATCGGGTCTGTCTTTGGGTTTAAGATTTTCATATTCAACGAATCTAATTACCTCTGGCCATTTAGGATTACATGTAATGGTTAAAAAAAGATTAGGATAACCAAACCACTTAACCAAAGTCATTGCTTCTACATAATTTTGTTGCATGTAACAATTATCACCCATAAAAGAAGATGGAATAATAATATGGTTTCCCATCGCAGAAGCATCTTCAGTTCCTTCTTGAGTAGCCTCGACCAAGTCTCCATAAGGAGCAACATTTAATGTTGGTTGGTTAAACCGAATATAATTGAGCTAGTTATATTAAACCATTATATACGATTCAACCAAAAACTTTTGGAAGAGTTTTCTAGAACGTAATATCGAAGATATTTCATTACTTCTCTATTTTATACGATAAAAAAAGTCTCGAATTGTCACTATTATTCGTCCTTTGGATTCTGGTTCTTCAACACCACGATGTAATATTGTAAGTCCCTGATCTGCTTGTGTATCAATCAGATCTGTTTGATGGCGCGGAATCCCAATCAAACGGATGATGTCAAATCAAAATACAAGACAAGGAGAAGAAGAATAACTTGAATGTATGATGTATTCAAAGATAAGAGTGATGCTCCATTTACATTAGATTCTGTCACACACACTATTCTCTCTCTACCAAAATGCTCTCCTTTTCTAGCCCCTTATTCTCTGAAGCACTCCTTAACCTATATATATATATATATATATATATATATATATATATATATATATATATATATGTATATGTATATGTATATATGTGAGACAGTTGGCCGTACATGGGTTTACCTAAGTGCGGCCGTACACAAAGCCGTATATACTGAGTTGTTTACGGTCCTAGATATAAAAATACATTTTCCTAGAAAATCAAAGTATAAACCATAATTTTAGACCCAATAATCACCCCTTGGTTTATAACTTTCTTTTCTAATTGACCCAACAACTCACCCTAAAAAGGTAGTTGGCTTTTCTTTTTAATCTTAATTTGGAGTTTGGCTTCAGCTTTAATCTTCGATATCTTCACGACTTCAAGATGAACATATAAATCTTCAATAAATGACTTCATCTCAAGCAGTTGGGCTTTTCTTCAAAATTTGACTCTGAACATACTTTGGTTGAGGTGGCTTCTTGATAAAATTCTTGAAAGATAGCTCTTTCAGCTTGAGAATCTTCATAGAGAACAACAGAGAGAACGAATATTCTAGATCACTTCAGCAGGTTTATAGATAGCAGCAGATTAATTGAGGAGGCTACAATGTAATCCGTCACAAAATCTTCAATTACAGCTTCACCTTGCTTTTGGGGTTGACCAATTGAATGTTGAAAGAATAATCTTCATTTCTTGTTCCTTCGAATGAGAATTCTCCGACGATCACGGATGAAGCATCGGCTTAGAAAATCTCGATACAGTCTCCATGAGTCTCATCTATACCTGAATTCACTTTTCAAGACAAAACAAAACTAAAAGAAAAGTTAAAACATTTTTTTTTGGATTTTTCATATTTTCTGAACAAGAAAGAAAACATAAATAACACTATTTTTGGATTTTTTTTAATTTTCTGATTTTTGTTTGATATTTAAATTTTCTGATTTTTGTTTGTTTTTGATTGGTTTTTTAATTCCCCCCCTAAATTTGTGTATAGAGGGAAACTATGAACAAATTTAATAAAAGAAAAAATATTTGGGATCAAAGTTGTCAGACAATCTTAACTTTGTTTGTCAGTACCTACACCTTTATAATTAGATCAGGTCAATTGTCGGAATTGTAGTCCACTTAAACATGAAGAATATTGACAAACTTTTCAAATATACCATTTAGCTGACGACGACCATGGATACTGTGATCCACTTAAATTAAGCAGCGAGATCTATAGACAACCTCTAAATGGTTGAATTTTAGTTCCACTAGAACGTGTTCCCCACTTCCCAATATACCCTGGTTATCAAGAACTTCCAAAGAACTCCTTACATTAGGTGCGTAAATAATTATTGAGGACAAATACGGATTTAGAGATAGATGCATATGTTGTGTTTCAGGTCAGATATATTTCAATCATGCAGAAGGGACAACATATGACTAACAGAGATAGAGGGATTGAGATGTAGAATGTTGCATATGTTGTGTCCTAGGTCGGATCTTCCGATCACGAAGAGGGGACAACATATGGCTAACAAGTAGAAAGAATTTCATAGATAACAAGGTGCGTAGAATTAGAGTTGCATATGTTGCAATCCAGGTCAAGATCTCTTCCAATCATGCAGAGGAAGCAACATATGACTAACAGATAGAAAACAAGAAAATAATTTCTACATACCTACGTTATCAAAACCCCAATCGCCCTATCAGAACTAGAATTAAGGAAATAAGTCCATACATCAAGGAAAAGTTAAGCCACTGTTCTAGATGCATATTAATTTAGTGTATCTTGTAGGTTCCCGTGTTTATCTCACTGCTCAATCTACCTGAGTGTCGTATGGCCTGTCCAAACAACCCTATCTAAATCCACACTATCAAATACTTTGTGCCTACCAGCACATTCATCACAGAGTCAACACTATTCAGATTCAGTCCTTTACACATGTTTTAGACTGCCCGTTATCACTTTCTAGATATCACTTCCCAAACAATACCTACGAAAAACTATAAGAAAATATAAAAATTGTCTTCAAAATGAATCAGTTTAAGATAAACTTATGAATATAAAGAAGAAAATTCAAACCGTAAGTCATCGATTGAATTTGCATTTAGAAGGTCTGAGAACAACATGCATAATATCATAACAGATCCGAAAATTCTTCACATCGTTAAGCACAAACCCCATCTGTGATCCTCTCCTTCCTTCCTTTCCTACAAAGGACACATACTCTCAAACAAAGTTCATAATGTTTCACAATTGAGAGATGTCCCCTATCATGTGCCTGGAATAGCCACTATCAACAAAACCGAAGCCTGATGATATGCCTCCATAGCTGTTCCGACACAGAGTAGGATCAGTTGGTCTTTGGAACCCAGTCCATTTGGAAACTGGATTGACCATTGTCATCTTTGCAAGGAACTCTCTCCCATTACATATCCTGCTTATCTTAAACAGAATATGTAGAAATATTAGAGTCATTAGAATTGGGTTGAACTCATTTCTTGTTCGATCCGATCGGTGCTTCAGTACTTGATTTTGAACTTGAATTCGACCGTTGAGATGACTTTGACCTAGTCGGTCTTGGTTTCGCTGGAGCATCTCCTGGATTGGATGTCTTAACTGGCATTCCCCTCTTGACCTTGGGATTTTGATTCTTGGTCTTGGGAGTTGAACTCTTACCCTTCATGGCATTCCAGTCGCCATTGTCTGAACTGATGGGTTTTAGCCATAAGAACTTTCCTATGTGCGCATGCAAAACCCTAATGCTTGGATCTAGGCTTTCTAATTAAACATGCTTTGAATCCAAGACTTCTAATGGCTAATTAGGTTAAATAACAACATTGAAACAGATCTAGAATCATACCTTTGAGTTCCTTGTTGATCTTGTTGTCTTGGAGCTTCTAGAGTCACAAATGTCACTCCTCTAATGGCTTACAAACACCAATAGCAAGCAAGATGATTTAGGAGAGAGGAGAGGGGAGGAATTCGGCCAGAGTATCTCTACTTTTGATGGTGTGTTGAATTCCCTCACCCCTAGGGTCTATTTATACTTGTAGACTCCTTAAGGGTTACAACCTAAACCCTAATTGGATAATCTTCTCTTAAGGCTATCCAAATCCATTCCATAGATAAGCCTTTGGACGATTTTAGCTATCCTATATCTCATAGAATTCGTCCAAAGCATATCCCAATGGATTTATAGTCTAAAGTTTAACTATCAAACAATTGATAGTTTATACCCCTTTATTTAATTAATCTCTTTAAGTCACCAAATTAATTCCAATTAATCTATGACTTATATTAATCAAATAACCATATATTATTCCTTATAATATTTACTCTCTTTTAACAAATCATCCATCAAGTTGCTATGGTGAAGGCAACCCAAAAGGACCATGCACAACCGGATCAAATACTTGCCTAATATAGTTGCAGCCTTAGACACTATTCCAACAGTCTCCCACTTGGATAAGTTTAGTAACTATACAAGTACAATTCGGTTTGCAATCGTAGCTCTCAAAGACGCTGTCAACTCTGATCTAATCAATCTTGTCCTTTAGATAAAGGGATCGTACAGTCCTCTGTTAGATATCATGCTGACAATCCTATGGAATGGTTAGTCAAGCATTTAGGTTTCTCGATCTCTGATTTATTTGACATAGAACTTAATCAAACACATCAATTCAGTTCTGACCGGGCCTGACACATAAGTCAAATCAAATCATCGAGCAGCCGAGATATCGCTTTTACCTTCTTAGATAAAAGTTACAGATAAACTTCGACTTATATGCATTTACTTATTCATAAACCAACTATACACAACAATGCGTTTTATAACACCAAGTTACTGATGCCTTTACACATGTTTTAGACTGCCCGTTAT